>NC_140590.1:1529300327-1531700327 GCF_964204655.1 Triturus cristatus | reverse complement strand
TAGAACTTTCCACCACAGAAATGTGAGGAAAATGTGTTTTTTGACAAATGTTTAGGTTTGCAAGGGATTCTGGGTACCAAAACCTGGTGAGAGCCAGTCAAGTCACCCCATCCTGGATTCCCCAGGGTGTCTACTTTTCAAAAATGTATAGATATACCAGGTTTCCCTTGGTTCCGCTGATGCAGCGCGGAGTGCAAAATCCCTCCCTACTGCCACGGACCAAAAGATCTCACACACGCACACTATCCATACATTCGCTGGTGGGGCCCATAACACCAACACACACTTACCATTAGTCCGTGCAAGAGGTGATTATCCTTCTAAGCGCTGAATAATGAGGGAGGAAAATACCACTTTACCCTAATGAGCAATAAACCTGCAAACCCTTCTTATACTCACTAGGCCCTAGATTCCACATTTGGTATTTCCCTCTTAACTGGGACGGATCTGTTAGTTGCGGTTTTAAGTGAAATACTAATACTCTAATTAACCTTTTCATTAACACATTTCAATGAATAAACAACCCAACTAATTTCTGTAGATGTTCAAATCCACATTTATATTAATATTGCAGATTAAATCATTCATTTTATCAAGTTGCCATTCATATTTACCTATTCTGGATAAAGTCGTCCTCTATGTCCAATTTTGCAGCCTCGCAAATCTATGCCCATCAATTTTAGCAGGTTAAGTTCATCAGGATTTTGGGCATTAATTCAGTCCGTCAAAGATTCAGGCTAACAGCTGTCCTGCAGTGTCACCGTCCTCTCCGTCAACATATCATCAGGAAATCGAAGAAGCAACGACATTACCTCTCTATTCTACCATAATTTATAGTAAAATTGATGATAACAAGTAGCAAAATTTGGGCATCCGAGTTCGCTGATTGGACAATCAGGGATCATCCTTTTGGTTTCTCACGAAAGTGTCTTTTGGGTTATGACCCTTGTCAGTTCCGGTTCACACAACAGTCTTTGTTCGGAATACTTGGACGACGTCCCAGACTGTCCTTGAAAGGTACATGTTCATCTGGGGTCAGGTCCAGGCCACTGTGTATCTGTTATCAGCGCAGGCGCACTTCACCCAAGCCTTGTTCAGCGTTGGCAGTCGGGTTAGGCACCAAAGTCAACCATCTTTCGGCGGGTCAAAATGGTCAACTTAAGCAAAGAAATACAAAAACGTAATTAATACATAGAAATGACTAATTAAATGTTATTCCCTCGCTAATACCCATATGTGTGTGTATTTATCTAGCCAAAAGCAACACTCAATGTGGTTTATACTTACTAAATAAAGCACGAATCATAATTACATCACCAAAGCAACATATATCATGCAACATTCTAATTATCTATCATTAGTATGCGTACGAAATTTAGTTCACGTAATTAATTAGGCCATGCAGATGCAAATCCCATGTGTATTTCGGTCATTAATAAGGTTGGTTAGTTATTTTCACATCACTCCAAACCATTAGTACGATTATAATTAATTAATAATCTAATTAATAAAATGACATGCAAAATGGGGTGGGTATACAAAATTTTGCATAACCCGCTCCAGCAATCCCCCCTTTGGTGATTTTATCACCACACCACCCAAAATTTTGTTCTGTCTTTACGGAATCTTTAAAATGTTTTCTTGCTCTTAATCATAATTCAGTTTCACCTACGTCTTCTCTTTTTACTGATTCATACATACTCTCCTTCCACTCCTCCAATTCTATTTCTTCAATTTCTCTTTCTTGTTTCTTATCTTTTCTTTTTGAATTTTCTCTTTTTATTCTTTTCTTATTTTTCTTGTTTCTACAGCACATACAACATAATCTTATCATTAAAACTATGCAGATTACACATGTTAATGGAAACAATATTTTACCTTTGTGGTTACCCTTGTGGTTTATGAAGCACAGGCATTATCTAGCTCTATGTATGGGGCTGAAATTTGGGGATACGAAAATATTCATGATCTGGTCGTCTCTGAGAACAAATTTATGAGGAATCTCATTTCTGTCCCCACCTCATCTCCACTAAAACCCTTGTTCTATGACCTAGGTAGACATTCTATTCAGGATATTGCACGTTTACGACCTCTATTATTTTGGGCAAGACTGCGACGGACACCAGAACTTGCCAAATATGCTGCAGGCAGAAGTGAACTTATTCTAGTGGATACTGGGAGGAGGCTAAAATGGATCTCCTACATAAAACAAACACTGAGGACCATTGGCTACGAAGACTGCTGGGAATCCCAGATACCCCCTTCGAAACAGGATCTTAAGAAGGCCTATTGGAGCTGGGTAAACTCAAGAGAACTGAACAATGTAAAGTTGGGGAAGCTGAGCGAGGCTTTTTTTCGAACATAAGCCTTTCTGCAAACTGGAACCCTATCTTGATTGTATTCAGTCTCCATTGGATAGATCTTTGTATGTGCGCTTCAGAATGGGGTCCCTTCCTCTTAACTGTGTTACTGCTGGTTGGAAGGGATTCCTCCCTTCATCTGTTGGTTGTCCAAGTTGTCCAGCACCCAAAGAGTCTATCCCTCACTTTTTATTTGCCTGTTTCCTCTATAGAAGAGTAAGAGCCAAGTGGTTGAGACCGATTTGTAGAATGCTCGGTTGCCGCGATTACCGTACTGTGTTACGCATTCTACAAACTGATGCCTCGTCCCTCACCATTGTCTGTGGTATTGCTAAGTATCTGGGTTGTGCTTGGTTATTGCGGAAGAAAAAACTTGCCCTCTATATGCACTGAATTACCTATGTGACCTGTTTTTATTTCACTCCAATGAATTTTAGGTCCCCAAGCTTCTTGCACTTTGCACATGTCGTTTTTAGCTATTTTTATAATTCCTTTTAGACATATCTATGATTAATTGATTTTTTATTGTCAAACTTGATCCTTTTTACATTACTGTATGTTGTGCTTTTATGATATTTTTTATCGAATAAAGCTTTACTTACCTACCTATAAGAGTACTACCTATTTTCACCAAGAAATTTTTAATAGCAGCTAATTTCTTTCCAATTCTATCCCAAACACTTTCAACCTCCAATGGTGCAAGTTCATCATGCAATTCAGTAATATTCTTAATATAAGTTTTCAGATCTTTGCTTTCGTCAGGAATGTAAGTACAACAATGTTGAACTTTCAGCATTCCACAGACTCCACCCTCTTTTGCCAATAAAATATCAAGGGCAAGTTGATTTTGCATTACCATCGCATGGCAACCATTTCAGTATTAACAAATAAAAATCCTCCAGCGGTGCTTGTTGACAAGCGATCCACTACAGTTGACAATTTTCTAATTTTGTTCGCATTCAGAGTTATTCCCACTGCTGGTATCAATGCTTGAAAACTATCACATGCGATTCCTGCCCAAGATTCTCCCTTGGTCCTAGCTAAATGATTACTTAAGCTATGTACACCATCTTCTCCTCTATCCATATGAAAGATTTTTGGAAAGACCAGGCCTACGTAACATGTGCCATACCAATGGTCTGGCAAATGATAATATGCCCTGTTCCCACAAATAAAATATAATCCAGGAAAGACTGGATCTCTTCCACCTTTGAATCCCCATCCACCCATGATTCGATATGTATCATGGCACTCACTATTACCTAGAAAATAATTGTCATACGCCGTTTGATTCCTTCGAATGCAAAATTTCCCTTTCTGGGGCCAATCTAAAGCTATAGTTGGACTAGCTTCTCCTTTCAAATGTTTTTCTTTCTCTATATCCCAGATTGTTTTCTCCACTTTCCTTTCTGCTGCTTTTATTTGCATTTTCAATCTCCTTTCCTCGACCATGTCTAGGAATGTCTTTTCCTCCTTCTTCAAACTGCATGTTAAATTGTTTCTAAAAATATACTCTAATGTTAGTTCCTTAGTTTCTAAAAAGAATTCACCTAATACCTTAGAAGGCTTTACTTTGTTCAATTTATTATAAGAAGGCACTTGCGCAAAAAAGTTATCTACATCTGAAAAATAATATTCTAATTTCCCTGTCTCCCAAAATAAACTAACTATTACACTACATGTTATACCATACGTTGCCGGAAGGTGATGATATGTCACTCCCTCAGAAACAGATGTAGGTAACTGCATACATACGTAGCAGTCCCGTACGTCCATTGTCTTTACATATTCATACAATAATTTTGAAGACACATTATTAGAAAAATCGTTATTGACCTGTCTTTATATAAATAATTTTTATCTATTCTAGTTGGAACTACCTTTGGAATTTTCCCTATATTAGTTTTGTTCTCACTATGTTCTTCTAATGTATCTATGGTAGCCTTAAAGGAAACGACAAGAGCAACGATGCTCCATAAAAGCATTAATAATCCTGTACAACAACAACACATTTTACACCATCTTTTCATGAATGTACATCTACCTTTACTACTTTCTATGTTAGCCATCTTGTTAAAATGGACCGTGTCTTTTGACTTGCCCTCTTTTACTTCACAACTAGTTTTTCTAACCTAAGGTTCTAACACCTATTTGGTTTTACCAGTCACTATTTTTAATTCAATATCTTGTTTTCTTCATCAATAGTTTTCTTAACTTATTCAGTTTGGCATCTCATCGTTCTTCACTCGCCTCTCGTCTTCCAAATATGGATTTTCCTGAACTTCCGTTTCTTCTTCTCCAATGTCAGACAAGAGAACTCTCAGGATTTCCGATTCTATTTCATCCTCAACCACTTTCAGGACAGTCTCCTCTGGATTTCCTTGACTATCTGCCTCTTCTCCCTGTTCAGGCAGAGCCACGTACGTCCATTCTGGTGACTTATACTTCTCGTTAGGTTTCCTTGTTCTTCTACTCTCTTTGTCTTCAGTTAATTCGTCTTCTTTTGATTTTTCTTGACTTGTCACTTCATTCACCTGTTCAGCTCTCGGTGAATTTACTCTTGTCAAACGATATCTCAGTTTCCTTATTTTATTGGGCCAAACATCATCTCTTGCAACTCTTTTCACTTTACTTCCTTTGTCAATCTTTTCATTCCTCCAAGCTCTCTTTCTTAGAACTCGACCTTCAGGTATTTCATTTTCACTCTCTTCAGACTCTGTCTCAACTTGCTTTGTCTTTTCAGCAACTTCTTCTTCCACCACTTGTTTTGTTTTCCCTACTTTTGTCCCTCCTCGGGTCTCCGGCACGCAATCTTCCTGCTGGCTACTTGTCCCTTCACCTAACTCAATGTTGCAGTTCCCTACACCTCCTCGGGGGTCTTCTGCAGAAATCTGTCCCTCTCTCTCTGTACCTGTCCCTTGTTCACTTAGATTTGTTACTTCAGGTGGAATTTCTCTCAGCCTCTCATCTGGTACTATCCTTTTTACGAATTTCTTTTGTTGCGTCTTCAGTACTCTTTCCTCTTTTCTTCCTGTGTTCCTTTTTGGAACCCTGCTTTTTTTGCTCATTTCCAGAATCACTAGATTCGGAAATCTGCAATCTTCTTCTCAGAGCAATACTTCTGGGGACTAAAGCTGATCTTTCTTCTGTTTCCCCCTTTCAGAGTTTCCTTGTGTCTTTGACCCTTCGTCGTCTGATTCAGTGCTTGATTCTGATTCATCAAAGTATTCTTTTCCTGTGCTGTCCACTGGATTTGGAATTCTCAATGTCTGACTGGCATGGATCCAGTTTTTCAGTCCAGCACACTTCACAGCTGTTGTCGTGGTCAAAATGACTTGTCGTGGTCTTCCCCACCTTGGAACCAGACAATTTCTTCTTCTGTGGACTTTTATCCTTACCCAATCACCTGGGCTCAGATCATGGGCTTGCTTCTTTTCAAGTGTGGTGGCATCTGGTCCTACCTGATGAAACACAGAATGAACTGCGTCAGCCAGGCCTTTACAATATTCCAACACCTGTCATCAGAAATTGTCATCAGCTTGTTGACTGGTATAAACACATGTCTCATTGCACGTCCCATGATTATTTCATGAGGACTCAATCCTGTAGTTCTGTCTGGAATTACCCTGATTGTCATGAGTACTAGAGGCAAGACATCAGGCCATTTCATACCTGTGGCCAAACACATTTTCCCTATTCTATTTTTGATAGTACCATTCATCTGTTCGACCACACCAGAAGCCTCTGGTCGGTAGGCACAATGTAGTTTTTGTTGTACATTCAATGCTTCACAAATTAATCCTACAATCTCATTATGAAAATGTCCTCCTCGGTCTGACTCAATCGTCACTGGGAACCCGAACCCTGGGGATGAGTTTTCTCAGCAGTAGCTCAGCTACTGTCAACCCATCATTTCTTCTTGTTGGGAATGCTTCCACCCACCTGGAGAATAGGCAGACCACTACCAAAACATACCTCAATCTGTTACAGGGAGGCATCTCAATGAAATCTACTTGCATTCTGGTGAAAGGCCCTCCTTCTCGACCTATTGTTCCCAGACTCACTACTGTCTTCCTGCCAGGATTGTACTGCTGACATATTAAGCATCTCTGACAAAGACTTTCTGCCACAAGTCTGAATTTTGCATTGTACCAGGTCTGCTTAAATGACCTGATCATAGCATCTTGTCCAATATGTCCCTGGCCATGATACATCCGTGCCATGGTAGACATCATGCTATCAGGCATAACTGGTCTTCCATCTCTATAGACCCACACATGATCCTTTTCCCTTGGGGCACATCCTGCTTTTACCCACTGTCTCATTTCCTCATCTCCTGCCTCATCCTGCAATTGTTTTACCTCTTCCCAAGTTCCCACAATGTTAGTGAAAATCAATGAGCAAGAAGACATTTCTCTTTCCTTAGCCCGATTGACCGAATTCTGATTTTGTGCACAATACTGTGCCATGTCATTGGCATACCTGTTCCCAGTGGCAATATAATCACCACCTTGACTATGTGCAGCACATTTTACAACAGCCAATTGTTTAGGCAGCTGTATCGCCTCAAGCAACTTTCCAACCACTTCTGCATTCTTAATGGGAGTTCCACTCGAGGTCAGGAAACCTCTTTGTAGCCATAGTTGGCCGAAGTCGTTGATGACTCCAAAGCCATACTGGGTATCAGTTATCACAGTCACTCTCACACTTTTCCCAATCTTGCATGCTCTAGTCAAAGCCACAAGTTCAGCTACCTGGGCTGATTTTACTCCTTTCAAATATGAGGCTTCAATTACTGCTGCGACTGTGCATACTGCATACGCTGCAATCAGCACACCTTCATCCGTTCTCAAACATGACCCATCAACGAACATCACAAAATCACTTTCTGGCAAAGGTACATCTTTTATGTCTGGTCGTGGTTTGGTACAAAAATCAAGTACATCCAGACAATCATGATCAACTTCATCTCTTACCTCCACAATCTCATTATCAGGCAACAATGTTGCTGGATTCACATTCACACATCTTGCAAGACTCACATTAGTTGCACCTAATATGACCTTTTCATACTGAGTCAGCCGACTATGTGTCATATACGGAGTACGACTCCTTGTCAACAGAATCGCAACTTCATGGGGTACAAACACTTTCAATGGATATCCCATCACAATTCCTTCACTCTGCTCCAGACTTCGACATGTTGCAGCCACCGCTTTCAAACATCCAGGTAAACCTTCAGCTACTGGTTCTAGCATTGATGAAAAATATGCAATTGGTCTTCTCATTTTTCCATGTTTCTAGGTCAACACAGAAAGTGCACATCCATTTTTCTCACTGCAATACAACTCAAATTCTTTCTCATAGTCAGGCATACCTAATGCAGGTGCTTCACACAAACCATCTCTCAATTGTCTAACGGCTGCCAATTCTTCTTTGTTTAATTTAAGGGCATCTTTTACATCACTTCTCGTTAATCGCACCAAAGGCTTTGCGATCAAGGAAAAGTTCCCTATCCACTGACGGCAGTACCCTACCATTCCCAAAAACATTCTTACTTCTCTTTGAGTCATGGGAGCTCTCATTCCTTTTATTATTCTGATTCTGTCAATTGTTATTTTCCTTAGTCCTTTCTCAATGTTGTGTCCCAGATACTGCACTTCCTTTTTTACAAAACTGTAGTTTTGCAGGTGACACTTTAAGTCCTCCATCTGCCAAATGATTCAGCAAGGCTATTGTATCTGCCTCACAGGCTTCACGTGTGTTTGACGCCACCAAAAGGTCGTCAATATATTGGACCAATACAGAGCTTTCTGGCATTTCTAGACTCTCCAAAGATCTCTTTAACAACTGATTGAATATTGAGGGGCTCTCTGTATACCCCTGTGGGATTCGGCACCATGCCAAAATACGCTCACCAAAACGAAATGCAAAAATTTGCTGACTGTCATGGTGCAATGGGATGGAAAAGAAAGCATGACACAGATCAATTACTGTGTACCATTCTGCATCGTGGGGAATCTGATATAAAATCACTGATGGATTTGGTACAATGGGACAACATGATACCACAATTTTGTTTACCTTTCTCAAATCTTGCACTATCCTGAATTTCCCATTAGGCTTTTTCAGTCCCATTATCGGTGAATTACATGGACTACACATTATTTCTCTCAAGATTCCTTGTCTGATCATTTTCTCTATTATAGGAGTTACACCTTCAATTATTTCAGGTGTCAATCTGTACTGTGGAACATGTGGATACATTACTCCTTCTTTTACAGTTATTTTAACTGGATCTAAATTTCTCAATAGTCCTACATCCTCTCCAGTGAAATCCCAAACCTCTGCTTTTACAGAGTTTCTTAGTTCTTTTGGTAATTCATCAGGGTTGAATACAGCATATGTTTCAGTAACTTCACTTTCTCTGTTAGCTAAGGTCATCTTATACAATACATCATCATCTGGTGTTTCAAAAGCTATTCCATCCGGAGTACAAAATATAGTGCAATTAATTTTGCACAACAGGTCCCTACCTAGTAAATTCACACGACTGGTGTCACATCCCACAAAGTGGTGCACTTCTGAAAATTTCCCTATGCTGACTTTCACTGGTTCAGTAAGATATGTCTTAATTTGCCTGTTGGACACACCAACTACTTGGATCGTTTCATCCGAGAGAGGAAGATTCTTAACATCAGCTGATCTAACAGTTGATCGATTAGCACCAGTATCCACTAGGAAAGTAATATTTTCATCATTAACCCTCCCATCTACAAAAGGTCCTGTCTGGTCTACTTCTAGAGTTGCGCCAAGTAGGCACTCTTCTTCCTCCCTTCGGCACCGTCAATAGCTTTCTTCTGCGTCACTCTCATCACGTTGCAGCCAATACTGCGAGACAGCGCTTGCGCATGGCAGCTTATTTACCCGTTCTTCATTGTAGAATCCCGATTCACTACTATACTTCTGTGTGTTTCTGCTCTGTGGAAAAGGCGGCTTTGGCACCTGATTCTGTGGGGGAACAACTTGCTGCTGTTGCTGCAGTTGACCACTCACCTCATGCTGCACCTGTGGGTTCAATGATGGATTTTCATTGTTAGTACTCGGAGGAAACTTACACTCGGATTTCCAATGCCCTATCCTGCCGCAATTATGACACGGAAATTTCTTCTTAGCTTCTTCAATGTTCCCTTTGTACTTACCATTATTAAATTTTGGCTTGGTCCCTGCTTGTTCCACCAATTGTGCTTCCTGTCTCTCCGCTACCTTTACCAGTGCCCACATTGCCTTCTCCTTTAACTTTCGCTGTTTTGCTTCAATTTCATCACTGAAGTATTTAGCATGTCTCAATACTTCATCTATTTTCTTGTTTTGCCAATCTACCATATGCTGTTTAATCATATCACCAATTTCTGGTCGTAGACCATATACAAATCTGTATACAAAATGGCTCAAATCCTTTTCACTCAGATTCTCGTCTCCGCTAAACTGCTCAAAAGCTTGTATTAGCCTCTCATAGTATGCTTGTACTGACTCTTTACTTTCCTGGTGTGTTCGATCAATTTTTACCCAGTCTGTTTCTTTAGGGGGCACTTTATTTTTCAAGAATACTATAACCTGTTCATACTTCTTCATTACCTCGGAGTCTGGTACTCCTGTTTTAGGATCCCTTGGATATTCCTTGGTTGGCCAATTTATCATCAACTTACACTCTGACCATAGGTCTGCTGGTACTATTATGTCAAACAGACTATTCAAATCAATCCATAGTACTTTAGACAATTTTACAAATCGGTCTACCTGTCTGTACCACTCGACGGGCTTTCCGCGTAGTCGAGGGAAGTCATTCGTAAATGACAAAATATCCTGTCTTGTCCATGGAACATGTACATATCCTCCTCCTAGAATCTCTCTCATAGGGCACTCTGTCACTACCTTCTCCTTTTCTCTCACAGGAAAGGCTGAAAATGTCTTATCTGAGGCATCATCGCGTTTTCTATACCACCTGCTTCTCCATTTATCCACGTCTCCCCATTTTCTCAGCAAAATGATTATGTCCTTAATTTGACCTATTCGTCCTGTGGTGTTCATATTTCCAATGTCCATTTCAGTGAATTCTACTCGATATGGTTTCTGTAAGGCTTTTACCTTTTCAATATCAATACCCATTTCATTTGCTACTTCTTCTAACCTTTCGTGCAAGTTTTTCGCTCTCCAGGTTGCACTTTTACAAAGAAATAATAATTCTTCATCCTGATAGGTTTTCAATTTTTCTGCCGGGATCGTCCCTACAATTAATTCTTCTAATACCATTCGTAACTTGGCCACATCAATTGATTGGGATTCTTTGTCTTTCCTCTGCAAGCTTCTCAACCAATCACTTAACTCATCTGTTGATGGTCCTACTGGTTTTTCTACACTTCTGTGTCCAAAATAATTTTGTGTTTCTGACACTGTCTCTATCATTGTCATACGTCTCTCTGCACAATTCTGATCTACAAATGGATTATTTGTAAAATTCGGTTCCATTACACTCATAGTCTGTCTCCATGGATTCTCATTCTGACTCACTCTTGATTGTTCTACAAGGTTACTATTTCTGTAAGGGACTGTCAAACAATGCTCACTGTCTTTCTGTTTTTCAAAAATGGGCATTACTGGACCTATTGTTACTGGAACAGTTACTGCTTCTAGATTCTTGGTCAATTCTCTTATTTTCTCAGTTAATTCCAGGGTTGTTTTTGCTAATTCTACAGAATTTTCTCCATCTGTTCTTCCTTCTGATCTCTTTTCTACTTCTCTGGTACCACTGTTTTTACTCAAACTTAGGGACTCTGGTTCCGATTTTATAATCCGCATCGTTTCTCTCATTGGGGCACTTGGAGTTAACATTTCTGGTTCTGATCTATACGGTGGTGGATTTTTATAGAACTTATCATCAAGAACATCATCCTCAGACTCATTCGCTCCATACCCTCTCGACTCCAAATTATGCCTCTTTTCTACACACTTTCGACCTTCATTCTTTCCTACAGTTCTTACAGGGAAAACAACCTCAGTCATGCTCGCATCTCGCCATCTTTTCATTCGGTCACTATGCGTTTCATGTCCGTATGGCCTTCCAAACCAGTACCTATATCCTCTACCACTTCTTTGTCTTTCTCGTTCATGCATTTCATCTTCCCATTCTGTCAAAGCCTCAAACTGTGTCGGTCTAGGTCTTGGTTCCAAATTCATCATCCTTTCCCTCAAGTTTCTTAAAACAGCCAAATTAAATGAACCATGCTCTGGGAAAGCTAATACGCCGTCGTCCTTGGTGTATCTCACCCAGTTATCCAACCAAATACAAGTATGATACCCATATTTCGTAATCATAAAGGATGCAGGGGTTTTCGGTGGAGGAAGTAACTGTACTTCCCTAGTCTTAACTGGTTTTTCTTTCTTAAACCACTTCTTTATTCTCCCTAACCAGGTCTTCTTCTCCTTCTCTGGTGGGTCGTAATACATTTTCTTGTCTTTCGCGCAACGCTAGTCCCTCTTTACAACTGTACCACTAATTTATCCAATCACAGCGCGACTTCACACTAACGCACCCATTCAGAGCGTCCACATCACTGTCACAGTCCTCGAATCCTAGCGCGACTCACACTAACACACCAATAAGGAGCGTCTACGTCACCCTGTTTCTTCTCCAATCCTAACGTGGCGTACACTAACGCACCAATCCGGGGCGTTTCACAGTTCTGACCGACTGTCCAATCCCAGCGTGGTCGTTCTGACGTCAGCAGCCGCTGCGGCAGCTCTTGCTCCTGCTTCTGTCTACCCCTCCTTTACAAATCCGCTCAGTAAGTTTTTGTTTCAATTTCTACACTTCTGTTAGTAACAACATAGAAACATCTCCATTGTCCGCTTCGCTAACCAAAGAACAGCAAAAAGACCTTTCTCACGAGAATTCCGTCTTTCCTGAGAGCAGCGCTTACCTCTGCCCTACTACGGAATCATTACTTCCGTTGATAAAGTAGCACATCCCTCTAGTTCACCCTTCTAACAAGCATTAACTAATTGTTTCTCCAGTATTTAAGACACATAGTTGGAGACCCAATGCTCCTGAGAAATAAACCTAGAGTTTCGCAATCAACTCAAATGCCTTTGCATTCAACCTTGTTCACACAAAAAAAATGTAGTACATTCACACAGAATCCTGTCTTTCCCGAGGACAGCGAACAGTCTGTCCCACTACAGAATTATAGCATACGTTAACAAAGCAGCGCTTACCTCTCCTTTGTCCTTCTAACAAGCTCAGAGAGTACCTATTACCTTTCCAGTGATAAGCGTTATCGGAATGCCAGTTGGATCCCTAGTACCTAAGACCAGAACTTCACAGGTAACCTTCGCTATCATACACACTTCTCTCACACTATAAATGTCCCTAATGGCAACACACGACGATGCTACCGAATCGAACCCAGACAATGCGCCGTGCAACTTCAATTGTCACACGTTTCCCCTGTGTACCTACAGGGCAACAACAATTCCGTCTTTCCCGAGAGCAGCGCTAACCTCTGCTCTACTACGGAACCGTTACAAACTTCCGACTCACTACATCCCAGAAGCCGTGCAAACAACATTAAACTCAACGTAACTCAACATAGAGTGTTAGTACATAAATCAATACCAATCAATAACTAAAATCAATAAGCAATGTACAAGCAATAATCACTAAACCAAACAATAACAAACCATCATTCTGCTACCAGAAAAACTGATGCAGCGCGGAGTGCAAAATCCCTCCCTACTGCCACGGATCAAAAGATCTCACACACGCACACTATCCATACATTCGCTGGTGGGGTCCATAACACCAACACACACTTACTATTAGTCCGTGCAAGAGGTGATTATCCTTCTAAGCGCTGAATAATGAGGGAGGATAATACCACTTTACCCTAATGAGCAATAAATCTGCAAATCCTTCTTATACTCACTAGGCCCTAGATTCCACATTTGGTATTTCCCTCTTAACTGGGACGGATCTGTTAGTTGCGGTTTTAAGTGGAGTACTAATACTCTAATTACCTTTTCATTAACACATTTCAATGAATAAACAACCCAACTCATTTCTGTAGATGTTCAAATCCAAATTTATATTAAGATTGCAGATTATATCATTCATTTTATCAAGTTGCCATTCATATTTACCTATTCTGGCTAAAGTCGTCCTCTATGTCAAATTTTGCAGTCTCGCAAATCTATGCCCATCAATTTTAGCAGGTTAAGTTCATCAGGATTTTGGGCATTAATTCAGTCCGTCAAAGATTCAGGCTAACAGCTGTCCTGCAGTGTCACCGTCCTCTCCGTCAGCATATCATCAGGAAATCGAAGAAGCGACAAAATGACCTCTCTATTCTACCATAATTTATAGTAAAATTGATGATAACAAGTAGCAAAATTTGGGCATCCGAGTTCGCTTATTGGACAATCAGGGATCATCCTTTTGGTTTCTCACGAAAGTGTCTTTTGGGTTATGACCCTAGTCAGTTCCGGTTCACACAACAGTCTTTGTTCGGAATACTTGGACGACGTCCCAGACTGTCCTTGAAAGGTACATGTTCATCTGGGGTCAGGTCCAGGCCACTGTGTATCTGTTATCAGCACAGGCGCTCTTCACCCAAGCCTTGTTCAGCGTTGGCAGTCGGGTTAGGCACCAAAGTCAGCCATCTTTCGGCGGGTCAAAATGGTCAACTTAAGCAAAGAAACATAAAAACGTAATTAATACATAGAAATGACTAATTAAATGTTATTCCCTCGCTAATACCCATATGTGTGTGTATTTATCTAGCCAAAAGCAACACTCAATGTGGTTTATACTTACTAAATAAAGCACGAATCATAATTACATCACCAAAGCAACATATATCATGCAACACTCTAATTATCTATCATTGGTATGCGTACGAAATTTAGTTCACGTAATTAATTAGGCCATGCAGATGCAAATCCCACGTGTATTTCGGTCATTAATAAGGTTGGTTAGTTATTTTCACATCACTCCAAACCATTAGTATGATTATAATTAATTAATTAATCTAATTAATAAAATGACATGCAAAATGGGGTGGTTATACAAAATTTTGCATAACCCGCTCCAGCACCGCCAGCGCTAGGGTTCAAAATCTACAGCTAGGCACTTTGCAAAAAAAGAGTCCGTTTTCAATGTGAAAATGTGGTGTGTCCACGTTGCGTTTTGGGCAGTTTCCTGTCGCAGGCACTAGTGCTACCCACACAAGTGAGGTACAATTTTTCTTGGGAGACTTAGGGTAACACAAGATTGTAAAGCCACTGTTATTACCTAATGACTTTCGATGCATTTCTGCCTTCCAAATGAAAGACAATGTGTAAGAACAAAGTCATTTTGCAAAATGACCTATAATTCTCATGCTAGTATGGGTACTCACAATTTTGGAAATGTGCAAATAACTACTGTTTCTAAATTCTATATATTTCAGAAATAGATAGGTATCTTTCATACCGATTTTTTCATGTATATATTTTCCCAAATTAATTGCTATATACCCGGTATATAATGAAAAACCATTGCAAGACGCTGCTCAGTTATTGGCTCTGGGTTCTTGGTGAACCTAAATGTCCTATATATCCCCACAACCAAAAAAGGTCTACCGGATGTAACGGTATATTGCTTTCAAACAGCTGTCACAATTATAAAAAGTTACAGGTGAAAACGTTGGTACAAATGGCTTTTTTTCAACTAATTTTCAATTTTTCTTATATTTAACTGTTAGTTTCTATAAAAAATCCTTGAAAAATCTACACAATTACCCCTTGTTAGATTCGGAATTTTCTATACTTTACTAAAATGTATAGCTTTCCAGGATCCATTATTGCTTTCATACCCATTTCTACCATTAACTGGAAGAAGGTTGAAAGCACAAAAAATAGCAAAAATAGGCTATATCCCAGTAAACTGCCAAAATGGTGTAAAAAATGTTGGTTTTCTGACAAAAGTCTGTCAGTCCCTAAAAGCTGGGAAAATGGTGATTTCAGCCCCACAAACCCTTTGTTGATACCACTTGCAGGGGAAAAACCCAGACGCTTACATTTGCAGCACTTTTTCCCCATTTAAGAAAAGAAAATTAGCTGTATTTTGGATTATTTCTGGGTCCCCTCCAGGGGAATCCACAAACCCTGGGTACCTTTAGAATCCCCATGATGTTGGAAGAAAAGGACACAAATTCGGCGTGGATACCTTATGTGGTCAAAAAGTTACAGGGGGCCTAAGCGCATACTATCCCAAAGAGCCAAAAAAAGGCTTAGCACAGGAGGGGAAAAGGCCTAGCAGCGAAGTGGTTACACCCATTTTATTATGGTTTTATTTTAATCCCCTGAACATATACTCTAGCATTGAGTTTGTTTTTGACGCTGCCACAGATCTACACCTCTTTGTAAATCTGGGGTGTAAAAACACTGGGTGTTGAGTTAGAACGTCCACAGCAACACCCATTGCATGCCCCTTTCACGAACATACCTGCGTGAATGGGTAGCGTATTTACAAAGCAGCGTTAAGCCATAAAAAGTGGCTTAATGCCACTTTCTAAATATGGTGACTGGCATACCACCACCGGAGCATCAAAAAATGTGACTCTCAGGTGGTGCTAGAGGCTTTATATATGCCCCAAGGTTTCAATGTAACTATGTCAATGGAGGAATGACAAAGTGGATCTTACACAACACTGACAACAGCTAGATATGTTTTTGGGTGCATATATTCAAATGGCTACGGATACAAAGGTCCTCCTAGTTAACTTCACTTCATGGACTCGCACCCGTCCATTGTACTCTTCCTGATTTTTTTTCCTGATTTTCCGGAAAACACTGGCATAGTCCAATTTGGATCTACTTATAGTTTTCCAGAAACCAATACATTTTATCCTTTTTATAAGTCAAACTCAGACTTTCAGTGTTTCCGAAAGGTATTCAGTAATTCAGAAGCCATTCACAGTCTGCGTTTAGAGTATAAAAGGAACTAAACCAATGAGCTTCCCGAGGCTCGCCATTGTTGAAATACTGTGCTATCTCACAGAATCGCATATAAAGGAAAAGCAGAATCTCCAGTCTTGTCTCCCTGGACCTAAAAGAAGCAGCTGTGACTGAACTGTAGAGGTTCTCCAGGTTATTAATGAAAGGTGCAGAAGATGGATGCAGAATCCCTCTCAGAGACTTCTATATTTTTTTGGGTAGCTGAGACCACAGATCATTGAGAGATAAGAGGTAAGTCCTTAGGATCAGCTCAAGGGAAGTCTCCATGCAGTTTTCTGTGATGGCGGCATAAGCAGCGTGAAGAGGATGGAGCTCCTTATAACTTCAGATCTTCACCTGAGCTTGTGAGTATAAGCCATGGGCAGCACAGATCAAGAGGTGGGTAGTTTGTGTACAGTGCTGCCCTGCGGGTATCATTGATGCTTAAGTAACCAGATAACACTGATATTACCCAAACCAGTTCTTGGAAGAAGAAATTACTTTTCTTCAAAAGTTATGATGATAGTGACTTGGACCATAACCACCCCCCCTACCGCCATTGCATAGCATATTTTCCAGCCAATAACTACTCAGGATACCAAATTGGAAGCAGATATAGTGATTTGGTGTCCAAGGAGTACATTGACCCTTTGTTTTTTTAAAGTTTTACGTTCTTGGTAAACTCTTCGCTGGATTAAAAATATATTTTTTGTGATGGCTTGCTCTAACTTCTGGACCGTTTAATTAGTTCTCTTAGCTTCCAAGTCAGACAGGAGAGAGCATTGTTCATGATACTAAAAGGCTGCTCCATTGTCATAATTTAACAAATGTGTAAATGTCTGCATGTGCTTGATTGGCATTTTTTTCTTCAATCAAATCATTTTCAAGGGCGTACTGGGATGGTGAATAAGGCCGAACTTAAGTCTGCAAAAGTGGACCATGTAGAAATAGCTGTTAAACATGACAGAACAGTAGCAAGGTTCCGTACAACAGCGAAGCTTGGCAACGTTACAGCATTAATAGCATGTAATTATGGCTTAAAGAATATGTTTCTTTTCCAGACTTTTTGATAGTCAGAATAGAAGTGTTACAAAGAATATAGCATGTCAAAACGCATGCTATTACATCGCGTGGTTTTACAACACGGTCGTTACGAAGACCACTTTGTTAGTACACAATACCTTTACATCCCAAGTCATTAGAACGAATTGCTGTAGGGGGCGGCTGGACTTAGGAATAGTATTACTTACTATTAATAATAATAATAATAATATCCACATTTGTAAAGCGCGAACACTCACCCGTAAGGGTCTCTAGGCGCTGGGGGCCGTCGGGAAGACTAAGCAAGCTATTGCCCAGAGTCACATGGTGGTGGGCTAATCTGCCGCCGGCGCCGGGGATCGAACCATGATCCCCAGATTCCGGAGTCAGTCGCCCTGGCCGCGGCGCCACACCTCTTCCCTACTATTCCTACTTCAGATTGCGCAACAGTAGGGAAGGTGTTGGAATTCATTTCCAATACCTTAGCGCCACCTACAGCAAGTCGTTCTAATGACATGCGATGTAAAGGAATTGCATACTAACAATGCGTTTGTTGTAATAGCACTGCAATGTAATGACAGCATTGTAAACGCTGTTTCCCATCACAAATGTTCATGGTAGGTACTAAAATCCCTTGTTTGAGCAGTGGCAAAATTAATGGGTGGATCCTAGCCTCAGCTTCATGCTGTAAGGGGTATTGGGGAATGCTTTGGAAATTTTTCATGGAGGGGTTCACGCTTACCTTTAGTGGCTTGGCAGTGAGAATGCAACCCACATTACTAGCATGTTTTGACTATAAGGTATAAGGAACTTAGTCAAGAACATCAGACATTGATTGATGCATATATTTAGGGCCTTATTACAAGTTTGGCGGTCCTTCTGTCAGCTGCTACTGCCGCACCAGCAGCAGGACCGCCAAGCTCGGCGAGCTCTATCCGGCTTACAACTGTAATCCATGACCGGTGGGCAGTCCTGCGGTCTGACGGCGGCGGCTGTATAAGGCTCATAGGTGAGCCTTAAGGGCAGGCATCGACGTGACAGCACCTGCAGCATGCCACACTGTGCAGGAACTGGGGTGCTATTACAGGTAGGCACAACATGTGTCCCCCGCATGCACCCCCAGGCCCAGAAGTGGCAGGGGGCACTCACTGGTCTCTCTGCAACCTTTTTCATGGCAGGCTCACCTCCATGAAAGGGGTGGTGGACAGGCAACTCGTTATATGTAAAACGGTGTCACAGCTACACTGTCATCATACAGCTGCTCCCTTCTGCTGCGCGACTGCCGCAGGATTCTGGATCCCCAGAGAACGCGGCGGTCCTGTGTCGGTCTGAGCGACACACACTTTGAATACTGCGGGCATGTCCACAGTGGGGTCGGTGGTCAGACTGCCACCACAAGTACGGCGGTCCACTTGTAATAGGGCCATATGTATAATAAGCTTTACATAATTCATTGCCATTGTTTTTTAGCCAGTCTGTGAAAACAGCATTTTCATTTTCCTTTGGTACCTTCAAACAGACAACATCTCTGGCACAGTACACAGTACATATACAATTGCATATTAAATCCCTTCCTAGAAAGTTAACAGTTGAAATAAGACTTAAAAGGAGTACATGCTGGTCAGTGATAGACCTAGAGAGATAGATACGGTTGAAAAATCAAACTCATCAATAGTTTCACCCCAGAGAGGAAGTGAGGAGAACTCAGAAGATTTCAGCACAGACCTACTATTCTCAGTATCAATAATATAGCTTTGTTTTAATGACACACCAAATATATCACCTCTTATTATTCAGGGACAAAAACGTTGACAGAAAAGTTGCTTCTCTTCGGCTAACATAAAAGGTAGAGTATTAGTTTTATAGAATCTCAGTGACTTCAGGTTGGTCGGGCTGGTCATGTGATTAGGATATGTTTTAGATAGATTATGACACCCATGTATCCAGTGTTCTAAGTGCCTGCAGTTGAAACCTGAGGAACCAGTGGGCTGAGCTGAATCTCCCTTTCCTGGACTTTGGTTCTGTCTGAATATTCTTCTTCTCTGACCACCAGCGGCGACCGCTCCATTTAGCCAGAAAAGCACTGTCCCTCCCCGCCACCAGTACATAAAACGATAATAAAACGGGTTTAAATCCCTTCCGTGCATCGGACGGCCAGGAGCCATCTGATGTCACGGTGGGTGTGTGTGTCGGATGGCTCCCGGCCGTCCTAGTACCCACCCACGGGGGAAGTGCTGGCGCTCCCCCTGTGGGCCACCCTTTATGGTGCCCACACTGGGGATGGCAGGGGAAGCCCTGCCTCCCCTGTCCCCCCACGTCATCTAATGACATCAGCGTGCGAGGCTCGCTGACGTCAATAGAGGATTCCCAATGCGCTGGAAGTCATTTGCTTCCAGCATGTTGGGAAGAGTGGAGGTAGGTTTCTCCTCGTGGGAGGGGGAGAGATTTAAAGCAAGAGGCATCAAGGGAAAGGAAAGGGTTTTCCTTCCCCTGATACCTCTTTTGAGCATTCCTGCTGCACAATCGTGCAATTGTGCAGCAGGAATGCCCACTAGACTAGGGATTTTCTTTTTTATAAAAAAACTGTTTACCTGTTTGTGGGGAGCGGCCCCTTAGGCAAGGGTCGCTCCCCTTTTGGGGGCAATATGTTTTGGCTGTGTCTGCCCCCCTAGGGGGCAGATTGCGCCATTTGTTTTAATTAAAGTGGCCCATTAGACCACCAGGGATACATTTATGGGCAGTGGCTCCTTGGGCAAGGGCCGCTCCCCCTTGGGGGCATTGTTTTTGGCTGTCTGTCCCCTGGGGGGGGGGGGCAGATCTCACCATTTTATGTATTTAGGGGCCCACTAGACCACCAGGGATTAATTTGTAGCGAGTGGCTAAGGGTCGGTCCCCCTTGGGGGCAAAGTTTTTGGCTGTTTGCGCCCCCCCCTAGGGGGGCAGCTCTCACCATTTGTTTTATGTAGTTGCCCACTAGGTCACCAGGGATTAATTTGTGGGGTGTGGCCCCTTGGGCAAGAGTCACTCCCCCTTGGGGGCAATGTTTTTGGCTGTCTGCGCCCCTCTAGGGGGGCAGATCTGGCCATTTGTTTATGTAGTGGCCCACTAGGCCACCCAGGAATAATTTGTGGGGAGTGGCCCCGTGGGCAAGGGTTGCTCCTCCTTTGGGGCAATGTTTTTGGCTGTCTGACCGATATTCGCATTTATTTTTATTTAGTGGCCCACTAGACCACCAGGGATTAATTTGTGGAGAGTGGCCTCTTGGGCAAGGGTCGCTCCCCCTTGGGGGCAATGTTTTTGGCTGTCTACGCCCCCCTAAGGGGGCAGATCTCGCAATTTGTTTTTAAATCGGGCCACTAGACCGCCAGGGATTTATTTGCGGGGAGTGGTCTCTTGGGCAAGGGTCGCTCCCCTTTGGAGAGCATTAATTTGGCCGTTTATGCCCCCCTGGGGGGCAGATCGGCTGATTAATTTTTTTATATGGCAACTAGTCCACCAGGGATTTTTTTTGTTATGTTGGGGAGCGGCCCCTTGGGCAAGGGTCACTCCCCTTTATGGGAGAATGATTGGGGCCATTTCTGCCCTCCTTGGGTGGCAGATCAGCAGTATGTTTTTATGCCCATCTGTCCCCAAGGGGGCAGAAGCCACTAGACACCAGGGTTTTTACAATTTTGGTGTTGGGGAGTGGCCTCTTGGACAAGGGTTGCTCCCCTTTTACGGTGGTGAATATTTTATTTAAACTCTTAGGCCCACCTACCCCTTAGCTTGGTTGGTGGATTGTGTGTGGACTGGCACATTATTTGCATATGTGATTGTAATGTTTTTATCTCCTCTTTATTCTAGTGTAATGCTTTTGATTCTTGTTTGCAGTTTCGGCATTGGTTGTTCTGCAGTTTTGCATAAATGGATTTATTTGGTAAGAAAACATTTTTGTTGTGTGTACTCCAAATGAGTATTATTGTCATGCATGAATGATTTTTTTTGTAAGTGGTGTCATAATGGCAGCATATTTAGTTGGTGTTCTGCACATGGAATTCTTTGCGATGTGTTTTGCATTGTTTTATGTGTAATTTTCTTTTTCTTTTTCTTTTTTAGTGGGAAATTGTTGATCCTTACTGTGTCTGTGCAGAGTAGGTGGTGGTGAGTCTAGCTGCTTCTGTCAAGTGAGTGGCATAGTTTTGGAGTATACAGGTCTTTGCGATAAAGACACATTTTGTTTATTGCGTATTTTACAAAGTTTTTGTTGTTGTTGACTTGTTTGACAAGTTACCTTGATTAGTAAGGATTATGGCTAGCTGTAGAATTACTGCTCAGCAGGTGGTTGGTATGCTTTTTGAATCTTCCACTGACATTGCGTCTGAGGGAGAGGAGGAAGTGCAAGATTCTGGCAGTGAGTTTTCTGTCCACGAGGAATCATCTGATGATGAAGCTACTTTCAGTGCAGATGAAGCTACTCTCAGTGCGGATGAAGTGCCTGTTTTAGAGGAGGACACTGATGTGTCGATGGTGCCGCAAGAGACATCGTTATTGCAGCCTGAGGCTGCAAGGCTTCCTACTGGAAGTGCTGGACTCTGGGTTGATCTAAACATGGTGCAGCCGGAGTTGACTGCCTTTATTGGTGATGCAGGGTGTAGAGCGGATTGTTTATTTATTTTGCCTATACAGTTTTTTCAGTTGTTCATGGATGATGTATTTTTGGCTGAGATTGTTGAGCAGACTAATTTGTACACTGAACAGTTTTTGAGGGACAACAGTGGCAGACTTAGGTCCCGCTCTAGAGCTACCCAGTGGACTCCCACAAATCTGGATGAGATGAAGAAGTTTTTGGGTTTGACTTTTTTGATGGGCTTGATAAGCAAGCTGTCCATGGCCTCATATTGGTCTACCAGTCCCTTGATGGCAACGGCCATATTTCCTGCAATTATGAGTCGTGATCGGTATTTACTTTTGCTTCGGATGCTGCATTTTGTTGATAATGCTTTGGCGTTGCCACGAGATCACCCTGACTGTGACTTTTTTTTAAGATTCGGCCTGTTCTTGATCACTTTGTGGATCAATTTTCAGAGATCTATACTCCAGGGAAAGAAGTAGCTGCTGATGAGTCTTTGGTCCTGTTCAAGGGCCGTTTGGTTTTTAGGCAGTACACTCCTAGCAAGAGGGCACGTAATGGAATTAAGAGGTGTATATGTTGTCTGAGAGTAGGACAGGATATGTCTATGATTTCCGGGTGTACACTCGTAGGGATTCCACTATTGACCCCCCTGGTTGTCCGTCCACTTTTGGAGTTTTAGAGAAATTTGTGTGGGATCTTGGTAGAGGACTGTTTAACAGAGGCCACCATTTGTACCTTGATAACTTCTACACTGCTGTGCAATTGTTTAAGGAATTGTTCAAAGTGGACACTTTTGCTTGTGGCACAATCCACTCTAACTGTAAAGGTTACCCAAAAGAGCTTGTTTGCAAAAAGCTTCAGAGGGGACAGTGCAGTGCCTTGCGTAGTGAGGATCTGCTAGCTGTGAAATTTGTGGACAGGAGGGATGTGTACATGCTGACTACCATTTATGATGCGAGTACTTCACCTGTGACTGTTTGGGGTCAGGTTGCTGAAGTGCGTAAACCTGTGTGCATTGTAGACTACTATAAGCACATGGGTGGTGTCGATAGAGTAGATCAGAGGTAGGAACCTTACACTTCTCTTCGTAAGGCTTACATTTGGTATAAGAAGTTTGCCATCCATCACGTCAATTTAGCAACTTTCAATGCTTTTGCTGTTCAAGTAGTGTTCTTCTGCTTCAAATTTGACTTTTGTTCCGTTTCATGAGTATGTGATAGGCAGCCTGGTTGTTGTGGAACAGGCAAGTTTTCCTAGAGTTGGAGTGGTGGAGGATGTGGCTATATTGAAAGATCGCCACTTTCCTGATTTAATTCCTCCCACGCCCCAAAAAAACAATACCTGTAAGAGATGTAGAGTCTGCTTGCAAAGAGGTATACGGAAGGAGAATCATATGCACTGTGCCGATTGTCCTTCTAATCCTGGGCTGTGTGTGCCCACATGTTTCCGATTGTATCACACTCAAAAGAGATGTTTTGAGCAACTGTGAGTCTAATAGTGTAC
Source organism: Triturus cristatus (assembly GCF_964204655.1). Classification (NCBI taxonomy): domain Eukaryota; kingdom Metazoa; phylum Chordata; class Amphibia; order Caudata; family Salamandridae; genus Triturus; species Triturus cristatus. Next base: position 1,531,676,777 of record NC_140590.1, on the reverse strand, counting down.
TGCCTGGTCTGTATGGTTTTATATAGTTGTTGTTCAGTTTCACTTTCAACTAATGCGATGGCAGCGAGGGATGATTAAAGTCGCACTCACCCTTTATTCACTACATGTGTTTCAGATTGTAAACAAAAAGGTGCCCACCTCTAAGGTCCACTGCCACAAGACCTAATACAATGATAAATACAAAAACAAAGAGAGGCACACAACAAATAGCACATAATATGCAAAATTGACGAATCTTTCAGGTTCTTCAGTGTGGTGAATTCTTCTTTATTGATATCACAAGTTGAGAGATACACACAGCCTCAGCCAACGCGTTTCACCCAAAAAGGCTTCCTCAGGGCTAAATATCGAACACCTCGCTTCAAAATCCATGGATTTGTATCCGGTCTTAAATTTCCATTAGCACTTAATTTCTACTTATTGCGTTTTTAGGCAATGGTCCAAATTTGTTAGGAGTAATAGTACGTCAATCGAACAAAATGGCTGTTTTCTTGAAAATACTCGGTGTCATTTTACTCTGGAGACTGAGGGGAACGGTGTGAGGTAGGAAATTTGTGCAGGCAGGGTGATTCCACCCAAAAATATGTGGAAAATGTGCTTTTTTCAGCTAAATTTGAGGTTTACAGGGCATTCTGGGTAGGAAAACGCGGGGGATCCACGCAAGCCATACCTCATTGGACTCCCCAGGGTCTCTATGTTTCAGAAATTTGTGGGTTTGGTAGGTTTCTTTAGATGGTGGCGAGCCCAGGGCCAAAACCCCAGATGCCCCCCCTAAAACCAGGCTGTTTTGTTTTAGGTAATTTTTAAGTCTCCACAGTAAGATTTGGGCCATTTCCTGTTGCAGCCACTATGCCTACCCACACACGTGAGGTACCATTTTTCTCGGAAGACTTTGGAAAACGCGGGGTGGGTGGAATTTTTTGGATCCACGCAGATTCTGAACTTTCCATCACAGAAATGTGAGGAAAATGTGTTTATTTTGGCAAAACTTTAGGTTTGCAAGGGATTCTGGGTAACAGAACCAGGTGAGAGCCAGTCAAGTCACCCCATCCTGGTTTCTCCTGGGTGTCTAATTTTCAGAAATGTATAGGTTTGCTAGGTTTCCCTAGGTGCCAGCAGAGCTAGGGTTCAAAATCTACAGCTAGGCACTTGGCAAAAAAAGGGCAAGTTTTCACTGTGAACATGTGGTATGTCCAAGTTGCGTTTTGGGCCGTTTCCTATTGCAGGCACTAGGTCTACCCACACAAGTGAGGTACCATTTTTCTCGGAAGACTTTGGGGAACGCAGGGTGGGTGGAATTTTGTGGATCCACGCAGATTCTAAAACTTTCCACCACAGAAATGTGAAGAAAATGTGTTTTTTGGACAATTTTTTATGTTTGCAAGGGATTCTGGGGACCAGAACCTGTTGAGAGCCAGTCAAGTCACCCCATCCTGGATTCCCCTGCGTGTCTAGTTGTCAAAAAATGTATAAGTTTGCTAGGTTTCCCTAGCTGTCGGCAGAGCTAGGGTTGAAAATCTACAGCTAGGCACTTTGCAAAAAAAGGGTCCGTTTTCACCGTGAAAATGTGGTGAGTCCACGTTGCGTTTTGGGCCATTTCCTGTTGCGGGCACTTGGCCTATCCACAGAAGTGAGGTACCATTTTTCTTGGAAGACTTTGGGGAGCGAGGGGTGGGTGGAATTTTGTGGATCTACACAGATTCCAGAACTTGCCACCACAGAAATGTGAGGAAAATGTGTTTTTTTAAAACAATATTTTAGGTTTGCAAGGGATTCTGGGTAACAGAACCTGGTGAGAGCCAGTCAAGTCACCCTATCCTGGATTCCCCTGGGTGTCTAGTTTTCAAAAATATATAGGTTTGCTAGGTTTCCCTAAGTGCCGGCAGAGCTAGGGTTCAAAATCTACAGCTAGGCACTTTGCAAAAAAAGGGTCCATTTTCACTATGAAAATGTGGTGTGTCAACATTGCGTTTTGGCCATTTCCTGTCACGGGAACTAGGCCTACCCACACAAGTGAGGTATCATTTTTCTCGGAAGACTTTGGAGAACGTGGGGTGGGTAGAATTTTATGGATCCAGGCAGATTCCAGAACTTTCCACCACAGAAATGTGAGGAAAATTAGTTTTTTTGACAAAAGTTTAGGTTTGCAAGGGATTCTGTGTAACAGAACCAGGCCAGAGCCAGGCAAGTCACCCCATCCTGGTTTCCCCTGGGTGTCTAGCTTAAAACATTTATAGGTTTGCTAGGTTTCCCTAGCAGCCAGCAGAGCTAGGGTTCAAAAGCTACAGCTAGGCACTTTGCAAAAAAAGGGCCCGTTTTCACTGTGAAAATGTGGTGTGTCCATGTTGCGTTTTGGGCCGTTTCCTGCTGCGGGCACTGGGTCTACTCACACAAGTGAGGTACCATTTTTCTTGCAAGACTTTGAGTAACGCAGAGTGGGTAGAATTTTGTAGATCCACGCAGATTCTACAACTTTCCACCACAGAAATGTGAGGAAAATGTGTTTTTTGGACAATTTTTTATGTTTGCAAGGGATTCTGGGGACCAGAACCTGGTGAGAGCCAGTCAAGTCACCCCATCCTGGATTCCCCTGCATGTCTAGTCATCAAAAATGTATAGGTTTGCTAGGTTTCCCTAGGTGACGGCAGAGTTAGGGTTCAAAATCTACAGCTAGGCACTTTGCAAATAAAGGGTCAGTTTTCACTGTGAAAATGTGGTGTGTCCACGTTGCGTTTTGGGCTGTTTCCTGTCGCGGGCACTTGGCCTACCCACACAAGTGAGGTACCATTTGTCTTGGAAGACTTTGGGGAACGCAGGGTAGGTGGAATTTTGTGGATCCACGCAGATTCTAGAACTTTCTACCACAGAAATGTGAATAAAATTTGTTTTTTTTGACAAATATTTTGGTTTGCAAGGGATTCTGGGTACCAGAACCTGGTGAGAGCCAGTCAAGTCACCCTATCCTTGAAACCTCTGCTATCCTGCAAACCCCTGGTTGTCTAGTTTTCAAAAATGTATTGGTTTGCTAGGTTTCCCTAGGTGCCGGTAGAGCTAGGGTTCAAAATCTACAGCTAGGCACCTTGCAAAAAAAGGGTCCGTTTTCACTGTGAAAATGTGGTGTGTCCACGCTTTGTTTTGGGCCGTTTCTTGTTGCGGGCACTAGGCCTAGCCACACAAGTGAGGTACAATTTTTCTCGGAAGACTTTGGGGAACGTGGGTGGGTGTAATTTGGTAGATCCACGCAGATTCTAGAACTTTCCACCACAGAAATGTGAGGAGAATGTGTTTTTTTGACAAGTTCTTTGGTTTGCAAGGGATTCTGGGTACCAAAATCTGGTGAGAGCCAGTCAAGTCACCCCATCCTGGATTCCCCTGGGTGTCTACTTTTCAAAAATGTATAGATATACCAGGTTTCCCTTGGTGCCGCCAGCACTAGGGTTCAAAATCTACAGCTAGGCAGTTTGCAAGAAAAGGGTCCGTTTTCACTGTGAAAATGTGGTGTGTCCACGTTGCGTTTTGGGCAGTTTCCTGTCGCAGGCACTAGTGCTACCCAAACAAGTGAAGTACAATTTTTCTCGGGAGACTTAGGGTAACACCGGATTGTAAAGCCACTGTTATTACCTATTGACTTTCAATGTATTTCTGCCTTCCAAATGAAAGACAATGTGTAAGAACAAAGTCATTTTGCAAAATTACCTATAATTCTCATGCTAGTATGGGTACTCACAATTTTGGAAATGTGCAAATAACTACTGTTTCTAAACTCTATATTTTGCTCCAATTTCCTAAATAGATAGGTATTTTTTATACCGATTTTTCCATGTATATATTTTCCCAAATTAATTGCTATATACCCAGTATATAATGAAAAACCATTGCAAGACGCTGCTCAGTTATTGACTCTGGGTTCTTGGTGAACCTACATGTCCTATTTATCCCCACAACCATAAAAGAAAGGTCTACCGGATGTAACGGTATATTGCTTTCAAACAGCTGTCGCAATTATAAAAAGTTACAGGTGAGAACGTTGGCACAACTAATTTTCAATTTTTCCTATATTTAACTGTTAGTTTCTATAAAAAACCCTTGAAGAATCTACACAATGACCCCTTGTTAGATTCGGAATTTTCTATTCTTTACTAAAATGTATAGCTTTCCAGTATCCATTATTGCTTTCATACCCATTTCTACCATTAACTGGAAGAAGGTTGAAAACACAAAAAATAGCAAATATAGGCTATATCCCAGTAAAATGACAAAACGGTGTAAAAAATGTTGGTTTTCTGACAAAAGTCTCTCAGTCTCTAAAAGCTGGGAAAATGGTGATTTCAGCCCCACAAACCCTTTGTTGATACCATTTGCAGGGGAAAAAACCAGACGCTTACATTTGCAGCACTTTTTCCCCATTTAAGAAAAGAAAATTACCTGTATTTTGGCTTATTTCTGGATCCCCTCCAGGGGAATCCACAAACTCTGGGTACCTTTAGAATCCCCATGATGTTGGAAGAAAAGGACACAAATTCGGCGTGGATACCTTATGTGGTCAAAAAGTTACAGGGGCCTAAGCGCATACTATCCCAAAGAGCCAAAAAAAGGCTTAGCACAGGAGGGGAAAAGGCCTAGCAGCGAAGTGGTTACACCCATTTTATTATGGTTTTATTTTAATCCCCTGGACTCTGACAAGTCAGGTCCAGGGGATGACACTGCTGGTGAGGGTAGGCACTCCCTTCACTGCGCATAATGTGTTTGCCATGTGTCTCAGGCAGCCCAAACCCCTAATGCACAGTGAAGCTCTCTCCAGCCTCAGCTGTGTTGCTGGGGCTGGAGAGAGCAGGCACCAGCTCCCAGTTGTCCACACTCATGCCAATCCTGAAGCTGCTCTCATGCCAGCCTGTGCCCACCCCGAGGCAGAAGCAGGAAGATCCGATGTGCGGAAGACGGCAGCATTAAGGTAAGTTTTATTTTATGTGTCCAAACCCTCTCCACATCCCTCCTCCGGACCGCCCCCCCCCCCCCACTTTAGCAGAGGACAGGCGGCTACTGCTGCCCACCCTAGCCATTCTGCTTCCCGATTCTCCCCAGTCTCTTTCTGTGACTAGTTGTTGGAAGGATTGCATTTGCAAACACTTTAGCTTGGAATTTATAGATTCCTATCTCCATTTCTGTGCAGCAACACAATGATTTGCAATGGAAACTAACTGAAAAAAACATTGGGGCATATCAACAAGGGCTTTATCTCTGCTGTTTTGGCTTTAAAAGCCAAAAAAGCAGAGATAAAACTAGCGCCCTATCAACAACAGGGTGCTAACACGCAAATTTGCATGTTAGCACCCTTTTACTCTACGCTTCCCCTTGCATCTCTAATGAGATGCAAAGGGGGCGTTCCAGAGTAAAATAATAGGAGACATAAAAAGCAGCGCTAACCGCGGTTAACGCTGCTTTTTTACGTCTGCTAATTTTCAGACTTAGCCATGATATCCTATGGAAGGAGGATATCATGGCTAAGTTTGCCTGTCCCTATCAACAAGGTAACGTGTGATTATCACTGGGTTTCCAGCGATAATCTCACGTTAGCCTGTTAGCGTGTAGATTTTTATCGCTATTGAGATAAGCGTTGCTAATAGCACGCTATCTCAGCGATAAAAATTCACGCTAGCCGGCGATAATTATCCAAGCGCTAAGTGCGCTTTGAGATGATTATCGCCAGTTGTTGTTGATATGCCCCTATGTTAGTCTACCCCCTGATGCAAAAGATGTGCAGCTGCTCCTGCTTTTTAGGCTACAATCCGTGGACAAAAGCATCACAGTAGCATTAGCAAAAACAGAAAAGCAGCCAAATACATCTATGAAATTATGAAAATAATCAGCTATAGTTTCACCTTCATTGTGTTTGCTATTATTCATTGTGATCTCATCTGTTTTGATCACAAATATGTCAATGAAAGTATACACCAATGCCACTGCAGCAGCAACAAGGGTGCTTGTTTTGGCCAATTGACATTGTCTAATAACCTGTCTCTCCCTTTATGTGGCATAATCATGCATAAAAGTTTTATAACATCCGCCCAATTAGGTTTGCAATATTCAAATAAAGTTTGCAATTCTTTATGAAACTTTCAGAATTATCTCCTATACTGGGAAGGTGCCGCTTGCTGCTTACTATGACAACTATGTACCAGGGAAAATAGATGGTGACTGAACCCCTGCTCCAGTGCCCGGGTCTTTTCTCAGGGGAAAGGGCATCAGGATGGACTTGGGCAATATCATTGGCAGTTTCACTGTCTTCCTACTACTCGAGAAGTCCTACAATTTCGGTGTTTTCTTGGTTGCTTTGGCCTTCTGCCCTACGATCTTCCTTAGACTATCCCAGTGATAGTTGGGGTACGAGCTCCACCACTATGATGAATTGTTTCGTAACAGTGGGGTCGTACGTGAGACAGCATCAGGGGTGCAAGTTGGTATGTTTTTATGTCAACTGCTCGGTCACCAGAACACTGTTTTTTGTAAGGGACAAAGTGCCTCATTTAAAAGCTCTTTGTGCTGCCGATGTGTCACATTTTTAGATGCACCTGCGGCGCAGTGTTCCGGACCATATTTATCAAGGCCACATAAAGTCACCCTGCGTGACTTTTCATCACCTTGTAAATATGAGCCCCTTTCATTCATTACTCTGTGTGAAAGGGGCGCTCCATGGGTGATGCTCTGGGTGTTCCCACGCAACATCCATGGAACCTGAAACATTCCCAGATTTACAAAGTTTTGCTAACCATGTAATGCGTCAGATTCCTACACCTCCCTGTTGCGCAACGAGGAGAATTGCTTTTATTTCTCCTTCTTTTTAGGTCTCGCCTGACCCAGCGCATGCGCTGGTCTGGCGAGACTTATTGAGAGGGCTCCAAAAAGTGCTGCCAGCCTAGAGCTACAGTGCATGTGCGCGGGCGCGCGCGCCGCGCTTTACCGCGATTTACTTTCACTTTCACGGCCTCACAGCCGCTTTGATGTTTGATCGCAATCGCGATCACTTTCGCAGCCGCATGGTCGCTTGGCATAGCCAGTAGGTCTCGCTTTTGGGACCTTATAAGTATTTAGTTATGCAACTGTTGCATGGCTAAACACTTACAAGGTCCCAAAGGCGAGACCTATTGGCTATGCCAATGCTTGTTTTCCTCTTTCTATGTGTACTGCATTCTCCATACACATAGAAAGAGTAGAACGCCATCAATGATTGTTTTCGTGCAGGAAGTCCCTTCCTGCACAAAAAACAATCATCCCCGCAACGCCAGCACCCTTGCAACATGACGCAAGAGTGCCTATGCTGCTGCATGGCAGCAAATTGTGCCCCAGCGCAGGGCAAAGCACACGGATGCATCATATTGTTGTTAATACAACACATCCCTGTGCTTTTAAAATGACGCAGCTCGTCGCAGGAAAATGGCTTGCGGCGTCGCGATGCGTCATTTTGGAGTAAATGAGTCCCAAAGTATTTCAAAGCATGGTGTTTCTCTAAGGAGGACTCTTCAGAACTCGAGGTGGTCCTGTGCAGCTCTCCATTAATTACTAAGCATCCCCAGATGCCTGGCCTGGTCTTCAGAACGCTTCAAACGGCTTATGAACACCTGTGCACAAGTGAAATATTAATCTCCCATCGGGCCGAGTGAGGCAGTTCTGCCGCTGCCAGACCTCACACGTTATTTCGAAGGGGAGCCTATTTCTTATGTTCAAAAGAACAACTTTTGAGTAACAGTTCTTTGCCAGAAAACAACTTTCCCTTTTGATTGTTGCGTTCTGAAAGGCGTTGGTCGTACCCGAATATTTTGGGAGGGGCATAAAAAAAGCAAAACTTGTTCAAATCAAAAAAATGTGGGATTGGGTCTTTCCTTCGAAGACGTCGAGGAGGTCTTGGCGGTGTTCCCCCTTCCTCGATCATTTTTCCAGCATAGGACGGTGAGTCATCTGTGCAACCTAGAGCAAGGGCTTGGCACCAGCATCTTCGATAATAAGTTCCATGCGCGTACACCCACTAAAATGACTTGGGACCATTTTTCGTTTGTCTCGGAGGATTAATGGCTTCTCTACCTTGTTCCCTCCGTTCTTTTGTTGTTCTTTTCGTTCTTCTCCTTTTATATTGCTTTGTTTTTGGAAACCAGGGCAACTGATAGGAATGTTGCATCATTTTCTGGTTTTGGATGTCTGTGTTTTAAATTTAGAAGATTTAAAATAAAAACATCTAAATAAAGATTCCAGCAACATTCCTATCATTAGCCCTAGATTGCAACATAACATGTATTTCCATATTTCAGTGACATGAAGCAATTCATATTTTAAAGTCCACGTGAGCTGTAAAATGTTAAGAACAAGGTCAAACTGATTGGTGCTGACTGACATCTCCGTTATCTTCTTCATAAACTGTACTCACTAGCAGTAACTTGGGAACAAAGACAGAAGTATGAGCTGTAATCTGCGATATTGCCACATTCGTGCTAATATGTGCTTTCCGAACTGAACCCTATATAAACTGCACAACACCGTTGTAAGTACCTTTTTTTTATCACATCTCATAGACCAAGCTACTGTGACAATCGGGCCACTATTCCGAGTAGGTTGAATGATGGGGAGGTATTTATCGAAGACAGTAAATACCGTTGCCCTGGAAACCAAGTTTATCACTTTGAAACCAGAAATACCAGGCAGATAAGCATTTTTGCAGATCCCCAGAACCAGTTAGCTTGTTTGACAGATACGATGGGGAGAGGATGTGGCCTTACGGCTAGAGCGGTCTGGCACGAAGCTGAGGAACTGGGTTCGAGTCTCAGCAAGGATGCTGTACATCCTGTGATTCTGGGCAAATCTCTTAATCTCCCTATGCCTAACAAAAAATGTCCTTCTGTAACGCAACTGGTGCTCATGTATATCGCTCTGATACCTTCAGGTCAAGTTTGTGCTATATAAAACTCCCTAAAATATATATATATATGATATATATATATATATATATATATAATATTCTGGTGTTTTCCTATATGCAGTAGCGGCTCAGGGTGAGAGTGCTGCGGGGCGGTGGTGTGGGGTGGGGGAGGAGCAGGGTGGGGTAGTAAAATAAGGATTATGGCCCAACGGAGGTAAGTAAACATATAAATAAATAAAACGAATTTCGTTGCGCGCGCTGCATCGCATTTAACAATGCAGCACGCGCAATGAAATTTGCTTTATTTTTTTATTTTTTACTTACCTCTGTTCTGCCGTATGCCGTAGTTTACTACCCCCACCCTGCTCCTCCCCCGCCCCGCCCCGCCCCACCGCCCCGCAGCACTCCCACCACGTGCTGCTACTGACTATATGTTTAGCGTAAGACAAGACCTTTTTGATTTTTCTAAGATTATAGGATCTCTGACATAATATCAATGCATACAATATTGAAACACAAAAATATCTGAAATTAAATATCGAGAACAAAACTATCCACTTCCTATCTAAAAGCTAGGAGTGGGCGGAACTCACAACCATTCAATCCATGGAATTCCGCAGAAAAACTGCGAGACTTCACGGATTTCCGCCAGTGGGCAGAAAATATGCTGCTCATGCTGGTTGTGCTGCAATTTAGTGGCGGTACAGGGAACAGCACTGAAAAACAGTGCGAACAGCACCATGCATTGAGCAAGAGTGCACGGCCATTCGAGAAGTTTTTGCAGCTGCTTGAGTAGAAAATCTACTTGAGCATCAGCAAAAACTACTTGAATGGCAGCCCTCTGACCACACCACTGATGAACGCAGGTATCCGACCGCCTGCATTAGAAAATCACACTAGAGGACTGCAAATCTCACTCGCAATCACCAGCTTGCATATTTGGAGACGTGGGAAAAACATTCAGTCACAAGTGATTGGCAGAACTTGGGCAGAACTCCGTGTTAAAGATTAATGCAGAGTGGTCAAAATATTGCAGGCAGAACGGAATATTTTGCCCACCCCTAGTAAAAGCACAGATATCAAGAACACAAATATTATTGTTAAAAATATAGATTTGTACATATATCTTAAACATAAATATTGTAAAAAAAATTATTATGTTTAAAAAAATATATGATATGTGCAAAATATCGATTCAAAACACATCCACTGCAATATTGATGGCAACAAATGTAAATAATCATTAATAAATATAAAAAAAACTTTTGACATAACACAATTATTTCAAATAAATGCAAAACGTTTTATTCACATACTTGAATTAAATATAAATACATTACATCAACAAAATCTGTAACGTTCACCCCAATAAATTATGTAATTAAAATAATGATAATATAGCTCCAATAGATATTACCATTTCCTAAAAGCGTCGAAACAGAACCCTAAATATTAATAAATATATATAAATGCATTTGTATTCAAAACTATCAAACTATATATATTATACATCAAAAATAAAACTATATTAGTGTTTACCATAGAAGGACTCATCTGTAAACAAAAATTCAAACTAAAACTAAACTAACCAATAAAATAAAACTATAAACACCTTTAACCAATAAAATCAAACAAACAATTAAATCAACATTATAATTACAAATTTACACAACTAAAATACTTCAAAAACGACAAACGCTGCAAGATGAGGACATTCTGCTGGATTCTCCCACACGACAATTAATAAAGAAGTATATACAACTACCAAGCCAAACAAGTAAAATTATACCTAAGTTAAGACATACTTAATGATAAAGGGCAAGTTTACGATGTCGGGCAGAACGCCATCTGGCAGATAGTTGAAGGCTGTCCGCCCGGCAACAATGGTTTTTGTCCGAACCGACGTTTTGCGAAAATAGTGGTGGTTGAAGGGAAACCCACGGGGTGGCGAGCGGAATGGTAATCCCATAATGACGGCGGAGCCGGCCTCTGCTTCGTCGTCGGGATTACGATGTCACTTGCCACCTGCCCTCTCATGGCAGTCCACCCGCCATGAAAAGGCAGGAGAAAAGTGACTTTGAGGGGCCCTAGCAGAGCCCCTTTCCCCTTGGCCCTCCACTATGGGGTCTGGGCCGCATGGTGCCTACCACACGGTTCAGGGATGTTTGTAAACATCTATTTTTCAATTCTAGCTTGTGCTGCATTCCTTTTCCGCCGGCCACACAATCTGTAATTGAAAAATTGATGTTTCCAACCGCCCCTAGGAACGGCAGATACGGGCCGAAGGCAAGGGGATGAGTAGGGATGTTTATGAGGTCCTTCCTGATTGAACACACTGGGGTCCCCTTGAGCCTACACAGACTCACGCTGTTGCTTCTCAGGCTTTTTATGGTTCCAGCCGCTCTCGGCAGAACCTGGTTGACTTACCTATACAACAGTGTACACTTTACCCTAAGACGACCTATGCCGGTCCCGTAAACATCCCTACTCAGACCCCTGCATTGGGCATGTATCTGCGGGTCCGATTTTGCGGTTCCAGACGATCTTGCTGGAACCAAGCTGGCTTATCACTATGACAACAATAATTGCACCCAAGATACCGATGCCACGACAGACCCCCCCATACATTTGGCCAGTATTTGCTACGGATCCCTCCTTATGGTCGGATGTTACAAATATCCTTAATAGACAATTTGGTCTCTAATTGGACCTATTAGGCGATCCATTCACCTCTTGCTCCATGAATTACCTACCAGTTGGGTGCCCTAAATGTTGGCCCCTCCGCGATAGCAAATCTGATACCATACAACACTTCAAATATTTTGTAATGTGGTCCTGGTGATAATCTGTATTGATATCAGGTTGAAACGCCGTCGGCTTCCTAGCGCAATAGTTTGGCACATTCTTGTTTTGGTTAATTAATCAACTGACTCATCTCTAAGTTGTTATCAAATGAAATTGGACCACTATATATATGCTCCTTTGTGAATATTGATATCACTGTTCTTTAGCGCCGCCTCTCTCTGGCTTCACGTGTCACTTTGTGCAGTTAACTTTTTCATGAGCACAAATTTGCACAAGTGGTACAGGTTACATGCCATTTATTGTAATATAGTGCTTCTTTCCCTAATTTATTGTTGAATATAAACTGCTCCTAGCAATTACTGCATACATCATCAATGTCTCCCTGTTGCCATTGCTTTCCTGCAACTGTTGTGCATGCTCTTAAATATTTGCCTCCAAATATTACTTGTTGAGAGATTGTTATTAGAAATAGAAGTAAGGCAGTTACTGCAAGATATAGGAGAGTCAAGCACTAGCTCCCATGAAGCCACAGACAAAATTCTTAAAGATTTACTACCTAACGTCCCCGCACATATAACAGGCCAACTACCACCTATATCCACTTTAAAATGTTTAATTGCATGAAGTAAAAAAGACACCAGCTATACCCCTTCTGCCCCTAGAGGATACCAAGCCATACACATACCTGAACATTTAACAATTACACATAATGAGGAAACTTTCCTTTTACATGACCACCTCAGTAATAAGAAACAAATCCTAATATTCTCAACAGCAGAAAACTTAGTAAAACGTAGCCAATGTCAAACGTGGATGAAGGATGGGACCATCAAAATGTGTCCCAAGCAATTCACTCAGGTATACACCATACATGGTGAATATCAAAACATAAATATTCCTTTGATATATGCCCTACTTCCAAATAAACAAAGCAGCACTTACTTCAACCTCCTAAACCATATTAAACATTAAGCAAATTACTACCCCAAAAAATATTCATAGACCTTAAGCAAGCAATGATTCAAGCCATTCTAAAGATTTACCCCCACAAAGCCATACAAGGCTGTTATTATAATTTCAATCAAAATATATGGAGACACATCCAAAAATCTGCACTGTCTAGAATGTTCTAGAAATAACCAATTTGTCTTTTAAATAAAAAAATTATAGCACTAGCCTATGTTCATGTCACAGACGTAGCTAACCACTACAATTTATTAATAGAAAGCCCTTTCTCTACCAACAAAATGAAGACAAACTAAGTCCCCTAATGGATTATGTTGAAGACACTTGGGTTGGCAGACTGCTTCGCTTCGGACACAAACGACAACCCAAATTCTAAATACCATGGTGGAATGTCTAAAACAAACAACACAGTGGAAGGATGGCACAACGCCTTCCAATCCACACTAGGCAGAACACAACCTACACTCTATACCATGGGTACTCACACACTTTCTCTCTGGGGCCAAATTTACAGTGTGGTTTGTGGCCGAGGGCCGTATCGTGGGGGCGGGGTCATTGGGGGAGGGGCGGGGCTAGAGCAACAAAAAAAACTGTGACCATGCGGTGGAACACAGGCCCCTGCAGCGGCCGCCTTCGTCCACTGAACCACTGGACTCGGTATACACATCTCTCTCTCTCTCTCTCTCTCTCTCTCTCTCTCTCTCTCTCTCTCTCGCTCCCTCTCTCCCTCTCTCTGTCTCCCTACCTCTTTCTGTCTCCCTCCCTATCTCTATCTCTCCCTCCCTCTGTCTCCCTCCCTCTGTTTCCCTCCCTCTGTCTCCCTCCCTCTGTCTCCTTCTATCTGTCTCCTTCTATCTGTCTCCTTCTATCTGTCTCCCTCTCTCTATGTCTCCCTTTCTCTCCGTCTCCCTTTCTCTCTGTCTCCCTCTCTCTCTGTCCCCCTCTCTCTGTCTCCCTCTCTGTCTCCCTCCCTCTGTGTCCCTCCCTCTGCCTCCCTCCCTCTGGCTGGTTCCCTCTGTCTGTCTCCCTCTGTATGTCTCCCTCTGTATGTCTCCCTCTGTATGTCTCCCTCTCCCTCCCTCTGCCTCCCCCTGACTCCCTCCCTCTATCTCCCTCTGTCTCCCTCCCTCTGTCTCCCTCTGTCGGTCGCCCTCCTCTCTCTGCCTGTCACCCTCCTCCCTCTGTCTGTCTCCCTCTGTCTCTCTTTGTCTGTCTCCCTCCCTTTGTTTGTTGCCCTCTGTCTCCCTCTCTGTCTCCCTCTGTCTCCCTCCCTCTGTCTTCCTCCCTCTGTCTTCCTCCCTCTGTGTCCCTCCCTGTCTCCCTCCCTGTCTCCCTCCCTGTCTCCCTCCCTGTCTCCCTCCCTCTGTCTCTCCCTCTGTCTCCGTCGTCTGTCTCCCTCTCTCTGTCTCTCTCTGTCTTCCCATCTGTCTCCCTCTCTCTATCTCTCTCTGTCTCCCTCTCTCTGTCTCCCTCTGTCTCCCTCTCTCTGTCTCCCTCCCTCTGTCTCCCTCTGTCTTCCAGTCTCTGTCTCCCTCTCTGTCTCCCTCTGTCTTCATCTCTATGTCCCCTCCCCCTGTCTCCCTCCCTCTGTCTCCCTCCCTCTGTCTCCCTCTCTCTCTGTCTCCCTCCCTGTCTCCCCTCCCTCTGTCTCCATCCATCTCTGTCTCCATCCCTCTCTGTCTCCCTCCCTCTCTGTCTCCCTCCCTCTGTCTCCCTCCCTCTGTCTCCCTCTCTCTCTGTCTCCCTCTCTCTCCGTCTCCCTCTCTATCCCCCTCTCTCTCTGTTTCCCTCCCTCTGTCTCCCTCCCTCTGTCTCTCTCCCTCTGCCTGTCTCCCTCTGCCTGTCTCCCTCTGCCTGTCTCCCTCTGTCTGTCTGTCTCTCTCTGTCTCCCACTGATTCCCTCCCTCTGTCTCCCTCTGTCTCCCTCCCTCTGTCTATTGCCCTCCTCTCGCTGCCTGTCGCCCTCCTCCCTCTGTCTCTCTCTGTCTGTCTCCCTTCCTTTGTCTGTCACCCTCTGTCTCCCTCTCTGTCTCCCTCTGTCTCGCTCCCTCTGTCTCTCCCTCTGTCTCCCTCTCTCTGTCTCCCTCTGTCTTTCTCTCTCTGTCTCCCTCTCTCTGTCTCCCTCTGTCTTCCTCTCTCTGTCTCCCTCCGTCTGTCTCCCTGTGTCTGTAGCCCTCCACTCTCTGCCTGTCACCCTCCTCCCTCTGTCTGTCTCCCTCTGTCTCTCTCTGTCTGTCTCCCTCCCTTTGTCTGTCGCCCTCTGTCTCCCTCTGTCTCCCTCCCTCTGTCTCCCTCCCTGACTCCCTCCCTGACTCCCTCCCTGTCTCCCTTCCTCTGCCTCTCCCTCTGTCTCCCTCTCTTTGTCTCTCTCTGTCTCCCTCTCTCTGTCTCCCTCCCTCTGTCTCCCTCTCTCTGTCTCCCTCTGTCTCACTCTGTCTTCCTCTCTCTGTCTCCCTCTCTCTGACTCCCTCTGTCTTCCTCTCTCTGTCTCCCTCCCTCTGTCTCCCTCTCTCTATCTCCCTCCCTCTGTCTCCATCTCTCTCTGTCTCCCTCCCTCTGTTTCCCTGCCTCTGTTTCCCTCCCTCTGTTTTTCTCCCTCTGTCTATCTCCCTCTCTGTCTCCCTCCCTCTCTGTCTCCCTCCCTCTGTCTCTCTCCCTCTGTGTCTCCCTCTCTCTCCGTCTCCCTCTCTCTCCAGCTTCCTCTCTCTCTATCCCCCTCTCTCTCTCTATCCCCCACTCTCTCTCTATCCCCCTCTCTCTCTATCCCCCCTCTGTGTCTCCCTCCCTCTGTGTCCCTCCCTCTGTCTCCCTCCTTCTGTCTCCCTCCCTCTGTCTCCCTCTCTCTGTCTCCTTCTCTCTCTTTCTCCCTCTCTCTCTGTTTCCCTCTCTCTCTGTCTCCCTCTCTATCCCCCTCTCTCTCTGTCTCCCCCCCTCTGTCTGTCTCCCTCTGTCTCCCTCCCTCTGTCTCCCTCTCTCTGTCTCCTTCTCTCTCTGTCTCCCTCTCTCTCTGTCTCCCTCTCTCTCCGTCTCCCTCTCTATCCCCCTCTCTCTCTGTCTCCCTCTCTGTCTCCCTCCCTCTGTCTGTCTCCCTCTGTCTCCCTCTGCATGTCTCCCTCTCCCTCCCTCTGTCTCCCCCTGACTCCCTCCCTCTGTCTCCCCCTGTCTCCCTCCCTCCTCTCTCTACTTGTCGTCCTCCTCCCTCTCTCTGTCTGTCTCTCTCTGTCTGTCTCCCTCCCTTTGTCTGTCGCCCTCTGCCTCCCTCTCTGTCTCCCTCCCTTTCCCTCCCTGTCTCCCTCCCTGTCTCTCTCCCTGTCTCTCTCCCTGTCTCTCTCCCTGTCTCCCTCCCTCTGTCTCCCTCCATCTGTCTCCCTCCGTCTGTCTCCCCCTCTCTGTCTCTCTCTGTCTCCCTCTCTCTGTCTCTCTCTGTCTCCCTCTCTCTGTCTCCCTCCCTCTGTCTCTCCCTCTGTCTCCCTCTCTCTGTCTCCTTCTGTCTTCCTCTCTCTGTCTCCTTCTCTCTGTCTCCATCCGTCTTTCTCCCTCTATCTCCCTCCCTCTGTCTCCCTCGAACTGTCTCCCTCTCTCTCTGCCTCCCTCCGCCTCCCTCCCTCTGTCTCCCACCCTCTGCCTCCCTCCCACTGTCTCCCTCTCTCTCTATCTCCCTCCCTGTCTCCCTCCCTCTGTTTCCCTCCCTCTCTGTCTCCCTCCCTCTCTGTCTCCCTCCCTCTCTGTCTCCCTCCCTCTATCTCCCTCCCTCTGTCACACTCCCTCTCTGTCTCCCTCTATCTCTCTATCCCCTCTCTCTCTATCCCTCTCTCTCTCCCTCTCTGCCTCCCTCCCTCTGTCTGTCTCCCTCTGTCTCCCTCCCTCTGTCTCCCTCTGTCTCCCTCCCTCTGCCTCCCTCCCTCTCTCTGTCTCCCTCCCTCTGTCTCCCTCTCTCTGTCTCCCTCTGTCTCACTCTGTCTTCCTCTCTCTGTCTCCCTCTCTCTGACTCCCTCTGTCTTCCTCTCTCTGTCTCCCTCCCTCTGTCTCCCTCTCTCTAGCTCCCTCCCTCTGTCTCCATCTCTCTCTGTCTCCCTCCCTCTGTTTCCCTGCCTCTGTTTCCCTCCCTCTGTTTTTCTCCCTCTGTCTATCTCCCTCTCTGTCTCCCTCCCTCTCTGTCTCCCTCCCTCTGTCTCTCTCCCTCTGTGTCTCCCTCTCTCTCCGTCTCCCTCTCTCTCCAGCTTCCTCTCTCTCTATCCCCCTCTCTCTCTCTATCCCCCACTCTCTCTCTATCCCCCTCTCTCTCTATCCCCCCTCTGTGTCTCCCTCCCTCTGTGTCCCTCCCTCTGTCTCCCTCCTTCTGTCTCCCTCCCTCTGTCTCCCTCTCTCTGTCTCCTTCTCTCTCTTTCTCCCTCTCTCTCTGTCTCCCTCTCTCTCTGTCTCCCTCTCTATCCCTCTCTCTCTCTGTCTCCCCCCTCTGTCTGTCTCCCTCTGTCTCCCTCCCTCTGTCTCCCTCTCTCTGTCTCCTTCTCTCTCTGTCTCCCTCTCTCTCCGTCTCCCTCTCTATCCCCCTCTCTCTCTGTCTCCCTCTCTGTCTCCCTCCCTCTGTCTGTCTCCCTCTGTCTCCCTCTGCATGTCTCCCTCTGTCTCCCTCTGTCTCCCCCTGACTCCCTCCCTCTGTCTCCCCCTGTCTCCCTCCCTCCTCTCTCTACTTGTCGTCCTCCTCCCTCTCTCTGTCTGTCTCTCTCTGTCTGTCTCCCTCCCTTTGTCTGTCGCCCTCTGCCTCCCACTCTGTCTCCCTCCCTTTCCCTCCCTGTCTCCCTCCCTGTCTCTCTCCCTGTCTCTCTCCCTGTCTCTCTCCCTGTCTCTCTCCCTGTCTCCCTCCCTCTGTCTCCCTCCATCTGTCTCCCACCGTCTGTCTCCCTCTCTCTGTCTCTCTCTGTCTCCCTCTCTCTGTCTCTCTCTGTCTCCCTCTCTCTGTCTCCCTCCCTCTGTCTCTCCCTCTGTCTCCCTCTCTCTGTCTCCTTCTGTCTTCCTCTCTCTGTCTCCCTCTCTCTGTCTCCATCCGTCTTTCTCCCTCTATCTCCCTCCCTCTGTCTCCCTCGAACTGTCTCCCTCTCTCTCTGCCTCCCTCCGCCTTCCTCCCTCTGTCTCCCACCCTCTGCCTCCCTCCCACTGTCTCCCTCTCTCTCTATCTCCCTCCCTGTCTCCCTCCCTCTGTTTCCCTCCCTCTCTGTCTCCCTCCCTCTCTGTCTCCCTCCCTCTCTGTCTCCCTCCCTCTATCTGCCTCCCTCTGTCACACTCCCTCTCTGTCTCCCTCTATCTCTCTATCCCCTCTCTCTCTATCCCTCTCTCTCTCTCCCTCTCTGCCTCCCTCCCTCTGTCTGTCTCCCTCTGTCTCCCTCCCTCTGTCTCCCTCCCTCTGCCTCCCTCCCTCTGCCTGTCTCCCTCTGTCTGTCTCCCTCTCCCTCCCTCTGTCTCCCCCTGACTCCCTCCTTCTGTCTCCCTCCCTCTGTCTCCCTCTGTCTGTCGCCCTCCTCTCTCTGCCTGTCGCCCTCCTCCCTCTGTCTGTCTGTCTCTCTCTGTCTGTCTCCCTCCCTTTGTCTGTCGCCCTCTGTCTCCCTCTCTGTCTCCCTTGGTCTCCCTCCCTCTGTCTCCCTCCCTGTCTCCCTCCCTATGTCTCACCCTCTGTCTCCCTCCCTCTGTCTCACTCTGTCTGTCTCTCTCTGTCTCCCTCCCTCTCTGTCTCCCTCTCCCTCCCTCTCTCCCTCCCTCTCTCCCTCCCTCTCTCTCTCCCTCTGTCTCCCTCCCTCTGTCTCTCCCTCTGTCTCTCCCTCTGTCTCCCTCTCTCTGTCTCCCTCTGTCTTCCTCTCTCTGTCTCCCTCCCTCTCTGTCTCCCTCCCTCTCTGTCTCCCTCTCTCTGTTTCCCTCCCTCTGTTTCCCTCCCTCTGTTTCCCTCCCTCTCTGTCTCCCTCTCTCTCCTTCTCCCTCTCTCTCTGTCTCCTTCTCTCTGTCTCCCTCTCTCTCCGTCTCCCTCTCTCTCTGTCTCCCTCTCTCTCTATCCCCCTCTCTCTCTGTCTCCCTCCCTCTGTCAGTCTCCCTCTGCTTCCCTCCCTCTGCTTCCCTCCCTCTGCTTCCCTCCCTGTGCCTCCCTCCCTCTGCCTCCCTCCCTCTGTCTGTCTCCCTCTCCCTCCCTCTGTCTCCCCCTGACTCCCTCCCTCTGCCTCCCTCCGCCTCCCTCCGCCTCCCTCCGCCTCCCTCCCTCTGCCTCCCTCTCTCTGTCTCCCTCCCTCTGTCTCCCTCCCTCTGTCTCCCTCTGTCTCCCTCTCTCTCTGTGTCCCTCCCTCTCTGTCTCCCTCCCTCTGTCACCCTCTGTCTCCCTCCCTCCCTCTCCCTCCCACTCCCTGTCTCCCTCTGTCTCCCTCTGTCTCCCTCTCTGTCTCCCTCTCCATCTCTCTGTCTCTCTGCCTCTCTGTCTCTGTCTGTTTCTGCCTCTATCTGTCTGTCCCTGTCTCTGCCTCTATATGTCTCTGTCTCTCCCTATCTCTATCTGTCTCCATCCCTCTGTCTCCCTTTCATCTCTGTCTGTCTCTGTTTCTAACTGTCTGAGCCATCCCTTACTTTGTCTCTGTCTGTATCTGTCTCTGTCTGTCTCTGTCTCTATCTCTGTCTGTCTCTATCTCTGTCTGTTTCTGCCTCTATCTGTCTCTGTCTATCTGTCCCTGTCTCTGCCTCTATCTAGCTCTGTCTGCCCCTGTCTCTATCTGTCTCCCTTTCTGTCTCTGTCTGTCTTTGTCTGTCTCTGCCTCTATCTGTCTTCCCAGTCCCTTTCTCTGCCACTATCTGTCTCTGTCTCTGTCTGTTTCTGCCTCTATCTGTCTCTGTCTGTCTCTGCCTCTCTCTGTCTCTGCCTCTATATGTCCCTGCCTCTATCTTTGTCTCTCTCTCTGTCTCTATCGCTGTCTGTCTCTATCTCTGTCTGTCTCTGTCTCTGTCTGTCTCTATCTCTGTCTGCTTCTGCCTCTATCTGTCTCTGTCTATCTGTCCCTGTCTCTGCCTCTATCTAGCTCTGTCTGCCCCTGTCTCTATCTGTCTCCCTCCGTCTTCCTTTCCATCTCTGTCTGTCTCTATCCGTCTCTGCCTCTATCTGTATCTGTCAGTCTGTCCCTGTCTCTGCCTCTATCTAGCTCTGTCTGCCCCTGTCTCTGTCTGCTCCTGTCTCTATCTCTATATGTCTCTGCCTCTATCTGCTTCTGTCTCTATCTGTCAGTCTGTCCCTGTCTCTTTCTGTCTCTATCTCTATCTGTCTCTGTCTGTTTTTGTCTCTCCCTACTGCCCTCTGTCACCCTCTGTCACCTCACCCGACTCTCACACCCTGCTGTCCTCTGTCATTCTTTGTCACCTCACCCCCCCCCCCCCGCTTGTGAGGCAGCTTCCCTTCCCGGGAACACACACAGCCCCACCCGAGTACTTCACAGGTCTTTAAGAGACCATTTGCATGATAACAAGGCTTTGTTGTATTTCACCTCTTCTTAGTGCCCCTGCAGCTCCACTCGGACTGTCACTTGAATCGCCCGGCCCCACAGAGCAGTCTGTGTTTGCTGACACTGTAAAAAAAAAAAAAAAAACACCGGTACAATGTCTGCAAGGTCCGCGGGCTGCCAAGAAAGGCTTGCCGGGCCGTACTATGAGAACCCATGCTCTATACATTTACAGAAGCATTACAAAAAGAACAAGCTACTAGCAACTACGAGTGGAGCAATCTGTTAGCCAAATTGCTCATACCTTAGCAAACAAACCAGAAGAATGTACAACATGCTAGAATTTAAAGTCAATCTATTCATATCTAAAAAAGGAGTACATTACTCAGAAATGATAGCAAAAAACATAATAAAAATTAAATGGCAACCTATGAAAGTACTTCAAAAATGACAAAATCTAAACCAACATAAAAAATCATTGTTGTTTTAAATAATAAACATAATATTTCAATACAATGGTCAAAGTTCAGTTTAAAATTGCAATGTTAATGAAGACTGATAAAATAAGAATAAATATAAATTATTTTAAATAATTATAACCGTCACCAACAAAGAAATTAAAAAAACAAACTCAATTCATCACATAAATTGATTACAACACATAAACGAAATAATTGCAAATAGCAATCACATAATATTTACGCAAATAATATAATATCGTAGTTCCCACCTGAAAGCAATAAAATGTACTGTTTTGTAGCTGCAGATATTTCTTGTATCCACGTAATCAAAAATTAATAATCCTCTAAAAATGGGGAAAAGAGTGTCCAAAAAGCCCCCCAAAAAAGTAAAAATAAAAACAAATCCAATAGAAATCCCTCGAAGCAATCCAAAGTATCTTTGAAGCATAAACCCCCCCACCCCCAAAGTTTTTTAAAAAAAAGAAACGTTCCAGGAAACCCGGAAAAAAGGAACTCAAAGTTCTAACCAAAAATTATTTCCTTTTAAAAAAAAGTAAACTTTGTACACAAAACCTATAAAGTAAACCCACCTGCAAAATACATTACATTGCCAAGAATACATATACATCACAGTTAATTATCAAAATATAATTAAACATAACACAATTTAACAACACATAGTGAAACATTATAAAAATAGTGGACTAAAATCCAAAACTACAAACCAGTGAAAAACACTAACATAAATATATCTAAATATAAGAAAACATAAACATCACTATATTTAACTTCTAGGTCTCCCCCCTAAACTCCACCTACTATCAAAACCCTGTAAACATGTAAAAAAATACTAAGAAACAATGTTTCAAAATTGTGAAGTATAAATTAAATATAGTATAAAATATATCCAATTATTTAATACATACTGAAATAAATTATGTAAAAATGATGTTGAAAATACGTATATAAAACAATTTAAGAAATGTAAAAAATTAAAGTTGAAAATGTAAAACATACAATAGTATTTAAATATAATTAACCATTTTTATGTAGTTTACAGTGGCACTGATTAACCTGCAACAATTAGACTGCCCAGATGTATGCACAGCAGTAGGCTCTTTCTTAAAATATGCATTACGATCGCAAAATTCAATGATATTCTAATACGTGGTTTTCCCCAATGTCCATAACTGCTTTTTATCATGTTTGCATTTTTGAATGGCTTTGCAGACCCTAATGTATGAAAATTGTTTTTTATCATGTTTGTATTTCCGAATGTTATCTTATTTTTTTATCATTGTTACAACTGTTTAGGAATTTGAGTGTTTATATTGTGTCTTTTATGATCTGCTTTTAGGTGATCGAATAAATATTATTACTGACTTACATTTTTTTATTATAAACCATATTGATTTAAAAAAAATTTTTTATTTAACTTCATATAAATGTTCATTTTTAAGTTAAAATATATATGGTTAAAAATGTTTAAATGTACCATAAATAAACTTTGAAAACAAAAATATGATGATAAAAATGTGTGACTTGTCTTTATTCTATAAAAAAAATGTAATTAGTGATATTATTGGATACAACTAACTAAATTTATATTATATATATATTCATCAACAATACTACTAACATTTTAGTAGCTATTTATACTACATAGAAATATATTAGAATTAAAGATTTTAGACAAATTATAAAATTAAATAACCACACTCCAACATAAATCTATTTTTTTAAAGTGTGAGACACTAAACGGACGAGATTTACTTTACCCGCTCCAATATAACCATATTGGGGGAAGGTGTTGGACACTAAAGAGGTGACATTTAGTATTCCAACTCCAATCTAACCATATTGGGTGAAGGTGTTGGAAACTAAAGGGGTGACATTTACTATTTCCACTCAAATCTACCCATATTGGGGGAAGATGTTGGACACTAAAGGGGTAGCATTTACTATTTTCACTCTAATCTAAACCAATTTGGTGATGGTGTTGGACACTAAAGAGGTGACATTTACTATTCCCACTCCAATCTAAACCAATTTGAGGAAGGTGTTAGAAATGAAAGGGGTGACATTTACTATTCCCACTCCAATCTAAACTACTTTGGGGACGATTTTAAACACTAAAGGGATGAGATTTATTAGTCCCACTCCAATCTAAACCAATTTGAGGAAGGAGGTGGACACTAAAGGAGTGACATCAGCGGCGGCTCCTCCACTAAGGTGGAGGAGCATCGCCCACTGCTCTGCGAACAGTGTAAAAGGCAAAATCAAAATGATAATAACTTAAGTTATTATCATTTTTGTTTTCTTTCCTGCTTGGGTGAGGGGTGGGGTGGGTGGAGCTGGTCTGGTCTAGTCTGGCCAGTGTAGGGGGCAGGGGAAGGAGGGTTAAGCACACTCCCTAAGTGTGCATGGCTGCTTGGCCAGCCCTCTTGGGCTGGCCAAACAATCCTGAACACTTTGCATCTTCCCCACAAGGCTGCATTACACAGCCGATTGGGGAACATACCCAGCCTCCAAGCCCAGTCTGAGTGCCGAACCACGGCACTCAGACCAATCACAATGCTGCTGTAAGGCACCGTTATGATTGGACAGGGGATTCAGGGAAGCAATGTGCTTCCTGTTTCTGACAGAAGAAAACAGAGGAGAGAGGGCAGCACCCGGAGGCACCCAGGTAAGTTCATTTTTTTGTATTCCCCCTCCTCTCCCTCCCAACCCACTGCCCTACCACAGTAGTAGTCGCTACTGGGTGACATTAACTAAACCCACTCAAACCTAACCAATTTGGGGAAGGTTTTGGACACTAAGGGCTTAATTACGAGTCTGGTGGTCCACAGACCGCCAAAATTGTTGGGGTGCGGCGGTAGAAGTCTCCCAACCGGCCTATTACAATAAGGGCAGTCAGACCACCATTGCCCCATCACAGTGTTCCCTGGCGGTGTTGCAGCAGTGTAGAGACAGTGTTATGCTTGGTGGGACTGCCACTGTTCCTACAAGCATATTACAGTTTCCTATCGCCTATTGTTTTCAAGGCGGTTACACTGCCATGAAAACGTGGCGGAGAGGAAACAAAGGTGCTTCACGCCCTGTGGACGGACACAAGCGGGTGTGCATGCACACCAGTTCCTGCATGGCATGGATTTTACAGTTCATGCTGTGCAGGAACTGTTTTTGACGTTCCCATTGCGGTGACCATTTTCAGAGGCACCTCAAATGGCAAGAACCAGTTTGCCAGACAGGAGGAAACTCCTAATCTGGTGGGCGGCCTGACCACGCGTTTGGCGATGCGACGGCGGGGTGGACCCGGCACTGCACCGCCAAACCTGTAATCAGGCCCCTAAATAGGTGACATCTACTAATCCCACTCCAATCTAAACCATTAATGTTAGACCTGGCACCTAGGCGTGGGTCTCCCTTCCATTTTTTGCTGTTGCCTCATGTATTTTTGCTGGTGTTAGTTGCTCAGGGCATTGTGCCACTGCTGTCCAGTGCCACAGTGCAAATGCTCCCTATTGTAAATTAATGTATGATTTGTGATTCCCTGATTGGTTGGTTTGGTTTACTTGTCAGACCCTAGTACAGTGCACCAGGAGAGCCCAGGGCTTGTAAATCCAAATGCTGCTGGTGGGCTTGCAGCACTGGTTGTTCCACCCACAGAAGCAGGCTGTAAACATGTGTCTAAGGCCTGCCATTGCAGAGCCTGTGTGCAGTCTGGTACTGTCATGCTGACTGGGCAAGTGCACCCACTTGCCAGTTCCTAAACCTTCCCTTTTCTTCATATCCGACACCCCTATGGTAGGCCCAAGGGCAGAGTGCATTGTAAGGATAAGGTAGGACATGCCCTTGTGTGTGTGACATGTTCTAATAGTGAATTACAGCCATTTTCGTTTTTTAACTATTGCAAGGCTACCTGTTCTCCATAGGCCAGAATGGGCAGTTTGGTTATTACATTTTATAATCCTAACTGACTCAGGGAACATGGTAGAGATTCGAATTTAGTATGCCTGAACTCAGAATGATAAAATACATCTTTTAGTAGGCATTTTTTTGCCTAACCATTCAAACCTGCCTCTGCTAGGCTCTGTATTGCCTGTCTGGAGTTTGAGTGACAGGGCTGGGGAATTCCAGGCGACATGGTGAGGTGTCCCAGTGGTGAATAGAGAGATCTGCATCTAGATGGTTGGGAGGAGTTGCACCTAGGACCAGAATAGGGCTGTGCCTTCCCTCTACAATGCTGGCTCCACCTCCTGTGGTGCGTCTGATGTCTCTGCCCTGCACTCTGAAAGGAAAGGAGTCAGGTAAACAAAGTGCTCCAGGACTGACCAGACCCGGTTTGAACAAGGCAAAGGCCCCTCTGCCCTCAGAGGACAAAGGATTTTGGGGTAGAAGTATTGGGACCCTGATCCCAAGAATTTAGATCACTTTGGGAAAACAAGAAGAACCTCTGATGAGGGAGGAAACAGAAGAAGCTGAGGAGGAAACTATCCCTGAACCTGGGGAATTGGCCTGCAGTGTTTGCATTACTGCCAAAGAGAGGAGAAAGGAACTTTGTGTGTACTTTTGCTCAACTTGTGAAGGATCTCCAAGGGCTTGGAAAAGAGCTTGCCTTCTGCTGAAGTCTCAGGAACAACAGACTTCACCCCCAGCTCCCCAGAGTTCTTTGGAAGTGCCTGCTTCTGTTGTTGGGCCTTCTGAGGGACTGTGCATCGCAAGGAGCTGGAAGCACGACTCAAGAAGGTGAAGAGTGCCGCCATCGAAGCTGTTATCGTTGCATCTCGTAAAGTGTGTCACCGCTACAGCATAGCATCGAGTGGAAGCGTCTTGCATCATCCAGGAAGTGTCTCGCAACGCCGAAGAAGCGTGTCGCCATCGCAGCCATCGTAGCTGACGCATTGCACCGCATCAAGAGAAGAGTCTCGCATCTAGGAAGAAGCATGTCGCCATCGCAGCCATCGTAGTTGTCGCATTGCATCCACGGAGAAGCGTGCCGCCGTCGGAGCTGTTGTCATCGCATCGCGTAAAGGTGTGTCGCCGCTGCAGCATCTTATCGAGCAGAAGCGACTCGCAATGTCAGAGAAGAGTGCCGCTGCCAAGGCCGCAGTCGTCGCATCGCGTAAAGGGTGTCGCCGCTTCAGCTGAAGCATCGACTCGAGTCTTCTCGCAACATCGGAGTAGCGTACCGCATCTGGAAGATCTTCACGTCTTTATTTCTTTGCACCAAATACTGCTTCGTATCAACATCGTTCCAACACTTTCGGTGCCCTGCGTGTCGCATCTAAAAGGTACATTGACTGAAAGTGTCGCATCTAAGAACTTAAGAGAACTAAGCAAAATTCTACCATCTAAAGTGTATTGTGTATTTTTGTTGTCTAATGGTCTTGTGGTAAATCTATATAAAGAAATTCTTATTTTTGATATAAAACCTGTGTGGTGTCCATTTGTAGTGTTGTCATTTGATTACTGTATGTGTTCACAAATGCTTTACACACTGCCTCTGAGATAAATCTGTCTGCTCGTGCCAAGCTTCCGAGGGGGTGAGCAGGGGTTATTTTAGGAGTGTACCCCCTTACCCTGATCAGAGGAGAGGGTCCCTATTTGTCACAAGTGCATACCTGTGCCAACTAGAGACCCCCAAGTCTAACATTGGTGGTCAGCGGTGAGGATTCTGGACTTGCATTTGTGACTCATGTACAGCGATTGGTGAACACTACTTAGTGAGTGCAGACCATAACGCAACCAATACTTGTTGGTAGATTTCTTTTTGGGACTTTCTATTTTTGAGTACTGCCAAGCTTAACCATGGTGGAGAAAGCAGCATCCATAGTCTCTGTTGATAATTTGAGTGGGAAGGAGAGAAAATGGACAGCTACACTACAAGGCAGCTAAAGTTCTTCTGCAAGAAATTCAATGTTTCTACTACTGGATGCAAAAATAAGCCAGAGTGCTACAAGGCGCTGAGGGCCTGGGTAGAAGCAAGGAATGCCACTGATAATGATAATGCAGAGGAGCAGCTGGATGGGCCAGTGGGTCCAAGAGGAAGGAGAACCCCTTCCCCTGCCGGTAGCAGTGTTTTTGGTAAACGTCTATCTCCAGAGGAGTTGGCAGATAGAAAAGAGTGTAGGTTGCACGAATTGGAGCTGACCAAGCTCAAGTTAAGTGGGCAGTTAGAATTTGAAATGCAAAGTAGAAAGTTAGCCATAGAAGAGAAGAAGCTACAGTTTGAACATGAAAAGGTTTTGAGGGAGTTATAGTTGAAAGCCAAAAGCTTAGAAATTGCTCCCTCTAGTGGCAGCACACCGTCAATGCCTGTGGAATCTAGAGTGTACATCCCTAAGGATGTGGTGAAGGTATTTAAAAAAAATGATGATATTGGACAGTGGTTCAAGGCCTATGAGGTAGCCATGTCTTCCCACCGGGTCCCTGAGAAGGATTGGGGAGCGGGGTTGTGGGGGCAGTTCCTTAGTGAGAGGCGGGACACACTGCTAGACTTGCCTTCTGATGTCTATAATTCCTATCCCCACATGAAGGTTGCATTAATGTCTAGATATGGTTTGTCTCCTGAGATGTACAGACAGAGGTTCAGGGGTTGCACAAGATAGCAAACAGTACCTATGTTGAATATGTCACTTTTTTCTGCAGAGCATTGGATGGTTGGGTGAAGGGTAGCAAAGTTGATGATTTTCAGGGACTTCTTGATTTAATTGCATGGGAGCACTTGTCAAGTAACTGTTTTCCTGAGCTACGCCAGCACCTGATTGATAGTAGGCTGACTAATCCTAGGAAGCTTGCTGAGGAGGCGGACCGCTGGGTCAGTACCAGGGTCCACAAGGGTCACGTGGGAGACTCAGCCAAGAGTGGGCAGGGTCCCCAGCAGAAGAGTGGGGGGGACAAGGGTAAACAGAGGGAGTTCCGTAGGAGGACCCAAAGTAATCCCCAAGGGAAAGGTTGTCAGCCTCCCCCCCCCAGAAACCGTCAGGGGCCCGACAGGTCCAACTGTTCAAAGAGGGCCCCCAAAGAGCTACAAATGTGGAGAACTGGGTCATTTTGCCAATGATCCCAAGTGTCGCCTTTTTGGAAAACCAGCACCCACTGGTGCATCCCCCTGGCAGAGGGCTAGTGTAGCCCTGGGTGAGGAGATGGGTGCCCAAGGTGGGTGGGGTCCCGCAGAGATGTCCATTGTCTCATTAGGAGACTATGAGGTGGTCCCCAGGACCCAGCTGCCTGATAGCACTAAAAAATACAGGCAGTGGGTGACCATCAATGGCCATAGAGTGGAGGCTCTGAGAGATACGGGAGCCAGTGTGACAGCTGTCAAGTATCACCTGGTGTCTCAAGAGCAGGTTGTCCCTGGAGCATTCTACCCAGTTGTTGCCGCTGACAACACAGCGAGTCACCGCAAGGTGGCTCCGGTTCCCTTTGAGTGGGTGGGGGTCTCTGGCACTCTTCAGGTAGCTGTGAGGCCCGCCATGCCTGTTGACTGTTTGTTAGGGAATGACTTGGAGAGCTCCCCTTGGGCGAAGGTGGAGTGGAGTGCTCATCTCGAAATGTTGGGTTTGCCTGATTGGGTGTGTGTGACCACCCAGTCAATGGCTGCAAGTAAAGGTGCTCAAGAGGACCTGGAGCCTGAGAGGGAGACCCAGGTACCTGCCGTCAAGAGTAGAGGCAGGGGGCATGGGAAACCAGCCCCCAAAATTCCCACAGTGCAAGAGGGAGCAGACCCTGAGGGGGATGACCTGGAGCCTACAGGGGAATAGGTAGCCGAACTGGGGGACCTGCTTGAGCTGACCCATTGGCAGCAAGAAGGAGGACCCTCCAGGGAGGAATTCTGCAAGGAGCAGAAAGAATGCC
Source organism: Triturus cristatus (assembly GCF_964204655.1). Lineage (NCBI taxonomy): Eukaryota > Metazoa > Chordata > Amphibia > Caudata > Salamandridae > Triturus > Triturus cristatus. Next base: position 1,531,648,320 of record NC_140590.1, on the reverse strand, counting down.
TTCTCTTGTGGGTCTGCGGCAACAGGCTGCAGACCAGACAGCAGGTGATCAGTCTGGATCACATTGGATCTACTGGGAGAATGACCTCCTGTATACTGAGCCTAAGGTTGCTGAGCCTGGACCAGCCCGTGTGCTGGTGGTACCCCAGCGCTTCAGAGCCGTCCTACTGGGGCTGGCTCATGATGTTCCATTGGCAGGAAATTTGGGGCAGGACAAGACCTTTGATAGGCTTGTCACCCAATTTTATTGGCCCCAAATGCGCAGGAGTTTAGACACTCACTGCAGGACATGTCAGACTTGCCAGGCAAGTGGTAAGAGGTGGAGGAAGCGCAAGGCTCCTCTCCAGCCCTTCCCTGGAGTCAGCACCCCCTTTGAACGGTGGGTATTGACATTGTGGGGTCACTGGACCCCAAGACAGCCATGGGCAACAGGTTCATCCTGGCCTTGGTGGACCATGCCACCCGGTACCCGGAAGCCATACCTGTGAGGACAGTGATGGCCCCCGTGGTGGGACGAGCACTGATGGGAATTTTTTCCAGAGTGGGATTCCCTCGCGAGGTAGTGTCTGACCGGGATACCAACTTCATATCCAAGTATATGAAGTCCCTGTGGCAGGAGTGTGGTGTAACCTATAAGTTCACCACTCCTTACCACCCCCAAGGAAACGGGTTGGTTGAGAGATTCAACCGAACCCTAAAAGGCATGATAATGGGTCTGGAGGAACCCATGAGGTGTAAGTGGGACGTCCTCTTACCATGCCTACTCTGCTTACCGTGAGGTGCCACAGAAATCTCTAGTGTTCAGTCCCTTTGAGCTTCTCTATGGACACCCCGTGAGAGGACCTCTAAGTCTGGTCAAAGAAGGCTGGGAGCAATCTCCAGGAAACCTTCCCAGGATGTATATAGCTACATGCTGGCCTTTAGGAACCAGACTAGGCGTTTCAGACAACTCGCTGAGGTGAATCTGGAAGCCAGCCAGGAGGAGATGAAGCGGTGGTACGACCAGAATGCCACTCTGGTAGAGCTTCAGCCTGGACAGAAGGTGTGGGTTGTAGGAACCTGGGGTCACCAGGCCCTATGGGCGGTAACGTGGCGCGAGCCGGTCGGGCAACCAGAGGGCTATGTGTTAAGCAACCATACACCACACACTCCTCATGGACTAGGGACACACACAATAAGTGACGCCACACCGTTTTAAATTATGCAAATACTTCAAGTTTATCCAAGTATAGCTGGTCAGTTGCAGTTCAGGAAGTAACAAGGCGATACATGCATCATAATACCATCCATCTGTAAATACGGCAATCTTGGCGATATTTATGCAGTGCCTAACCTCATTCAGACACCCACGGCAGTTGGCTAAGTGCGGGTGAATATAGCGCTGTACGCGCTAAGCGAGGCCTTTCCCTGAACAGGCCGTCTAACACAGCACGATACTCGTAATGGGTGACATCGGGTACATTAACATGGAGCCTGTAGAACTGAACGCTCCTCGTAATCGATGGCCCCTAATCCTGTGAAGCAAAGCATATAAAACCAAGCGCTACGCGCAATCATTTACCTGTGAATACATTTGAGCAGGGCATATAACACAACGCGTTATTCTTAATCAGTTGCCTGTCACTACTTCTGAGCAGAGCATATATCACAATGCGCCGCTCGGAACCCTGGGCATGTAAATACTTTCGAACCGGGCATATGACACCACGCGCTACTCGCGATCATTAGCATATAAATACTTTCGAGCAGAGCATATAACATAACACGCTACTCGTGATCTTCGGCATGTAAATACTTTCGAGCAGAGCATATAACATAACACGCTACTCGTGATAATCGGCATGTAAATACTTTTGAGCAGAGCATATAACATAACACGCTACTCGTGATCTTCGGCATGTAAATACTTTCGAGCAGAGCATATAACATAACACGCTACTCGCGGTCCCGGTCTCTCCGGCTGGGGAAGCGGAGTCGGTGGTGTGAAGCGCCACACGAGGGTAATGTCAGTCCGTACTTGGGACGGCTTCCAGCGGGGAGGGTTACCGGACTTGAGGAGCGGGTCCTTATGCTCCGGTGCAGTTCACAGAGCACCACGCTCAGTATCGTGGAAGGGGGGCACGGACAGGATCCCTCGGCGGGGTCTCTCCGTCGCGCAGGCAGGGTAGGGGACTCCCACGGAGGGGACAACCCGGGCCAAGTGCGGTGTGGTTCCCAGACCAGCAGGGGGTGCACCAGGGGGGATCTCGGCCTCCGGGCTTACCTCCGTCTCGGCGTCAGCAGGCGTCCGTCCTCACGACGATGGGGGAACTCGGCCCCGACCTTGCGCACCTCCTCACACGGCTGCGACGGCAGCGACGGGGCCCCGGGCTTCTCCTGGGCCTCGCGACACAGCAGGGCACTTCTCCAGGGCCTCCAGGCCGCGGCGGTGAGTGCGCTGGCTTCGTCGTCGCAGGGGGGGTGTTCAAGTTAAGGATGGGGATATGGTGCTCAGCGGAGCACGCTGCCGGGGGTCCCAGACCAGGGCAGGGAGCGCGGGGGTCACAGCGCTAGTACCTGGTCGATCCCCGGTGGCTTGGCAATCGGCTTAGCATTTAGTTTGATGGGTCAGCTTGGACACGCAGTCTCAGCTCTAGCATTCAAGGCTTACAGCTCGCTCTTGTCATGCAGTCTCAGTTCTTACAGTTAGGTTTCAGTTCTCAGTGGACAGATGAAGTCTTGTGGCGCAGATGTATCTGGCGCCCTTAAGGGGTTCTGTTACAGGGGGTAGGAATGGAGAGGGCGACTAGATCCTTCCTAGTCAGGCTGGCAGAGAGTCTCTGGGTCCTCCTACTACTGGGCAAGATCAGTGGGATTCACAGGGCACCTCACTCACTTAAGAGGCAGTACCTAAATCCTGTCACTCTCAGAGGCATAAGTCCCTGGCTAGGCCCTACCGCCTACACTCCTGGTGGATTCTTCCAGCTCTGCTTCACCCCAATGGCCAACTCACCACAAAAGTTTCCCTCCCACTCTTAAGTAGCCCTAGGTCAGGTGACCTCTAGCCAAGGCGGCAAAAGTAAAACCCCACCTCCCTTCTAGAAGGTTCCAGCATATTCCAGGAGCTTCCCCACTCTACCTATGGGACAAAAAGGCGGGCTGGTGTCGCAACATTGTTGTGGGTCCCCGCCAGCTCCTGGCAGCTAGGGTGCTACTATGAAAAATGACCACCCTGCAGTAGCAGGGGTCGGTGGCAGCCATCTTGGGCGAAGTAAGCACCTGCACCTTAACATTACAAAAACGAAAAAAATGAGGGAAAAAGGGCCAAGTCCAACATAACCCCCTTCCAGCCAAAAGCCAGGGTAGACCGATCAATGCCTTGATGGGCTTCCCTGCTTGGGGCGAGAAAAGGTGGACGCAGGCCCGCAACGGCAGGAGCACCCGCAGGTTCTCCTCCGCTCTGGAACCCGATGGTTCCCTAAAAAACCTTCCTGGACCAACGAAACCACCCCACTGGGGCTCCCTAGCTAGTTGTGGCCAGGACCGGCCCCTGGGCCGTCCAGATATCTCTGGCCCGGGTGATCTCGCGGAGTGGGGGGCAGTAGCCCCAGGCCTGTAGTGCCCGTTGACCACTCTCCTACTCTTCCTTGCAGTCCTAAACTGCCTCTGGTCCTTCCACCTGGGGTCCACACCCTTAGGCTGACCAGCCTTCAGGGGCGAGGCTCTCCTCCCCCTAACTCTCCTTCTGGGGTCCCTCACCCTACCCTGCGAGGCACCCTCAAACCACCACTGTCTCCTCAGTACAGGGCCTTGACCCTTCAACTGATTCCTCAACCTAGGGTCTAAACCCTTAGGCTGAGTCGGTGCCCGAGGCGAGACCTTCCTCCCTCTGCACCCCCTTCCAGATTTCCGCACCCTCCTAACGGGAAAAGTACCCCTGGAAGTCAATTTCGGGGGGACCCTGTTAGCAGAGGCCCCACCCGCCAGGTCAGGCAACCCCTGAGCCTGGCACCCCAGCCCAGGATCTAAACCCTGAAACTGGGCCAACCCCAGAACCTCAGGCGCGCTGGTTACAGTCGCCCTGGGTCCTCCTGACACTAGGGGCTCCCCTGCACTGGATGGCACATCGGGACAGCCTAGGCTCCCAACCTGGGGCTCCCTTGCGGAACTCTCCAGGCCCTGAGACTGCGGTTGGGGCACCTCGGGACACCTTCCCGTCTCACGCCTTCCTATAGATAGGTCGTGAGGCCCTACAACCCTCTCTCCCTGGGACCTAGCTGGGCTATCTGCCACTTCTCCCACCTCGCTGGGTTGGGAGCTCCCGGCACCACCCCCTTCAGGTTCACACCCCAATGCCTCCTCAGACACCCTGGTGATGTCATCCTGGGGTAAATAAACTTCTAGCTCCTGTGGAGCTTCCGGTATGCTGCCACCAGTGTCCTCACTGGACACATTCATCTGGAGGGCACGCAGCTCCAACTCCTTCATCCGAAGCTCGTGCGCCATCCTCCTCTCCTCCATTGCCCACTTCTTATTCTCTCTTTCCTGTTCCAGTTTGGCTAGTTCCCATTTTAACTGCCTCTCCTCCCTCCTGTCCTCATACTCCTTGGGAGACGCGCTCCTACTAGACCCTGTCCTACTACTGGCCCCAGAACGTCTCCCTGGGGGCACATTTTCAGACTCCTCTATGTTTACGATGTCTAGGACTTCTTGGGCACTCTCCTCCTGAGGTGCATCTGGCGCCCCCTGTCCCTCATCCCCTCTCCCTTCTGGGTGGGCTTCTACCCATGCCCTAATGGCGTATGGAGTTCCTGCGCTTTGGCCCTCCGCATCCCAGGCACCCCCAACTCCTGCGCGAACTCCCTCAGTTGCTTCACTGTGTACCCCTCGAGGTCAGCTAACCGGGATTCCATTCTGGCAGGTGGGGACCTAGACTCTAAGGAGAAAATTCCTAGGGTTTAGGCAACAGTTAGTGGCTAACCAGGTTTCTTGCACTCTCTACCTGGACAGTGGAACTAATGATCCAGCAACAATGGTTTCTGAGCTGTGGAACAAAAAATGTAGGATAGGCGTTTAATTGTGGCGCCCTTCGCCTCACGGAAGGGTGCTGTATGGTCACAAGTCCCAAGGATCCCACCGCTGGCCAACAATGTAGGAACTTGGGGTCACCAGGCCCTATGGGCGGTAACGTGGCGCGAGCCGGTCGGGCAACCAGAGGGCTATGTGTTAAGCAACCATACACCACACATTCCTCATGGACTAGGGACACACACAATAAGTGACGCCACACCGTTTTAAATTATGCAAATACTTCAAGTTTATCCAAGTATAGCTGGTCAGTTGCAGTTCAGGAAGTAACAAGGCGATACATGCATCATAATACCATCCATCAGTAAATACAGCAATCTTGGCGATATTTATGCAGTGCCTAACCTCATTCAGACACCCACGGCAGTTGGCTAAGTGCGGGTGATTATAGCGCTGTACGCGCTAAGCGAGGCCTTTCCCTGAACAGGCCGTCTAACACAGCACGATACTCGTAATGGGTGACATCGGGTACATTAACATGGAGCCTGTAGAACTGAACGCTCCTCGTAATCGATGGCCCCTAATCCTGTGAAGCAAAGCATATAAAACCAAGCGCTACGTGCAATCATTTACCTGTGAATACATTTGAGCAGGGCATATAACACAACGCGTTATTCTTAATCAGTTGCCTGTCACTACTTCTGAGCAGAGCATATATCACAATGCGCCGCTCGGAACCCTGGGCATGTAAATACTTTCGAGCCGGGCATATGACACCACGCGCTACTCGCGATCATTAGCATATAAATACTTTTGAGCAGAGCATATAACATAATACGCTACTCGTGATCTTCGGCATGTAAATACTTTCGAGCAGAGCATATAACATAACACGCTACTCGTGATCATCGGCATGTAAATACTTTCGAGCAGAGCATATAATATAACACGCTACTCGTGATCTTCGGCATGTAAATACTTTCGAGCAGAGCATATAACATAACACGCTACTCGCGGTCCCGGTCTCTCCGGCTGGGGAAGCGGAGTCGGTGGTGTGAAGCGCCACACGAGGGTAATGTCAGTCCGTACTTGGGACGGCTTCCAGCGGGGAGGGTTACCGGACTTGAGGAGCGGGTCCTTATGCTCCGGTGCAGTTCACAGAGCACCGCGCTCAGTATCATGGAAGGGGGGCACGGACAGGATCCCTCGGCGGGGTCTCTCTGTCGCGCAGGCAGGGTAGGGGACTCCCACGGAGGGGACAACCCGGGCCAAGTGCGGTGTGGTTCCCAGACCAGCAGGGGGCGCACCAGGGGGGATCTCGGCCTCCGGGCTTACCTCCGTCTCGGCGTCAGCAGGTGTCCGTCCTCACGACGATGGGGGAACTCGGCCCCGACCTTGCGCACCTCCTCACACGGCTGCGACGGCAGCGACGGGGCCCCGGGCTTCTCCTGGGCCTCGCGACACAGCAGGGCACTTCTCCAGGGCCTCCAGGCTGCGGCGGTGAGTGTGCTGGCTTCGTCGTCGCAGGGGGGGGCTCAAGTTAAGGATGGGGATATGGTGCTCAGCGGAGCACGCTGCCGGGGGTCCCAGACCAGGGCAGGGAGCGCGGGGGTCACAGCGCTAGTACCTGGTCGATCCCCGGTGGCTTGGCAATCGGCTTAGCATTTAGTTTGATGGGTCAGCTTGGACACGCAGTCTCAGCTCTAGCATTCAAGGCTTACAGCTCGCTCTTGTCATGCAGTCTCAGTTCTTACAGTTAGGTTTCAGTTCTCAGTGGACAGATGAAGTCTTGTGGCGCAGATGTATCTGGCGTCCTTAAGGGGTTCTGTTACAGGGGGTAGGAATGGAGAGGGCGACTAGATCCTTCCTAGTCAGGCTGGCAGAGAGTCTCTGGGTCTTCCTACTACTGGGCAAGATCAGTGGGATTCACAGGGCACCTCACTCACTTTAGAGGCAGTACCTAAATCCTGTCACTCTCAGAGGCATAAGTCCCTGGCTAGGCCCTACCGCCTACACTCCTGGTGGATTCTTCCAGCTCTGCTTCACCCCAATGGCCAACTCACCACAAAAGTTTCCCTCCCACTCTTAAGTAGCCCTAGGTCAGGTGACCTCTAGCCAAGGTGGCAAAAGTAAAACCCCACCTCCCTTCTAGAAGGTTCCAGCATATTCCAGGAGCTTCCCCACTCTACCTATGGGACAAAAAGGCGGGCTGGTGTCGCAACATTGTTGTGGGTCCCCGCCAGCTCCTGGCAGCTAGGGTGCTACTATGAAAAACGACCACCCTGCAGTAGCAGGGGTCGGTGGCAGCCATCTTGGGCGAAGTAAGCACCTGCACCTTAACATTACAAAAACGAAAAAAATGAGGGAAAAAGGGCCAAGTCCAACATGGGTCATGGCCCCAGTGGAGCCCTGTGCGCTCCAAGATAAGTGGACCGGCCCCTTTGAGGTTGTGGAGCGCAAGAGTCCAGTTACCTATTGGAGAGGTCCCAAGTGGGCATGCTCTTGGCAACAGATGCTAGGATGGAGGAGGAGACCGAGCCTCTTCTTGACTTCCTGTCAGCCAGAGAGCAAGATGGGTCGGTGGATGGTGTCAATCACTCTTCCACCCTGACCCCTGAGCAACAGAATGACTGCCACCAGTTGCTGGGACAGTTTTCTGATCTGTTCTCCCTGGTTCCTGGTGTCACTGATTGGTGCGTCCATGAGGTGGACACTGGGGACAGTACACCTGTGAGGCACAAGGCCTACAGAGTGACTGACAGGGTAAGGGCTTGCATCAAGGAGGAGGTCTCCAAGATGCTTGCGCTAGGGGTAATTGAGTCCTCTAGCAGTCCTTGGGCCAGCCCAGTGGTCTTGGTCACAAAGGCTGCCGCGCCGGGTGCCACCCCTGAACTCCGGTTCTGTGTGGACTACAGAGGGCTCAATGCAGTCACCAGGACTGATGCACACCCCATCCCCAGAGCTGATGAGCTCATAGATCGGCTAGGGGCTGCATGGTACCTCAGCACATTTGACTTAACGTCTGGGTACTGGCAGATCGCCTTGACCGATGGGGCAAAGGAGAGGTCGGCATTCTCCACACCAGATGGGCACTACAAATTCCGGGTGATGCCCTTTGGGATGAAGAATGCCCCTGCCACCTTTCAGAGGTTGGTCAACCAGGTGTTGGCTGGACTGGACTCGTTCAGTGCCGCCTACTTGGATGATATTGCAGTGTTCAGCGCCAGTTGGGAAGAACATGTGCGCCACCTCTGAGAAGTGTTGATGGCGCTGCGGAGGGCAGGCATCACGATCAAGGCGAGTAAGTGCCAGATTGGGCAGGTTCCGTGGTGTACTTGGGACACCAGGTAGGGAGCGGCCAGGTGGCGCCCCTACAGCCCAAGATTGAAACCATCCTGGCTTGGGAGCCGCCCAAAACCCAGACCGAGGTGAAAGCCTTTTTAGGACTCATGGGTTACTACAGGAGGTTTGTCAAGGGGTATGGCAACATTGTTGCACCCTTGACAGCGCTGACTTCCAGGAAGCAGCCAAAGAAAGTGATTTGGACTGACACCTGTCAGGAAGCTTTTGAGGCCTTAAAAACTGCTATGTGCACTGCGCCTGTGCTCTTGGCACCCAACTTTTCCAAGGAGTTCATAGTGCAAACAGACGCTTCAGAGCATGGTGTGGGGGCTGTTCTATCACAGATGAATGAGGAGGGCCTAGATCAACCTGTAGCCTTCATCAGTAGAAGGTTACTTCCACGGGAACTGAGGTGGAGTGCTATTGAGCATGAGGCTTTTGCTGTGGTCTGGGCACTGAAGAAGCTGAGACCCTACCTGTTTGGGAATCACTTCCGGGTTCAGACAGACCACAGACCCCTCAGATGGTTGATGCAGATGAGGGGTGAGAATCCAAAGCTGTTAAGGTGGTCCATTTCCCTACAGGGGATGGATTTTACGGTGGAACATCGACCCGGTTCAGAACACGCCAATGCTGATGGTCTGTCCAGATTTTCCCGCTTTAGTGATGAGAACTCCCAGGAGGTAGGGTAGTTTTCCCCACATTTCAGCTGGAGGGGACACGTGTTAGACCTGGCACCTTGCCGTGGGTCTCCTTTCCACTTTTTGCTGTTGCCTCATGTATTTTTGCTGGTGTTAGTTGCTCAGGGCACTGTGCCACTGCTGTCCAGTGCCACAGTGCAAGTGCTCCCTATTGTAAATTAATGTATGATTTGTGATTCCCTGATTGGTTGGTTTAGTTTACTTATCAAAACAACGAAAGAGTGCGCCTAGAAATCATTGGTAGAGCACAAAAGCAGAAACCACGTAGGTTTCTTAATAAAGCCCTCACTCACCAACCTGGTTGGTGACATGCTTCATCTTTGGGCCCCACCGGGAGAGGCCGAATGCCATCCCGGTGTGCTTCGACGGCAGAATTACTGCGGAGCAGGTTGTGAATGTGGTGGATGGTGGAAGTGATTGAAAATTGCCTAATTTGTGTCAAAAAATAATTTTTATTAAAAGCCAAACAGACATATATAAAAACAGAGTGCGGGACGTCGAAGCTGAATAAATTGTTCAGCCAGGTCCCTTATGATATGGTCAACATGTTTCTGCCTATGTATTCATTAAACTGGCATTCGTCAGGACCAATAAAGGCGCGTGAGAACCTCGGCGGTATGGGCGCGCTAAGGCCCACCCTGACCTGAGGCATTAAGTGTGAAAAATACAAAAATTATTTATATATCAAAAATATAAAAATGAGGTGACTCCCACAATGGAGAGGAACCGAGTTTATTCTGGGTAAAAACATCAAATACACAGACAAACAAAGAGAGAGACAAACGAATAATGGTTAGATGTAGTCATCAGGGTTTGTCATCATGAGACATTCAAATGATTGTGCTCTACGGTGTGCCCTTAAACAGTAACGTTTGTCATCTTTGCTGTTGTGATGACAGAAGGAATGCATACCAAACTACGAGATGCGATCTCTGCACGCAAAACGAATAAAGAGTTTGGAGAGCCCTGGACGCTGAATAGCACTAGCCATAATCCTATATGGTGAAAGTACTATACGCGATAGAAAGACACAGTGTTAGTGGGCACAGAATACACACAAGGTACAAAAAGGGGTAAAAAAGGGGGGTCTCACATGAGGTGTAGTCACGATCTACACCATGGGTCTCGGGAGGGGGGTGGAAGCTCATTGGCACACCCTGGGGATAAGGATACAGGAAAAGGTAGGAGGGAAAAGAGAATTAGGAGCAGGAAAGAAAGTCTTCGGAAACTTATCTGTGATATCTGGACGTAGGACTCACGCCTGATCAGCTAGGCACCCGCTTGGTACCTATCAGATCCCTCTGTAACCGGACCCCGATGTTAGAAGGGGAAGGGAACTGGCATGTTTATAAAGAACCACACGCGCTTGGACTAACGAGGCGGAAGGGGGCGTGTCCTCACGTGACTAACGCTGTAGCGCAGTATTTACCAATCGGTAGTCGGGATCCAAAAGAAAGGCCCATTGTCATGGGAATGTAACGCTAGTGAGCACCACATTCTGATAAAAAATCTTTTTGTCGGGAAAAGATACAGCGCATCCGTAGGCAGGTAATAAATAAGGATGCGTATTGGGCCGATCAGAGCTATGTGATGAATAGTTCTACAAATTTGCGCAACACAAGGGGGGGAGAATAATGTGCTGAACACGGGCGGGAGCTACGTGTTCTGATCGGAGTGCAGGAATAGCATATAACACAGGTAAACCTCTCAGGGCACGTGCAAGAGGAAGCAGGGAGATAGGAAATGGTTCACGGCCCATCAGTGCCGAGACACAGACAGTGCCGCTGCCATTGTGAAAAAGAATAGGGGCAGAAGGGAGTGAAGTCCCAATGGACAAGGGGGATGGGAAGAGGGAAGGGGTCCTGACGTGGAAGCAGGAAGGGCGACAATAAAAATGAAGACTATGTAGAATTAGAATAAACAATAAAGGGAAGAAAAGGGATAGAGGAGAGGAAAGGAAAGAGACAAAAAAATCAGTGTCCCTTTTGAATGGTTGGCAAAAAAATGCCAAATATTATGTGATGATATCCAGGAGAGGAAGGGAGTATCACTGAGAATGGGCACTGCCAGACTAGGGTTGGTGGTAGTTAGTGTTGCAAAACTGATGTCCAGGGAATGTTATCGTTTAGACCAACATGGTGGGTGTCCAGCCGGTACACCCACCTCTGTTCTTTCTCAAAAAGGATATTTTTGGTGTTGTGTTCTGATTGTACATGTTCAATCACTGTCCACCTGAGATCGTTTGCGGTGTGGTTGTGTTGCAAGAAGTGATCACTCAGTTTGGTAGTGATCCGACCACATCGGATATTGCTCCGGTGCTCACCTATACGTAGTTTCACTTTGCGTGTGGTCATGCCCACATAGCGTAGTCCACACGGGCAGGTGATCAGATAAACTACGTTTGTAGAATTACAATTAGTGTGGGCCTGTTGCGTCCAAAGCTTCCCTTGTTCAAGATTAAGGGCTTTGGTATGTTTAGTGAGATGGCAGACACTGCAAGAGGCACAGGGGTAGTGACCTGTGATTTTGGGAATCGTGAGGTCTCTCATCAGGTTATGTACTGGACGCGTATGAACTAGATTGTCTTTGAGACTGCAACCTTTTTTGAAAGAAAACAGGGGTTTCTTCCACTTGTGGTTGTTACTGGTAAGTATGTTCCAGTGTTTATTGACAATTTTCTTGACAGTGTTAGACGCACTGCTGAAAGTTGTGACACATGTCAATGGTGGTTCATGCTTTTCTTTTGGGTTATCTTCCAGGAGAGCTTCTCTGGGTTGGTTCCGCGCCCTTTTATAGCCTTTATTGAGGATGTGATCCGGGTAACCCCTGTGTTTCAATTTGGTAGTCAGATCAGATGCTTGTTTGCGGAAATCCACCAGGTTACTACAATTCCTTCTCACCCGGAGGTATTGGTCATAAGGTAGGTTTTCTTTTTGAGACCTCTGGTGAAAGCTTGAGAAATCTAGGAGATTGTTCTTAGCTGTGGGTTTGTAGTGAGTCTTGGTGGTCAGATGTCCAGTGTGTATCGAGATAACCACATCCAGAAACACTACTGTTTGTGAGCTGCAGGTGTGGGTGAATTTCAGATTAAGATCCAGGGAATTGATCCACTCCAGGAAGGCCATAAGGTCATGTTCTGTGCCCTGCCATATTAGAAGAACATCATCGATGTATCTCTCCCAAAAACCCATGGAAGAGGAGAAAGGGTTGTTGGCACCCAGGATGTGCTTACGCTCAAAATCATAGACGTAAAGACCCGCCACACTAGGGGCGAAGGTACTTCCCATCGAAGTACCCATCGTTTGTAAGAAAATGTTGCCTTCGTATTCAAAAAAATGTTGTTTTAATGCTAAGGTGGCACATTCAAGAATGAAGGATTTAGGTGTTTGATAATCCCAGTTGGTGTGGTCTAAAGCCTCACCCAGAACTCTAATAGTACTATCGTCCTGGGGTATGCTAGTGTATAGACTCTCAATGTCTAGAGTCACAAGTATAGTGGAGTCAGTGTCCAAGGGTAATTCTTGGAGTAAATTAAGTAGATTTTTAGTGTCCTTGAGATTGTAAGGATAAGGTAGGACATGCCCTGGTGTGTGTGGCATGTTCTAATAGTGAATTACAGCCATTTTAGATTTTCACTATTGCAAGGCTACCTGTTCTCCATAGGCCAGAATGAGCAGTTTGGTTATTACATTTTATAATCCTAACTGACTCGGTGTACATGGTAGAAATTCGAATTTAGTATGCCTGAACTCAGAATGATAAAATACATCTTTTAGTGAAGTTGGTTTTAACATTCTGTGTTTGAAAATGCCACTTTTAGAAAGTAGGCATTTTCTTGTCTAACCATTCAAACCTGCCTCTGCTAGGCTGTGTATTCCCTGTCTGGAGTTTGAGTGACAGGGCTGGGGAATTCCAGGAGACAGGGTGAGGTATCCCAGTGGTGAATAGAGAGATCTGCATCTAGATGGGTGGGAGGAGTTGCACCTGGGACCTGAATAGGGCTGTGCCTTCCCTCTACAATGCTGGCTCCACCTCCTGTCTGATGTCTCTGCCCTGATCTCTGAAAGGAAAGGAGTCAGGTACACAAAGTGCTCCAGGACTGACCAGAACCGGTTTGAACAAGGCAAAGGCCCCTCTGCCCTCAGAGGACAAAGGATTTTGGGGTATAAGTATTGGGATCCTGATCCCAAGAATTTAGATCACTTTGGGAAAACAAGAAGAACCTCTGCTGCGGGAGGAACCAGAAGAAGCTGAGGAGGAAACTATCCCTGAACCTGGGGGATTGGCCTGCAGTGGTTGCCTTATTGCCAAAGAGAGGAGAAAGGAACTTTGTGTGTACTTTTGCTCAACTTGTGAAGGATCTCCAAGGGCTTGGAAAAGAGCTTGCCTCCTGCTGAAGTCTCAGGAACAACAGACTTCACCCCCCAGCTCCCCAGAGTTCTTTGGAAGTGCCTGCTGCTGTTGTTGGGCCTTCTGAGGGACTGTGCGTCGCAAGGAGCTGGAAGCGCGACTCAAGAAGAAGTGGGCCGCCGTCGGAGCTGTTGTCGTCGCATCTCGTAAAGTGTGTCGCCGCTGCAGCATTGCATCGAGCGGAAGCGTCTCACATCATCTAGGAAGTGTGTCGCAACGCCGAAGAAGCGTGTCACCATCGCAGCCATCGTAGTTGTCGCATTGCACTGCATCAAGAAAAGCGCCTCGCATCCACGGAGAAGAGTGCCGCCGTCGGAGCTGTTGTCGTCGCATCGCGTAAAGGGGTGTCACCGCTGCAGCATCGCATCGAGCGGAAGCGTCTTGCAACATCGGAGAAGAGTGCCGCTGCCAAGGCCGCGGTCATTGCATCGCGTAAAGGGTGTCGCTGCTGCAGCTGAAGCATCGACTTGAGTCTTCTCGCAACATCGGAGAAGCGTACCGCATCTGGAAGATCTTCACATCTTTATTTCTTTGCACCAAAAACTTAATCGCATTAACATCGTTGCAAAACTTTTGTTGCCCTGCGTGTCGCATCTAAAAGGTACATTGACTTAAAGTGTCGCATCTAAGAACTTAAGAGAACTAAGCAAAATTCTACCAACTAAAGTAACAGTATTGTGTATTTTTGTCGTTTAATGGTCTTGTGGTAAATCTATATAAAGAATACTTATTTTTGATATAAAAACCTGTGTTACGTCCATTTGTAGTGTTGTCATTTGATTACTGTATGTGTTCACAAATGCTTTACACACTGCCTCTGAGATAAGACTGTCTGCTCGTGCCAAGCTACCGAGGGGGTGAGCAGGGGATATTTTAGGAGTGTACCCCCTTACCCTGATTAGAGGAGAGGGTCCCTATTTGTCACAAGTGCATACCTGTGCCAACTAGAGACCCCCAAGTCTATCAATTAATGTTAATGATAATAATAATCTTTATTTGATCTACCAAGTACATTATAAAAGATAAACACATTACAAAATGTGCTGTATTGAAAAGAACACGCGTAAATGCACAAGATAATTTAAAAACACCTTGAAAACATGTTGAAACATACCACAATTTGATACCTTACTTAAAGTGCTATACCAACAGGCAATGTTATTTTAGATTAATCAGTTAGGGCAAGGTACTAAAAACCTGAGACATAAAGTGTAACAGGGACTAAAGTCGGCATTAAGTACAAAAGATTTTACACAAGGGCCTGGTGGAGATCTCAACAAGACTGAGGTGACTCAGGACCCAATGGACAAGGACCCTATTTGGTGAGTGTTACAATGAATCATGAGCATGTAACAAACCATATGTCTCAATTGTGAGGAGCAAACTGGAGCTTGCTCGATTTTTCCAGTTCCTTAGCTGCCAATGTCAGAAAATACACGGCCTTGCATGCTAGTTGGACCGGGATCCTTCCCAATAACTTGATTACAGCTGATCGGCATGATCTTATTTGTAACAGTCTTAGAGATGATCGTAGGAGTTGCTTCCAGAGTGATAGCAAGGCCAGAAAGATGCACAACAAGTGAGGCAATGTTTCGCTGCCACTCTTTGGTAGGCCAGGTCTGTTTCCATGCAGGGGTTAAGTCCATCAATGGGAAGACACCCAGCCTGATTAGCATCAAGTCATTCTTATTTGTTCCGGAAAATTGTGTGAACAGATATGGCTAAGGGCCCCATGCCGTGTATGAGGGCAAGACCATCCATGCATGTCATTTGCCCACCAAAGTGGCCTTATCTGTAATGAACGATTAAATCTTGGCTGCTTTATTTGTTGTTCCTTTAAAAAGAGAGTATTCCATTGTAGTGCGTCAAGCCTCTCCTAATTGTAGTTCTGCTATTGACTGTTGTAGTGTAGAAACACTGATTTTTGGGCGTGAGCCTGTTTTTCTATTTCAAGCCAACATTCGTGGGCCAGAGAGTTTTCATCTGCTGCCTTCATTCTCCAGTATTATTTTAAGGCACCTTGGGCCAGATGTACGACCATTGTGATTTGCAAGTTGCAAATTGTGAGTCGCAATTTGCGAGTCGCAAATCACAATGTACAACAGTGTCTCAGACACTGTTTGCGATTCCCAATGGGGTCGCAAATTGCATGCCTCATGAATATAATAATGAGGCACTCGCAATTTGTGACCCCATTGGGAATGGCCGGCCCTCCCAGGTATGCTGGGCTCTGCAGACCTCCATGTCTGGGACTGCTTTTAAATAAAGCGTTTTTTTAAAAAATGCGGCCCGTTTTCCTTAAAGGAAAACAGGCTACATTTAAAAAAAGAAAAATTAAATGTTTTTGTTTCATTTTTTAAGGGCAGGTAGTGGTCCCTGGGACCACTGCCTGCCCCTAAAAAATATTTTTATACCCGGCATTCCCAATGGGAAAGGGGTCCGTAGGGACACCTTCACGTTTGGATTGCTTACCTACCCATTCTGAGAAGGGTGGTAAACTGTGACTGTTTTGCGACCGCAATTGCGGTCGCAAAACAGTCTTACATAGGGCTCAGACTCACTATTAGTAAGGTATGCCCTTGGCACGCCCCTTCCTAATAGCGAGTCGCTAATCTTATTTAGCTAGTTGCAAAATAATTGCAACTCGCTAAATAGGATTAGTACATGGCCCATATGTATTTTGCATGCGCAAACGGGTCACAAACCCGTTTGCGCATGCAAAATAGGGTCGTACATCTGGCCCCTTGTCTAAGCAGGCCATGGTGATGCACACCAAACTGCAGCCTGATTTGAGCTTGTGAAATATATAGTGGAATCACAAACAATTTTTCAGAGAGGCTTGATTGTAAGGTATTCAAATTTGAGGTGTCTTTTCCTTTAAGTAGATCCAAGCCATATGCTATGGAGGGGATGAATTTCACATCCACAACCTGCAAAAGTTGGTCAGTAGAGCAATATCTTGACTTTTGTTGCAAAGCTTTAAATGCAAACGTCACTTTTTTTGCTGTTACTTGCCTAGAAAGCAAATGATTTATAATTGAAATGACAGTCCAAGTGAACTCCAAGATATTTATAAGTTGTGACCAGCTCCAAGACACTGTCTTTTGCCCACCAAGTAAATCTGGGCTGTCGTAATGCGGGCTCATAAAACATACAAGCTTTGTTTTGTTTTATTTGCGTGCCAGAGATAAATTTGCAGTGTAGCTCAGTAATTGGTCAATCAACTGCTGCAGCCCTATTGGGGTTTTATTAAGAAGGACGATATCGTCAGCATACTGGAGGCTTCTAACTTGATCTTTGCTCAACCTTGGGGATCTCCCTGCAGTTGGCATAGGTGATTGTCCAAATTGGCTGTATATGCATTAAAAAGGCAGGGTGCAAGTATGCACCTCTGTTTTAGTCCAGTATTGTTAGGGATTTTGTTGGTAATACTTCGGCCATCTCCTGACTTTATTTGCACCCATGTGTCTGATTAAAGATTGACAATAGCCTCCAACAATTTTGCTTGTGCTCCCCATTGTGTCTATCTTTTTCCACAACATGGCCCTTGGGACCTTCTTTGAAAGCCACTTTTTACAATCTAAACCAATGTGAGGAAGGAGTTGTACACTAAAGGGGTGGAATATACAATTCCCATCCCAATCTAACCATATTGGAGAAGGCGTTGGACACTAAAGAGGTGCATTTACTATTTCCACTCCAATCTAAACCAATTTGTCAAAGTTGCTGGGCACTAAAGGGATGACATTTATTATTCCCACTCCAATCTAACCATATTGGAGGAAGGTGTTGGACACTGAAGGGGTGACATTTACAATTCTCACTCCAATCTAAACCAATTTGGGGAAGTTGTTAGACACTAAAGGGATGACACTAAAGAGATGACATTTACTATTCCCACTCCAATCTAACCATATTGGAGGAAGGTGTTGGACACTGAAGGGGTGACATTTACTATTCTCACTCCAATCTAAACCAATTTGAGGAAGCTGTTAGACACTAAAGAAATGATATTTACTATTCCCATTCCAATCTAAGGCTACTTGAATAAGGTGTTGGACTCAAAAGAGTTGAAATTTACAATATCCAATTAAATGTAAAACATTTTAAACAAGGTAATGCAAATGAAATGTTTTAAATTCACAATTAATGTTCCTTACGCACACACAAGTTTTTTTTACCATAAAATGAAATATAATGTAATCTGAAAACACACTCGCAAAAACTACAAACCTACAAACAAATATATACATATTTAAAGATTAAAATATATAAACAATATTTTTATGACAAATAAAAAGTTACATATTTTTTTAATATGTTTTTACCATCCATAAACTTTAAACCGTAAATTAAAAATCTAAATCATAATCTAAAATTAACAATCATAAAATACATTTTTTTAAATACATATTTAATATAACATTACAATTTTAAAATAATAAAATGAAAAATATTACAACATTTTTTACAAATATTTGTTATAAAATGTATACATTTTTAAAAGTTCATAAAAAGTCTTGGGCCCTCATTACGATGTCTGGCGTGCTTGTGCCCGACCGACACCATTAAAGGTGATGAAACCATCCGAGCATAGGTCGGCGATTCCGCACACTGAATTAGGATGGTGAAAAAGGGAGGTTTTTGCACATCCCTGCACTGTGTGGCAGGCACCTTATCGTGCCTGCCACACAGTGCAGGGATGTGAAGGGGGACAGGGCCCTAACCGGAGGGCCAAGGAGTATGGGGGCCCTGCTAGGGGCTCCCATAGACACTTTCTGACAGCAGTTCTATGTCTGAAAGGCTGACATGGAACTGCTGTCGGAAAGTGCCATCATAATCCTGATGGCGGAAATACCGTCTGTTAGGGATAATGAAGCCCTTCCGACTGGCCGACGGGCTCCTTGAGCAAATCGGAACCCAGTCGTATTAACCGGCCGGTTTAAACTCCAAACACTGTCTTTGTAATACAGCTGGCGGAGGTTACACCTCAGATTTCGGTCGAAAAGCCTCCGACCTGTGGTCGGAGGATTTGCGATCGACATCCAAATAAAGCTCTAAATATTTTACTTTATTAAAAAATGTGTTAAATATTTTTACATTTTAAAATATAAAAAAGTATTTCCTTTTTTTAGTTAATGTGATTAATATTAATTTTTATTGATATTGATTTTAAATTCAAATGTATCTAAAAACATTAATGTAACCACATACATTTTAAAATTCAAAATTATTAATGTACATATCCTTTAATTTATCAACATAAAATTTAGATTAGAATGTCCACTTTTTAAAAATGTCCCCACTCTTATCTCCTAAAATCCCAATAAAAAACTATTTATATACACGGCATGGACTGCAGAGTCCATGCTGTGCAGGAACTGCCTGTGATGCTTTCATTGCAGTGCCCTATTTCAGAGGCACTGCTGTGGGGCCATCAAAGAATCGCCCGCCAGACAAAGAAAATTCGTAATCTGGTGGTCGGTGCTCACATGGTTTTAGTGATGTGGGAGCAGGGGTTTGGTGTTGTGGCCCTGCTCTCACACCACCAAAGTCAGAATTGGGCCCTAAGAGAACTAGATTGTTTTGTGGTGTTGAAGCCCTTTTTGCTGCATATACTCATGGAGTATATTTTCTCCCTAGTCCTGTCTTGGTATTGCATCTTTGCATAGTGTTTTTGTCTGCTGCCATTAGTTGAATCTGTGCAGTTGTGATCATTATAATTTACAGTATGTGTACTTGTTTTTGTTGTTCTCCTTGTTGTTTGTATGTTGAAGGAGGATGTAGGTAAGTGGAATATTATATGGTATGGCTGAGTAGTCTTACCATGTAATATTAACACAAAAACCCAAAGATGGTCCTTGGATGCACACTAATAAATCCTTAGCTCAGTCCTGGTAGAGTGACAAAGAGCAGTCAGGCTTTACTAGAAGAACATGTGTTGAGCACTTCAGAGTACCAACATGGACGCTAAGTAATTGACACTACTCAAGAGAAATTGGACACCAATTTATAAAAATAGCGTTCATTTTTATCTTAATTTCGACATAAAAATTAATGTAATAGCATACACCTAAACGGAGTTACAGATTGTTGAAGCGATATTAAATCAGTGCAGTAAAATAAAATACATAGAAGAGATAACATTGCAGTCAATGGCAAAAACCACTATTCACAATCGGTTACTTGCAGGGTGAGTTATGTGAAACCCTTACGAGGTTAAGGTCATGCGGGCCCCAGGACCAGGCCACGGCAGTCAGATTAATTTTGCCTAGCCCATGGAGTCCGGGTTCAGAGTTGTTCTCGCTGTCCTTGGTGCTGAATGGGAGCTGCAGTGGTACTGATTTTACTGCTTACCCGGTGCTGGAAGAAACAGAATGCAAAAACACAACAGACACACAGCTGCTGATGTTGGATGATGTTGCACGGTGTTCCCTGTAGATGCATTGTTGAGTCGGTTACTGGATTGGTGACCAACAAGCCTTGGCAGAGAAACTTCACAGGGTCCGGGGGAGTGAGGTAGAGGCCTGAAACTTTGGGTCAGGTAGGACTACAACTCCCACAATGTACTGGACCACCTGGATTTAGGCGATCCCACAGAGGACCCAATGGCCAGCAATTCTTTGGATCAAGTGAGTGTTTTCACCTGCAGTTTGCAGGGGACTAGTGCCACTAGTCCGGGGAGACCGAGAGTGCTTCTGGCTTTCACAGGGGTCTCTTTCTTTGGGAGGGTCATTCACTCAGATCCAAGTCTGTTGCCTCAGGGACAAAGTATTCCTCTTTTGCTTTGGTGCTGTAGGCAAAGTACTGTTGTCGGCAACACAGCTTTCCTCTTGGTCCTTCCTTGAAGTAAGTTGTTCAGGTCTGAGGATCTGGTGTCAGGGGGTCCCTTAAATTCTAGGGTGTGGTAGCTGGTAGCCAATGGTCAGCTAGTCCCTGCAACTAATCCGTCCCTTTGGTGACCACATACAGGGGTGTAGGTCACCTTTTCTACCCAGAACCCACTATTTTGCCCTCCTAACAATGGCAGAGTTCTATTTTAGTTGTGCAGATCAGGCTACCAACCCTGGAGGTGTGACCAGCCTTCCTGGAGGTGTATACCTCCTGCATACCTAATTTACTGCCTTGCCCAGTGCAAGCATACCTTGGGAAAGGGATGGGCTGTGTCCTCCTCAGGGGGACAGCCCAGATGCATATCAGAGGGGGTCCATCCTTTAAAGCTCACAGCTCTGATGTGTCACTTCACTAGCCTGCTTGGGAGGCAAGAGACATGACCTCCTTCCTACCCAGTCTTTCTTCCTGACTCCTGGTAGTGATCACACTGCTTGGTAGGAGGTCAAAATCCTGTCTTGGCAGCAGCAGGGACAGAAAAGCACAGACTTGTCAGCCAGAGCAAAGTGAAGCTAATGCAACCAGGTAGGTAACCTCTAAGGTGCCACCTGGGTGCATGTCAACCTTCCTTTGATACCAGATTCATGTCGGGAGAGAAGGCACGTTGTTTGACACTAAACTTGACATATTTTGGTGGTACCATAATCGAGCTAACAACAAGGGTCTGCCCAGGTGCAAGTCCTATGTTATCCTATGTACTGCCTATCACTTATAGTGTACAATAATAGTAAAGACACTATAGTGACATATAAGCTTGCACCTACATGCCTATATTCTTAATTTACTGCATCCTGCCTCCTGGACAGAGGAGGCCTTCTCTAGGGGTGACTGACATATACCAAATGCAGTGCATTTGACTGTGCCACACATGGTGAGGGCACAGTTGAGTTGAGCAGTTTGCACTGCTCCTGCGGTCTGCAATGGCAGGCCTGCTGTCAGTAGCTTGCTTGGGTCGCCCAGGTGGCATAAAACCGTGCGTCAGCCTGGGAACCCCTTTACCACCTATGCTCTGGTTACGCCTGGTACTATCTACCAGGGACTTGCAAATGGGTAAATTCTCTGCCAATTGGGATTTCCAATCTACGCACCATTTTTTAGGGAAAGAGCTCTGGCACTGGAGCCTGGTTAGCAGGCTTCAGAGCACTGTCAGAGTCAAAAACCATCATCTAGTAGTCCAAATGGGGGAAAAGGTGGGGGGACATCTGCAAAATGCCCTATTTTCTGACAGAGGGAGCTGTGTGTGTCATGCTTTTTAGTATTTTGACCATGCTCAGAAGGAGTGGAGTTGTTGTCGTCGAAGGCAAAAAAGCTTACCTTACTCCTGGTAAAGTATCCTACATGTGCATCGATCCCGATGCACACTCATACTTGATTCTTTCTATTAAAGTCCATAGCTCCATGTTGAATCCTGATCCACTGGATTTTATTACAGCATACAATCATAACTTAAATTATGGAAAAATCTTGGAAGAAAAACCCAGAAAAGAAAACATAAAATAGAGGCTGTTGCATTTCTGTTTCTCCAGCATGCTGTAGTGGTTACGCATGCATTTTGTCCACATGTTAATACAGCTCTTCTGCTGGAACACATTCGAAACTAACATTTGTTTCTTGAGTGTGTTCACTTCTCATGTTGTCTGAGGAATGCATTTTTTCTCATTTTCAAGTCAGGTTCTACCTGGTAGTAAACTGATGCCTTATATCTTTAAAAGGACAAGACTGAAAATGTTCGTGCAGGGGTCCCGCCGTATGTTTGTAGCCAATCACAGGAGGAGCAGATAGTGACCTGCCTAACTAATATTCATCACAGAGGTTGTTCTGCGGCACTCTGCATCTGGAGATTTTACAATGCAACCTACTAGCACATTCATTTTATGACCAGTCTTTGTGCATTAAGCCCCTTCTCTTTTGACGTCCTTTCTCAAGCACTGATAATGCCATCCTACAGTTGACGTTTTTGTTTTCCTGTTGTGAAGGATTCTGCATCACTCTCATACCATTAGCTAACCATGTTGTGGTAATGTGTTTCTCTGTGTTCATGTATTGGAATGCTATGA
Organism: Triturus cristatus; assembly: GCF_964204655.1. Lineage (NCBI taxonomy): Eukaryota > Metazoa > Chordata > Amphibia > Caudata > Salamandridae > Triturus > Triturus cristatus. Next base: position 1,531,625,913 of record NC_140590.1, on the reverse strand, counting down.
GCTCATGGAGCTAGTGTTCTGTTGGCAGCTTCTGGGTTCTAAAGGAGTCAGTTGCTCCTGAGCCCCTTCTTAGATGGATGTCATCTTATACCAACAGTAATCCTTGCCGGACTCATCATTACACATGTCTTCTTTAAAGAACTGAATTAGAGAATATGATAGCTAAGTCTCCATGTGCAATATGGAGGTTGCAGAACATAGGGAGAGACAGCAACACAATGATCCAGGTGATATACATTACAACTTGCAAGACAAAATCACAGTAATAACTGATTCCAAAATGTTTAAATTGATTTTGAAGGGGTGCTACATACCATTATGTGTCACCAAACAGATCATCTTTTACAAAGACTAATTTATAGCAAGTGGGCCCTTTCAACCGATCTTGTTCAAAACCATTTTCCAAACTTAACCCAATTATCAATATAATCTTGCCGCACTCCTCATTTACAAGCACGCTCCTGTTCGAGTATAAAGAAAAGTAGGATATTTGGCACCAACATTGGTCAGGAACAATGCAGTTGAAAGGTAGTAATGGCTCAGGGTCCCACTAAAGCCCCATGTTTGGCTTGTAAAGGGTTGGGGAAGTCATAATGTCAGTGTATATCAAATCTTCCTCATGCCTCCAAAAGCTAAGAATTCATTTTGGGGGCGGAGCGTCATGCTGTCGCATTAAATCTATTCCTTGGCAATGGGTACACGTGCATTGTGTGCAGCTGAACAGATGTTTCTGTTCCCAAACTGGTTTCATGCCTGAGCCAGAGGACAAAGTTGTCCAGTGAAATGGAACGAATGACTCCGACCTACAGGTTTGGCAATGCACTGGTTCATGACCGCCAGCAACAAAACAAACTTGTTACAAATGACCCAGTAGGTCCAAGGCGTCCATTGGAAGAGCGCCAGGCTTGCAATTCTCAGAGGACTTCCTTGTTCCCCTTATCAGTGCTTTCACTACAGGAAGTTCATGACCTGACGTTCAACCGCGTCGCAAAGGGAACTATTTGAGGCGCGCGCATGGGAGAACTACATGCTGGCACATAACTAACCGCCGCCTGTCTTTGAACCCGGCGATTTGTGTATGCGCTGCCTGTTATCCAAAGAAAGGCCCAGTGTCCATTAAAATCAAGTGACAAATTAGCCCTCTGTGGCGGGTCAATGCCTAACGCATTTTTATGTGCGCTCTAATCTTTTTAGGAAGAATCGCCTGTTTCATTTAAAAAAATGTGTTGTGGGCGCTCAGCGAATGTTTAACCACTTAGTCATGCAAATCATTTGCACTACTGTGCAAGAGAAAAAAATGATTCAGGACGGGGTCAAGTGCAGGCAAGAACTTCGCATGCGTTCCATTAAGAAGTATATTTTAGACTGTCTCAGCACCGCTTTGTCCGCGGGAAAAATGAACCCACAAAATTATGGTCACAGCAGGCTCCCTTACTTAACGCGAAAACGTATACTGCCTGATACGTGGCAACACAGTCCTATTTTAACTAGAAAACCCTAGAGAAAAGGTGAAAAAATGTATTTTCGCAAGAAGGACCTTCGCTTGAAACATCTCTGGACCTAAATGTCTCCATACGACAGAAGAAAAAGCTAAAGGATACCGTGAAACAATTGGAAACAGGTTCTGCCAATTTTGGTCAGATTTCTTAATTTTTTTCGCATTCTGCAGCTCCAAGCTTTTATTTACTTTAAACCATTTTTACGCGTCTCTCATTAAAAGTACCGGTTTGTTGCTCGAATAAAAATGATTGCATTTGCTCTTATCAAATCTTTAAGAAAACCCTGCTTTTATGAAATCATAATTCTTTATTAATTTAGTCATCTGTTTCCACATCATGCCACAAGCTCTGTACAAATCCTCAATAACCTAACATATCCTGCCATGACATGACCACCAGTTCCAAAATACAAGACATACAGCATATGGTGTAACATAATTTGCGGTACTCTAAAAAGGCAATTTGATAATCGGAAACATATGGACAAGGCACATGAGATAACTGATTGGCGTCACTTTACAAAGACTATTTCTTAATGGATAGCATATAGAAAATATCTCCTTCTGATGCCCATGTGAACTGGTTTTACAGCTTTCATGGTGCCCTCGTTTTTTTAGGTCTTGCCTAGGCATCACGCATGCGCTGCACTAGGAGGGCCTTTAGCCATCGGTCTTCACTTTTCAAGCACTGCACTCGTGCTTGTGGTGGCATCCGCCTTGCGGGAGCGAGCAGCGGCACTCCACAAGCACGAGTGCAGTGCTTGAAAAGTGAAGACTGCTCTCCCAAGTGCGCGCGCATGCATCACTCGCGGGCTCACCTCCTGCTCCTTTACGAGACTTTACATTCGTTTCTCATGCCGGTTTCTTTTTTGCAGATTTATAAAGCGCAAACTTGACCCTTCGTCTAGCTAGTTTTTCTCAGTTACCTCAAGGTACAAGGCCATCCCAGGGCTGGTTGACTTTTATTTCAGAAGTTTAATACATTAAAGTTTATTTCAAAATATAAGAGTCTCTAGGTAGGTTATCAGCTTCCTGATCATCGGTTCGGGCCTTTCGTCACAGGATAATGATTGGGATTGTATTTGATTTCATTTACCCAGTGCAGATAATACATCAACATTAAGCCCTCTCCAATGGTCCCAGAGGGCACGTGCCAACATAAAGGATTTATATAATTGCAGGTCAGGAGGGCGCTATCCTTAGCACGCCTGCAGTGTGTGAATGGCACTCCATGTTTTAATGTCTTTCGAATTCCTGTCCGAGTTAATAGGCTGCCTCAGTGAATGGGAAATGATGCACTTCACTGGCCTGGAAACCCCTTGCAAAGCCTTCGAGGTTGTAATTGATGCGGCAGTTCGGCGCCATAAATAAAAACACATTTTGTAACCGGCAGCTTGTTATAAGCCTTGATGTATTTCTGTATGGGTGTGAAGCCTTGCGAAGTCGTATGGCTTTTGTTTGGTAATAACTGCCTAGTAACAAGAAGTCTATCATTCGTAACCCACAAGTACTGTCAGTGTCTAAGTACTGTTAAAGAATTGCTTTATTTTTTTTTACATTTGTAGGGGCACGCTGCCACGCAGAAAGACTCTTGATCTATTGAGTGTCAGCAGTGACGCTGATGGGAACTGGGGGAGGTGTTTGCGAACTCTGATCGCCGTGGTTTTGAAGATCCATATAAAGTTGGGTAGCTGTTGAGACGCTGCAGTGCTAGCCTGATATGGTTGCCAATGCCAGATCAGTGTCTGTCTAAACAAACATTGGCATAGCCAATAGGTCTCGCCTTTGGGTCCTTATAAGTATTTAGTTATGCAGCACAATATCCTTGGTGCAACAACATCAACTGTTTCATGGCTAAACACTTATAAGGTCCCAAAGGCGAGACCTATTGGCTATGCCAATGCTTGTTTTAAATTAGTTTCAGAGAGAATGTTCACTACTTTATGTGGGTTATTTTTCTCACAATATCCATCTGACATTGAACATTTACTTGCAGTTCATAGAAGTTTGGCACACCTTTGTCTACTTTTGGAGACAGTATGTCAATACCTCGATACAGGTAAAGGAGAGTAAAACAAGAAAAACCTTTCTAAGAGTTTTCTTCAAAAAGGTGAGGAACAAAATGGATGCCAAATACCCACTTCCTTCATAGGAATTTCAAGGAAAAGCTATATCTCCCTCACTGAGCTTCGGTATCACCATATTGGCCGCTGAGTGCTAAGATTGTGAAAAGAGAAAACATCAAAAAAGACCTCAGATGAAGGATATCTACCTGCATGTCTTAACAAGTACAAGCGGTGTCTGTACGAGGTCATTGTTGCGCATTTCCTGGAATAATCGGAAGTAGCCATATACATTTGCCTGGTCCCTTGAAGGCTGCCTCTGGATAAAGCCAGTTAAACTTCTAAGAATTCTGGTAAGTTTATTAAAGCCTCTGTAAGACCAATTAGTGGAGAATGGGTGCTAATCAAAGAGGCATGGTGTTATGAGAGTCTATAGTCTTCTTGTGAAGAGCTTGTCTTGCTTAGCTAGTGATGTGGGACTCTCTCCCACCAATGAGGAGAAGACCTGGGGACATATGTTGAACGAGTTAAAGCCGTGTTAGCGGCACTTTTCTGCTGCTGATGTGGCGATATTTGTATCGCCCTATTAACAAGCTGTTGCTAACAGCCATTAGCAACAGCTTTCTGGTGAAACCTGCCGCTTTTCACATCGCCACCCATGTTAGTGATAACTATCGATAATGACATGCAAGGTAGGCGTTCCAGTGCAAAAATGCATGCTAACCCCACTTTTATATATATTTACAAAGATCGCCCGGACCCCGCGATAAGTTAAAGAAACAGCCGCTAAAGGCTGTTAGCGGCTGGGACTTAAGACCAGAAAATAGCTGGTCTTAAAAATGGAGATAACACATGGGGCCTCATTCAAGCAGGTTATGGTTCTGGACAGCGCTGCAAGCAATGTTGCTGGGCTGCCATGCGACAAAACTACAAGGCATGAATGTGCACCATCAATAAGATAGTGCGCCTTCCTGGACCTAAGTCATGAAAGGTGTTGCAGCGCTGCGACAAGACAGATTTGCAACACTTCTCACTACGCCCTTCTTGCGACACCATGAATGCGCTGTATTCACTGGACAGCACTCCATGACGCAAGTAATGACAGATACATCTAGAATCCTGACGTATCTGTCTGCGCTAAAGTCACGCTTTGCTGCAGTCTTGTCACAACCATGATGCAACTCCAGCAATGCATGGGGCCAGCCTATCCCTATGGCACTGGTCACCTTCACGCCTGATATCAGGTAGGGGGAAGGTACTGACGCGGTGCTGTTCTTGAGGGGTGCCCGGGTGTCGGCGCAGTTGGAGATCCATCGGTGGCAGTTGCGCGCTGCAGTGTCATAGTTTGCAAGCGTTGGCGGAGTGGTGGTGTGGAGGGAGTTGACGAGACGTTCTTCGGTGGCCTTGATCCAGCTGCGAGGAGGGGCGATGATGGCAGTGGCGTCTGGTGGGCAAGGTGAAGACGTGATGTATACAGTGATGGTTAGTCCAGCAGAGTCCAGTGTTGTGGCTGTAGTTGAAGTTTCCGCTGGTGGAGGTGGCCTGCTGGACCGTGTGTCCTGCTATGTGGCTTGTTGCAGTGACTTGCTGCTTGCGTCTGATGTTGGGGACCTTCCCCAGGAGGGGGTGGTGTTCTAGACACTGGGGTTGTCCAGGTGGAACTTGAGTTCACCGAGTAGGATGTCGTCTGTGGATGGGAGAGCCTGGGGTGCAATGAGGTATACAATTGTATCGTAGAATGGGGGTCCATGGCCCAGGGGGCCTGCACATGAGGGTGCCACAGAGGATGTGCTTGGGGTTGGTACGGATCTGGGAGTTTAGGTGGTCCATGGTTGTCGTTGGGTCATTAGAGTGCGGGGACAGTCAGAGTGTGCTTCTGTAGGTGATGGCAATGCCTCCTCTTGGACAGTCAGGGTGGTCCTTGCGGGTGATACTGCAGCCGTCAGTGATGGAGATGGCAATGTCCGGTCAAGAGCAGAGGTTGGTCCTGGCAGGTAAGGTGGCATCCAGGGTTGATGGCGAGGAGGGTGCTGGCGTCTTAGCTGTGGACGGATGCAGACGGGCTTGCCTTTGGCACGGGACACATCCATTACAATGTAGGCATTACATCATCAATGCAACTCCGACATCGCAGGTGCCTTTACATCGCATTTGATTACAACGCATTGTGAGGTCAGTAATGGTGTCATTTTAAGTTTCTTGGGTGGGTTTGGGTTTGGAATTTCAGATTTGAAATCTGGGGTGTATTCTGGGGTAATATTTGAAAATTGGGGTGTGTTTTGGGGTCAAATATGAAAATGCAGGTGTGCATTTGGGTCAAATGTGATTTTTAGGATGTGTTTTGGGGTCTCAAAAAGGAATTTTACGGTTTACGGTTTGGTTTGGGGTGCAAAGGTTCGTTTTTGGGTTGCACTCACTGAAGTGGGAATAGTAATTTTTATGTCTCCACTATGCAACACCTTCCTTACTGTTGCAATATGCCTAGTATGAGTATGCATTGGAATGGAATGCGATGTAATAGCATGCGTCGTATCTACAGATGTACCTTTGGCACACAAGTTGTATGCCCGCTGCACATGGGCGCACAACGGCCACCATTGAGAAGTGCTGGGGGGGGCTGGACAGCTGGGAGGAGGTAAACGCCGCAAAGAACACTAAATGGGGCATGGACGCGGGGGTGTGTGTGTGAGAGGGTGTTGTAAATATTATAATGAGGGAAGTCTTATCTCAAAGCCGGGTCCCGTCTCTTTGTTGCTCCTGCTCTCCTGCGCCTGCTTCCCAGAACAGGAAGAAGGCAGCCAGGCTCCCTCCCCAGAGCTGCGATGCGGCGGTTGGATTGGTAATTGGCAATGGGACACAGCATTCAGCCAGGGGCTGTAGGGGTGGGCATGTTCTCCATGCAGGCTGTAATGCAGCGTGCATTACGAACAGGGAAAAGTGCATGACTGCTTTGGGCGGCCTGAGTAGGCCGACCAGTCATTGCACACTTGAGTGGGCATGCCTAGCTGCCCATGCCCTGCTCCGTGCTTGGAGCAGTCAAAGGCAATGGAATCATGGCATGATTACATCATTAAGTTATCATCATGTGATGATTGTTCCTCCTCTGCACTGCTTGAAAGCAGTGGGGCGATGCTCTTCTGCCATAGCGGATGAGCCGGCACTGGGGGTGCGTCATCTACGTGTGCTAGGCCTGGGCAACTCGACCCCCAGGGGTCTTGCGTTACGTGTCCCACCTTCTCCTTACCTGGACATTGACACCGTGGCGCAATCCGCTCTACTCTCTCCAGATCTGTGACTAAGCCAGCAGGAGCCTCTGCCAGGTGGGATTTCACAAGCGTGGGTTCAGCAGTCGCCGCAAAGTCCGCTGGCGAATCTCCCGAGCAGTTGATGCAGCAGGACCCCCTTAGGCGTGAAGTTGCAGTGCTCCCACCACACAATTTCGGAGCAGCTCAGGGGCCTCACCCTCCACAGCTTCCGGCCAGCCCAACATCATCTGGCCTGAGATGCAGAGAGGTGGCACCCACTGTTGGTAATCCCCTCCGTGCACCCCGGTGTAGTGGTGGATCGTAGTATGCAATGCAGACCTCCCTACATTGGGGCGCAGGAGCGCCTCTACTATTAATAGCTCCAAGGTGCACAATGCGGACTTCTCACACAGGTCAGCAACGTGTCTACATGCTACCTGCCAGACTTCACCACCAGGTACGGGTGACCGTCGTGCCTCAATGTCTACCGCCACAGCTCATCGACTCCACCGCATGTCCAGCAAGGCTTGCAGGCTCGAGACACAGGTCCAACGAGGCATCCAGGCTCCAGACGTATGTCCAGCGAGGCATTCAGGCTCCAGACGCACATCCAGCAAGGCATCCAGGCTCCAGACGTAGGTCCAGCGAGTCATGCAGGCTCCAGACGCAGGTCCAGCGAGGGATACAGGCTCCAGACGCAGGTCCAGTGAGGCATCCAGGCTCCAGATGTAGGTCCAGCGAGGCATCCTGGCTCTCATCCTTGTCATCCTGGATGTTGGGTGGCTTGCAGGGGGTTGTTGATGTGTTCTGCACTTGGCCCTGGCTGCTCCATTCTGCATTTTATTGGTTTTTATGCCTATTTTCGATTGGCGGTTGACTGATAGGCTATTTTTTGCTTTAGAGGCAAAAAACACTCAAGTTGTGCTGACTAATGTGAGTTTTTTTGCCGCTCATTGGCCTATCAGTAGTTTTCGCCCGCTAACGCCGGAATACCTATTGCCATTGGGCTAATGTTAGTGGCAGTTTTCACCGCAATCCCTGATACTATCCCATGTAGTGACGGCTTGTTGATACGCCGCTAGCATGGTGATAGTTTTCAGCGGTAAGCGGCGATAGAAATACTGCCGCTAAACTAGCGTTAGCTATTGCCTGTGCTTGTACATATGCCCCTTGATTGAAATATTTTAGATTTCTACTTTGGAGGCAGGACTTGGCAAAGGCATTATCTTCCACTTCAGAAGATCTTAAATTGAGCTATGATAATTTCTCTTTGATTGACATTATTGTAGCAAAATAAATATTTTGAGAAATTAGCGCTCGTGTTTTGTCAAAAGTTGTTCTGGAGTACATCCAGAGCAACATTTGACAAAACAATATGGCGGGTTACTATTTTTATGTGCATGTTAATACCATTTTAGGCCTAGCATGACTGTACACCTTTCTAGAGTACCTACTGTTACCAGTTCCCTAAAGTATACCCACTTTAGGCTTTGGTCACTTAGATAAATACTATTGGCTGTTTGGTGTATCCTTCCACTTTCTACAAAGTGCGTTCCTTCAAATGCATATGGAACTATTTTAGAACTGAAAAGTACACTCAGTCATCATACGTTTGGCAGTATTATTTTTTTTTTCTTATAAACATTCAACACAGTAAGCAATAATTGTTTGCTACTTTTTCCTCCAGCATTGGAAAGTGAATAGACCTGGTTTCGCAAGCTAATCATAATTAATGCATACACCACATTCAAAACAACCTTTGTGCATGCCAGTGTTTGCATGTGATAGCACATTAAATACAGATATATTGGTGTTATCAGTGCTTTTCATGCTGCATCATTTTCAACTTTGTAGGGTGCATCAACTGTTGTCCCACTTTATAGGAAGGGACGAGGACTTTGCACAGAATTCGTTATCTGTTTTAACTCAGATAGCCAGATCAGTAAGGTCTTTGCATGAGTGTTATTAATGCACATAACAAACAGGACAGTTAATTCCTAGCTGGGTCAAAGATGATAGTGAACATTCAATCTGCTTTTTGCAGCTATGTGGGAAACATCAAACAGTGCTCCAGAATATTCCTGATTATTTCTAAATATGGTCACCTAAAGAAAGACGCCCCTTTTCTAGCATTTCTTGAGTCAGAGACCCCCATCAACAATGTTGAGTTGTCCACGATCGCAATGAGGCGTCACCAGCATTAATCAAGTTCCTGTTCTTTCAACATTAAAAGAATTAGGTCAGTGTGAGGTCGGGATTACTGGAGAATGCACTCCTCCCTTTGAGGTCAAGGGAGTCAGACATGGCTCCACAAAAGCTTCTCTTCTTCTACATATTTGTCAGTCATCTTTCAGAGGCCTTATCCATTCACCCCTGATGTCCCAAAATATGGTGATGTATTTATTTCCTGTTTTGTAAATCAACAATTTCATCATGATTGCCAGGACAGAAAGATAATTAAATGAACTGATGACTCCAATGGAACTGTGTTGCCCTAACAAGTAAATACAATTTACTGCTAACAATAGAAACATTGACAATTAAGGAAATTGATGTTTTAGAGGAGTACTTAGTCTTAGTGGCTATATGAGTTGGCCATGAAATTCGATTAATTAAGTATTCTGTTGTGTAATAATGTTATTGGTCATAAGTCTCCTTTGAGGGATTAAAAAGACAAATATGCTTATCTAACATATGCAAAATATTTATATGTATACACTTGAAGCTTTGCAGATTTGATCGCTTTGCACGGAGCAGATTATAGAGGCCACTGAATTGCACCAAACTTAAACCTCCTCAGACCAGCTTCTTATGGGGCATCTGCAATCTGCCTTTTCAATGTTAGAACCACATAGAGAAGTTGGAGTAAGTAATTGCTCTACCGCTGCTGCTCTGAAACTGGCTCTTTTGGTCTGCGCCATTGGGCCAAACTGGCAGCCAATGCATTCAAGAGCGGACTTGGAGACTCACTGAGGGGCATATTGTCAAGGCCACGCCGGCCAACTCTGAATTTTATCGCGGAGATAGCGTGCTATCAGCAACGCTTATCTCCAAAGCGATAAAATTCAGAGCGCAAGCTGCCAACTGTGCGATTATCACTGGAAATACAGCGATAATCGTTACTTTTCTTGCCGCTATGCTTCTTAGCGTGAGTCTTGATAATAGGAGAAATGTCGCTTAGTGACATTTCTCCCGTTATTCTGGGGAGGAACGCCCACTTTGCATCTCATTAGAGATGCAAAGCTGGGTGTTAAGGGAAAGAGCGTCGGAAGCATGGATTCACGCGATAGCGTGTCCTTGCTAATAGGGCGTTAAAATTATCGCCGCTTTTCGTCCGAAAACGGACTCTAAAGTGGCGATAATTTTAACTCCGGGTCTTGCTGATATGCCCCTGAGTTCGGGTGGGAATGGCCAAGCATGTAAGATACAGAGTGTTAGGTCTTAGCCACAAGAACCTCCAGTTTAAATCCGTTTTGGGTGAGAATTGTACTTGAACTCGGATAAATCATACTTAAGATCACTGTACCAGAAGTTTCGATTTGGCAACCTCCCTTTGAATTAATTTACCAGCCGTTGAGAAGGACGGACAGCATAAAAGGGTAATTGCTGTCTGGTAGGCAATGAAAACACAGTACACTTCCAGCCAGAATGCCCTTATTCGTATTATTAAAAAAAAAAATACAAGACAACACTAGCTGACACACCTATTAATAATGACACTCATTTTCATGTCACAGAGGAATGAGGTCAAGATGAGAAAGTTCATAGCGTTTGGTTAACTTAAGCATTGTTTTTTTATTCAGTAATTGTTTCAACATTCCTTGCATTCTGGCGATACAGGGAGCAATGCCAGACCGTGGTAAGCAATCTTCTGGATTACATTAGTTCATTTAATTAAACCTAGTCACAATTAATGTATGTTTTTTCTTTTGGTTTTGAAGAGCCATTGTACAAGGCCTGTGTCTGCCTACAAAGTGTTTGTCCCTGCCATTTTGCCTTCTGACACTTATTTACATTTTATAAAGATCACTTTAATTGAAGGCATCATGTGGTCCAGCAATATCTATTATTATCGACCAAAGGCGACCATACTTTACTTTCTGGCTTCAATTGCTTTTTTTAAACATCATCAGTGTCAGATGTTGAATACCCAGTGAGTTAAAACACTAACTCAAACTTAGATACTCTGCACTGGGTGCTACAGAAATGTGTTTGTAAAAGTTTATATATCTGTGCTCCATAGGAATATTACATACATTTGTCCATCATTGAGGTTATTTGTTAGAAATGAGGGTCTCTAGTTGGTAGAGGTAGGTACCTTAGTCCAAATAGGGACCCTTGCTTCTAGTCAGGGTAAGGGGGATACACTCCTATAATAACTCCTGCTCACCCCCTTGGTATCTTGGCTCGAGCAGACAGGCTTATCTCAGAGGCAGTGTGTAAAGCATTTGTGAACACATACAGTATTACAGTGAAAACACTACAAATAGACACCACACCAGTTTAGAAAAATAAGTAATCTTTATCTAAACAAGACCAAACAAAAAAAATCCACAATACTGTATTAAAAATAAGGCTTTCAAATGGTAGAAATAGTTCAGTTTAATGCAAGTTGTGAATGCAACACTTTTCCCACAAAGTGCCTTAGATGCGCCACGCAAAACAAACAAAAGGGTCACAGAGAAGGTGATGCTTCAGTTTCTTGCTTTGGGGGAGGTGATGTGTCGGTTCCTTACTGTAGGGTAGGGAATGTGATGCATCGGTTCCTTAGCGTAGAGGAGGGGATGCATTGTTTTTTTTACTGCGTTCCGGTTACGATGCGACAAGATGGTGCCTTGATGCGTGGCGACGATCCGGTGCGATGCGACAAAATGGCGGCTGGATGTGATGCGACAGTCCGGTACGATGTGTGAACTTTGGCAGCCGCACGGCAGGTGCTGCGACGGTCTTCTTGGCGATGCGTCGGGACCCGGTGTGGATGCGGCGCGCTTCTTCTTGGTTGCTCAGTGAGGCGTCGGAACCAAGTACAGATGCAGCATGCTTCTTCTCCGTGGGTCTGCGATGCGTCGGGAATCGGTGTGGATGTGACACGCTTCTTCCTCGTTGCATCGATCTTCCAGCTCCTAGCGACAAACAGTCTATAGAGGTCCTAAACAGCAGCAGGCACCTCTTTGCAGGTTAGAATTCCCAGCAAGGAAATTAAGGGGAGCTGGTGGTGAAGTATTTGTGTCCCTGAGACCTCAGAACAGGAGCAAAGCTCAGTTTCACACCCTTGGAGATCTTTTCTTCAAGCAGGTGACAAAGCAATCAGCAAAGTCCTTCTTCTCCTTTCCTTGGCATCAAGTAGCCACTGCAGGCCAACCCCAGACAGCTAACATCTCATGGGCAGTATTCCTCCTTAGCTTCTCCGGCTCTTTTCCTTGGCAAAGGTTCCTCTTGATTTCCCAGAAGTGATCTAAAGTTCTGGGGTCTAGGTCCCCCTTTTTATACACACACATTATTTGTTCTCTGAAGGCAGAGAGTGTCTATACCCAGCCAAAAACAGTTCTGTCCTCACTGGTGCAGCTTCCTGGTGGAGACAGCATTGTTGAAAGCAGACCAGGACCAGGCAGGTGAAAGGAAATCTCCTCCCCCTACTCTAAATTCAACCCAGGTCCCATTCAGCCCAGCCCTGACTCATCCGGCTGCCAGAGCCACTGCCCTCTCCCAGCTCCTGTCACTCACAAGCCAGACATGCAATACACAAACCTAGCAGAGGCATTCTGGATGGTTAGGCAAGAAAATACACACTTTCTAAAAGTGGTATTTTCAAACACAGAATGTAAAAATCACCCTCACTAAAAGATGCACTTTATCATTCTGAGTTCAGGCATAGTAAACTTTATTTTCCTATCTTGTTCCTAGGGCCAGTTATGTTTATAAGATGTTATAAACTAACTGCCCATTCTCGCCTATGGGAACAGATAGCCGTGAAATAGTGAAAAACAAAATTGGCAGCATTTCCCTATCAGGGCATGCCACACACATCAGGGCATGTCCTACCTTTCACATACAATGCACCCTGTCCACAGGGGTACCTTGGGCCTACCTTAGGGGTGACTAACATGTAGAAAAGGGAAGGTTTAGGGACTGGCAAGTGTGTGCACTTTCCAAGTTGACATGGCAGTCCCAGACTGCACACAGGCTCTGCAATGGCAGGCCTGAGTCATATTTTACAGGCTGCTTCTGTGGGTGGCACAATCAGTGCTGCAAGCCCACCAGCAGCATTTGATTTACAGACCCTGGGCACACATGGTGCACGGTACTAGGGTCTGACAAGTAAATCAAATAACCAATCATGGAGTCACTAATCCATTACAACAAATTGCCCAGATCACAGCAAATGCCTCACACTCAATCAAACTCCACCTCTGTTCCCGGGGAAGTAGCCTCCTACTAATAAAGGCTACAGGTTGGTCTAGGCCCTCCTCATTTAGCTGTGAGAGCACAGCCCCCACACCATGCTCTGAAGCATCTGTCTGCACAATTAATTCACTTATGAAGTTGGGCGCCTGAAGAACGGGTGCCGTGCACATTGCAGATTTCAGGGCATCAAAAGCTTTCTGGCAGGCATCAGTCCAGTTCACTTTCTTGCGCTGCTTCCCGGAAGTCAGCTCTATCAAGGGTGCAACAATGCTACCATGCCCCTTGACAAACCTCCTGTAATACCCTGTGAGTTCTAAAAAGGCTCTCACCTCTGTCTGGGTCTTGAGGGGTTCCCAAGCCAGGATAGTATCAATCTTGGGCTGTAGGGGCGCCACCTGGCCGCTCCCAACCTGATGTCCCAAGTACACCAGAGCACCCTGCCCGATCTGGCACTTACTTGCCTTGATCGTGAAGCCTGCCCTCCGTAGCGCCTTCAACACTTCCCAGAGGTAGTGCAGATGTTCCCCCCAAGTGGCACTAAACACTGCAATGTCATCCAGGTAGGCGGCACTGAAATCCTCCAGTCCAGCCAACACCTGGTTGACCAACCTCTGAAAGGTGGCAGAGGCATTCTTCATCCCAAAGGGCATCACCCGGAATTGGTAGTGCCCATCTGTTGTGGAGAATGCTAACCTCTCTCTTGCCCCATCAGTCAAGGTGATCTGTCAGTACCCAGACGTTAAGTCAACCGTACTGAGGTACCGGGCAGCCCCCAACCGATCAATGAGCTCATCAGCTCTGGGGATGGGGTGCTCGTCAGTCCTTGTGACTGAATTGAGCCCTCGGTAGTCCACACAGGACCGAAGTTCTGGAGTGGCTCCAATGCGGCAGCCTTTGGGACCAAGACCACTAGGCTGGCTCAAGGGCTGGTTTAGGACTCAATCACCCCTAGAGCTAACATCTTGGAGACCTCCTCCTTGATGCAAGCTCTGACCCTGTCAGTCACTCTGTAAATCTTATGTTTTACTGGAGTACTGTCCCCAGTGTCCACATCATGGACGCACCACTGAGGGACACTGGGGGTCAGGGACAACAGGTCAGAAAACTGTTCCAACAGTTGACTACAGTCATCCTGCTGCTCAGGAGTCAGGGCGGTAGAGAGGTTCACACCGTCCCCTGACCCATTTTGCTCCTTTCCAGACAGGAGGTCAGGAAGAGGCTCAGTCACCTCTTCCATCCCAGCATCTGTTGCTAGGAGCATGCCCACTTCGGACCTCTCCAAATGGGGCTTCAGGCGGTTTACATGCAGGACCCGCAAAGGGTTCCCAGGAGACAGCAAGTCCACCAAGTAGGTGACGTTACTCTTGCGCTCCACCACCTCAAATGGTCCGGTCCACTTATCGTGGAGCGCACAAGGCTCCACTGGGGCCATGACCCAAACTTTTTGTCCAGGCTCAAACTCGATCAGAGTGGCATTCTGATCATACCAACGTTTCATCTCCTCCTTGCTGGCTTCCAGATTCGCCTGAGCGAGTTGTCTGAACCGCCTAGTCTGGTTTCTGAAGGCCAGCATGTAGCTATATACATCCTGGGGAGGTTTACTGGCAGCTTTCTCCCAGCCTTCTTTTACCAAACTCAGAGGTCCTCTCACAGGATGGCCGTACAGCAGTTCTAAGGGACTGATCCCTAAGGACTTCTGTGGCACCTCTCTGTAAGCAAACAGAAGGCATGGCAAGAGGACATCCCACTTACACCTGATGGGTTCCTCAAGACCCATAATCATGCCCTTCAGGGTCCGGTTGAATCTCTCAACCAGCCCATTACCTTGGGGGTGGTAAGGATTGGTGAACTTATAGCTTACACCGCACTCCTGCCACAGGGACTTCATATACTTAGATCTGAAGTTGGTACCACGGTCTGACACCACCTCTCTGGGGAATTCCACACGGGAGAAAATCCCCATCAACGCACGACCCACCACGGGGGTTGTCACAGTCCGCAAAGGGATGGCTTCCGGGTACCGGGTGGCATGGTCCACCAAGACCAGGATGAACCTGTTGCCCATGGCTGTCTTGGGATCCAGAGGCCCCAAAATGTCAATGCCCACCCTTTCAAAGGGGGTGATGACCACAGGGAAAGGTTGGAGAGGAGCCTTGTGCTTCCTCCCACTCTTACCACTTCCCTGGCAAGTCTGACAGGTCCTGCAATGAGTATCTGGACTCTTGCACATTTGGGGCTAGTAAAAGTGGGTGACAAGCCTTTGAAAGGTCTTGTCTCTCCCCAAATGTCCTGCTAAAGGCACATCATGAGTCAGATCCAGTAGGAAGGTGGTGAAGCACTGGGGTACCACCAGCAAACGGGTTGACCCAGGCTCAGTAACCTTACGCTCACTATACAGGAGATTATTCTCCCAGTAAACCCAGTGTGATCCAGACTGATCACCTGCTGCCTGGTTTGCAGCTTGTTGCCGCAAACCCACAAGAGAAGGGCACTTCTTCTGCTCCTCGCAGAACTCTTCCCTGGAGAAGCCTCCTTCCTGTTGCCAATGGGTCAGCTCAGGCAGGTCCCCCAGTTCAGCCACTTGCTCCCCTGTAGGCTCCAGGGCATCCCCCTCAAAGTTTGCCTCCTCCTGGACAGTGGGAACTTCGGGGGCCGGCTTCCCGTGCCCCTACCTCTTCTCTTTAAGGCAGGCACCTGGGTACTTTTTCAGGCTCCAGGTCCTCTTGAATACCCTCACCGGCTGCCGTTGACCGAGTGGTCACACATGTCCACTCAGGCAGACCCAACATCTCCAAATGAGACCTTCTCTCCACCTTCGCCCAAGGGGAGCTCTCCAAATCATTGCCTAGCTGACAGTCTACAGGCATGGCTGGCCTCACAGCTACTTTCAAGGTACCTGAGACCCCCCCCCACCCAAAGAGAACCTGTGCCACTTTGCAGAGGTACTCTGAGTTGTCAGCGGCAACTACAGGGTAGAATGTGTTGGGGATCACCTGCTCTTCAGACACCAGCCGACAACTGACAGCTGTCACACTGGCTCTGGTGTCTCTCAGAGCCTTCACACTATGGCCATTGATGGTCACCCACTGCCTGTATTTTTTAGTGTTATCAGGCAGACGAGTCCTTGGGACCATCTCACTCTCTCCTAAAGAGACCAGGGACATTTCTGCAGGACCCCACCCACCTTGGGCACCCTTCTCCTCCCCCAAGGCTACACTAGCCATTTCCTGGAGCGGTGCACCAGTGGGTGCAGTGGACACTGTGTTGGGACACTTGGGACTTCCTTGAAAGTGACCCACCTGTCCACAGCTAAAACAGGTTGTGGGACCCTTCTGCACAGGCTTATCTGGCTGGACCCATGGTCTTTTGTCAGCAGGAGACTGGGGAGCCTTACCTTGGTTCCCGTGGGGATTACTTTGGGCCCTTTTTGGAACCTTGTGGACCCTGGTACTGACCCAGCGGTCCGCCTCCACAGCAAGCTTCCTGGGATCAGTCAGCTTACTATCAATCAGGTGCTGGCGTAGCTCTGGAAAACAACTACTGGACAAGTTCTCCCATGCAATCAAATCATAGAGCACCTGAAAATCCTTTGTCTTGCTACCCTTCACCCAACTATCCAATGCTCTGCAAAAAAAAGACACATACTCCACCCAAGTGCTAGATTCCAGCTTCTTGCAATTTCTACATTTCTGCCTATAAAGCTCTGAGGTCAACCCAAGCCTGGCTTCTAAGGTCTCCTTCATGGGGGCATAGGACACCTGATCCTCTTTGGGCAACGCTAGCAAGGTTTCCTTTCCTTCACCCATTAGGCGGCCCCACAATCCCACTTCCCAATCTTTCTCAGGAATTCTATGGGACATCATGGCTACCTCACAAGTCTTAAACCACTGCCCAATGCCCTCATGCTTCTGTAAATCCTTAATCATATTCTTGGGAATATATACTTTTCACTCTACAGGCACTGACGGTGTGCTGCCACCAGAGGGAGTGATTTCTAGGCTCTTCACCTTCAGCTCCAGCTCCCTCAACACTCTTGCATGCTCTACAAGCATCTTCTTTTCCTCTATGGCCAATCTCTTGCTCTCCAACTCCAATTTCTTATTTTCCATGTCACCCTGGTTCCCAGTTTGAGCTTCGCAAGCTCCGTCTCATGTACTCTGCTTTTCTCCCTGTCCTCCAACTCTTCTGGAGACAGACCCTTTGAAGACACACTGCTGCCCTCCCTGGGAGGCACGCCCCCGCCAGTTAGGTCAACTAACCCCTCCTGCTGCCCTTTTAAATTCTCCCCCTCCACCATAGGATCCTCGGTCTGCCCACTGGCATTCCTTGCTTCCAACCAGGCCCTCAGCGCCTTCTGGAACTCCTCCTTCATGGTGAGGCTTCTTATAGAGATTTTACATTTTTTGCAGATGGTTTTAAGTTGTGACACAGTGTAGGTATCAACCCTCTCTTCTTCAAATTCAATATCAACAGATGCAATGGATCCTTGTTTGCTCATGGTGAAAATTGGCAGTTCTCAAGATGCAAAAAATTCCAAGGAAAAATTCTACCAAAATGTATGTGGTTGCGTAATGGTCTGCACTAACTAGTAGTGTACACCAATCACTGTATGTAAATCACAAATGCAAGTCCAGGATCCCACCACTGCCATCAATGTTAGAAATGGGGATCTCTAGTTGGCAGAGGTAGGTACCTTAGTCCAAATAGGGGCCCTTGCTTCTAGTCAGGGTAAGGGAAATACACTCCTAAAATAACCCCTGCTCACACCCTTGGTAACTTGGCATGAGCAGACAGGCTTATCTCAGAGGCAGTTTGTAAAGCATTTGTGAACACATACAGTAATACAGTGAAAACACTACAAATGCACACCACACCAGTTAAAAAAAATAAGTAATCTTTATCTAAACAAGACCAAACGACAAAAATCCACAATACAGTATTAAAAATAAGGCTTTCAAATGGTAGAAATAGTTCAGTTCAATGCAAGTTGTAAATGCAACACATTCCCAAAAAGTACCTTAGATGGGTCACACAAAACAAACAAAAGGGTCGGAGGGAAGGTGATGCGTCAGTTCCTTGCTTCGGGGGAGATGATGTGTCGGTTCCTTACTGCAGCGTAAGGGAGGTGAAGCTTCGGTTCCTTACCGGAGAGAAGGGGATGCGTCGGTTTCTTAATGCGTTCTGGTTACGATGCGACAAGATGGCGCCTCGATGCGTGGTGACTATCCAGTGAGATGCGACAAAATAGTGGCATGATGTGATGCGACGGTCTGATGCGTGATCTTTGGCAGCCGCATCGCAGGTGCTGCGATGGTCTCCTCGGGGATGTGTCAGGACCTGGTGTGGATGCGGCCTTACTTCTGCCTGGTTGCTCGACGAGGCGTCGGAACCAAGTGTAGATGTGGCACGCTTCTTCCCCATGGCTCGGCGATGCGTTGGGAATCGGTGCGGCTTCCTTGTTGCGTCGATCTTCCAGCTCCCAGCGACAAACAGAATCTAGAGGTCCTAAACAGCAGCAGGCACCTCTTTGCAGGTTAGAATTCCCAGCAAGGAAATTCAGGGGAGCTGATGGTGAAGTCTTTGTGGCACTGAGACTTCAGAACAAGAGGCAAGCTCAGTTTCAAGCCCTTGGAGATCTTTTCTTCAAGCAGGTGACAAATCAATCAGCAAAGTTCTTCTTCTCCTTTCCTTGGAAGTAAGCAGCCACTGCAGGCCAACCCCAGACAGCAAACAGCACTGGGGCAGTATTCCTCCTCAGCTTCTTCGGCTCTTCTCCTTGGCAAAGGTTCCTCTTGATTTCCCAGAAGTGATCTAAACTTCTGGATTCAGAGTCCCCCTTTTTATACACACAGATTGTTTGATCTCTGAAGGCAGAGAGTGTCTGTACCCTGCCAAAACCAGTTCTGTCCTCACTGGTGCAGCTTCTGGCAGGAGGCGGAGACAGCATTGTTGAAAGCAGACCCGGCCCAGGCAGGTGAAAGGAAATCTCCTCCTCCTACTCTAAATTCAACCCAGGTCCCATTCAGCCCAGCCCTGACTCATGAGACTGCCGGAGCTGCTGCCCTCTCCCAGCTTCTGTAACTCACAAGCCAGACATGCAATACACAAACCTAGCAGAGGCACACTGGATGGTTAGGCAAGAAAATACCCACTTTCTAAAAGTGGTATTTTCAAACACAGAATGTAAAAATCACCCTCACTAAATGATGAACTTTAACATTCTGAGTTCAGGCATAGTAAACTTTATTTTCCTATCTTGTTCCTAGGGCCAGTTATGTTTATAAGATATTATAAACTAACTGCCCATTCTTGCCTATGGGAACAGATAGCCTTGCAATAGTGAAAAACGAAATTGGCAGTATTTCACTATCAGGACATGCCACACACATCAGGGCATGTACCACCTTTCACATATAATGCACCCTGCCCACAGGGGTGCCTTGGGCCTACCTTAGGGGTGACTAACATGTAGAAAAGGTCAAGGTTTAGGGACTGGCAAGTGTGTGAACTTGCAAAAACAACAGTTGATAGACAGAATGCAGAACAATGTCATACATTCACCCCAGTACAGAGATCTGTGCCTAAATCCATCGTTTTTTTGCTCACCATGCGTTTCCAGTTTGAACACAGCCATATGCAAATCAGTCTTGACCCTGTGCCTCATGGAAACAGTCCAGCCTGAACTGCCAAGCAAGGTCCTCCCTGGACTGGAAACAAGCATCCTAGGACCGGTTTCAGGGTTTCACCCCTCTTCAGCCAGGATAGCTTGATTCCAGTGGCATGGAGAGCACGGGACCCACGTCTGGGCATACCTGTCCCACTTGGGGTGACAATTGCAAAAACAACAGTTGATGGACAGAATGCAGAACAAGGTCATGCATTCACCCCAGTACAGAGATCTGGACCTAAATCCATCGTTTTGTTGCTCACCATGCCTTTCCAGTTTGAACCCAGCCATATGCAAATCAGTCTTGACCCTGTGCCCCATGAGAACAGTCCAGCCCGAACTGCCAAGCCAGGTCCTCCCTGTACTGGAAATAAGCATCCTAGGACCGGTTTCAGGGTTTCACCCCTCTTCAGCCAGGATAGCTTGATTCCAGTGGCATGGAGAGCACCGGACCCACGTCTGGGCATACCCGTCCCACTCGGGGGACAAATGAAAAAACAACAGTTGAGGGACAGAATGCAGAACAATGTCATACATTCACCCCAGTGCAGAGATCTGGGCCTAAATCCATCGTTTTTTTGCTCACCATGCCTTTCCAGTGTGAACCCAGCCATATGCAAATCAGTCTTGACCCTGTGCCTTATGGAAACAGTCCAGCGCGAACTGCCAAGCCAAGTCCTCCCTGGACTGGAAACAAGCATCCTAGGACCGGTTTCAGGGTTTCACCCTCTTCAGCCAAGATAGCTTGATTCCAGTGGCATGGAGAGCACGGGACCCACGCCTGGGCATACCCGTCCCACTCGGGGTGACAAATGCAAAAACAACAGTTGATGGACAGAATGCAGAACAATGTCATACATTCAACCCAGTACAGAGCTCTGGGCCTAAATCAATCGTTTTATTGCTCACCATGCCTTTCCAGTTTGAACCCAGCCATATGCAAATCAGTATTGACCCTGTGCCTCATGGGAACAGTGCAGCCCGAACTGCCAAGCCAGGTCCTCCCTGGGCTGGAAACAAGCATCCTAGGACCGGTTTCAGGGTTTCACCCCTCTTCAGCCAGGATAGCTTGATTCCAGTGGCATGGAGAGCACGGGACCCACGCCTGGGCATACCCGTCCCACTCGGGGTGACAAATGCAAAAACAACAGTTGATGGACAGAATGCAGAACAATGTCATACATTCAACCCAGTACAGAGCTCTGGGCCTAAATCCATCGTTTTATTGCTCACCATGCCTTTCCAGTTTGAACCCAGCCATATGCAAATCAGTATTGACCCTGTGCATCATGGGAACAGTGCAGCCCGAACTGCCACGCCAGGTCCTCCCTGGGCTGGAAACAAGCATCCTAGGACCGGTTTCAGGGTTTCACCCCTCTTCAGCCAGGATAGCTTGATTCCAGTGGCATGGAGAGCACGGGACCCACGTCTGGGCATAGTGAAAAATGCCCAGTGCACATATGTTAGCCCTGGCCTGTCCATGTGAGTGTTTTCTCGGACAGTCAAAGTGTGTTGCTGATTTTCCTGAAGCAAGAGGGAGGAGTCCTAGACACTGAAGTGGAAACAGAAGAGACAGTATTCCGAAAGAAATTTGATAAGAATATTTTGCTGAGAGGAGCTGAGAGGAGCTGCTGATAAGTTGTCCTGTAGCACAGACACAAGGTAGATATTGACTAATATGCACTATTAATAAAATAAAAAATGAGCAGAAAACAAGGATGGTGGAGCTGCAAGCCACCACAGTGTTCTTAGCACTGATTTTGCCACCCCTTAGGCCAGAGTTGAAAAGGAAGTACCAAGGGCAGCAAACATATGTGCCAACATTTCAGAAGAGTAAAGTGGGAGATTTAAAAAAAATAAGAATCATGAGAATGTATTTCTCTCATTTACATCTATTAAGATGAGGCAATTTCAGGAAGGAGGAAGCCACAATAAAGGCATAAATGGCTTAAAAAAATTAGGAGTCTCAAGCCTGAATCGGGTCTATTGGCATGTATGCGCATGGAACAAACCAGGGTTCAAAGCTTGGAACCTTTGTGATCCCTAAATGATACTTATGGTGTGTGTTGGTAGGTTTGCTACAGGAGGAGTCAGTCACCAGCATTCTGTATGGTTCTCTATGCTCCCCCAACCTCTTCAATAAAAATAACAGGCATTCCTGGTGCAAAATCACACAGGGCAGGTGAGTGAGAAGAATATATTCATGTGAGTGTATATAACTTCCCTCATGTTGTCTTTTTTAGCCTATCCCTAAACTCTTGTAACTTTAATCCTCAGACCCACCTACAAATTATTGTGCTCTGAATCAGCCCCGCCTTCTGAGGCACACACTCTCTGAGGGGCATGGAGGCGTCAGAAGGGGGTGGGGGGGCGTAAGTCTGGTCCGTCCCAAGGTTGTGCAAGTATCCTCAGAGGCTAAGCATAGTGTGTTTAAAAGGCTCCTTAATCTACTTTATGGTTTAAACTGTGTTGTGAAAACCCTTGGTTTTTTCAACAGTGATTGTTTGAATTTGTGTACTAGTATTTCATGTACTGTGCTTAGGCCTGCAGGGGAAAGCTCCTGGCCCATAGCCCCCACCCTCATATTTAGATTTTTAAAGTTAAAAAGGCAACGTACACCCTCAGAGGCTTTGTGGAATGTGTTTAAAAGACTACTTCAGCTGCTTTGTGGTTTAAACTGTGATTGTAAAGTGTATGTTGCACTCGTTTTTGGCTAGAAAAAAGTGATTTGTCTTAGTGCACGAAAAACAGTATATTAAATGGCTTAGATTTGGTCCTTAACTGCAGGGTTAAAACCTGCACCCGAAAAGTGTATATTGAGCCTGTCTGCCTCCAAGGAGATTCTGGTCTGCAGAAGCAGCTTCCCTGCCCCCGGGCCATCAGCCTGTTCTTAAGGTCACATGCCTCTTATGTAAGTGCACTATTGGTCATTATATTTGTGCACTGATTGGTACCTATAGCTGGGGTTTCTATTGGACTTAGGGCTCAGGGTCAGCGTTCTGATGGGCTGATAGCTGATACTCCTCTTTTTACCAAACACGCACAGTGAAACAATCCCCATGCTCCACCACACATATTACCTCTTCCAGCAATCAAATCTAACACAAACACTCATAACATACACTCTTTTCCAAAACACATCCCCACCCCCTTTACCATTCAACTTCCACTCACCAACCATACTCCAAATACAAATTCCTCTCAGAAAACCACTATATCTTCATCTACTCCCACCACTTCACAAACAAATACATAACACACACACACCAGCACAACAAAATGACACACACACACTTTTGCATACTACTTTCCATCACAAACTAGAAACATACACCTACTCCCACCCTCCTGACTACACAAATGATACACATCCTAAACCATCTTTACTGCCAACCTTTCTCTCTTTCCCACACCGAACACAAATACACCAACACAACCATTCTCATTCAAACATCTTTTCTCCTGTCCATAATTCAGAGCCTTACAACATGACCCACATGCTGCACCACCACCCCTAACTCATACACCTTCAACCGTAAACAGACACCACAGCAAAACAAATAAACAAGATGCCACTCTTCACAACTTTGCATCTCCATGTCTATTATACAGCTAGGCTACACTAGAAAAACCACACCGCTCACCAACTCACTCTCAAACACCATTTTCACCACCTACAATGCAGACTCATCAAAATGCCTTCTAAGCCTGCTGAACAAGGAATACGATATATAAAAACAACATGATTGCTATCCTCATACAGCTAATACCAGCACTAATGACACACTTGCTACAAGTTCAAAAAATACTGCTCACTATCATTAAAACACAGTTTCTAAACTGCCTAGTAATAAATGCTTGATCACTCTCTAAAAACAAGCATCACATCTACGACCAACTCACTGACGCACAACCTGACTTACTCTTTATAACTGAATCAGGGTTGGGAGATGATATGGCTCCAGTGTTGCATGAAGCTGTTCCTCTAGGCTATCAAACTGTCACAGAAAAATGTACAGGCAAAAGAAGAGGTGGACTAGCTGTTATATTCAAGCAAACAATACATCTCACTAAAGCTGATGATGTTTCCATACCAGATTGTGTGGGGCCCTCTTCACCTGATGCAACCCTACACCAACTTTCTCCTTTAACTTCTTACTCCTTTATGGACCTCCAGCTAGCAATGTCACAATCCCAGACACATTTCTAGATGCAATTTCAAACCTGATAACACTAAACTCTAGCCTATGCATTCTGGTTGACCTCAACATTTGGTTTGAGAAACCTAATATGCCCCATCCAAAACCCATCATTACTGGCCTTGACACACTGAACCTACATCAGATCATCCACAAATCCACACACAATGCTGGATACGTCCTAGATGTCATTTTTGCAAATCCAGAACTAGTTAACTTTCAAATAATCCTTCAGTCACATGGTCAGACCCCCTGTTGCTAGCTTTTCAACATATAACACCACAAAGCAACACAACTAAAACTACCTTACATGCATTCACCTATCAACCGTGAAACAACCTCAATTTTAAATACTTAGAAACCAAACTAACATCCAAAACAGATTGAGACACAATAAATTATGTTCAAAACTATCTGAGTGGCTACAGGAAGCTTTTGATATCCTAATAAACAACAAAACTGGAGAAAAGAAAATAGGCACCTTGGAGAAATATAGAACTAAAAGAGATGAAACAGCTAACTTAAAAGCTGCAACACACTTGGCCCAAAACAAAGAGCAATCAAGACACACTTCACCTACAGAATCTTAACCGATTATACAAGTCAGCTGTCAAAATAGCTAAAACAGGTACTATTCAGACAGAATTCAAAATGTTAAATGTGCAAATAAAGAATTTTACTAAATTCTCAAAAATATTGTAAACCTAAATGCGCATAAAGAACTCCCCCCATTACTCAAGAATTGACAGACAAACTGGCAAATTATTACACAACCAAAGCAGACACGTTGGACTCCTACTTAAAACAAAGAAAAAACACCAGCACCAACCCATTTCCCAAAATACACTCCAAGATTAGGCTAACCCAGCCTCTCCATTCCTTCAAACAAATATCACAAAGTGAAATTATGGATCTGGTCAGAGCAAGCAGGCCTGCCGGCAGCCATTCTGACCCTTGTCCACCAGAAATATTCAAGAACATTAATCCTACTACCTCTGCTGCCACACAAGTAAGAAAAATCATCAATAAGTTCTTAGCCACTGTAATCTTTCCAGATGATCTAAAAAGGCATATATACGCCCATTATTAAAGAAAACTAACCCCGACCAGCTTCACCCGGACAACCACAGACCGATTTCAAATGGATTTTTCCTGGGCAAACTAATAGAAAGACCAGCATTCGCCAGGATGTCGCAATTCACTGAAGATAACTCCATAATGTTTGACTTTAAAACCGGATTCCGTCCAGTAAGGCGGACAGAATCTGCCCTCATCGGCATCTGGGATTACCTTAGAAACACAGTAGACTGCCATGGGGTTGCTGCACTGCTTCACTTGGACCTCTCAGCTGCCTTTGACACAGTTAACCATGACACTAATCCAAAGACTCTACGAAGCCGGCTTAGAGGGGACTGCCCTCGACTGGATCACATCCTACCTTCAAAACAGAACAAATGTAATCAATTCTCCACCTTTCTCATCCAAACCATGCTTCACAAAAGCAGGGGTCCCTCTAGGCTCTATCATCACCCCCCCATGCTTTTCAACATCTACATGAAGTCATTACCGGCAATCATCAATGAATTTCAGCTCATCACTGCTATAACTATGCTCATTTCTGCTATAACTATGCAGATAACACAGAAAATCTCGTTAAACTGGAAAGCCCCAAAGATATTGAAAACTCACAAATCTACAGTTGCCCAGAGCCGTTGATTAGTGGATGACATGGACCATCTCATATTGAATGCTTCCAAAATGGAAATAGTCACATGTTGCAACTGGAAAAAGTAGGACCCACTTTGCGCCTGGCCTGACAATCTGTGATAGCCTCATGTGCTCAAGCGGACAAGTGGTCATTACTATGAAAACTCTGCAACACATCTTCCCCCACCTGGAATTTCCACTCAAGGTCCACGCCACTATCTCTCTTGTACTGTCTAAACTTGATTGCGCCAATTACCTCTCCCACGGATCATCTTTATCAATTATGAAATGACTACAATGGATTCAGAACTCTGCTGCCAAACTTCTCCTACATGTAAAGTCACAAGCCCACATCTCCCCTGCCTTAAGGGCCCTGCATTGGTTACCGGTTACCAGAAGATCCACATTCAAGCTGCTTTGCATCACCCACAAAGCAATACATAGAACAGAACTGCTTTTCATCAGGAATAAATCACCAAATACATTCAACAAAGGAACCTCTGCTCCATATTGGCCCCTCGCCTCAAAATCCCACAATACAAGAAAAAACCCATAGGTGGTACATATTTCTCCGTTCAAGCAGCCAAACTATGTTATTCATTACCCCATAAGATCCATAGTTAAATATCTTATCTTTAGATGACTACTCGAGTTGGGTTTTTCCTACATATCCATCATACTCCAACACAAATTTACAGCATAACCATGTGTATTTAAACATTTAATTTTATTATATGTATGTATCTAAATATGTGTATTTCTTGATATAAATATGTATAATAAGTTCTACTTATTTACATATATATTTATTACTTTACTCCTGCTGTAAAAAATAAACTTTGAGTCTCTCCAATGCATCACCCTATATTTCACCCTATACCTCTCTCAATATATCCTCTACCTCTACTCTCTGACTCATCCCACACCTCATTCTACTACTATGATCTCCAAAATAACCCTTTCTAGACTTTTCCCTCCTCTATCTCTCCTTGGATCACCCCAAACCTCATTTTAATACTATGATCTCCCAAACAACCCTTCTAGATTCTTCCCTCACCTTTCCCTCCCTTGACTCATCCCAAAACTCATTTTACTACTATGATCTCCCTAATCCATTTCAAGAGATTCTTCCCCCATTATCCTTTTCAATCCAACTAATAGACACAAATGTCCTCCGCTTAAATGAACTCAAATTTCACTATACTAATCCACCACTAATCCTATTTGGGTTCTGGAGTAGCGTGCTACTCGCCGGCAAGCGCTTCGATGCCTCGTCAGGGGTAGTAAGCGCCATATAAATATAATTACAATACAATATAGCACTCCGGAAACATGCAAGAAACTATTGATTTCAAGCAACTCCGCCACATTTTTTGTGGATTTAATGTAATGTGTTTTGTCGTTATGTTTTTTCAGGTTTTTTCTTAAGGCAGTAAGGCTCATACTGCAGGTCACTTATTCAGTTGTTAGAAAAACAAAATCAAGGTCTGTAGGTGCATTGTGCTGAGATATCTGATTTACAGTAAACATGTAACATTGGCTCATGCCAGTGTGTGTGCAGAGAGCTTAAGTCTACATGGGGTTAAAGGGAGTTAGGGCTTTCATATGGGTTGCTACCTATTTCAAGGTAAAATGCCAACATACGATCATGTTTTAAGATTATGCAAAGGCCTGGCCATGGCAATTAAAAAGAACTTTACATAAAATCACCTGTATACATATTCAACATGACTTTTCTGTCTTTATTTACTTCATCAGTCAGGGATTGTTAAGGGAGCTCTAGAACACATTGTAACATGATTTCTTCTTTTATTTAGTGTTTCAAATGTGTCTTGATAATGAGGAAAATATGCCATCTTTTGGCAATTTTAAATGTTTTTACTGGCTGGGACATTAAAATACCAGTCATGCCCATAAAAAACGTAGGGTGATGAGCCAAAGAGGTGGGGTGTTTTTAATTTTAGTAGGATTTTGGGTAGCCTAGAAGAGAAGTACTGGACATGAGTTTCAGCTTTTTGAAGAATGGGATTTCAGAACTGACAGTGATTGAAATGGAAATGCAGGTATGTGTCCCCCAGAGTAACTGTTCCCTTCTGAGAACTGCAGATAGTTCGCGGTTCAGAGTATTGCACCACTGTTGGGAAATGCTGGTACACTTCCATTCAAATTTAGGAAATCTACGTAGTCTTTACCTGATAGTCAGAAGATAGGGTCTGGTTATGGCTCTAAAGAAGACACCTCAGTGGGGGGTTTCAGTTGGAACTTTTCATGGGAGATGAGGATCTCCATTTTGAAGTTGACACTAAATTATGTCTTGTAGAGTAGTGTCTGAATGGTGCACTATAGAATGTGGCCTGGATAGGGCTTTGCAGGTGGCGTCTGGGTGGTGCTTTGCAGAGGAAGTCGATAAAAGGTTTCGTCTAAGGGAAAGCTTTGTAAATTGTGTTGGATCAGATGCTACAGTGTTCTGGACACAACTGTGTAGAGAAAGGTCAGGATGACACTTTTCAAAGGAGGTCTAGATTTGCCTTTGATGAGGACCCGAACATGACTTTTGTTGGAGGGGAATTCTTAATACACCAAAGATTTAGTAATCCTTACCTCCGACTCCATCCGCCCCATTCGTAAATTTAAGGGGGTCCGACTCCAAAAGATTGTGTTCTAAGGGGCTCAGTATAAAAAAGGTTGAAGACCACTGTCCGAAAGCCTCTGTTCAGCTCTCACTCTTTACCTTTTGACTTCCCCCGATCCATTTTCACTTCACATGTCCATTTCGCCGCAATGTGGCAGACGTATGGCTAATGATTACTGATTGGTGGTGCAAATCTGAACATGCACTAAGGATTCACTAGTCCTGGTGCAAGTGTAGGCATGCATTTGAAATGTATTACTTTATGACTGTTATAAATCCAACCCAGCACTCAAGATGTCTAAAGGAAAAACTGACCATATGCTAGAGGTTAATGAGTGATTGTGCATATATGAATATGCATTAAGGGATATTTAGTGATGAGACAAACCGAGTATGCATAGTGGTGGTAATTCTTGACGCATTTTGAGCATTCTTGAGACAATGATGATCACCGCTCGTGCAATGCTTGCACTGCCACAATGGTGAAACTTTTTTTTTTTAATGCTGTGGGCATCTCTGACTTGATGTTGCCCAGTCCTGATATACGGCTTGCATTGGCACAATATTCGCAGTCCTTGGTATTTTTTAACCTAACCACTGCTGCTGTCCAAAGACTCATTCGGTGGGCTTGATGTCAATTGTATACATCCATTTATGACTCACCTCTTTAGCCCACCTATTCAACTACCCATTGATCATTCTATTAAAGTGGCTGATAATTATCCAGGCACAGAGTCACTCACTATTTCTTCAATCCTTGCACTCATTCTCACATTCACCCACTCATCCATGCACGAGGCATCAACTTGTTCAATGTACATACATTCTGTTAAATTCCTGCTATTATTGCTGTTAGCTATGCTCATTGAGAGAAACAATAGATCTAACTTCTTAGTGAATTTGCTTTTTCGTGGATTGGTGATTTTAGGCACTAACCATGGATGCATTCTGTCACTCATCCGTGCAGTCATGCATCGATTCATCCACCCATTGGCTCATTCTTGTTTTCACTCACTTGCCTATCCACAATAACACCTACACATCAGCCCAAGCGCCTTGATACCCTGTCGAGTGATTAGAGGGCTATACAAATCAATATAACAAGACACACAGTGTCCAACTAAATAATTTTGATCCACATTCATGTATAGGCCTGACCTATTGCCTTCTTTTTATATTTTACTTGCTGACTGAATGGACTGTAATTTGTTACCCGACTATTTGCTTATTTACACTTCTGGTGCTATTTATCCTCTCCAACCCCATTTTTCTCTAGCTCAGTATGAAAAATAAATATTAGCATATTTCATTCCAACCTATGCCAGTGCTCTCAGCCAACACATAACATGACTTTCAAAAGAATTGTTTTGTTTATTGTTAGTATTTTTTTAATTTAATTTTTCAGCATTTTGACAAGATACTGAGAAACACTAAGTATTGGAAACAAAGGAATTCTCAGGACTGATATTCTTTTTTTATTGTAGAGGGTGAATGTACATGAACATCACCTGGAGCACTGAAGCGAAATGGAACTGGAACTCATATAACACCAAGTGAAATTATCTGGAAACTGGAGAGATGACAAGGTGATGCACATGTGTGATTTCAAAGTCTGTTTATAATAGAAGAGCATTTATTTGTATTCATTTACGTACCAAAGCCCATTGGCCATCTCAAAAAACTTGTGTAACGCAAGCACATGTACAAACCAAATAAAAAACGAAATGTCTATTGCTTGTTTAGGTTAGTGTATCTTTTGTGTGGTTCTCCCATATGCTTTGGCAGGACTTGTTGCCGTGTTTTGACTCTCGCTACTGCAAGACTGCTAGACACCTCTCATTGCATGTGCTTTGATACCTAAACATGGTGACAAAGTGGCTTATTCCAATGGGCATAGCTGGCTTTTAGGTACGGTTACTGTACAGGTTTGCAGAAATTGCTCAACTGGAATAGAAAGAGAAGGAAGAAAAAAAGAGTAAGGGGTGATTTCTCTCTCATTTTGCTGGGCCCAAACTGGACATAGAAATAGAGTGCTTCTGCCACTGGTGCCAATTCAGCAGGGGATCACAAACGCTGGAGGGGTAGTGCAAGCAAATACTTGACACTTTTGTTGCTAATGGCAGGAGTGTCTATTGCAAGGCTAGCCATCAACATTGCTAGACTCTGGGACCCTACCACAACTTATGGGAACAACAACAGCCTAATAATTGATTATTTAACATATCTGTTCAATTAATACATAATTTATTGTGAAAGGTCTGGTGATAACTGGAGCTCCACATGAATCTTGGTATGCAAAACTGGTAACATCTTTGTGGTTGCATTATTGAGGCCTTCCTACTAGCCTTGACAGGCTCAAGCCTGCCTAGTCTTTATTCTACCTCATGCCGCTTTAATCCACCACCAGACATTTCCTGCTCCTTTGTCTCTCTTGCAGGTTCTACTTCAGCCCTGCTTTCTTCCTTTATGACTGTTTTTCCATCTTCCTCTTTCTTTTCCCATTTTGTGTTTTTCTCTCCCTTGTTTTGGATGAGAATCTAATGAGAAAACAGAAATGTTGGCCCCGAAAAATGGATGCCGGTGGAGCTCACCTGTAACCACCGGCTCCAATTAAGTTCTGACTAGGCCACACCAGACATCATGCTGGATCCCTTGCCCTGGGCTAATTGGTGTGCACTGGTGTGACTGGCTTTGAGACTCGAATGCTGCATAAGACTGGTTTCCTTATGTATTGGAGTCTTCCTGAAATCTTCCCTGTCTCTCGAAAACCTGGTCTGTGTGGTTCATGCTGGCCATGCTATTAGGATGTCCTGTAGGTCACTCATAGTGTGCCGAACTATGAGTCTGCTGGCACCATTTGCCCAAAAAATTAGCTACACCTGCAGCCCCTGCTGTCAACTTCCATTCCTTGACCTTGTAGAACCATGGGTAGGGGAGACCAAAAGCAGGACTAGTTGTCTGTGATGCTCTGCAAAGGCTGGTTATCTTGGGCACTAGCTCCAAATATTAGGAAATTAGTGATTAGTTGTCTGGCCTGCACAAATAATGGGTCTACATTTGTCCTTCACTGGGAACCAAACACTCCATTGTAGCACTTGACTCTCACAGGGTAGCGAAGCAAAGCAGTCCAAGGCCTACTCAAGGGAGGTCGTGCGGGCTAGTAATCACCATTCACAGATATACAATAAAAACCCTCAATAAATGATTGTCCAGTCTGTGCTTCTTCTTTTGAAAAAGGAAAAAGTACATTTATTACACACATACCACTCAATACTATGCAGCAATTTGTAAATATACATAAAGCTGGTGGAAATACCTCTTGATGACTTTGCGTAGTCAGTTTGGACACCCCCCAAACGGCGAGCTTCTTTAACAAACCACGTCAAAACATTAACTTGTCCTTAAATGCAATGATGGAACATAACTTAGGATGAGAGCATTCAATACATAACCATGACTTAGAGTACCTACTATTGGAAATAAAGTATGCAAACGTTGATCACGAGTGGCTGTCAGCATCATTATTTCAGTGAACTAGGTACATGATAAAGGTATAGGCATATCTTAATGGTTTGGGCACTCATTATCTATTTTCATATGAAATACACAATTAAATGTAGCCTAAAGACATCCCTTTGTAATCACAACCCATGTGTAATTACCACCTTTCACCCCTAGAGAAAGTTTGTAACATGGAAACTTATGTTGGACTTCTTCAGGCCACAGCCTCCGCAGCCATAGTCTTTGCCTATCAAGGGCGAAGCTCTTCCAGCTAAAGAGCAAAAGCTCCAACATTGGAAGTGCTTAGAAAAACAAGGTAATCCTGGGAGATATATCAATTTAGATTCCTACCCAACTTAGGATGAGGACTCTGATCATTATGGGGTTCTCCTCGCACTTCCTCATGAATTTTATAGCAGCGGCTCTCGCGCATTTTTCTTTCCTTCTTTTCGTTTAGCGGCCCTGCGCCGTGCATCCTGTGTACAGATACCTTTGCTGGAGGACAGCATGGGGGAGCCCAACCCCGGCTGCCCTCACCAGCTCCTTGCATGGCCAGCACTCGGACTTGCTGCTGCGGGTGCCAGCAGCAGCATTCTGGTCTGCCTGGATCCTGCGGGCAGACGAATAGTGTGCGGCTGGCTTCTCATCTCCCCAGACATGGGCGTGGAGAAGGCTGGCCATGCAGGAAGACTGCAGCGGCACTCCCTCTCTTTTTGGGACTGGGGCCCCTTTCCACACTCTCGGGGGAGCGCAATGGTGCTCCCTCATGCTAGTCCTTCTCAGGGCCCTGGGATCGGATCCTATATCCCTTCTTGCACTTGCGGGGGAGCGTGACGGTGCTCCCTTGCCTTATATTCTTCTCAGGCCCAGGGATAAGGTCCTGGGCCCCTTTCTGCTCTCATAGAGGAAGCTCAAGGGTGCTTCCCCATAGGCAATCTTCTTGAGGTTGCATCTTCCGAACCCTAGCCCACCCCGGAGGCAGGATAAATTACGGTGACGGAGCCCCACATGCTTCGTTGCCAGCTCGGAAGGGTCAGAGGTCACCCAGCTTCAAATGGTCATAACTCAGGCAACGTTGGTCCAATTTGGGTGATCTTTGACTCGTATTGCTCCTAGTGCTTGCCCTAGCCCCCTGGAGCACTTTCCTGAGGCCTCAAAGGGGAGAAACGTTGCAGAGAGCTTGTTTCACTGGCTCCCTCACCACCCTTTCAGTTTGTTTTCTCTCTGGGCTTCTCTACCTCCTTGTGCAAAAGACCAGTCATTCCTCCAACTGGTTCTCAGGAGGTGTAAGGGGAACAGCGTTCCAGTTCCTGGGGGAGTGCCCCACTGGTCCTGGGGTCAATCAGAGACAGAGTCTTTCATTTAGATGGCAGGTAGGGAGGTTCTTCCTTCCAGTTGTCCATGGTGCAGACTGCAGTCCCAGTGTCCAGCAGAAAAGCACAACCATGAGAGCCCCCCCTTGCACAGACCTTTTAAGTGGGGGTGGGAGGTTTTAATAGAGATGTGCTACATCTCCCTGTTTCAACCTTCCTGCACAGCCTTCTGGGATACTTCAAGATGGCCTCACGCAGGAGTCACTTGCCATATGTGCTCTGGGTGTCTCAGCACCACCCCTTGCTGACATCACAGCCAGGGCCTGTCCCAGCAAAACTTCAAACCAGCCCCCTCCTGGTTTGGCTCCAGGGTCTGGGCCCCCTCCCTTTGCTTAATAAGCTTGGGCCAGCCCTCTTTCTGGCACAGGATGACAGCTGGATGACTGATGTAGAGCAGTCCACCCGACCCCTTCCTCCACAGGAGCTGACATCAATGTTAATTGCTCCCTTTGTGGGGGGAGGTCTTTGTTCCTGCTGCCGGAGAGAAAAGTAATTTACCCAGCCCATCAGGGTGACAACAGGCCTGGGAACTGATCCAGAGCTGAGTCAGAAAAAACAAGACATTCCTGGATGACCCATAAGCTGTACAGATATGACTTTGAACTTTACAGCATTGTTTCAGACAGGTTACACTGTGCATTGGTATGTCCTTGGTGTCTTTAGACCAAGGGGAAGTGAACTGCACTCTAAGGCAGTCTTCCCCATAGTGTATAATGGAGGGTCAATGCAGACCAGACAGTAAAGCATACTGACTTTCCCTTCCTGTGTACACCAACATTATAAGGCCTATCCCAGATCAGTACCCACCCCTGAAGAGTCCCTTCTGCCCCAGGCTACCTCTGCACAACAGGAGTCCCCCACACACAGCCTTCACATGTGAAGTCAAGTGTCTCTAAACCTGCTGCGTTACAGTGGCCTTATCTTAGAAGACATTGGCGGTAAACACAAGCAGTTTATTTTACCATGAATTTAACCTGGGCTGAGTCATAGGTTATGAGGCTCCCCCACAGTAAAAGGTCGAAAATCGGATGAAAAAATACAGGCGGATTAGATGGTCAAAACCACCTTCTCAAGCAGATATATGCTGCACATTTAGATTAGCCAACAGAAGATGACGCATAAAACAAGCAACTACTGCTAAATATGAAAAACAGCCTTATTATGATGCTATTATTAACCTACTCATACACGGCTAAGCACATGTGGGACAATGTGGACAATCTACACTCAATGACATGGCTGAACAGCACATCCCAAATAGCAAAGATTACTGAGCCACTAATAAACAAAATAATTGGTGTAGATGGAGAACTCGCTGCAGATAGCCCAAGTCAGAATGAGGATTTGGAGTCTCATTTAAAATGATATAACTTGCATATCTTAGGAGTCAAAAGACACTTGGAAGATGAAGACATTCAATAATATTATACCAATACAGTTTTTGATCGATCACTTCTCTCTCCATTGTTTAATATAGAGCAGCATAGAGCTCTCTGGTGCCAGAAGCTCCACCAGTACATCCGTGAAACCAGTAATAGCATGCCTGCCCAGTTAGCAGATCCAAGATACAATCCTGTGTTTGGCACCTGAGCAGCACAATCGAGTACATAAAACCATCACGATCTTCCTATGCTTTACTCTGGCTATGCAAGAGGGCCGATGAGCATTCACAACAGACATGTCAAAACTCCAGCAGGCCAATATCTCATAGGCCATGCTGTATTCTGGTGCACAGAAGGATTATTACAGGGGAAGTCACAATTCTTCTCTCACCCAAAAAATACAGGCATCTTCTTGAAAACCCCATGGAAGGGGTTCCCCAGCGCATCACCTCGATGGAGCGCATTGGGGCTCTATTTTCCCTTTTATAACAATGTCTTTGCAGACTATAAGATTTTCTGAGTTCTCTCATTTACTGGCTAGTTTTGTTGATAGAACATGATGTGTAGGCTGACTACTATGAAATGATTTCACCATATCTGACTACAAATGTAAGGCTGAGGCTAAAGCAGGCTCAAAAGACTGTTCTGTAGTTTCATTTGGATGTTGTGCCTAAGGCCTTTTGTATGAAATTTTCATTTGCAAAATGTGGGGGCCGATTCACAGAACTAATCTGAGACAAAGTCCTAAACTTACTACTATTGGTATTCACAGAAGGCATTTAGTAGTAGTAAAGTTAGGATTTTGTCTTAAGTTTTACTTAAGACAGACTTAAAATAGACTTAAGACAAGCTTAAGACAAACTTAGGACAGACTTAAGACAGACTTAAGACAAAATCCTAACTTTACTACTACTAAATGCCATCTGTGAATACCAAAATTAGTAAGTTTAGGATTTTGTCTCAGATTATTTCTGTGAATCGGGCCCGTGGTTACTAATTGTGCACCGACCATTTGCGAATGGAAAATAATTTTGGAAATTAACTCATCTACTAATGGGTCGATTCACAAAATACCAAATCATAGCGTGTCACAATATGACCTACCGCATCATTATTCATGACGTAGGTTGCAGACTGCAGCTCAGTATAACTGGATTCCATCACAGGGATGGTGGCCTGCTGAGGCCAGCAGACCACCATGTCTGTGACTGCATTTTAAGTAAAGTAATATATTTTTTTAAATGAACCCTAGCGCTGCATTTAAAACAGAAGTTTTATTTTGTTTGTTTGAGATTTTGCAGTGGTCAACATATGCAGAGGGCAAGAGGTGTCATGGGGCCACTTTCCCATTTATGAATGGGTTGCCAAATCTTTTGATCTGTCACTAAAACCATTGATACATACCCTAATAAAATGATTTTTGGTAGAGACGCTGTTAACAAATCCTGTCCAAGTTGCAGATTGTTTTGGGTTTTTAAACTCCTTTTGCGTTCTGGAAAGTTGTTACTGAACTGCAAAATGAGTTTACTATGTAACAAAGAGTTATGAACCCTGTGATTTTGCAAATCATAGGCTTTGTGACAGATAAATAGCTTTGTACCTCAGACTTCTACTTCTCTATTCGTAGTCACTGTGACTGTGCCTATATTGTAGGAAGTCAGATACCCTAAATTGGATTTCATAGAGTTCTTTGTTGTGCTCCTTGTTACACATTGAAATATCACTGCAAATAGGAGTTGCAATAATATGTTTTCTGCTATTTCTCTAAGGCCACCGCCATTAGGTGGTAGGAACATTATCTTTGGCCCTGATGCCCTCACTTGTATTGCATGTTCTGTTTTTTTTGTTGTTTTTTTTTGCAAATACATATTTATCCTTCTTACAGGGAACACAGTATTCTTTCAGAGTTGCCTTGGTATTTTGAATCAATATGTCCATGGAGCAGTATAATTTTGATCCTATCCTAAGATACTGTAGGAATGCATCATACTCATGAGTAATCAGCACTCGAAAAAGTACTGTGTGATTAACGTTACTAAAAGAAGGTAGAGTACCGTATATTTAAAGGGCTCCATGAGTAACATATATGATTCATAAATTGTGTGTTTAGATGACTAATAGAGAAGCTTGAAGTACTTATTCATTAATACTGTGGAGGAAAATCTAAGTCCTGATTTATTGTGAGACTAATGAAATGAAATGTATGTGTAACTAATATTTAAAGGTTCATGTGTAACACAACATTACATTCACTTACATTACTTAATTACATTCAAAATTTAATTAATATTTCTTACTAGCCTTTGGCATTACTTAGGTGCAAAGAAACTTAATTTGATGTATATTTACATTTGTGCATGTATCTGTAACACAGTGCACTGTTAAGTTGACTTAATTTTGAGACCCGTGCATAATTTCAGTGCAAGTATACGTTGCAGTCTAACATTTCATTTGTGTTTATCTTCCAATATGGAATGTTTTAATTTGCATTTTGTTTTTCATTGCAGGTGTGGACAAAGCCTCATTGGATAGTATAGAAGGGTTTTGTATTCATTAGATAGCAAGGTACGAGAAGACGAAGTTTGGCAAGGGGAAACGCGGTAACAAGCATGGAGACAAGTTCTGATGGAGGAGGAGAAGAATGACCAAGGACGAATGGAGTTGCCACTTATCGACATAGGAAAGGTGGTGCAAGTATCCAATTTGTGCCGGAATCATGGAGAAGTACTGAATAAAGTCATGTGGAATTGTTTACCTTGAATGCAACTGATATTGTATGCTGCAACTTAGTGAGGGTCATAAGAGACATCTCAGAACTTTTTAGGGTGCAGACTTATACTTCTTCTGTGTGTGACTTTATGCTACATGATCCACGGTTGGAGTGCTTTCCACTGAAGACTCTGACAGCAGACACCTCTCTGTTTTAATCCCAAATTCAATTGCTTCTTAGAGTAGGCGGTCCTGTTAAGGTAGCGTAGGGAAAGTTGATAGCGATCGGGATGATGAAGTTGGGGATGGCGTTGCAGAAGCTGGGATGTGGTCTCTGTGGTCTATATGCGAGGGTGCCTCTGAGGCTGCTTTTTCCATCTATGTGAAGTTGGAAATTGAGAGGCTGCATTATCAGACTCGAGTCATCTGAGGAAGTTGTGTAGCGTATGGGGTCCTTGTGGATGGTAGAAATTCTACCTCTGTGTTTATTGTTTTAGTCCTGGTGTGTTATCTTGTAGCCTTCGAGTATGGTTATGGCGATGTCAGGCACAGCGCACGGTTCAGCCAGGTCTCTGTGATGAAAATAATGTCCGGGGTGAGGGATTGCGCCGTGGTGGCCTCGGTCGGTATGGTGGGTGCAGTCGTGTTCATGGTGTCTCTGACGCTGTTGCTTGCTTATGTGTTGCAGGTGAAGCAACAGTGCTGAAAGGAGAACGGTCCTTTGATGGTGTGTGGGGATGTGTGACAGCAGTTGTTCTTGTTGATGCACCTGGGATCCAGGGCTCAAAGGTCTGTGGTGGTATAGTTGCAAGAGGGGGAGTCGAGAACCAGGGCTCCTGGCACTGGGCTGGGTCTAGGCATGGATGGGTGCAGATAGGCTTAACTGTGGCGCACCTTTGGTGTGCCATCTGTGCGCATGCTGAAAGGCCGATAGAGGATATTGTGAGGAGCAGTAGACGTGTTTCCTCTCAGCCTGCAGCCATTGATTCAACAGTGCTCTCTTGTTTCGCCAATAGATGTGAGTCAAGGAGGCCTGTGGTAGTTGACAGCAACCTAGGCATCTGGCTAATGTAATACGTTTGGTACTACTGCACCTATTGCTGTTTGCCACACTCATATAGGCTACTGCGAACAACAATAGCCATTATAATATTTCTACTCTACTACGTCTAGTATTCTAGGGGGACACCAGGGTTGCTATCAGCTTCTCTAGTCCTTCTTCTCTCACCAATTAATGTAGGAGATGGGGAGAGACATTTGACAGCATGATCTGAAGAGCCACCTAGAAGACACCTTGTCATGCAGGCTGACTGATGAACCAGCCACGGTTTCTCTAATTTTATTATGGCCTCAAGACTTCCATCGTGGTTGCAGGGCCTGTTTGGACTGGTCATGGAGGAACTGATGGAGTGTCCGTAGAAGAAGAGGTAGAGAAATGGTCACAGAGATGACACAAGGCAGCGAGATAGTGGAACATAATATAAAGGTGATGTGTCAAGAAATTTGTAAAAGGATACAGTGAACAGATGAAGATGGGATAAACTTGTGGGATATACCACTTTGATAAATCATTTATCCATCATACAGTCAATTGGGCTAAATTAGAATGCTATTTTATATAATTGGTGAAAATAATTAGTTTTGTCTGCTTTATGTGCATCTTGATGCTGTAATTGCAGGACATGTGCATGTTATAAATAAATAACAGGTTGAAAAGAAAGAGAAAGCTATTTCAATGTGAGTGTTTGAATGAGGGAGACAAGAAGGGAATGGGTTTGAAATGAGAGGCACAGTGGAGATAAGAAGATGATTGAATTGCAAACATCTGACCAGCCCAGCAAAGCGAATGAACAGTTACATCACACTGGGAGCTATCATTAGGGATGTGGCACAAGGCTGTTTCACCTCTCTCTCTCTCTCTCCACCTTCCCATCTTTCACCATCCTGTCAAGTACTGATGGGTATATTGCAAACAGGTATATTATGAGAATGTGATTTAGATTCCTTTTTGTTATTGCTATCTTGCTCACAGAGTGCAACATTTTAGGGATACAGTGTCTTTTCAGAGGAAGAGGATTAACATGCACAGAGAATAGATGAGATAATGTCCCAACTCTCTCAGAATTTGCTAGTGAGTGGAGATTGGAGTTCAGTTTGACAGGTTCAGTGAACCATTCCCAAATGTCACCATATTGAGTCTGCTAGATTTTCTTTCTCACTAAAACTATCCATTGGATCACAGCATTTACACTACTCAAACATGCAGTGCCTGGTGATGCTACAGAGGGTCAAACCATGAAGGAATGGTGATTTAACCTCTTTCATTGCTTGAGGACAGTGGTTGATGACCCTCATCTTGCCCCATTATTGAACCAATATGCATATATTTTTAGTTTCTTCTGTCGTTTACAATGTGCATGCCCAAAACTAGCGGTTTATATTCCATGTACAATTTCAGAAGCACATTCCCTGAACAGAATATAGTGAAATGAAGAAACAGAGCCCCTGGCTATTAAAGTACAATTTTCTATGCTTTACAAAGTAAACAAAAGAAAATAACATTATTAGAGGATGTAATAAAGAAGACAGAGACAATTGTGACAGACCAATTGGCCCACAGAGTCACTGGCATTTCACAAACCTCACTGTTAAGGTCAAAAAGCAATGCAAATTACCTCATCATTCATTTCACAGTGAGTTACCTTTGTCCCTTAGTGTGCATAAACTCAGCTGTGTGTTCATTTATGCTCACAGAGGGATGAGTAGGAGGTTTCTCTGCATGCTCTGCTCTATAGGACAGAAACATTGGTATTCAGAGCCTATCTATTGTAGATCTACTTCAGTTAACCCCTTCCCTGCTCATGACGGAACCGTTCCGTCATGAGCCACGGTTGCCGTGTGCTCATGACGGAACGGTTCCGTCATGGCAATCCTGTCGGCGGCCGCTCCGCCTGCGCGGCGCTGTTTCCCCGCCTGTGCGGGGCGACAACGCAAATGGGCGGAGTCATGACGGAACCGTTCCGTCATGAGCACAGCTCAACTGTGGCTCATGACGGAGCGGCTCCGTCATGAGCACAGGCCCGCCGCGCTGCCCCCCCGCACCCCCCCGCGCCGCGGCGGAATTCCCGCCGCGGCGAAGGGGTTAATCCTGTTCCATATTGTTGTTTTGGAGAGATTAGTGTAAATAATCCATCCTCTTGTGAGAGACAAGCCTCTTTTCATGGTTGATATTCCACATCTTTCAAACACCTTTTTCTTCAGAGGCTCATCCTATTTTTAGTGTCTTTGGCCTCAGCTATGTGAAGAAAGGTTCACTTTGTGGGATTTTGGAAACTTGCCTACACAGACATACAATTGCATACAATACAATAGGTATATTCAGAGGTTATCCAGCTTAAAATCATTGTTAGAATGTAATACCTTCTATTACAGGAATGTGGGCCACATGATTTGAATTTTGTAAACTTCCTTTATATTCTGAAAGCTGAACATTCCCACCTTTTCACATAACTAATTTTGTGAAATTGAATTTTTTCTGTTTTCTAATTTAATAATGCCTTTAAAATACCTGCGTTCACGAGAGTAGACAGAATATTAAAATACCCTCCACTTTGCATTACAGCTCTGATGGCACCAAGCTCGCAGGCCCCCAATCCACCCTAAAAGAGCTCCCTGGTCTCTTCCATCCAAGCATTTATCCAATCATATAATCTTTTCCCTTCACAGACTGATATCCACCATTAAACCTTTTCATTCTGTGATTCATTCATTCTTTCTTTGAACATTCAATCTATATCCATCCATTCACGCTGTCATTCATCCATCCATCCATCCACCTTACCATCTATCCATCATCCACTACACCATCCATTCATTCATCATTTCAACCACTCATCCAATTATCCATTCACTCAATCCATTCATTCATCCATCCCTTCACTCTGCAATCCACCTATCTATTCACTCATCCTTTCACTCACTCATCCTTTCATCCACTCATCCTTTTATCCACTCATCCTTTCACCACTCATTCATCCATCCACTCATTCATTCACCCCCTTATCCATCCAACCTTCCTTCGGCCCTTCTTTCCATTCAATATTCCTTCCTTCTTTCCCTTTCCTATTTACCCTTTGTTTTTCCTTGCCCCTGCTTGATTTAATGTTGACGCCCTGTTCCTTTCTCCATGTTAATTATGAGCTTTTGTCTGCTGAGTTGCTGATGGAAGAGGTCCAGGAAAAAACCAGATGTAGCTGCTAAAGCGGGGGTTCACAATGTCCCAGCTTAGTTGATGGTGGCAAGGTACGGGGAGGGAAACAAGGGGCAGCATAGGTGTTTGATGGGACGGATCCTTCCTGCTGTCTAATAAAAGAGACAGGCACCAGTGGTTGGTTCTCTGATTGAGGGCTCTCCATCTCTTGTATTGAGTTTAAACTTTTCAGTTCATTGCCATGTCATATGACTCAGAGTTTCTTCCCATTTCCACTGGAGAGGAGAAAGGGAAACGGAAAGGAAGCATAAATGGTAAAATAGACAGAGATGATGCTGGTAATGGAGACAGAGAAGGGTCTGACAAAGAGATTTCAAGAGAGTTACTGTAAAAGGAAAAAAAGGGAATGGAGAAAGCAAGAGACGGAAAAAGAGTGGATATATCAATATAATTCGAAAAAATATTTAGGGTATCATCTAAGCAAATTTTGACCTCTCTCAAGGGACTGAATTAAAGTTTTATTTTCCTTCAGAAATGTTATTTTTGTTTTATCAAATGTGTTCTTGTCTCTTATGTGCACTTTGAAACAGTAATTGCAGGGCATGTACGTATTATAATAAATGCCATGGAGTGGAAAAGAAAAGGGAAAAGTATCAAAATGGAAGATTTTGTGTGAGGGAGACAGGCAGTGACAGGGAGAGGACAATGAGAGTCCAAACCGGGATGAGAGGGTGAGTAAATTTGTAATCTCATACCAATCGGAAAAGGAAATAAACAGTTTTGAAACATACTGAAGGTTTCAGAAGAGATAGGATAGGTGTGGTTCACTTCTAGGCCTAGGCGGAGAAATTCACTCCACTCACGGAGTTTGCAGAATTTGGGAACTCCGTGCTCTGCATGTAATGTGGAGTTCCCACTAAATTCCGCCATCTGGCACATAGTAGAATTTTATTTCTGTTGGCACACGCTGGTCGAGTGCTACAAAACTTGCCGGTCGCTAGCGAGCACACACAAGATTTCGGCTTCCGCTTGCGTGCCTGCATATTTTTCAGGATGTTGGTGAATGCAAGCGACCATGGCTGCACCTCGAGCAGATGCTCCACTCGAGAAGCAGTTGAATCGAATCAAAAAGAAATTTTGGAGGTAATTTTCCACTCCAACAGGACATTCACTTTTTTTTTTAGTGCGAGAAGCCTTTTCCAAGAAGGAAGTGCACCAGAGACTCCAACTTCCTGTTCCTATCCAGCAGGCTCCTCCCAGTGCTTTGACCAGATCCTAGTCACTTTTCATTTGGATTTGGAGCTGGAAGGATTACTCTCTTCGTCTGCTGCATATATACACCATTGGATTTAGGGAATTTGTTTCTGAGAAATCACAAGTAAGTTGAAAGGTTCTTGTATAATGGTGTTGTTTGTTTGATAATGGGCATGCACCAGTATGTATTTGTACTTTTATTCGATTTTTAAAATTTATTGTGGTGAGTGACTTGCAGTTTTAGTAGGGACCTACTTACTTTTTGCATTTCATTTTTCATCCTTTGTAAAGGAAAAATATTGCACAGTTCAGTACAAACAACTGTTTCTATGGTATTTTTTGTTTTAAAACATCACGTAGGGCTGGGATGGCATTGGATTAAAATACTTATTTTTTTGGTATTTCACTTTTTTGCTGCAAAAAGTAGGGTAATAGTTGATGCCTTGGGAGGATGTATGTTTTGCATTTTTATAGCCCAGTTAATTGTCATTTGTGGCATTGCTGAATAAATGATAGTGTATTGTTTTCTTCAGTGTTACCAATGCCTCCAGTGTGTGTGTGTGATTGCCATAGGCCACCATTTGCTTTTATTCTCAATGCCATGTGGCCAGGGACTATTTTCTGTAGTCAGTGTCCATAGGTCTGCATGTGTTCTTTGTTTTTTCCATGCCTACTTGCTTGTTGATGTGTCCGGAGACCAATTTGGTGGCCATTTTGTGTAGCCAGCCAGTGTGCTTTTGCCATAGGCCTGCATGTGTTCTTTGCTGTGGCCCCCTTGCTTGCTGCTGTAGGTTAACCATGTGGCCAGTGGCCATTTTGTGCAGCCACACTTTTTGTCCAGTTTTCTACGGAGATAGATAGGGGAGGGCTTTGCCTTTTTTTATTTGCCTTTTTCCCTGATATCATTTTAATTTTATGCTTGAGGATCATTGTTGTATTTGTCTATTACCAATGTTTTATATTATATGCCTTTTTAAAATTCTTCACCTGCACTTCCTTGCCTTGAGAAATGAGTTTCTCTTAGAATCCTAGTATCTCCTTGTACATCAGCAGTTACTTTGTTATTTTTTTATTTTTTATTTTATTTTTTTCCTTTTTTTCTTTTATTTAGATTTTTCTCTATTTTTTAATTTAAATTTTTGTTTATTTATTCATTTAAGTTTTTAGATTTTCTCACCATCCATCCACCACCTGCCTGCCATAGGTGCACAGCCGCTGAAGAGCATTTGTTTTTTAAGTATTATTATTAAATTT
This sequence comes from Triturus cristatus, assembly GCF_964204655.1. Taxonomy (NCBI): domain Eukaryota; kingdom Metazoa; phylum Chordata; class Amphibia; order Caudata; family Salamandridae; genus Triturus; species Triturus cristatus. Next base: position 1,531,581,814 of record NC_140590.1, on the reverse strand, counting down.
CCCCCTAGACCCCCTGCCTGTCATAGGTGACCACACCCAACAGCATTTATTGTTTAAGGATTATTCCATTTCCCCCTGGACCCCCTTGCCTGCCATAGGCGCACACGAGCATTCATTTTTTAAGCATTATTCAATGTTCCCCTGCACCTCCCTGAAAGCCACAGGTGTCTCCCTTATATACACGCAAAACAAACAGTTGCATCTGTATGTTGTTATCCTGATTGGAAATGGAATATTATGTTCTGGTGGTGTGGTTTGACTTGGGAATGTATACACTGTTGTTGTTAATTATTTAGGATAATAATGATAACTTAAGTAACCACACTAAACTGCTTGTTTGGTTTTAGATGCACAAGAGACATCCCCCACAGTACTACCAGACAGTCACATGAGTCCTCCAAACTCTTCTGCTTGTGTAGCTAAGTGCCACTGCCAACTGACAGCATCCAGATGCCCCCAAAGAAAGGTGCTGTCGTGAAAGGGGCCAGTGGAGAGGAATAGAAGAAGCAGAGTTCCACCACTGGCATGTCAGGAACAACGTTTTTCGGGGGTCGTGTGCCTGTCACACTGGCCCCTGGAGAGCAAGCTGGGAGCAGCCTTCCCGCATCAACAGCACCACCCCAACCTAAGCCCAAGGACATGTCTCTCAGCAAGGCATCCATTGCAATCCTGTCTACGATGATGAGCAGTGACATTGAATTGGATTTGACTCTTTTGCAAAGTAGTATCCAATTGTTGCAGGAAAGTCAGGAAAGTGGACAAATGCTGCAGCCAGAAATAGATCTTCCTGAAGTAGAAGCAGAACAGGAGGTTGAGCTTCTTGCTCAGCAAAAACCTCCTCTTTTACAACCATTGGCTTCCAGATCTCCAGCAAGAAAAAGGAAGAGTACTTCACCATGAAAGCCTTACAATTATGGAAGGGGATGAGGATGATGAGCCAGTCATTGTCATGGAAGCTAGCCCAGAGGAGACCCACATTACCCCTCCTATTGAACCTGCTGTGAGGGATATGGCACCACTATCACCAGCTTTCATATTTGTAAGGTCCCCACTGAGACCTGCATCAACCACTACCTCGGTAGTATGCACTGAAGAGAGGCAATCGTCGACACACCTGCCTACCTCCAGTTCTTCAGGCATTGGCCAGTACCAGCAGCCCACTAAAAAAGTGCACCTCCCCAGTTTGGGACTACTTTACAGTTAGCAAGCAGGAGAAGAACATTGCAATATGCTCAGTTTGACACACAAGAGTTTGTCTAGGTAAGCCTGGTTCACACTATGGTATTGGAGGCTGAACAACCCATGTGAAAAAATATCACACATTCTGTGTGAGAGAGGGTAATCAGCTCCAATCACGGTGGGAGGTGAAGGTGATAAGGAAGAAAAGGGTGACATCTTTACGCAAAGCAGCCCTGTCCCCAGCAGTGTGACAGTGTCACTCACCTCAGCAACCACACAATAGCACAAGAATCTAATGGAGACACCACAGCAGCATAGTTACTATCGGAACAAGGCATGCATTGAGTCTACTACCTGCTGGCGCATCTTCCCTCCAGAAGTCACCTGCGTCAGTGGCACCAGAAAAAAATCCAGGCTATGTTTACATACATGTTTAGGCAGGAGGGCCACAGGAACGCAACCACCCAAATGCACATTTGGTCAATGGGAAGCTGGCTAAAATGTCAGCACCGGACCTCCTCCTTTTTCCTTTTGTGGGAGGAGTTTTCTTTTTTAGAATTTGTGGCAGCTATCTGCCTAAAATGGAAGGTTACCAGCAGGACCTATTTTGCCAGAGTTGCTGTTCCAGCGCTCCATCATGAAGTGCTGCAATTGGTTGGACAAGCTTTGCAGCAGAAAGCTGTTCACAGTATCCACCTGACAAAAGACATGTGGAGCAGTTGTTAAGCCACTGATTATATGTGTATCACTGCACACTGGATCTCTATTGTGGAGATCTGTAGGGGCTAGGCAACAGCTATGTACAGGTCTCAGTGCTGAAGAAACTCTAAAGGGCATTCAGCGTCATGCAACAGTTGTCACGTTCGCCATGGTGAAATCCCATACAGCTGTAAACATCTTTGAAGCCTTTAACAGCAAGGTGTTTGAACGGCTGTGCCCCAGACTTCTCAGAATTTGATTGGTTGCCATAGACAATGGCTGTAATATAATTAAGGTCATGGCAGATGGTTAATATCTCAGGGTCCTGTGTTTGGCATATAACATCGGTGTGCAGGACTCAAAAACGAAGACCTAGTCTGCAACTTAATGACCACCTGCAGAAGAGTCTGAACTCATTTCAGCCATTCTTTTAAAGCCTGAGAGCAGTTGAGGAACCTTCACCGTGTGAATATGGTACCAGTTAAAACCCTCATGCAGGAGGTGCCAACACGCTGAAACTCGACCTATTACATGGTACAACGTCTGTTTGAGCAGTACAAACTGATGAATGAGTATGTCATGCGACAAGTGAATACAACATGATCATTGAGATGGAGAAATGGAGACTAGTCAAATGCCTGACAGAAATGCTGCTTACTTTTGAGGTTTTCACATGGGAAGTCAGCAAGGAAGACAGTATGATGGGTTAAGCAAGCCCGTTGTTACAATTACTACAGGACCAGTTAACAAAGGTGTGTGAAAGGTTAGCACTCACAGTGCATTACAAAAATAAAGATGATCATGAGTTGGTTGAGTGCTTAATCCTTCGCTAGACTGATAATGCAAGGCTGCAAAATGACATTGTGTCGTCCAAAGAGTACATCTGTGCCACAGTACTTGATCCTAGGTACAAACATTTCCTTACCACATTCATTCTTTTTTTCAGAAGGGGAAGTTTCACAATACAAGACGTGGATTGTTGAGTGAACCAGAGTCCGGTAAGAACGGCTGGAATGAGAGCCCTACTCCTGAAAAGAGGTTCTGGGGTGCTGCCTTCAACTTCCATGAAGAACACCAGCAACAACAACTGGAATACAAGAATCAGCAACAACCTCTGCATTGGCTTGGTATCAAGTGGCAGTACTTAAGTCCAGTGCAGAGGCAATGGCAAAAGAGATCGAGCAAGTGGCAGCAAAAATGACCATTGAGAGGATGTTCCAGGAGTATCTGGATGACCCAAAAGAGGTGTATGTTGATCAAAACCCTTTGGCGTATTGATCCACCATGACCAGTGATCAGTAGGATGGCAGTAAAGTAACTGGCTTGTCCGGTAGCCAGTGTGTCTGCTGAGCATGTGTTCAGTGCAGTTGGTGCAGTTGTCACTGTGTCTTGTCTTCATTCCGCTTCATGTCTTTTCCATCCCCATCCACTCCCTGACCTTTTATCTCACTCTTACAGGTTTTTGATCCCTGATTTCTCCATTTATCACCGTTTTCACCGTTTATTCTTTCTCCATTTCCCCCTATCCAGACTTACTCTCTCTTGTTGTGGGTCAAAATCTGATGATAAAAAATAAGTGCCAGACCCAAGAAAATAAATGCTGGTGACCTCCTTTGCAACCGCTGGCTCAAACTAAGCACTGCCAATGAAGCAACAAAGCATGAGCTGATATGTAAAATGCAGAGATGTGCCTGATTCTCTCCTTGCTGCAGGCACACTTATAGGTTTCATGAGCCGCAAAGGAGGGCTTTTGGACACTAAGACTGACCATTTGTTATTCTATTTGGGTGACTACTACCCAAGATAGCAAGGTAGGAGGTTGTCAATCTCAGAAAGAGGATTTGTAGCCCATTGCTGTGACTGAGAATGCCAAGCACTGACTATAACACTTGTTACATTTCTTTGGTCTTAGATAATTTCTATAGCAGTGGGGAACCAGTCATTTTCAGATTACGAACCGCAAACAACTAAAGCAAACTGACTTCCCACTTACTGGAAATGTAGCTGTACCAGCTGCCTTTAGCAGAGTTCCTCCCTCTGCACATTTTAGCTAATTCCTCCAAGACTGAGTCACACCTCCAGAAAACGTTCTGACCAGGCAGATCTCTGGCAGCTAGACAATATCACTCACACCTCATACATGCTGATAGTCCCTCTTAGGCATCCAGGCAATATACACTTCTCCCTGTCCATGTCTATGCTGTTAATGGACGAAAGCCCTGATGTACTGTTTCTTACAGAAACTTGGATGAATGTAAGCTCAGAACCAGACAGTGTCAAAGCACTCCCTCCAGATTATGTAATACAGAGGTTGGATAGGGCTCTAGGTAAAGGAGGTGGCATCTCCATTGTTTATAAATCACCTTCAAATGTCGGACTTTCGGGAGTCCTCTTCCCGATTGTGAGAATCTCCACTTCTCAATCGGATTTACACCTACGCTCTCCCTTTCGGGCATTCTATTTTACCAACCCCCTGGATCTATGGGTCAATTCTGCAAATTACTTCTGGAAATTGTCGCCAATCTTGCAGGCGATTTTAATGTTCATTTTGATGACCCTGCTTCAACAACCGCAATTGAGCTCTCCCATGATCTTGAGGCCCTTCAGCTCACACAGAAAGTGGTTCATGCAACACATGCAAAAGGACATCTCCTTGATCCTCTATTCTCAACCTGGTGGAGTTATTTGGCCAGGCACCGATCCCTATTCCTTGGTCAGATCCTTTTTTGATTCCTTTCTGTTGGTCTCCCACCTACGTCACACCTCCTAGTCGGCCAGCGCAATTTACAGCTCGATGCTGGCCGACACTCTCTTTAGAAAAGTGGGTACCTGTATTGGAAAATTCTAAGCCATTCCCAGACATTGACCCTATTGTGGCTAACGATCAATTCAACAGTGGGATTGAGGGGTCATTAGACCAGGTCCTCCCTAAGAAATCTATCCAGACGCATAATGAGCAAGCAGAATGGCCTGGTACACCCCTAAACTCCGAGAGTTAAAGCAGATCTGCAAAAAAATGGAGAGAAGCTGGAGAAAAGTGTTTTCTCCGAGCAAGAAAAAGGAGTACAGGGACACCATCACAAACCATAAAACTGAAGTCAACAAAGCTCAGACCTCCTACTGTGAGGAAAAAATCTCTTTAACAGCTAAGTTCCCTCGTGAAACTTTTCGTATTATAAAAAAAATACTGAAAGTCCCCTCCCCCACTGGAAACACTTAAAGCAATGAACCAACGCTGCAACAAAATTGTAGACTATTTTTATAAAAAAACTCAAACCATTTATAGCTCCTTTGCCCCGGTCGACTGTCAGACCAGTCTTCACCTTCAAGACCCCTGCCTTTGGAGTAGAGAACCTTCTCTAAAGGCTTTTCCGCTGATGGACTGGGAAACATTCCAGACTACTTCAGCACTTGTAAAAAGCGGGTCACCTAGAGACCCCGCTCTAATTAAGATCTTGAATCAAGTGGTTGAATTAGCCTGCCCTGTTATCTTGGATCTGATCAACTCTTCGTTGTTCACCGGGTGGTCCCCCCATCATGGAAAATGGCTATGATCAAATCCCTTTTGAAAAATCCCAGACTGCCTTGGCAATTACCGACCCATCTCGCTCCTCCCAGGGATTAGCAAAATTGCAGAGAAGTACGTCAATTTGGTGCTCTCTAAGCACCTGGAATCTCTTAACCTTCTCCATTCCTCCCAAACTGGCTTCTGGCCGTGTCAAGAACAGAAACGGCTCTACTGGCAGTCGTTGGAGTCGCCAGAAAAATCCTTTATGCCGGAGGTTCTTTGGCTGTGATCCTCTTAGACCTCAGTGCGGCCTTTGATACGGTCAACCACCATATCTTGGTCCAACGACTTAGAAGTCTGGGGGAGTCTGGAGCCGCTCTCACTTGGCTGCAATCTTTCGTGAAGGGTAGGTCGTTCCATGTATTTGAGGGTGGGGCTATTTCAAAATCTTTGCCTCTCCATTGTGGGGATCCTCCCTGAGCCCCACTCTTTTTAATGTTTATGTGGCCCCTCTCGCGGGCATTGTTTTCCCCTTTGGGAGAATATTGTAACCTATGCTGACGACACTCAGCTGGTTGTTGCACTGAATCACTCAGACAGAGCCTCTATCTGCCTCTGTCCATGCTTGGAAGAGGTAACTAAATGGAGGGAACTCTAATGCCTGAAATTGAATAGCAACAAGACACAGCTCATGCTTCTCGGCAACCCCTCTCTATTCAAGGCAGACACAATGTGGCCAGTGTGCATGGGCCCCGCACCCATTCCCAAGCAAGAGATAAAGAGCCTTGGTGTTTGGCTTGATCCAGATCTTAGCTTTAAAACACAAGCCAGCAAGGTTGTGACGTCTTGCTTTGCCATTATATGAATGCTTCGCAAAGTGCTTCCTTTGCTCTCCTGCCAAGCTAGAAAGCTCATGGTCCAGGCGCTCATTGTATCGCGCCTGGACTATGGAAATGCCCTTTATCTTGGGGTTCTGAGCTCGGACCTTGCCAAACTTCAAACTGTGCAGAATTGTGCTGCAAGGATTCTCTTAGGGACTCCAAGTAGGCAATCGGCAAAACACGCCGTTAAATTCCTTCACTGGCTTCCGGTTCGGGAGAGAGTTTGTTTTAAGACCTTATGCATCACTCATAAGGTGATTGGTGGGACAGGACCAGCTATTATTTCCTCTTTGGTCCAGCCCTATCAAGCGAACAGGCAGTTGCGTTCTAATGAACAACATTTGGCCGTAGTCCCTAGAATTAAGAGGGCCAGAAGTGGTTGCCGTCTTTTTCGTATAATGCCTCAAAACTTTGGAACTCTCTCCCTCTTGAGTTACGAAAGGAGCCCAATCATATGGTCTTTCATTAGCTGTTGAAAACATGGCTCTTCCCCAAGTGATCTCTTTGAAGCTTCAGTTTACCGCTTAGCGCTGGGATGCCTCTGGGTAGCCATGCGCTTTACAAGTGTTGTTTCATTCATTCATTCCATTTTTTTGGAATTGGATTTCTACACTTATCACACCCTCTTCTGGCTGGCTGGCACTGCACTGACGCAAATGGGGGACATCAGGAGCAAGACCTACAGGACATTTTCATCCTAAAAAAGACTCTCACCTGTGACCTGACACTACATATACACATCCATTAGAAACTGCAGAGGAGAACACTGGCACGTGCAAATAAAAATAAACGTATGTATATTTTATACAGTCTACTTACTTTTACAGGTCGAGCTCACTTGCTGCGCTTCACACAATCTAAAATAGCCTCTGTGATTTCAGTGACATGGCTGCTTACTTAAGGTGATATTGATGGACTACTAAAGTAACCTTTGATGTCCTATTTATATATGGTACTTGGTCTTTGTCTGATAATGCATGGAGCATGAGAATCTGTGAAAAGAACTAGTGCTGGAGAAATAGTGCAGATAAGTACGTTTTTGTATCTTCTGTCCTCTGTGAATTACCACACACTATATTGCTAGCACTGTAATATTTGTGATCATCTTTTTACCACACGGGCTGAAGAGGGTTGAGATTAGAGGGGGAACTTTCATTTTGGGGAGGTATTATGGTTGCAAGTAGTAGAAGTGGACGTTGGATGAGGTTTTGCCTGATGAACACTGTTGGTACCTTCACAAAACCCACCCTCACCACGTCACAGGAAACTATGATGCACAGAAGCAATCTTTTACCCTGTGCTTCCATGAGTGAATGGGTAAGTGGGTGCGCTGGTAGACAAGGCTTCCAAGGGGTGGAGTGAGATGAGGCAAACAAGAATATTATCCAATTGAAGTGCAATTGTAGTGAGACCATGCAAATTCTGTAGTAAATGATAGTACCCACACTGGATAATATCCAGCAATTACCCGCACCGCAACGCACCCGCAACGTAAAGGCCTCATACTATGTCCTGTGCTCACTGTGCCATTCAACTCCTCTTGCACCTCATTGATGAAAAGGCATTTTGGAGCTCAGCGTGCTCCCATTCAAAGAGGATGTGGCGTAACAACTCAGGTTGGAACTGCCCCTATTCCCAAGACTGATTTGCACAATAGGCCTTCAAATGTAGTGGCACAGTGAGCAAAAAACAATGGACTGGAATGCAAACAAGAGTAATTAGTAATAGCTGAGATTTCTTCATGCATTACAACAATCAAGTTGTTTGTTTTCTTACTAGTTGCTGTCTGATGCTCTTTTTGGTGTCTTTCACAGCAATCAACCTGGCCTGGCAAAGTGGAAGTAGACTGTGCACGGCCCTCATTCCATATATAGGCAGTATTGAAAGCCTATGTGAGATCAGGCATCCGTTGAGAGGGGATGGACTATGCATAGCCCTTGTATTTTATACAGGCAAGATTAAGAGCGTAAGTGAAAGCCGGCAACCTTTGGAGGAGTATGAACCATGTGTTGAGCCATGTGTTTGAGTCAATCATTTGTTCTGCATGCATGCTACTCCCCTACCATTAGATCTCCTCTAAATCTGCCCTCATCTCTTTTTCCTTGCTGTCCCTCCTTAGCTGAAACTACAAAATCTCTAATCTATGCCTCCTCCAGCATCACTGATCAGGCGATAATTCTGGCAAAATTGATTAGGCCCCTTTGAAAGATAGATTATAACTCCTTCACCTCTAAATCTTTGTTTATATAGGTAAAGAGATAGTAAGTAAAGTAAAAAATACATGTACATTAGCTAGAACATCCAATGTATTCTTGTTAATTTTTAGTAATTGCTGTAATACCTCCCAAGTTAGCTCAGGGAAACACGCTCTGCTGGGCCTGCCAGCCTTCCTCCTAGAGATGTTTTAGCAGATCCAAAATCTTGCAGGCACGGTCATTCTGTGGCCACGAGAAATGCAACCATGTCTCTGAAGCCAGGAAAGATCTTTACTGACTTTAAACCTCGTCACACATTAAATTTATATTATTGTTGCCAGCTGCAGCTTTTCTAGTGTCAGAACTCTGCTTTTACGACTGATTCTTAAATACTACATCATTAGATGGACTCTATACTCTACTTCTAACTCAGAGCAGATGGGAGCAGGGGTCGCCCTGCTGCTGGATCATCTATCTTCAGACACTTCCTGATCTGCACCAGCTCCTCAGCTACAGCAGAACCAAAGCTTGTGGCCCTGCTGTTTTTAACTCTGATCCAGGCTCAGCTGACGTGTATATACCGTGAAGGATGGCAGGGGTTGTGGGCTGGCCACATGGTTCTCCAGGAGGAGAGAGCACTTCACACTTTACTACTGTGCCATTGCAAGGTACAAATGCCTTTTTACATACAGCTGTATTTTTACTGTGCCACTCAAAAACATGGCAGCCAACAGAAAGATAAATGGGCCAGATTACTTGAGGTAGGCATGGCTCTGAGAAGAGTGGTGATCAGCCCAGGAGTGGCTGGCATGGCTATCTTATGTCTGGTGGCAGAGCAAATACAAATGCTACTTTAAGATGCAATTACAATTATGCAATTGCATTGCACCAATGGTTGCCTTACTGTGCATGCATGGCAAAGTAAGGTCACTTTATGGGGATTAATACATATGTTAGCAAAAGAAAAGGTTGCATAATGTACCCTCAGACCCCTCCTGCCCACGTGCCTTTAGCACATGGATGTTACCACTATGCTCCCTGGTGCTGCCTGGGCTCTTCATCCCCACAGTTCTTTGTCCAAGAACCTCTTCCTTGTCTTTAGCTTTATATCTGGATAAATGGTTGCTCATGCTTTATATCCCTGCATGGCTTCTTCTCACATACTAATTTCCAATTTCATTCAATTCTAAACCTATTCACAGTAAAGAAATTCATTAGGCTGCACATTGTCTAAAATATGACACTATACCAGATTTGCCAGAGGTAATCATTCTGCATCTAACAAAGTAGGCACACTTAAACATAAGGTGTCTCAATACTTAGAGTAAAACCTGTAGACTGCATGTCAGTGAAAAGTAAAAGATCATTCGTTGTGAGCAAGCAGAAAATGTATGTGCTGATAGAGTGGATGGTCCTTACAGAATAGCACCTGATGCTCTTCTTTTGTTTTTTGATGGACTTACAGCAGCCATCCCACCCTGGTGTGATGGAAATGAGACAGATCTCAGGTCTTGGACCGTATGCTTGTGGAAGTTAAAGAGTAAAATATTACAGACTGGTGAAAATAGAGAGCTCTGTTGTGGATGAAGTGGGTGTGTTGATTTGAGTAGTGATCTTGCCTGATGATTTTTTGGTATCTTGACAGATGCAAGTCTTGCGTACCTCAATTGGAATGCAACACATAATGCTGTGCCTCATAAATCACAGTTCAGGGAGGCAAAGGGTAAGTAATGGGATACTGGTGGACAAGGATGACCCATGTGTCGTGAGTGGTTCCTTTGTTCCCAGTGTGTGCTCTGTTACAAGTCTCTAGCTGTGGATCCTGGTATAATGAACCCTTTTCTTTCATACCATGCTTCCCCACAGATGGGCTATCAAATCTCTAAGCTATTGATTTCCTGTACACTGCTGAAAAGGCCATAAAGCTCTACACTTAATTTCATCTACTAACCAACCTGCATTTGCCATATTGATGTCATTTCCATCCATCCCATCCGTACACAATGCTTCTTGCTAATCCCTGTTTATGTTTATTTAGTTGAGCACTCATTTAATTTAATTTAATTTAATTTCATTTATTATCTTTATTCGGGTCACATAATGGAAACCATAAAAGTATACAGTAGAAAATAAAATTTTAAAAACAGTAACTCAATTCACAATACCTAATCCCAATAGCAAAGCGGGGGAGTTTTAAGAAGCAGCGCAGGCTCTTCAAACCTAAAAACAAAAACCTATTTAATGGTCGGCCATGTTAGTGATTAAGATAACCTAGTGCCAGTATCCCGTATACCATGCATTTTACTCTTTTCTGCTATGGGAGGGTCCTTATAAAAACCTTTTAAAATTCTGAAACCACTAAAAATAACATAAGAATGGTTAAAATTCATGAACATATACTTTAAACCATATATAGGCCATTTCTCATCTGTGTTCATTGACATACATGCCCGAACTGCAGTATTCAGATACACCCCCACATAAAAGATACTTTCATCATCAGCGAGAAGGAGCAACTACCTGTATGCTTCTCTGTAGCCTCTGCCGGCAAGCCTTTTAATTAGGAGAAGAAAACTTTGAGTGTAAATAACGTAAGAATCACAGAAAAAGTGTAGCATGGATTGGCCTGAGCTTCCATTACATGGGCAGGGGGGGGGGAGTCCAAATTTGCCTGAAATCCAAAGGGGAAGCATAACATATATTTCAAAGACATCTCTCCCATCGCTCCAAAGGTTTTGTTAGATACATTGCCATTATTTGTTCTAATTCTAAATTCATATATGCTGCTACACTTGCCTTTAAGACCTATGTCAACCTTGTGAGAATTGTACAGAGCCATTTGAAGCTCCTTTTCACTAACGTTTGTTGGTCCTTCTGGGTTTTCAAATAGATGATGGTACCTTACTTTCCATAAACGAGATTCCACGGTTGCCCCAGTCATGGGATGCTCTTGGCTTTTTCACGGACGAGACAGTCTTGAATAATATAATTGTTGAGACTTGCCTCTGTGTTACTACATAGGGCAAGCCATAATAGTGGGGGTCGAGCATATATGAAATCCTCAATAAACGGGATATTCAATTCACTATGGGAAATAAAATTAGATGTAGAGATAGGCAACCCTAAAACTCTTCTACAAAACCTGTTTTCTTCCACTTGAATTTAATTACACTTGTTAATGCCCCATCTCTGCCCCGTATGTGGCTATTGGTCTGCACTGCACTTTAAAGATCTGCTGGAGAGGAAGGACAGCTCCTGCCTTCCTTGGCTGCGGCAACCTAAGCAGCAGATTAATTGCTCTTGATAATTTATTGGTGCTTTGTGTGACATGTTCGGTCCATGAACCATTATCTGTGAACATTATTCCCAGATATGATCAATTGTGAGTGCATTTTAGAGAGGCCTCCCACACCTTAAGTGTTTCCAGGCTCAGTTTCTTCGGGCCACAGGTCATTATAAAGATTTATTAAAGTTGGTGTGTAGGTCTAGGGATTTCATAACATTTACAGATCCAAACACTAAAGGTCATAGAGCCCTTGGGGTACGTGCCATTAAAACTGTGTCATCACACAACAGCGAGTAAAGGAAACAGCCCTCAACTTTGGGGACTTCAGGGGTAGTGGTAAGTAAAAATGGATGAAGATCATTTATATATAAAATAAATAAAAGTGGGGCTAAAACACTAAAACAGTGGGTCTTACCCCCCTGAAGATTCCAATTGCCCCTGACACTTCCCCTTCTGTATTTAATCTTATTCTAGCTTTCATGTCTCTGTGCAAGTAGGCTATAAAGTGCACCAGTGCTGCATCCATGCCAAGGGTTAAAGGAATAGACCACAACTTCGATCGGATTATACTGTTGAACACTGTGGTCAGGTCCATGAATTTCTAGATATATTGGAGAGTTTTTTGCTACTGTATATTTGCTAATCAAAAGATTAAGGTTGAGACATTGCTCTACGGTACCAATCTTTGATCTAAAGCCATATTGACATGGATAAAATATTGCTTTCTCAGTTGCCCATTCTTTAATCTGATTATAAAGGGCTCTTCCCAGAACTTTTAGTGTTGTTTCGATTAATGAGATTGTTCTGTAACAATTTGACTCCAATTGATTTTCTTTCTTAAAGACTGGTACTATTATTGAAGTTGACCATGTGCTTGGTACGGGGGAGTATTCTAAACTGTTAAAAATATTCAATAGCAACTGGTCCCAGAATCCTGGGGTATATTTAAGCTCAATCGATACCCCATCGGGACCTCGGGCCTTGCCCCCAATACTCTGATTTATAGCCTCATCGACTTCCCACAGGGTTAGTTCTAATGGTGTAATATATGCAGGTGGCGTATATTCAGAGTCTGCGGAGACTAAGGCATAGCTGTTTAAAAAGTGCTGCTCCAAAGCCTCAGTAGTTATGTTGCAGTTAATTGTCCCCTCTGTCTGCCTGACCTGTTTCATTTCTTTTGCTGCTTCCCAAAAAAGTTTGCTATTTTAATTTTTGGCAGTCAAGGCTAGGCAATCCTATTGTTGGTCTAGGACTTTTTTCTGGCAGCGGTTACTTGCTTATAAATCTTCCGTAGGCCTCTCATCTTCTGCATGTTCCTGGGGATGGCCTTAAGAGCGTTGCGTAGTTGGCGGCTGCCAATAGAAAATTCCTGGCTAAACCATTTCGGTTGAGCATTCACTTCATGACGTTATTACTTCTAGGCTTCTGTAGAGGCAAATATGCTACAAACTGGGAGTTATTAGAATGTCAATGTTTTCTTAGTCACTGCATTCTTACCTTCCAAGGCAGCTTAGTGTAACACCTTCCGCTGAACCTGCCAGCCTTCTTGCTGAAGAATTATAGAGGATTCAAAATCCTTCAGGCTGGCAGTTCTGCTGTCATGTGAAATGTAACCATGTCTCTGAGGCCAGTAAACAACTTGATTGACTTAAAACCTCATCTTGCATTAGATATAAATAGTTCAGATTTTTCACAGCTAGGGTGGGTAGAAATCATGATTTTATTAAAGACACGAAAACTGATATTATGCATGTTTCTTTAATTGCAACTCACAGCAGCAACTATGCAACAGTACAAAGAACTTAGTATAAGAATCTATAAGAGTTCTGAATGTAACTTGGTTCCCTGTGAGGCAGCCATCTTCCTTCTTTGTTGATGAGAACATGCTCAAAAAGGTCAAAGCATGAAGAAAAAAAAACACAAGTCCATTGAACAAAAGTAGAACGGTAACCAACGTTATCCACTTTTCTTTCATCAATTAAGTCTTGAAATCTCCTCCTGGAAACAAGCAAAAGACAAATTATAGGGTGGGAAATCACAGGGAGGGATAATATCAGCCTCCGTGCCTTTAATAAAATCATGATTTTCTACCCACCCTAGCTGTGGAAAATCTGAATTTTATGGCAAGGCACGGAGGCCGATATTATGCATGTTTAAAGCCTTGACATAAAATTCCTAACAGCAGAATCAACAGGTTTAAAATAGAACTTCTTAAATACAGAGTCTGAAGACCAATCTGCTGCGGCTAAGATCCCATATAAACCCCCACCCAATAGGAGGGCCTTAGAACCCATAGCCCCTTTTGCAGAATGGGCTCCAAATTTAGATAAATCAATCCCCGCTCCCCTCATGAACTCCCTGACCCAGCGAAGTAGGGTAGGTGCAGACACAGCCTTATGTGGGTATCTGAAAGATATTATCAATTGTGAATCTGTACTGCATCTCAAACCTTCCGTTCTCCTCTCATATTCACACAAACACCTGACCACACACAGCTTCTGCATTCGTCCAGACAAGGATAAAAAATAGTTTGAGACAAAGGGGCATATGCATCAACAATGCCATTTGCGATTCCTTATTAGCGAAAAATAAGGATTCGCTAATAAGGAATAGCAAAAGGCTATGCATGTAGGAATCGCTATTCAAATAGCGATTCCTTAACTTTCCTTAATAGCGACTAGCAAATTGCGAGTAGCAATTAAGGAATGCCGTCCCAATCATTCCTATGGGCCTCCAGGCCCATAGGAATGAATTGGAGATTGCATGAGCAAATTGCGAGTACCAGTAGGTTCTCGCAAATTGCTCATGCAATTTCAAGGGTGCAAGGGTGTCAAAATGACACCCTATAGCACCCCTGAAATTGATATGTGCACATATGTTGCACACACACATGCTCTAAGGGCATGTGTGTGCGCAACATGAAACTTTGAAAAATGCACAAAAGTGCATTTTTCAAAGTTTTTGCAAATTACCATGAAGTTCATCTTCATGGTAATTTGCTCCCCCTATTAGCGAAATCGCTAATTTTTTAACTTTCATGCATTGCATTTAAGGAATCTCAATTTGGGATTCCTTAAATGCAATCGCAATTTAAGGAATCGCTATTTAAGGATTCCTTAAATTGCGATTTTTGCATTTGGGTTGATGCATTGGGATTAGTTTTTGTTTACTCGCTAACGGGAGTTATTAGCGATTCGGTATTTTACCGACTGGATTTTGGCTTGATGCATGAGGCTGATAGTCTTTATTCTCATAGAGATATAGAAACAAACCCCCTCTGGCACAAAACTACGCCCAGAAATTTCCAGAGCTCTAATGTCACACACTCTTCGGAAAGAAACCAAACACAACAACATAACCAGCTTCAGAGAAAGCTGTCTCAAATTTAAAAACTCATTCTCGCTCCAAGTCAACAGTTCCTTCAGAACAAGATCAACGTCCCAAAGGGATGAATATTTCGCCCTTGGGGAACCTTCGATCGAACACTTCTCAACAATCTCTGAACCACATCATGTTGACCTACAGGCAATCTGTCTATTAAATCATGACCTGCCGAGATGGCAGACCTAGCGATGTTAACTGCACTGTAAGACTTTCCCTCGATAAAAAACTCTGTGAAATAGTTCACTATCTCCACCAAAGGAGCTGAAACGGGATCCCTCGCAGAAGTCCAACAAAGCCATCTTTTCCAGTCCCATGCCTTTGAAGTCCCTGCTGCCCACAACTCCTTAATGAGTTTCGAAGCTTCCAAAGATAAGCATGACACCTGCCAGACTCTCCCGAAACCAACCAGGCCATCAAAGTTAGATACTCCCCTGACGGATTGGTCAACAAATACGGGACAACAGGAAGGAGAACTGGATCAGCAATCAGCATTTTCAGAATGTCTGGAAACCAAACCTGGGAGGTCCCGAAAGGAGCAAGTAGCACTAACTCAGCTCGCTCTTTCTTTACTTTCAACAACACCCTTTGAATTAAAGCAAAGGGGGAACACGTAATTTCGCAGCTTTCCCCAGACCTGGAGAAAAGCATCTATTGCTTTGGCTGCTGGATCCAGCTTCCAACTGAAGAACCTGCGGATATGGGCATTCACTCTGTTTGCAAACAAGTCTATTGCTAGAGGACCCCATCTTTTGTCTAAAGCAACAAACATTTCCCTGTTCAACCTCCAATCGCTGAAATCCCTCAACTGTCTTGAATTCCAGTCTGCAACTGAATTGTCCACTCCCAGAAGGTATTGAGCTAGAATCATGATGTTCTTGCTCAGGCAATAATGCCAAAACTCTTTCGCCAGGTCTGCAAGGGCCTTTGAACGCGGACCCCTAATTTGTTTACATATCTCACAAAAGAAATGTTGTCCATCTTTAAGAGGACACAACATTTTGTCTGCTCTTTGACAAAACTGTTTATTGCAAAGAAACCTGCCATCAACTCCAAACATTTGATGTGCATTTCCTTCTCCTGCTCTGTCCATTTCCCACCGGTTGTCAGAGAGCCGCATCTCGCTCCCCAAATGTGTAAACTGGCATCTGATTCTATTATCACATCTGGATCCAGACACAAGATTGCCTTTCCATTCCAAGCTTCTAGATTTTCCAGCCACCATCTTAACTCCTCTTTTGTCTCCAAATCCAACTGAACCTTCTGAGAATAACTCACCCCTTTGTGCAAATAAAGAGTTTTTAGTCTTTGGATCGCACAATAGTGCAAGGGGCCTGGGAAGATAGATTGAATGGTAGCTGAAAGAAGACCCGGAATTCTTGCTATTTGCCTCAAAGTGACCCACTCGCTTGCTAACATCCTCTTTAATTCCTTGCAAATTTTCTTACCCTTTTCGGTGGGTAACCTCAACACACAGTCCAAGGTCCAAATCTGAAAACCCAAGAAAACAGTCTCCTGACTCGGCTCCAAACAAGACTTCATTCTGTTATTACAAAACCCAAGTCGTCTATCACACAAACCGCTAAACCGGTATGTTTGTGAGCTAACTCCTTGCTCTGCGCCATAATCAGGATATCGTCTAAATAGATGATCAGTCTGATCCCCCTCATCCGCAGCCATGCCGCTATTGGTCTCATTACCTTTATAAAGCACCAAGGTGCTGATGTTAAACCGAAGGGGAGGCTTTTGAATCTCCACATGGTTCCCTTCCATTGGAACTTCAAAAGATCCCTCTGATCTTCGCAAACTGGGATGGTCAGATAAGCGTCCTTTAGGTCCAGACGGGTCAACCAATCTCCCTTTCTTAAAAGGTCCCTCAACATATGACTGCCTTCCATCTTGAAATTGTTGTATTCCACCCACTCGTTCAAGTCTTTCAGGTTTATAACCGGCCTCTTGCCCTTGTCTTTTTTCTCTATTAGAAATATATTGCTTACAAATGGTATTGTTGAGGCCGAAGCTATATCTATGGCTTCTTTTTTCTCTAATTCCACAACCTTCTAATCTACTAATTTTTCCTCCTCTTTTGAAAACCTTAAGGGAGGAGGTAGTTTTACCTGAACCTGATTCCCCACAAAGTCTATCCGGTAACCACTTACCGTTTGTAACACCCAAGGATCGGAAGTAATCTCCCTCCATCTGCTTATAAAATGGGTGAGTCTGCCACCCAATTTTACTTGAATAGATAAAAGGTCATTTTGCAAACATACCTTGGCTCCTTGTCCTTCTTTCTCCTCCATACCGACCTCTTCCCCTCTGCCTTTGAGGGTAGAATCCAGGGGTATAGCTTCCGCTCTGAAATGTTCCAGGTCTGTACCCACAGGAAAAAGAGCTCCCTGAGATTCCAATGCCTCGGCCGAGGAATCGACCCGGCATTGTCCTGGCTGAACCAAAAACCTTTCTAATGTCCTTCTGGACCTTCTGTATCAAATTAAAGACCCTGGCATACGGGCTATTTCTCTCACTAATTCATCGCCAAAAAGCAAACCGTTTGCCTCCATGCCAGATTCTTTTCCAGCCACTTCTGACAATTTCGGATCTATTTTCTTGAGAAGGCTTTTTCTTCGTGCGATACGAAGAGACGCATTAGCATTCCCCAACAAACAGACAGCTCTCTGTATAGACTGTCCTAATTCTAGGATATCAATTGCACTCTCCTGAAGATAAGCCTCTTCACACAGGTCAAAGATCTTGATGGGAGGTCCAAACACTTCAAAAAGGTGGTCCTGACACCCCTTCAAGCCTTTATCCAGAGCCCTTCTTGGGTCCCTTTCAAACTTGTTTAAAAACTTTAGCATTTTGTCATCCAGTTCAGGTGTACACACCACCTTATTTGAAAGACAGGGTCTAGGATATTCGGAACGGAGCATAGTCCTAACATCTTTAGGCATTTCCCTCCTAATCCAAAATTCCACATATTGTGCAACGTGTTTAGATGGGAACCACTGAGGGGGAAGAGGATGTTGTATGGTACTGGGATCGAACATAAGGTCACCCAAGGGATCTAACACGTGAGCCAAACCTTGTTTATCACTCCTCTCTTTTCTTAATATTTTTATTCTTGATCTCATCCTCTGAAGAATCGAAATCTGAGGAACAAGAAATTAGAATATCGCCACTACTGGATGATTCATCGCAGGCAATCGCCCTACGATTCCCTTTTTTGACCTTTATAGCTTTTTCAATCAACTCCCTATGAGTCGCCCTTTCAATGACTTTCTGGTTAAAGGCCCCCTTACCTTTAAAGGTTTTCTCTTTTTCTATATGTTTCCTCTTTTGGGTGACCTTTCTTGAGCCTTCCCTGGACGAGATATTGCCAATCACCTCTTCAACGGATGAAAATTTTCCTCATTACTCCTTTCATTAAATCTGCCTTCCAACTTATCCATACAGTCCTCCAGTTTTTTACCGAACTGGGAAGCTAAAGCAGAAACTGCTATATCCACACATTCCTGAACCTTATGTTCCATACTAGTTTCAGAAAGTCTATTCTCCTCCATTGACAAAACACCAATTATAAAAAATCAAATACACCAAATTATTACCTTCAAAAAATAAAAGGATCTCACCTAAAATTCTTATTAATCCAATCCAACAGATCTCTACTAACCTCAGCAAAACCAAACACTGAATAAAAGATAAATACTGAATAAGCTAAATATTAAGTGATGGACAGAAGGGGAAGCAGTTGACTAATCTCTTGATCGTGACAGAAGTAAAAACTGTTGAAAAAACTGTATAACGAGCTCTCACGTATCTCAAAATATGTCCGCTTTAAAGTAAATGCACACAAAAGCAAATAGACCATTCAAAGAGGGTCGCCACGTCATGTGAAGCGGGTACAGTGGCCAGAAGGGAGCTGACTATTGAAAAGAGCAGGTAAGAGAAAAATATCGACTGACAAACAAAACAGTTCAAAGGAGAGGGTCCAAGGGAATACATTTTAAAGACCACTAAGGATTATATCCCCAAACAACTGTTACCAAACATAGAAATCCTAGGGTCTACACAAGTGCCAGTGAACAAACAACACTACCTCCAAGTTATAGCCTGAACCGGTGCGGTAGTGATCAACCTATTTGGTAATAATTAATAATTAAAGTACATCTAAGGGCTGATCCCTTTCAGGACGTAATCCCTCACTCACCAATGGTGACATGCTTCATCATAGGGATTCTCCTCCCAAAGGAAAACTCTAGTTCCTTTGGGGGCTACAACCCCCTCACTGAGAGGGGGGAGCTCAGGGATGTTTTATCTTTGGGTTTTAAGGATCGACTAAATACACATATGATGAGCAAGGATGTATGAGTGAGGATGCAGCGCAAATTATAAGAAAATGGTGAACGTGTGAGAAAGTGTGATGGTTAAAACTGGCTAGGAGGCATCAAAAACATACTTTAATAAGGAGATGCCTACTGTCAGGATTAAAAAAGCAGTGCACCAGCGGTATGGATTTGAACCGCTATGGTGTGATATTAAATGGTCAACATGTTTCAGCCCTAGAAGACCCAAACTGGATCAGGCTTTCGTCATGACCTTTTGGAAAAACTGCTGCTTGTAATAAAGTGAAGAAAAAACTGAAAAGGATATGTGGCCAAAGCAATATCATTGGCTGCTATCAACAAGTTCTGATACCCGCCAAGGCTGGGTACAGGACCTCGCCTCTACCTGGCAACCGCTCAGGAAGGAAGCACCGCTCTATCCGTCGGTACTGCAGTACCTGGAGAGCCGCAGTACTGCAGTACCGACGGATAGAGCGGGTCAAATCCATACCGCTGGTGCACTGCTTTTTTAATCCTGACAGTAGGCATCTCCTTATTAAAGTATGTTTTTGATGCCTCCTAGCCAGTTTTAACCATCACACTTTCTCACACGTTCACCATTTTCTTATAATTTGCGCTGCATCCTCACTCATACATCCTTGCTCATCATATGTGGATTTAGTCGATTCTTAAAACCCAAAGATAAAACATCCCTGAGCTCCTCCCTCT
Organism: Triturus cristatus; assembly: GCF_964204655.1. Classification (NCBI taxonomy): domain Eukaryota; kingdom Metazoa; phylum Chordata; class Amphibia; order Caudata; family Salamandridae; genus Triturus; species Triturus cristatus. Next base: position 1,531,561,634 of record NC_140590.1, on the reverse strand, counting down.
CAGTGAGGGGGTTGTAGCCCCCAAAGGAACTAGGGTTTTCCTTTGGGAGGAGAATCCCTATGATGAAGCATGTCACCATTGGTGAGTGAGGGATTACGTCCTGAAAGGGATCTGCCCTTAGATGTACTTCGATTATTAATTATCACCAAATAGGTTGATCACTACCGCACCGGTTCAGGCTATAACTTGGAGGTAGTGTTGTTTGTTCACTGGCACTTCTGGCACTTGTGTAGACCCTAGGATTTCTATGTTTGGTAAAAGAGAAAAATATCCCCTTACAAATCTTGCCTGAATAGTTTCATTTTTATAATAAAATACTTAACTAGTGCGAGCGCTATGCTCGTGCCAGACTCGCGATCGTGTCCTTAAAGAATTCCTTCATTTTGTTCGCGAGGTAAAACCCCTTCGTGCTCGCAATTGAACTGTATATTTGAGCATGAGTACTAGGCTTGTGCTCAGCACTAGCCTCGCACAGCAGCCCGCAGGGATTCTGAAATGAACAATGAGAGCGAGGCAAAAATCCTCACGCGCTCGACTTTCATTTCAAATGGCTGAGGAAACAACGCTGAAGCCCATAAGCGTTCGCGCTTTCAACATCCCCAGAATAAGACCAATGTGAAAAGGTCGAAATTAAGAAGCGAAACAAGCAGAAAACCTATACAGATAAATAACTAGCAAGTCAAGAGATACGATCTAGAGGCTAAAGCTAATATTTCGACATAGGTACATTTACGATATGAAAAATACAAAAATTAAGAATAAATCATTAAATAAGCGAACCAAGACAACAAAACACCAATCAAGATCACAGACAAACGAGGTACTCAATCTCCTTCATTTATAATCATACAAATATCGCACCAGCAGTAAAGACAGTAAAATGCAGGCGCATAAAATAAATGAACTGATATTGGTTTTGAGCAGCAACAAAAAAGGAAAATTGGTGCCTCACAGTGAACCAAGTTACATTCAGAACTCTTATAGATTCCTATTCTAAGTTCTTTGTATTGTTGCATAGTTGCTGCTGTGAGTTGCAATGAGAGGAACATACATAATATTGGCCTCCGTGCTTTGCCACAAAATTATTATTGCCAGTTGCTGCTTCAATGATATCAGAACTCTGGTTTTCCAATACTTAAATACTCTGTCCTAACATGGATCCTGTACTCTGCCCCTAAACTGCTTATGATTGAGCTTAAAAAGGTCCTTAGCATAGGAGTGACTGCTTGGATGGTTGTAAAGCAGTGAGTCCGTGGGTGGATGGTTCAATGAAAGGAAATGCAAATGAATGGATGAAGAGGCAAGTGCCAAGTGTGTGGGTTTAGGGTTTCAGTGGAAGACAATGGCAGTGTGCATGGGCATGGGTAGGATTTGGTCAAGCGGGAAGCTGATGGTATGGTGATGTCTGGTGGAGGGGCCAAAGCTCAGGGCAGGCTGCTCTGGTCAACTACTAGAAAGCTGCACCCAGCCAGAGCCTCATGGAGCACAGGGTAAAGAGGGAGTACATCACTAGGTAGAAGTGGTTCTGAGGGGGTGAGGAAATGGTAGTCCTCTGCTATTGGGCCATGCAGCCCCACACCCACTTTCTGGTCTGCACCAGCTCCTCAGCAGCAGTGGAACTGAGGATTATGGTCTTGCTGCATGAATACAGCTGACCAGGAAACCCCTTCCTTGTTTTTCACTCAATGTCTGGATACAAAGTTGCTCATGCTTTCTTCCCTTAAAATATTTCTTCTTGCATACAATCTAATTTCCATTTTTTACCTATTCACAGTAAGCAAATGTGTTAGGCCACATATCACCAAAAATAATTTGTTTAGGCACTGTACCTGATTCACTAGAAGTATTTATCCATCATCTTACAAAATGGACATACTTAAGCATAAGCCATTTCCCTACTTAGAGTACCACCTGTAGGCAGTACACCGGTGAAAAGCAAAAGATCTTTCATTGTGGGTAGAAAGACAAGGTGCCGATTACGATCCTGTAAAAACCGGGTACGAACCGTCGGACGGAGCATATTCCCCGTCCGACGCGTACCCGGTCGTAACAAGATACAAACATGGAAGTACGATTCGCACGGAAATACTATTTCCGTACGAATCGTACAAAACACCGACCGACGAAAATATACATACAAATGTGATCCGGGAAAGAGCCGAGGTGACGTCGGGATGCACGCAGCCTGCCATTCACGAACCAGGAAGTACGATTCGCACCGACGTCATCCCGCACGGAGAATATTTTCCGGCAGCCAAAAACTGCCGGGAAATCAGGACGACGCGAACAAGGAGTACCTGCACGCGACGGACAGACATGGACCCGAACCTACGTGTCATCCCGGCCCTCATACCAGTCGACCTCCTCTACAGGTTACGACACAGACGCCACAGAAGGTCAGAACAACAAAGGGAGGGGGGAAGGGGGGGGGGGGCAGGAGCAGGGGCAGGCCACAAAACCCCCACCAAAGTCACACAGCACACATGCCCTGGACATACCTGACCCCCAGGCCCTGGTCACTACGAGGGGGTGGGGGCGTGTCCAGCAAAGCCAGCGTCCGCCACAACGGAAGTGGTTGACGACTCGAACCGGTAACACAACAATACAGTTACGTCCCGTACCCACGCCTTAAGAGCGTGGGTACAAGTCGTACCACGCCCACACCTACGTCACCCCAACAATGGCGGGACAGCTGTACCCACGTGGCAAAGGCCTGGGTACGGCCCGCACAAGCATTCCACAGCGTGGGTACGGATATGTACGGACCGTACCCCCACCCCGTATGCATGGAGCGTACCCCCATGCCAACAGTGTACGTACGGACCGTACCCCCACCCCGTATGCATGGAGCGTACCCCCACCCCAACCGTGTATGTACGACCCGTACCCTCACCCGCGTATGCATGGAGTGTGCCCCCACCCCAACCGTGTATGTACGACCCATACCCTCACCCGCGTATGCATGGAGCGTACCCCCACCCCAACAGTGTATGTACGACCCGTACCCTCACCCGCGTATGCATGGAGCGTACCCCCACCCCAACCGTGTATGTACGACCCGTACCCTCACCCGCGTATGTATGGAGCGTATCCCCACCCCAACAGTGTATGTACGACCCGTACCCTCACCCGCGTATGCATGGAGCATACCCCCACCCCAACAGTGTATGTACGACCCGTACCCTCACCCGCGTATGCATGGAACGTACCCCCCATGCCAACAATGTACGTACGGACCGTACCCCCACCATGTATGCATGGAGCGTACCCCCACCCCAACCGTGTATGTACGACCCGTACCCTCCCCCACGTATGCATGGAGCGTACCCCCACCCCAACCGTGTATGTACGACCTGTACCCTCACCCGCGTATGCATGGAGCCTACCACCCATGCCAACAGTGTACGTACGGACCGTACCCCCACCCCGTATGCATGGAGCGTACCCCCACCCCAACAGTGTATGTACGACCCGTACCCTCACCCGCGTATGTATGGAGCGTACCCCCACCCCAACAGTGTATGTACGACCCGTACCCTCACCCGCGTATGCATGGAGCGTACCCCCACCCCAACAGTGTATGTACGACCCGTACCCTCACCCGCATATGCATGGAGCGTACCCCCACCCCAACCGTGTATGTATGACCCGTACCCTCACCCGCATATGCATGGAGCGTACCCCCACCCCAACAGTGTACGTACGACCCGTACCCTCACCCGCGTATGCATGGAGCGTACCCCCACCCCAACCGTGTATGTACGACCCGTACCCTCACCCGTGTATGCATGGAGCGTACCCCCACCCCAACAGTGTATGTACGACCCGTACCCTCACCCGCGTATGCATGGAGCGTACCCCCACCCCAACCGTATATGTACGACCCGTACCCTCACCCACGTACGTATGGAGCGTACCCCCATGCCAACAGTGTACGTACGGACCGTACCCCCACCCCGTATGCATGGAGCGTACCCCCACCCCAACAGTGTATGTACGACCCGTACCCTCACCCGCGTATGCATGGAGCGTACCCCCACCCCAACCGTGTATGTACGACCCGTACCCTCATCCGCGTATGCATGGAGCGTACCACCCATGCCAACAGTGTACGTACGGACCGTACCCCCACCCCGTATGCATGGAGCGTACCCCCACCCCAACAGTGTATGTACGACCCGTACCCTCACCCGCGTTTGCATGGAGCGTACCACCCATGCCAACAGTGTACGTACGGACCGTACCCCCACCCCGTATGCATGGAGCGTACCCCCACCCCAACAGTGTATGTATGACCCGTACCCTCACCCGCGTATGCATGGAGCGTACCACCCATGCCAACAGTGTATGTACGACCCGTACCCTCACCCGCGTATGTATGGAGCGTACCCCCACCCCAACCGTGTATGTATGGACCGTACCCCCACCCGCGTATGCATGGAGCGAACCCACACCCGTGTATGTTCTAAGCGTACATATCCTGAAATAGGAGGGTTGGGTGCAGAGTCCTCCCAGCAGTGCCCAGTCATAAGAGGGGTGTGTGCAGAGTCCTCCCAGCAGTGCCCAGACACAGGAGGGGTGGGTGCAGAGTCCTCCCAGCAGTGCCCAGACACAGGAGGGGTGTGTGCAGAGGCCTCCCAGCATTGCCCAGACACAGGAGGGGTGTGTGCAGAGGCCTCCCAGCAGTGCCCAGTCATAAGAGGGGTGTGTGCAGAGTCCTCCCAGCAGTGCCCATACACAGGAGGGGTGTGTGCAGAGTCCTCCCAGCAGTGCCCAGACACAGGAGGGGTGGGTGCCTAACACTCACAGCAGTGCCCCTGCAAAGAAAAGGGTGGAGTACCCACAGATCCAATGCCCACAAATGTCAGTCAGGTGCACAAAGATCCTGCAGTACATGTACCACATGTGTGCGAGGCTGGGAGTATACACATGCATAGCGCCGAAAAGAAAACATGTCCACATGAAGTCATGACAACAGTCTACATACACAAGTACAGTGACCACCAAGGACGCCACGAATGATGCAGGTGGAGACATCGCTCAGCATGCATGGCCCAAGTCTAACGAGTCCGTCACACACCCAGCCAATGTAGACACAGCTCAGCACCACATATTGGAATGACCCTGCAGGGAAGATGTCAGGTTACACAGAGGAAGGAACACACCTTGGGACGATGTCACCATGCAGTAACTGCTTACATGAACAAAGTTCTGTAGCCAACAGCTTGTGATGGCACACAGATACCAGGATCCACCCTATGACCAGCACAAGACTACAATTCCCACACACCCAACACATTATCACCACCCAAAATAATGGAGCAGGTCCACCAACAGCAATACCAGACAGACAGTAGTGTACTAAGGAGAAAGAAATTGCTTTATTCAGCATCCAAAAATCTGTTTGTCCCTTGAAAGTTCAAAATGTACAATGCCCATAGGGCAATCCAAAGTTCAAATCTAGGTGGGGGACACAGTGGGACGCGTGTCCCCCAACTTGCCTGCACAGTCAGACTCCTTCGTCTTCCAGAGGGGGGGGGGCATCATGTGGGGGGGGGAAGGACCAGGCACCGCAGGGACATGAGGGCGAAGGGTAGGCATCGTGGGTGCAGGGATGGAGGACTCCACCACAGGGGGTGGGGCAGCGCCAAAGGCGGAGGCCAGGATGGCGCTGCACACCTTAGCAAGGTCCTCCAGCGACTCCCCTGCACCCGAAGGAACCACAGGCCCCAAGGAGGGGGGGGGTCAGAGGGATGGGTCGCAGCGCCACTGGGGGAGGGTGTGGACAGGGGGGGGGACTCAACCACCCTGACCGGGGACTCCCTCGACCGCTTGCGGGGTGGTGTCACTGTGGGGCTCAGGGACAGAGCGGCCATGAAGGAGTCTTTGCTGGATATGTGGCCAGGAGAATTGAGGGGAGGGGATTTGGAGGGAGTGGATTTGGTGGAGTGCGGACTCCCACTCTGGCTGCGTGTCTTACGTTTGCCCCCGACCCAGTGGGTGTGCCTACTTCACCCTGTGTGTGCGTGCCAGGAGGTGTGCGTTTGACCTTCCCAGCTGGTGTGGTGCCTGTGTCTGTTGTGGTGGGTGCATGCTGACGTCTGGGTGTACGTGGGACAGGCATGGGAGTGGGAAGTGTGGATGGGTCAGGGGTAGGGGGTTGGACGAAGCGCTGCAGGAGACCCACTGCTGCAGTCAGTGTCGAGTCAATGGACCTCAGCAAGTTGCGTTGGTCAGCCTGCGATGAGAAAATGCCCTCCAAGTATGCCTCCATGTTGTTCAGCACTTGGCTGTGGCCATGGAGGACATTAAGCATCGCAGCCTGACCAACCTGCAACTGCCGCTGGATGTCCACAGACTCGGCATTGGCGGCAGCAGTGGAGACAGGGGCAGGGGGTGCGGTGCCTGGCAGGAAGGAGACATGTGGTGACTGGGCACGCTGGGAAGGGACACGAGCAAGTGGGAGGCGGCTGATGGCAATGGAGGGGGCGGGGAGAGATGTTGTGCCACTGTCAGCTGCTGGTGCAGCCTCCGCCCACTCGGAGAGCTCATCCTCGGACCCGTCAGCTTCATATTCTGTGGTGGCACTGGACAGGTCCTCGGCCTCACTCTCCTCCACCTCAGTTCCACTCGATGTGCCAGCCAAGATGTCACCGCTGGCACTGGTGCTCGGTCCCTCCGCTCCGTCTGTGCTGATGTCTCCCTCCGTGTCCCCCGACGATGCTGTGGGCAAGGTGAAGAGACAGCAATTAATCATACACCTGTATACATATGTCACATGAGTCCAATCTACATAGGTTACAGTGCATAGCCTGAAAAGAAAGATGAGTAACATCTACAAAACAAGGTACATATGTAGGGCATGCAACACACAGTTGGTTGACCCACCATGCCACTGAAAAACTATGGAGAGCATGACACAATAGCAAATTACATGAAATGGATTTTGACAGAGGAGCCAGGCTCTGGGGACAATCCAGCACTGCATCTGCACCACACAGCGTTGCCGAAAATAGGGATGAGCAGGGACCATATCCATGAACTTGAGGCACATGCTGCATAGGTAATACTGAAAACATGCCCACCATGACTGGCTCACTGCACCTTGAGTGTATGTCCAGACAAACATTACACACTGGCCAGAGCTAGCAAGGAGATATCAGGTTTTGACATGTAGGCTTTGCCCGCACCAACCACCCCCTAAATGAGACAATTTGTTGAGACACAGGAAGCACTTACATCTCTTAGTCTGGGTGAAATACACATGGGCTGGATAAATGCAAGATTGGACACAAAATACCCAAGGTGCGCCTGTCCAAATAATCATGTACAAATGGTCATCATTAGATGATTGTAACAAGACACACAGGCACTGGCCACCGTGAGTATGAACAAGGAAAATCAGGTCAGGCTGTACAGTGGACACTTGTACTACATTTTACGTCAATATACATGGTGCCAGGGGACAATGGCACAGAGCACAACCTATGCTGTAGACACTGAGAGTGTCCACATTTTGTGATGACACACATGACACCTAGGAAAATATGCCCCAGGGGACAGTAGTGGCCACACAACTCCATGGTCCTGAATGGGAATGACTGCAACACACGCCACCATCCCTGCACCATGCGTATCGCACACTCATGCACATCATGTCACAGGCCACAACATAGGACATGCGTGCTGTAAGGCATGACACTTGAGAGACTAACTCCCATGTCTGGACTCCGCATCAGTGCCAACTGACATGGAACCCACAAGTACTGAACTGGACCGGGCACAGGCAAGGTCCCAAAACCTGTTACACACCACCCCCACACATGATGCTACAGGCATTGTTCACGTGGATAAAGTGCCAGCCTAGATTACCTTGTGAAGGAGTGACTACACACAGACCAGGGAACACATTGCAAGGAGGGGAAGGGAGACAAGAGAGCACCGCTATACTGTGGGTAACCGGATCTGCACAGCACCTTTAAACCCTGGCAGTGTATCCATGCAACTGTGCACTTACAAATGCTGGTGACACACAACAAACACACATGTACCTACCCCCTTCCTGCTGCTGCTTCTCCTGTAAGCGCCTGTCCAAGTCTGGAAAGACCACCACCAGCACACGCTTGTGGATGTGGGTCAGACGGCGGCGCCCGCGGTTCTTATGGGTCTCAGGTGAGTCCCCCAGCAGGACCCGTGCGATCCTCCACGTCCAGCACCGGATATCCTGCCAGCGTTTTCTCACCTGGGCCAGGCGCCGCTTGCGACCCTCCGTCCTCCTCACGGCACTGACGGCGTTCATCCAGATCTGTTTCTTGGCAGAGGCGCCTACCTGTGAGGATGAACAAGTGACACTACATCAATACACCTGGCACATGTCACAGAGACACATATTAGAACAAATTTGCTGTTTACAACAAGGCATAGTATGCATCCAACGCATTGCACCTTTGTCATAGGGACATGATCCTCTGGGGAAGGGCAAAAGCAGTACGTGCCATTGAAAGTACACAGGTGGAATGAGGGCAACGACACAATCAATGATCCAGGCTCACACTGTGCATCACAAGCTACACCAGGATTATGTGTAGCACCTCTAAGCAGTCACATGCCACAGGCCACTGACGCTACCTCAGCAGAGTACACAGACACACACAGGCACAGGACATTCACCTGCCATTGCCAAATGCAGCGACAAACCTCACTCTGCACATGTGCCACTAGACGGGGGGGGGGGGCTCACAGGTGTGGGGCTGACTCTGCACGTCAGACACACAGCACTGCTCCCTGCTCACATCAGATGGGCAGGGTATATCCATCCCTCATGCAGCCCGGGTGCTACACTCCACATATGCACCCACCCACATGACAGGGGACTTACACACACACCGATGTCCAGGGTACGAACACATCATGTGGACACTCTCAGCACAGGTACACAGAACTAACACACATCTGTGGGTACAGTCACCTGTCACACTGGGCTGACCACATAATCACATGAGGACTGTAGAGGCTACATTCCCAGGAGGATAAGACAGGCAGAATGTGGCATGCACCATGCAGTGATTGTCACAGTAAACACAATGCAAGTGAGGACGGCAGACATGCACTACAGCATGCTCTGGCTGGGAGACATCAGGCATTCCCCCCCTGGGACCCCCTCCTACAGTACATTGCATGTGTGTCACACCTGGACACAATGCCAGAAGTCACAGTCACAAAAAAGGGACACAGTCTGTGCTAGTAGACTCTGCACTCACCTGATACCCTGGTCGCCCAGACAGCAGGGGGTACTGTGGGAGGATCACATCCAGCAATGCCAGGTTCTCCTCCAGGGTGAAAGGCTGTGCCCTCTCCACAGACCTTGACATGGTTCCAGGGAATCACGAGCAGCAGCTGGATCGTAGAATCCAAAGATGTGCAGGCAAGTGCTCCCTCATGGGACCTGGCTGCCTTATATCTGCCTTGCTGGCCTGTTTCATGCACAGGAGTACAGAGTGATTGGTCACTCACATTTGCATCCTATGTTTCCTCCAATCCCTTCAAACCTAGCACAGTCAGTGGGTTTTTATTGTTTTTTTTCTTGAGCATGATGTCAACTCCAGAACCACATTGCAACAAAGTAAATTAATTCAAACTGACTTCTGCTGTGCACCTGCGGAAAAAAATTCATACTTTAAACTTGGTCTCCATGACAACCAGCATGCATGTAGGCCTTTATACTTGTCCCTCATGTGTCCCCTATGTAATTTGGAGTTTCACACACAGGTACGGTGCGTTCCGGGGCCCTAGGGCACCCCAAATGCATAGCAACGGCCCGTACAGGCGTGTGTATGGTCCGTATCACTATGGGTACGCATACGCGAGCACACCCATAGTGATAGTGAGCGTACAGGCGTGTGTACGGTCCGTATCACTATGGGTGTGCTCGCGTATGCGTACCCATAGTGATACGGACCGTACACACGCCTGTACGCTCACTATCACTATGGGTACGCATACGCGAGCACACCCATAGTGATACGGACCGTACACACGCCTGTACGCTCACTATCACTATGGGTACGCATACGCGAGCACACCCATAGTGATACCGCCCGTACACACGCCTGTATGCTCACTATCACTATGGGTACTGTTGGAAACCGGGCAACCGGGTTAGCAGTCACCAGGTTCCCAGCACAATGGTAGCTTGGCTCGAGCGGTTGGGGGTCAGGCACCGTGTTAAGCGTACGTCACACCCACACAATAACCATGCGTTCATCCGTTCCAAAAACGACACTACACCGTAAAAAAATTATGAAAGAAAGTAGTTTGTCTTTATCTTATTTTCTCTTAGTTGCAGGTTTCAAAACATACATACAATACCATAAGACTCTCCTTTAAAAGGGCAGGTCAAATAAATAATACCACAGTGGGGTTTCAATAAATAGGATCAGGTCATAAATAAGCAAGGAATAAATAGGGGTGCAATAAATACAAATGGCTAATAAATATTGTCAGACAATAAATACAATGCAGGAATAAATACAGTCAGACAATAAATACAGTCAATAAATAAAGCACCTTCAATAACTTAAATAACACAATTAATGACAATTACAGTTCACATCACTTTCCTGAGGTAGTTTGGTTGTACTATGCCCAAGTACAGCTTGTGGTCATTTGGATGACATGGGGGGTGTCCCACCTAGATTGGTCAAGGCTGGGCCTGAACTGAGGTAGAATAAGGGTAACCTAAGGATCTGGCTCTCCCAAAATACACAACCCCTCACAGAGGTCACTGCACCAGTCTCAGTTCACCCCTGGCACTCCCAGGCTGGTTCTAACACCCCTCTAGCCCCTAGAATGGTCTTTTAGGGCTCCACAGGGCCTCAGATGCCCCCTCTACCACTTACTGCCCTTTTCACGATGATCGGCTCCGCTCGGCACTGTGTCGATGTCGTGAGGCGGCTCCGGTTCGATGTCGCTGGGCTGTTCCGGATCGATGTCGCTGGGCAGCCTCGGCTCGATGTCGCTAGGCTGCTCCGGCTCGATGTCGCTGGGCGGCTTCGGATCGATGTCGCTGGGCTGTTCTGGATCGATGTCGCTGGGCGGCCTCGGCTCGATGTCGCTGGGCTGCTCCGGCTCGATGTCGCCTTCCGTCGTCGCAGGGTCACGGTCTCCCCGCTTCCGGGTGTCTCCGGAGTGCGACCTCCACTCCCGACCTCCGGCGCGCTTCACCTCAGATTCCGGCGTATCCGGAGGGTGATCTCCACTCCCGACCTCCGGTGCGCTTCACCTCGATCCCCGGCGACTCCGGAGTGCGATCTCCACTCCCGACCTCCGGCGCGCTTCACCTCGACCTCAGGTGACTCCTTACTCGACCTCCGGTGCCTCTCCACGACCTCCGTCGGTGCCCTCTCTCGACCTCTGACGGCTCCGGGTACGACGTCTGCTTTCTGTCAGCGTCGCTTCTCCACCTCAGGCCTCAGGTCTCCAGGCTTCTCGACGTCAGGACTCCAGGAGGACACCGCTAAACAGGTCAGGAGCTTGCTGGTCTTCTTCTTTAAGGCCTCATCACAATATTTAGGTCCTTAAGATGGTTTTTCTGGTCTTGGTCCCACACAGGGCTCTAGGCTGGGCTTGGTCAGTAGGGACTAGGATCAAGGGTGGGTTTCTGGACCCCACTCCAAGCACTGGTTTCCACCCCTGCTGCCTTACTCCGACCACCTTCTGAACTGGTCCTCTCTCCTCTCTAGTCAGATGCCAACTGCCACTCTGAGATGGCCTCCCAACATTCTAAACTGCCTCCCTCTGTCACAGGGTTCTAGAATGTTCTGGAAACCTCCAGTGGGTTCTGGTGATGTCACAGGTGACAATGGGTGGCCACCATTTTGTGTCTCAGGCCCTCAGACAGAAGTTCCAGGGGGGAAAATGGCTCCCTGACCCTGCATCAACACTAAAAAGTCTGGTGGTTCCCAAAAAGGAAAAATTATAACAGGGTTTGAGGCAAAAGTGGGACAAAATAAATAATGATGAGGAGGGACCACCCAAAGGGCGGACAGGTCTAACACGCGTCCCCCCCAGCTGAAAGTGGGGAGAGCTACCCAACCCCTTGGGAGTTCTCATCACTAAGGCGGAAATACCTTGAGAGACCGTCTGCATTGGCGTGGTCCACTCCAGGCCGATGTTCCACCTGAAAGTCCATTCCCTGTAGGGAGATAGACCACCTTAGCAACTTGGGATTCTCCCCCTTCATCTGCATCAGCCAACGAAGGGGTCTGTGGTCGGTCTGAACTAGGAAGTGCGAGCCAAACAGGTATGGCCGCAACTTCTTCAGAGCCCATACCACTGCAAAGGCTTCACGCTCTATTGCACTCCACTTCTGTTCCCTGGGAAGTAGTCTCCGGGATAGGAAGACCACGGGTTGATCCAGACCCTCTTCATTGAGTTGCGATAACACTGCCCCAATGCCATGTTCCGATGCATCCTTCTGGACAATGAACTCCTTGGAAAAATCTGGGGCCCTTAAGACCGGGGCCTCGCACATGGCTTGCTTCAGTTTCACAAAGGCCTGCTGGCAAGCCTCCGTCCAGACTACCCGTCGAGGTTGCTTCTTGGACGTAAGCTCCGTGAGGGGGGCCACAATGGTCCCGTACCCCTTCACGAAGCGGCGGTAGTATCCTGTGAGTCCCAGAAAAGCTCGGACCTCAGTCTGAGTCTTGGGGGGTTCCCAGGCCATGATAGCCTCGATTTTCGCCTGGAGGGGCTGCACCGCTCCCCTACCCACCAAGTGTCCAAGGTACACTACCGACCCCTGCCCGATCTGGCCTTTACTGGCCTTGATCGTTAACCCAGCTTGTTTCAGGGCCTGGAGAACAGTTTGCAGGTGACGCAAGTGATCCTCCCAGCTGTTACTGAAGACGGCAATGTCGTCCAGATAAGCAGCAGAGAAACTCTCCATTCCGGCGAGGATCTGGTTCACCAGACGCTGAAACGTGGCAGGGGCGTTCTTGAGCCCAAAGGGCATCACGCAGAACTGGTAGTGGCCCTTGGGCGTGGAGAAGGCTGACCTTTCCTTAGCTCCATCAGTCAGAGAGATCTGCCAGTACCCGGATGTAAGGTCAAAGGTACTCAAACATTGGGCAGCTCCCAGCCGGTCAATCAGTTCATCCGCCCTCGGGATCGGATGAGCATCAGTCTTGGTTACTGAATTCAGTCCCCGGTAGTCCACACAGAACCTCAGTTCCGGTTGCGCACCCGGTGGTGCAGCTTTTGGTACTAGTACCACCGGAATGGACCAGGGGCTGCTGGAAGGTTCAATCACTCCTAGCTCCAGCATCTTAGTGACTTCACTGTGAATGCTGGCCTTCACCTTGTCTGTCATCCAGTAGATCTTTGACTTCACAGGTGGGCTGTCTCCTGTGTCCACGTCATGGACGCACAGGTGAGTCCTACCCGGAACAAGGGAGAACAACGAAGAGTACTGCCCCAGGACCTGGCGGCAGTCCTCCTGCTGTTCAGGAGTTAGGGACGGGGAGAGAATCACTCCCTCCACCAACCCATCCTTCTCTTGAGACGCAAATAAGTCGGGGAGAGGCTCGCTTTCCACGTCCTCTGCTCCGTCAGTCACCATCAGCAATATGACTTCGGGCCTCTCATGGTGGGGTTTGAGGCGGTTGGCATGCAGCACCCGTAGGGGCTGACGAGGGGTCTTCAGGTCCACCAAGTAGGTAGCCTTACCCTTCTTCTCCAACACCTCAAAGGGTCCTGACCAGCGATCCTGGAGGGCGCTAAGCTCTCCTGGTTCGATCACCCACACCTTCTGGCCAGGCTCCAACTCCACCGGGTGAGCATTGTGGTCATACCACGCCTTCATCACTGCTTGGCTGGCTTCCAAGTTGTCAGAAGCTTGCTTCCACAACTTAGCCATTCGGCTCCGGAAGGCCAGCATGTAGCTCACCACGTCCTGGGGAAGCTTTCTGGGAGTTCTTTCCCATCCGTCTCTCACCAGGCTGAGAGGTCCACGCACAGGGTGCCCATACAAAAGCTCGAAGGGGCTGAAGCCCACTCCCTTCTGTGGCACTTCCCTGTAAGAAAACAATAGACAGGGTAGGAGGACGTCCCATTTCCTCCGCAGGCTTTCAGGCAGACTTCTGATCATGCCTTTCAAGGTCTTATTGAACCTCTCCACCAGACCATTGGTCTGGGGGTGGTAAGGAGTGGTGAACCGGTAGGTCACTCCACACTCCTTCCACATCGCCCGCATGTATGCTGACATGAAGTTGGTCCCCCTGTCGGACACAACTTCCTTGGGAAAACCCACTCGGGTAAAGATTCCCATCAGGGCCCTAGCCACAACAGGTGCAGTAATGGTCCTCAGAGGTATGGCCTCTGGGTACCGTGTGGCATGATCCACCAGAACCAGGATAAACCTGTGACCAGCTGTAGTAGGCGGATCTAACGGACCCACAATGTCGATGCCCACCCTTTCAAAGGGGGTGCTAACGACAGGAAGTGGTTCCAGGGGAGCTTTCAGCTTCACCACTGTTTTCCCACTGGCTTGACAAGACACACACGTCCGGCAATAGGTGTCGGACGACACTTTCATTTGAGGCCAATAAAAGTGTGGGACAAGCCGGGCAAAGGTCTTGTCTTGCCCCAGGTGTCCTGCCAAGGGGATCTCATGAGCCAATTCCAGGAGGAAGGCTCGGTAACGTTGAGGGACAACCAAGGGCCGTGACGATCCGTGCATGGGTGCCTTGGGTTCACTGTAGAGGAGGCCATCCTCCCAGTAAATGTGGTAGTTCCCCTCAACGTTCCCGGCTGCCTGGGCTTCGGCCTGTCGCCTCAGTCCCTCAAGGGTAGGACACTCCTTCTAGCCCTTGCAGAATTCCTCCCTGGTCGGCCCTCCCTCCACGTGCCATTCAGCCGGGATGGGTAGGTCCTCCAGTTCGGTAACATCCCCCTCCGCGGACTCCTGGTCCACCACCTCCGGTGGCCTATCCGTCACACGGGGCGCGGATGCCGAGGCAGGCTCCTCCTGTCCTCGGTTCTTCCCTTGGTCGGCAGCTGGCGGTGCCTTTGTTTCAGGCTCCCGCCTAAACGAACTCCCCCTCCGGGTAGTCGCAGACCTTGTGCTGACACAGGCCCAGTCAGGTGTACCCAGCATCTCAGCATGAGTCCGGTATTCCACCTTCTTCCAAGCATTATGCTCCATGTCATTCCCCAGCAGACAATCGACTGGCAGGGCTTACGGCAACTCGAAGTGACCCTGTAACCCCTTCCCATTCAAATGGAACCTCGGCCACCGGGTAGTGGCCCATTCTGCCGTCAGCCATCGCAGCAGGGTGGTGTACATGGGGAATCACCTGCTCTGGAGACACCAGTTGGCTACGTACCATAGTCATACTGGCTCCTGTGTCTCTCAGAGCCTCCCCTCTTTGGCCGTTGATGGTGACCCACTGCCCATACTTTGTTGTATTTGCGGGCACCTGGATCTTAGGAACCATCTCCCGTTCTCCCAGGGACACTAAAGTGACACCCGCCCACTCCCTTCCCTTACCTAAGGGCATCTCCTCCCCGAGCACTACACTAGCTACTCCGGGGGCCTTTCCTCCGATGGGAGGGGGTGGTCTTTTCGGGCACTTCACATCTCCCTTATAGTGTCCGACACCACCGCACTCGTAGCAATGGACAACCCTTGGCTGCTGACTCTGGCCAGGATTAGGGTTTCTGGGTGGGTTAGCCCTAGGGGTGAATCCTGCTCCCTTCCCTTGGGAACTATTTTGGGGGCCTTTAGAGAACTCCGTTTTCTTTTCCCCTCCCTCTTTCTTCTGGGGGGCGCCCTGTCCGGTCTTTTGAGAGTCCCCTCCAGTCCCCCTTGTGGACACTCGGGTACTAGCCCAAATGTCCGCCTCCTCAGCAAGCTTCCGGGGATTGGTCAGCTTGCTATCCACCAGGTGTTGACGCAGTTCAGGGAAACATTTTTCGAGCAGGTGTTCCTTCAACATCAAATCAAACAACCCCTCGTAGTCCCTCACCTCACTGCCTTGTATCCAACCCTCTAATGCCTTCTTTGCATAGTCCAGGAAATCCACCCAATTCTGTGTGCCCAGTTTGTGGCTACCCCGGAACTTCTGTCTGTACTTCTCGGGTGTTAGTCCAAACTTCCTCACGAGCGCCACTTTCATGGTGGGGTAGTGGGTCTGCTCATCCTGCTCCAGGGCCAATAATGTATCCCTACCAGCTGGAGGCATGTATTTATACAATCCCCCTCCCCAATACTTCTCTGGAACCCCATGGACTCTTAATGAGATCTCATAGGCCGCTAGCCACTTGGCGATATCATCACCCGCACTATAGCTGGCTACTATGTCTTTCGGCAAATAGGGTTTGGGTTCCCTGGTGATTTCTCTTTCTTCGCTGCCACCACTAGGAACAGGGTGTGCCCCGACCCGTAGGATCTGAAGATCTATCTCCCTGAGCCTCAACTCGTGAGCCATCCTCCGTTCCTCCTTTTCCTTCTCCAGCTTCGCCAAATCCCATGTGAGCTGTCTTTTCTCCCTCCGGTCAGTGAATTCTGCTTCTAATAAGCCATTGCTAGTGACACTGCTGCCCTTCCTTGAAAGTGTTCCGGGCCCCGCTACTAGGTTCCCCACCTCAGGTTGGTACAAACTAGCCTCCTCGCTGTCAGGCTCTCCATCCCTGTCCTCCTTCTCAACCTTACTTTCTCGTCGTGCCTCCCCCCAAGCCCTTAAGCTGGTCTGGAGCTCACCCTTCTTTGCACCTTGGGGACAAAACACCCCCTCTCGCTCACAAAACTCTCTGAGTTGGGCCACAGTGTAAGTTTCCACATCTTCCAATACAAACTCCATTTTGCCCACTCAGGATAGAAGACAGTTGCTTACAGAAGCTATGCAGGGGGGTACCTTTTGTAATACCTCCTCCCACCACCAGAAGTAAATTTGGAAAAAACAAAACTCAAAATTAGGAAGTCCGCTTGGAGAAAACTCCCGGTGTAGGCCTATGGACTACCCACAGTTATTGTCGAGTAGACGCAAGCACAGCTCTATCCCACCACTGAACACCAATTTTATGTTGGAAACCGGGCAACCGGGTTAGCAGTCACCAGGTTCCCAGCACAATGGTAGCTTGGCTCGAGCGGTTGGGGGTCAGGCACCGTGTTAAGCGTACGTCACACCCACACAATAACCATGCGTTCATCCGTTCCAAAAACGACACTACACCGTAAAAAAATTATGAAAGAAAGTAGTTTGTCTTTATCTTATTTTCTCTTAGTTGCAGGTTTCAAAACATACATACAATACCATAAGACTCTCCTTTAAAAGGGCAGGTCAAATAAATAATACCACAGTGGGGTTTCAATAAATAGGATCAGGTCATAAATAAGCAAGGAATAAATAGGGGTGCAATAAATACAAATGTCTAATAAATACTGTCAGACAAAAAATACAATGCAGGAATAAATACAGTCAGACAATAAATACAGTCAATAAATAAAGCACCTTCAATAACTTAAATAACACAATTAATGACAATTACAGTTCACATCACTTTCCTGAGGTAGTTTGGTTTTACAATGCCCAAGTACAGCTTGTGGTCATTTGGATGACATGGGGGGTGTCCCACCTAGATTGGTCAAGGCTGGGCCTGAACTGAGGTAGAATAAGGGTAACCTAAGGATCTGGCTCTCCCAAAATACACAACCCCTCACAGAGGTCACTGCACCAGTCTCAGTTCACCCCTGGCACTCCCAGGCTGGTTCTAACACCCCTCTAGCCCCTAGAATGGTCTTTTAGGGCTCCACAGGGCCTCAGATGCCCCCTCTACCACTTACTGCCCTTTTCACGATGATCGGCTCCGCTCGGCGCCGTGTCGATGTCGTGAGGCGGCTCCGGCTCGGTGTCGCTGGGCGGCTCCGGTTCGGTGTCGCTGGGCGGCTCCGGATCGATGTCGCTGGGCTGTTCCGGATCGATGTCGCTGGGCGGCCTCGGCTCGATGTCGCTGGGCTGCTCCGGCTCGATGTCGCTGGGCGGCTTCGGATCGATGTTGCTGGGCTGTTCCGGATCGATGTCGCTGGGCGGCCTCGGCTCGATGTCGCTGGGCTGCTCCGGCTCGATGTCGCCTTCCGGCGTCGCAGGGTCACGGTCTCCCCGCTTCCGGGTGTCTCCGGAGTGCGACCTCCACTCCCGACCTCCGGCGCGCTTCACCTCAGATTCCGGCGTCTCCGGAGGGCGATCTCCACTCCCGACCTCCGGCGCGCTTCACCTCGATCTCCGGCGACTCCGGAGTGCGATCTCCACTCCCGACCTCCGGCGCGCTTCACCTCGACCTCAGGTGACTCCTTACTCGACCTCTGGTGCCTCTCCACGACCTCCGTCGGCGCCCTCTCTCGACCTCTGACGGCTCCGGGTACGACGTCTGCTTTCTGTCAGCGTCGCTTCTCCACCTCAGGCCTCAGGTCTCCAGGCTTCTCGACATCAGGACTCCAGGAGGACACCGCTAAACAGGTCAGGAGCTTGCTGGTCTTCTTCTTTAAGGCCTCTTCACAATATTTAGGTCCTTAAGATGGTTTTTCTGGTCTTGGTCCCACACAGGGCTCTAGGCTGGGCTTGGTCAGTAGGGACTAGCATCAAGGGTGGGTTTCTGGACCCCACTCCAAGCACTGGTTTCCACCCTTGCTGCCTTACTCAGACCACTTTCTGAACTGGTCCTCTCTCCTCTCTAGTCAGATGCCAACTGCCACTCTGAGATGGCCTCCCAACATTCTAAACTGCCTCCCTCTGTCACAGGGTTCTAGAATGTTCTGGAAACCTCCAGTGGGTTCTGGTGATGTCACGGGTGACAATGGGTGGCCATCATTTTGTGTCTCAGGCCCTCAGACAGACGTTCCAGGGGTAGGGAAAATGGCTCCCTGACCCTGCATCAACACCAAAAAGTCTGGTGGTTCCCAAAAAGGAAAAATTATAACAGGGTTTGAGGCAAAAGTGGGACAAAATAAATAATGATGAGGAGGGACCACCCAAAGGGCTGACAGGTCTAACAGGTACGCATACGCGAGCACACCCATAGTGATACGGGCCGTATACATGCCTGTACGCTCACTATCACTATGGGTGTGCTCGCGTATGCGTACCCATAGTGATACGGACCGTACACGCGTGCGTACGCTCACTATCACTATGGGTACGCATACGGCAGCACTCCCATAGTGATAGGGAACATACACAGGCCCCTGAGCGAATGTACGGTGCCTTTCACACATCACAGTGGTGACAGGCAGCACACAGGAAGGAATAGAGCTGACATACTTGTCCATGGATGGACATCAAGGCATTGTCTGGGCAGTACTACATGTGTGGGGCACAGGTGTGAAAGGCTGTGATGTGGCACATTACTCCTGAGTCGAGAAGGCAATAGATGTATGATGAGATGTGTACAGATGTTATGTGTGACGGTGCAATATGTGCCAGGCATGCCCTTAACTCCTTTGACATGTGTGCATGTCGTACTGCTCACTTGGGATGAGCGTCACTGGCATGGCACAGTCAACAACACACGCAAGTGTCCCCTGATGCCCGCTACAGGGGTTACCACACCAGACATGTGACTATCCACGGTGCACGATGTGTCTATGTCATGTATGTGTGGTGTGTTCCCATTAGCTTGATGCTGATGTTCCCTCAAAAGCATCAGCTGTTGCAGCAACCAACATGTGTCTGTGTGTAGATGGACATGGCACACTGTTACGCACACCAGGCCACATGTGGTATCGGATGTGAGGTGCGTATGTATGCATGGGACATGGAGTAGCGTAACAAGGACATGTCTGCATCCTCTCAATGTATGTGTGGTGAGTCATTACATGTACACCTTATTGGCAAGGTGTGTGGGCTGTCCTAGTGTAATGTCATGTGACCTGTGGCTCTAGTGTTCCGCTACCTGTCTCTGAAATCGACATCCTACTTCTGCTGATGTGTTGATGTATGTCACTCCTGTGTTGCGTCTGGCTGTTCACTTACACTGGGACACAGCTAATCCCATGCCATGGCATGTGGAGGTTCACAATCTCTGTGTGTAGCTGGGTCTTGGTAGGAGTGTCACCTGGCAGCCATACGTGTCCAGGGCATGTGGCACATACCTGACTCCGTATGTAGCATATGTGTATTGACAGATTAACATGTGCTCAGTACAAATACATTGTTGTAGTAGTGCACTCACTCTTCCTTGTCACTTCCAAATTACTGCAGAGCGCCGCCTCTTCCCCGACCAATTCCGGACTTGGCTGACATGCGGGAGAATGACTGTATGCGCTGCTACCGCTTCCCCCAACCGTTGATTGAGGAGTTGACGGCAAGGCTGGCACCACACCTGCAACCGCTGCACAGGTATCCTACGGCACTGACACCCAAGCTGAAGGTAATGGCAGCCCTACATTTTCTTGCCACGGGTACCTTTCAATATACCATAGCTCATGTTGGTGGCATGTCCCAGAGCATGTTCAGCCGTGTGCTGCATGATTTCTTAGAGGCCATGTTGCTTCACCTGGATGAGTTCATCCATTTCCCAACTCCTGAACTGTTGACTGGGGTCAAGCGTGGATTCTATGCCCTGGGAGGGATGCCCCATGTCATTGGGTCCATAGATGGGACACATGTGGCTTTGGTACCACCACAGGCACAGGAGGTAGCGTATAGGAATCGCAAACACTACCACTCCATCAATGCCCTTGTGGTGTGTCTGTCCATCATGGTGATTTCACATGTCTGTGCTCGTTTTCCAGGATCAGCACACGATGCCTACATCATGAGGCGTAGCAGGGTGCCTGAAATGATGACGCAGCTGCGCAACGAACGAGCATGTGTTGTTGGTGGGTACACTCTGTCTATCCTGTATTTTGCGTAGACTTCCAGCACGACTGCTTCTCCTGTCCTACTTATGTCCATGTGGTTTCCATGTAGGGGCTATCCCAACATGCCATGGCTGATCACACCTCTCCGCAACCCCAGCACGCCGGCCCAGCTCCGCTACAACACCGCCCATGGCCGGACAAGGTGAGTGATAGAGAGGACATTTGGCCTCCTGAAGAGCCGATTCAGATGCCTCCACAAGACCGGCGGCGCCCTCCCATATGCCCCGGCGAAGGTCTGCAAAATCTTCATGGTCTGCTGCATGCTGCACAACATGGCAGTTGAGAAAGCTATGCCACTCATCCTGGATCAAGATGATCAGGACCATCCACCCGTGGAGGACGAAGGGCTTGGCAATGGGGCTAGTGATGTGGTTCCACAAGAGGATATTCGGAGTCGGCTCATACGCGACTTCTTTGCTTAGTGGTGAGTACCAGTGTCTGAGTGTGCACGCATTGGGCCCCGTGTGGCATGTGTTGCGATGTGTGTGTCCATCTGCATGTATGCCACGTGAGTCAGAGGTGTGTGTGGATGTGTCACTGGAGTGATGGTGCCAGTGATGAGTGTATTTCCCCAGTCATAATTGTGACCTAGCATGTTGTCATCCTTACATGTGTCGAGTACATGCACATGCAAGTGGCTGTGCTTTTTGTGGCTGACTTCTTGTGTGTCTCTCATCCCCAGGTACTTGCGCATGCCGTCTGCTGGTTGCATTGTTGTGGCACTGCTATTCCTCATGGACACGTCATCGTGTGCTGACTCAGCGTTACACGCACGGACAAGTTTGGAAGTCTCCTTAGGGTAAGGGATGCATCAGGGGTGTATTGGGTGTGGCAGTT
Organism: Triturus cristatus; assembly: GCF_964204655.1. Lineage (NCBI taxonomy): Eukaryota > Metazoa > Chordata > Amphibia > Caudata > Salamandridae > Triturus > Triturus cristatus. Next base: position 1,531,539,880 of record NC_140590.1, on the reverse strand, counting down.
GTTTATGATGTGTGCACACTGCCCCTGTCGATGTTTGGTTCCTCTGCAGACATGTCGCATCACCATGGGACACATGACATGTAGCTGGGTACACCTGAATAGATGGTCAGACTTGTTGACAGTCATCTGTGATGGGATAGTGGATTGTGATGATGGCATCAATGTGTGTAACACTGCCCTCGGACACATACGGTTTGCATTGGCTTGACATGGTGTGGGACTTCCACATCAGAGGATCAATGGTGTATGGCAGCCTCTCCGTGAGCAGCAGGGGGTGTTTAGCTGTTAGCCGACACTTGTGTGCCAGTTCCATGGCTATCACGCATTTGTGCTGCAGAAGGGGGGTTCCAGTGTTGGACCCACATGTTACTCCACATGACCTGTGTTTGTGTACTCCGAGTTGCCTCTGCATTCCCGAATACATGAATAATAAAGGTGTCCCTATGCCTCCAAGGTGCCTATTCTCAGTCAATGCTGGTGTGTTGCCACGGTGCATACGGCATGTCTGGCATGGTTTTCCGTGATAGTGGCTATGTGTCTATGTGTCGAGTAGCAAGATGCAAGCTGTTTGTGTGGGATTAGACTGTGTATTGTGCATGATGTCCATGACTGTGTGGGTATTGTGACATGTGCCATCCCCATGCATCCAACGTTGGCCAGGCCACCATTCTCTGCACCCACCTGACTCAAGCTTGCAGGACATGGTTCTGCCACCTGTCCACACATACCTGGGTGCCCCCCAGGACACTCCACATGATCCCTGACCTCTGCGCATGGCTGTTCCTGTACTCAATATGTCTGTCGGCACGGTTGTGCGGCCACCCCCTCAGCTGGTTGGGCCCATCACGGGTGTGTATGGTGCTCCATGTCTGTGTTGCCTAATACATTGTGACCCATGTGTGTCCTGTGCCAGACTCAGGCCCCAGGGTGTGGATGGTTGAAGTCATATGAGAACTCAGGCATGGTTAGACTTTACAAGACACATGTAAGGTAATAATGCAAAATGTAGGCATCATCTCTTTATCGTGTAACTTTTTATTTTTGTTGGGGTACGTTGGGGGGGGGGGTATGACATGAGGGGCTTTCCGGGTGTGTGGAATCCAAAGTTCACTAGGGGAGTTGGTGTCCTTGCCATTGGAAATCCTCAGAGTCCATGCCACAGTCTTTGTCAACATTGGTCAGACAGTGACCAGCAAGTCCATGTGGCAGAGAATGTCTTTTGCTGATGTGCTGCTGTTGGTCCAGTGGGCCAGGTGCCAGGCCAGGTGTCCTGGGAGATGGTGCTGTTGCGCCGACCCTCACGGTCTTTTCCGTGGACGACCCACCCTCCTGCGGGAACCCTCAGCAGCAGGCCGTGACGATGTTTGGGATGCTCCGTCGGATGTCTCCTCCTCCTCCTGATCCCTCCCTGTGGGTGGTGATGTTCTACGCCTGGTGGCACAGGGAGGGTTGCCCATGTTGTCGGCTATCCGACGGAGTGTACGGTGAATTCCCTTGAACACCGTCACGAGCTCAGCCTGTCTGTCCTCCATCCGCCTTAGTGTCGCAGTAGACAGGCATGTTGCTCCGCATGTTGCTGGGCCTGCTGGGTCTTGATCTCCTCGAGGGTGGACACAACCTGGGCCATGCCCGTGGTGTCCTGCCGGTATGTGTCCAGGATGTTTTTGACATGGGAATATACCGGTTCCGCAGCCAACTGGTCAGGCTCGCACCTCCGCCGTCCTCCACTCCCACCACCCCTACCCACTTGCACCTGGCCTGCCCTTGTGGGCACATCGGGTCTCCGGGACCCCTGAGGGGTGGCATTAGCGTTGTCGCCTGCCTCCTCCTGGGTGCCTGGTACACCGTGTCCCTCCTGGTCAGCCTGGCTGCATTGTGGTGGTGGGGCAGGGATCCTGGGTGTCTCCTGGGATGTGGCAGGAGTGGGGGTGGTGGTTGGCCTAGTTGTACCTGACGCAGGTGCTGCAGGTGGTTGGACACCAGAGGGGCCAGGTTGGTCGGGGTCGTCCACAGAGTGGTGAGAGTCGTCGCTGCCGGTGGGTCCGTCATCCCGCAGAACCGGGTCCTGTGAGTCTTCCCCCCCAGTGTTGGGGGATGATCCACGACGTTGACCTGTGTGTGAGAGAGACAATGTTAATTTTGTTCCATGCAACATCCATGTTTCATTCGTTTCTAAGTTGGCACATTTCCTCTGGGAATTTGGATATCTCTTGCATTCCACTCACAGTGCACTTGTGCATGGGTATGTCCCTTGGCCACAGCTTTTGAGACTTTACCTATGTGTGGCACAGTCTTACTTGCTGCGTCAATTGTGACTGCAGTCAGCAGTGGAGTGAGCAGGTGTGGCGAGCCATGCATTGGCGCCTTCCGTGTTGCACTGTACGTGGTCACATGGAGTTGTTCCACACACTTATTTAATGCAGGTAGCTGGCGTTGTGCTTGTGCACAGGTTGAGACATGGCCCAGTGTTTTGCCATGGAGAAGAGAGGGGGATTCAGGCACTGCCCACCCTTGTCTACATGCATGCAGTCCACCTGCTGACGAGCAGACATTCCCAAACCCCACAAGGCTGAATTGGTCTCCCTGTGTGTCCCTTTCTCACTCCCTCTCTGTCCCCCTCTCCCTCCCTCCCTGTGCCAGCCTCCTCCCTCTGTCCGTCTCCCTGTGTCTCCCTCCCTCTCTCCCCCTCTCCCTCCCTCTGTGTGTCACCCTCTGTCACCTCAGCCCAGCTTCCTAGGCACACACTTTTTGCAGATCTTTGAATGGCCCTTGGCTTGTTGATGTGAGTTTGTTTCTGATCTCCAGGCACCCATTGGGTGTAGTGTCTGTGTCTGCGCTGCTGCTGTGTGTCACCCTCTGTCACCTCAGCCCAGCTTCCTAGGCACACACTTTTTGCAGATCTTTGAATGGCCCTTGGCTTGTTGATGTGAGTTTGTTTCTGATCTCCAGGCACCCATTGGGTGTAGTGTCTGTGTCTGCGCTGCTGCTGTGTTGGTGTGTGCTGCCACTCTTTCACAGTGTTGGCTGTTCATTAGCTGCTGTCATGTGCAAAAACGTGCCTTCACCCCCATGTCTTAATGCAAGGCGTCCGCCATTTGCTGGCAAGTCTTTCCTGTGTTGTAGTAAGGACTCCCTTAATACGTACATACATTGTTAAGTTAGCATAACCACGTCAGAAGTTAGAAAGCCATCTTGCGGCTTTTGCACACGACACTGCGTTCACATGTTATTGCTTAAACGAACTGCTGACTCGAGTTTTGCCTCACACGAGAGCAATCTGTTGTTACCATCCCGAGCTCTGCGAAGCGACCTTGGTCTGCACACGATGTGACAAACAGTCTGAGTTGTTAGACAATGCATGTTTTCCACTCTAGGTTGATCGACCCACTATTTAGTCATAACACACGAGCAGCTGCACATACCTGAAAGTTGGTCCTTTTAATATCACGGACATCATGTTTATTATTCAGACCGAAGACGAGCCTTCCTGCGAGAAGACTCCTGATGCTCCTGTGATGTGATTTCACTAAGCTGATCTTTGAGGTATGGGGTCCCCTATTCAAGCCTAAGAGACCTTCTGTTAGTCTAATAATAATATTAGCTTCTTAGTAAAGGGAAAGTGGTAGTATCCACTGTCATTATAACATGATCACCCCTTTTATATTCTATGGAATTGTAACTATGTTGATGGTTTTGATTTTAATCATTTGTCTGCTTGTATTAGCCAAAGTACTGCATATTAGGACACGTGGTCTATAAAAATAAACTCTTTTTATTTTCACCGTGTCTCTGTTGATTCTTGTTGTGGACTGATGTGAGAAGAATATACGAACAGGTATTTCCGATTCCCACCATTCCTGAGTATGTACTGAGTCGCGTGTTCTGGGTTGTCTTTTCATTGGGACCGCCGAGCTAAATCTCGGATCACGAATGGGACACTTATGCTAGCCGGATACTGGGTTCTGGGTTCTGAGGTGAGTTTCTGGTACACCACAACTCACTGAGGTCCTGGGGTTCTACGCATAGTTCTGTGTATAAGCAGAATCCCTGCAACATGGCGCACCTAACGTCTGGTCTATGAGTTGAAACGCCTTAGTAGTGCTCGCGTTTGTCCACAACACCCTCATTCTTGTTTCCGGATAACAAGTCTGACGGATTTAAAACCTACCTAGGTCTATTGATATAGGTTCTTTCAAGCTTGATAATTAAAAAGGTTATTGAACCCTTGTGCTACTGATAGTTTCAAGTGTGTGTTGTCCTAATGTCGGTGGAGATTGCGGCGCACAGCCGTGCGGCTGTGAAACGTCATTTGACGCAGTTTGGGGTACCGGACACTGGTATGAACGTCATCTTTGTAGTGGGAGCCGATGCGGCTCATCCCTATGAGTTGTTCTACTCTTGGGTGACGATTCCAGCGGTGGGGGATGATGACACCTTTCATTCTTACACTGCCGCTGCAGTGCCGGCGAACTATATGCCGTATAGGACACAGGAAATACCAATATCTGCTTGGCAGCACCATATTTGGTTTAATGGCGCCCTTCCCCATGTGGTTATACCGCCGAGAATGGGCCCTTTATCAATTGCAGGGGCCACTTGGCCGGTACTAGCCGGATTTACGCCTCATCTCCGTTACCTCACGGTGACGGTGGCTGAGTTGCGTGTACTACACACTGCCCTCATTACGGTATATAGGGCGTTAGTGCAGTATGTGTCGCGCAATATGCAGGCGGGGGCACCTGCTGTTGCGGGACAGCCTACTGATCATCACGCGGTGGTCATTAGTCCTGTTATGGTTAATTCTGTTATGGGCAAGCGCCCCCAAACTAGGGATGATTTCCCCTTTTGGCTTGCTGAAAAATTTGACCAAATAGAAGCGGTTTACCCGAATACTACTCCTGTGGAGAAACACAGGATCCTCACCATTAGTTTGCCTAAAGACTTGGTCCCCCACATAGATGATTGTGTAAATTGGGTCTTTGCAGCGACGTACGCGCAGTGCTTTGGCTCTCCGTCTATGTTGCAGCTGCCCTCCGTTATCAAAAGAGTTCAAGAGAACCATGGTGCGGAGTCTGCGATAGAGTTAGGGATGCGGCTCCTCGGGCAATTTGACCTGGTGGCTACCATGATAATTGGTAACCTGAAGGGTGATGCTTTGCATTTCCAGGTTCGTAATGAACTGAAACGAGTTGCTGAGGAGGACAAATCGCAGGAATTTGCGAAAATAATCGCAGAGGCATATCGGGATTTGGGTCGTAGCTCTTTAGGAGTTAAGCCTGTAATAAAGAATCCCGATCTAAAACAGCAGGGTAAGGCAGAAACGTCTGGTAAGGACGAACGGCCCTTTTTTCCTAAACAAAAATGGCAGGTTAAACAACAGGGAAAGCAGCAGCAACAGAAACAGGGCTCTCGGCCTGCCTCTCCCGTACAGTCTAGTAGTGAACGCACTTATGATCTGCGCGATCGTGCTGCTATAAAGTCTCCTGATAGATTTCAGGTTTCTGAACAGCGCTCTCCTCGTTCTTCACAGGAAACATCGGCTACACAGTCCGGTGGCGGAGGCGGTGGCAAAGGTCGGGGTGCTCCACAACAGCGTGACCAGCCCCGACAGACTGAGGGTAAAGGCAAGCAGGACGAATTTGCACGACAAAGACCCCCGTTTCAGAAGAAGAAAGTGGCGGCTCTGACGGCAAGGTATGCCTCAGATAGTGCGGACACAGCTTCGGAACCGGACATGGGCGCTGACGCTCCTGGACAGCGCAGCGGAAATTACCATAGTCCGTCAAGCTCTGCGTCCATTTCTGGCGGTGACAGCAACTGATATATCGGTTACTGTTGAAACAGCTGACACCAGAGTGGCTCCCCCTGACAGACTTTATGAAATAGTCTTATTAATTGAGGGTGACATACAACGTACAATAAAAGGGATTTTTTGGGATAATCTGACCACCACCTATGATATCCTCCTAGCGGAGGCAGATTGGCCCCCAGCTTTCATTTTAGAGGCTCCTTGAGGGGAGGAAGTAATCCTCCCGTCCTTTGCGCACACAGTGCCTAAGGACCAAGCTGAAGTGTATGCTGAGGAGTGGGCGCTTGCGCTTGCGCCGGCGGTGTATCGTACTCAGGTGGGATGGGACAGATTGTCCCCCTGCCATGAGATTCCATTGCGGTCTATGCCCCAGCCTCAACCTCAATATCCTATGCGTCGTGAAGCGAGACCCCACGTCGCGGCAATCCTTGAACAATTGGAATATCAGGGTGTTATTGAGACATGTGTGTCCCCTATGAATAACCCTTTATTCACTGTAACGAAGCCTGACGGCTCGTACCGTTTAGTTTTGGATTACCGGCACCTAAACTCCCATTGCCGGACCTGCGCGGTACAAAATACACATAGCTCGGCTTTGGTCGACAGTCTCGTGCGTAAAAGATTTAAAACGACACTTGACATTTCCAATGGCTTTTTTAGCCACAACCTGTCCACACTGAGTAGCCAGTGGACAGCGTTTACTTCAGGCGGAAAACAAAAACAGTTTACAAGATTAGCCATGGGTTACAAAAATAGCCCTGGCGTCTTTTCTGCTCGCGTGGTTTCTCTTTTAGAAAGAATAGACCCCGAAGCATACTCCTATGTTGACGATATCTATCTTACGGATGATGAGCTGATGCCGCATCTGTCTCGGGTTGACAATATTATCGTGAGTTTTGCTGACTATGGCTACAAATTCAATTTTGCGAAGTCACACATCGCAGAATATACGGTGTTGTTTTTGGGCTATGAGCTCAACAATGAAGGTAAGGGGTTAGCCCCCCACTTTCTGGAAAAGTGTGCACGCTTAAGTGCTCCTACGACACTGAAGAAATTACAATCTCTGCTGGGTTTTCTGAATTTCGGCCGTACGTACATTCCTGATTATGCCCAGCGTATCAAGCCGCTTTACGCCTTGGTACAGCCTTCGTTTTCGAAATCTAGCTGGCAGCTAGAACACTCTGCAATTTTACAGTCTTTACAGGCTGACCTTCTTGCTTCACAATACTTGCTGACACGTGATAACCGCACTAACCTGGTAATAAGAATAGTACCAGGCGCCGTGGGGTTCACGTATTTCACGTTTAATGAGGGCGACACAGTCCCCATTGCGTACAAATCCCACTTGTACACCTCTGCTGAATTACGTTTTTCCACGGTCGAAAAAGTTCTGACTGCTGTGCAGATGGCGATCCTCAAGGAACGCGCACTGTCGCATGGGAAACAGATTCTGGTTGTAACACCATATCCTGCTTTAGAGGCAGTGACTAAAGCAAGTGTACCAAATTCTAAAGCTTTGCATCCACGGTGGATACAATGGGCCACAACACTGACGTCGCCAGACGTCACTTACATCTTTGATGCCTCATTACAGACTCAAGAGTACTTGCAGTATGAATTCGTTCATCCGGCACCTCTGTCTTTGCGCCCGCTCGAAGAATACCATTGTGTCATATACACTGACGGGTCTGCGCAACCCGCAATTGGATCGAAGCACGCTTATTCTGCGGCTTGCGCAATTGTCGTAGGTACATTCGTAAATGGTGAATTCCAATCTGATGCAGTGCATACGCAGTCATTGGGTGATTGTACCGCGCAATTGGCGGAGCTCCGGGCTCTGGTGCTTGCACTGGAGTTTGCTGATCCCCGAGTCACTATTCTTATAGTGAGTGACTCCTTCTACTGTGTCCAGTCCTACAATGACAATTTACACTTCTGGTCTCAGAATGATTACCGCGACACTAAAGGTAGCACAATTAAGCATAAAACGCTTTGGGTTCGGGTGGCAGACTTTAAAGAACGTCTCCCTCTCGTGAGTGTTATTCACACTCTTGGTCACCAGCGGCTTGGTGTCCATGCTGTCGGCAACAGCTTAGCTGACGAGGCAGCGAAAACAGCAGTGGCTACATACTTAGTGGCAGCAGTTACAAGATCCAAAAGTAAGATTGATGATGACATCTTGGCAGCTATTGCTGCTACAGAGAAGGGAGGAGATTACCCGAAGGGTTTTCCCTCTCGGTATATTTATCATTTAAGTCCTGATAACGTCCCATTAGTGAGGATTAACGACGTTGGTGATAGAATTATTCCCAACGCGGACTGCAGACCAGCACTGATCTTGGCTGCGCACGAGGGGTTGGCGTCAGCCCACGCCGGTGTGTCAGCTACAATATCTCTGCTACAACAACGTTACTGGTGGTTTGGTTTATATAAACAAGCGCGCGCTTATGTTCTTGATTGTGACATTTGCCAACAGATTAAACCTTCTACTGTTGCGCGCCCACCACAGACACAGCTGTACATCTCTAATAAGCCATTTGGTTGTGTTTATTTAGATCACTGCGGTCCTTTTTCTTCTGATACTGCGTACAAGTACATCTTGGTTGCAGTGGATTCGTGCACACGTTTTCTTTGGGTATGGCCACAAAGGAGTGCTGACTCGCGGACTGTCATCAGGGATTTGCGTGTCTTTGTGGGAACTTTTGCGTGTGGTACCTTCCATTCTGATCAGGGCCCTGCGTTCGCCTCTAAGGCTTACAAGGAGGCTATGAAAAATTTGGGGGTCCTTGTCAAATTTTCGTCTCCCTACCGACCTGAGGGTAATAGTGTGGTGGAGCGAATGAACCGTGACTTAAAGCAATCTTTGACAGCACGTGTTTTAGGCACAGGCCGGAACTGGCTAGCCCATTTGTATAACGTCCAACGTGCACTTAATAATCTCCCTAGAAGGTCTCTGGGTGGGCGGACCCCGTACATGATGCTCTTCGGAATCAGAATGTTTGTTCCAGACCTTGATGGTCTAGACATTGCGGCGTCGACCGCACCCTTTGACGTAGATGATCACTGTGCTGTTTTGCAGACTCTACAAGAAGCCAGAGACTCTCTTTCGAAAGAACATTTGCCCTCCACGTCTGATACTGAGGTTCAGATTCCGGTAGTCGGCTGGCTACCCCGAGTTGGAGATCTGGTCCGTGAGAAGGTGGAGAACAAGAAGGAGTTTGGCCCCTCTTATCGTGCACCAGTTCCAGTGCTTGGAGTGCAGGGTACAAGAACAGTCATTTTACCTCCACTTCCTGGTCGCAAAGAAAACAGTTACATCTCTATTGACAATGTCAAACTTCAGCGAGTGGCCGATACTTCTTAGTATGACTCCGGCAGTTTCATGCCAGACGATGCAAAGACATTCAATGTCGGTTCCTGCTTCTACCACCTTGTCTGATGTTGCCATCGAGATGCATTCAGTTACTGATCCCTTGCTGATACCACCTGCTGGTGGTTTGCCCGATGAGACTGAGTATGCTTATCCTACACGTGGACCTTCGCCTGTTTTACAATCTACAGCACTTGGCCAGTCCCGTTTTTCCTTTGACACTAACTCTTTGCCCTCAACTCCCCCATCAAACATTGCTGTTTTTGTGAGCTGGTTTAAGAAACATTTTTTGATAGCTCCTTGGACATACATCTGGTTGATGCTTTTTGGTATTTTTTTGTTTATGTCCATTGGATTTGTTGTAGTTTTCTTCCGTTTGGTGGATGGCCATTATCTCAAAGAGAGATCGACAATTAGACTTATCAATGGAACTTTGGCCCCCCACTCCTCATCCCACATCATGAAAAGGGACCAGACTTTTGTGAATATTACTGCCTGGCCCGTCATGGATGGAATCGCATGGGATGCAGTTAAATTTCAAATTCATGGGCCTACAGAGGTCATTAATGTGCCTAATGTATTTCGTGTTTCTATGGGTGATGTAGTTAAACAGAACATACGTTCTGATGATTGGGATGTACACGCCATTGAAGCACTGTTTTCAGATTTGAAATATTATGCCGCCTTTGATGCTGAGGATTTGTATGAAAATGCGGCTAATTATGCGGAACAGTATTGTTTTCAACATTATGGCAATCACTTCCTGCATAAATCGAATTCGTTTAGAAATTTTGTAAATTTTACCCAGTGGGAACATTGTCCCACCCCCTCGTTTGGCAGTTCACATACATTAGTTGATAAGTTTACTTATTTTACTGATTTCAGTGTTTCAGCCCCGGCATCCTTTTATTTTAAAGTTAAGCCCGAGTCTGCCTCCAAGATTAGACTGACACACACCAAATTGCTATATTCTAAGTCCTTTATGGATGAGTTGTCAATCAAAGGTTATGATCTATGGAAGGCTACTATTGATCTTAAGTCGGTTTGGGGTTCCAAACCGTGGCAGGTTCAGGGAACTGAAGCTTTACACCGTGCCTGTCTAGTACCAAATCATATGTTGTTTTTAAATGCAACCATCTTCCAAACCACCTGTTTCGGATTGGCCACTTCTAAAAAACTAAATTCGCCTTCTGTGCCGGATCTGGGTGCTTACCCAAATTGGTATAATCACACAGATCTGTCCCTTCCTGCTTTGCAGTTATTGGTTTCCAATTCGTCTTTCAATATTTCGAAATTTAATAGTGAGGGATGGTTAATTTGGCAGAGCAGTTCTGATACCTGTCAATGTCGTTTTCTAGGACTGAAACCGGGGTATACTCAAGATCGCGTGGACCCCCGGTTTGAGTCGTCACATACAGTAACTACATACTCTGTAGGGAAATTATGTCAGTCCTGGCTGCGACATTCCACCTTGGCATCTGTCAAAGTTCATTTATCAAAGTTACATGACAAAATAGATTTGAATGATTTTGTTAAGGGTCCTGTGGGTGGCAGATCCAAGAGATGGGCGTATGCTATTTACAACGAAGTATGGAAACTGTCGCAAATTGAGGCAGCTTCAAGATTGAGAGCTATTGATCAGGCTAATATGGAAAAAGTATTAGCAGTTATTGATAACAGCATTAACACTCTTTCTTCTCGCATTTATACATTAGATAATATTGTTTCTTCAATTGTGGATGTTGTGCAGGATGATATGTCTGTGTTGTATCATGGTCAAAACCAGTTGCGTTCTGTTATGCAGTTTGCATGGACATTACAAACATTGAAGGCAGGGAAGGTCCCTTGGGACTATCTGAATACAACATCGTTATTTCTTCCCTTTAACCTTACTGACAAACAGCAGTTCATGTCCATGAAGGATGCTACATATTCCTTGCTCCATATTGAGAAATTGGAGCCGTTACCTTTTTCTGTTGCGGAAGTCGACTCCGCTGTGTGGCTCTTACACGGATTGATAACTCTACCGTTTGCGCTTTTTAAGTTTACCTCTTGTATGAAACACTATGCTCTGGGTAGATATGAACAGCTGGGTACCGCTTTCATACATGAAGTCTGGTCCCTCCCCTTTACGTATAGATGTACAAGGGACGGTACTGAGGTTTATCTGAGGGGTGAGGAATGTACAACGTCACCTGATCATTCTGTTGTATGTAGGCACATTCAATTGCACGGTGCTTGTAATGTACACGCTCCGAATTTGGCCTGCGTCCTCAAAGGTATCCCGGTACCAGTGATTACGCCATCTTTCACGCTGCTTGCAAACGGTAGTTATTTAATTTTAAACAATGAAGCTTGCTGCGGGATGTTAGTAGGGATCCCGTATATAGTAACTGTAACACAGAGGGTTGTCTGCTGCAATAACGTCCTGTTTCCACCCCCGCATGGGAGGCTGGATGCTTCCATCTGGCCTTCGATTCCAACCTTGAAAGCAGAGTTCAACAAGATGAGCAGAATAAGAGCGCTATTGTCCCAAAAGGAGGTGCCATTGACTTCCTCCCGGGAAACATTTGTCCTTCACGTAGCAAATACGCGTACCGAGGTACAGGCGCTTTTGAATACTGACCTCCCCCTGCATTTTGGAGCTTTGATCCAAACAATTTTCAATGCCTCGTCCACGACTGGCCTGGCTCATTTTTTTAAACTTGTGGGCTCGGGCCTCGTGACCTCTTTCCAAACTATTTTTGGTGTGATTCCGGCATTTTTTCATTCTATTTTCTCCAGCGTCTTTGGAGGTGTCCCGTTAATTCTGGCTCTAGTGGCAGGTGTGCTACTTTTACTTTTCATCTTGCGGAATGGCTGCTCTTTCTGTGCCACACAACAGCCTGTCCCGTCTGCAGCTTCTTCGTGACAGGATGCTTGATTACTATGGTGTCCTGCCGTTGGCGACTCTGAGGCTGGCATATGGATTATCCTTCCGGTATTCCTACTTCACCTGCGTGCAACCTGTCTTCCACTGCCTAGATTGTCCCTTTGAATGGCCTATGGATTTGTGCTTATCCAACATGGTGTCTCCGGACCCGGATTATGATCGACTGATGAGGCCCTTAGTGTCTCACGAGTCTGCCTGTTCTGGTGTTCGGATTATGGCCTGCGGTGCGGCGCATGGTATCCTGGGTAATTGGGACATCGTGAGAGCGGCATATGACTTCTTGGATATGAGTTATTTGGAAGTACACGCTGGTTGCCCTCTGATGGTGCTAGAGGCTCCGCTGATAGAAGAACACGTATGTTCCTTTTCTTTACTTAACTGGATGGCTGAAACCTTCAGTGGCCGTGCCAATGATTTTCTGCTGGAGGCTGTGGCCACATATGCTGCGTATACTTTCATGGATTGAGTGAACTATCGTCCACTGTGTTTTCCTCACGTGTCTTGAACTGTCCCTGTACGTCTGCACTTATGCCCGGTGAGGCGTTTTTTCATTTTTTCACCCCCCACGGCACGTTTGAGGTTTTTTGTTTTTTCTTTCCATTTTTGTTTTTTTCCTGTTTGGACTTTGCCTGAACTGATCAATGTTTTTTAAATTGGATACGCCTTGTTCTGCTCTGTCGCGCTTGAACTCTGCGTTCTCTCTTTTCTTGCATACTAAGTAGTGCTTCGATCAAGGGGGCATGTAGTAAGGACTCCCTTAATACGTACATACATTGTTAAGTTAGCATAACCACGTCAGAAGTTAGAAAGCCATCTTGCGGCTTTTGCACACGACACTGCGTTCACATGTTATTGCTTAAACGAACTGCTGACTCGAGTTTTGCCTCACACGAGAGCAATCTGTTGTTACCATCCCGAGCTCTGCGAAGCGACCTTGGTCTGCACACGATGTGACAAACAGTCTGAGTTGTTAGACAATGCATGTTTTCCACTCTAGGTTGATCGACCCACTATTTAGATATAACACGAGCAGCTGCACATACCTGAAAGTTGGTGCTTTTAATATCACGGACATCATGTTTATTATTCAGACCGAAGACGAGCCTTCCTGCGAGAAGACTCCTGATGCTCCTGTGATGTGATTTCACTAAGCTGATCTTTGAGGTATGGGGTCCCCTATTCAAGCCTAAGAGACCTTCTGTTAGTCTAATAATAATATTAGCTTCTTAGTAAAGGGAAAGTGGTAGTATCCACTGTCATTATAACATGATCACCCCTTTTATATTCTATGGAATTGTAACTATGTTGATGGTTTTGATTTTAATCATTTGTCTGCTTGTATTAGCCAAAGTACTGCATATTAGGACACGTGGTCTATAAAAATAAACTCTTTTTATTTTCACCGTGTCTCTGTTGATTCTTGTTGTGGACTGATGTGAGAATAATATACGAACAGGTATTTCCGATTCCCACCATTCCTGAGTATGTACTGAGTCGCGTGTTCTGGGTTGTCTTTTCATTGGGACCGCCGAGCTAAATCTCGGATCACGAATGGGACACTTATGCTAGCCGGATACTGGGTTCTGGGTTCTGAGGTGAGTTTCTGGTACACCACAACTCACTGAGGTCCTGGGGTTCTACGCATAGTTCTGTGTATAAGCAGAATCCCTGCAACAGTGTGGGGACACACTGTTTGTCTGGCTGTGACCTAGGCCATATGGGCAGAGGGCATTGTTGTCTGCTTCTGAGTTGCACTATGAGATTTTTGGGGCACACACTCCCGCCATCCGGCTTACCGTGTCTTGTGTTGGTGTTTTCTGTGGCCTGTGACTTGGCATTGTCCAGCTGGGTGCATGGGGCATGGTGGCGCTAGTGGCATGTGCGTGTTCATGGAGTGTGGTTGAGTCATGCGATAGCTTGGGGTGGTTGCGTGCCTGATTGTGAGTTTGGTTGTGGATGACCTTCCCCCCATGTGAGGTGAGTTGTTTGTGTACTCACCCGGCTCTCGGAGTCCTTCTACTCCATCCACTGACACCACCGGCAGTATGGCCATCACCCTCTCCTCCCAGGGATGGTATTGTACGGGTCTGCGGGGCGGCCCTCCTCCAGTGATGTTGGCCTGGTTGTGGTCGTCGGTCATTTTGGCTCGGACCCTCCACCGCAGATCGTACCACCTGGCTTGGCATTCATGCCTGGTCCTTCTGGTGGACGCAACAGCATTCACAGCATCGACAATCCTCTGCCACATGGCTGTTTTTTCGGACATGCTGGTCTGTCTGACCAATGTTCCAAAGAGGTGTGGCTCGACTCTGAGGATTACGTCGACAAGGACCTCCAACTCTTGGCTAGTGAACTTTGGATTCTTGTTAGTGGGCATGGTGAGGGGTGTGGGTGTGGATGGTTGTGGGGGGTGTGGGTGTGGATGGTTGTGGGTGTGTGGGTGTGGTTGTGCAGGTGTGTGTGTGAATGTGATGAGGGGGTGTTTGTGAAGGTGGGTGTGTGAAGGTGTGCAAGTGTAAGGTGTAGTAAAGGTTCAAGTATGGTGCTGTAGGTTGTCTGTGGGGTCTGGCAGCAGTGAGTCTGCTGCAAAGGCTCATGGTTTGTGTCTGTGGGCCCTTTTTATTGGTCCATTGGTGGGTGTGGCTGTGTTTGAATTTTGGGTGGGTGTGTTATAAGGACTGGTTGTGTTTTGGGCCTCTGTTTGGGATTTTGGCAGTTGCAGGTCAGTGAATGTGTTGTATTTGTGCTTGTTGGACATGTTTTGTGGGTTTGTGCCATTCGAATAGTGTATTCTTGTGTTGTTTTGCTTTGTCCTGGTTGTGTACGTGCGATTTTAGCGTGTGTACGGTGTGTACTTCGGCAATTTTGTTGTACAGTGCTGTCCTTGTGTCTGGCTTGGTACGACTCGTACATGCGCGATGTTGGGTGAAGGTGCTGGTGTTGGGGCCTGGGGTGCGCTCCGTACTTAGAATGTTGGGGTGGGGGTACACTCCATATGTACGCGGGTGAGGGTACGGGTCGTACATACACGGTTGGGGTGGGGGTACGGGTCGTACATACACGGTTGGGGTGGGGGTACGCTCCATGCATACGCGGGTGAGGGTACGGGTCGTACATACACTGTTGGGGTGGGGGTACGCTCCATACATACGCGGGTGAGGGTACGGGTCGTACATACACAGTTGGCGTGGGGGTACAGTCCGTACATACACGGTTGGGGTGGGGGTACGCTCCATACGTATGCGGGTGAGGGTACGGGTCATACATAGACGGTTGGGGTGGGGGTACGGTCCGTACATACACGGTTGGGGTGGGGATACGCTCCATACATACGCGGGTGAGGGTACGGGCCGTACATACACGGTTGGGGTGGGGGTACGCTCCATACATACGCGGGTGAGGGTACGGGTCGTACATACACTGTTGGGGTGGGGGTACGCTCCATACATACACGGGTGTGGGTACGGGCCGTACATACACGGTTGGGGTGGGGGTACGGTCCGTACATACACTGTTGGGGTGGGGGTACGCGCCATACGTACGCGGGTGAGGGTACGGGTCATACATACACTGTTGGGGTGGGGGTACGCTCCATACGTACGCTGGTGAGGGTACGGGTCGTACATACACGGTTGGGGTGGGGGTACGCTCCATACATACGCGGGTGGGGGTACGGGCCGTACGTACGGGGGTGTACATACACGGGTGGGGGTACGTCTCGTACATACACGGGTGTACATACACGGGTGTACATACACGGGTGTACATTCACGGGTAGGGGTACGTCTCGTACATACACGGGTGTACATACACGGGTGGGGATTCGACTCGTACATAGGAGGGCTGGGGGGAGTGTTGGGCGCGTATGCGGGCACATGTCTCCATGGTTGCTATGGGAGTTCGGTGCGGACAGTGTTTTTTCCATCCGGTTGTAACATCGGACGCACGGGATGGATCGTACTAGCGCGGTCGGACTTCACTTTTCACATTTGTACGGTAAATCGTCCGAGGATGTGTGGGACACATTTTCCGACCCGAGGACGTGTGGGGAATAATTCCCAATGCGATTCGTATGGACTTTTTCCCATGCGAATCGTACTTGGCAGTTTGTACGGCACTTGTACGATTCGTACGGTAAAAAGACCGGATACGAGTCGTACGGGGAATTTTTTTTTGCAGGATCGTAATCGGCACCAAGGTGTGTGGATAGAGGGGATAGTCCTTGGACTAGATCTTGCCTGATGCATTTTTCTGTGTCTTCACAGCAACAGTCCAGCCCTACCACATTAGAAATGGAACTGAGCACAAGTCTTGAATCTTATGGTAGAGGAAGTCAAAGTGTAGGTAAGAGATAATCAGTAGGGAATGGGTTTGCTTATTTTAATATGTCTACACTATCCATAAAGGAATGTCCTAGATTTCAATTTTGTGATTCATCAGCCATGGATATTCTAAATCCCCATCGTCCCTCATCGCAGCATTTCTTCGATAAGGGTGTCTATAGACCAATCACGGAAACCCTTTGCTTAAGCACAAAGCAGGCTATAACTCCTTGGTCCAACCTCTCAACCACCTACAGTCGGCACATTGATTTCATCTCCATCCTCCATAGCATAGTCTGGGTGCTTCATCCTTATGCCATGATTTAAGTGGGCAGAAACTTTCCCAAGTTTGCTTTCATATTCCATCCCTTCCCCCTCTCCAATCCTGATCTGTTCTTAACTCCCCACATCTCCATTATGGTTTTCTGCACAGAAAGAAACAGTGTCTGAGTTTTCAGCACAGATAACAATGAATAATTGTTCCCAATGACTTCCCATTAAAACCAAAAATACAATTTTCACTCTTTATTCAATACTTTTGCGCTACCAAGAGGTGGCACCCCAATGCATTCTCACCTCACCTTAAAGCATAAGCCCTATGCACCGAAAACAGATTCACTAAACTAACCCTGGGCGTAGTTCGCGAAGTAGCGCTACGCGTAGCTACGCAAAGTGCACTTCGTACTACGCGAGCTACGCGTAGCATTTCGCGAACTGCGTAGTACCCTGTTCGCACTGTGCAATATGCCGTTTTCAATGATTGCACAGTGCGAACAAGCCTCCGGCACTGTGCAATCATTGAAAACGGCATCTTGCACAGTGCGAGCTGTAGTTTTCTGCTGCTCGAGTAGATTTTTACTGGAGCGGCAGCTTTCTCAACGCGAACTGGTAGTTTCTCATCGCGAGCGGTCGCGAGCATACGCGACCACTCGCAATGAGAAACCTGACCTCCCCGCGTTGAGAATCTCGCCGGGAGGTTTATTTTCCATGCTTGCGATCGCCAACTTGATGTTGCTGATCGCGAACGAGGAAAAAGTCTCACCGGGATGTCATTTTGCTTGCTCGCCGTCGCCAACTTGACGTTGAGGACGGCGAGCAAGCAAAAAATGACCGCTGCACTACGCAACGGTTCGCTACGCGTGTTTGCACTGTGCTACGTGCAATTCGCGTAGTGCGAAGTAGCGCAAACTACGCAAACTATGCAAGCGTAGCATAGTGCTTTGCCCAGGCTTAGTAACCAGCTTTTCATCATCATTTTACATTCCTTTTTGACAGTAACTAACATGCGTGTTGGTCCCGATATAAACTTAGGTCGATATTTAGAAAGTCAGTAAAGTGATCACAGGGAAACTGCAGGTTGGAGATAAAAGGGGACTCTTGTTGTGGGTGTATGGGTGTGGTCTTGTGTGGCACTTTGCTTGGTATCTTCACAGTTGCCAGACTTGCGTACCTCAGATGGAACACAAATAAGCAGCATCGCATTGGTGTTGAACCTTCTAGCAAAGAGTAAGTGACGGTGTATCAGTAGACAGACTCATATGTCCATTTCCTTTGTTCCTATTGTGTGCTCAGTTATAATTCCCTGGCAGTAAATCTTCTTCAAATCTACTGGCACCTTTTAAACCGTGCTGTCCTTAAATGATCTACTAAATGGCTAAGCTATTATTTTCTCTGCACTACCGAAGAAGCCGTTTAGATCATCAGGGCAATCTCACTATTCATGCAACGCAGCACAACAAGCAAGGTTGTTGTGCTGCAATGTGTGACAGGGACAGTGGCAGGACTATATCTAAAAAGATTTGGACCTGCTGCCTTCTTCCCGCAGTGCAAAGGCTGGTGAAAATTATGGGGCCTTTTGTGGTGGGTAGAGAGGCGATGTGCAGATGGAGAAGGACATAGTACTTTGATTGTGTCTTTCCCTAATGCCCTAATGCCCTAATGCTCTTTTTTGTGTGTTTGCAGCACCCACTGTGGCATGGAACATTGAGAATACTTTAAAGGAATATACACATAATTATGGACTACATCTATCATGGTTCTGGGAGACCAGGGTAAGTGACAGAGAATATCAGCTAATGGATGTGAACCATATGTGTTTGAGTACGTCTTTGGCCCTAAATGCATGATCTGTTGTCCTTCAGTAATTGATGTGTAAGATCCAGCCTCATTTCACACAACCTGCTTCTCCTCCTCTGTAACTGTTGTGTCTGTGACTGTTGACTGTTGTGTGCAATGTAAACTAATATGGCTCCATGGCACTCCTATAACCCACATATTCAGACCATATTGACGTCTCCCACATCCTTTCTAGCCCTGTCTGGCTACTCATCATTACACCACAGTTCTCACCTGCCAGAATGTACCTTTTCCTATTCTTTACCATTTCACCACTCTATAGACAGACTCTTTGACTCTGCTAGTGCATGTTGATGCAGTGTCAAATTGTGAAACCATATTTAACATATGTATTGTTTATGCATCATTTAAAACAAAACAGAAACTATTTCTGCACTATTTTTGATAATCCTGCAATAATTTACAGAACAAAACGACTTGAAAACTTGTCAGAATAGTTGTCTCATTTACACAGACAATAAAATAGTATGGAACCAGCCCATGTTTAGCCAGTCCAGCTGCAAATTTCATAGGCCAAATATGCAGAAAAAGAAGCAAACATTTGCCCTGGAGGTTTGAATTTAATTATTTACACCATTGCAAACTTCTGTGGCATGGCCCTGTGTCTTTAGCACTTTATGAGATTGGAAAGACAAGCTGATGAAGTCTGAGATCAGGTATCTTCACCCCTCCCAAGTTTCTCAGGCATTTTAGCCAGCCATTTCTTCATAGCTACCAAGATTCCCTGGTTCAGACTTGACAAGCTATTGTAGTCCAGGGTGGTTTTTTTCTTTGGATTCTGGGATTTGTGGTCCTAACTTTATATGCGTAAACAAGGACTGGAAGGCCCAGAATGCAATGTAAAAACCTGGACTAGAGCAATAGTCACGAATGGACCTGGGGAACTTGGTAAGGCAGGGGAGTTTCCGTCAAATCTATTCTGCAGTTACGGCACTCCAGGTGCATAAACTTTGGTCCTGAGGTAAGTATTGTGCAACAAGGCACTCAATAACAATAATTATAATCCAGGACAAATTTAAATACTAAACGGTGCAGGAGGTGTACCAAAAGTCAAATTAGTCACTAAAGCTTGTATGTATTACATTGCAGGTAATGTAATTGTTCAATGCAGTTAATAATTCACTATTGCTGTTTGGTGCATGATTAGCTTATGGTCTGGATTCAGGTTACCTGAAAAAGTAAAACTTTTCTTCCTGTTTCATGAACCATAACTGAAATGTATTTTTATGTTTGTACACCTTTTTCTTTTCCAGATGACAGAGCTCATCTCTGACAACATGTCTGCTTCCTGCACAAGCATGCAGTGCAAATAAACAATGGTGTTGTTGAGTGGCATATCGGAAAATAAAAATAATGTTGTGAAGATGCATATTGGAAAATAAAAATAATGTTGCTGTCTAGGTGTGTTTTGGAGATTTGTGCTACATGACTTCATTCTGTTCCATGCTGCCCAATCAAGCCGTATACTGTACATACACTTCCTAACAAACAGTTTGAATAACAGTGACAGCAGTGGAAACTGTGAATGAAATTTTTAGGTACATTTATGTTTAAACAATTTGATGTGCCTCAGACTCGCTGGATTCTTAAGTGGAATGAGGGCCAAATGGCTGGGCATAGTTCCCAGTCCCAACTAAGGGCCCGATTCCAATGCGGTTGACAGTCCGACATCATCGGAATTGCCCGTTCGGATTCCTTTCAGACTGACCCATTTTGATGGGGTTGGTCAGAAGGGAATCCAAATCAGATTTCTGAAAGGCCTCCGACGGGCTTGGAAAGTCCGCTGCCATTCGGAAAGCCTGCAGTAATCCCTTGGCCGACTCTTTCCACCCGAGGGATTACGATGGCAGCTTTCCACTGCCTTTCCAACACAGAAAGGAATTGGGAATCTGTCTGTGCTTAGTCCCCAGCAGGCCCCCATGGGCACAAGGCTGCTGAATGGCAGCAACGGGGGCACCTATGGTGGCCCCCTGTTTATCCCTGCACCCGGTGGCGGGCACCCTGAGGGTGCAGGGATAAACTGCACCTCTGCTTCTTTGCAATGAGAGCATGCATTCTGTTCAGAATGCATGCTCCCATTGTAAAGAATAGGATTGCGACCGAACCGCATAGGTTGCGCTGTTATTAAGTGAATGCTGTGCGACTGGATTTGGGAATGCTGGTTGTGAAGCATAGTTACAAAAGTAAGAGAGATAAATTGAGATATTGGAGGAAAAGCAAATTCTTATCTTAAAGTATCTCCAAACTGAACAGTGAGTTCAATATTTTAAATTGAATGCTTTATTTCTCGAATTTCACACAGAAAACTCTGAAAGCAATTTACAAAGCCTATTGCATGTGGTCCAGCTTCAAAATAAAACTTGTTGCGGTAGTGAAAAGAACAATGGTTGCCTGAGGAGTTGTCAAAATTGAAAGGAAAATGTTTGCCTTTAACTTTCTATCTGACTATGAACTGAAACAAATGCTTCAGTCATTTTGTGCTGTGCAACAGCCTAAGAAACAAATGTATGGGCCTCTGGGAGAAGAATAAACTCTGCTGAATGAGTGCAGCAGCCTGGCCCTCCCAACACCATAAATGCTGCCTTTGTGTGCAATGGCCTGACCTTTGATGGAACATGTGGAAGGCAAGAGATAAAGGAAAACCAGCATAACAAAGTCTACCATATCTACACAGTAGCAGACATATCAAAAACAATGTTAACATTCACAGGTATGTGAGGAAGTTCATTTTAAAATTATACTTATACTTTGATGATAAGAAGATTTAGCTAGAGGCTAAAAGGGGAAGGTTTTTTCACCACGGACTAGTTCCATCAATTAATGCTTTAACGTAATTAACAGATCTGATTTGTTGCCACTTTTCTCTGCAGTAATAATTTTTATAACCATTATGTTTATCTTTATAATACTATTTGTTTGGACGGAAAAGTCCATGGCATGGTGTTGGTTATGCAACATGCCCTGAGTGCCCCAGCTGCAATGATAGCTGATCTTTTAGCCATGGGAGAATATGGATCATGCATGTGTGCCATGACATAGGCCTTTCTCACAGATTGCGGTGTTGTTGGTCGAGGAGGGGCACCCAAAGCGCTACACTCATGGTGGTGAAAGGCTACTGACTTTACCAGGACTTGAGTAGCAATAGCACTGTGGTGGCAGCATACTGCGTAGTGATCAGTAGAAATAAACAGGCCTTTGTTCCAGTGTCACTGGAGTGGGGACTACAGGCTCACTCATGCAAAATTCTGCTGCTATGTGCTTAACTCTTCCTTGGCCTACAAGTTTGTATGTAGCCCTCTGCAGCACATGTGTGGTTGCATGCCTGTGCTGGGTGTATGTGTGCCTGTGAGGGGTACAATACATGGAAGAATCTGGGTTCCATTTTGGGAGATCCAAGGCTGACTGGAGGAGCATGAGGAAGTAGAGGATTCTCCCCAGGTAGATTTGTGGATTGAACCATTCTTGAGAGCAGGGTGGGGCACACACTGGAGGAAGGAACAGACAGGCTCTTCAGTATACTTCAATGGGTGTTTTTTGATTCTGAGAGAGATTACTGGAAATGGGCCCAAGGCCCATCATAAGGAAGAAGATGGGCTTGATAAGAGAATCATAAAGAGTGGGGCTGGGGACTTTTGAAAAACATTTGATGAACATATCACTGTGGCTGTCATCCAGGTGTAAACCTCTAGTCCTGTGTTCTAGGGCCATCAGATTTGGAGTTGCTACTGCTGTGACAGGATGCTTTCTGCAGGGAGGGCAGGACAGAGTAGTGGACACTTTAAAAGGAAGCAGACCCTTAGAACAAACTTCCAAGGCTCAGACACTAAACCACATTTTTGTATCTGAAATTGGACTATAAGAATGAGAGCTTGGCGCCCCCAAATTTGTCAACTGCCAAGCAGCCAGTCATGCTGGATGCTGAGGAGGAGAATCCCTACAAGGCTTCTTCATGTGATCAGGACTAGGGGCTAAGGTCTGCCACTTTCCCAGCTGCGTGAGAGGACATCACCCAGGAAAATTCCAAGACCCCCTGCCCTGGAGCCTAATGCACCAGTGCCTGCCTGCTTGCCGAGTCCAGTGTGTCCTGTGAGGAAGAGGAGAGCACTGAGAGGCATCAAGGTCCAGTGGGGAATCCTGGTGAGCGGATCCTGTGGCAAGGTGTGAGGAAGCAGCTGCTACACGGATCTTGCAGTCTTAATGTGCACATTCAAATCAGCGACCCTGGATACCAGAGGGAGGCTGCTGTGGAGTTAGGTGCTGTATCAATCAGGCCATTGCACTTGTGCAGGTTAAACTCAGAGACCCCGTATTCTACAGGGGCCACCATGAACAGTGCATTTCTGCTGTGCCAATCGGGCATTAGCAGCCTGTGTGCACAGAAATGTCAGTGCCTCCATATACGAGAGGGGGCCACCGAGAAGAGTGCATGGTTGCTGTGCCAATCAGGCTGTATCCCTTGTGCGGAGTAAGTCAGTAACCCCAGATGCCATAGGTGTGCCACCCGTGAAGAGCAAGGGTCATCATCTGGTTTTGCTGATGACAAGAGGGAAGGCCGCCATGGTGACCTGTGAGTGCCTGAGCTTCAACTTATCATCCCCTTACATGTGAAAGAGAGTTGAGGAAATTACTGCATCATCAGAGGAAGCACCCAGGACAACCAGCTGCTGTCCCTGAAAAGCCACAAGTGCTACTCACCACTGTCAGCTGCTGCAGACCTCCGAGATGTCAGCGCGGAAAACACTCCAGGGAAATTTGGCAGTACAACCATGAAAGTGAGGTTCCGTATGACACGGGACCGCAGTTTTGAGTGGTAACGAATATGGATGAGTTTGGTATCTACGAACCGCAAATGACGAGTATAATGGGTGTACGCAGTTTCGCTATGCAGCCACGTATGGTTCGTCTCATTTTTGGGTTCGTTCATCTGGACCCTCGGGTTCCATTTTAGATACAGCATCCATTTTGTTTCTTGCCCTCAGGTAGCCAGCGAACGGGCTTCTTGTCCGCTCCGTGACCCTGGGACTCTCAAGCTTACACGAAGGACACGTGTTTCTTTGAGGTGACTTTTACGATGAGGGAAACGACACGACTAAGGCAGATGGCCCCGCTCGAGGCTCATCTTGCCGCGCCGGTCTATTGTTTCAGCCATGCATACATTAGACATGAGGTCTTTGACCCCTCTATCGAGTTTCCTTTATTGCCCCCAACACTCTTTTCTAACCTGTTGTGCATCCTTGTCCTTTCCTTGCATCTGTTTTTCGTCCTTCCTCTTAATGTGTTTATGGTTAGGATGGAATGTGTTTATTGCGGAGGAAATATGTTTTTACAGTTGGGAACCGGCAAGACTGTCGTAATTATGTTCCGGCCTCCTGAGACATGAACGCGACCCTTTTGAAGTTTATTGTGGGAACTGAGTTGTAACCTTTGTTCGCCATACTGCGCTATGGCAAAAACCTGTATAAAAGGACCGACCCACTTCTACGAATTTGAAGCAGTCTCGGAGAACCTACACGTTGTGTACTTCTTGTGACCTCTGTATCCCTGCAGTAAATAAACGCTGATCTCTGACGTCGCCGGAAGTGTTCCGTGTCTCTGTGTTTAGTACGCCAGAACAGGTAACCCACAAAGGTTTCAGGTGTTGTTCCCTGGCACCGCTGGGTCTTAAGAATAACCCAGTCCTTCAGTTGGCGCCCAACGAGGGGCGATATCAACGGTACCGGTCCAAAGCCCGACGATCGTGAGGAACTTCGTGTGAAATCTCCGAGGGAAGGTGCACCCCGCTTCATCGATCCAGTTGTCGAAATAAGTGGCCCGACGTCTTTTCCCGCGAAGATCCCCGCCTCCTGACGGCTGCGACGGACCGATGCCCTGACTGTCGACCTGTTTTGGCGCCTGGCGTAGTCCTTTGTACGGCGAGACGATCGACGGGCCTTCCTGGTGACGCCATTGTTCTCTCAGTTAAGTATTTGTGGGTCGCTCCCAGTGTTGCTTTGTTGTTTGCATGGTTCCATAGCATTCGTGGTTCTTAGTAGTTGGGTTTTATTTGACGATTGCAATTGCCAAAACCGAGGGTCTTGCATTTTTGTGAGGACATCGTAATTCGATAACCCTTGAAGTTTGTAAACTCGGTTAGTGTGCACGATGCCTGGCCGTAGTACTTTGTTTGGGTTTCTCAAATGTTGCAGCATGGATTCCCGGCAGGAGGATTCATGTCCGATACCTCCGGTTGGAACTCCGATTTACGAGCTCTATAGTCGTCATGGCGTGGGTCCTATCGTATATAATGAATATTGGGTCCGCTACACTAAAAAGGATGGCGTCCTCAGTTGGCCATCTCATGGTAGTTTCGAGACTGCCGTTTTAGATAATTTGGAAGCTAAATTGTTTAAAAAGAAAGCTAGGCCGGCCATGTTTGATTCCTTCCGGTTGTGGCAGAAAGAGGCCAAGCAGAAAGAAATCAAACAGAATAAGAAAAGTAAAAGAGAAGGTGTTATTGCAGTGATGCGAAATGCAGAACAATATCAATTAGACAAAGATGAGAAAGAGCAGGAAGTTAGTGCTCGGCTACACCATATGGCAGTGGATAAGTGTTATCCGGTGCTACCTTCTAATATCGATAAGACAGGAGAAGAAGCGATGGAGGATCCGCTCTTGTCTTATCTGATGAAATCGCCACCTCCCTATGCTCCCGATGTTATGGGTCCCGTGCGTCCACCTCTTCCTCAACCCGCTGTTTTGGCGGCTGCTGGTCAGCCCGCCGTTCCTCTCGTACTCCCGAATCCCTTTGGGCCCCAGATCGTACATCCTCTTGTTCCGGCTTCTCTCCCTACTGCACCTTTCCAAGTCCCTCCTCAGCCTGTTGTTCCCGTTGCTCCTGCTGCTGCGTCTACTTCTACTGTTTCCACCCCTATTGTTGCTGCGCCCGCATCTTCTTCCTCTTCTCCTTCTGTTCGTAGTCGTCTTTTGACTGCTGTTGCTTCTCTTTATTCTCCGCTTTTTGGGCCGATACTTGGCTCGACTCTTTCAGATGTCGCTCAAAGGCGCAGTCAGCTTCCTGATGGTAGGGAACGTGAATCGTTGGTGAAAACGGCACGTAGATGGATTCGTAACCCTGTTAAATACACCTCACGTGTAGTGTTTGAAACGTTCTCCCAGTTTAATGTGCCTACGCAACGATTTGTGTTTGAAGAACTGTGTAACTCGTTGAAGGAGGAGTGGGACGATGATGTGACAGATAATGTACCGTCAGAGGTTTCTGAGCTGCAGCATCGGTTTGCCTCGGGTGTAATCGTAGGCGACAAAGTTCGAGAGGCTTTAGAGCGCTTGTTATCCTTTCGATGTACAGTGCAACCTCGTGCGTTGTTTAAGGACGAGACTGCAGAATGGATGGCACAACCTGGTCAATATCCTATGCGAGAAGTTCCTCCGGTATGAATGCCAGGTGATCCTGCTGCTAACCCTCCTGTTCCAGGCCGTTTCCAGAGAGTGTGGATACACCTCCCTTGGAAACGATCGGAAGTTTTACAAGTGAAGCAATCTTTGCCCGATCCCCGTAAGAATCCTGCAGGTTATTATAAGGAGCTGTCCCAATTGGTGGATGCTACTGTTATGAACCTAGCCGATATTGATATGTTGTTTGGCAATGTGGTGCCTCAGCCGATTTGGGCAAAAATTCGTCACGAGAATCACGCAGCCGAGTTAGGCGGTGACTGGGCTGCCCTTACGGCGGCAGATGCCCAGCAGGTCGGTGGGGCTAAACCTGAACAGCTTATTGTGGCTTTGCCTCAGAGGATAATTACCCTCATGAAAACGCTTATGCCAGCGATGCGCGTCAATTGGGACAAATTATCAGCATGCAAGCAAAAGAGGGATGAAAGCGTTTCTGATTTCTTTACGAGATTCGAGGAAGCGTTTGTTGATCATAGTGGTCAGGACATGGGATCTGAGGGTGGTCAGCGGCTGTTTGTTGATAAGTTTGTATCGAACTTGCTGCCCGACCTTAGCAACAAGTTGAAGAATTCTGAGAGTTCATGGGCTGTTTCTACCACTGCCCAAATATTGGCTACGGCCCAATATTACGAAAACAGAGAAAAAGAGGAAAGTGAGCGTGCAGATAAGAAAACGAAGGATCTTAAAACTAAGGTCTTATTGCAGCAAGCCTATCCTCCGCGTTCGCATTTCAGTGATACACAACAGCAAAATAGATCACAATCACAGTTCTCCAGATCGCAGACGCGAAATGCTTCCCCCGCACCTCGTTTTGTGCTGGGATATAATCAATGCGCATATTGTCGTGGGGAGGGCCATCTGAAGTTTGATTGTCCGGTTCTCCGTGATAGGAACAATGGTGTGTCGGCTCGAGGAGGACGTAGTGGCCCTCAACAGGCTTCCCGTGGTAGAGGTCGTGGAGTTACCCAGAATCAGGCCGAACGCTTTGCAACGTCTTCGGACTCGCAAAATTGTTTCGATAGGCGCGAACCATCGTCCGGTCGGTCTGCACAGTATCATGTGGATGACTGTTATGTTGAGTGTGATGTTGATACGGATGGTATCTACTAGGACAGCCATAGACAAAGGAAGGGAGAAGTATCAGTTCCGGTTGATCAGAGAGGGCCTTATGTTGCAGTAGCCACTTTGGGCGTCGTTGAGCCTTTTCTGTTGGACACTGGTGCAGCAAAAAGTTCCATCATGCATTCGAAACTCCCTGGCGCGCCTTTGTCTGGCTTAACGAATGTTTCCGTTGGATTTTCTGGCGCCCCCGTTAGCAATCCAGTTTCTAGCCCTTTGCCCCTTACAATTGGGTCTTATGAGCTAGAAGCTCCTTTGATTTTGACTACTGGTTGTGGTGAGAATCTTTTGGGTCTGGATTTGTTGAAAAGGTTACATGCGACTTTGTACTGTTCTCCTACGGGTGTGGAGCTTACGTTGGGTAAGAGCGTGATTTCCCCTATGTATTTATCGATCGACAAGCTCCCACCAGAATTGAGATCTCTTCCGGACTCCTTGTGGGCGACAGGTCCCAATGACGTGGGCCTGTTGGATATACCACCTTATGTTGTCCAACTGAAAGTTGGTGCGCGTTTGCCACGCATACCCCAGTATCGTATTTCCCTTGATGGTGAAAGGGCACTATTGGCGATCATTTACGACTTGATCGGTAAAGATGTTATTGAGGAGACACGGGGTAATGTGTGCAATAGTCCCGTGTTGCCTATTCTGAAACGAACGGATCCCTCCAAGCCTCCTGTGTACCGTCTAGTTATCGACTTACGGGAGGTGAATAAGGTCGTTGTTCCGCAGTTTCCTGTGGTGCCAGACATTACAGCTTTACTGACTCTGATTCCAGCCACTGCGTCATGGTTCTCGGTCATCGATCTGAAGAATGCGTTCTTTAGCATTCCGATTGCTGAGGAAAGCAGAGACTTGTTCGGTTTCTCATTAGGTGGTCGCAGCTTCAGATTCAAGCGCGCACCACAGGGCTACTGTGAGAGTCCATCAATCTACAGCCAAGCTCTTAAGAGCCAACTTGATGCGTTTGTGTTACCGGCTGGTGCAGCCTTGATTCAGTACGTTGACGATCTGTTGATCGCTGCTGACACCGAACAGCTTTGTAGGACTGCTACAGTGTCACTGTTACAGCATCTTTGTGACTTACATCATAAAGTGTCACCTTCCAAACTGCAATATTGTTGTCAAGAAGTAACCTATCTAGGTCACTTATTGTCAAAGGCGGGAAGAAGGTTGACCCCTGAAAGAATTGCAGCAATTGCTCGAATGTCTGTGCCAACAACTCAGAGAGATGTGCGTGCCTTTCTAGGTATCACGTCATACTGCAGACAGTGGATCCCGAACTTTTCACTGTTAGCGAAGCCATTGGTAGCTCTCACGTGCAAGGACGCTTCGACTCCTTTGCCTTGGACGGAGGAATGTCAGAAAAGTTTTTCTGAATTACGTGATTCATTGTGTTCGGCTCCTGTGTTAGGTACTCCTGATTACAGTAAGCCTTTCACATTATACGTCCATGAGAGGGACGGTTGTGCGTTGAGTGTTTTAACGCAACAATTTGGTGATAAACAGCGTCCGTGTGCATATTTTTCCTCGACCTTAGACCCGGTAGCTAGAGCGTTGCCGAGTTGCTTGAGGGCGACAGCGGCAGCGGCGGCGTCTATTCGACAGTCCGCAGGCCTGGTCATGGATAATATGCTCATAGTAATGGTTCCGCATGCAGTTGATACGCTCTTGAATCGGACAAAGACTCAACATCTGACGAGTGCAAGGTTGTCTGGGTACGAGCTGACCCTTTTGGCAAGTCATATACAGATTAAACGTTGTAATGTACTGAATCCGGCGACATTGTTGCCGATTAATATGGAATCAGATGATGTGCTGCCACATGATTGTTATTTACGGACTGAGGAAGAAACAAAAGGTCGTGTGGACCTGAAAAACACTCCCTTGGCAGATCCCGATGGTACTTTGTATGTGGATGGTTCTTGCTTCAAATTGCCGAATGGCGATGTGACGACTGCGTATGCTGTAGTGACGTTGAGCACGGTTGTGGAAACTGCGAGATTGAATCAGAATTCCGCACAAGCGGCAGAGTTAATTGCATTGACAAGAGCGTGTGTTTTGTCGAAGGGAAAGCGAGTGAATGTGTTTACTGACAGTCAGTACGCGTTTGGCGTTGCGCATAATTTCGGAAGATTGTGGAGAGAAAGAGGATTTATGACATCGCATGGTACGAAGATCCAACACGGGCAGCTTGTGAATGATCTTTTGGATGCACTTACATTGCCTAAACAAGTGGCGATCGTTAAATGTAGTGCACATCGGAAAGTGACGGATGATGTTGGTCGTGGTAATGCGTTTGCGGATGAGATTGCTAAGGAAACGGCTAAGAATCTTGCGACTCGAATGTATGCCACGAGTTCAGTGAGGTGGCCGACGGAGACTGGTATGTGTGAGAATACTGTTGAGAGTGTGAAAGCAATTCAGAACGAAGCTACTGAAGCTGAAAAGACCAAGTGGGAAGAAAGTACAGGAAAATTGGATATGCATGGATGTTGGGTTGACCTGACGGAATGTCAGAGGTGGATGTTACCAGATGCGTATGTATTAGCTGTTGTGACGATGGCTCATGGGTTGTCACATATTAGTGCGAAAGGAATATGTAAGTTCTTGTCCCCTGTATGGAGGAATGAGGGTATTGCTAAGTGTGCCGAAAGAGTGGTTAAGAATTGTATGGTGTGTTTGATGCACAATCCCGGAAAAGGTACCCCCACTCCGCCTGGTCATTTCGCTCCTCCTGCTTGTCCCTTTGAGGTTATCCAGTTGGATTTTATCCATTTGGAGAGATGCAATAACCTGAAGTATGTTTTGGTTGTGGTTTGCGCGTTCTCCAGATGGATTGAGGCCTATCCTCTTAAGGATAATACTGCCCTGTCCACAGCAAAAATCCTGCTGAAGGAGTACTTTCCTAGGTACGGAATGCCACGGATTGTGTGGTCGGATAATGGAAGCGAGTTTGTGGGAAGTGTGATGCAGAGTGTGTGTAAGGGCCTTGGAATTCGGCAGAAATTCCACAGTGCTAATCATCCTCAGGCAGCGGGTTTGGTTGAAGGGTACAATGGTACCCTGAAGCTGAAACTCGCTAAGATTCAAGCTACGACTGGTCTGTCATGGCCTGATGCCTTGCCTCTGGCTCTCCTATCGACCAGAGCAACCGTACACTCTCGAGTAGGGCTTAGCCCATATGAGATTGTGTTCGGTCGCCCTGCGAATATTTGGGGAGTCACGAGGCCTAGGGCTTTTGATAGTCTTGAGTATCCAATGTTGATTGATTATCTGCATGATTTGACCACTAAACTACGGTTAATCCATCAACAGGTCTTTGAAGCTCTACCGGCGCAGACAGAGGGTTCTGGACACCAGCTCCGGCCAGGGGACTGGGTGGTTACCCGAAATTTTGGTCGGAAACGTAACTTGGAGCCAAGATTCGTTGGACCCTTTCAAGTTTTGTTGACGACGAGGACAGCGGTTCGACTGGAGGGCCGGAAAAACTGGGTCCATGCCAGCCACACAAAGAAGGTACCGATCCCTTTACCAACTGACGGTTGGGTGAGGACTGGGATTTCGGCCACAGAAACTGAGACTCCTTTGCACTTTGTGCCGTTTAGTGACGCTCAACTTGTGGATGAGGATTCGTCACTGCCAAACCCATATGTGGAGTCATCAGTAGCAGAAAACCCAAGGTCTGACTCGTTGTCCACTTCATCGAATCCTGTTGCGCCAGCTGAACAATTGTTTGTAGAGCAAACTCGACCTGGAAGAAATCGATACTTTCTTCGTTCAAGGACTAATAAAAATTAATAGTACGGTGGTTTTTGACGTTACGAATATTATGGACAATTACATCCTTTCTTTTTGAGTTTTTATGTGCCTTTCCACTGCTAAGAGATTTGTAATAAATTTGAAAGTTTCGAGGAAACCTCTCCATCCGGGTTACCGTAGGGCCGTGCGGGTACTTCTTTCTGTTTAGCAGGTTTCTGACGCTAGGTCGGTTACTTTTGTCGATCTCTGGGAACTCCTGGGGATTGATAATCGCTATTCAGAACGAAGTGCGTCAAGTACGTCACGGACGGTTTGTAGAGGATGGCATTCTCTAAGCTGTTGGAAGAAGAAAGGGTGTCGGCACAGAGATTAGAGTTATGCAGGGTTGTACGAAC
Organism: Triturus cristatus; assembly: GCF_964204655.1. NCBI lineage: Eukaryota > Metazoa > Chordata > Amphibia > Caudata > Salamandridae > Triturus > Triturus cristatus. The sequence goes on along the minus strand of NC_140590.1, from coordinate 1,531,508,586 downwards.
AAAATGTTTTTTGTTTCAGGTGTTTCTACTGTTTCTGACTTTATCTATGCTATTGGTGGGTGGAGTGTATTTTGGAGTATCGTTGTTCTTGCCTTCTGTTTCGCCTACCTTTTCTCCTAACCTAAGTTCCCTCACCACTGTCTCCCCACATTCCTTTCATCCTTTGCCTCAGCATGAGCAGGTTAGACGTGCGGAATTCATGAATAATTCCTTTGTTCAACTTCTACATCAGCATCAGTTGGTGGTGAATACTCCCAATTGTTGGGTATGTGGTTTAATGCCACACACTATGGATAGGGGTATTCCGTATTTGGTCCTTCCTTACAGCTCCCAGGGTTCAGCTCGAGCATTCCAAACTATGTTCCGTAGTGCGCTAGATTCCTACCCTAGTCGAGAGCCACGGTCTGTCAATTTTGGTCCTGGGCCGTACCACAAGCCTTTGGCGATAGCCATAGCAGATCTGGATAGAGATGTTTTTGATGCATCACTCATTCCAGATGAAGAAGTGCAGGCCTATAAGGATCTGAGTGAGACTGAGTATAGTACGTCAGTGGGTGATAGACAGCTTAAGAGCTCGTCCCCGATATGGATTGTACCGCATCTTGGTAATTTCTGCTTGAAAGGTTTGGGTCGAAATCCGAGAGCACAACTTGGGAACAGTGCTTGCACTGATACGTATGTTCTACCCATGCTCTCCTCCCCTGTTTTTCTGACTGCTAAGGGCACCTATTTTGTATGTTATGAACGCGCATATACATGGTTACCCCGCGACTTTTCGGGTACCTGTTATATTGCGAATCTTTTACCTCCGACTTTCACAGTTGCTTCAGACTACCACAGAACTAGAGTCGTGAGAGGCGTTATTAGCAAAGAGGACACTGCTGGTCAAGAAGCAGGAGACTTCTTTAAAGGTTTCTTGCCGTTTTGGGGACCTATGGTTAATAGTAGGAACCTAAGACAGTTGACCCGTGTAGTTGAGTCGACTGCTAATATTACTGCAAATGCCCTTGGTAATCTAACAGCTGAACTACAGGCGGATAGACTCATGACGTTGCAGAACCGTATGGTTCTAGACGTTGTTCTTGCAGATAGAGGGGGTGTGTGTAAAATTATCCATTCGAGTTGTTGCATTTTTATTCCTGACAATGCTCCAACTGTATACCAAGCCATCTCGAAGTTGCACAAGATTTCCGAGTCCATACACGTGGACGAAGGTAATTGGACGCTCCTAGGATGGTTGTGGGGCCTAATGTCAACCTGGGGTTGGAAGATTCTAATGATCGTAGGGGCTGTTGTAACGTTTCTGTTCACGTGTTGTCTTTGTGTACAGTGTGGTCCTGCCTTATGTGGCCTATGTGCTGCGACGTGTATAAGGCGGCCATCTGTTACCAAGGAGACATTGATGAATAGGATGATGTTCCAGCAGCAGCTGAACGATCTGATGAATATTGACATAGATTCAGATCTTGACTAGTGCTTGCCTACATGAGGGCAAAAGGAGGGTCTGAGGTTCCGTATGACACGGGACCGCAGTTTTGAGTGGTAACGAATATGGATGAGTTTGATATCTACGAACCGCAAATGACGAGTATAATGGGTGTACGCAGTTTCGCTATGCAGCCACGTATGGTTCGTCTCATTTTTGGGTTCGTTCATCTGGACCCTCGGGTTCCATTTTAGATACAGCATCCATTTTGTTTCTTGCCCTCAGGTAGCCAGCGAACGGGCTTCTTGTCCGCTCCGTGACCCTGGGACTCTCAAGCTTACACGAAGGACACGTGTTTCTTTGAGGTGACTTTTACGATGAGGGAAACGACACGACTAAGGCAGATGGCCCCGCTCGAGGCTCATCTTGCCGCGCCGGTCTATTGTTTCAGCCATGCATACATTAGACATGAGGTCTTTGACCCCTCTATCGAGTTTCCTTTATTGCCCCCAACACTCTTTTCTAACCTGTTGTGCATCCTTGTCCTTTCCTTGCATCTGTTTTTCGTCCTTCCTCTTAATGTGTTTATGGTTAGGATGGAATGTGTTTATTGCGGAGGAAATATGTTTTTACAGTTGGGAACTGGCAAGACTGTCGTAATTATGTTCCGGCCTCCTGAGACATGAACGCGACCCTTTTGAAGTTTATTGTGGGAACTGAGTTGTAACCTTTGTTCGCCATACTGCGCTATGGCAAAAACCTGTATAAAAGGACCGACCCACTTCTACGAATTTGAAGCAGTCTCCGAGAACCTACACGTTGTGTACTTCTTGTGACCTCTGTATCCCTGCAGTAAATAAACGCTGATCTCTGACGTCGCCGGAAGTGTTCCGTGTCTCTGTGTTTAGTACGCCAGAACAGGTAACCCACGAAGGTTTCAGGTGTTGTTCCCTGGCACCGCTGGGTCTTAAGAATAACCCAGTCCTTCAAAAGGAGCAGGTAAAACTGATCACAGGGCCTGAGGGCCCAGGGGAAGTTGTTTTGCTTTTTAGTCCCGTGGGTGCTGGAACACGTTTGACTTTAAAAGAGTTGGGGTGAGACTCCTGAGACTCAGACTTCTAGTGGACCATAACTTGAATATTGCCTATTGTGAATGAGGAATAACCCCTACCAATAGAGAGAGGGAAGTGTGACACAGCGACCTGCCTATCCAACACTAGAGTACTGACCTCAAGAGGACTGTTTGTATTATTTGTGTATGCTGTATTTTACTTTGTATTTGTTTATAAATACTCTACTTTTCATAAAAGCAGTTAACTGACTGGACAATTAGTTATTGCTGCTATTGAATGTATTTTGAGTTGCAAGCCTGTGTTTACCTCCAAGAAGCCTTGAACTGCTCAACCCATGCAGCTACTGAGAGGCAAGTGCTGAAGGGGTACTTGGTCCAGTTGCTCAAGATCAATAGTAGGTCGGGCCCCAGGACATCGGAGTAAAAGATCTCAACCCCCTTGGTTGGACACAGTAGCTCCCGCTTGCCCCGTGGCTTTCTGAACGGGGTTCTTGCAGTATGTTTTTCTATAAGTACGTTTTCTTTTTATCTGCACTAGGTAAGAACATTACTTTTAATGAAGCCTATTAATATATATGTAGTGTGAATTTGTGTGTCTGTGTGTGTGTGTGTGTATTGATCCAAAAGAGAATGGATTCTGGACTTCACTAATAACTAACAAATAATTTTGTAGTCTCACCCAACTGATTGTTGCCCTAGACAAGTCATTCCCAAGTAAGTAGTAAGAGGTAAGTGGATTATGGTCAACCTTATTTTCTGGCTCCATTTGGAAAGTTGGCATAGCCTCTGCTTGCTGGAGGGCTTTGAGGTCTATATTACTGAGCTGTGTTTGTCAATAAACCTGAAAAAATGTAGTACCCCGATATGAGCCCTGGAAAGACACAAGTTATCCACTCAAACGGATGGTAAAGAGGCTATGTTCCAGAGATGGGACAAATTCAAGAAGAGGAAGGGAAGCCATCAAATAAGGATCAAGCAATTGAGATGGGCAAAAAATCCAACAAATTCAAAGCAAGGGACGAACCCAAAGCCCACCTAAGTATTGATATAGTAGATAATAGGTTTTCACCAACAGACAACTAAAAGATGTCTGTAGGCGAGACCTAAAAAGGGCAACTCTGCTTTAAAATATATAAATACCTGTTTCAACATGGGGTCCTGAGGAACTGCAATTCCTCACCAGTGCTTAATTCGTAAAAGCATAAATGCAGGTGACCAAAATTTTACATAGTATGCTGCTTCCCTCTTCCTCCACTGGTGACGCCCATTTGCACCTCTGACGCCATACACTGCCTGTAAGGACAATGCCAAAAGATGAATTTAAATGAGTGAGCAACACAAGTGCAACAACCCTCCTCCAGGCAGGGTCCACACAGCACTAATTGTCCAATTGTTAACAAATGTACCCACTGCTGCAATTGTGTACATACCTAAAGTTGATAGCATAATTTCTGCTGATAGAGCCAGTATGTAATTGCAGTTTTCCTTTTTGGACTAAACAGACCAAATAGTGTGATCTAGGGCAAATCATGTTATCCTGCTGCATCCATGCCGTACACTTGCTCTCTGTGGTGGTACCAAGGCAATGTGTGTCTCTTCAATGGCACCAACTCTGTGGAATGCCACCAAAAGTTTAAAATTCTGCTTTCACATTGTTCAATTCATCTGCAGTACTCAGAAATTGGAGAAGCTGTGGTTAGGCCTTACTACCATGGGTTCCTGTAGTAAACTACTAAAAATGGCTTGGATCATGCATTACAGTCTCCTATGGCGTGTTGGAAGAAGCCAGTGGCAGCAAAGTTGAGAACTGCCATAGTTTCACAAGTGGTGTGATTGCTGTAGGATTTTGGTTCACAGGCAGAAGTTGTGGCTCAAGCTGATGGCATACATCTGGGGTAGTTTGGCAGTTTAAGGAAAATTTCCTGATGACTTCACTCTCTTGCATGGTTGCAAGGTGAGGTAAAGCGTGGAACATTCTAGGGTTTCGTCTACGCATTCTGCCAGGGTTGTTCTTGGACGGTTGAAGGATGTCCCTGAAATACAACATTCAGAAAGATTAGTTGACATGTAAATTAAATAATATACATTTTCTCTAATATTTCCACTATTACGGAATCCAAAAACATTATGAAATTATTGATGCCTACACTCACATTGCAACACATGCATATGAATTACTTTTTCCCCTACATGTGTGTTTAGCTTAGGCAACAAATAGGTTTCATTTAGGCCTGGGTGGAGCTCGCAGAGTTTCATTCCACAGCTACCAAACAAATCTGTGAGATTCTGCGGAGTTCTGTGAGCCGGCAGAGTACTGACCACCAGTGAGTTGCAGCAGTAGAATGTCATGTACGCAAGATCATGGCCCTTCTGTGCTCCCTTCTTTTCTGTCCTGCCAAGATCTGCATATGACCATTGCACAACAGCCTTTGCTAGAGGGTCCACAATAGCATAACATTACAGAATAGATATGATATACTGTCCAATTTAATGCTCAATGATTGACTCGTATCAGATTTCAGAAGCGACAGTACCACAATTACTCGTAACATTATAGCACCTAGTCTGAGAGTATCCGAGTTAGGCACCCCGGAGATCGATGTATCACCGACTATCATCATAATGCACCAGTACGTAGCCGTGTTAAGTCTCAGATGAAATGCAAGATTTGGCAAACAAGTATCATATACTCCTTTTTCAGGAGACTTGGGCAATTTCTCCTCTATTTTTTAATGGGTTTGCATGCTATTCGGTGCCTGCTTCCCTGACTAGATGTGAGTGTGCTAAGGTTGGATTGTCGACGTGGGTTAGTTTGTCTCTGATGGTATCAGCAACTGTTTCAGAAATGGGTAGTGATGTAATTCAGATTGTGTATATAAATGGACAGCACAATTTTCATTTAAACTTGTTTAATTTCCATACCAATGAATTTGGGTCTGCCCCCAATGCACATTTTTGCTAAATGTTTAGTTTTGTGGGGCACATGAGGAGTAAAAGTAGCGAAGCTCTTAAACACACTAATATGATTCTCTGCCGAGACTTCAATGCCAAAGTACTGGTAAACACTTTCAGCCTTGGCTTGCAAGATATTTACTCAATTGGCAATTGCAGGGATCGCATGAGCAAGAAATTCGGCCACCATATCGTTGCACACAATTTAGTCAACATGTTTGAAATTATGAAATGTGGTGATGGAAGATTCCCAACTTTTCACGGGAGAGGCTGCGCCTTAGTAATTGATTATATTTTTCTGTCATGAGTCTCACACGGTTGATGCAGTTGTAAAAATTTATAATAGCATTTATTTAGGCTTATTAAAGCCCATGCCCATTTTGTGTGCTTCCTCTGACTGTGGTCTACCAAGCGCTCTTTGTAACAGTCCTAACACAAACAATAAGCTAACATTTGAATTATCGAAAGTGTTGCATGCCATAGAGAGAGCCCTAACAGCAAGGTCCAAGGTCCAAGTCCTGATGGGATGACTATAGACCTTGTAAAATGCAATATAGATCTGTGGGTTCCCTCCTAACCAAAGTTTTTAACTGTCTTGTCTCTGATCAGTTACCCATTCTTGGTCAACTTCTTTAATAGTGCTGATATTTAAAAAGGGGATCACTCATATCCAAAGTGCTATTACCCAATTTCCCTTGTGGACGCCACAGTACAAATAATTGAAAGAATAATTCATAATAGATTACAGAAGTGGGCAAGAGCGAATACCGTCATAAATTGCTGTCACTATGGATATATGGAGAAGCAAGGTACAGTGCTTGCTTAAATCTAAATTTAATTATTTGTAAATACACTACAGCAATGTGGAGTCCATTGTACCTGGCTTTTATTGATTTGTCTTCAGCGTTTGACAAGGTTAATCATTCCAAACTGTGGCTGTCCCTACTCGATCTGGGCCTGAGCCTAATCTTAGAATATTTTTTGTCTGCTCTTGATCAGAACCTTAGAGCAGTGGGCTGATTTGGTGTGTGTGGGGAGCCATCAGACATATTTTCTCTATTAAGGTATGCATGCTTGTGCTGCTCCTTTTTGATCTATATATAAATATTCTCAACCCAACACTTGTTAAGGCTTGTCCCGATGTTCCCATGGTCAATGAGGTACATACCCCTGAACTGTTATATGCAGATGACGCAGTGCTCATTGGTTGTATTCCTAAAGCTCTGCACTTTCTTACCAATAAACTTACCTAATTCATGGCTGGCCTTGACTTGGTTACGAATTTTGCCAAATCACACATTATGGGCTGTGATCTAAGGAAATGCATGAAAATGAGCACACTAACCATTGGCCATCCCAGACTAGATTTAACAGCTTCCCTTATTTTGGGATACTCCTTGATTGCTTGGGGAGCTTGACTCCCACAATCCAAAATCACCGACTCAGGTTGAGTCAGGCTGTAGATACTGTGGGGGTACACCTATATTACCCTTACTGGAAATTCATAAGACTCAATGTATTTCCACTGCAGTGTATGGTACATACAGTTCCTTGCTGTGCCGCCCTTCTTTCTTGATATGTCTTGAGGAGTTACATCTTCCATATATAGAAGACTTTGTAAAATAGGGACGTATCTCTCTGTGGATCTCTATCTTGATCAATCCTGAAGCAACACTAAATCAATCAATAATAAAAGATTGATTTTCATGTGTAAATGGGCTTAAAATATGAAGACTTGCCTATGTACAGCAATGCTCGAACTGGATAGGGCGCCTTTCGCTCTTCGAGACACCATCCGCTGTTCTTGCAGCAGACAAAATTATGGTCAAGCAATTGTTGTTTGAAAAGTTTGGTCACGGAAGGCAAAGTACAGAGCTACACAAGACTACAGTTAGGTCTTGTCCCCCTCAAAACCTGTAAATGTTGGATCCTTACCTCATGATCATATCAGGACAATGAGAAAGGCCTCTCCTATTCTGTTTCAGAGCGGGTGTTGTTCATTTGTTGCTTAGGTTCCTACTAAGGGTACGTGGTATAGATCATGGCACCTGTTATTCCTCATGTGATAATTTGCATTTTACCTTTTTTGGAAATTTTAGAGAAATTTTATTAAACAATTCTAAGTGCTATTTTAAAAAAAAAGAATATATTTGCACAGTGTACTGTTGCTCTCCGATTTTTGCAATTGTTAAATGAGGAGGATGTTTGTTTCAGAGTAGGGTGTTTCCCTAAAGCTGCTGTGTGCAGCCTGAAATCAATGATTTTCTAAAAACCATTCCACTTTGTCTTCTGTTTTGCACTTTACTAATAGCTAATTATTATTTTATGGGATGCTTTTGATGTTGGTCTTCGATATTTCATGTACTTTTATGTATGTCTCAGAAATTCAAATATAGATTAACTGAAATTGACCTTGGTATGTCAATGCACTTCTTGATGCATCACCCACACACTGCAAGACTGGGGTTAATTCTTTGTAGGCCTACATGAATTTTAATCCTGCTTTATTCCAGACTACACACCAAGGATTAGGCCTATCACAAATCTTCTAAAAAGAAACATGTTTTTTCATGGGATGAAAATTGCCAAGAAGCTTTTGAATGAGTACAATCACAACTGGTGTGTTTAAGTAAGAGTGGTAAAGTACTATGACCCCTTGTTAAAATGTTGTTTGACTGTGGATGCAAGTCACGATGGGTTGGGTGCCAATCTTAACCTAGAAGAAAACTAACACTTAATTCATCATTGGCTTTACATCAAGAGTACTTAAAAGTGCTGAGCTTTACTACTCAGTTATGGAAAAGGAATTTTTAGACTGCTGGTGGGGCCATAGAAGGTTTCATAGTTAGGTGTGGGAAAAACGTTTCATTTTTCAAAGAGACCATAAAACAATTGACTTATATCTGCAGTGGTAAGAATGGGAAAAGTAGTACTCCCAGGATTGCAGGACTCTCCACAAAACCTCTTCAGTATCAATTTAATATTGTGTACATACCAAAGGTCAAATGCTAGGCCAGACTTCCTGTCTAGATTTCCCACCAATGATGATAGGTTGGAAGATGAGGTTGGCGATGTGGGTGCTGGTGAGGATCTTGAAAAATTGTCCTCTGGCTGCTGTTGAGATTGAAAGAGTGTGTGCTTTCGCAGAAGCAGAGTGGAGGAGTGCAACATCTGAAGTTACTGTATTAGAACAGGAAGTATGTTTTGTGATGCACAAGTGGCCTAAATAAAAAAGTCTAGACTTTAAGCTCCAACCTTCTGCAAAAATAGCTGAAAAACTATCAGCTGAGGATAGTTTGGTTTTCCCTGAGAGTCTTAGGACTGCATTACCGGACAGTGCTCATGAACGGCTTTTGGGATTAACTCTGACTAATTGGAGGGTTTGGTCAATATTTTGGTGGCCACAAATTTATATAGACATTGATGAAATGGTGAGGAACTGTGTGTTATATGGCCAAGCAATGACAAACGTTTAAAACTCCTCCTTTGATGCCCACTGATTTACCATAAGGGCCTTGGAGAAAAAATGGTATTGGCCAACTGGGTTCCTGTAACACTTTACCTCATCACTCACATTCTTCATTAGTATTGGTTGAAAACTACTCAAAGTCGCTTTAAGCCAAGTTCATTTGTGAGTGTCATTTTAAAGCTGTGATAGAATTTCTAAGGATGTTTTCTTAGAGAAGGATTCTCCGAGACTCTTTTCTCAGACAATAAAGTGCAATTTGTGAGTGCTGAAGTTGAACAGTTTCTCAAATTGAGTGGTGAAAACATCTTAAAAGCTCTTTGTACTACCAACAAACCAGTGGCATAGCAAGGGGGGGCACGTGTTTTGGGGGCGGCGGCCTCCTCCCGGCTCTTACTTACAGCAAAAGGTCTTGCTGTGCCACTGCCACAAACTAATTGTCTCGTTAAGTGCATGAATTGGGTGGCGCATGGAATACATTGGACACTACTCTGCAATTCTGAGACAGCAAGTACAGTGAGAGTGAAGCTGTGGTTTTATAGAACCACACCTCATTTGTCCTCTGATGTGTTGCCATTTGAATTACTGAGAGGAAGAAAGACTACTATTGAAATTCGTGCTGCATGGATGTCGCAGAAAGCAAAAGACATACAATTGATGGACGGAATGCTGAACAAGTCAAAACATTCACTCCCAGTCAAGAGATCTGGGTTAAATCCATCATTCTTTTGCTCACCAAGCCACCCAGTTTAGACCTGGCCATATGCAAATCAGCCTTGACCCTGTGCCTCATGGGAACAGTCCAGCCCGAACTGCCAAGCCAGGTCCACCCTGGACCGGAAACAAGCAACCTAGAACCGGTTTCGGCATTCACCTTCATCAGCCAGGATAGCTTGATTCCAGTGGCATAGTGAGCCCGGGACCCACGTCTGGGCATACCCGGCACACTTAGGGCGAGAAAGCAAAATACACACAAGTGATGGACGGAATGCTGAACAAATCAAAACATAAACCCCCAGTCAAGAGATCTGGGTTAAATCCATCTTTCTTTTTCTCACCATGCCACCCCAGTTTAGACCTGGCCATATGCAAATCAGCCTTGACCCTGTGCCTCATGGGAACAGTCCAGCCCGAACTGCCAAGCCAGGTCCTCCATGGACCATAAACAAGCATCCTAGAACCGGTTTCGGGCTACCAACCCTCATCAGCCAGGATAGCTTAATTCCAGTGGCACAGTGAGCCCGGGACCCACGTCTGGGCATACCCGGCGCACTTTGGGCAAGAAAGCAAAAGACACACAATTGATGGACGGAATGTTGAACAAATCAAAACATTAACCCCCGATCAAGAGATCTGGGTTAAATCTATCATTCTTTTGCTCACCATGCCACCCCAGTTTAGACCTGGCCATATGCAAATCAGCCTTGAACCTGTGCCTCATGGGAACAGTCCAGCCTTAACTGCCAAGCCAGGTCTTCCCTGGACCGGAAACAAGCATCCTAGAACCGGTTTCGGGCTTCCAGCCCTCATCAGCCACTGGAATGGCATGGTGAGCAAAAAACGATGGATTTAAGCCCATATCTCTGTACTGGGGTGAATGTATGACATTGTTGTGCATTCTGTCCATCAACTGTTGTTTTTGCATTTGTCACCCCGAGTGGGACGGGTATGCCCAGACGTGGGTCACGTGTTCTCCATGCCACTGGAATCAAGCTATCCTGGCGGAAGAGGGGTGAAACCCCGAAACCAGTCCTAGGATGCTTGTTTCCAGTCCAGGGAGAACCTGGCTTGGCAGTTCGGGCTGGACTGTTCCCATGAGGCCCAGGGTCAAGATTGATTTGCATATGGCTAAGTTCAAACTGGAATGGCATGGTGAGCAAAAAACAATGGATTTAGGCCCAGGTCTTTGTACTGGGGTGAATGTATGACGTTGTTGTGCATTCTGTCCATCAACTGTTGTTTTTGCATTTCTCACACCGAGTGGGACGGGTATGCCCAGACATGGGTCCCGTGCTCTCCATACCACTGGAATCAAGCTATCCTGGCTGAAGAGGGGTGAAACCCCGAATCCGGTCCTAGGATGCTTGTTTGCAGTCCAGGGAGGACCTGGCTTGGCAGTTCGGGCTGGACTGTTCCCATGAGGCACAGGGTCAAGACTGATTTGCATATGGCTGGGTTCAAACTGGAATGGCACGGTGAGCAAAAAAACAATGGATTTAGGTCCAGATCTCTGTACTGGGGTGAATGTATGACATTGTTCTGCATTCTGTCCATCAACTGTTGTTTTTGCAGGGAAGTCGCAAGCAAGATGTTTGAGTTGCTGATTTTGACTCGTTGGAGACAATAATGCATTTGCCCAAACCAAACAGAAGTTTTGATATGATGAAAGGAGAAAAGTGAAGGATAAAACTTTAATGAAGGGTGATTTGGTGTGCATATAAAAAACAAATTCATGTGAAAAGGGTGAGAGTAAGTTTGGTGAACATGTCTTTGTCATTAAGGTTTGGGCAATGCTGTCAGAGTGAGTGGAAATCACTTGGGAAATGTTTTAAGATTGTGAAAGTTACTCCTGGAAAGGTTCTGGGTGGAAGGAAGTCTGAAGATAACGAACACCTCCAATCAGGAAAGGCCATCAATCTTAAAACTGATGTTAAACCTTATCCTGAAGAAGGCAGCTTCACCAACAAACAGTGTCTTCGGCCTAGGTATAGGAGTCTTTGCCAGCGGAACATGCTACTAAGATTTAGACAATTCTTTGTTTTCTCCTTGTTTGTTTTTGGTCTTTTGTTAATGTTTTTCTCTATGTTTTTATTGCTTTTTCCTTCATCAAGTTTGTTTAAAACAAAATAATAAAATGTAAAATAGAGGAGTTACGTGTAGTATCTTACATAGTATGTGTAAGACACTGACCATTTGCCTGATCATAAAAGCAAATTTTTACTAAATATGATATTGTTCTCATACCTTGCGCTAGCACTCAAACAGGCTGCATAGTGCCAGGCACACAGCTTTGCAAGATAGTGCAAAGATGGGTACATGCTGTCTAGCAGGGGTTTTGTACTGGAAGGATCCCTTTCCAGTTCAAAACCCTATTCTTAGACAAACTTTAACACATTTCACACATTGGATATTTGCTGAACAGTGAAGCATGCTGTCATTGTGTTAAATGCAAATGTAACAATAAATAAATAAATTCATCCTACTTAACTTCTCCCTGAAGGAAGTGTTATTTTTTATACAAAGTGAGGCATCACGGTCTTTGTAGATCTGTCTTTGTGTCAAAATCATGGGTGCAGAATTCAAACTTCCATGTACCACCCATGGAATGCCTTCTTCACGCAACGTAGCATAAATAGCGCAATGCACTATTTGCTCTACATTAGGGGCAACCTTTTTGCCTTGTAAGGTAAATACTTGATCAAGATGTTTCACTGTTTAGTGCCTCGTTTCATGACTTTTTGGTAGCACACTATCTTTGTAAATATGCTGCTTTGTGTTTTGTTTGTATTTAAGACAATGGACAATCTCTTAGATCAGTGGTTCTTAACCTTTTCAGTTCTGTAGCCCCCCACATATTACATAATTAGTGGAATAAGTGGACCTCTGACTGTGTCATTATTGGAAGCCAGGAACCGCAGCTTAAGTAGTTTGAATGATTTAAACCTCAAAATAATACATAAAAATACAAACACAATCATTTATCAAACATGTACACAAATGTTTTATGTTATTCACAAACAAATTTTAATCTGAAGGGGGTGCCTTTTATGAATTCAACAGAGGCCACCCCACCCATAGTTCATACTATATTCTGTGTGATAGATTTGCACTGCTCCCACAAATCAATCTGAGACCACCAACTTAATTTTCAGCCGCCAATTGCAAATTCACATTTACATATTGTTTTAAAATTGTGAGTTTTACATTTTGCTTCTTTATTTACATACACTTCAATAATCTACTAATATTATTTTATTTTATAAGCAGTCACAGACACCCTGAGTAGGTGTTGCGAACCCTGAGGTGTCCAAGGACCACAGGTTAAGAACCACTGTTCCAGAGCACTACCCACAATTTCTTTGTGATAAAGAACACCCTTTTGTGTTAATTTCAAAAGGAAATGCTTTAGGTTTTACAATTTGAATTCCATCAGCATGACTTCAAGGGTGCCACATTTTTGTCATATATGCAGTCATTGGAACATTCTGGGGAGGGAGGGGGTGGGGGCATAGACAACAAAGTGCGGGGGTAGGAAGGAGGGTAAGAGGCCGCAAACGGACCACACGGGGAAGGCAGGAGGGGCAGTGACAGCACAACAAACCACATAGGGCAGGCAAGAAGGCAGTGGCAGAACAATAATATGGAGGACAGTTGGGAGGGATTTCAGAAGCAAATATAAAACAATTGAAATTTTAATGGAAGGTTGGGGCTTCTGTAAATGTAATTGAGGCCACCCATCAAACATATTATATACTGTTTAATGTTCTTGCACTCCTCCCATAAAACAATCTGTGGATACAAACTTTATTTTTAGCCTCCAGTTTCAAATTCCTTCACATTCCTTCATTTTTTAAGGTAAAGTTATATTTTATTAACATGTGTAAAACCAACCCCTGGCCATACACAGCCAACCCTGTGCCATGGACTGCCTTCTGGCATGCGCAGCATGCAGGTAGTCTTGCAGGTCTTGGCCACACTCAGGCAGACTTACTGACTTTGTCAAATGAGTCAAAACACCAAAATATTAAAAAAGTGAGCCAATTGGCTTTATCAAAGGGTAAGCATGTCAATATATTTAAAGCAGATCTATCATCTTTCTCCAAAAATCACCAATATTTTTGATCTAATGTACATTTCAAATTGTCAGACAATCCAGTGTTTATTAATATTGTTATTATAAAAATGCTTCATAAAGTTTTTTAATTAAAATAAATCATATCTGGTACTCTTTCTTGTTACCTGAAGCTCATTTATTATTTCTTTTGGTGTCCTGGTGCCCACCCGACACCTAATTTTTTTAATTATTGGGGAAGGGTGCCCGCCCCACGACCAAGATTTTGCAGGCCCTGGGGACCCCACTCCCAAGGGTCTTTTTAAGTTAAGGGGAGGTTGGAGCGCCACCCACCGGGCAATGTAGGGAAAGCGAGAGGGGTATTAGCAACACAGTGGACCAAGGATGGAAAGTCAGAGGTAACAAAATGGACCATAGAGCACAGGAGGGAGGAGGTAGAGACAAAAATTGGACAAAGGAGGTCAAAGTGGAATGGACAGGGTCAGAAAACTACCCACCCAGGGCAGGCAGAAGCAGCAGTGTCTGTAAAATTAACCATGCAGGGCAGGTGGGAGGTGCAGTGGCAGCACAACAGACAACGGAAAGCAGGAGGGAGGGGAAAGGAGATTTCACATGAAAAATAAAGGTCAGCTGGGAGGGAGGCAAGGGCAGACCAGCCCCTAGGGCCAACCCTCTACTGTGCACAATCAAAATGTATGCTCAGTGAGGGAGCTGGGTGAAAATGATAAAAAAAACTGAAAGTCACTGAAACAACACAAACATTAAAGTGATATTATAGTTAGATATGATAATAAGTTCTTTCTTTACATTACAAAAACCTGAGAAATTCATTGGAAAAAAACCAAAGCTATAGTTAGATATGGTAACAAGATCTAACCTTAAGTTAAAAAAGCACAGAAATTCACAAATAAAAGGTAAAAGTGATGTTATAATTTGGTATGTTAATAATATCTAACTTCACATTACAAAAAAACTCAAAAATTCACGGGAAAAAAGGTTAAAGTGGCATTATAGTTAGACCATACAATAATATAAAAAGTATTGTTTAAAAAACCAAAAATCTGAAATTCACCAGTTATAGTTTACTAAGCTAACTATAAATTGCTCTCTGCCATACACTGCTGATGACATCATTGATTTACACATCTTTAGCTGCCCATTCCAAACATTTGACTTTTTTTCTTTGCTTTGCATAGATTTTTCTTTGCTGGGCATTTGTAGGGATTCGTTTAACAGAAATCAGTTGGATCTCTTACTTCTGCAGGATAGGTTTAGTTTTCAAGATAATTTAGTGGAGCAAGGGGAGCCTTTTACAAGTAAACAGCAACTGAGAACTATCTCCAAGAAAGATTAAAACATTTTGAGCATTTTAGGTTTCAAAAATTGCTTACTATTAGTCATTTAAGGGCCAGATGTAGGTAAATGCATGTTTGCGATTCCTTAATAGCGATATTTAGGGAATCGCTATTAAGGAATCGCAAAATGCCATGTAGGTACGAATTACAATATTTTTTGCGATTCGCAATTAAGGAATACCTTCCCATTCATTCCTATGGGCTAAGAGGCCTATAGGAACAATAGGAATTGCTCCCGCAATTTGCGAGTCACCAAGAGGCACTCGCAAATTGCGGGAGCAATTTCAACGGTGTCAGTGTTCCAAAAGGACACCTTGTTGCACCCCTGAAATATGCATGTGTGCACATGTGGCGCACATACATGCCCTAAGGGCATGAATCTGTGCTACATGGCACTTAAAAAAACTTGAAGTTGGTGGTAATTAGCGATTCCTTAAGGCTAAAGTGCACTTTCTTTTGTGCTACTTACATTGCATTTAAGGAATCGCAATTTGCGATTCCTTAAATGCAAGAGCAAAATAATGGATCGCAATTTTGCTATTCCTTATTTTGCTAGAAGGTTTCAACTTACCTACATTGCTCGCTGCCAAATAGCGAGCGCTAACGCTGAAATTCTGCAAATTTCAGCGTTAGCGCTTGCTATTTGGCCACCTACATCTGGACCTTAGTAATTATTTAAAATTACTTTTACTTTACAATGTTTTGTACCAGTTAATGTACAGTCTAGCAATTGAAATACACATTTTCTTTCGAAAGTTAATTTGAGAGGTTTTTCCTTAAGAACTTTCTATACTACAGTGTATGATTTATTTAACTGAAGTTGTATTTGTGTCTTTTAACAAGTGTTTTGTAGTGCATGGGATTGTTTCAACCATTTCAATCAAACAAAGAAAACAAAAGACACAAATCTAAAGCAAACTGGTTGGTTATTTAAGGTGTTGGCTATGAGGTATGCAAAAAGAACTATTGATGGTCAGAAAGCAGAACAATGTCATACATTCACCCCAGTACAGAGATCTGGACCTAATACCATCGTTTTTTTGCTCACCATGCCATTCCCGTTTGGACCCAGCCATATGCAAATCAGTCTTGACCCTGTGCACAATTGGAACAGTCCAGCCCGAATTGCCAGGCCAGGTTCTCCTTGAACTGGAAACAAGCATCCTAGGACCGGTTTCGGGGTTTCACCCCTCTACAGCCAGGATAGCTTGATTCCAGTGGCATGGAGAGCACGGGACTCACGTCTGAGCATACCCGTCCCACTCGGGGTGACAAATGCAAAAAGAACTATTGATGGTCAGAAAGCAGAACAATATCATACATTCACCCCAGTACAGAGATCTGGGCCTAAATCCATCGTTTTTTTGCTCACCATGCCATTCCAGTTTGGACCCAGCCATATGCAAAACAGTCTTGACCCTGTGCACAATTGGAACAGTCCAGCCCGAACTGCCAGGACAGGTTCTCCTTGGACTGGATACAAGCATCCTAGGACCGGTTTCGGGGTTTCACCCCTCTTCAGCCAGGATAGCTTGATTCCAGTGGCATAGAGAGCACGGGACTCACGTCTGAGCATACCCATCCCACTCGGGGTGACAAATGCAAATTAACTATTGATGGTCAGAAAGCATAACAATGTCATACATTCACACCCCAGTACAGAGATCTGGGTCTAAATCCATCGTTTTTTTGCTCACCATGCCATTCCAGTTTGGACCCAGCCATCACCACCCCCTTTTGTACCGGCTATGAGGTATAGCAGTGACATATGAGAGGAAATATATCAACACTTAGCACCGGCTTTTGTCATGCAATCCCATTGCAAAATATTGCATTGGGATTTAATTTCCAATGCAAATCCTGATTTGCGATATAAAGTTGCATAAAGTAAGGCATAGTAGCAATTCAACACCCATGGGTGTTGGCGCGAATCTTTATCTACTAACATTAGTAGACTGGGATTTCATCTAAACGATTAAGGCTCCTCGAGGCTGGTAAAGATTTGAAAAAAGTTTTCTTTTCTCTAAACTTTTTTAACATTGAACATTTGCTGCACTGTACAGCACACACACACAAAGTTGAAAAAGCATAGTGTTATTACTGGAAAGGTCTTCTTTCAGAACATACATATCCTTGCACGATGGTGCAAGGGTGTCTGTGTTGGCACACAGCAGCATAATGTGCGCCAGCTGCGGGGGAAAAAAACAGTGCCATTAATTTTCCATTCATGCAACTTTGTTTGCTGCACTGCATTGCGCAAAACAAAATTGTAAATCTGCAACATGGTAAATTTTTCAGCTTCCCCTATATATATCATTGGATTATGGGCAAATTATTTTGGACCTGATATGGTGTCAGCAAATCCAAAACTTTACAGAAGGAGTGGCATTTTCTTTCCAGGAGGTATTACCTCTGCTCTATGTGTTAGTGAAGAGGTAATTTCTGCTGGGTGATTTATTGACTGGCAGAGAATTCTCCAACCAAAGACTTGCAGCATTCTCCGCAAGGCAATGGATTTGCCATTACCACCTAAATAAATCCATCACTTGATCAACAGAAAATACTCTTAATTGTGGCGAGAGCCATAAGCATGGTGGAAAATCCACAAGTGGAATTTCCTCCACCATAGATAAAGTAACATGAAGAATTCCTATGACGAAGGAAATTCCACCTGTGTATTTTCCTCAGATTTAGCACTACCTCTACAAATTATAGGATTTTCTGTTGCAGTCAAATTCTAAATTACATCAGGATGGACTGATTTAGAGTTCACTGCTAAGAATATGGAAGTTGTGTTAATTATTCTGTTGAAGGATTGTCTACCGGAGGATTACTTGCACCTTAAGATCTCTATGGCAGAGTTACTTCTGTGAGTGGATACTCCGCTGGCCTAGAACCCCCCACCAGTGAGCCTTCCACTTCCCAAAAAAATCAAGATTTGTTTTTGCTGTTACTACTCTCAAAATTAGATCCTTATCCTACTAGGGTCTGTTTCCTTATCTGTTAACATCAGAGATTTTGAGCTGCATAAAAACTAGATGGTTACGTCATTCAAATATAGTTGATGAGGATTCCCAGGTGGAATGTCTGCCATCCTCTGGCTAGTATTGTTGAAAAAAATCCAGCTATAGATTTTCCTCCTCATTTAACTCTTTTTTTCATTGATCAAAGGACTAATTTACAGCTGGGAGATAACAGAAAATCCACCAAATTCTAGAGGTCTGGAGGATAGCTATATCCAGAGGAAAATCCTCAAGAACAGTTTGCTCCTCAATACTATTCCTTTTATCAAGATAATTGTGCTGGTGGATTATCCTCCTTAGGTGGAGTATGTACTTACAAGATAAGGTGACACAAATTTCAAAAGCAATAAATGGGACAAAGATAAATGTACGACTATAATTTGGCAGTAATTTTGGGCATAGGCGAAAGCCGCCAACAACATTACTCACTGACATAAAAAAAGGATGAAAGCAGCGCCAAGGGACATGAAAAACAAATCTGGCATTGCATGTTGCCTTTTGTCACAGATTACAGAAGGTATTAGTCAAGTCTTTTAGGAAAGGCAGGTACAGCAGTCAGCATGTGTTTGGTCACGTCAGCCGTATAACACTTATGATTATCAGATGCGCGCAACATTTGCAGGGAATTATATAAGCATGCATATGAAGTGATGTCGCAATCTCTGTACCTCACCTGGATGGAGCCTTTTTACCACATTGCCCAGTCACAGTACAAAAGCTAGGCAAGTAAGGACTGTGGCAAATCTGGACCTTGGGATCTTCTGAGCCAGTGTTGAGCTCTGTGGCTCTGGAAAACCCTAGTGGTAGGGAACACAGCAGCAGTGCTATTCTGTCATTTATTTAACAATAGGAAGGGGTGACAGGAGGATGGCTATGTGAGCATGCACAGTGCTTGAAATGCACATATAAAAGTGTAGATACTCACTGTCTCAGAGTATTTGCTTCCTACTGAGAAGTGGCAGTACTGTCCAGATTTGAATGGCATGACTTTGCTGAAAAGTACTAGACCTCTCAATTTCAAATTAAATAAATGCAGCCACTGCACCTGACATCAGCTACTTAGTTAAAGCTCTGAGCATTAGCAACACACACATTTCAACTACAGCAAGTGAGCTCACC
Source organism: Triturus cristatus (assembly GCF_964204655.1). NCBI lineage: Eukaryota > Metazoa > Chordata > Amphibia > Caudata > Salamandridae > Triturus > Triturus cristatus. The sequence continues at coordinate 1,531,489,381 of NC_140590.1, read as the reverse complement.
GACACCCTCTTTGAAAAACAGGAAAATATATTCATTTAAAGAAATGTATGGGGATGCTGTGACACACATCCACAAAACTGGTATTGGCAGGCAAATCCAGGACATCTGGTTCCCATAATACAGGGATTGCATGGTCTGTTCATGAACCCTCTCTATTCCACACAAACTACTTGGCATCGATATGTTCCTTAAAGTTGAATAAGTTACCCGGAATGCAGAAGCATACACCTGGAGTTCTGGGTTGCCTCAGTGACGTTTTAACAACCCAATGCTCTACTAATATGGACCCTTAAGTACTTCACTGGTTGATAGGCTGCAGATGTTGTCAATGATTATCCTGCATTAGAAAAGTGTTTTGAGATTTAAAATAGTAACTTTATCAAGTACTGGTAGTAGAAGAAATTGAGCTCAATTGTTTGAAATTCTGCTTTTAAAATAATTAAAAATACTAATTCTTAAAGTATAAAAATAACTTAATATGATTTATAATGATTAAAATTAAACGCTGCATGGCAATGAAAGGTCCTTTGGATCGAGTTAAAATGTATGCTAGAAATTATACTGCTTTTTGCCATTAAAATGGCTCTGTTGGTGGTAGGTAGACAGGAATTCATATTACTGAAGTGTGTTAAGATTCCTTGGAGTGTTTAAAACTGCACTATGGAGTCCTGTCTACAGGGGCAGAGCTGAGCAAAAAAAAAAAAGAAAACACACACTTTATGAAACACAGGTCCCCCACAAGGCAGTTTTTATGAAGTGGTGAAAATTGACATAAATGTTTCTAAAGTGATTTGACATCATTTGGAAGACATTGCACAAGTAATGTAACACAAAAAAACACACACACCAAGTTTATATTATCCAAAGCGTCACAACAGCTTTACAAAGCTCTCCCACTAGCCAAGGCCAATCACACTTTTCAGAACAGTGATGATGGATTTTATTTCAGTGAAAGGAGCCATTCAAGGTTCTAAATGTTTTTTTTTACTGGATGAAAAGAAGCAGAAGATAATGTCGCAGGCAGCCTGGACAGTGTGCTCTATTGAATGTGTGCAGGATGGCCCTGACCCAGCGAGTTCTTTATAAAAAGAGATCACCTCCTGCTTTGCCTCAGCCTGCTGAAACAATAACAGGCCCAGTGGGAGGAGATACAGAAAAAGGGTAAGGAGTTGAAGAAATGGTGTTGACTCACAGACAGCTGTCTCAGTCAAAGGGAAGAAGCAAGCAGCTGACCTCTTTCCACATCTGCTCACACAAAGCAAGCACCAGCTCTTTTCATTCTTCTGTACCCTAGTCTTGCTGCAGAATGGACTGTAATCTTGCAATTTATTGACTCTCATAGAACTGATGCAGATGATTCACCTGCTTTGTTCTGTGGGACATGTTCAACTGTGAAGGCTGAGCCAGATTCATAGCAGATAGCCAGACACTGGTTAATTCCCATGTAAATGTATGGACGACATTTCACTTTGCTTGCTTACATGTATCCCAGATTCAACCTTTTAGCTTCAGAAGGATATCTATATATACCTGGACATTCTGCATCCATATAGTCAAAGTGAAGCAAGGCCAATCAATGTCAGTACGAGCCTCTCTATACTCAGTGAATCTATATCTGTAACAACACAGCTTAATTTTTGCAGGTGGGTGGCACTTACACTCCTTTTTGGGAATCAAGATTCAGGTTTTCATCAGCAGATTTGAACCTGAGCAAGCAGGAGAAAGGCACAACAGGAAGAAAGAATGAGTAAGGGAAAGATAGGAAAATAGTTTTTAAAAAGGGGGAAACGCAGGAATAAAAAAGAACTTGAAAGAGTGAGATAAATAGAGAGGAAGTTAAAGAGGCCGTGGAAGGAAGAGGCACATGGTGGAATAAAGATGATGCAATTTTGGTACTCGGCGTCCCAGAACGGGTGACACCATCATCGAGCTCTTGAGGAAAGCTTTAGCAGAAGACACTTATGTTTTTTTACAAACTGAATCCATTCACTCAGCCATACTCTACTCACACACCCTCTCACTCACGCATACACCCACTCACACATCCACACACTCCCCATATAGCCACTCAACAGGGACTCACTCACTCATACAGCCACTCACACACCCACTCACTCAACTTGTAAAAAGGTCTAAGGCAATACTTTGCCTTTTAGGGGCAAGTCCCTCATCACCAGAGTCTTCCAGATGTTCCATCTGCTCATGGTCCTCTGGCTGCTGGGGCACCTCCTGCTGATCACTGCCTCCTGTTGCCATTCTGGATGGTAAAAAATGACTAAAAAGAGCCCTAAGCAGAGTTCTGCACTAGTAGCACAGAACAGGTCCAAAGAATGATCCAGATATGAATTACAACATTCAAGAAGAGAGAAATGGGTGGGAACTTACTTTGAATATTAATGCAAACTGTTTTCTCTAATCAGATCTCTTTTTTACATAATCACATGATCTACTGTCGTCATCGAGAAGATGGGAAATACAATTAAAAAGTGCTTCACATTAAAAATAGTTTAAACACTATACTGCTCATTATGATGGTGGAAGGACCGCCACTGCCAGGTGAGGTTCGCCGGCCCTGCAGACCGCGATTCTCCCACCACCATATTATGATGGTGGTGGAATTCAGACCGCGGTGGGGGCAAAGCCTGTCTGCCACAGGCAATCATTACGATTGCCCGGCAGAGCGGTCTGCATCCACAAAATGGTGGCGGTGCCTAGCAAGCCCTGTCCTACAAATTATGATGAGGTCTCCAGCCAGCCTTTCCACAGGCGGTGCAACTGCCGTTGAAAGGCAAGCGGTGTTTGGTTTTGGGGGCCCGTTGTGGGCCCCCCTTTTGTTGGGGAGGTGAGGGTGCACTGGGGGAGTACCCATGGTACCCCCGACATTTCACTGCACCAAGTGGCAGGCACAGTGTAGTGCCTGCCACATAGTGCAGTGAAATGCACAACATGCTCATTTTGACATCACAGCGGTGCTGCTGTCAGAAATGTTAAGGGTGCAGAACAGGACTTCTGTGGTGGCAGTCCCAGCATAATAGGGTATGCGGGACCGCCACATGCATGGCGGATGGTCCCGGTTTCCACCACCATGGCGGACGGAGCCAGTCCAACCGCCATCGTAATGAGCCCCTATATTAGTAAACAGCTATTGTCAAACATGATTTGCAATATGTGTATATATGTGTTTTACACTTTTTCAAAAACACTCAGGCTTCATGACTTCTCCACAAAACTGGAACATATGTATCAATATAATTTGCGTTGAATAAAAAATTTAGGAAAAAAGCACAGTTATTAATCCACTGAAACAAATGACAAGGAGTGACCCAGAAAAAAACAAAAATGGGTGATCCATTATGCAAGTGTAGTGTATAATATGCAGTAGACATTTACATAATGACAAAATAGTATCTATTTTTCCAGGACAAAGTGCAGAAAACTGTGGACTATTCTTAAAAAAATGAGATTCCATTAAGATCCTGATGTTCATTTCAGATAAATTAAACCTTGATGTGAGACACTCACATATGTAAACATAGCAGGTGCCCCAGGTACAGCTCAACTTGAGGAAAATGGAAACAAATCTAACTTCTTAGGCTTGGCAAATAGAAAGAAAAATTCCATATTGAAAAAAGATCTGAATTCCTTAACTGAAGTGAATGCATCGTAAATATACAGGAGCAAAATCTGAACTTCAGTGAGGGTGACAAATGAATACATTAATAACATCTCCTTGTAAAAGCAGAGAGCATGGTTCTGTCCTTTAAATACACTAAGGGCCCCATTAGGATGGTGGGCAGACACCCTAGCGGTGTTGGGACCAGCCGCCAGCAGTGAGGCGGTCCCGCACCACCAATTATGATGCAACCGCCTCCCTGGCGATCGCATCCCGTATTGACAACATTGCGGCGGGTGCTGCTGTGAACAGCACCCGCCGCAATGCTTGAAATATATGCACAACGTGGCAGGCACCGCGCGGTGCCTGCCACCTTCTGCATGGCAATGAGGGGAGTACTATAGGTACCCCCCAAGTGCAGCAACCCCCCCACACCCCCAGGGGCCCGCAAAGGGCCCCCAAGGCAATTCCCGCAAGCCTTTCCATGGCAGCATCACCGCCATGGAAAGGCCTTCACTGCCAGGCATCTTAATATGGATGGCAGTGTCTTCCAGACACCGCCACCATATAATGCCCGAGTTCCACCCGGCCAACAATCGTGACGATTGCCGACCGGCGGAAATGCGGCAGACTGACTTTCCGTCCACTGCGGTACCCCCCACTCTGGTAATATGGTAAGGGGTAAATGGATGGCGGGCGGGGAGTTATGGCAGGTGGATCACCACCGCCAGTCGGGTGGTGGCGATCCGCACACCATCATAATGGCCCCCTTAGTATGGAAATCCGCAAGAACCATGGCACAGGGTATCACATTTACCATCAGAAATTGAGAGGTATATTAACCAGACATTGGTTACTGAGGTTGAGCCACAAAATCTTTGCGTCACAAGCTGGTAGTGAGTAGTCCAGAGGTACAACAATCAGATACCTGGCTTAGGGGCAATCTTGGATTCCTTAAATGTCATCGGTGTAATGTTTGAACACAAAGGAAGTTCAGTCACCACTACTGAAAACTCTCTAAAAGTACATTATGCATACAACTCCAGAAGTGACCATGTGGTGTATGTATTACAGTGTCCGTGCCCAAAGATGTATGTATGGAGCACCATACAAATGGTGCATGTGAGGATGCTGCAGCATTTAAGAGCTGTAAAAAACTGAAGTTAGGAGCTTTCCAGCTGCTCATCATATGCATGAATCCCATAATGGCAAATGCAAATTATTTTGTAATTGATTCAGTCCCTAAGAATAGGAGGGAAGGCAACAGAGAATTGACATTGAGGCAGTTAGAATCCAAATATATTGTCATGCTCAACACAAAGATTCCACATGGACTGAATTCAGATGAGGAATTATGTGTACATATATGAATTCAACGTTAAAACTGCAAACCTTCTATGTTCTGAAGTACACCAGTTTTAGATACATGAATTTATAAGCACTAATTAATTTTAGACACAAAGTAAGCACTGTTTCTTTGCACTTTATAGGTAGAGTAAGTGTTTATTGGTTTTTGTTTAAAGCTGTGGTGAGGTGTTATTTACAACATTCCTTTTTTAGAGATGCTAACATATTAATGTATGTAATTTATCTCAAATTAGCATTTTTGCACTTGTGCAAAATGGAGGGCCTGAATTTTGCACTCCCACAGCACTTGCACTTTAAATGTTATCTGCGTCTTTTGCACTAACGTGAAATGAAGGATCTAACTTTGCATGTCCGGAGCACTTGCACTTTAAAGGTGTTTTTAAAGGATCTAATGTATTGAAAACAAAAAAGGTATAAAAAAAATAAAAACAATGAATTAACAAAATTGATTAATGACATATTCACTAAGCAAGTTTTTTCATTGTTTAATAGTGTGTTTACTCTGTCTATGCCCACTGTATGCACAGTGTGGTGACGTGTTTATAAGGGTGAGAAAATGGTGTATATAGTGTGTGAGTCAGTCGTTTTGGCAGTAGAGACTGGCGAAACGCGTAACACCATAGGAAGATCTGAATAAACAAATTGCATTAAGAGGATCCCAGCGGTGTCAGTACCTATTTGTTTTTAGAAGCAGGAGGTGGAAGTTATATATATAACACAAAGGACACAATGCCACATGGGAGAACAACGAGGCAGACGAAACGGAAACGAAGGGAGAGCAGAATCTAACAGTGGTCAATTTGTTCTCTCATGAACTGACATTGGCAGAAAAAACATTACTTGAACTAGGCCTGCCTTTCTGTCCAACGGCCAACTTTGACTATAGCAGAACAAGAATTGATATGTTTTTATATGTACAAAAACTCAAACTGATGAAAATGTTTTTAAACAAAGAAAAACGTGCCACAGTAGGTGGTTTTAATGGCACTAAGGGAGATGAACAACTGTCAGAACTTTTATGTTGAAAGGATATTGAAGGTCTAGCATGCCTAGCGGAGTTGGGAGGAGAACTAAACGAGTGGTCAGACGAACGAGATCTCCTAGAACTGGTGGGTCTTGAAACCAGGGGTAGAGCTCCAACTACTTTCAGACCCAAGTCCACCTTTAACCCCAACCTACCACACGACAACCTGGACACATTTCATGAGGTAGTAACACGAGATCTTATGAGAATTTGGAATAAAAGTAAGAATAGACATGCACACAATCTGACTCCAGAACAGCGTATAGCTCTAGGAACACTTCACAGTGACCCCAGCTTTGTCATTAAACCTTCAGACAAGGGGGGAAATGTAGTCCTGTGGGATGTAGAACTATACAGAAAAGAGGCCATGAGACAACTAACTCTCTCTGGTAACTATGAGAGAACTAGTAAACATGCATATGATGAAGCCGCCACCTCCTTTTACAGCAAAATTGATTACTGGAGAGAGCAGGAACTTTTGGGGGAGCAAGAGTACAAATTTATTTATAAAAAACATCCTACGGCAGCATGTTTTTACATGCTGCCTAAAATACACAAAGACAAAAGCAATCCACCAGGTAGGCCTATAGTTTCTGCCATTGGAAATCTACTAGAGAACACATCCATTTTCCTAGACTCTTTTCTCTTCCCTTATGTCCTTAGCCTCCCCTCGTACCGTAGAGACAGTACAGATTTCATCAACAAAATAGAGGGGATCACATGGCAGAAAGAATTCTGGTCGGTGACAATAGATGTGGTGTCACTGTACACCTGTATAAAGCACGAGGACGGCATCAATGCCTGCAGCCGTTTTTTTAGAGACAGATCAGTCTTTTTGTATGAACAAACTTGTATGCTTATTGAAATGTTGACCCTCTGTCTTAACAACAACTTTTTCCTCTTTGAAGAGAAATGGTATAAACAAATGATCGGTACCGCTATGGGAAGCTGCTTCGCAGCAAGCTATGCCTGTATGCTAATGGGTTGGTGGGAGGAACAAGTGGTATGGAGTGATGTGAATGAATACCTGACTCGACATATTGTTTTCTGGACCCGATACATTGATGACATCTGCATGATATGGGGTAGTAGTAAACCTGAAAAGATTAGGGGAGAATGAAGTGAATCTCCACTTTGCACACAGATATGACCAACAGGAAATGGACTTTCTGGATATAGGTATACACATAAAGGATGAGAATATGTTTACTACTCTGCACAGAAAGGCTACTGCAGGGAACAGTCTCTTACATGCCAAAAGTCACCACCACCCCAAGCTGAAATGGAGCACTCCATACGGAGAGTTAATTAGAGCCAGACGCAACTGCGACAGCAATCCCAGGTATGAGAAAGAAAGGAACACCATGTTACACAGATTCAGGAAAAGGGGATTGTGACAGAGTAGCCTCACAGGATAGAGCAGCCCTACTGGTGAAAAGGCCCAAAACAAAGAGTGTGACTAACGATATAAGGATGATAACAGAGTTCAACGTTGAGTCAAATACTGTACGTGAGACCCTAAAGAAACATTGGCACATTGTTAAGAATGATCCAGTGATAGGGACCAGAGTTAGTGAACATCCAATGGTCACATACAGGAAGGCACGATCCCTCAAAGATATGTTGGTCAGCAGCTACATGGGTACCAGGCAAACAACACAGTTGGATACAACAGCAGAAGGGCTTCTTTAAGTGTGGGAAATGCAAAGCCTGCAACACTAGCAAGAATAGGAAAACCTACCCGTTACCTACTGGGAAAACCGGGAACATAACCAAACTCATGAATTGTAATAGCGATTACTGTGTGTATGCGATAGTGTGTACCTGCAACAAGATGCACATAGGGAGTACCATCTTTCCTGTAAAGTAAAGAATTCTTGAGCATATCAGAGCAATCAGGAACAGTGATTTAAGTTACTCTACTGTTAAACACTGGCTTAAATACCATGACAAAAATCCTAATAATTTGTCTTTCTTTGGTGTTCACAGGATGGTTACGAGTCCTAGAGGAGGAAACCGCGAGAAAAAACTGCGAGTACTGGAGTCGAAGTGCATCATACTCCTCGACACTAGAATCCCTTTGGCCTTAACGAGGATGAGGAACTATTTGTCCACATAGAATAAGTACCCCACCAGTTGATTTTGCTTCTCTGCCTCCTTGGTGATACTGATTTTCTCTGTGTACACTGTGGCTCGGGGAGGTCTCTCCACCGGGACACAGTGTGAGCAGGTTGGAAAATTCACAGGAAGTCTAGCCTGCTATGTCCCCCATACCACGGGTGGACATGTAGTGCTCCGGCAGACCTTAGCTGTCTCGTTTCTTGACACACTGTGACTCACCTCAAGCTAAGACGACATTAGTTGACGGCACGCCCAGCCTGCATTTTTTATCTTTTTCATTTTTCTGTTACTTTTTAAATCCACTCACTTGCACCATTCCACACTGCTCGTTTTGAAACTCAGAGGTTGGGGTGGTGGAACAGTATGTGATAAACAGCATGGCAATAATATTGCATCCATTACACTGACCTACCACTATATTGCAAAATAAGTATATACGTACTATTCTCTAGTCTTAATTCTGATGATATTTACCTCCTGAGGTAACAATGGGTTGAATTAAGAATAATAGATATAAATGTATCTTGCAATAGGTGTAGTGCATGTATCTTGCAATCAATTTAGTCGATGCGATGATATAGTAAGTCGATATTTATGACCTTGACGTCACCAAAGGTGACACCAAGGAGACAATGCCAGAATATATGAGAATTAAGAGGAGTATGTTAGGAGAAGAGAAGAAGTATTTCTGATTTAGAGCCATTGCAGCAGAGAGATCAGGAGAAAAAACACCTACGATCAAATGATCAGCAATGAGTTTTGTACTACCTTTAGCCTTTTGTAGTTAAAATAGATCATAATGGATGCAAACAGTTTTTAATTGTTTGATGATTTTGCAACTCTATTTACCAAACAAATACCTGGTGAATAAAATGTGCTAAATCCAAAAAGGTAAGCACAATTAACTCTCGGCTCCTTATTGGGAAAAGAGCTGAAATAGGCAAACAACTTGTTGGCAGCTATGTTAATACTATCAAAATGTTTTAAACTAATCCAAGAATGTATTCAGTGGTGAGATTTGGAAGTTATGTAGAAGTAGGAGGCGAGAACCAGTACATTAGGTTGCATTTCGCTTAAAAAGTACAGTGTGTTGTGTATAATTTCACACTCCATGTGGTGATATAATTGGAGACAGCTGCCACATCCAAGGAGGGAAGAGACAGGCTACTGTAGGACAGCATGACGAGGAAAGAATACTTTTCAGGGTGGTTTTGAAGGGTGGCGGCGGTAACATGGAAAGGATGGAAGAAATTCGATTTTATTACATTGACACGTTCTTATTTCATATATTTGTAATTAAAGTTAATGCATTGATGTTCCTTAAGCTGTTGAATATATACCTTTTTATATAATACTTTTTACTTGCTTTATTTTTTAGGTCTCAGCTACAGACCCCTATTAGCTATTTGTGGTCGAACAATTTTTGGGAGCAATACTGATTCTACAGTGGTCTTTGAGTCTGCTCATTTCTCACCATTCATTGGCTCTCTTCTCAGTCACATTTCACTGCTTATTTCTTAATGTCTTTCCTTCTTCAGCTTGTATTTCTCCATACCCAGCTTCTTTATTCGTTTGATTGGATGACTTGTATCCTTCCACTGCTTGTATTCAAGGATTTTTTTTTCTCTTTTAGTAATCCTTGCAATTGCATGCATTTCCTTGCTCTCTCCATAGTTTGTTGCATCCCTGTTCTAATCCCCACCCCTGCACACTCCATGAATTCCTGTCCTCCACCAGTTCGTTGTTTGATTCCCCCACCTCTCACTGTCACACTTGGTTGGGTCTCTTTTTCCGCTCGTATTTTGCTTCTCCCCTAATCGTTTCCTTTGTTGCTCACCCCAAGTTGCTCCTGGGCTAAATATTAGAATTTTTTAATTCACCTCTCTAAGATAGGCTGTCACCATCTTGGAATATTAATTTGAAACAAAAAGCAATGGCTGCAACGTCACAATGCATGCATGCATGCATGTGTGGTGATGCTGGGGCTTCCATAGCATCATGACACATACTTGGGGAAGCACTATGAGGCATACACACCTATATTCGTCCTTTTTTACTGCCCTTATACAGCACTGACAATGACCATTCTGTTCGTTTTGCTGATGCTAATGTTTTTATTTAGGTAGCATTTATAGATGTGGATAAAACAATTTATATTCATTCTAATCCTCTGTCTATCTGTAGTTCCGGTTTCTTTCTCTCTGTCGCTGTCTGTGTCTCTCGATTTCCACTATCATCTCCTTCTCTTTCTCAGTGTCTTTCACTTTTTCCATACTTCCATACTTTCCACCCTGTGTGACTTTTTATGGCCTTGTAAATATGGCCCCCTATCACACATTACTTTGTGTGAAAGGGACATTCCATGGGTATTTCTGTGGTTGTTCCCAAGCAACACCCACGGATACTGACACATCCTAGATTTACAAGGTTCCTTAAACATTGGACTGGGATGCGGTTCAAGTAATTACCATTGGCTCACATTAATTCAAGCATTCCACCCATCACTTTTTAGCATACTTCATTGAGATGCCTTAAGTGCGATGAGTAGTCACTGACTTGGGTCCCGTGTTAGCTGTGCGACTGGATCCAAGCTACACCTGGCTGTAGAGCCCCAATCCGGGCACAGTCTTGGGTTTCTTGTGTTCCTATTCGGGTGGACCTGGCTTTGAAGTTTAGACTGGACCATTCTTATTGGCGCAAGGTCAAGACTGATTTGTATATGCTTGGGTCCAAACTGAGGTGGCATGTTGTGCAAAGTAATATGGGCTAGGATGCCCTCTGAATAACTAACAGTGGCTGAGATGTATTCAAGCAATCTACCAATCACTTTTGTGTGTGTACTTCAGGGCATCTCCTACTACACAGCACATGTGCTGTCCATTGCAAGACTTATTGTTAGCTTACAGTGGGCTTAGAGTACACCCATTGCTACCATTGGTTAGCTTTATTGTCACGCTCATTTGCTTGCTTCTTATGCAATAGCTTGTGTAGGTTTCCTTCTTCTTCTTTTGTTTGTTCCTCTCTGGAGATTGGACAAATTACTTCTATTCTTCCACTGCTCACTTTTCCGGTGCTATTTTTATCTTTTTGGTTAAGTTCTTCACAAGAATACATTTGTGTTTCCCAGCAGTCTCCCTTGTGTACTTCTCGTACCACCGTATTCTAGTTTTTTTCTCTCACTGGTGTGCTTCTCCCCTATGCCCCACGTTGATATCTCCTGGGTGCTTCTCCTTTCCAGCTCCACATTGATTTATTTCGCCTGTCTCTACTCAGCCAGTACTCACTTTGCTCTCTGTCTTTCGTTTGATTTTACCCCACTCTCGCATGCATGCGCATTCAAAATGACACACCGCTTTTTTTTCTGACTGCGTCAAAATCTTTTTTTTAAATTCTTTATCCATGCTGCATAATAACGGTGATGCTGTACAGCATAGATAAAAAATCATTGGCGAAGCCAATAGGTCCCAAAGGAGATGTTTTGGCTTTGTGTCAGACCTGTTGGGTTGCCAATTCTTACTCAGATATATATATATATATATATATATATATTTATATTTTTTGAGAGTTTTATATAGCGTGAACTAGAGAAAATCGGCTATCAGAGCGCTTTACATGAGCAACAGTTTCGTTACAGATGGACACATTCATTTTTGTTAGGCAGGGGAGGGGAGAATAAGGGATTTACCCACAATCACAGGGCGTTGAGCGTGCTTGCGGAGATTCAAACCCAGGGGTATATTATCAAGCACGGCGTTAAAATTTGAAAACTGCCGCTAATGTGGCGATAATGGGCTTGATAATATGCACTAGAGAATTCCAATAGAAGCCCATGTTGACACCAGAACATGGGCTTCTATGGGAATTCTCAAGGGCATATTATGAAGCCCATTATCGCCGTTTTAGCGTCAGTTTTCTGCCGCTAAAGCAGCGGTAATTTTAACGCCGTCCTTGATAATATGCCCCCCAGTTCCCCAGATTCGAGGTCTACCGCTCTAGCCCTAAGGCTACATCCTCTCCCCTATATATAAATATATGTATATAATGCAAGCAGTTTCCTGGCCACCACTGACACAATAAAAGTTGTTTCTGGCAGTTTTGAATTCGTGAGAGGTGGATGTTCGAGTATTTTAGACTATCATGTGCCTGGGGGAGTCACAGAAGAACAAATCCACTTACATGGGTTTCACTGAGGTTGCCAGTTCACTCACACTTCAAAGTTTTAGGAAATATGGAAAACTGGTTTAATGTTAAGTGAAAGGATGGGTTTATGAGTCACCAGGCAGGGCCTCAATATGGGGACAGCAGGTGCTCGTCTTGTAAAGGGGCCAAAATGTTAGTCATCAATGTTTTTATATATTTTCTTTTGATTTAGTGAGTGTTTCCTCTGGAAACCTTTATGACTATGTCCTGTGTGGATCCAGCTGGGGTTCAGAGATGGAGCCCTGTAGCCTTCATTTTCCTTTGCACAGCTGTGCAGCTGTGCAGTTCTCTCACGCCACTTCAAGTCACCAATAGGGCAAAGCGAAATGGCATGTTGGCGTAATCTCGCGTAGTTTCGACATTTCTGTAAATACCTGAGTTTGTGTCGTTACACCTCACTGCATTTTTTCAGGTAATAATCCTATTGCTAAAGCGCAGGAACAAAGGGAATGAACAGAGGCGAGCAGCTGTTGTGCGTGCCACGTGCAATGTGGACCCAAGGATGCATTTCGCAAAATGTTATAGTTAAGTTTAAAATTAACAAAAGCTAGGGAACATGTAAAATTACAAAACAAGAGAAGGTAAACTCCCAGGGGCAGATTTACAAGCCCCTTGCACCACTTTGCGTCACTTTTCAGGGGCTTGTAAATCTGACCTCGTGTCTGACTTGCCTATGTGGGAAGCAAGCACTTCACGAACCAGTAGGTCTGCATTACATGTTATAATACATACATATGCATGCCTGCAGGCATGCACACAGCTTGTTGCGTCATTAGCACAAAAAAACCGAGTTTTAAAGAGCTTAGCATTGCCGATACACTGCATTTCATTAAGTGAATACATAGAGCTCGTCATCAGCTCGTACCTCCCAAGCTGCCCTATGTTGACCCACGGAACTGTTTCACGACATGTTAAGAGTTTGTCAGAACCTTAAATCTCGCAGACCATGCTAAGTAAAATTAAAGGAAACAGTTTTTTCTGTAAATTGTATAATGGAATGCTTATCGTCCTTTACTTCATGGTTATTTTTGGAGTTGAAGCTTTTTTAGGAGTTGGGAAATGGGAGGATTGCAGATTTGTGCAGCTTGCACGTGCCACAGTATTGAAGGCTGTCACCAGAGGTCACTCTCGAGTCAGAAACAAGAGCTTAACATAAATGTAATGTGCATCTGTAAAGCGCACGTTCACCGTGAAGGGTAACTCTTGGCGCTAAATAACAGATGCTTATTGCTACTCAACGGTACTCGTTTTACCAACCTCATAAAGATGGAAGTAAACGCTCTGCGATTTGAACCTGTGGTCCAGCACAGGCTCTTACAGTGGGGGGGAATTAGTCCACTAAGCCACCAGAACCAGTTTAACAATTCTTTCCCAAAAATGCAATACCGGAAAATACCCCTAGATGTGCCATTTGAATCAGACACAACAAGTCCTTGGCAGTTCTTTAAAAAACTTAGGTGAAGTAAAAGACTTTTCTGTATTTCCCTCTTTAGTCAGGCATGAGTCCTTGATGAATCTTTCGTAAAGGTGCACTACCACAAGGCGTTGAGGGATGTTCTACTTAAGCCTGACTTGGGGGCATATCAACAAGGACTTAGGAGCATATCAGCAAGCTGGCGATAAAAAATTATCGCCGCTTTAGCATTAGTTTTCAGACGAAAAGCGGCGATCATTTTATCGCTTAATCAGCAAGGTCACGCTAACGCGTGATTCCTTGCTTTAGCTCCCTTTCCCATAACGCCCACCTTTGCATCTCTAATGAGATGCAAAGTGGGTGTTCCGTCCCAAAATAACTGGAGAAATGTCGCTAACTGACATTTCTCCAATTATCAAGGGAATCGCTAACAGGCATAGCGATAAGAAAAGTAGCGTTAACCACAGTTAACGCTACTTTCCTTACGCCTGCTTTCACCCTGACTTAGCCATGATATCCAATGTAAGCTGGATATAATGGTTAAGTATGCCCTGCCTTATCAGCAAGCTAACGCCAAAATGTGTGAGATGATCGCTGGATTTCCAGCAATAATTTCACTTTTGTCTGTTAGCGCGAGGAATTTTATCGCTTTTGAGATAAGTGTTGCTGATAGCACGCTATCTCAGCGATAAAATTCCACGATAGCCGGCGATAATTCTCCTAGCGCTAAGTGTGCTTAGCGATACTTATCGCCGGCCCTTGCTGATATGCCCCTTTATCTCTGCTTTTTGGGCTTTAAAAGCCAAAAAAGCAGAGATAAAACTAGCAACCTATCAGCAACAGGGTGCTAACACGCAAATTTGCATGTTAGCACCCTTTTACTCTACGCTTCCCCTTGCATCTCTAATGAGATGCAAAGGGGGCATGCCAGAGTAAAATAATAGGAGAAATGTCGCTAACGACATTTCTCCTATTATCAAGGATATCGTTAACCCTGTTAGCGATAAAGAAAGCAGCGCTAACCGCGGTTAACGCTGCTTTTTTACGTCTGGTATTTTTCTGACTGAGCCATGATATCCTATGTAAGGTGGATACCATGGCTAAGTTTAGTAAACCCTATCAGCAAGCGATCGCCAAACCTTGTGGGATTATCGCTTTATTTCCAGCGATAATCTCACAATTGGCAGCTTGCGCTCTGAATTTTATCGCTTTGGAGATAAGCGTTGCTGATAGCACGCTATCACCGCGATAAAATTCAAAGTTGGCCGGCGATAATTATCCTCACGCTAAGAGCACTGAGCGATAATTATAACCGGCCCTTGCTGATATGCCCCCTAATCCTCTAGTACCAGGTTTAACCATACCTAGAGCTCCCATTGTTGTCCCCAGTAAAAACAAGTGCTACTGCCCCTATGTATTAGGATACCAGAGATTCACAGGAGACTACATTGAATGTCTCCTTTTGTAGGAAGTGCAGCAGACCTATAGAGATACAAACTTGGCTGTTCGTTAGAACAGAGAAAATAATACAGATGGCAGAGCTGCAACACATACATTTGATACAAGAAACATGTATATCTCAGTTGATTGCAATGGTAGGTAGGCTTAGCAATCTTTTCGAAATGAAATACAGCATCTTATCAAATACTTTACAATTGTTCACTGTTGGATTAAAACCAAGGACACAGTTGAACCTTGAGAACAACTAAAACCACCTTTTATATCTCAATTTCACACGTTGGTGCCTTAAATTAATTAATCTTAGTGCCAGTGATCTGTATTTGTGTCAAGAGGGTACTTGAAAACCTTACTTTCAGTGACAGCATGACTGAATTATAATCGACGAATATTTTCATCGAGTGTTTCACTACATGTCAGTGCATTCAGCTTCTGAGAAAAGCATCCCACTAAATGAATGCACATTACCATATCTCTGTACCAAGCTCTGCCAGGGGCATCAGAGGCACCTGTTACCCAACACAGCTTCCTATTATGCACTATTTGTTATGCCACAGGAATACATTACATTGATTCGTTTTTAAAGTAGAAAAAGCTCATTCCACATTAGGTCCCCGTTTAAATGTCAAATATTCCTGTGCAATTTTAGTAAGCAGGGAAATCAGGCAATATTAACTGACTTGAATCATTGATAAAAATGACCAAAGTGTATTCGACTGTATGTTCAAGCAATTGTTGTCTTAAATCCCATATTGTGACCTTAGCTGCAAAGAAATGAAGACCAAGAGCCCTCTGACCAAGACAAGCCTTTGACACTATCACCAAGGGGTCAAGTCAAGCCGGGGTATCAGTGCCTCTGGAATCGGGTGTCCACGTAAGACACCAATATATCCATGATCACAATCAAAATATTTATGACTATAACCAGAAATATGTCACGCAATGAACACTGTTCAAATCCAATTCGTGGTCTGCCAGAACCCAGGTCCATCAGCTTGTCCCTCAGTCTGGCGGTTCATGCACTTTTATCCAGCGATCTCCGTTTGATTACTTACCTTATCCATGATGCTTTCTTGGTATGATTTCCACGAAATCCAACACTTTGTACTCTGTTATGTTGTCATAATATTTAAATAAACCAGCATTCCTGCTGCACACCATAGCAGATCTGAAACTGACACCCTGTCGCCAATATCAATTGAAATAGCATCGGAATAACAAGATGTCCTCCATGTTAGCGTTTTTGTTGTTGCAACCTGGGTCATTTCTTTTTCACTCAGGGGCAATGGCTAGCAAAGGTTGTAGGAGGACCTAATGCAAGAATAACAAGCACCGGCAAAGCCAATAGTTCTCACAGTGAGATGTATTGACTTTGCCAATGTCTTTTAGTCATGTTGGACACCAGCGTAGCTGTTGTTCAGCTTGCTGTACAACATGGCTAAAAGTTGTTGATGTGCCACAGAGGAGAGTGGCATTGAGGAGAGTGGCGTGGAGAAGGGTAGAATAGCGTAGAATGGAGTGGCATTGAGTAGCGTGGTGTAGAGAGGAGGGCGTAGAGTAGGGTGTAGTAGTGTTGGGTAGAGTGGCAAGACTTAGAGTATAGTGGCGTAGAGGAGAGTTGCACAGAGGAGAGAGGAGTTGAATAGGATAGAGTGGAATGGCATGGAGTGGAGTGGTGCTGAGTAGCATAGAGTGGAGCAGAATGGCATAGAGTAGAGTGAAGTGGCATAGACTAGAGTAGAGTGGCATAGAATAGCATAAAGTGGAGTGACCTAGAGGGCAGTGGTGTACAGTAGAGTGGTGTACAGTAGAATGACATAGAGTAGAGTAGAGTAAAGTAGTGTGGCATAGAGGAGAGTGGTGTAGAGTGGAGTGGCGTAGAGTGGAGTGGTGTAGCGTAGAGTGCCGCAGAGTAGAATGGCATAGACTGGGTTGGAGTTCCATAAGGTGAAATGGAGTGGCATAGAGTAAAGTGGCATAAACTGGAGTGGCATAGAGTGGAATGGCATAGAGGGGCGCAGAGTAGAGTGGTGTAGAGTGGCTAAGAGTAGATTGGTGTGGTGTATAGGGGCTGGTGTAGAGTGGAAAGGCATACAGTAGAGTGCTGAAAAGTAGAGAGACGAAGAGTAGACTAGTGTGAAGTGGTGTTTACTAGAGTGGCATAGATTGGAGTGGCGTAGAGGGGAGTTGTATGGAATGGAGTAGAGTGATGCAGAGTAGAGTGCCGTAGAGTCGAGTGGCACACCGTCGACTGGCACACAGTTTAAAGTTGCCTAGAGTAGAGTGAAGTAGAGTAGAGTGGCCTAGAGTAGAGTGGCATAGTGGCCTAGAGTAGAGTAGCATAAAGTAGAGTGGCAGAGAGTGGAGTAGTGTAGAGTAGAGTAGCAGAGAGTAGAGTTGAGGGGCATGGAGTGGAGTGGTTAGAGTGGCAAAGAGTGGAGTGGAGTGGCATAGAGTGGAGGGATGTAAAGTTGCATACAGCAGAGTGACAGAGTAGAGTAGCGTAGAGTCGAGTGGCATAGATTATAGTGGTATAGAGTAGAGTTTGTAAAGTGGAGTGAAATGCTGTAGAATGGCATAGAGTGCAGTAGAGTGTTGTAGAATGGCATAGAGTAGGGTGGCGAAGAGTAGAGTGGAGTGGAATAGAGTAACATACAGTAGAGTGGAATAGAGTACGGTAGAGTGCAATGGAGTAGAGTAGAGTGGTTCAGATTGGTGTAAAGTGGCATAGGGTAGAGTGGCATACAGCAGGTGGATTAGAGTGGTGTGGAGTTGAGTAGAGGGGCCTAGATTGGTATGGGATGGCGTAGAGTGAATGGAGTGGTGTAGAGTGGCATAGAGTGGAGTAGCATAGGATAGAGTGGCGCAGATTGATGTAGAGTAGACTGTGATAGAGTGGAGTGAGTAGCGTAGAATGGCGTAGATTGCCATATAGTGGTATTGTGTGGAGTGGAGTGGAGTGGCATGGTGTGGAGTGGAGTAAAGTGGAGTGGAGTGGCGTAGATTGGAATAGCATAGAGAGAAATAGAGCAGAGTGAAGTGGCGTGGAGTAGAGTGGTGTGGCATAGAGTGGAGAGGCATAGAATGGCATAGAGTAGAGCGGGGTGGCAGAGAACAGTGGCATAGAGTAGAGTGGAGTGGCATAGAGTAGAGTGGAGTGGCGCAGAGTACAGTGGGTTGGTGTGGAGTAGAGTTGTGCAGAGTGACATGGAGTGGCATGGAGTGACATAGAGTGGAGTGGTATAGAGTGGCGTAGAGTGGAGTGGATTGGCAAAGAAAAGATTAGTACAGAGTAAAGTGTTGCAAAAAAACGAGGAAGAACATGTGCTTGGTCCATGCTCCAGTGAGAAGCCAATGGAAGGGAGGCCGACGGGAGCTAAGCAATCGAAAGATTGCAAATGAGCATGATAACAAAAACAACCAATGGTATGCTGTGGGTGGTTGTAAGCCCACTGAATGGTAAAGAATATGTCTTGCAGCCTGTGTAAGTAAGACCTAAAAATGGGTGCTCTGCACCCTGGGTTTGTAATGAAAGACAGGTATAATTGAGGAGCAAAAGGCCTCTCACACCCCTGAGCCCTTGTATATTGCACTGACTGCACTACTAGCAGCCGCAGGTCTCCCAGTTTATAATTGTACCTACCTTTCTCTCTCACCTCCATACCTCCTTCCGTCTCTGTCAACCATTCACCTTCTCTCCTCCCTGGTACTTCCTCTATCTTTTAGCATCTGCTTCTCATTTGTCCTTATCCCCTTTCTCCTGTTCTCTCGTCTATCCATGCCTTACCCACCTCTATCCCAACCCCATTCTTAATCTACCTTTTTTCTCAATCTTCCTCCTCCCTTTTCTCTCACATTTTATTTTGCCTTCCCTTCTCTACCCTTCATCTACTTCTGTCAGTTCCTTAGTCCCCTAACCTGGGAGTCCTGGTGCTGGCTGTTGTGATGAGAAATCCCTCTAAACCTCTGCTCAACAATAACACCCCCCCTTGGGTTTCACTCGGGTGTAATTGCTGCCGGACAGGGGGTATTTGGCTGGGGTGAGGGAAGACAAACACTGTGGGCCCGATTCACAAAGGTACACTTATACTTTATCCTATTTACAAAGGTAGTATCTTTACGACTGCTGAGTCTACACACTTGTGGTGGAGACTCCGCACAGAAAAAAGATGGGACAGTCCTATCTTTTTATGAGTGGTGTCTCCACCACGAGTGCAGAGACTCCAAAGTCGTAAATATACTACTAATAAAATCCCTTTTCGAATAGGAAAAAATTGTAAACTTAAACAAAAGTGTACGTTTACCTTTGCGAAATGGGCCCAGAGACGGCACAGGCTTTGGTCTTTTCCTAGGTGTTTGCATGATACGCCCTTGTCTGGGTTCTCTTTCTTTGCGATGGTCACTCTAAGCCCTCGAAATCATCCGATAAGGTAATGACACAATAGTTATGTACAGTTCAGCTCCTACTTATGACAGTAGTTCACTGTTCTACACAACACTGTAGTCTTAGTTATCTCTCATACCTAAATTCATCCCCGCAATTGCCCAGAGAAACCTGGGGGAAAATGTACTATTTTTTCACGCAACGAGGTGCATAAGGAGAACTTGGTGTGCCGCATTGCGTTAATGGGAAAGAGCCGATATGCTCACTATTGAAAAAGACATGGAGCATTTCTGCTCAATACTGCTGGCGCACGGTTTGTTGCCTAAAGTCGATGAAGAAACCCTTGCACCACAAGTACCTGTATTAGAGGAAGAATTATTCTCATGCAGGAAGGGGCGCATTTCTGCACAGAAACAATTCCTAGAGGTATAAATATAATGCAGCACACATAGAAAGAGGAAGTAACAAGGAGAAATAAAGATAAGAAAGAGATTTCTGGGGGAGGAGCGTAGCGCGCAACCAAGATGGCCGCGTAGGCTTGTGGCTCCCGAGGGCCTCCGCAACCTCCCACGTCTATCCTGTCATAATCCTGATTTTCTCGACGGGCTTTTGTTTATGATCTTGCGCTAAGGTGCCACTCGTTTTCCGAATCGAAATTGGACTCCGGGAACCGGTTTTTCGGCGATCTGAAGTTTGCGGCCTTCTCCGGCCTAGGTCCCGGACTCGGGTTGGTGAGGTGCCCGGCTGCGAAGTGAACAACAGCGGCATGCCAGGCTGGGCCTGCCCCGGACCCCGCACTTTCACTTTCGGTTTCGAGTTGGTCTACTGACACTGATGAGGAGACATTGGGAGAGCTGCGCTGAGTACGGAGTGCAAAGCCTAGTCTTGACCTGTAAACGGGCCTACTTCAGCTAGCGGCCCGGATCTCCTAGCCTTCCTCCTGGTGCTGGAGGGTGCTGACCTTACTGATCGCTGACGATGACGACAAGAGTGGATGGTGACAAACTGAAACCCAAATCTACCCGGAGGAGAGCCTATTCCCAGGCCAACAATATGGACCGCTATGCGCAACCAAAGGGATCCCCCAGTGGATCACGTAAATCGCCTGAGCCGCCCAAGGAGGCCTCAGGCGCATCACCCGAATTGACTCTGCTGGATGTCATGGGGGCCATTGAGGAGATGAAGGTGACTGTGAACCAACAACTGGATACTCTGGCCAACAAATTGGACTCGGTGCTGATTGATGTCACCTTGGTCAGAGCGGACCTGTCGAAAACCAATGACCGGGTCGACTCGTTGGCCCAAGCGTCGTCGAGCCTAACGGTAGATGTGGCCGCTTTGCAGACGACGGTGCGGAGGCTACAGCTCACTAGTGACCTGACTGAGCGTCGCCTCGAGGACTCTGAAGGCAGGGCCAGGCGGAACAACGTCCGCATTATCGGCGTGCCCGAACGATCGGAGGAGTCTGCTGTGGATCTCTTTGTGGAGGATCTAGTGGTGACTCATCTAGCACCCAAAGGGCTGAGCAAGTTCTTCGCTGTTGAACGGGCCCACAGGGTTCCAGGGGGTGCGCCTAAGGTGGGGGCCCCCCCGCGGCCGATCATTGCCCGACTTTTTAATTTTCGGGATAGAGACGCTATCCTGCAGGCGTCGAGGGTGGCTGGGCCATTACGATTTGAGAACTCTAATGTTAGCTTTTACCCAGACTTTACGCAAGCGGTTCAAAAGCAACGGATGGGTTTCTCGGCCATCAAACGGCGCTTGAGAGACATGGACTTCAAGTATGCGATGCTATTCCCGGCTAGGCTGCGGGTCGAGCTAGATGGCCGCTCACACTTCTTCGACCGGCCGGAGGCGGTGGGAGAGTGGCTGGATGCCCTGCCCAAGAGTCGGGAGCCGGAGGGTCGGATGACGGAGAGCGGAGAGGGTCTGACGGAGTAGGAATGGAACAGTGATTTTGGCGCTGGACTGCACTGGTAACGTTTTGCACCTGTGGCTGCACTGGACTCCAGTTTGTGACACTTTGCCCCGTGGTGTTTGGAGGTTGCGTGGGGCTTGCTGGGCCCTTTCCTCCTCCTGGGGGTTCTTTTTTTGTCCTTTCTGTAGTGAATTTTATATTGGGGCGACAGGCACACTGCAGGTTGGGGGGGCTGTTCGGGCTCACGCAGGGGTGCAGGGAGGGGGGAGTTTTGTTGGGGTTGATGGGGTGGGGTTGGGGGTTGTTTGTTTGTTTCACAAGGCGGGGTAATATTTCATGTTGTGCTACTATGATTGTGCTCCCCGGGAGAGGGATGTTTTGTGTTGGGAGGGATGGGGGGTAGGGGGCTGAAACTTCTTTCCTGGAATGTGAATGGGCTGGGGGACAGGATAAAGCGGGGGGTAGTCCTGCAGTTCTTGAAACGTATTTCGCCTGACATTGTGTTCCTGCAGGAAACGCACCTCATAGGGAACTCTTTCCATGCCATGAACAGACGAGGGTATCGCCTTCTGGCCCATTCTGGTTTCACCTCTGGCTCGAGGGGAGTGGGCATTTTAGTCAGGACCTCTCTCCCGTTGGTGGTGGATGAGGTGCTCCACGACGACAGAGGGCGCTACACTGCGCTGGTGGGGAGGTGGGAGGGTAGGTTGATTACGCTGGTCACGGTCTATGTGCCGCCGGGCCTGCAGACGGCCACCTATGCCGATTTGGGATGCCTGCTGCTTGGGCTTCCGGGGGGGGTGTTGGTCCTGGGGGGGGGACTTTAACGCTGTGGTTTCCGGAGTTGAGGATCGATACCCCCCTAGGGACCTCCCTCGGGCCCAGAACTGGCTGGGGGGCTTTCTGGATACCCTGGGACTGATAGATTGCTGGCGGTTGAAACACCCTGGACAGGCACAGTATACCTTCCATTCCGGGGCCCATGGTAGTCTTTCGAGGCTTGACTATATGCTAGTGCCTGCGGCCCAAGCTGGGATGATCGGGGAGGTGCGACATTTGGCACGCGGTATATCAGATCACTCCCCCCTCTTGTTACACCTAGATATCGCCCTGGGGGCGGAGGGGAGGGTGGCGCCGATCAACCCCTGGTACCTACGAAACCCCATGATTCGTGCAGACCTGGTTAAGTCTCTGGAACACTACTTTAATGACAACGTGGGGTCGGTGTCCTCCGCCATCTCCCTTTGGGAGGCCTTTAAGACGGTGCTCCGAGGCCAGGCCCTAGCTCTCATTTCCTACACCAAAAAATGCGCTGCGCAGGAGGTTGTTCGGCTAGAAGATGAGATCACTGAGTTGGAGAGTGATTTGGAGCAAGGTGTTACGGATGATAGATTGCATGTGTTGGAGCTTAAGCAGGCCGACTATAAGGCGCTGGTTACTGAATCTGCTAGGAGTATGAGCAGGGAGCAACAGGGGCGTTTGTATGATACGGGTGATAAGGCCGGGAAGTTGATTGCTTGGTTGGATAAGAAGGAGAGAGCGAGTCGAGTGGTACCGGAGGTTGAGAGGGTGGACGGTGTGTGTGTGACGGACCCCGGTGATATAGTTGATTGCTTCGCGGAGTATTTTCACGGGGTCTACTCTCCGGTCTCAGAGCGCTCGGAGGAAGACTCTCGATTGCTGCTTCGAGACATTACTCTGCCTTCCCTATCTGATGAGGATAAAGTATTGATGGATGCGGCCCTGTCGCCAGATGAGATTGCTTTGGCCATTCGCTCTATTGCCTCGGGTAAGGCCATCGGTCCTAACGGACTTCCCATCGAATTATACAAGTTGCGCCCAGATGTGATTGCGCCTTATCTCCGAGACATGTTCCTTGATGCTAAGGCGGTGGGCTCCCTCCCCCCTGACCAACGTCTTGCTACTATTGTGGTTATCCATAAGGAGGGGAAGCCGCGGGATCTGTGTACTTCTTACAGGCCCATCTCCTTGTTAAACGCCGAGCCCAAAATCCTCGCCAAGGTACTGGCCAATCGTCTGATCCGGGTTGTGGGCGACCTGATTCATCAGGATCAATCCGGCTTTATACCCCACCGCAATACCGCTTTGAACCTGCGGCGATTGCATGGCGTCCTTGCTCGCGCTCCATTCATTCGTGAGCCGGCCATTTTGGCGTCCTTGGACGCTACCATGGCGTTTGATACCTTGGAATGGCCGTACATCTGGGCAGCATTGGCGAAGTTTGGTTTTGGCCCGGGTTTTATCGGTTGGGTGAAATTGCTTTATGACAATCCACTGGCACAGGTGGTGGTCAACGGACGTGTCTCGGCTCCCTTTGCTTTGGGTAGGGGCACCCGACAGGGATGTCCACTGTCGCCTCTTCTTTTTGCGCTTTGTCTGGAGCCCCTTGCGGAGTGGTTGCGGTGGGAACCCTCGATGCGTGGCCTTAGATGGACGCCGGAATACGAGGATCGGGTCTCCCTATACGCGGACGATATCCTTTTGTATCTTGCATCACCGCGCAAATCGCTCATTGTGTTGGTGGATGTTTTGAGCTCCTTTGGTCGCAATTCCGGATTGGTCATCAACTGGGCTAAGTCCTGTGTATACGTTCTTTCCGGGGAGGCCCCCCCCCCTTCCGCGGGGGTGCCCTATCCAGATTGCGCCGTCGGGATTTACGTATTTGGGAATTTTTATAACACTGGACCCGGTGGCCCGCTACGAACGGAATCTCCTCCCCCCCCTTCAGCGCCTAAGGGCGGATGTGGCGGGTTGGCGGCGGTTGCCGCTCTCGCCACTTGGCCGGGCAGCACTGTTCAAAATGATGTCGCTGCCACGCTTTTTGTACGCCCTGCAGAACACCATGGACGTAGTGCCGGCCCGTTATTTTCGGGAGGTGGAGTGTCTCCAGCGTCGATTGTTTTGGGATGGGCGGCCGCGGATTGCTCTTGCCAAACTAACTCTACCGTGGTATGATGGGGGGGTCGCCCTCCCTGACATTAAGCGATACTACTGGGCCTCCCAGTTGGCTGCCGTCAATCACGGGATGTATGGCCCTGCTTTGAACCCGGCCTTTGAGATGGACAAATTGCTATTGCCGGGCGGAGACTATAATCGAGCGCTATACTCGGGGTCCTTTGATGCGCGGTTGACGGGCCCGACGCGGGTCGCGGTACAGGTGTGGCATGCAGCAAATGCGGCGATGGGGTGGAGGGATCGTTTGACTCGGGCTACGCCATTGTATGCGTCCCAGCGTTTGGGTTATCTGTATACTACAAAAGGCTTTGATAAGTGGGATACGATAGGTATCAGCACGGTAGGGGATCTCTGGACGAAAGGGAAATTTAAGACGTTCGACATGCTGAAAACTGAATACCAGTTGAATGATAGGGAATACTATCGGTATGCTCAGGTCCATCATGCCTTGTGTTCCGTGTTTTCGGACGTGGCGGCTATTCCGGAGCATTCCCCGTTGGAGGACAGGATATTGGACGGCTATGTGCCGGATAGCACCATTTCGCTGATTTATAAGAAGCTTATTAATGATCGGATGGGTTTGCTGGCTTCATTGCGGGAGACATGGATTGCCGACGGTTTCGAACTGGACGACGAGGATTGGGTGTCCCCGAAAGAGGTGGCTATCCCGGCCCGGTTGCGGTTCGTCCAGCTTAAAATACTCCATAGAGTGTACGTCACGGGGCCTGCTCTGATGCGTATGGGGTATTCGGTGGATGGTTTGTGTAAGCGAGGCTGTGGACTCCTGGGGAGTTTCCTCCATATCCTGTGGGAGTGTCCGGAGGTGACTCGGTTTTGGTGCTGAGTGCATGCGGTGTTAGAAGAAGTCACGCATGTTGCCTTGTTGCCGGAGGCACGAAGATGTTTGCTGAATGTTTGGGAGCCGACTGATTACAATGGGACGCAGACGCAATGGGTGACTCTGGGCTATATGGTAGCGAAGCGTGACATCGCACAATTGTGGGGCTCCCAGAGGCCACCCACGGTCTCCGAGTGGAAAGAACACATGGACTGGTGTATGTTCAGAGAGAAAACGGTGTATGTGGCGAGAGGCAAGCCTGGGAAGTGGATTAAGGTGTGGGGTCCCTGGAACTCCTATCGTGGAGGTATATGCGCCCCGCCTCAGATGTGTGAGATAGATGCCGCTCTGTCTCCCTAGCCCGCGCATTCCTGTATGCTCCTGCGACATGCGAATTTGGTTTCTTCGGCCTTGCCCCCCCCCCCTCTGTCTACCCGGGTTGGATTACTCCCTCGATACGAGGGGCACATGCTACTGCTATTAATTTCCTCTGCCTTGTGTGTTTGTTGTTGTTCGTGTCCTAAAAATATGAAACCTTTCTTGTTTGTTTATGGACTGCGGTTGCGGCCGACTGCGATGATTAACTCTCCAGTGACCCCTTTTTTGTTGCTTCATCGATGTGAATGTTCAGCTGTGCCTAGGGTTACACTGCATTTTAGTGGCCGGCCTGTTGGTTGTAGGCCCATACTTGTATTTCTCTGAAATTGTAATAAAGGTTTTAAAAAAAAAAAAAAAAAAAAGAGATTTCTTCTTGTTATGCCTCTGTCAGGTAGGCACGCCAATTTGACACAAACCCAGGTTCACAAGTGTTTGTAAGTCTGGGTTTGTGGCAAAATACATGGGTGGATGCATAGGAACGCCCATGCTTCACCCATATAGCTCATACCCAATGCAAAGTAAGGCAAGGTGGTGATTTGGCTTGCTTTGCATAAATTAGTATTTACTAAACCACGCACAGCTACGCAAAGTGGCTTTGCATGGCTTTGTAATTGGCAGATACGATTTAGCAAAATCATAGTAAATCAGGGCCTTATTGTTTACTCCTCTTATTTGATGGTCTTAGTGAATACTTCTCATGAGTAGTTTCTCCTGCTAGATCAGAAAAGAGATTTATTAGTTGCAGCTTGTCTGAATCTCATGCTTACACATAAAGACCATGATTATGAGTAGGTAGATGTTCTCCAACCACAGCGCAAACTCTTGTTTGCAAAGGAGTCGGAGTTCCGAGTTGGGTGTTGTTTAACGCACCCAGTAATTACTGGATGCATTAAATTCTTCACCCTCAGTTGGATTGCGACAGGTCAAGCTTGCCGAAATTTAACAGTGAAAAAGTGTATGATATTTACCATACTATGTGGTTTTTGATGCGTTAAACACTAAAATCTGCATGTTATTCCACAAATAGGTACTATTTATAGCACCCAATTAATAATGTATCCCAAGGAAACGTTATTTACGAAACTTGATTCAGACCTATTCGGAATCAGGACCTCGGATTCTAAACTTTGCTGTGAATACCTCTTAACTAGAAAATAAATGAACTTTGACTGTTTTTAAATGTTCATAACATTGAGCCTCACATATTAATCAAATATGTTTCTTTGTGATTGTTAACTTCTGGTTATCTGTTTTATATCTGTACATTTTCTTTTTTTGTCTTTAGGGTTTGGTCAGAGCTCAGATTCATTTTAACTGACTTTCTCTTTATCTTTACAGATTGTTCTGTTTAGTTTCCAAAGTCTTGTAAGAAACAAGTTTTGTATTGTTACGTAATAGATGTTCAGATAAGTATATTTACCTTCTAGTCCCAACTGTAAGGATCTATGTTTCCTACCTGAACATTGATTTGTTTCTGAAGTTTTCTTCCTCACAGGTGATCTAGGTCTAATTACTAGTAGCAAAGATGCCATGATCCTTTGGGAAGATTCCAGAAGAACCTAAGAGATCTTACTGAGCTCGCAAGAGATCTCAGCACAAATGCGCATCTGTACAAGTGTCTACCCATGTTGCACACACTCTTCCCCACTCTGGGGAGGCAGTTTAGGGAAACTATGGCCTCGTTGGTGGTGGGTGTTAACAGGGCCAGGAGTTCTATGGCCTTCTGGGTGACAGGTGGGAGTTTGGCCAGTGCATGCCCAGTGCAGGCCTAACAACTTCGTCCAGTTCTTTCCCTGATGACATCCTTATCTCTAGACCATTCCTCTTCATCTTCCCTATCCCATTTGCTCATCCTTACCTCCTTCTCCCTTTCTGTTACATCCTTTCATTCTTTCATACTTTACTTTTCTTTAATTACTTTCCTCTCTCTTCTCTCCCTCTACCTCATCCCTAATCCCTCCACCGGCCCCCTTTCCCCTAGCGTAAACAGTGCCAGGGCCAAGGCAGGCTCTGTGTTTCAATCATTCAAAGCCAGTGACCTCTAATCTAACTGCACCCTGTGCAGGGTAGGCTGGGCCTACCTCTGGGTCCCTTTGCCACTGAACAAACTGCACCACTAATAGCAGCACCCTTACTCAGAGGAAGGCATTCAGTATGGTAGGAGCAAATGAAATGTCCCTTAGTCATGTTTCTGACCCTCCATAGCTGGGTATCAATTATCATTAAAGTATTAGTGGACTAACAATTAAAGACAAGGGGGTCTATTCAAAATGCACTTTGTGATACATTTAGTCATACTACAATGGTACCACTCACATACTGCAAAATGATATTCATAAACCTATGTGAGGAGACCTCTGCCTCAGTGCAAGGAAATGCCTCTTTCTGCATGTTCACCCCCACACTTTTGGACTGATGCTGCTGGTTTTTCGACTCTGAGAGTGCACCGAGGCCTGATAACCAGACTTCAGTGCTAGTCTTCTGACCCTATACAAATTGCATGTCAAATTGGATACACGCAATTTGCAAGGACTGACTTACTTATAAGTCCCTAGTATATGGTACCCATTGTACTCAGGGCATGTAAGGCAAACTGTTCACTCAGGGCTGCAGCACTGGTTGTGCCACCCTGTGTGTGTCAAAGTATAAAATGGCCCCCAGCCTGCCACTGCAGACTGGAAGGACAGTGTTTGCACTGGCAGTTCGACCTTTCCATTTGCACCCTTGACAAAGCCATCCCATCCCATAGCAATATGTACATTTACCCTAAGGAAGGCCCATAAAGCCCTACGGCAATGGGGATGTATTTTATTAAGCAAGACATATATTTTTTTCATTTGTTTTAACAGCAGCACTTCTAAGTTGTGATTTTGCTATGGATAAAGTTAGTAGCCCCATTTGCTAATGCAGGGTTACCCGTTGGCACCCTCACTCAGTTAACTCCTGGACTACCTAACTGGGTCATGTAAGGTATCAAGCTAAGAGTGACAATAAATGCGACTTTATGGTCAAGTTGGCTTTCATGCCACTTTCAGAGTTCAGCAACTTTTAGAAAGTTGACACTCTGTGCTCCAGCTAGTCCAGTGGCCTCACAAAGGCCCTGGCACACACAGCTTTCTGACCACCTGGGGAGATGTATGAATGACTCCTTTGCCCAGGAACAAAGGCAGTTGCTGTGGAGCAAAGTGTCACATTCTCCCACAGGATGGCAACTCAGGGTGGCTTCAAAGGTGAAGCCGCCTTTTTGAGGGAAGTAGTGCCAACACCCCTGAGAAGGATGCCTTTTGTTCCTTCAAAGTGGAGACAGGTTCAAGGAGTGAAAACCTGCCCCTAAGCAAGTTCTACCCTGGGAGTATAGTCCTCTGGTAGCCACATCGCTAGGGTGGTCTATCAATCTCCTCACAACGGAGGAAGAGCCATGCCACCTTGAAGGGGCAAGAATGTGGCACTCTGAGATAGCCAGATGCCACACATCACAGGAACTTTATTACTAGGTAGGAGGGGACCCAGTAGCCCATTGGCTAGTGATCGCTTGATCCCTTCAGGTCATTTTCCTGGAATAAAAATGGTACCTCTGGCACCCTGACCCTCAGATTAAGCTGAAAACAGAGAGAGGACTGAAGAAGGACTGCCCAACTGCCCTTGGACCTGCACAAAGAGATGCTGCACCGTCATAAGGACTGCACCTGCTACACTTTAGGCTAGCACATTTTGGACTCTGCCTGTGTCTCCTAGCTCAGGGAAAAGATGATCCTCAGCCCCAACCTACAGCAGTGACTCCAAGGATCAGTTGGCTCATCTCCAGGGACACAAGAGCTGAAGTAGCCCAAACCGTCAAGTGGTACGCATCGCAGAAGTTTTGCCATTACCAGTCACGGGCACCCAAAAGGACAAATTCGAGATAGCCAAAAGTTGCACCAAAGTCTGCCTAACCCAACAGAGATATCCAAGTCCGGAATCATTGCACCCAAGGGACACTAGCCCCCACCTAAGGATTTCTTTCCAGCCATGTTGCAGATTGACCAGTAGCCCTGCATCGGCTGGCCTGCTACTGCATTGTAGAGGACTTCGAGGGACCCTGATCTCTGTGGCCAAGTTTGCTCCACTTTACCTGTGGCTGAGGAAACACCACAAAGACACCCCCATCGACCGCACCACAACCAGAGTATCCTTTGAGCATATGTTGCCTACAACCCTCAGCATCAGGACCCCTCAATTTAAAGTCTATGGTGGTTGTCCTTGAAGTTTGGATCTTGCGATGATAAAAAAAAACGCTCTGGTGGCTAGGTAACAGTCCAAAGTCTTCTCTCTGGCCCCCTAGACCTCTGTCCTGTCAGTTTGGTCACCCAACCCGGGCTAGAATTGACGTAGTGTTTCAAACTTTCCAAAAGTTTACAAAGTTTTTGTTGACCACTGCTGTTTGCAGTTATATTTAAAAAGTTATAATATAATTTAAAATTTGTATCTCCGGAACCCTCCAGTTGAATTTGCTCATCAAGTTCTCCAAAAATTCATTAAAATGTAATCTATTTTTGTAAATTGGCGTTCTCTTTCTTTCGTGTGCTGTGACTTTGGGCCTCATCATGATGGCGGTGAGACTGCCACCGACAGGCCGTCGGTGGCAGTTCAACCGCCATCGGACCCTGCATGACCGCCCGCTGATTATGATGATGGGCGGATGTAGGGCAGGCAGAGAGACCGACCGCCACGCATCTGAACGGCTCAAGGAGCACGTTGGTGCATCAGAGGGACTGCAATCCCTACAACAGCGGCGGTGCTTGCTCAGGCACCGCCGTAGGGATTACAATGTCCCTTTCCGGCAGCCGTTTCATGGCGGTTAACTAGCCATGAAAAGGCAGGCGGAAAGTGACTTGGGGACCTGTAGCGGGCCACCCTTGCCCCCTACCATCGAATGGTGCCTACCACATAGTGCAGGGATATGTGCAATGTGTTTATTTTGGACATGGTTTGAGCAAAATCAGCAAATCAGAGCATTGAAACATCATACACTGTCAAACAGTGGTAAGGCTGTAGCCACTAACCCACTACTGAATATTAGTTCATCCCACTCTATGCTAATTTCACCCAGAGATGTCAGAACAAACTAGTTACAAAACAACAGTGAACTACTGTGAATGAATACAATACAGCGAGGAGACGGAATTAACCATGAGCAAAGTTACATTACTGGCCCATGCTAGAAAGTATTTTTTGAGAACAACGTTATTCAGAAATAAACAAACATGACTTTCAAGAATACTTGCAGCAGAAATAATAAAAAGTGAATGTGCAAGATGCAGCATCCATTTTTAAACAAGATAGTGTTCAGGCCTAGCTGAGGTCTAGTTACCAAAAGTCAAGAAAAGGCACTTTAACAGATTATATCAAAACCGATTCAAAGCCAATAACATCATTTAAAAGCACTGCAGAGGTGAAAAATAAAATGGTAATAAAAATGAATTTGTTACCATTTTATTTTTGCCCTTTCCCAAGCAGAGCCGTGTTTGGGGGCAGGGCCACAGCTGCTGACTGGCAGCAGGGGATTGGTGCTCACTCCACCAGTTTAAAGTGCGCATGTCAGTTTGGCCGGCTGTCTTGCGATGGCCAGCCTGACATACTTCACCCAGCTGTCATGGACACCTGGGTGGCGAGCAGGCAATGACCTCCAGTGCCTGCCGGAGCGTCAAGGCAGCCCGCTCCAGCCAATCCTGGTGCTGCTTTCATGCTGCTTAACATTGTCAGCAGCATGAGAGCAGCATCTGGATTGGTGTGGAGAATTGCTGCAGACCAGCTCCAAAGGAGTGAAGTATGAGGACCGGAGGAGGAGAGCCAGTGCATGCAGTAGGTAATTACATTAAAAAATGTATTTCCTATTTTTTAACATGCATGTAATATGCCAGTGTACACTAGCCCTTTATGTATTACATTGTGTTATGATTTGATTCACGTGTAATGGCTCGTAAATTGTACTGTGGAAGTCGTGGTCCGTATTAAAAACACTTTGAGCATAAGGTATAAATTTACTGCTAGCATGCAGAGCACACTGAAGTATGTCCTGAATGTCTGACTTTAAGATGCATTTCTATTTTTGGGCCTACTTACAGTTCTATTTCTATCTCCCATAATACTAAAAACATTCAGATGTCTGCTCTGCTGAGCTTTCAGGTACTCTTGTTTAGGTCTGGCAATACCAAATGACTTCTTGTATACTGAGCTGTCCTCTGCGCTGTGTAACTTGTCCTGGTTGCTGGTATCTTACATTATTTTAGCACCCAACTGCCAGCCACAAAGAACCACAAGGTAACGTACTTTTAATTGAGGTAGCAGGGACTGCTTTCCTGTCTGGCTTGTGCGCTAAAAATGATTTATGTGGCTTGATGGTACACAGGCATCTTCTGGCTATGTGCCTCAACCTGAAACAATGCCAAATTCAGTGTAACCGATGTGAGGTGGTGGTGGGTGGATTGTGGCACGAGGCGTTGGAGACTGCCAGAAAATAATGGGGCATATGTATAAGGGGATTGCGCCACCAGAACGTCACTTTTTTCAAATGTTCCAGTGGCGCAATGCCCTGCACCATATTTATAAAGTGGCATTAAGCTATTTTGCGTGGCTTAACGCCACTTTGTAAATATGGTACACTTTCATGCAGGTATCTGCATGAAAGGGGAGTGCAATGGGTGTTGTTGTGGGTGTTCCACCGCAAACATCCATTGCTTTTTGTTGCTGCCCCATATTTACAAGGATGTGTAAATCTGAGGCAGTGCCAAAAACTAACGCCTTGCAGAAGCAGGCTTTAGATTGGCGCAACAAGGAGAAGTACTTTTATTTCTACTTGTTTTTGCTTTTTCTATGTGTGCTGTATACTGCAGCAATCAATCAATCAATCAATGAACTTGTAGAGCGCGCTACTTACCCGTGAGGGTCACAAGGCGCTGGGGGAGAGGGGGGGTGCTGCTACTGCTCGAAGAGCCAGGTCTTGAGGAGCCTTCTGAACATGAGCAGGTCTTGAGTCTGCTGCAGATGGGTGGGGAGGGTGTTCCAGGTCTTGGCGGCGAGGAAGGAGAAGGATCTGCTGCCGGAGGTTGTTCGTTGGATGCGCGGGACGGCGGCGAGGGCGAGGCTAGCGGAGCGGAGCTGGCGGGTGGGGGTGTAGAAGTTGAGTCTGTTGTTCAGGTAGGCTGCTCCGGTGTTGTGCAGTGCTTTGTGTGCGTGGGTGACGAGCTTGAAGGTGATCGTCTTGTTGACGGGGAGCCAGTACAGGTCTCTTAGGTGGGAGGTGATGTGGCTGCGACGGGGGACGTTGAGAATCAGTCGGGCAGAGGCGTTTTGGATGCATTGTAGTCGTCGCAGGTGTTTGGCCGGGATTCCTGCATACACATAGAAAGAGCAAAACACGATCAATGATTGTTTATGTGCAGGAAGGTGTCCCTACCTGCACAAGAGCAATAATGAACCAATGGTGATTTGCTACTTCTATGTGAACATAGAAGTAGCAAATCACCATTATTGATTGCTTATGTGCAGGAAGGAACACCTTCCTGCACATAAACAATCATCCATGCAGTGCAAGCACCCTTGCACTATGGCACAAGGGTGTCTGTGTTGGTGCTTGCCAGCTATGTATAGTGCCAGCGTAAGGGAAAACACAGGGGTGCCCGTATTCTTGTAAATATGGCACATGGCTGTGTTTTTTTAAATAATGCAGAGCGGTGCTGCAAAATTTGCTGCAGCGCCACTCTGCACCATTTCCTTATACATATGCCCCAATGGTCGGTGTGGCCTGAAAACTCGCTATTTCACATGCTTCTGGAAAGTCTGTGCTGCACTGCTGCACTTAATTAGAACGACACATAAAAAATTCCACTTTGAAACCCGAGGAAGCAGACGTGGCGCAACATCTGCTCTTTGCTCCTCCTTGCAGTGCAAGCTGGGTTCCTGAATTGGGAATGTATTCCAATGCATTCCTGTGTCATGTAAAAGCTGCCAAGAGTAAAGGCACCAAAAGAGGTTTTAGGTAGACAACACAAATGCTCCTTATGGCTCATTTAAAATTTTCAGTCAAGTTTTTCATTTCTCCTTTAGAACTCGCCTGTAGTAGCATGGTGGCGCTTATATTTTGCTAATGAGCCCCCCCACCAAGGCTACAGCTGCCCCTGCACTCTGTTGACTTGCTGAAGCAGGTAAGCTCAGCTTGTGGTGTTATTAGCTGCTAAAAGAGCAACAAACATTCACAGAATAGAAAATCAAACATCTTTGAAGCCACTAATACCAGGAAAATGGGACGGGCAGGAGGTAGCCCCCGCAGAGCCGTCCTTTAGGCTCCTTAACTGGCGTGGATGTGTGCAGTCCCTCATGCACACGGCAGGGGGAGCTGTGTTCGACACCTGTGCATGGTGCATGCTGCAATGGCAGTCGGTAAAGGCAGGACCTATATACATTGGGGCAGATTTACAAGCCCCTTGCGCCACTTTTGCGTCACTTTTCCCATGTTAAAAGTGACGCAAAAGTGGCGCAAGGGGCTTGTAAATCTGCCCCATTATTTTTATGTCTTCCATTCATTCCCCTTCGACAGTTTCGCCATAGTGAGGAATGGGAAAGGGATAAATTTTCGAGGAATTTCCAATATTAGCAGGAATCCCTGGACCAAGAGCATAGATAAGCGGTGTTGCAGTTCTTCCTTTACAGGCGCTGTAATAAACAGGTCAATGGCGAATAAAACGTGGTGTGTAGTTCTACTGTTTCGAACACCTTGCTCCCACCTCGGCCCTCCCCGGGCATTGCTAGCTAGTGATTGCCCCACCAAATATTTCAGGCACCATAGGCCACTATACACCGGTGCAGAAATGTACTGCCGTGCCCCACGGACACACTTTTGCACCATAGTGCAATGGTGTCTATGAGTCTAGCATAGGTTTTGTACTGGAAGGATACCCTTCCAATACAAAAATGCTATGCTTAGACTAACTTTAAACATTTTCCCACTTTGTATGTGTGCTGTACAGTGTAGCAAGCATGCAAAATTGCAAAATGAAAGAGAAAAAAAAGCATTTGTCCATCATAGCGCCTATCTGAAATGAGCATTTTTTTCTGATGCTAAAACTTGTCTATTTTTTTAAGGAAAAAGGGTTTGGCGGCAAAAACCTTGGGTGGTTGCATGGGAACGCCTATTCACCACCCATGGTACACACCCTTGGTGCTAAGTAACCGAAAGCAGTGCTATGCACTGTAATTTATTACTTTCAAATGATTTTTCAGTGTTAAACAGGTTTTACACTGGAAAGTAAACCGGTAATAAAAGATTTAGCATTGTTTTGCGTCACTTTTGTGATGTAAACACTGCGTTAAATCTTAGTAAATAGACCCCCCATTGTCCCCATCTCTCTGTGTGCAGAAAACTAAGTAGCAAAGGAGAATATTCTGAGCATCTTTATGTTCAATGAGCAAGCATTATTTGTGTGTTACGTTCGTTTACCTCTACGGTTTACCTACCAGTAACAGCCAGTCACAGAACTTCAAGGTAACTTTGTTCGCAATGCTCACCCAATCTGTTGGTGTGAGATGGAGATGAAAAAGGAGCTTCATATAGTGACTTAACTGCGCATCGTGGAGTCTTCGAAAGCTGGACTTTCATCCCAGTATCTTTACGTAACAAATTGTGTGATCTTGATTCTTGAGTAAATCTGTGTAGTTTGGGGCTTCGCATTTCATTGAGTATTGTTACTAGTGAAAGTGTCAAAGAAATCGACTGGTCTCTGTTAATTGATACCACCTCTTGTCTTTTACACTGTAGTCAGTGCTTGATTTGAGCCGGTGGTTGCTGGTGGGGTCCACGGCACTTATTTTGGGGGACACATTTTCTACATCGCACATTTACCAAGAGCAAGAAAGTGAAAACACCGAAAACTGAAAGACGGATAAAGAGAAAGACGTAAAAACTGTCACAAAGGGAGAACGCAGGAGCTTTCAAGAGTGAGATAAAGAGGGAGGGAGTGCCTGGCAGTGGAAAAAGAGGCTTGAGGTGATTTTAAGAGTATGCAGCCTTTGTAGTTGGCACAAAGATATTTAGGGGCCGATTACGAGTTTGGCGGTCCGACCATCTGAAATTCACATCTGCGCCATCTACGACACTTCTGTGATGGTGATCTACAGCCCGCAGTATTTACGAGTTGTGCTGTCCAAAATGCCAACCATGGTGGTCTACCCGGTGGGGCCAGCGGCGGTCTACAATGTTAACGTTGCATCCACTGATGCCGTCAGGTCTGCTGTCCACCCGCTGAGCATATTACAACTGCACATTCATACTCGCGGTCACCCAGCGATGGTTAACAAAAGGTGGTTACCCATTGGCGGTTAACCACCGTAGTGCGCGTGAAAAAAACACACCAAAACTGTGACCATTGGATGGATTTAAAAATTACACACCTGATGTGCTTTGGCAAGTGGACATGCCTTCAAATCATACTATAAAACACACCCCATCCCTGACCGGCATTCTTTGCTCCACAGCTGCAGCACAGCAAAACAGACAGCCATTTTCTCTGCTACCCATTTTCATCTTCCCATTTAGCACTTTCCACCACATGTAATTTTTAGTTTTGCACCTTTTTTACCTCTATCATTCGTTTGTTTTTCAGCCATATACTCACTCATATTTTATTTTCTCGCCATGCCTGGGGAAAAAAACATACTTCACTGAGCAAGTGTTGACAGTCATGGTGTATGACCTCATTAGAGCAGGGCCACACATTTTTGGATCTCAAGTCCAGCATGCTCCTCTCAGTAGGTAAACTTAAATGTGGGACAGGATAGTCAACAGAGTGAATGCTGTTGGTACCACTCTGCGCACATAGGGCGACATTAGGAAAAGGTGGAACAACCTCAGGCTGAGGGTGCGTACTAAGTACAAAAACCACCACCTGGAGGCTCACAAGACTGGCGATAGCCCTCCCAGCGCACCATTACAATTCTTTCCCTAGGAGGAGAAGGTCTTAGGCATCCTGCATTCTGAAGGTTTGACAGGAATAGAGGGGGGAGTGGACTGTGGTAAGTTACACTTCAATAACTGCCACGATATCACAATACCCTGTTTGCTCTCAACTCTGCTTTTGTTATTGTATTCTCGATCTACTTTGCTAACATGCAATACTCAAAGTATCTAAGATGTTGGTTCGTCTGTGGCACTATGTGTTGCTGCATACAAGAACACAAGTATCCATGTCCATGACATGCCACATGTTGCAATGATGTCTGTAAGTGCAAACATCAAAATATCAATTCAGGACCAATGATATGTGTTAAAATGTAAATGTATGGTCCATCCATCCCAAATGCATGTTGCCAACAGGTATGGTACACTAACCATTTCTCAAGTGTTTGTAAAGTAACACTGAAGTGACTACAACTACCATGAAGCCCTCTCACTCCAACCAAGATGCAAGTCTCCTTTAGCCCCTTCTCACTTGTCTGCCATGTTACAGTTGATCTACACTAGTCATGCATGTTTCCATTTGTCCAGAGTTGGTAAAGTGACATTAAAGTGACTACAACTACCATGAGGCCTTGTGACTGGAACTCTAACCAAGATGCTAGACTCCTTTCCCCCCTTCTCACTTGTCTGCCATGTTCCGGCTGATCTACACTAGTCATGCAGGTTACCATTTGTCCAGAGTTGGTAAAGTGATATTGAAGTGACTACAACTACCATGAGGCCTTGTGACTGGAACGCTAACCAAGATGCTAGACTCCTTTTACCCCTTCTCACTTGTCTCCCATGTCGCTACTGACCTTTCTAGTTATGCAGCTTACCATTTGTCAAGTCTTGGTAAGTTCAGATAGCAAAGCTAACACTACTGCCATGATGCCCTGTGACTGCAATTCTAACCAAGATGCCAGACTCCTTTTGCCCCTTCTCACTTGTCTGCCATGTTACAACTGATCTACACTTGTTAGTAAAGTGATATTGAAGTGACCACAACTACCATGAGGCCTTGTGACCGGACCTCTAACCAAGATGCTAGACTATTTTTGCCCCTTCTCACTTGTCTACTATGTACAACTGATCTACTCTAGTCATGCAGGTTATCATTTGTCAAGTGTTGGTAAATTGATATTGATGAGACTACATCTACCATGAGGCCTTGTGACTGGAACTCTAACCAAGATGCTAGACTCCTTTTGCCCCTTCACACTTGTCTGCATTGTTACTACTGATGTTCACTCATCATGGACTGTGCAATGTACAGACAATGTTCCACTCAGGTATACGTATGAATTCTTTGATTGATGGTGTCCTGCACCCATTAACTGAAACTATCGATGGCATGAGCGACACCATAACAACGGTGTACCCCTAATATATGTGAATATATGTGAGGCATGAAGGAACCTCAGCTGATTAGCAGTGCCAGATGACCCCTTGACTCTGCACTTCTCACATGATAAATGATGCTAAATATACAGCCAAGCTGGGTGTTTGCTTGTATTAGACACAACTAGGCCTTGGAATGGGCAAATTCACATGCTATGACTACATTGTGTTTGTAGCAGAGTTTTGGAGATGTCATGTTTATCCCTAAAGCTAAAATGCCACATATCTGCACATCTAATGAGCTGATAAAATCTACTACAAAATCTACAAATAGATGACAATACTAATCTCTATCAATTTTGTTCCATTCTATGTCCCCATTTACTTTGACCCAAACAACGTGGATGTAGATACCTCACTTCCACCATTAACAATGTTCTCTCTAGGGGGAGGAGCCTAGCGCGCAACCAAGATGGCCGCGTAGGTGCGAGGCTCCCGAGGACCTCCGCAACCTCCTACGTTTATCCTGTCTTCATCCTGCATCGGTTGAGGGGACTGTGTCGGTGAGCCTGAGCCGAGGTGGTACCCGTTTCCCGTTTTCGAATCGGACCTCAGGCGCCGGAGTGAGCACCGATTGAAGTTTGCGGCCTGCTTCTCTCCTGACCCCGGACTCGCGTTTGGGGGCGACCCGGTGGCAAAGTGAACTTTCACTTTCGCGCCCCCTTGCCGTCTTCGCAGGCGGGATCGCGGCGCTCTTAGTGTTGGGGTGGCCTCGCTGGGAGACCCTGCCTGCCTGCCTGCTGTGGCCCGCTCCGCCGTCCTAGGGTGACCCCCCGGAGCCCGTGGCTTTGATTGCTGCCTTTTACTGCGTGGCTGGTGAGGGTGTGAGACCCGCGACGATGGCCACGAAACAAGATGGCGATCGGTCGAAGGCCAAGTCGACACGGCGTGGCGCCGCACATCAGGCCAACATCATGGACCGCTACACCCTCCCGAAGGGATCTCCCGGTGGACCGCACAAGTCCTCTGAGTGCCCCCGGATGCCCCGGCTTTGCCCACAGATCTGACCCTGCAGGACGTCATGGGCGCCATTGCTGAGATGAAGGCCTCAGTGGGCCAGCGGTTTGAAACCTTAGCCCATAAAATCGACGCGGTCCTCGTTGATGTCAACCTGGTGAGAGCGGATCTCTCGAAGACTAACGACCGGGTCGATTCTTTGGCCCACACCGCGTCGGGCCTCACGACTGAGGTGGCGGCCCTTCAGACCGCCACCTCGTCAGGCGAGTGCGCTCATGGATCGTCGCCTGGAGGATTCCGAGAGCCGGGCCCGGAGGAATAATATCCGCATCATCGGAGTACCTGAGGGACGGGAGGAGTCGGCGGCGGATCTTTTTGTGGAGGACCTGATCACTACCCATCTCCAGCCTCGGGGACTGAGTAAATTCTTTGCCGTGGAGAGGGCTCATAGGGTTCCCGGGGGAAGGCCGAAGATCGGAGCCCCTCCGCGGCCTCTTATTGCCCGTATTTTCAATTTTCGGGACAGGGACGCGATCCTGCAGGCCTCCAGGCTGCAAGGGCCGCTTAAGCTGGAGAACATGGAGGTGAACTTTTATCCGGACTTCACCCAAGCGGTCCAGAAGCAGAGATTGAGCTTCCTGGGCGTCAAGCGGCGGCTTCGGGACATGAACTTAAAGTACGCCATGCTCTTCCCGGCCAGGCTGCGGGTGGAGGTAGATGGTCGCACTCACTTTTTTGACCGTCCTGAAACGGCCGGGGACTGGCTGGACACTTTGTCTGGGGGTCGGGATCGAGATGGCGGGGGGGGGGCTGCGGGAGGAGAGGGCCCACTGGACCGGGACTGAGGTGCTGATACTGGGACTCACTCTGGACGAAAATGCGGCCACTTTCGGCCAAGCTTAGGGTCTCGTGTTGTTTGTACTTGATCTCCCTCCTTTGTAGGTGGTGCGGGGTCTCGAAGGGGTACTCTTTCCTCCTCTAGGGGGTTTACCTAGTTTCCATTATATAGGGGCGACAGGCACACTGCAAGTTGGGGGGGCTGTCTGGGCTCATGCAGGGGTGCAGGGAGGGGGGAGTTTTGTTGGGGCGGTTGGGTTGGGGTGGGGTGTTGTTTAGTTGTACCACAAGGCAAAAGTATTGTTGTGCTATTCCTAAAGTGCTCTCGGGGGGACGCATGATTGCTTTCGTTTATGATGGGGGGTAGGGGACTGAGTCTTTTGTCCTGGAACGTTAATGGACTGGGGGACAGGATAAAACGAGGTGTGGTCCTGCAGTTCTTGAAACGAATTTCACCAGACATAGACATATTCCCGGAGGCGCGAGCGGGAGGAGGTGACCCATGTTGAAACTGAAATCACTGAGATGGAGGGTGACCTCGAATGTGGGGTGACGGATGACAGACTGCATGTTCTCCGACTCAAGCAGGCGGCCTATAAGGCCCTCGTCACGGAGGCGGCCAGGGGCCTTAGTAGAGAGCAACAGGGGAGACTGTATGATGTGGGTGATAAGGCTGGGAAATTGATTGCGTGGCTGGATAAAAAGGAGAGAGCGAGTCGAGTTGTCCCGTCGATTGAGAGGCCGGATGGTGTGTGTGTCACTGAACCTGAAGACATTGTAGATTGCTTCGCAGACTATTTCCGTAGGGTGTATTCCCCGGTGTCCTCCCGCTCGGAAGAGGATTCCCATGCCCTGCTGAGAGATATCGCGCTGCCTTCCCTTTCGGAGGAGGACAGGGTGTCGTTGGACGCCGCCCCGACCTCTGAGGAAATTGCCCTCGCCATACGTTCGGTCGCTTCCGGCAGGGCAATGGGTCCTAATGGTCTTCCCATCGAATTGTACAAGCTGCGACCGGACACGCTGGCGCCGCATCTCCATGCTATGTTCCTTGCGGCCCGCTCGGCGGGTTCCCTCCCGCTGGACCAGCGCCTGGCTACTATCGTAGTTATTCATAAGGAGGGGAGGCCCCGGGACCGGGTCACATCCTACCGGCCTATCTCGCTGTTGAATGCAGAGCCCAAAATTCTCGCCAAGGTGTTGGCTAATCGGCTGATCGGCGTGGTGTGCGATTTGATCCACCAGGATCAGTCCGGCTTTATTCCTCATCGCAACACTGCCCTTAACCTGCGGCGCTTGCATGGGGTGCTCGCACGTGTCCCGTTCATACGGGAGCCGGCCATTTTGGCGTCCCTGGACGCCACTATGGCGTTTGACACACTTGAGTGGCCATATATTTGGGCGACGCTCGCGAAGTTCGGGTTTGGCCCGGGATTCATCGGTTGGGTGAAACTGTTGTACACTGGACCGCTGGCGCGGGTGGTTGTGAACGGGAGAGTGTCGGCTCCGTTTGAGCTGGGCAGGGGCACGCGGCAGAGCTGCCCGTTATCGCCGCTCCTTTTCGCGCTTGCTTTGGAGCCCCTGGCGGAGTGGCTGCGGTGGCATCCTTCTATCCGTGGTCTCCGATGGACCCCCGAGTATGAGGACCGCGTATCTCTATACGCTGATGATATTCTCCTGTACTTGGCTTCCCCACGTGAATCACTGATAGTACTGGTTGATGTATTGCACTCATTTGGCCTCAACTCCGGCCTGGTCATCAACTGGGCTAAATCGTGTGTGTATGTTCTCACGGGGGAGGATCCTATCCTTCCGCGGGGTTGTCCTATCCAGATCGCCCCGCGGGGATTTAAGTACCTGGGTGTCTTCATTACCCTGGACGCGGAGGCCCGATACAAACAGAACTTGCTTCCCCCCTCCAGCGCCTGAAGGAGGACGTCACGCGCTGGGGGCGCTTGCCGCTCTCGCCGCTCGGCCGGGCGGCATTGTTTAAGATGATGTCGCTGCCACGCTTCCTGTATGCTTTACAGAACACAATGGACGTTGTCCCGGCGCGCTACTTTCGTGAGGTGGAGAGTTTGCAGCGCCGACTGTTCTGGGAGGGCAGGCCGCGTATCGCCCTGGCGAAGCTGACGCTCCCGTGGTACGACGGGGGGGTCGCCCTCCCTGATATCAAGCGATATTACTGGGCCTCCCAGTTGGCTGCGATCAATCACGGCCTTTACGGGCCAGCTCTCAACCCTGCCTTTGAGATGGATAAAATGTTATTGCCGGGTGGGGACTATAATAGGGCGCTTTATTCGAGCTCGCTCGACGCACGTCTGACGGGCCCCACGCGGGTCATGGTACGAGTGTGGCACGCGGCTAACGTGGCGATGGGGTGGAAGGATCGCTTGACCCGGGCGACGCCACTATACGCATCCGAGAGGCTGGGCTCCTTTTGGACCTCGAAGGGCTTTGAGAAGTGGGACATGATAGGCATCAGCAGGGTGGGCGATCTCTGGACGAGGGGGGGATTCAAAACGTTCGACGTGCTGCAGACAGAATTCCAGCTGCAGGACAGGGAGCATTTTCGATTTCTGCAGATCCGTCATGCGTTGTGCTCCGTATTTCCGGACGTTGCATCCATCCCGGAGTACTCCCCTCTAGAGGATAGAGTGCTAGATGGGCATGTCCCGGACGGCACGATTTCATTAATTTACAAAAAGCTCATTAATGACCGTTCGGGACTGCTGACTGGCCTTCGCGAGGCGTGGGGGGCTGATGGATTGGAGCTGGATGACGAGGACTGGGTGTCTGCGGTGGCCTCCCCGAAAGAGGTGGCCATACCGGCCCGCCTTCGCTTCATCCAGCTCAAAAAATGTGGGCAGTCTGGGCCATGGCCCAGCCTGGGTCAGAGTTACTGTGGCAAGAGAACTAATGTACAGAGTAATGTCCTAGTAGACCTGCTGATCCATGGATGTTCCCAGAAAGAGTTATCTGTATCACTTGTAGCCTTGATAGCTGTTATATGGATAAAATGAGGAATGGCGACGGAGTTGATCCCGACATGATACTTCTTTCCATTGACCCACAGTGTCAATGTGTGTCTGTCACTAATGATTGGCCCCTTACTTACACAGGTCTGTTGAAACGTTTCCTATAGTGTTGCTTCCACTGTACAGTCTTATTGCACATCTGAGACATGAACAGTGTAGATAGTGGGTTACTTTTGAATAGATGTAGAACTGTGACTCATGTGCTTGGCTACAGTATTCTCTATCACACTACACATACAATGGTATGCTGATTGACTTCCCTGTTACAGTGCCACTTATGGCATAATTGTTGTCCTGTGGTGGCAGTACAAACAACACAAATTCCTTATGACTTACTAGGATATTCATATAAGTAGTCCACATGTCCATACAGCCCCCTGAGAGGTAACTCTCAGTGACACACATATCAGCCCTTACCTTGTGACCTTAGACTTCGGATGTGGTATACAATATGGTACTTGCCTCTATTGACCTTATGCATCACTGCAATTGGCCGGGCAGTGAAGGTGTCTGGACAGTCACGCACAGGTAGTTTACCCTTCAGAAGGTCCAAATTGTGTGCTGTGTTTCATGGTACCTCACATCAAATTCTATTTAGGATGGGCCTGGCCTACATTATGTTAGTGGCCTGCCTCAGTCAGTGTAAGTCATAACCAGGGTTGAGGTTAGTCATCAGATGACCAAAAAAGTGTGCATCCATGCTTTAGTTGTGCTTAGCATGTGGCATGGACACATGTATTGTGTTGTCTTTTGATGAATGTTTGTGCTATGTGTAAAAAAGAAATGTATCAACCATATAAATATCCTTAAACTTCCGGTTACAATCGGTTTCTATATCTACTGCATCCATACAAGTCAACGCCCATCAGAAGAAGGCCACTCGGCGAGCCATTGCCCAGAAGGTACAGTCCCTGGGGGTCTATTACCGGCATAGTGCCGTCCACAGAAAGAGGTAGGAGGATCTGAGGTACTGGACTCGGAAGATCATGGAGGTTCAGCTGGGGAAGTCCTACCAACGCGGAAGGGGCACGCGCCAGACACTGACCCCCTTGATGGCCCACATATGGCCGTAGCCTACCTGGACCTTGATGGGCAGTTGAGGGCACAACACTAGCGACAAGGATGTCAGTCCTGGCCAGAGTCATACATGTCATATTGCCAATTTTGAGTGTTACTGACAGGCATTTCACCAACCATATTGGTGGTGGCCAATACGTCACACA
Source organism: Triturus cristatus (assembly GCF_964204655.1). NCBI lineage: Eukaryota > Metazoa > Chordata > Amphibia > Caudata > Salamandridae > Triturus > Triturus cristatus. The sequence goes on along the minus strand of NC_140590.1, from coordinate 1,531,445,267 downwards.
CAAGATGAGTCATTGTTAGTGTAAGTGTGGTAGTAGGTGCATGCTGCTGTTCTGTGTCTATTGTTTTTCTGACCTGAAAGACAGCGAGTCCTGTCCACCTCCAGTTCTCTCCTTTTGAGCAGACACCTGGCTGAGTGACTTGAGTAATCACCTCATGTTCTCAGTAAATCTTGGTGCCAATTGTACCACACCAGCACCTGGTCTTGCAGGTGTGAGGAGATATGTACCCTCACTACTGTCTCTCATGTGATGGTGGCCCTATTTTCGTGTGACATGACATAGAGTTCACAGTACAGGCAGTGACTGTGCAACAGTTACCATTGGGAAATACTGGTCAGACAGTGAAATAAGAGTGCAAACATCACTGGTGCCATTGCATGGTGCCTACGTGTTAGCCAGTGTGTATTTGCCAGTTGATGGTTCAGCAATAGTGTTTCAATACACTCATTCATTGACTGGTGACATGCATGAGGAAGTGAGATCTAGAACTGTGGGGACCTATGTGAGTGTCTACACTGATCCTTACAAGGCAATCTAAGTATGCAATACCAAAGGATGGTGGTGTGCCTACCCATTGGGACTGTGGTGATCCCATATCTTCATGTCATAGATGTTTAGGGAGACTCAAAACCTTTAGAGGTGTATTGGCTTGTAGATAAACAATCTATGAGTGTCATCATCATCTGTACCAAACAGGATTGGGGATGTTCATATAGCTATATGGAGTGCTCTGCTGTGTGAATTCTGAGTATCTATCCTCCAAATGATTGGACCTCAATTTTTTTCAGGGAATCTTATTTGGTAAATGTGACACATAGCTAAACTGCATGTGTACAGCTGTCATTTGACTTCTCAGGTAGTGGACATATAATGTAATTTGGACTGCAAAGTGTTATCAGTATGCTATGAGCATTTGCATGTGCCATGATGTCTGCCACAACACTAATTGATGGTACATTGGTGTACAACTAGACCTTCATGACATCATCATGTGTTGTGCGAATAGTTAGATTTGTAAGATTCTGGGTCTTTTGTAAATCTCACACTTGGATCCAATCTATTTGGTAACAGCTATTTACAATGGTATACAACAAGTACCAAAGAATGCAAGGTGATCAACTATCCTAGTACGGACATAAGGATGGAATGTAGAGCATTCCTTCAATGCATTTGGGCCTGTCTGGGGTTATGACATGAGTGGACCCAACTGTTTGCAGGTCATGTAGAATGTGTTGATGCTAAAGTTGAAGCCTATGGAGTGAAGCATGAAGGTGGTATGATATGTGGAGTTCTTCAATGCTTTTAGTGGATTTGTGATGGTCAGGTGTGGAAACGCAGTTGCAATAACCCCATGTTACATGTCATTTTAAATATATCCAGGGCAAGCAGAGGAGAAGGGGTCAATGTTGGTGGGGACACAGTTAGTCACAGCGGTTCCGGCCATGAGACGTCGGACACGGAGGGACCCAGTGACCAGAAGGGTGTGAGAAGTGCCCCGGAGGACATCAGCTCAAGCTCATCATCTTCTGAGTCATCCTACGGTGCACACTCCTGAGTGGTGGTGGACCCAACAGGATCAGTTTTACCTTCATCCTTATCTGCTACCCCCAGGTCCATCGCCACACTCCCTGTTGCCCCCCCCACAGGTTGACCGTACCCACTCTCCTTAGAAGGGACAAGTCTCCTTCATTCCAGGCACTTCAGCGTCTGCCCCTGTTAGCTCCACTGCCCTGAGTGAGGAGGCTGTCGACCTCCTGAGGAGCATCTCTGTGGGTCAGACTGCAGTCCCGAATGCCATCCAGGAGCAAGGCAACAAGCTGACCCAGATGGTTGCCTACCTGGAAGGCATTCATACTGCCATGTCTGCCCTACAGAGATCTTTTCAGGCTCTGGCCTTCTCCCTCATGGCAGCCCCCACTAATCCAAACCTTCACCCCCCTCCTGCCCCCATCCAAATTCCCTCTTTCTCTTCCTATCCCAAGCACACACACACCTAAGCATGCACAAACATCATCAGTCACAAGCACCACACAGAAACACAAGACATTCAAAAAATTTAAACATACATGTACACTGCAGACACTCACCTCCCTCGCCATCCCCAAAGCCTCCAGCATACCCCCAGGCACCAAGGCAACACATACAGAGCCCTCCACAAACACACCCATACCTGCAGACACCATACTCACACCCGAGGACCCCTTCACAACACCCAGCATTCACGCAGACACCACACCAACAGCTGCAGACCCCTCCACAACACCCATATCCCAGACCCACACCAACAGCCACAGACACCTCGACAACACACATATCCTCACACACTGCACCAATGGCCACAAACACCTCCACAACACACATACCCGTAGACACCACAGCAAGAGCCACAGACCCCCCACAACACCCAGCACATCCACATCACTCCCAAAAAAACACAAATGTTCCCAGTCACCCACACAACAGACACCAACACAACACACAGTGCAGACAGCAGATCCGCCCCACACTTCAAATCCCTGTTCCTCCCAAACCCAGCCCCATCATAAACACACTACCCATTTTTCCTGTGACTCTGTCATGTTTCCACTTGCCCTTACCCCTGTGAAACCCGACCCCACCCCTCCCAAAGCCCCAAAAAAACACTCCCATACCGAAACCTATCCCTTCCACTTCCGACACCACCCCTGAAAAAAGCTCCCCATCTCCTGAATCCAGCCCCCCCAAAAAACCCTTTGAAAGCTAAACCCAGCCCAAAAGCCCCCAAATCCAAAAATCCCCCTCCCAAGGACATACCCACCCCTCCCTAAAACTCTGCTGTCCCTTTCCCAAGTAACATCTTCGAGGTGCCTTCTATGCCCAATGGATGCCCCTTTGTGAGGAGGTTGCCTGGCAGTGTCAGTAACGGCAAGTTTGGTGGCACAGCATTGTGCTGTAGCACAAGGACAATAAATGGACCTTTACAGTTTGGAAGACATTAGTCCTGCCATTTCTTTCCTATTTATTTGATGTTATTGTATAGTTAGTGATGTGTGAGTGCAGTAGTGTTTGTCTGATCCCAGTTGAAGTGGTTAGTATAATGTGACGGTAGAGCCACTGTTGGAGTTAGACAGGACAAGGGGAAATTATGAATTGATGTCTATGTGGGCTGACATCCAATTGAGGCAGACTTTGCACTGGGTGACATGTTATGTGGTAAGTATTTCAGCTTGGCCTGGCCACCGTCAATGTCATTTAGGTTGCACTTCTCCCTGTGATGTAGGTTGGATATGTGTTTGATGTGATGAAGTTAGTTATTTGTGTATCCACACATGGAGTGTCAACTTGCCATACCTTTGTGGAGTTCTGCATGGACATATGTCCATTTTGCAGTGTGTGCCTTTGCAGTTACTTCAGCAAGATGTGTGCCACATGCTGTTAGTGCTGTGTTTGTTTTCATAAGTTGCATTAACCCATTGCCTAGACATGCATGCCACTTGGGTTTGCTATTGATTGTCCCTGATATACTTTAGTTCCTAAGTGTAGTGCACATGAAGTTTATCAGACATGTGCAAAATGTACTGTGCCTCAGGGCCCCATCCTTTCGGGGTTCCTCCTGATAGAGGCATAGCTATCCTGCAGACAGTGTTTCCATTGAGCCCTTAGAATGGTTCTTAAACTGATTCTATGAAATCCCATTGACTGACATTGCCTTTTCACATGGGTGATTTGTGAGAGTCCAATACAGAGTTGTAGCAGAGAAGGTGTGTTTTAGCATAATGAAACATCCATATCGAAGTTTCTATGACATCAAAACAGGACCTGTGATGTGTGAAATGTGAGTGTGTCACATTCACTATAGCATCTTGGTTGGAGTTGCAGTGACAGGGCCTTGTGGTAGTTGTAGTCACTTCAATATCACTTTCACAAAACTTGAGAAATGGCAAGCTGCCTGACTCGTTAAAATCTGTAGTTACATGGAAGACAAGTGAGAAGGGGCAAAAGGAGTTTAGCATCTTGGTTAGAATTCCAGTCACAAGGCCTCATGGTACTTGTAGTCAGTTCAATCTCAATTGGACGCTGCAGGGAGAGTAAGTGAATTCGGCGCACATGACACAGTACACAAATACTAGAACGTTGTTATATTCGTGCAGTGAGGAGCATGAATTTCAAAAATGTACACAGGATATGGAGACAAGATTCCTAGAGAGAGGCTACAGTATGCATGTGGTGAGAACAGCAAGGAGAAGAATTGCTGGCATAGATAGGAAATACACATTGGACACACCTGCTATTAAGAGAGACAAATCAGAACAAGTACACCACATTACGGACTATAATGGGTTGTCTCCCCCATATCGCAAAAGCCTGAAAAGATACTGGCATTTTTTAAGGGCTGATAAAATGTTGGCAGATTCTATACCACCTAGGCCAAGTATCACATTTTGCAGAGGTTGCACATTGAGGGCTTTACTATGCCCAAGCTACCTCAAGCTGCAACTACAGGACAACTGGCTCACACAACATACCCAGGGATTTTTCAAATGTGGCAACTGTGTAATGTGCAGGTGGGCCAAGGACAAAACAAAAATGTGCATGGCAGACAAAAGTAGTCTAACATCTTGGTAGGAGTACCAGTCACAAGGCCTCATGGTAGTTGTTATCAGTTCAATCACACATTACCAACACTTGAGAAATGGTAACTTGCATGACTAGCGAAAATCAGTAGTAACATGGCAGACAAGTGAGAAAAGGCAAAAGATGTTTGACAGACATTAATAGGTGCGATATTGTTGAGGAGGTGGTGTTGTGGAACACAAAATAATGAACACATCACCATCACTGTATATAATTTGCAAATACATGTCCATGTGTGTACAGTGTGCCTGTGCAGACCAGTGTTATGGCCTAGGAGGGCATCCTACAGATGTATTTTTGATTAATCTTTTGAAACAGTCCCAAACAGAGTCCCTGTATACGTGTAAATTACTTAGGGACCCCAACTCCCTTGCCTGGGCCATGGAGTGGCATTGCTTTGCAGAGTCTATGGCAACAGATAGTTGTATGACTTACTGCCGATTTTGTCTGCCACAGAGTATGTTTTGCACTTGGTCGGAAAGGTAGAGCAGCAAAAGGACATGCCCGATGGGCTCCATGACGGTAGAAGATGGCTGGTAGTGCCAACGGTTCGGCAGTGGTTTTCACGAAGCCAATCCACACAACTAGTAATACCGCGATCGGACCACTGAGCTCGCGGTGGTCGGACTGCCACCACCGGTACGGCAGTCCATGGACCGCCAAGCTGATGATAAGGCCCTAAATCAAACCGGCCGTGGACTTCTAAGCAGAGCTTTGGGCACCAACACTCAGGGGCTAATTTACAAGCCCCTTGCGCTGCTGGTGCGTCACTTTTTATGACGCTCAGGCTGTGCAGAGGGCAGGCCCATATCTACTAGGCCATGCATAGCCACTTTGCGTGGCTTTTCTTGCCCTTGAAGATACGGTGTAAGGCAACGCAGGGCAAGTCGCTGCGTTGCCTTGCACTGCGTCAGGGAGGCGTTACATGGGCACTGTGATGGGTGTTCCCACCCAAAACCCATGGATTTTGACCAATTCCCAGATTTACAAGGATCTGTAAACCTGGGAATGTGTAAAAATAGTATGCCTCCTCAGGGCAGGCTTAACGAGGAGAAATGCTGTGTGTCAAGACTAAACATTCAGGGATCACACTGACAGCTCTAACTGAAGTAAAGGAATTTTAAAGAGTCTGGCAGATGCTCACCTTGAGGAAGAGTTCCATTGTTCTCTTCTGTGTGCGAAGTGAGTGAACAGTGAAGTGGGAGCAGCTTGAAGGGGTTCCTTAATGACCCCTATGTACAGCTAACTGTTGAGTAGTGAACAATTAATAATGCAGCTTCTCATACATTAACAACGACACATACATACAGTGCATCGTGGGAGCTTTGACAATCAATGGGCTCGTTGCCATGATTACGGAAAATCTGTGGAAGGCAGGTGTTATGTTGGGTATAGGTCCTAAATTGGTGGGGGCATGGTCTTAAAGCTAATATTTACAGTTTGACAGATGCATAAATGTTTCAAGATTTTTTCTTTTAACTCAAATGACGCTGCATCCCATCAATTGGGGTAACTGGCACCCTTCGCTGCATTGGATTACCAGCAGATCTGTCCAGATCCTATAGCGCAACAAGTAGGTTAAATGAGTCCAGTTACATTGGCTGCATTTGCAGCTGAGAGAGCACTTATGGTCTAAACTGTCTACAGCAGGAAATAATCTGGCCTTCCCAAAAAGATACTTAAAGCTGGTTTAGTAGGTCTGGCTTCTAGATCAAACAGCTCGAGGTTTTATTGCTGGCCTGGATTAAACATACAAATATAGCTCATGATTATAAATGAGCAAATACCATTGTCCTTTCAGTGGCTGAATTTAAAAGGGGAAACCAGGTTCTAGATCTCAGCTTCCCAACCTTACACATTGTGTGACCTGACACAATTCAACCAGGCCCGTAGCCAGAAGTGGAAGTTTTGGGGGGCCTGGCCCCAAAGGAAAAGTATAACCTAACAAGCATTGGCATAGCCAATAGGTCTCGCTTTTGGGACCTTATAAGTATTTAGTTATGCAGCACAATATCCTTGGTGCAACAACATCAACTGTTGCATAGCTAAGCCCTTATAAGGTCACAAAGGCGAGACCTATTGGCTATGCCAATGCTTGTTAAACTTAGTAACACTGCCTGGACATTGGTTGCACCTCATTAGTAGTTTCAAGTTCAAGTTTATTTATGTATGATCTTGGAACTCCAAAGAGATCCACATAATCTGAAGGGCCAACAACATATATAAGAAAAAAAATTGTGCAGCATAATTTCTACAATCATAAGCAAAAGCTGACAATAAAAAATCTCCAAATACAAAACATTCGAATATTTTATTGAATAGGAAATAGTTAAAATATCCTTTATGCCCTTAATACTGTATTACAACAGGTTACCTCATTAGTAACAGTGTAACAATCAAATACAGCAATAAGCAACAGAAAGGTGACCTGTCCAGCTTTGCAAACGCCTTTCATCGAGCCTCAAGATGTGTTGCTGCATTTTTTGTAACTTTTTACTTTTGTTGTTGTTAATATCTGCCGATTATGCGGAAGATGATGGATTATGTGGCAAATGTGACAAATCTATAATTATGCGAAAATTGCTGCAGGCGCATAATTTCAGTGGCCCTGGCTTTATTATAAGATACCGCAATAATCATGGTTCAGTGTACATCTCAGGCCTCTGGGCCTCGGTGCTACTGCACCTCCTGCATAAATGGAAGCAGCGTCCCTGCCTCCTTTGAGAGAAACGGGATTTGTATGGCATTCTGCCCTGGCCGCTTTGGTATCACAAAGTAATTGACCTTTAGGGTTTTAAATGACAGTACTATAGGCCAGAAGTCTTTGCTTGGCGCCCTGGTCACCACAGCTGGTCAGTCAGTCGTTACAAAAGACACACCAATAGTACCCATTGACCCCGAAATATAATACCAGTTTGACGATATTGGAGACCCCTGAAGGGTTTGGTTCTTAGAACTAAGCCTTCCTTCCGAATCGACTGTGACTAGTGTCTCTCTTTGAATTTGTTGTCTGACCGCCTGACAAAAATCGACTCAGTTTGCATGGGTGGCAAGTTTCCTAGACCCATGCGTGACTAGTTAGGCCATTCCTCATTTTTCTTAGAATTCTGAGAGCCTTATTTAACCCAGTACTAAACTGGGACTACAAGTCCCAGAATTCTATGGAAAAAATAGGTCAGACCTAACTAGTCACTTACGTACCTTGGAAACTTGGCAACTATGGCCTTATTTATGAAGGCCATGCGCCAGCGATGCGTCACTTTTAAAATGGGAAAAAGTGGCGCACCAGGGGCGCAAAGCCTTCATAAATAAGGCACTATAAGTTTGAAGTGTATGGCATTTAGAAGGTGAGATCCAGTGACAGCACACGTGTTACCTGCCGACGCGCACAATAAATGGCCCACGTCAACGTTGATCTGTTCTCAAAAAGTGCACTACGCTTTTGTTTTTTCAAAAACTATGTTGACAGTAAGGGGCCTTCACTTCGCTTGAAAAGCTTGCACTGCAGCAGTCACACGATTGTCAAACTACATTTGTGGCAGGGGTAAAAAGCGCTATATAAGTATTATAATTATAATTTTCAGTGCATTTTTATTTTCGCACTCCAAGACAGTTTGGGCATCGGCAGAATGTCGGAGTTTCAAAGGCCATATTAAACAAGCGGCCGCGAAAGTGATCGCGATCGCGATCAAACATCACATCGGCCGTGCGGCCGAGAAAGTGAAAGTAATCGCGGGTCAAGCGCGGCGCGCGCACCCGCGCACATGCACTGTAGCTCTCGGCTGGCCTGGTAGCACTTTTTGGAGCCCTCTCAATAAGTCTCGCCAGACCAGTGCATGCGCTGCGTCAGGCGAGACCTAAAAATGGTCTTGGGGTGGACAGAGATGTGGCTAGCCCGACAATACCTTTAAAAACACAATATACTGAAGTTTTAAAGAACTCAATACATTTGGCAGTAGCTTTTTACAGTATTCTACCATGGCAGCTATATGCGATAAGTAATAGGAAATTATGCACTTAAAGCACAGTGAGAAAGAAATGAAGGAAGCCCTTCAGGAAATGTGTGTGAAATGGTGGTTTGAAAGCATGTCTAGAAAAATCTACAAAACACCGAATAGAATATGAATGTAATTATATATGGGGTTGTGTATTCTCCATCAAGGCACCTTTGGGGCAATGGGAGAACAAATGCTGCCTTTGCAGGCACATTTTAGTAACATTCATTGATATTGCAATATTTTATCTTTTAAGGCCTGTATTTGCACCCAAATACAGATTTATTAATTCATTGATAATAGTTGAATGAGCTTTAAAAGCAGTTCTAAACACATTGTCGCACGTGAGAGTACGCAGACACAAGGCATACAATGATGCTATCCCACTGTCCATCAGCAGTATTCAGAAAAATGCTATGTCGGCCTCCTAAGAAACACCTTGAACCCCTCCACTAATATCTTTACAGATTAAACATTGTTTGGATTCTACTACCTGCAGGGAATAGCAGTGATACACTTTTGGGGCAGACTCTCACTCTGCTGTGTTCTCTTTCTTGGTCTGACTGCCTGCAGGGTGCTTCTACATTGACTGTGCAGGTGGCAGGCAGCACAATTTAAATGATGATGAAAACTCAAACAATAAAAAAGGAAGAACCTGTGTCCTCCTTCAAATGCATTAGGCCTAGCCTGATTGAAGCCCCGCTTTCTTTACTGTTACATCAGAATGCATATGACATCTGTGCACCACTGTGAACTGGAAATCTGCATTCTGGGAATGTACATTGGCTGAGACAGACTTCTGGTTAGTTTTGGCAGGGCTGAGGAATTAATTTGCTTGAACAATGAAAGACTGTTTTATTGTCTCAAGAATAAAACTTAGGAAATATGGGTGATGAACAGCAATTGCCAATGCTAGGCCCTCTTGGTGCTATGGTGTCCTCTGCATAGTAAGAGACATGTACCGCTGCCCTGAGTGCTCAATTCTTCTGTTGTCTGGATTGCTAATGCTGTTTTTTGGTCATTGGCGAACACCGATCGTGCACCATGACGAAGGCCTGTCTCGGGAATTGCATTCTTGTTGGACTGGGAGGGACACCCAAAGCTCTGTCCTCATAGTGGTGAAAGGCTGCCGCCTTCACAAAGGGTTTAGCAGCACAAGCATGTTGGTGGCAGCATAGCATGTAGTGATCAGTAGTAGTGAACGGGAACTTTCACGCTGTGTCACTGGAGTGAGGTCTACAAGCTCACTCACCTTTTTAAAGGTTCTGCTGCTGTGTGCAGTGTGCGGTTGGCCCACATCAGGTAGATGTGGAGTGCTACATAGCCCAGGAGTAGTGGCTCTGCTTTAGTTGTATGTGTGCCTGGGAAGGGTACAGAACAAGGATGGTGCAGTACTGTGCAGTACATGTGTGGTTAGTACTTGTGAGGGGTGTATGTATGCCTGATAGGAATACATGACAGATGTGGTGCTGTGCAGTGCGGGCGCAGAACAACATGTGGTGGATGGTTGTTTGAGTGAAGTACAGCACATGAAGGGTGAAGAATTGTGCAGCGAGCACATAGTGAATGCATATGTTTTGAAATAACACACTCTGGTTAACCCCTTCCCTGCTCATGACGGAGCCGCTCCGTCATGAGCCACGGTTGCCGTGTGCTCATGACGGAACGGTTCCGTCATGACACGCCCGTTGGCGGCCGCTCCGCCTACGCTGCGCTGTTTCCCCGCCTGTGCGGGGGGACAACGCAACTGGGCGGAGTCATGACGGAACCGTTCCGTCATGAGCACAGCCCAACCGTGGCTCATGACGGAGCGGCTCCGTCATGAGCACAGCGCCACCGTGCTGCCCCCCCGCACCCCCCAGCACCGCGGCGGAATTCCCGCCGCGGTGAAAGGGTTAAAGATAGAAAAGTGTCAGTGCTGAACAGTGTAGGCGGACTGGGTGTGTGCTCTAGTGTCAGAAATGCACAGTTGATGCCTTCATGCTTGTGCCCGGTATCATGTTAGTATTCATGTGTTGTGGCATCCCTCATCATTGTCCCAATGCTGGTGTTCTTGTGTCAGTGACTCAGCATTAGTATTTGTGAACTTCACAGTGTTCCTGGGTAAGTGTCCCAGTGTCAGTGTTGGTACATATGAGCCAGTATCCTTCTGTTTGTTTCTCCCATCATTATTCCAGTGTCATGTTCAGTGCCCCTATTTTTCGGTCTACCAAGTGTCAATGTCAAAGCATCAGTTTCTCAGGATCAATGTTCCCATACCAGTCCATTTGGTTTTGTTACTGGGGCAGTAACCCCTTGAAGTGTTGCAGTGCCCAGTGTCAGTATCAATGCCTGTGTGCCTATGTTACTGTCTCCATGTCAGTGTCCCAGTGTAAGTGTCCCAGTGCCAGTGACCTATGTCAGCAACCACAGATCAGTACAGCAATCTTGTATCCCTCCAGTGAGTATCCTGGTGTTGTGCCCTAGCATCAGTATTCTAGTGTGAGTATCCTAACATCCCCTTTTCAATCTCAGTGTCACTGCTCTGCCCATACCATTGTCCCAGTATTGATGTGTGTGCCCCTGTCAGCATTCCAGTGTTGCATCCTGCGTCTGTGTTCCAGTGTCTGTATCCTTGTATCAGTGCTGCTCTGTGATCGATGGTGCCTCTATAGTAGTGGTTCACAGTTTCATTGTTGATGCCACAAAGTCAGTATCTTTGTGTCAAGTTTGTGACCTGTATCATTGTTCCAGTGTCACTGTCCCAAGTAAAAATCCCTGTGTCAGTGTTGGTGTCTCTGTGTTAGTTTTCTAGTATCTGTGCCCTAGTGGCAATAGTTCAGTGTCAGTGTCTCCATGTTAGTGTCTTTGTGTCTGCACCCCCTATCAGCATATACATTTCAGTTTACTAATATCATCTCCGGCCAGTCAGTGTCCCTAGGTTGTGAACTGGTATTGTGTCCTAGTGTGCACCAACTTGTGGCCTAGAGTCCCTGTGTCAGTGTCCTAGCATTAGTGACTGTGTCCCATGTCAGCACTCCGGTATCACCGTTCCTTAGGCAGTATTGGTGTTCTTGTTTCTGTGTTTCCTGTGCAAGTACCCTAGTGTTAATGTTGATTTATCTGTGGCATTATCCTAACAACAATACCTATTTGTGTTAATGTCCACTTGTTAGTGTCTTAGTGTCAGTCTGCTTTTATCGGCATGCTAGTGTCCTTTTGTCAACGTTGCGACTCGTAGCAGTGAGCAAGTGGCAGTGTTAATGTACACTTGTTAGGGGTCGTGTGTCATTGTTTGTATCCCTGAGATAGTTTTCTGGTGTTGGTGTATGCCTCCCCTCCCAGCCCCGAGTCAGACACTTTGGTGCCAATTCCGATCCTGGAAAAACCGGGTACGAACCGTCGGACGGAGGCTTTTCTCCGTCCGACTCGTACCCGGTTGTAAAACTTTACAAACATGGAAGTACGATTCGCACGGAAACACCATTTCCGTACGATTCGTACAAAACACCAACCGAGGAAAATAAACATACAAATGACATCCGGAAAAGCGCCGACGTGACGTCGGGACGTATGCAGCCTGCGATCCACGAACCAGGAAGTACGATTCGCACCGACGTCATCCCGCACGGAGAATATTTTCCGGCAGCCAAAAACTGCCGGGAAATCAGGACGACGCGCACAAGGAGCACCTGTACGCGACGGACAGACATGGACCCGAACCTACGTGTCATCCCGGCCCTCATAGCAGTCGACCTCCTCTACAGGTACCGACGCAGACGCCGCAGAAGGTCAGAACAACACCCAGGGGCAAAGGGGGGGGGGCAGGGGCAGGACACAAAACCCCCACCCAAGTCACACAGCACACATGCCCTGGACATACCTGACCTCCAGGCCCTGGTCACTTCGAGGGGGTGGGGGCGTGTCCAGCAACGCCAGCGTCCGCCACAACTGAAGTGGGCGACGACGCGAACCGGCAACACAACAATACAGGTACGTACCGTACCCACGCCTTAAGAGCGTGGGTACGAGTCGTACCACGCTCACACCCACGTCACCCCAACAATGGGGGTACGGCCCGTACCCATGTGCCAAAGGCATGGGTACGGGCCGCACAAGCATTCCACAGCGTGGGCACGGGTACGTACGGACCGTACCCTCACCCGCGTATGTATGGAGCGTACCCCCACCCCAACAGTGTATGTACGGACCGTACCCCCACCCGCGTATGTATGGAGCGTACCCCCACCCGCGTATGTATGGAGCGTACCCCCACCCGCGTATGTATGGAGCGTAACCCTACCCACGTATGTACGGACTGTACCCCCACCCGCGTATGTACACCAGTGTATGTACGGACCGTACCCACACCCGCGTATGTATGGAGCGTACCCCCACCCCAACAGTGTATGTACGGACCGTACCCCCACCCGTGTATGTACACCAGTGTATGTACGGACCGTACCCACACCCGCGTATGTATGGAGCGTACCCCCACCCCAACAGTGTATGTACGGACCGTACCCCCACCCGTGTATGTACACCAGTGTATGTACGGACCGTACCCACACCCACGTATGTATGGAGCGTACCCCCACCCCAACAGTGTATGTACGGACCGTACCCCCACCCGTGTATGTACACCAGTGTATGTACGGACCGTACCCACACCCGCGTATGTATGGAGCGTACCCCCACCCCAACAGTGTATGTACGGACCGTACCCACACCCGCGTATGTATGGAGCGTACCCCCACCCCAACAGTGTATGTACGGACCGTACCCCCACCCGCGTATGTATGGAGCGTACCCCCACCCCAACAGTGTATGTACGGACCGTACCCACACCCGCGTTTGTATGGAGCGTACCCCCACCCCAACAGTGTATGTACGGACCGTACCCCCACCCGCGTATGTATGGAGCGTACCCCACCCGCGTATGTATGGAGTGTACCCCCACCCCAACAGTGTATGTACGGACTGTACCCCCACCCGTGTATGTACACCAGTGTATGTGCGAACCCTACCCACACCTGCGTATGTATGGAGTGTACCCCCACCCCAACAGTGTACATGCCCAGACGCAGGAGGGGTGGGTGCCTATCACTCCCAGCAGTGCCCAGACGCAGGAGGGGTGGGTGCAGAGTCCTCCCAGCAGTGCCCAGACACAGGAGGGGTGGGTGCAGAGTCCTCCCAGCAGTGCCCAGACGCAGGAGGGGTGGGTGCAGAGTCCTCCCAGCAGTGCCCAGACACAGGAGGGGTGGGTGCAGAGTCCTCCCAGCAGTGCCCAGACACAGGAGGGGTGGGTGCAGAGTCCTCACAGCAGTGCCCAGACGCAGGAGGGATGGGTGCCTATCACTCCCAGATGTGCCCAGACACAGGAGGGGTGGGTGCAGAGTCCTCACAGCAGTGCCCAGACGCAGGAGGGGTGGGTGCAGAGTCCTCCCAGCAGTGCCCACACACAGGAGGGGTGGGTGCAGAGTCCTCCCAGCAGTGCCCAGACACAGGAGGGGTGGGTGCAGAGTCCTCCCAGCAGTGCCCAGACACAGGAGGGGTGGGTGCAGAGTCCTCACAGCAGTGCCCAGACGCAGGAGGGGTGGGTGCAGAGTCCTCCCAGCAGTGCCCACACACAGGAGGGGTGGGTGCAGAGTCCTCCCAGCAGTGCCCAGACACAGGAGGGGTGGGTGCAGAGTCCTCCCAGCAGTGCCCAGATGCAGGAGGGGTGGGTGCAGAGTCCTCCCAGCAGTGCCCAGACACAGGGGGGGTGGGTGCAGAGTCCTCCCAGCAGTGCCCATGGAACACAAAGGGTGGAGTAGCCACAGATACAATGCCCACAAATGTCAGTCAGGTGCACAAAGACCCTGCAGTACATGTACCACATGTGTGCGAGGCTGGGAGTACACACATGCATAGCGCCTAAAAGAGAACATGTCCACATGAAGTCGTGTCAACAGTCTACATACACAAGTACAGTGACCACCAAGGATGCCACGAATGATGCAGGTGGAGACATCGCTCAGCATGCATGTGCAAAGTTGAAGGAGTCCGTCACACACCCAGCTGATGTAGACACAGCTCAGCACCACATAGTGGTAACACCCTGCAGGGAAGATGTCAGGTTACACAGAGGAAGGAACACACCTTGGGACGATGTCACCATGCAGTAACTGCTTACATGAACAAAGTAATGTAGCCAACAGCTTGTGATGGCACACAGATACCAGGGTCCACCCTATGACCAGCACAAGACTAGATTTCCCACACACCCAAACACATTATCACCACCCAAAATCATGGAGCTGGTCCACCAACAGCAATACCAGATGAACAGTAGTGTTCCAAGGAAAAAACAAATTGCTTTATTCAGCAGGATGTAAGTCATAATCATCATAAATGTCAATATATACAAGGCCCATAGGGCAGTCCATGACTCCAATCCGGATGGGGACACAGTGGTACGTGTGTCCCCTAGCTTGCCTGCACAGTCAGACTCCTTTGTCTTACACAGGGGGGGGGCATCATGTTGGGGGGAAGGACCAGGCACCGCAGGGACAGGAAGGGCAAGGGGAGGTGTTGTGGGTGCAGGGACGGACGACTCCAACACAGGGGGTGGGGCAGCGCCAAAGGTGGATTCGAGCACGGCGCTGCACACTACTGCCAGGTCGCCCAGCGTCTCCCCTGCACCCGAAGGAACCACAGGCCCCAAGGAGGGGGGGGGTTGGAGGGATGGGTCTCAGCGCTACTGGGGGGGGTGTGGACAGGGGGGGGGACTCAACTCCCCTGCCGGTGTCCTGTCTCCACCGCTTGCGGGGTGGTGCCACACTGGGGCTGATGGACAGACTGGGCAGGACTGACCATGTGTCCGACTCTTGGCCAGGAGAGCTGAGGGGAGTGGATTTGGAGGGTGGTGGTCGTGAGGAATGTGGAGTCCCACTCTGGCTGCGTGTCTTCCATTTCCCCCCCGACCCAGTGGGTGTGCCTACTTCACCCTGTGTGTGCGTGCCAGGAGGTGTGCGCTTTGCCTTCCCTGCTGGTGTGGTGCCTGTGTCTGGTGGGGTGTGTGCATGCTGACGTCTGGGTGTACGTGGGACAGGCATGGGAGTGGGAAGTGTGGATGGGGCATGGGTAGGGGGTGGGACGAAGTGCTGCAGGAGATCCACTGCTGCAGTCAGTGTCGAGTCAATAGACCGCAGCAAGTTGCGTTGGTCAGCCTGCGATGCTGAAATGCCCTCCAAGTATGCCTCCATGTTGTTGAGCACTCTGCTGTGGCCATGGAGGACATTAAGCATTGCAGCCTGACCAACCTGCATCTGCTGCAGGATGTCCACAGACTCGGCATTGGCGGCAGCAGTGGAGACAGGGGCAGGGGGTGCGGTGCCTGGCAGGAAGGAGACACGTGGTGACCTAGCACGCCAGGAAGGGACACGAGCAAGTGGGAGGCCGGTGATGGCAATGGAGGGGGCGGGGAGAGATGTTGTGCTGCTGTCAGCTGTTGGAGCAGCCTCTGCCCCCTCGGAGAGCTCAGCCTCGGACCCGTCAGCTTCATATTCTGTGGTGGCAGTAGACAGGTCCTCCGGCTCACTCCCCTCCGCCTCAGTTCCACTCGATGTGCCAGCTAAGATGTCACTGCTGGCACTGGTGCCCAGTCCCTCCGCACGGTCCGTGCCGGTGTCTCCATCCGTGTCCCCCGACGATGCTGTGGGCAAGGTGAATAAACAGGAATTAATCAGACACCTGTATACATATGTCACATGAGTCAAATCTACATAGGTTACAGTGCATAGCCTGAAATGAGAGATGAGTAACATCTACAATACAAGGTACATATATAGGCCCTGCAACACACAGTTGGTTCACCCACCATGCCACTGAGAAACTATGGAGAGCATGACACATTAGCAAATGACATGGTATGGATTTGGACAGAGGAGCCAGGCTCTGGGGCCAATCCAGCACTGCATCTGTACCACACAGCGTTGCCGTAACTAGGGATGAGCAGGGACCATCTCCATGAACTTTAGGCACATGCTGCAAAGGTAATACTTAAAAAAATGCCCAACATGAATGGGACACTGCACCTTGAGTGTATGTCCAGACAAACATCACACACTGGCCAGACCGAGCAATGAGATTTCAGGCGTCGACATGTAGGCCTTGCCCGCACCAACCACCCCCTACATGCGACAATTTGATGACACACAGGAAGCACTTGCATCTCTTAGTCTGGGAGAAATACACCTGGGCTGCCAGAAACCCATATTGGACCCAAAATACCCCATATGCGCCTGTACAACGATCTCATTTACAAATGGCCATCATCAGATAATTGTAACAAGACACACAGGCACTGGCCACCGTGAGTATGGACGAGGAAAATTAGGTCAGGCTGTACAGTGGACACTTGTAGAACACGTTACGTAAATATACATGGTGCCAGGGGACAATGGCACAGAGCACATCCTATGCTGTAGACACTGAGAGTGTCCACATATTGTGATGACACACATGATACCTAGCAAAATATGCCCCAGGGGACTGTAGTGGCCACAATATTCCATGGTCCTGAATGGTAATGACTGCAACACAGGCCACCATCCCTGCACTCTGCGTATCGCACACTCATGCACATCATGTCACAGGCCACAACATAGGACATGCTTGCTGTAAGGCATTACACTTCAGAGACATACTCCTATGTCTGGACTCAGCATCAGTGCCAATTGACATGGACCCCACAAGTACTGACCTGGACAGGGCACAGGCAAGGTCCCAAAACCTGTTACACACCACCCCCACACATGATGCTGCAAGCATTGGGCACGTGGATAAACTGCCAGCCCAGATGACCTTGTGAAAGAGTGACTACACACAGACCAGGGAACACATGGCAAGGAGGGGAAGGGAGGCAGGACCGCACCGCTATACTGTGGGTGACAGGAACTGCACCGCACATTTAAACACTGGCAGTGTATCCATGCAACTGCGCACTTACAAATGCTGGTGACATACAACAAACACACATGTACCTACCCCCTTCCTGCTGCTGCTTCTCCCGTAAGCGCCTGTCCATGTCTGGAAAGACCACCGCCAGCACACGCTTGTGGATGTGGGTCAGACGGCGACGCCCATGGTTCTTAGGGCCCACAGGTGAGTCCCCCAGCAGGACCCGTGCGATCCTCCGCGTCCAGCACCGGATATCCTGCCAGCGTTTTCTCACCTGGGCCAGGCGCCGCTTGCGACCCTCCGTCCTCCTCACGGCACTGACGGCGTCCCTCCAGATCTGCTCCTTGGCAGAGGCGCCTACCTGTGGGGTTGAAAAAGTGAGACTACATCAATACACCTGCCACATGTCACAGAGACACACATTAGAACTATTTATCTGGTTTCAACAAGGCATAGTATGCAGCCAAAGCATTGCACCTTTGTCATAGGGACTTTTTTCTCTGTGTAAGGGCAAATGCACCACGTGCCATAGAAAGTACACAGGTGGCATGAGGGGTACGACACAATAAATGATCCAGACTCACACTGTGCATCAGAAGGTACACCAGGATTATGTGCAGCACCTCAAAGCAGTCACATGCCACAGGCCACTGACGCTACCTCAGCAGAGTACACAGACACACACAGGCACAGGACATACACCTGCCATTGCCAAATGCAGCTACAAACCTCACTCTGCACATGTGCCACTAGACTGGGGGGGCTCACAGGTGTGGGGCTGGCTCTGCACGTCAGACACACAGCACTGCTCCCTGCTCGCATCAGATGGGCAGGGTATATCAATCCCTCATGCAGCTGGGGTGCTACACTCCACATATGCACCCACCCACATGAGAGGGGACTTACACACACACCGATGTCCAGGGTACGCCCACATCATGTGGACACTCTCAGCACAGGTACACTGAACAAACACACATCTGTGGGTACAGTCACCTGTCACACTGGGGTGACCACAGAATCACATGAGTACTGTAGAAGCAACATTCCCAGGAGGATTAGACAGGCAGAATGTGGCATGCACCATGCAGTGATTGTCACAGTAAACACAATGCAAGTGAGGACAGCAGACATGCACCACAGCATGCTCTTGCTGGGATACATCAGGCATTCCCCTCCCCCCTGGGAACCACTCTACAGTACAATGCATGTGTGTCACACCTGGACACAATGCCAGAAGTCCCCATCACAAAAAAAAGGGACACAGTCTGTGCTAGTGGACTCTGCACTCACCTGAAACCCTGGTCGCCCATACAGCATGGGGTACTGTGGGAGGATCACATCCAGCAATGCCAGATTCTCCTCCAGGGTGAAAGGCTGGGCCCTCTCCACAGACCTTGACATGGTGCCAGGGAATCACGAGCAGCAGCAGTGTTGTAGAATCAAAAGATGTGCAGGCAAGTGCTCTCTCATGGGACCTGGCTGCCTTATATCTGCCTTGCTGGCCTGTTTCATGCACAGGAGTACAGAGTGATTGGTCACTCACATTTGCATCCTATGTTTCCTCCAATCCCTTTAAACCTAGCACAGTCAGTGGCTTTGATTTTTTTTCCCTTGAGCATGATGTCAACTCCACAACCACTTTGCAACAAAGTAGATTCTTTCAAACCGACTTTTGCTGGGCACCTGATGAAAACAATTCAAACTTTAAACTTGGTTTCCATGACAACCAGCATGCATGTAGGGCTTTATACTTGTCCCTCATGTGTCCCCTATGTAATGTGGACATTCACACACAGGTACGGTGCGTTCCGGGGCCCTAGGGCACCCCAAATGCATAGCAACGGGCCGTACAGGCGTGTGTACGGTCCGTATCACTATGGGTACGCATACGCGAGCACACCCATTGTGATACGGACCGTACACACGCGTGTACGCTCACTATCACTATGGGTGTGCTCGCATATGCGTACCCATTGTGATACGGGCCGTACACACGCGTGTACGCTCACTATCACTATGGGTGTGCTCGCGTATGCGTACCCATAGTGATATGGACCGTACACACGCGTGTACGCTCACTATCACTATGGGTGTGCTCGCGTATGCGTACCCATTGTGATACGGGCCGTACACACGCGTGTACGCTCACTATCACTATGGGTGTGCTCGCGTATGCGTACCCATAGTGATACGGACCGTACACACGCGTGTACGCTCACTATCACTATGGGTGTGCTCGCGTATGCGTACCCATAGTGATACGGACCGTACACACGCGTGCACGCTCACTATCACTATGGGTGTGCTCGCGTATGCGTACCCATTGTGTACGGACCGTACACACGCGTGTACGCTCACTATCACTATGGGTACGCATACGGCAGCACTCCCATAGTGATAGGGATCGTACACACGCCCTCAGAGCGAATGTACGGTGCCTTTCACACATAACAGTGGTGACAGGCAGCACACAGAAAGGAATAGAGCTGACATACTTGTCCATGGATGGACATCAAGGCATTGTCTGGGCAGTAATACATGTGTGGGGCACAGGTGTGAAAGGCTGTGATGTGGCACATTACTCCTGAGTTGTGAAGGCAATAGATGTATGATGAGATGTGTACAGATGTTATGTGTGATGGTGCAGTATGTGCCAGACATGCCCTTCACTCCTTTTGACATGTGTGCATGTCGTACAGAACACTTGAGATGAGCGTCACTGGCATGGCACAGTCAACAACACACGCAAGTGTCCCCTGATGCCCGCTACAGGGGCTACCACACCTGACATGTGACTACCCATGTTGCACGATGTGACTATGTCATGTATGTGTGGTGTGTTCCCATTAGCTTGATGTTGGGGTTCCCTCAAATGCATCTGCAGTCGCTGCAACCAACATGTGTCTGTGTGTAGATTGCCATGGCACACTGTTACGCACACCAGGCCATATGTGGTATCGGATGTAAGGTGTGTATGTATGCATGGGACACGGAGTAGCGTAACAAGGACCTGCCTGCATCCTCTCAATGTATGTGTAGTCAGTCATGACATGTACACCTTCATGGCAAGGTGTGTGGGCTGTCCTAGTGTACTGTCATGTGACCTGTGGCTCTAGTGTTCCGCTACCTTTCTCTGCAATCAACATCCTACTTCTGCTGATATGTTGATGTATGTCACTCCTGTATTGCGTCTGGCTGTTCACTTACACTGGGACACAGCTAGTCCCATGCCATGGGATGTGGAGGTTCACAATCTCCGTGTGTAGCTGGGTCTTGGTAGGAGTGTCACCTGGCAGCCATACGTGTCCAGGGCATGTAGCACATACCTGACTCCGTATGTGGCATATGTGTATTGACAGATTAACATGTGCTCAGTACATATAAATTGTTGTTGTAGTGCACTCACTCTTCCTTGTCACTTCCAAATTACTGCAGAGCGCCGCCTCTTCCCCGACCACTTCCGGACTTGGCTGACATGCGGGAGGATGACTGTATACGCTGCTACCGCTTCCCCCAACCGTTGATTGAGGAGTTGACGGCAAGGCTGGCACCACACCTGCAACCGCTGCACAGGTATCCTACGGCACTGACACCCAAGCTGAAGGTAATGGCAGCCCTACATTTTCTTGCCACGGGTACCTTTCAATATACCATAGCTCATGTTGGTGGCATGTCCCAGAGCATGTTCAGCCGCGTGCTGCATGATTTTTTAGAGGCCATGTTGCTTCACCTGGATGAGTTCATCCATTTCCCAACTCCTGAACAGTTGACAGGTGTCAAGCGTGGATTCTATGCCCTGGGAGGGATGCCCCATGTCATTGGGTCCATAGATGGGACACATGTGGCTTTGGTACCACCACAGGCACAGGAGGTAGCGTACAGGAATCGCAAGCACTGCCACTCCATCAATGCCCTTGTGGTGTGTCTGTCCAACATGGTGATTTCACATGTCTGTGCTCGTTTTCCAGGATCAGCACACAATGCCTGCATCATGAGGCGTAGCAGGGTGCCTGAAATGATGACGCAGCTGCGCAACGAACGAGCATGTGTTGTTGGTGGGTACACTCTGTCTGTCCTGTATTTTGCGTCGACTTCCAGCCTGACTGCTTCTCCTGTCCTACTTATGTCCATGTGGTTTCCATGTAGGGGACGCTGGCTATCCCAACATGCCATGGCTGATCACACCTCTCCGCAACCCCAGCACGCCGGCCCAGCTCCGCTACAACACCGCCCATGGCCGGACAAGGCGAGTGATAGAGAGGACATTTGGCCTCCTGAAGAGCCGATTCAGGTGCCTACACAAGACCGGCGGCACCCTCCCATATGCCCCGGCGAAGGTCTGCAAAATCTTCATGGTCTGCTGCATGCTGCACAACATGGCAGTTGAGAAAGTTGTGCCACTCATCCTGGATCAAGATGATTAGGACCATCCACACGTGGAGGACGAAGGGCTTGGCAATGGGGCTAGTGATGTGGAGGATGTGGTTCCGCAAGAGGACATCCGGAGTCGGCTCACACGCGACTTCTTTGCATAGTGGTGAGTACCAGTGTCTGAGTGTGCACGCATTGGTCCTTGTGTGGCATGTGTTGCAATGTGTGTGTCCATCTGCATGTATGCCACGTGAGTCAGAGGTGTGTGTGGATGTGTCACTCGAGTGATGGTGCCAGTGATGAGTGTATTTCCACAGTCATAATTGTGAACTAGCATGTTGTCATCCTTACATGTGTCGAGTACATGCAAATGCAAGTGGATGTGCTTTTTGTGGCTGACTTCTTGTGTGTCTCTCATCCCCAGGTACTTGCGCATGCCGTCTGCTGGTTGCATTGTTGTGGCACTGCTATTCCTCATGGACACGTCATCGTGTGCTGACTCAGCGTTACACGCACGGACAAGTTTGGAAGTCTCCTTAGGGTAAGGGATGCATCAGGGGTGTATTGGGTGTGGCAGTTGTTTACGATGTGTGCACACTGCCCCTGTCGATGTTTGGTTCCTCAGCAGACATGTCGCATCACCATGGGACACATGACATGTAGCTGGATACACCTGAATAGATGGTCAGACTTGTTGACAGTCATCTGTAATGGGATAGTGGATTGTGATGATGGCATCAATGTGTGTAACACTTCCCTCGGACACATACGGTTTGGATTGGCTTGACATGGTGTGGGACTTCCACATCAGAGGATCAATGGTGTATGGCAGCCTCTCCGTGCGCAGCAGGGGGTGTTTAGCTGTTACCCGACACTTGTGTGCCAGTTCCATGGATATCAAGCATTTGTGGTGCAGAAGGGGGGTGCCAGTGTTGGACCCACATGTTACTCCACATTACCTGTGTATGTGTACTCCGAGTTGCCTCTGCATTCCGGAATACATGACTAATAAAGGTGTCCCTATGCCTCCAAGGTGCCTCTTCTCAGTCAATGCTGGTGTGTTGCCACGGTGCATACGATATGTCTGGCATGGTTTTCAGTGATAGTGGCTATGTGTCTATGTGTAGAGTAGCAAGATGCAAGCTGTTTGTCTGGGATTAGACTCTGTATTGTGCATGATGTCCATGACTGTGTGGGTATTGTGACATGTGCCATCTCCATGCATCCAACGTTGCCAGGCCACCATTCTCTGCATCCACCTGACTCAAGCTTGCAGGACATGGTTCTGCCACCTGTCTACACATACCTGGGTGCCCCCCAGGACACTCCACATGATCCCTGACCTCTGCGCATGACTGTTGCTGTACTCAATATGTCTGTCGGCACGGTTGTGCGGCCACCCCCTCAGCTGGTTGGGCCCATCACGGGTGTGTATGATGCTCCATGTCTGTCTTGCCTAATACATTGTGACCCATGTGTGTCCTCTGCCAGACTCAGGCCCCAGGGTATGGATGGCTGAAGTCATATGAGAACTCAGGCATGGTTAGACTTTACAAGACACATGTAAGGTAATAATGCAAAATGTAGGCATCATCTCTTGATCGTGTAAGTTTTTATTTGTGTTGGGGTACGTGTTGGGGGGGGTATGACAAGAGGGGCTTTCCGGGTGTGTGGAATCCAAAGTTCACTGGGGGAGTTGGTATCCTTGCCATTAGAAATCATCGGAGTCCATGCCACAGTCTTTGTCAACATTGGTCAGAAAGTGACCAGCAAGTCCATGTGGCAGAAAATGTCATTTGCTGATGTGCTGCTGTTGGGCCAGTGGGCCAGGTGCCAGGCCAGGTGTCCTGGGAGATGGTGCTGTTGCGCCGACCCTCACGGTCTTTTCCGTGGACGACCCGCCCTCCTGCGGGGACCCTCAGAAGCAGGCCGTGACGATGTTTGGGATGCTCCGTCGGATGTATCCTCCTCCTCCTGATCCCTCCCTGTGGGTGGTGATGTTCTTGGCCTGGTGGCACAGGGAGGGTTGCCCATGTTGTCGGCTATCCGACGGAGTGAACGGTTAATTCCTGTGAGCACCGTCACAAGCTCAGCCTGTCTGTCCTCCATCCGTCCTTGGTGTCGCTGTTGACAGGCATGTTGCTCCGCATGTTGCTGGGCCTGCTGGGTCTTGATCTCTTCGAGGGTCCCCTTCATCTCGTTGAGGGTGGACACAACCTGGCTCATGCCTGTGGTGTCCTGCCGGTATGTGTCCAGGATGTTTCTTACATTGGAATATACCGGTTCCGCAGCCAACTGGTCAGGCTCGCGCCTCCGCCGTCCTCCACTCCCACCACCCCTGCCCACTTGCACCTGGCCTGCCCTTGTGGGCACATCGGGTCTCCGGGACCCCTGAGGGGTGGCATTTGCGTTGTCGCCTGCCTCCTCCTGGGTGCCCGGTACACCGTGTTCCTCCTGGTCAGCCTGGCTGCGTTGTGGTGGTGGGGCAGGGATCCTGGGTGTCTCCTGGGATGTGGCAGGAGTGGGGGTGGTGGTTGGCCCAGTTGTACCTGACGCAGGTGCAGCAGGTGGTTGGACACCAGAGGGGCCAGGTTGGTCGGGGTCGTCCACAGAGTGGTGAGAGTCGTCGCTGCCGGTGGGATCGTCATCCCGCAGAGCCAGGTCCTGTGAGTCTTCCCCCCCCAGTGTTGGGGGGTGATCCACGACGTTGACATGTATGTGAGAGAGACAATGTTATTTTTGTTCCATGCAACATCCATGTTTCATTTGTTTCAAAGTTGGCACATTTCCTCTGGGTATTTGGATATGTCTTGCATTCCACTCACAGTGCACTTGTGCATGGGTATGTCCCTTGGCCACAGCTTTTGAGACTTTACCTATGTGTGACACAGTCTTACTTGCTGCGTCGATTGTGACTGCAGTCAGCAGTGGAGTGAGCAGGTGTGGCGAGCCATGCATTGGCGCCTTCCGTGTTGCACTGTACATGGGCACATGGAGTTGTTCCACACACTTATATAATGCAGGTAGCTGGCGTTGTGCTCGTGCACAGGTTGAGACATGGGCCAGTGTTTTGCCATGGAGAAGAGAGGGGGATTCAGGCACTGGCCACCCTTGTCTACATGCACGCAGTCCACCTGCTGATGAGCAGACATTCCCACACCACCCAAGGCTGAATTGGTCTCCCTGTGTATCACTTTCTCACTCCCTCTCTGTCCCCCTCTCCCTCCCTCCCTGTGTCAGCCTCCTCCCTCTGTCCGTCTCCCTGTGTCTCCCTCCCTCTCTCTCCCCCTCTCCCTCCCTCTGTGTGTCACCCTCTGTCACCTCAGCCCAGCTTCCTAGGCACACACTTTATGCAGATCTTTGAATGGCCCTTGGCTTGTTCATGTGAGTTTGTTTCTGATCTCCAGGCACCCATTGTGTGTAGTGTCTTTGTCTGCGCTGCTGCTGTGGTGGTGTGTGCTGCCACTCTTTCACAGTGTTGGCTGTTCATTGGCTGCTGTCATGTGCAAAAAGTGCCTTCACCCCCATGTCTTCATGCAAGGCGTCCGCCATTTGCAGGCAAGTCTTTCCTGTGTGGGGACACACTGTTTGTCTGGCTGTGACCTAGGCCATATGGGCAGAGGGCATTGTTGTCTGCTTCTGAGTTGCACTATGTGATTTTTGAGGCCCACACTCCCGCCATCCGGGTTACCGTGTCTTGTGTTGGTGTTTTCTGTGGCCTGTGACTTGGCATTGTCTAGCTGGGTGTATGGGGCATGGTGGCGCTAGTGGCATGTGCGTGTTTATGGAGTGTGGTTGAGTCATGCGATAGCTTTGGGGTGGTTGCGTGCATGATTGTGAGTTTGGTTGTGGATGATGTTCCCCCCATGTGAGGTGAGTTGTTTGTGCACTCACCAGGCTCTCGGAGTCCTTCTACTCCCTCCACTGCCACCACCGGCAGTATGGTCCTTCTGGTGGATGCAACAGCATTCACAGCATCGACAATCGTCTGCCACATGGCTGTTTTTTTGGAAATGCTGGTCTGTCTGACCAATGTTCCAAAGAGGTGTGGCTCGACTCTGATGATTTCGTCGACAAGGACCTCCAACTCTTGGCTAGTGAACTTTGGATTCTTGCTAGTGGGCATGGTGAGGGGTGTGGGTGTGGATGGTTGTGGGGGGTGTGGGTGTGGATGGTTGTGGGGGGTGTGGGTGTGGATGGTTGTGGGTGTGTGGGTGTGGTTGTGCAGGTGTGTGTGTGAATGTGATGAGGGGGTGTTTGTGAAGGTGGTTGTGTGAAGGTGTGCAGGTGTAAGGTGTAGTGGAGGTTGTAGTATGGTGCAGTTGTTTCTCTGTGTGGTCTGGCAGCTGTGGGTCTGTTGCAAAGGATCATGGTTTGTGTGTGTTGGGCCTTTTTATTGGTCCATTGGTGGGTGTGGCTGTGTTTGAACTTTGGGTGGGTGTGTTATAAGGAGTGGTTGTGTTTTGGGCCTCTGTTTGGGAGTTTGGCAGTTGCAGGTCAGTGAATAGGTTGTATTTGTGCTGGTTGGACATGTTTTGTGGCTTTGTGTGATTCGAATGGAGTCTTCTTGTGTTGTTTTGCTTTTGTGTACGTGTGTTTTTGGCATCTGTATGGGGCGTACATTCGGCCATTTTGTTGTACAGTGATGTCCTTGTCTCTGGCTTGGTACGACTCGTGCATGCGCGATGTTGGGTGAGGGTGCTGGTGTTGGGGCCTGGGGTGCGCTCCGTACTTAGACTGGTGGGGTGTGTGTTCGCTCCGTACATACACGGGTGGGGGTATGGTCCGTACATACACTGTTGGGGTGGGGGTACGCTCCATACATACGCAGGTGGGGGTACGCTCCATACATATGCGGGTGGGGGTACGGTCCGTACATACACGGTTGGGGTGAGGGTACGCTCCATACATATGCGGGTGGGGGTACGGTCCGTACATCCACTGTTGGGGTGGGGGTATGCTCCATACATACGCGGGTGAGGGTACGGTCCGTACATCCACTGTTGGGGTGGGGGTACGCTCCATACATACGCGGGTGGGGGTATGGTTCGTACATACACTGGTGTACATACGCAGGTGAGGGTACAGTCCGTACATACACGGTTGGGGTGGGGGTGCGCTCCATACATACGCGGGTGGGGGTACGGTCCGTACATGCGCGGTTGGGGTGGGGGTACGCTCCATACATACGCGGGTGGGGGTACAGTCCGTACATACACTGTTGGGGTGGGGGTACACTCCATACATACGCGGGTGGGGGTACGGTCCGTACATCCACTGTTGGGGTGGGGGTATGCTCCATTCATACACGGGTGGGGGTACGGGCCGTACGTACACGGGTGTATATACACGGGTGGGTGTACGGTCCGTACGTATGGGGGTGTACATGCACGGGTGGGAGTTTGGCACGTACATATGGGGGCTGGGGGGGGTGTTCGGCGCGTATGCGGGCACATGTCTCCATGGTTGCTATGGGAGTTCGGTGTGGACGGTGTTTTTTCCATACGGTTGTGACATCGGACGCACGGGATGGATCGTACTTGCGCGGTCGGACTTCACTTTTCACATTTGTATGGTAAATCGTCCGGGGACGTGTCGGACACATTTTCCGACCCGAGGACATGTGGGGAATTATTCCCAATGCGATTCGTATGGACTTTTTCCCATGCGAATCGTACTTGGCAGTTTGTACGGCACTTGTACGATTCGTACGGTAAAAAGACCGGATACGAGTCGTACGGGGACATTTTTTCCAGGATCCTAATCGGCACCTTTGTTTTTTTCCAGCTTACTGCCCAAAATAAACAAACAGATAATACAAAGAATACACAAGGGTATGGTCCTTTCTTGGTGACATTTGCAGGTCATCAAAACCACTTGATATCAATATTTGACCCTACTAAGCACTTTCCAATATATATATATATATATATATATATATATATATATATATATATATATATATATATATATATATATATATATATATATATATACAAATATAACAAAAGGTTGCCCCAAGTGGAATGGCTCTCTCATGTAGGTTATGCTCTTTAAAGGAAGCCACTGCAACATACATACTTTTCCGATATCTTGCGCTAATCCAACGCGTTTCGGGCTCCGCCTCACTTCATGGATAGCCTTTCAAGAAAACACAGCAGACAAAGTCAGAACACCAGTATTTTCCTCCTTTTATTTCCATCAAGCATGTTCATGTGACCAATGCTGATGCATTATGGGACTGGTGGTGACACAAGTATCCCCATGTGGGTCGCTGCTGCGAGACCAAGTTAACCAACTCCCAGGAAAGCCCACAATGTTGCTGCAGTTGCTTTCCCCTTCCAACAGGCTCCTCCTGTTCCGTCAATTACCGTCCCCGTGAACACTGAAGTTTATGCAGTGACTTCCTTTTGTTGGATTTGTTCTGGTCAGCCCGGCCACGGAATGGCACCACTGCGTAAACATGTTTTGTCTGAGGATAAAATAGATTGGGAATGGTTCATGTATGATAAATGAATGTTAAATGGATGAATGCTTAATGGTGGTTGGCTTTTAGGTGGATTGTGCTCAGTCACCTTGACTAGGACATGGGCCATTAGTGAGATAGCATTGCCCCTCAGAGTGACTAAATATTTCTGATTTGCTTGAATAGTCCCTTTTTTATTATCTCTGTTCAGGTGTTCTGACATTGTTCATTAAATGAAATACTTTTAGTTTTGCGAGGTCAAGATGAGCACAAGCACGATGTTTAAAATGTTGCTCTTCCTTGCACCTCTATTGGACCTGATCTCATATTCAGCATGGTATGAGGACAGACAACCTTTTACAACAGCCCTGCCAAGTTTACCAGCTTTATGTGTGACTAGCTGTTCCAGTCGAGGGTGTTTTTTCCTTGCATTCTGTTACTTCTAGTCTTGTTTATCCCATTATACAGCATGGGCTACATGTCCCACAATGTCCTGGTTTTTGGTTCTGAAAACCTGGTCACCCTACTATTAGCATAAATAAAATGCAGTCCTTAACTGAAGGGCAAATTCCTAATTCCCAATACTCATATAATTCTCCCTCACCTACTGCATAGAATTTTTTGATGAACTCATATAGCTCTACATACCACATAATAGCTTCTGCACGGTTTGAAGATGATGCTAGTTTAACAAACAGCAGAATAAGCCATAGTTGCACTGGACTAAGTTAACCAACTCGGGGACACTACTAGTGACTCGGAGTCCCTAGTGGTGACAAAGATGGAGACAAAGTCAGAATGACACCGACAAGAGCACCTATAAATCGCTCAGACTCTACCGTCAGCAAATCAGAGCCACCAAATGCTCTGAGCTAACCGACCGCATCAAAAGTGGCACCAAAAGGAGAAAGATAGTCTTTGCCATAGAGAAAGACTTCACCTCTCTGCCAGCAAGCTCCACCAGTGTGACCCCCTCTCAAGACCTGTGCACCCAGCTGACCCTATTCTTCAACAAGATTACAAGCATCTACAAAAACATCAAGCCTCAACTGGACCTTTCCAAGCTTGCAGGGCTCCTGCCCATCTCTACCAACACCAAGCGGATTACTCTGACCAAATGGCCCACCATCACCACTCAAGAAACCATAATGGCCCTGCACTCCATACACTCTGGAGCCCTCACAACATCCTCATTAAGGGACTGGACGCTATCAGCCCAGCCCTCATTCCGATCCTGAACAACTTAATCATCACAACAACGTACCCCGACACATGGAAACACACCATAGAACTCCTCCTCATCAAGAAACCCTCCGCAGGCCTGAAGATGCTGGCCAACAACCAGCCTACCTCCCTGCTACCCTACCCAGCAAATGTATGGAAAAGATAATAAACAAATACCCAGCCAACCACTTCAATGGCACCACTCAATCAGATTCAGGCACAACTACAGGACAGAGACCGCCTTAATCGCTACCATGGACTATAGTTCTGGATGATCATGGACAGAGGTGACCCTGCGGTCCTCAGCCTACTGGATCTTTCTGCAGCCTTCAACACTGTCTCTCACCCCATCCTTATCAAACTTCTGCGCAAAGCCAGCACCCAAGGTATCGCATTTCACTGGATTTGCTCCTTCCAATATGCCCACCAAGTTGGTCAACCTGGCCATCTTCACCTAGGACACCGTCAACACCATCTGTGTAATTCCACAAGGATTCTCACTCAGCCCCACTCTGTTCAATGCCTACATGATCCCACTCACCAGCATTATCGCGCCCATGGAACTAAAATTATATCCTATGCTGAGGAAACCCAGATCATCCTCTCCCTCTCTGACAAGACAATTAAATCGTAGGGGGATTATAACCAACTGACCCAAGCTCAACACCAACAAGAGGACTCACCATGAATGCAGACTCCGTCTCCTGCTTCGTAAGGTCTTCAGATGGCTCACCACAAACACTCACGGAACTGTCACCCAAACCCTCATCAACAGTAAGATGGCCTACTGCAAAACACCCTATGCTAGAATCAATGCTCAACTGACCAGAAGACTCCAGACCATACAAAACACAGCAGCCTGGACTCCTACTTGCACGAACGTCCTGCAGACAGAAAACTTGATCCAGTGGTTGTGCCATTCTACTTTGCTCCTAACCTCTGGAAAGATCTGCCCCGGCATATCAGAGCCTCCTCATTCCTCAAGATACCAAAGGTGTGTCTCTTCACCTAGTCCCGACACTGACTCAGTGCATACAGGTCCTACTTCAGCGCCAAGATACCCTACTGGGTGTGTTGTGTGCCATACAAATACACATTGTATAACATAACAGAAAGTAGAGGTTGGTGAGCCATTGAAAGTTCAAACCAGATGCCTGGTCTAGCTCAACTCGACATCTTCTTGGCTGTTTCAGTTTCAAATAAGACACGTTTTAATGAAGCTTCTGCCTGCCATCCATACTTTAGGCTAATTTACAAAGAATTAAAGTCAATGGGCCAACCTGTATTGTGAGATAGGAGAACGAGATTTCCAGCTAGTGGCTAAATTGTGAAACTATGAAACATGGGATGAATCCTGGCTTCACCACCTGACTAAATTGTGTGATCCTGCGCAAATGTTTTATTTCACCATGTTGTTGTTTTCTTCATTATCGCACAGGAGAACACCTTCAGATATGTGAATTTAGGATGTGTGCTGTATAAAAGCAAACATTGATTTGATTTAATAGGTTTTAAAGTTGCAAGCTACATTACATATATGGTACACATGGCAATTGACTTGCCTCTTAGTATTCATCAATTGCACTGTTGACTCGGTGGGGGCAGAGGTGTGCAGTTGTTTCCAAGATTAAGTTTAAAAACTCATTTTTAATGTCAAGGCCCTTGGAACCAGTGATATATTCTCATACTTAAAGAAAATTCGCTCTCAGTTTGCTAATGTTTAATACACGTTTTTGAATCTGAGGAGATTTATTTTTTACATGATATCTGCTGCATGATTTAACATGCCAAATATTCTCTTTAATATACTCTTTAAAGCAAAGTCAGACGCTTTGCTGACCTCTGGCCAGGCGCTGCTTGGCCATTTGTTGTCTTGGTTACTTCTTATGAGAAAGGGCTCCATTCTCATTTGTTATGTAGACAAGACTTACTTGCAGAGCAGGAGATGACTATCTTTGTTTGTTCAGCTATCTGGAGGGCTGCTAATTCCTTGTTCAGGCTCCCTGACCATTCCAGGCCTGGTACCTGGTGCAGTCTGTAGGCCATGGGTGATAGTGGCTGCTGTGGCTCAGAGAACAAGAGCTACAGGGGCAGGCAGCTCTGACAGGCGAGTGGCTGCAGGTGCATTAAAAGCAGCAGCACCACTGTGGAGCCCTGTGCTGCCTGTCACTGTGATACTGTCTGCTGGGCTGGGAGAGGGACGGGCTGCACAGTGCATGCTTTCTGCAGACTCCACAAAGTTGGTGGCTTCATTCCTGGAGGCAGAGCAGGTTAGAGCAAGGTAGGACATGCCCCACAGACCCTCCTTTACCTTGTTTGCCAGTTAATTTCCCATTTTCGCTGTAAAGGGGATATGTCAGTCCCGCAGCTTGAAAGTAGCCTCCTCCACTATCCTGTTAGATGAGTTCCCACTCAGCCATAGCCCCTAGACAACCTAAGAGGAGCAACATGCAGTGGGCCCAAACAAAATGATATTTTGAGTGCCACAAAAACACTACCAAAGCTTGGATTGTTAAGGGGGGCCACACAGAAATATCGGCTGACCTGCCCCCCCCCGTGTCCCCCCCAACATCCGGCTACCGCCCTGAATTCGCCCTGTTTCACTGAGCTTCATTTTGACGCAGGGCCTGATTATGAGTTTCTGGTAATGTTCCGACCCATGCATTAAATCCTGTTTGCCTATAGGTCAGAATTACGAGTTTGAAGGTATTTAACACATTTGATAATTATCGGATGCGTTAAATAACTCAACCTTTGTTAAATTGTGGCCGGTCTAACCTGCCGAAATGTAATATGGAAAAACATACGTATTTACAATATCATGTGAATCTTGGTGCGTTAAACACCTAAATGCTCAGGTTATTCCCCATAAGCTCGTTATAGGTGTTATTTATCGCACACAATTAATAACATACCCTGTGGTATCATTATTTATCCGGGGTGATAAATAACACCTCACTTGAAAATCATGCCCTTACTGGCAGGCCAGGCAGCGTCTGGGAGGACTTTTTTTCAGAATGCGCGCCATAGAAATCTCTCCTGGGTACGGAAATAAACAATAAAATTGCTCCACATGCAAACAGTGAGCCATACACACATCGTACATGACAAACTGACAATTCTGGGTTCAGTTCTCTGCCCAGTCCTAGGCAGAGTGAACCACCACAGACACAGAAAACAAACCTACTCAAAGATCACTTATGCAAGATCCAATAAGCAGCTTCCAGGAATGAGCGCCACACCTCTATTAGGTAAAGCGAAACCCTGCGTGAGACAGACAGTTAACTATAGAAACAAAGTGAGTAATGGTAGGGCACTTTTAAGAAGGTAAAGTTAGAATCTTATTTGGCTACTTTAAATGATTGCTACAATCTCAATAGAAGAGTTGTTGTCTCAGTGAGTAGCTGCTGAATGTGAGTGCAGGGTGAGCAGAGTGACTTTGTGAGTGCAGGGTGAGCAGAGCGGCTAAGTGCCTGTAGGTTGAGCAGTGTGAGTGCAGGGTGAGTGGAGTGCCTGTGTGATGCAGAGTGAGGGGAATGGTCAAGTAGGTTGAGCAGTGTGAGTGCAGAGTGTCTCTGTGTGAATGTGTTGTGAGTAGAGTGCCCGCTGGAGTGTAGCATAAAGGGAGTGGCCATGTGACAGTAGGTTGAGTGGTGTGAGTGCAGGGTGGGGGGAATGCCTGTGTCAGTACAGAGATAAGAATTGTACTTGTATGTGTGAATGTCTTTGTGACTGGAGAGTGAGATTTGTATTTTGTGAGATGAGGGTGAATGATGTTCTTGTGAGTTCAAAGCTGGGGAGTGCCTTTGTGAATGCAAGGTGAGCAATGTTTCTGTGTTAGCGCAGGGTAAGTAGAGTGTGTGCGTGAGTGCAGAAAGCATGAGTCACATTTAAGCCAAACCTATTGTTATTGCCTATCCTTGTTTTAAAATATTGCAGTGTGATAGACAGGGCAGGCACAGTGGATTCATTGGTATAATAAATATTTAAACATTTAAAAGTAAGAGGCATCAAAACTGATGAAGTTCCTTTTGCTGAGACTCTAGCTCTTTCAGGCTCTCCCGCAGCCTTGTTCTCCGTTTTTTTAATATATCACCCATCTAGAATCTCTCCAGCATCCTGTTCTCACATTGCCAATTTAATTTCTCCTCTAGTTTTTAATTCTAGCAAGTTTTTATTACTGGCAAATTGTAATACCTGGTCGGACTCCACGTCACTACCAACATCTTATAATAGGCTTTCTGAGTGTGCGTTATTAGGACTAACACAGGTAATCACCATACTTAACCCTCTGTGCATGCACAATTTAATGTTTGCTTCAATGTGATCTCACAATGTAAGGGCTTACTTGTGGTTTGGTCTGATCATGTGGCAATACTATTTAAGAAAAAGACTAAGGGGCCTATTAGCATGGCAATCCGCCCGCCAAAACACCCCACCGGACGGCCTTTTACCCCCGCCACATTAGCATGGCGGGGGGTACCGCGGCAGACGGCAAGACCGTCTGCCACTTTTCCGCTGGTAGGCAATCGTCACAATTGCCTACTGGGCGGAAAAGGCCCATAATATGGTGGCGGTGCCTTGCAGGCACCGCCATCAATATTATGATGTGGCATTTTCAATGCCTTTCCATGGCCGAGATTCCGCCATGGAAAGGCATGCAGAGTTCTCTTTGGGGGCCGGGGGTGGGTGGCTGCACTTGAGGGGTACCCATAGTACCCCCTAACATTGGCATGCCCAAGGTGGCAGGCACAGCGCGGTACAACATGCATATATTGCATTGTGGCGGGTGCTGCTTACAGCACCGCCCGCCACAATGTAATATATGCGGGATGCCACAGCCAGCATGGCGGTGGCATCCTAATTGCCAGTGCGGGACCACCACACCACTGGCGGCCGGTTCCAGCACCGCTAGGGTGGCGGGTGCAATGGGCCTCTAAGGGTCTGATTTATGGATTGGAAGATAGTACTCCCTCCTTCAGGGTGGCGGAGGGCATTTTGATCACCTCCCTGATCTACCATCCACTAAATTTAGAGGTGACCACTGACCTAATGTTCATCTATGTACAATGAAAGAAACTGCTGTCATTGTGTTTTCTTTCAATTTAACAAAAAAATGTTGGATGGTTGCCATCAATTTTCAAGGCCATTAACGTTCTGAAAACAAAACAATTATTACGCCCACACTCTCAGGAGTTTTCTCCCAGGGCGAGGTGATCATTACAGGTTTTTTCCTGCCCCTACTGCCAGGTTTTTCCTGGGGGTGATGGACAATAAAAAAAAAACATTACTTCGTCCACCCTAATTACGGCTTGCAGTGTTCCTAGATTAGTCTCTTCATCAGGACCCCCCTTTCTGTAATTGAACCATTGTTAAGATAAACTGATGAGATGATGCTGATATGTTATTAGTGTCCCCTGTCAAGGGTTTTGAGTGTGCGATTTCTGATTTTCCAGGACCTTTTGATTTAGAACCATATCTAACTTTTGTTGTAACATGCCTTTTGCACTATGTTGGCTGGTGTTGGGACAAAATATCAAAATCAATATTGTGATAAAGAAATATTGAGTTGGATATATCATGATGCACAAATATCGTGTGCAAAAATATAATTGACAAGAAGAACGATTTTTAAGGTAAGCAATATCAATGTTAAAAATATCTACGTTGTTAATATTGTTTACAAAACTATTGTTGTTAATAATATAGATTTTTAAATATTTTTATATAATTTAGTACATATTTTAATCGTGTATGTAATAAATTGTTTGTATAATTATTGTTAAGGCTTTTTTAAATATAGTTTGTACATTTCTAGTTGTTTTTAAATTTAATTTAATAGTTTGTTGTAATTTTTAGCTCTGTAGCGGGTCTATAGCGGTTATTAATATTAATTATTTAATTGATAATTATATAAATGGTGTAATTATATTTTTGATTGAACTTTTAGGTGTGGGGTTATGAGGTTAGTTGGGGTATAGGGTGGAAAGTAATTGAATTATAATTATTTATTAATATATTTTTATTATATTTAATTGATAATTCATTTAGTAAAATGTGTAATTAATTGAACTTTTTAAGTTATATATCAGGTGTGGGTTGTTGGGTTTGTGGGGTTAGAGAATGGGAAGTTGATTAAATATAATTAATTTATTATTAGGTAATTATTATTAATTGATTATTAATTATGTACATTATGTAATTAGGCTATTTTGTAAGTTATATATTAGCTGTGGGTTGTTGGGTTTGTAGAGATAAAGGGTGAGAAGTCAATTAAATATAATTAATTTTTTATTAGTTATCAATTGTTTAATTGATAATTAATTATGTAAAATGTGCAATTATTATACTTATAATAGTATAATCATTAATTATGTAAAATGTGTAGTTATAATTATAGTATTATAATTATAATATATAATTATAGTGTATATATAGTTATAGTTTATAATTATAGTATATTATATATATATATATATAGTATATAATTTTAGTTTAATTTATTTTAGGTGTGTGCAGTTTAGTTTGTAGAGGTATAGTGTGGGAAGGTATTTAAGTAATAAGAAATGTAAAAATATTCATTCATTTATTTAAAAGTTTGCTATTTATGTTATGGCTTAATTGTATTATGCTTTTTAATTGTAAAACGATTATATTTGTTGAGTTAAAATTGTTTTTACTATAGTGTGGTATTTCAATTAGATTCATATTCTTTGTTTTAATTTATAATATTTATTGAACATTGTAATAAATATGTTTTTTTAAATGTATATATAATTTTTATATTTAAATATTTATATTTTTGTTATTCAATATAATTGTTAGAATGTTTTATTTGTTTGATGTGAAATACTCTCTAATGTTGCACAAACTGGAGTGGGAATATTAATTTTTACCCCTCCAGAGTCCAACTCTTTCCCTACTGTTGCACATACTGGAATGGGATTTTTTTATTTTACCCATTCGCAATCCAACACTTTCCCTCCTGTTGCATTGACTGGAGTGGAAATAGTAAATTGTACCCCTCCTGAGTCCAACGCTTTCCCTACTGTTGCACAGACTTGAGTGGGAATAGTAATGTTTACCCCTTCGTAATCAAACACTTTTCCTACTTTTGCATTGACTGGAGTGAATAGTAATTTTTACCCTCCTGAGTCCAACGCATTCCCTACTGTTGCACAGACTGGAGTGGGAATAGTACTTTTTCTCTGCCACAAACCAACACGTTCCCTACTTTTGTAGTGACTTGAGTGGAAATACTACATGTTACCCCTCCTGAGTTAAACGCTTTCCCTACTGTTGCACAGACTGGAGTGGGAATAGTACATTTTAACCCTCTTGAGTCCAACGCTTTCCCACCTGTTGCAAAGACTGGTTTGGCAATAGTAAATTTTACCCCTACTGAGTCCAATGCTTGCCCTACTATTGCACAGACTGGAGTGGGAATAGAACATTTTACCCCTCCTGGTCCTTCGCTTTCCTTACTGCTGCACAGACTGAAGTGGGAATAATAATTTTTACCCCTCTGGAGTCCAACTCTTTCCCTACTGTTGCACAGACTGGAGTGGGAATTTCTAATTTTACCCCATTCGAAATCCAACACTTTCCCTACTGTTGCAGTGATTAGAGTGAGAATAGTAATTTGTACTTGTCCTGAGGTCAATGCTTTCCCTAGTGTTGCACAGACTGCAGTGGGAATAGTATTTTTATTATTCCTACAATTTGATAGTTATGTTTATATTGTTTAAATTTATATTATTATGACGCTTCTGTATATTTTCAATTATATTATTTTTAATTAGTAATGTTTGTTATGTGTAATATATTTTTAGGAAAATGTAAGTTTTATACTGTTTACTTTTTTATGTGTAATGAAATTGGTTTGTTTTTACATTTATTTTAGTATATTTGTTACAGGTTTTTAAATTATTGTGTACACATCCGAAAATTGGAGAAAACACACTCTATACACACTTGAAGATGCAGTATATGTAGTTTTATTACAAAAGTTTTGTATTAAACTATACATCCTGCATCTTCGAGTGTATCTCAAGTGTGCATTTCTGCAATTTTCGAATGTGTCGGAGTTAATTGCCAGTCTGCTACGCCGGTGGAACCGCCTCCTCTCAAGGATCCGTTGTCCCTGTAGGAGCGATTTTTTGTGTAAATATTTATTCATTTGTTATATTATTAAAGTAAAAAAAATGCAAATTATAATACCAATTAAAATTATTAGATTAACAATAGTTTAAAATTATATATGTGTAAATAACCATCCACAAATACACATATATGCATGTGTTTTTTTAATAAGTAAAACATTTATATATGTGTTTTTTTATAAATAAAACATTTATATATAGTATTAAAGTATTAAAATATATTTAATTTATATTATATTACTGTTACATTTTAATACATTTAGGTGCCGATCACGATCCGGTAAAAAAATTCCCCGTACGACTCGTATCCGGTCTTTTTACTGTACGAATCGCACAAGTGCCGTACAAACTGCCAATTACGATTCGCATGGTAAAAAGTCCATACGAATCGCATTGGGAAGTATTCCCCACACGTCCTCGGGTCGGAAAATGTGTCCGACACGTCCACGGACGATTTACCGTACAAATGTGAAAAGTGAAGTCCGACCGAGGAATTACGATCCATCCCGTGCGTCCGATGTTACAACCGTATGGAAAAAACACCGTCCGCACCGAACTCCCATAGCAACCATAGAGACATGTGCCCGCATACACGCCGACCCCCCCCAGCCCCCGTACGTTCGAGTCGTACCCCCCCAGCCCCTGTACGTTCGAGTCGTACCCCCCCAGCCCCCGTACGTTCGAGTCGTACCCCCCGTGTATGTACACCCTTGTACGTGTCGAACCCCCCGTGTATGTACACCCTTGTACGTGTCAAACCCCCCCGTGTATGTACACCCTTGTACGTGTCTGTTGGACTTGGCCCTTTTTGCAGGGTCATCCCTAAACTTTTTGCCTTCCTCCTGTATTTTTTCTGACCTGTTGTTGGCTGTTTTATGACTCTGGGCACCTTACCACTGCTGACCAGTGCTAAGGTGCATATGCTCTCCCTATGGTAAAATGTATACATTGATTGGTGTCCATGTTTGGCTTATTCGGTTTACTATCAGCCCCTAGTAAAGTGCACCAGGAGTGCCAGGGCTTGTAAATACGAATGCTGCTGGTGGGCTTGCAGCGCTGGTTGCGCCACCCACGGAAGCGGCCTTGTAAAGTGTGTCTAGGGTCTGCCACCGCAGACCCTGTGCGCGGTCCGGGACCGTCGCGCTGACTGCGCAAGTGCCCCCACTTGCCAGTCCCTAAACCTTCCCTTACCTACATATTAGCCACCCCTCTGGTAGGCCCGAGGGCAGGGTGCATTGTAGGCATAAGGTAGGACATACCCTGATGTGTGTGGCATGTCTTAGTAGTGAATTACAGCCCTTGTCGTTTTTCACTATTGAAGGCTACCTGCTCTCCATAGGCCAGAATGGGCTGCTGGGATCCCGCCAACGCTGTGACCCCAGTGGACTCAGAGAGCATGGTAGAGTGTCAAGTTTGGTATGCCTGAACTCAGAATAATAAAATACTTCTTGTAGTCAAGTTTATTTTAATATCCTGGGTTTGTAAATACTACTTTTAGAAAGTTAGTATTTACTGACCTGACCATCTCAGTCCGCCTCTGCTGTGTGTATGTGTTCTGCCTGGCAACAGTAAGGAGCAGGGTGGGGGAATCCCCAGAGACAGGTTGGCTGCCAGGTGGTGGGTAGAGAGATTACACCTGGATGGGTGGGAGGAGTACACCTTGACTCTTGAATAGACCTGTGCTCTGCCACCACAAAGCCGGCGCCACCCCCTGTGGGGCGGCTGATGTCTCTGCCCTGCTGCTGAAAGGAAAGAGCAGAGTCACAATAACAAAGTGCTCCAGAACTGGACTGAGCCAGGCCTAGGCCCCCTGGCGCTAAAGAACAAAAGAATTGGTGTATAAAAGTAGGAGCCTGGCTCCTAAGAAATCAGAATCCTGTTTACCACAAAGAACCTCTGCCCGACTAGAAGGAGAAGGAGACGCTGGAGGAGCTGGCCTGCTGCCTGCCTTGCTGAGAAAGGAGAGGAAGAGACTTCCTGAAAAGACTTTGCTACTTTGTGCTTGAACATTCTCCAAGGGCTTGATCTGAGCTTGCCCCCTGAACTGAACCCCAGGAACAGTGGGTTCTCTGTGCTTCTTGCTCATCCTCCAATTCGAGCCGTGTGGGCATCCCGCTGGAAAAGAGACTGCGCCCCTCATCGCCCCTCCTAGGGCCGTGACACTCAGAAGCTCGCCTGCCTCCAACCCGTGAGAGCCCCGCTCCGTCCCGAGCCGCTCTCTGTCCCCGGGCCAGGCCGCCTGCATCCCTGTCACCGCCTGCTACTGGAGCGCGCTGACCGCGCTATCACCCCTCCTGCCGGAAGCCGTCCGACGACTGTGATCTACGCCGGGTCACCCAGCTGCACTCACTGTGCCCTGTGGCCCCGCTTCGCTATCCACGGACATCTCAGGCCGCGCCGCCCCCGCTGTGGAGACCCTCCTGCACCGCCGTGCTAAAGGGTCGTGGGCCGCGCCTGCCTACTTGCCCACACCTGCTGATTGAGGACCCAAGAACACTTCCCAAGCTGAGAGTCGCACCGACCTGTGCCGACTCTCCACATCACGAAAGAAGTTCCAGTATCGGGCTCGGGGCCCGCAACGCCTTATTTCCCCGTTCCCAGGAGTCGATCCCTGTGAGTACTGGAACTGCAAGTAAAGAGACTACAAAGTATCCATTTGAAACAACGAACCAAGAACATTTGCCTGCTGTATAACCTGGTGGCCTAGCGAAAACGTTATTGGTCTTGTGATAAGTCTGTTGAGATATATATACCGTATTTTTACATAAAGAAGCGTATTTTTATATATATCCAAGCCTGGTGTCCGTTTCTGGGGGGATTGATGTATTTACTGTGTGTATGATTGTAAGTGCTTAACCAACAACGCCTGAGGAATCGCCTTGGCTGCTCACGCCACGCACCTAGAGGGTGAGCAAGGGTCATTCGCGAGGGGTTATCCTGCGCCCTGACGTGGAGGAGAGGGTTCCTGCTTGACACAAGGGCAACCTTGCGCCAACCAGAGATCCCCGACTCTAACATTGGTTGGCAGCGGTTGGGATTTCGGATTTGCACTTGTAATTTGCATACAGTGAATTATTAATCACCAGATAGTGAGAGCAGACCAAATAACGCAGCCACAGGTTTAACTTTGTTGAGACATCTGCCATTACTGCAACCATGCCTGGCTCACACTCCGCTGGGAGAGCACTCTCTGTGATTTCTGGAATCGATGAGGTGGATTGGGAGAGACTGGAAGGCTACACGATGGAGCAATTGAAAGGCTACAGTGTACAATTCAGAGTCCCCCATGCTGGATGCAAGAGGAAGCCCCAGTACACCAAGGCGTTGAGAGCCTGGAAGGAGTCACGAGACCTACGGAATGCGGGGGACATCGTTCCACCCGACAACCTTGAGGAGCCCAGCAGAGTCCGGTCGCCAGAGGAGCTGGCAGACAGGGCAGCAGACAGGGCGCATGCAATGGAGATGGCAAAGTTGGCAGGACAAATGGAAATGGAAAAGCAGAAGTTGGCCTTGGAGGCACAACAACGCCGAATGGATCATGACCTAAAAATGAGGGAGTTGAATCTCAAGATCAAGAGTTTAGACCGCTCTCCCTCTGGTGGCAGCAATAGTGAGTTTTACAGTGCTGAGAGAGTAGTACGCACACCCGGAGAAGTGGCGCCTGACTTGAAGGAGGGGGTTAACATACACCAGGAGGTTCAAGGGCATGAGGTAGCTCCAGTAGTGCGCAGTATCCCTGAAGGGAATAGGGTAACTGGCGCAGGGGTTCATAGTCCTAGTGGAGGGAGGGACACTCTACTGACTCTAGCTGAGAGGTACAGGGAGAGGGGTTCCCCCAACATTGAAGTCCTGGTGGGTGAGTGTGAAGACCGCCCAGAAGAGTGTGGGTTGTGGGACAGAGACAGTCAGATACTGTCTTGCCAGTCTCAGGAGAGTGGTGTGGAGTACGTGTGTGAGGCACTGGATGGTAAGGTGAAGGATAGTTTGGTTAACCCCGCTAGGGGGCTGTGTGATCCAATTGTGGGAGAGCATATTGTAAGTCCCTGTTTTCCAGAGCTATGCCAACACCTGTGTGAGGGTGAGTTCTCTGACCGCAGAGAGCCCACATTGGAGGCAGACATTTTGGTGGATTCCAGAGGGTCTGGAGAGGCATTGGGGAGTGACCCTGTGGGGAGTGGCTCAGGTATCTTCCAACCCAGAGTGGTGGAAGTGGTGCAGAGTAGCCCAGCTAGGTCCCATGGTAGTGGGAGGGGTGTAGGGGCTCACGTCCTGTCTCAGTGGAGAAGGAG
Organism: Triturus cristatus; assembly: GCF_964204655.1. Classification (NCBI taxonomy): domain Eukaryota; kingdom Metazoa; phylum Chordata; class Amphibia; order Caudata; family Salamandridae; genus Triturus; species Triturus cristatus. Next base: position 1,531,403,221 of record NC_140590.1, on the reverse strand, counting down.
TGAGTGTGGGGCTGCGTGCCCCCAGGTGCCCGAAACCCAGTCTCAGAGCCTGGATGGTTCTTTAAGGGAACACCAGGCGGGGAGCCTAGGCTGTCCTGATGGGCCGCCCGTCGTACGGGATCCCCTAGTGTCTGGTGAGCTAGGAGTGTCTGTAATCAGACCTCCATCATTCCTGGTGTCTGGCAGTACCGCTCCATTTGGGAGGGTGCAGAGGTCCAGATTGAGGGGTGAGAGGGGGAAAGAGTCCCCAGTGGAAGAACCAGTGGGTCAGGGGCCAGCCAGAAGGGCTGCGTCGCCGGTGAATGACCATGGTGACACCACTTCTGTCCTGGGGGATCTTCAGGCACTGTCGGATGGACAGGGGTCGGGAGATCAGCACCAGGAAGACTGTCACGCGACACAGGAGTTCTGTGTCACCCTCAGGGGGGGCATGCGTGCTCCCCGGGAAGTCCTGGTGCGCCAGGCGAGCGTTCAGCCGCGTGGGTTGGTCCCAGGGTTGGGAAGCCAGGTTCAGGTGTTGTCTGACCTGGAGGGTGGGACCACTGTAATCAGTGTCCTGACCCATGTTGCTTCTGGGGGTACCACACCAGTTGGGGGTGGGCAGTACTCTGGAAGGGGGTGCAGAGGGAGGGAGTCCTCGCCTCTGACCCCGGCTCAACTGAAGGGTTTAGACCCCAGGTTGGAGGGCCAGGTTCAGGGTGTCCCCCCGGACCTGGAGGCCCAGTTGCAGGATAGAACACATGGACTGGTGGGTCCGTGCCAGGATGTCATACCTGACCTGACAAGGGGGAGAATGGACAAAGGGTGCCAAGCACCTGGGGCTACTGCCCCCCGCTCCCTGGCGCCACAAAGGATTGAGAGCCCTGAGAGGCCTACGGCCTGGGTCTCATCCCTGACTACTGTCAGTGGCCACTGTAGCATTTTGCTGTCTGTCTGTTGGGACACACCTGTGGGCCAGTTAAGGTTAGGTGCTGCACAGGTGGTGTCCACAGGTGAGGAGAAGGGTTCCCCATGGATTGGCTTGGTGGGCCCTGAGAGTATGGACAGAGGGAGTCCGATAGGTTCAGATTGGCGTAGAAATGGAGTCTGCCCCTGCAGTTGCGGGCCAGGTCCTTGTTCTATCGCCCCAAGCAGGGAAGACCATCACGGTGGTGATTGGTCTACCCTGCGTTTTGGCTGGAAGGGGGTTGTGTTGGACTTGGCCCTTTTTGCAGGGTCATCCCTAAACTTTTTGCCTTCCTCCTGTATTTTTTCTGACCTGTTGTTGGCTGTTTTATGACTCTGGGCACCTTACCACTGCTGACCAGTGCTAAGGTGCATATGCTCTCCCTATGGTAAAATGTATACATTGATTGGTGTCCATGTTTGGCTTATTCGGTTTACTATCAGCCCCTAGTAAAGTGCACCAGGAGTGCCAGGGCTTGTAAATACGAATGCTGCTGGTGGGCTTGCAGCGCTGGTTGCGCCACCCACGGAAGCGGCCTTGTAAAGTGTGTCTAGGGTCTGCCACCGCAGACCCTGTGCGCGGTCCGGGACCGTCGCGCTGACTGCGCAAGTGCCCCCACTTGCCAGTCCCTAAACCTTCCCTTACCTACATATTAGCCACCCCTCTGGTAGGCCCGAGGGCAGGGTGCATTGTAGGCATAAGGTAGGACATACCCTGATGTGTGTGGCATGTCTTAGTAGTGAATTACAGCCCTTGTCGTTTTTCACTATTGAAGGCTACCTGCTCTCCATAGGCCAGAATGGGCTGCTGGGATCCCGCCAACGCTGTGACCCCAGTGGACTCAGAGAGCATGGTAGAGTGTCAAGTTTGGTATGCCTGAACTCAGAATAATAAAATACTTCTTGTAGTCAAGTTTATTTTAATATCCTGGGTTTGTAAATACTACTTTTAGAAAGTTAGTATTTACTGACCTGACCATCTCAGTCCGCCTCTGCTGTGTGTATGTGTTCTGCCTGGCAACAGTAAGGAGCAGGGTGGGGGAATCCCCAGAGACAGGTTGGCTGCCAGGTGGTGGGTAGAGAGATTACACCTGGATGGGTGGGAGGAGTACACCTTGACTCTTGAATAGACCTGTGCTCTGCCACCACAAAGCCGGCGCCACCCCCTGTGGGGCGGCTGATGTCTCTGCCCTGCTGCTGAAAGGAAAGAGCAGAGTCACAATAACAAAGTGCTCCAGAACTGGACTGAGCCAGGCCTAGGCCCCCTGGCGCTAAAGAACAAAAGAATTGGTGTATAAAAGTAGGAGCCTGGCTCCTAAGAAATCAGAATCCTGTTTACCACAAAGAACCTCTGCCCGACTAGAAGGAGAAGGAGACGCTGGAGGAGCTGGCCTGCTGCCTGCCTTGCTGAGAAAGGAGAGGAAGAGACTTCCTGAAAAGACTTTGCTACTTTGTGCTTGAACATTCTCCAAGGGCTTGATCTGAGCTTGCCCCCTGAACTGAACCCCAGGAACAGTGGGTTCTCTGTGCTTCTTGCTCATCCTCCAATTCGAGCCGTGTGGGCATCCCGCTGGAAAAGAGACTGCGCCCCTCATCGCCCCTCCTAGGGCCGTGACACTCAGAAGCTCGCCTGCCTCCAACCCGTGAGAGCCCCGCTCCGTCCCGAGCCGCTCTCTGTCCCCGGGCCAGGCCGCCTGCATCCCTGTCACCGCCTGCTACTGGAGCGCGCTGACCGCGCTATCACCCCTCCTGCCGGAAGCCGTCCGACGACTGTGATCTACGCCGGGTCACCCAGCTGCACTGACTGTGCCCTGTGGCCCCGCTTCGCTATCCTCGGACATCTCAGGCCGCGCCGCCCCCGCTGTGGAGACCCTCCTGCACCGCCGTGCTAAAGGGTCGTGGGCCGCGCCTGCCTACTTGCCCACACCTGCTGATTGAGGACCCAAGAACACTTCCCAAGCTGAGAGTCGCACCGACCTGTGCCGACTCTCCACATCACGAAAGAAGTTCCAGTATCGGGCTCGGGGCCCGCAACGCCTTATTTCCCCGTTCCCAGGAGTCGATCCCTGTGAGTACTGGAACTGCAAGTAAAGAGACTACAAAGTATCCATTTGAAACAACGAACCAAGAACATTTGCCTGCTGTATAACCTGGTGGCCTAGCGAAAACGTTATTGGTCTTGTGATAAGTCTGTTGAGATATATATACCGTATTTTTACATAAAGAAGCGTATTTTTATATATATCCAAGCCTGGTGTCCGTTTCTGGGGGGATTGATGTATTTACTGTGTGTATGATTGTAAGTGCTTAACCAACAACGCCTGAGGAATCGCCTTGGCTGCTCACGCCACGCACCTAGAGGGTGAGCAAGGGTCATTCGCGAGGGGTTATCCTGCGCCCTGACGTGGAGGAGAGGGTTCCTGCTTGACACAAGGGCAACCTTGCGCCAACCAGAGATCCCCGACTCTAACAGTGTCGAACGCCCCCGTGTATGTACACCCGTGTACGTTCGAGTCGTACCCCCACCCGTGTATGTACGGTGCATACCCCCAGCACCGTACATACACGGGTGGGGGTACGACTCGAACGTACACGGGTGTACATACACGGGGGGGTTCGACACATACACGGGTGTACATACACGGGGGGTACGACTCGAACGTACGGGGGCCGGGGGTGTACGGCTCAAACGTACGGGGGCTGGGGGGGGTACGGCGCGTACCGGGCCACCTACTCTGGTCGTTTCGCGACGTACTTCGCTTTTCCGGCACTTTTTTGGTGCCGTGAAAATATTGCCGTCCGGACTGCTGTCGGTTCGAATCATGGTTCCTGGGTCGTGAAACGCTGCCTGACAGCGTCCCGACGTCACGTCGCAGCATTCCCAGAGCACATTCGTATGTATATTATCGTCGGTCGGTGTTTTTTACGATTCGTACGGAAATGGTGTTTCTGTGCGAATCGTACTTCCATGTTTGTATGTTGTTCCGACCGGGTACGCGTCGGACGGAGAATATGCTCCGTCCGACGGTTCGTACCCGGTTTTTACAGGATCATAATCGGCACCCTAATGTTAACTATTTTTAAATATACATAAGTTAAAAAGTGATTTTTTTGTAATTGATATTAATGTAGAACAATATTTGTTTTTCAATATTTTTGTCATTTACATAATGAGTTGAGGAAAACTATATTTTTGTGCTAGATATTTCTGACTCGATATTTGAGTTCCACGATATTTGTGATTTCGATATTCTGTCAGTGAACCTGATGGCCAGCATGATGCTGTTTAGCCCATTCCAGAATCTCTTACTGTTCCAGGAAGGTTGGGGGCGACCAGTCATTTGCCAAATTGTTACTTATCACAGTCTTGCATGATGCCTGCTCCAGGAGGGCTGATGTTTCCTTTGTAGTTCTTTCTGAGAAAGCTTGTCTACCAGGCAGTAGAGCTAAATGGTGCTCTCCTCCCTCCCAGGATTTGTATGCCCTCTCTATGTTTGTCTGGCCTGGAGATGACTTTTCTCTGCTCAGTCTACCTTGGCACTTTAGAAGAGCTGGTGCTAATCCCTACAGTGTGTCGTTCACACACACCATGGGATTAGAACTAACAAAATGTCATCTCTCTTTCGTATTTATACCAGTGTCTTGTCCCTATCCCAGCTTTTCCAGTCGAGAACTTGAACTAGTGTATGATTAGTCCTGGACTGGGTGGGAGTTAGGTATTGTCAAGTGAACAGGCTTGCAGTGATAGATGTGCCTAGCTTACATGAAAGTTGTCCTAGGGCTTTTAAGACAGGCTTCTCTTTCCATGTCTGCACCACCGCTGCTCCAGAGAAAGGGTTGGTGAGGATCATCTGACCTCCTTGTGTGGATTGGGTATGGTGGGGTCTGTGGATGCAATTAGAACACACTCACAGGCTTGGTTCCTTCTTTTGCGAAGAGACTGGTAAATGAGTGGTAGTGCAACCCAACAGCTGTAAAGGTGTTCTTTTCACCTCGTCTCCCCTATTCGAGCAATTCCAGCTTCATGCCCATCTCTTTGACTCCATCCACATTGTTCCTGCAACTACAGGAACTACGTGGGGTGGGACGCTGGAGGGGAAGTCTCCAGCAAAATTGATTGCTTCCTCTCACCCATGTTGACCTTACACCTTGGGGTATACATACTCTGATGCAATCCAACAACAATTACAAAGGGCATGTTTTTCTGTCATCTACTTCAGGTCTAAGTTCACTTTTAGCCCCCTGATGAAATGGTGTCAAAAGGCTTCTCCTTGTCAGTGCTGCCTCCTCTTCTACTTTGCTATCCAGTCCACATTACTTGATCTTTGGTCTGAGTGTTTGCTCCTTGTAAGTGCAGGATTGAAAGCCCCAGTGCACTGCACTCTTCTCTTCAGTGACTAGTAGTCATTTAGAGTTCAGGACCAAGATTCAGAGATCTTCATAGCACACACCAGGCCTGTCGCAGAAGGAGTCACTCAGTTTACAGACCAAAAGCTATGTGAAGATCATGGAGACCCCTGCCCTCAGTGTTTTTAAATCCGCTCACAATCACATCTATGTCCTACGTGCAGAGATATTTTCACTGATGCTTTTCGCCTATATTTGTTGTACCGGGATCCTTATGCAGATGTTCAAGATAGAATCATTGACCGGACTTTCAACGGCCTAACATGATATGCATTATAACAGAGGTTCTGTAATTCTCACTATGTGATGTTAGTCTAGCAACAGTATCTGGTTCATTGATTAGTAGTAGACTGTCAGCAAGGATGACTAAACTGCCCCTAAATTTATGTTTACCATTTGAGAATTCTGCATAAAATGTTCACAGGCAGTTAACTCAAGTGCTTACATTTCATCATGGCTATTTTCATATAGATCCATTCAAGTTGTGGTTAGGGGGCAATTTAAAGAAGATCCCTGAAGATTTATCTTCTATCTTTTAACTTTCTGTATTAGAAAAACTGTTGAATGCAAATACATGTAACTTGGCATGTAGCCCAGCACTTCTTTTGCATTGGTGTAAATCTGTTCAGTAGTTTTTGAGATGAGGGTGTTACAAAGTACTGCTGGGTGGACTTCTAAGAGTTAATCACTTGTATATTTTGACCATTAATTTGCAGACAGTTTATAAACCCGCACAAGGGTAGGCTAACTTAGATTTTGAAAAATATTCAAATATTTTTAGATGATGGAGCATTATCTCCAATGTTGAATAGGGGATTTGCAGACCTCAGCCCGAGTCCCCGGCCCCAAATTCTGTTTGTTGCTGACAGTAAAAGAAAAATTTCTGTTGTGAATGCCATTACTTGATGCTGGACTCAGACCCAAAATCAGAAAAAAGTGAAAATGTACATATTGGAGTGGGGAGCATTCCCATCACTTTGCTGGTAACACAAAAGGACAAAGGAGCCCTCATTTTACTGGACTATCCGCAGCATTTGACATCCTAGACCCGCTCTCCGCTGGATCTGCTCCAACACAAGCTATCATCCTAGCGGCTTACTCATCAGAAGCCCGCAAGCTCACTTACAGAATGTCTCAAGATTAATCGCTCAGCCCCATCCTCTTCAATGCATACATTATTCCTCTGGAGAATGTCATCCACGCACACAACATCAACATCCTCTCCTACACCGATGACAGGCAATTCATACTCTCCCTCTCGGATAAGACCCCAGCAAATAAGTTTACCACCTGCATGACAAAAGTCGTTAACTGGATGAAAACTAACTGTTTCAAGCTCAACACCACAAGGCAGATGTAGTGATCTTCGGCAAGACCACCTCACCATGAGACTCCAACTGGTGGCCGGCCAAAATTGGACCCACACACAACATGCATGCTAGGAACCTCGGAATAATCAACAACATCAAACTGGACATGACTGAACAAATCAGTGCCATCACTGCATCTTGCTTCCACACCCTGAAGATGCAGTGGAAGATCTTCAAATGGCTCCCAAGCAACACAAGAAAAACTATCACTCATGCCCTAGTCACCAGCAAGTTAGATTAGCCCCTCTATGCCGGATCACCAATCAACTCACTAGAAAACTAGAAACCATCCAGACCTCAGCATCCAGACTCATCCTCAAACTCCGACACAGAACACACCAACCCACACATCAGGGAACCCCACTGGCTCCCGATACACAAACACGTCAATTTCAAACTTTTCACACACACATTCAAGGCACTACACAACTTAGGCCTCACCTACCTGAACAGGCACATCTCCCTCCACCACCCAGACACCTCACCTCCACAGGACTCCTACTTGCACACATCCCACGCATACACAGAACCAGATCAGGAGGGCGGGTGTTCTCTTACATCACTACTAAAGCATGGAACGGCCTCCCACTCCACATCAGAGCCTTCTCTTCTCTATGAATCCGGCAAGAAGTTCAGCCCTATTTTTCAAAGAATCTAACCTACCATATGTAGTGCTAGGGACACACACCTTCTTAGGACCAGGATATCCCCGCAGTTGATAGTGCACTTTACAAATTTACATAACATAACAAGAACAGTGACAAGGTTTAAAAGTTCAAGCGAGGAGTATCAGATTAAAGCTCTGACTGCCCCTAATTGACATCCATGTCATGTTCAGTGTTTTCCACATTATGGAATACCAATGGAAATGATGCACAGCACCTTATTTTTCAACACACTGTTCCACGCTCTGTCTTTGATATAGATTTGTTTTAATGATATCATCTGACCAATGAAAGTACTGAATTTTTAATTCCATAACTTTTATATTGCCAATAGATGCACAACTGACATGAATTTCATTTTTTGTCTGTGTTGTTTCCAGTGAGCAGTTTAATTCAGTGTCTTCAAAATGGCTACCAGAGAGCACAATGTACTTAAGCTTGTGCCTGGTTTTGGCACTTAGCATTCACATTTTTAACTGTATTCCGAAGCTTTCACTGTTTATCTTAGTCTGAAATGTAATTGTTCTCGTCTATAATATTGATTAGTAATTCTGCGGGATTTGTTCTCCTTTTAACTACCTCATTTCAGAGATAAATGTCTTCTCATCCATTGCTTTAAGGGTATGTATTTCACTACGCTTCAAGCTAACTCTCCTTTTCCACCTCACAAGTCTAACAGGCATTTCCTAATGTAATGGCATTGGAAAAGCCATAAAAATGGATGACTTTTTCAGAGGAGTTCCATGCCTATTTGGGTTTTATGTACTTACTTCATCGAACCTCGTCAATTTGAAAGGAATTTCCCTGTTGAAGGCAGACAAGATGAATTACCTCAGAGGGAGCCTTCAAACATATCTTCTTTACCTCATCGGCATACCTGTCTGGCATTACTGTGCAAAACGGAAGTGTGTAGGGGTATTGCATGATTATTTCACGTAAGGTCATACCTTGAGAAATTACATACATTATGTGGGCATAATGAAAAACGTCCTACAAACCTAGTTACGACCCAGTGTTGATAAAAGTTACTTACAAGCATTTGCAATGCAATAGGTCTCGCATTTGGAAACTTTAAGCTATTGGCATTGTAAATGACAACGAGGGTGGGTAGGAACGCATTGCTTGCATGTAACAGCGACATTAACCCATAGTGTCTTGGTAGTAGTAGTTCAGTTTTTCACGCAAAGTTCATATTATGTTTCAGCTAATGCAGTCTTTCGAAATCGTATCTCTAGACACCAGTGTTTCAGGATTCCTCCCTCAGCAGTAGAGAATATTTGTGGGTTGCTGGACATGCTGCCAATGTTCTCAGGCATAATCCCACTCACAGCATGCAGGCATTCCAATGCCAATAGCTCAAACTCTTGTAAATGCCAAACCTATTCAAAGAAGCGGTCGCCATTGTCCTGGGATGCTCAGAAAGCTAAAGCGCGTATGACGCACTGAATGTTGCAGGAAAGCATGTCGTGTCTGCAGCAGGAGAAACTCATTAGAGAAAATAATGCTTACAGACTAAAAAAGACGTACCGTGTAAAAACCCACGTAAAAGGGCCAGTACTCAAGAGAGGTTACAAATGAAGACAAGGAGGGACTGACAAGCCTATTAATGAATCAGAAACCAGCATTTATGAAGGTCAATGACACAAGCTAATGACAAAAATGGGCGGAGAGTGGGTGGGGCTTCAATTCCATACTCCAATACAGCATGCGGCAAAGCAGCGCATCCGCTGCCCAGGCTCCACCTAAACAGAACAAATGATGAACGGAACGCTGAAAAATGTCAAACACTCACTCCCAGTACAGAGATCTGGACCTAAAGCCATTGTTTTTTAGGCTGGTTCCAAACTGGGATGGTGTGGTGAGCAAAAAAACAACAGATTAAACCCAGATCTATGACTGGGGGTGAATGTTTGCATTGTTCAACATTCTGTCCCTCATCTGTTCATTTTCTTTTGTAAAGGCAGTCATTAGCCAATCAGCTAACCGATTGTCATCACTATGTACCGTAGAGGCACAGCGAAATAGACCCACATTTTGCTAAAATACAGCGCAAACAGATCTCATAAAGTTTAAATGAACTAAAACTTATAAATTATTTCCACTACTTACCTGCGCTATTTATAATAATCATCTGCGCACCATAATATGTAATACTGCCAAGTTTGAACAAAATCCAAATGACTGTTTTCGCGATATACAAACTACAAAAGTGTATGTAAATTACATTGGATTTCAGCACGTTTTGTCCCCCCAGCATTTGCATATTAGAATATATTTTTGGGAGATATAACATTGACTTCTTTTCACACACTTCAACTGGATGTTTCCTTTAATATACACACTCCACTTTACGCCGTTCTACTGTAAAACTGTTCACTTTACGCTACTCTCCTGTATGCTATTTCGAGTATGTTACTCCAGTTTACAACACTGCAGTATACGACACTACACTGTATGCTAATCCACTGTACATTACTCCACTCTACTCCACCCAAATCCACTGTATGCCACTCTAATATACACCACTATACATTGAACTATTATACTGTTCCCCAATTGTATTCTATTACACTTTTGTATACGCCCCTAATCTGTACTGCTCACATTAGTATGCTACCCCACTGTACGCAACTCCACTTTACGCTATTCCACTAAAGTCCACTTTATGGTACACTACTGGAGTGTGTGTTATTCCAGCGTCCGCTACTCCACTCTAAGGCACTCCATTTTACTGATATATAGTCTACACCACTGGACTGTGACACAATCCACTGTATGCTATTTCACTTTAAAAGGCTACATTCTGTGCCACACCACTAAACCACATTTCACTGTACGTCACTAAACTCTGCACTTCTATAATTAACCCTATTGAGTTGTACGACACTCTACTGTATGCTACTCCACTACATGGCACTCTGTACGTCTGAATACTTACCATCACAGAATTCAACTTTATTACACTGAACACTAATGAATTCTACAGTACTCCACTTTATCGCACTACAGTTTATGCTGCTCCACTATTCGCTATTGCAGTATTAACTGTACCCCACTGATGTGTACGCTATTTTACTCTGCACCACTGGACTGTACGGCACTCCAATCTATGCAACTTCATTTTTCGCAATTTAACTTTACAACACTGCACTGTGCCACACTCCACTTTACGTAAGCCCACTGTACCCCACTCAACTGTATGCCACTCCACTGTATGGCACTCCACTGTACCACACTCCAGTATACACTATTCCATACGGCTGGGTATGAACTGGGATGGCGAAGTGAGTTAAAGACCGATGATGGATTCAACCCGGATCTGTGACTGGGGGTGAGTGTCAGAAAAGTTCCAGTGCTCCATCCGTCATCTCCTTGTGTTCACTAATCCAGTTTACGTCACTCTACTGTACCATACTCCACTGTACACAATTTTAGTACACCACATTCCAATATATGCCTCTACACTGTTCAGCACTCCACTGTATAGCACTACACTGTATGCCAGTGCAGTGTACGAGAATACGCTCTACAATATTTACAGGACATAAATCCACTTTACCACACTCCACTGCATTCTATCCCACTGTCTACAACTGCAGTATATGCCACTCCACTATCTGCCACTCTCAGACCCTGTGAACCAGAACACATGCAACCCCAGGATGGTTTTGGCCTATTTGGGCATCTCAGTACGGTGCAGCTTGGTTGCCTACTAAGGCTTCATCGGTAGGGTGGAACCAGTCTAGGTTACTAGTGTTCCCTTTTGGAGACTCGCTTGGCAGTTCAGGATGGACTATTCTCATGAGGAGCAGGGTCAGCACTGATTTGCATGGCCTCCAACTAGAGTGGTATGATGAGTGAAAAACAATGGACTAGAATGTGACTCCAAGAGATCACCAATGTCTAAGATTAATTCAAGCATTTCATCCCTCATCTTGTTGTTTGTAGCAGGACTAACTAAATAAACTGTGCATGAAGTATGCACAGAAACTATACATGGGCTAACTCCTGAGACTGCCCATCAACTAACTAATGAAAGTGGATATGGATTAGATACTGACATGAGGCATAAGCTAGCTACTGACTATCAATGCTGTTTGCGCGAGTGCTTAAACCACTGCATAATGGGATACCAATGAGGGGCATAAGAGAGCTTCTAACATTACATGTACAAAGCTGTGCACAAGAGAGTTAGCCACACTATCCACGGGAAAGCTATGACTGTTGAGCATTAGTAGGTTATCAACACAGTCCAAGGGAAATTTACAAACACTGTGCAGTGGAAATATCAATGCTGGGCACCAGGAAGCTACCAATGCTGCACTTGGGACACTTAGCAGCTGTGCTCATGAACAAGCTTGCTATCAACACTTTGCCTGGAAAAAACACAATATTTGTGCATGTGAGAACTAGAACAGTGTGCTGGACAGTTACTACCACTGTATTACAGAAAACACATTTCTAATCACCTTACTGCTCTGCATTAGCTGCCCATCCACAAATTAACCGTCTTTAATTCCCTCGATATTTTCCAGAGGGAAAGGCCTGGCCTTTGTCCAACTTTTTTTAGCTCGCGTTTTCTAGACTCTGCTCACAGATCCAGCCATGGGGAAAGGAGGCCATTCTTTATCGTTCTTGCAAGCAAATAGATTGAATTTGTTGCGGTCTTCTCTCAGTCATTTCTCAATACTAAATGCTCCTCAAAGCCCTTAAAACGTAGCTTCTTAGCACTCTTTTTGATACCTTGCGCTTGAATATCTACTCAGCTATCCTTATGGCCCCAGGACACCTTGTTGAGGTCACCACGCCCTTCATAGGTACAACTACTACTAAAACAACACTGCTCGTGAGGAAGCCAGCTACAGTGGTCACAGGCCAAGTACAGACTGGGCCTGAGACAGGTACTGACAATGGTCAGTGGCTGGGTCTGACACTGGGCATCAGATAAGTAAATGACTATTGATCAGAGAAGTAATGGCCAGGCCCCAGTGACTGAGACAGGTACAGCCCTTGGGTCGACTGTTAGTACAGATAGAGTAAAACACACAGCTACCGGCACAGCACAGCCCATAGGAGAGAAAGCATAGACAATGCCAGTTCAACTAGCTGCTAAATGTTGTGATAAATTACAAGGTCCATAACTAGAAGATCACAACACTTGTTAAGTATCCCGGAGAGATACACGTCTCAAATAGACCGCAGGCATTTACAGGTCCGCACCACTGACAATCCGACTGGACATAAGGGAAATGTCTTGTCATTTTAGGGTTAACCCTTGACCTTATGTGTGATATTGTGTATTATTCTGAAAGTATTATCTCAAATTAGAGAATGTAGGGGCATATTATCAAGCCCATTTTCGCCGCTTTATCGGCCGATTTTGGCCGAAAAGCAGCAATTTAAATATCGCACTATTATCAAGGACACGCTAACGTGTGTTTCCTTGATTTAGTAGCCGTTGTTTCTCCATTTTGCATGTCAGCAATTATTATCGCTAATGACATGCAAAGTGGGCTTTCCTCATAATGTCTGCATGATTAATGTGGCGAACACAACTCCGCACTATTAACAATGCGGCCCCAGCGATAAAACAAACTGCGCTAACCGCGTTTATCGCATGAAGTTAACGTCTGCTTTTTCTTTTACTTATCTATGCTGCTAATGGGAGGTGGATCGCCATGTTATGACCACACTCCCCTATAAGCAAGCATCTCCATAATCATCGCTGGATTTCAGGCGATATTTCTGTTTCTCGCCGTCTATCGCTGGAATTACATCGCCTGTTTGCAAAGCGTTGATATATACGCCGCTAACACGGTAATGTAATTCAGCGATAGACGGTGATAAACAGAAACGCGCTTGATAATATGCCTCATAAAGCGCTAACAGTGCTATCCGTTTATCACACCACATGCAGTGGTATAGCTAGAATGCCATGAGCCCCGACTTAAGCAACTAAAATCCCCCCTCGTCCCCTAGTTTGGTAGTAAAAATACAGCTATAACTTGGGTACAGTGAACCCCTCATAACCTATGCCCTGGTGCCACTTCACCTGCCAAACAACTGTTTGCACTGCCCCCGGCCACGTGCATCCCAAAGACTGCTTCAGGATGTAAACTCAGAGGCCTGAGTGAATGTTCTGGGTGTCCATAGGAACGGTAGCTTCTTAAAGGTACCTTTATCTCAAACAGACAGATGCCAAAGATGATTCTGATCTGATAATCCCATAGCTGGCTGCGCGACCATGCCTGGGCCGCTCTGAGAAGCTCCTGGCATCTCCTATGATGCTGAAGCAATAATCTTTGTCATTAAGGGCCAGTATGTTTACCATATTATAGCACGAGCCTCCCAAATATAGCATGTCTTAAAGAAACAAGCGTTTGCAATGCAATCGGTCTCGCCTTTGGGACCTTATAAGTATTTAGCTATGAAGCAAATTATTGTGGGTACAGCAACAATAACTCCAGATAAGCCTAAAATAATAGTCAATCAGAGATTATACATAGCGACTTGGTGATTTAGGGCAGTGGTTGAATTGCATTAAAACAAAGTAAAGGGATCTTTGATATTGTGTGCAATGAGGCAGGGTCAGTGCGTGAGGGGGCAGGGTCAAATGTGTGGTTAAAAAACATGCAAGCAGCTTGCATGTCACTGCTCATTTCTGAGGCAATTCTCCATGGGAGTTAACTTGTAAGAAAAGGTGGGACATGCACAAACTATGAGCCATTTGAAGGCTATGATTTTGGAACGATCCAGACATAAGCCAATCCAAAGCGGTGGGATGGGTCAGACCCCACAAAGTACATACAACGGATCAACTGACAGCTGTGCTGTCTAGGCTTGACCAAAAAGAGCTTCTCTGGCGATGTAAAGTTAATGAAAATGGGACTTCAGCATTACTACAACGATCTGGTTCACAGCCGCAAATGTGTGTAGCGTCATCAGCATGGGGGTAAGAACCGAGGTAGGCGAAGCGAGCTTCAAGGGGGAGATTACCACCCCACATTGTTTTTTAAATGGGAGGGATAATATCACCCCTTCTCTCTGCCCCCAGTATCTTAAAGTGAAAACTGCAGATTAAACAGGGGCAGTCACAACAGGTTTCTATGAAGTCCACATCACATGCCTCCTTGAAGCAGTGTGATTGGTGGAGCAAACTCTGTTGTGAGGAACGGGGAGGGAATCGGTGTTCTTGATGTTTTATTAATTATTTAATTGTGGCTACTGGAGTGTTGAACCTCTCCTAAAATCCCCTGTGAAGCCAGCAGAGTAATGCAAAGCGGGTGAGGCTGTTTTATGTTAACTGACTGAGCAAAATAAACCATTTTATGAAAGGCTTAAGCCCCAATGACAGCAGTTAAATAATCAGCAATACCAGAGAGGTCTCTGAGGCCCTGCAGAGTCTGTTCATCCAGGAGGCACTTGGAGATGTGCGGCATGGTTTCAGACAGGCATGTTGTACTCTTACGCCAAAGTGGATGCCTGCATGTGCCCCGGGAGGACCGTAGACTGCATGCTTGTACAGGAGCACTGTAGTCGGTTCCTGCTTGTGCCCCCGGGGCACTGTAAAGTGCAAGGTACAACACAGCAATGGCGAAGACAGGTGCTGCGCTGGGAATTGAAATGCAGGGATAGGATTGCGTGCGCGTCACCGCGGCAATACTCCAGGAGTGTCAACTTTTTAAACAAGCTATTGCAATGCAATAGGACTCGCATTTACACGAGACCTATTGCATTGAAACGGGAGTGGGGTGGACAGGAAGGCACGAGCGGGAGTGGGGGGCGAGGGGGGCTGTGAAGTCACGGACTGTGGGAGGGGGTTTAGGGAGGGACGGGAATAAAGTAGTCTGCAGTAAAGGGGCCAATAGCCATGGAAGGATACAAATGACTGACATGGCGAGGGACTAACAAGCTTAAAACCAATCAAAAGGCAGCATTTATAACCTAAGCCAATGAAGAAGATAAGCCGGAGAATGGGCGGATCTTCCACGAAGCTTCCACACTATTGTGTATACTGCATGCCTCGCAAAGCGATGGCAGCGCTTTCGCACTGCATTGCTAAGCAAGACCTAAAAATGAATGCTTTTCATTATAACCTAACGCTTTTCAGGCCAAGCAGCAAGAAGATGCAATGATAATATGGTTTGTATGTAACCGCTTTCACATCAGTTGATGGAATCTTACACACAGAGTGACAAAATCTCCAAACTATTTGTGCACGTAAATCAAATTCAGAGTCTCAAATGAGATTTATTTATGAGTATAAATGGACTCATATAATTCAGAAAAGTTAGTTTGCACTCAAATGGAATTACTCATTGGAACATTTTAATCTGGGTAAATCTACAAGCCAGAGGGGAAAGTGGGACCGCCAGACTCGTGGTGGGCGGCGGTGACTGTCATCCGACCGCCACATTATGACCTTGGTGGTCGTTCCGCCCTGTGACCACCAATGCCGCCAGGGAACCGCCATTCCCTGGCAGTGGTGGGGTGGTCTTGATGCAGTAATATGCTTGGTAGGACCGCTGCGGTCCCGCCAAGCATATTATGACTTTGCTAACTGCCACTGATTTCGTAGAGGCCTTGCCTCTATGAAAACAGTGGTGGCGAGGAAAGAAAGGGGGCCCTACAGGGACGTCTTGTTCCCTACTCCATGTGAATGTACACAGGGGGGTACAGCATGTGCCCCCCTGGGTACATGCACCCCCAGTTCCAGCACGGCATGGACTTCACAGTCCATGCCGTGCTGGAACTTCCTTTGACGTTCCCATTGAGGTGCTCTTATAGGTACTGCTGTGGGAACACCAAAAGAACTGCCCGCCAGTGAATAAAAAGTCAGAATACGGTGGGCAGTTCTCATGCGGGTTTGGTGGTGTGGCGGCAGGGCAGTCCTGCCACTGCACTGCTAAATTCGTAATCAGTCCCAAACGTACTCATTTCTGGAAAAACTCATCCCAAAACCCTTCTCAACCTAGAAAATGTCAGTGATATACTCCTGACATGGGCAAAAGTAAATCACTTTCTTAGGTGGAAAGATGGAAAGGAGAAGAGAAAAATCCCACAATCTGAGTGGTTTAGGGGTTGGGGTTTCTCCTTGAGGAAAAACATGTTCCCCAACATGCGAAGAAGAAAATAAAAAAAAATACACCCCTATAAGAGCGCCAGCAGTGGAAGGACACTGAGCCAGATGAAGAAATCAGCACTTGGTCTGTGCTCCAGCAGAAAGAATAGGAAGTGAAGCAAGATTGTACTGCCCAATTAGAAGGCAGCTAATGATGGCGAAAATTAAGCCAGCAAATGATAAGTAATGGATGGGCTTCAACACCCTTGTTTAGCACAATATCTCTTGCAAGCAAGAGCGTATGTGCTAGCGCATGCCCTGATGTGGGCAGGACCAAATCGGAAGTGAGAATGGTAGCCTGTTTATATGAGTCACTGTTTTTTTAGCATGCTTTTTGGTATGCATGATGCCATGTAAAAGGTAGTGGTGTGAGCTGGTTAGAGAATGTTACAGCTGATACCTAGTTAAGTTTTGTTGAGAACTTCAAAATTTAAACCTCACAAAGATTTTTTTCAACTTAGGCCCTGGGATCAAAATTTCGAATTAGAATTTGGATCGACCTGATTTTGAGAATAGGAGGGCTTAAAGAAAATACTTTTTGAACAATGGGTACTGTGTTGTTGATTTGAGAGTGAAAATTAGCATACCACATCTCAATGGAGATTGTTTGCTCTTCTTGGAAAATATAAGAAAACGTTTACACATGTTCAGGAAATACTGAGCTACAAATCAATCAGAACACACGTCACTGTATTTAAAATTGAATAACTAGGCATTGGTAATGCACATGCCAGCTATATCAAGTCAGTTAGAAAAGATCTTTCAGCATCTACTGGCGGATTTAGTTCTATTAATTTCTATTTGTACAAGGTGTTATTGAGAATAATGTTTTAAACAATTCATGTTAATACGAAGATAGTGGTGAGTTATTTGGCTTATTGTAAACTTTTTTCCCTTGGGTTTTGTCACTGCAAAGATGTTTTTCTTTTCTTTTGTAGTATTGATTGTTTTAGATTTCTAAAAGATTATAAATAAATGCATTGTTACTATAAAAAATAAAAAAACATACAAATAATTACATTGTTTAAACGTGAGAGAAAAAATAAACAAAAAATATTGTGCTTGGCTAAAGCCTGGCAATTTATAATTTCCAGCAGAATAAATTAAATTGCTATTTCTCCTACTTTATTTCTTTGTAAATGAATTCTCATTTTCCTTAAAAGGGTTTATGGGGATAAACATCACCAAAAACCAAAATGGGCAAAAAGTGCAAAACTTAGCAAAGTGCAATAAACACAGAACTGGGCCCAAATAATGAAAATAAAGTGCGACCTAAATACTGTACAACATAAATATCCCTTTCAAGGCATACATACTTTTTGAAGTATTCGCTTGCAAATACATCACCATGTAAATATTCCTTCCAAAGCATGCATGAATTTTGCAGTGAGCACGTGCAAGCAGTATTTATACATAACATTACGAACATGTCACTTTCACTAGCCTCAAAATAGCATAACTGTTCTAATATGACCTCTTCTCATTTAGGCTTTTAAACAATTTGACTAATCGCTGCACAGCTGTGTAGGCTAAAGACCCTTTCAAAATCTAAACTGAAAAGTCTTGAAAAAGAAATTACATGTATTTGTGAACCTGGTGCTCCAAAGAACTGCTAATTATATGCATTCATGCAGAACGATGTTCTACATACTCACCAAGTACATTTCTAGACTTTACCTTAAATCAAGGATATAAAATAATAACTCATCAAGGCAGTAAAAATCTTTCAAATTGTGCAGCGTACCCGATCTGTTGTCTGAACTAGCATCGGGATCCGATTTGATGTTTGAAAAATAACACCTAGCATGTTACGTAAGATCTTCTTTGAACTGAGGCAGGGCTTTAAGTGGGATATAAAAACGGTGGGGTCTCTCAAAGGGGTGTGGCCAACGTGATTAAAGGCGTGGCTTAGAAATAGGTAAACTGAAAATCGGTGCTTAGCATAGTGTGCCCTCCGAATGGTATTTTTCTGCTTCTGTCACTGCATACAGATATATAATAAACAAGTAACATTACACCTGATACAAGCCAGAGCTATTCGCTTTGTCAATGGTTGTTAGTTGCATAAGATATATAAACAACTATGGCTTTGTTTTATATAACATTGAAAATGCTTCTGTTCTGAAATTATGAGCCTGAAAGAAGTATAACGAGTCTGACCCTGTGCCTCATGAGAACAGTCCTTTGGGCACAGGGTCAAGACTGATTTGCATATGTCTGGGTCCAATCTGGAATGGCATGGTGAGCAAAAAAACGATGGATTTATGTCCAGATCTTTGTACTGGGGTGAGTGTTGTGTGGTGGGGGGAACGAATACTGCGTTTTTGCACATCTTGCATTGCTTTTTTAAATGAAATTGTATATTTGCACATCCTGTTCTCTGCACTGATTTCTTCTAACATTTTAACGAAAAACCAAACTCTTTTAAAAATTGACATTACTTTTAATAATCTTTGATTTTGACTCGCCTGGTGTTCGGAGCCACTTGCGCTGCAGTCACAATACTTTCCGCCTTTTTGACCTCACGGAAGCACGCCCTTCAGAGCGGCTCCATTAGTTTTGAGGTCAGCGGTCTAGCTGTTCTCCGCTCTGCCCTATTTAGGTAGCACGCTGGCGTGGCCGCGCGCTAACGCTACATGATTGTTGTGTGGTGGGGGAACGAATACTGCGTTTTTGCACATCTTGCATTGCTTTTTTAAATGAAATTGTATATTTGCACATCCTGTTCTCTGCACTGATTTCTTCAAACATTTTAACGAAAAACCGAACTCTTTTAAAAATTGACATTACTTTTAATAATCTGTGATTTTGACTCGCCTGGTGTTCACAGCCACTTGCGCTGCAGTCACGATACTTTCCGCCTTTTTGACCTCACGGAAGCATGCCCTTCAGAGCGGCTCCATTAGTTTTGAGGTCAGCGGTCTAGCTGTTCTCCGCTCTGCCCTATTTAGGTAGCACCCTGGCGTGGCCGCGCCTAAGGCAAGCCCGTCTGCGCCCGGCCGCGCACCGGCCGCGCACAGCGCCAGCCCCGCTGCCCGAAACGATGAGAGTAGTGTCAGTAATGAGAGACGCACTTATTCCAGCGAGGCTCTAAGACGGATTGGCGAGTCGGCAAATGGTAGGTTCAATTTGTACCATTGGGAGGGCACAGCTGGTACTATGGCTGATATTGCTAGGAAAGAGGCTTTACTGGGAGGGCTACTTAATGTTAGATCTCTGCCGAAGCATCAGGTGGAGATCCAATTGTTGCTGGAATTTCACTCTCTAGATGTCCTGTTCATGAGGGAAACCTGGACCCAACCAGACCTAGAGGTAGAACTAGGACTGGCATGCCCTCCGGGCTATAAAATTTTACATAAGCCCCGCAACAATAGAAGAGGAGGTGGAGTGGGGATTATTTTTTAGAGAAGCCCTGGATTTTATTCAGTTAGAGATTGATGAAGTAGAGGGTTTCTAACTTTTTGGCTTCTCCCTCAAAGATCCTAAGGGTTGCGTACTGGCTGGTATTGTTTGCTATAGACCGCCAGGAGCGGTAAGGTCCTCGCATTTGCAGGGTCTAATTGACGTGATTTGCAATATGGCCATCACCCATTCTAACATGTTTATACTGGGCGATCTTAATTTATGGTGTAATGGAGCGCTGGATTCCGGCTTCTGTAACCTTATGCAGGCTTGTGAGAATTTGGAATTATGCCAGGGAGTCAGCAAGGCCACTCATATAGGAGGAAATACACTTGATCTCATCTTCTCCAAGGAACAGGCCTTGGAAGTGGTAGAAATTCTTCTGGTTGACTGGTCTGATCATTTTCTGATCAAATTTTGGATACCTGATCCTCGAAGAACACAGCTCGCCGTTAGTGAGGCTAGGAAGCTCAAATGTAGAAACTGGAGGGAACTACTCAAGAGAAAGACTAGCTCCCTTCCTGTATTCTCTCTTAAGGACATTTTCAACGATTGCAGTACTGTGGAAGACAACTATACGACCCTTTGCACCCAAATCCAAAGTCAACTCGCCCAAATTGCCCCCGAAAAAATCTGTAGGAAATTAGGTAGGCCATCGGCCAGTTGGTATAACGACCATCTTAAATCTTTGAAACTGGCCTGTCGGCAAGCTGAGAGGAAATCAAGGGAAACTTACTCAGACAAGGGCAGGACTGATTGGAAGGTGCTACTAGGGGAATATAGGAAGGAAATCAACTTGGTCAAGTCGGAATATTTTGCCAATATTATTTTAAACTCTAAAAACAATTCACGGACAATTTTTAAAATAATGAAGGACATGACTGCCCCTGAATGTCTGCAATCCAAAGTTCTGCCGACCCAAGCCCTGTGTGAAAGCTTAGCCACTCATTTCTTGGAAAAAATAAGCAACATAATTGATGGATTAAGATGCACCGATCTACCCAGTTGTAAAGACTCTGTGAACAATCACACTGAGGCACTGGAGTCGGGCAGGGCCAAAGTAACAGAGATGGGCTTATCACCCACCTTGGACCATTTTGAGCTTTTTTTGGAGGACACTTTTTACAGAATTGCAGGGAGTGTATCCTCGGGGTCCCCTTTAGATCCCCTTCCTAACAAAATCTGGAAGGAGTTGGGCTCTGAGCTCTTCCCCCTTCTTCGTCAGATTTGCAATAGCTCCCTGACTTCTGGGTCAGTGCCAGCTTGTTGGAAGAAAGCAGTGGTTACTCCACTTCTGAAAAAATCGACTCTGGATCCGACTTGTGCGGCCAACTACAGACCCATTTCTCTCCTTCCCTTTCCGATAAAAATCCTTGAACGTCTGGTTAACAAAAGTCTGTCTGAGTCCTCGAATCCAATTCCAGGCTGGATGATGTCCAATTTGGGTTTCGACCTGGACACGGACCCGAGACTGCACTTGTGACCGTATTGGATGATCTTCGGATGCGGGCAGACAGAGGGCAATCTGGTATTTTAATTTTGCTCGATCTGTCTGCCGCTTTCGATACGGTCAATCATGAAATCTTGCTGACCAGACTGGAAGAAATTGGGGTGTCTGGTATTGCCCTCAATTGGTTTCGATCCTACCTATTGGATAGGTGTCAAGCGGTTTCCCTTCCACCGTATCAGTCCACTTCTCTGAAGTCCATCATGGCGTTCCACAAGGGTCGACGATAAGCCCCATTCTTTTCAATGTTTATATGCGACCCTTGGTTGGAATCATAAAAACGCATGGTGTGAGACTTGTGAACTATGCCGACGACACTCAAATCTTTTTCTCTCTAGAGGGTAATCACTCTATCCCATTGACAGCCTTCCACAACTGTATGCGAGATACTGCCCAATGGCTAAGAGCAAATTCTCTTCAGTTTAATTCAGGCAAAACTGAGGTTCTCTACTGCACCACCGGGAGGATCCCCCCCCCCCCTATTCCTGGAAATCTCTGGTCATCTATATCTACGCCTACCTTGGTGCCGGCTAAAGCTGTACGCAATCTGGGAGTTATGCTTGACGCTACTCTAACTCTGGAAATGCATGTCAACAAGGTAGTAGGGACCTGTTTTTCTCTGATTAAAGCCCTGAGGAAAATTTTTCCACTACTACCAGAGGCGGCTAGAGCACTGGTCACTGGTGGTATTATCCTCAGTAGACTAGATTACTGCAATGCTCTATTGTTGGACGCCCCTAAATTTTTGACTGAACGCCTCCAGAGAGTACAGACCATGGCAGCCAAATTGGCACTGATGAAACCACGTCGGTCATCAGGTTCGTTGGCTCTTGCTGAGCTTCACTGGTTACCGCTAACGCAGAGGATCCAGTTTAAGTCCTTATGCCTGGTTTTTAAGGCCTTGCATGGACTAGGACCCATACCCCTTCAAGAGATCTTTACGTGGTATATACCCACTAGGTGTCTTCGTTCTGCCACTGCCTTCTTGGCGAAAGTTCCAAAGGTCCGGAAAGCCAAGTCAGGGGGTAGAGCTTTTAGCTTTGCTGCAGCTAAGCTCTGGAATGGCCTTCCTCTGGAACTAAGACAGTCTAATGATCTTCTGCAGTTCCGGAGAAAACTTAAGACATGGTTGTTCCCTAGAGCTTAATAATCTTCCGTATGGTTCTACTTGCTCTACTTCTGTTCTACCCTAGCCACATGTCAATGTATCATGTACTGTAGCGCCGAGATGCCCGTTGGGTGATTGTTGCGCTTTATAAATACTCTATACAATACAATACAATACAATACAATGAATGACATTGTTCTGCATTCTGTCCATCAATAATTCTTTTTGCAGTGCTCAGCACCAGCAGGACTCTGCCCACTTAAAGCCCTGAACTTAGGGGCACATTTAAAATCCTCTATCGCCACCATAACATCACTTAGTTTGATGTTGTGTTGGTGATACGGGCTTTGCATTATTTACAAGGCAGCATTAAGCCACTTACCGTGGCTTATTGCCGCCTTGTAAATAAGGCACCCCCTTTCACGCTATATTTACATGGGTGACCTAAATATGGGGCAATGCCAAAATTAAGACCAGGGAAAACATGGGCTTAACAGGGGGCAGCGAGGAAAATACATTATTTCTACTTGTTTTTCCTGTTTTTAGTGTGCTGCATTGTGCAGCATACATAAAAACTGCAAAACGCCATGCATGATTGTTTATGTGCAGGAAGGGACACCTTCCAGCACATAAACCATCATTCCCCGCAACATAGACACCCTTTCACTATGGTGCAAGGGTGCCTGCTTTGTCGATTGGCAGCTAAATTTAGCACCAGTGCAGGGCGAAACGCAGGATTGCACCGTTTTGTTGCAAAAACGGTGCAGCCCTGAGTTTCAGAAGTGGCGGAGCGCGGCATTAAGCCAAGAAGGCTAACGCTGCGCTCCATCACTTTTTGTACATATGCCACTTCGTACTTTGGTTGAGCATATCGCAGGCACAGAAACACATGTTTTTTATTGTTTATTTATTTTTATGATATTGATTCAATCCAAAGCATGTAACAATCAACAATTGCAATAATGATTTTAGTGCCCAGTTACACACTCATAAACAACACTGCAGTTTGACAGTATGTGGGCCGTCCACGAGTAAAAAAAAAAAACGGAGTATACAAAAGAATTACAACTAGGCCCTCTCAGCTCATATGCTCTATCATAGTCCCACATATCAGAGTACCCAACTTTGCCTTTTCCTTGATTTCAAACAATAAAGGCTATATTCAAAATTGTAAATTTTATAGAATTTAGCCCGCCACATTTCAAACGATGGGGAATCCTGCTTCAACCAAGCTGACGCAACACAAAGCCGTGCTACCGCCACAGCTATAAATATAAGATATCTAAATGGATAGCTTGGTTGGCCCTGTTTAAGGGCATCACCAGCCCCTGTTAGCATTACATTTGTTGTTATTAGGACATCGACCTCTGTGATTTCCGTCAGGAACTTCTCAATCTTTCCCCGCCATTGCATTAAGTGTGTACAATCAAAAAAAATATGCATAATATCTGCCATCTCTTTAGCACATCTCAAACATTTCCCATCGTTTGAAACCCCCCCCCCCCATTTCATCATCCTCACTGGCATGTGAAACAAGTTGAAAAGTGACTTAAAGTGTTGGGCTTTCAAGTTGGCTGACAACAAGATTTTCCCTGCAATATCAATTGATTGCTGCATATAGACACAATCCTGTTCTAGCCATATACTCCAGTTCCGATTTCTTGGACTTCCAAATCATCCTGCTGAGTGCCCATTAAAATACCATACATTACCCCAATTTACGCCCATCATTTAATTGCCTCCACAAAAGGACTAATTTCCATCCCAGCCGATTTATGATGTTTCCACAGATAGGTGCGTATGTATGTAGAAATCAACAGGGAGGGAATGAGAAGCAGTGATCCATCCGGCTTCCAATGGTTAGTACAAATAATCAAGTTGTGGGAGAATGGATCACTTGTCCTGTAAAATCAGGGTCTTTGATGTTGGAAAACTTTGTAAAAAACCCTCATATGAGTACACAGGTCGGGGGCGGTGTAACTTGGTTCTCCGCCTCAGTGTACTGTCACAGCATCATCATTGTTTTTTTTTTGTATATATGCTGTCCTCCACCTGGAGGTAGACCAACTGATTTGTCAGTAGTGTCCAGATATCAAAAGAAAGAGGGACGTGCAGGTGCTCATAAGTGGTGAACTTAAAATTCCCTACTGCACTCAAATACAGTAAAAACTTTATTAGAGATACGAGTGAAGTGGGAAATTAAAACAAAAAAGTGTGATGCGTATATAGACGAAGTTACTAGTCTATTGCATCGGTGGGTCAGGTCAACATGTTTCAGCCTTCTCACACATTCTTGAGGCTTTCGTCAGGACCAGAATGTATTAGGGGCTCGTTCTGCCGCCTAATGTAAGTGATAGAATCGTCACTCTTATATTAGTGTTTTTCTTAGATCTGTTGTATCTGTAATTGAAATCAAATTCATATATATGTCACAATAATTATATTGGTATACCCTCTGTTATTTATATAGCGACCATTTGTCCTATATTTCAAAATTGTGCTATGACAGTGTTAGTATATTTTACATTATTATTATGTTATTAGATAAACAAATTCAGCAGGAGTGTAGGAGCGCTCATACTAATTCAAACAAATATGGGGAGTCAGGTTATAAGGTTATATGAGGAGACACATTTCGTCAATATCTAAAAATGCGGGTAATCTGCATAATCTTATTAGTTAGTTCCGCATTGTCAAAGTCTCGGTATTGCGAAAAGTCAATGCGCGTGTGTCATGATTATTAATAGGGCGATTTGTGCTGTGAAACAATCGCAGTAGGTGTATAAATAACTTCGCTATTAGGTTAAGGATGTTATATATTGATATCAACTGTGGTGCTATCTGTTTGGCGAAGTCGCGGATATCGCTTACATAGCCGAGTAGATATCATTCAGCGTTGTTACCTTTACAAATGCCGTGTTGTGGCTTCTTCAAGACATCAGAGATCAAGGAGAGAGCATGCTCCTATGAAATTAGATTTCGTTTAGTAATGGATCGCTTACCGCGTTCGTCGTCTGCCTCGTGGTTTCGAGGAGTAAGCGCTTACCGGTTCTTCCTGTTACGCAACTTGTGCTGTCTCTGATCGCGGTGTCCCGGTAAACGCGGGGCCGCGTATCACTCGGATTTACATAGTCTAGCAAAGGTTAAAGACTAAGAAAGGACTCATTCAGTGTCGCAATGGTTGGCATAGTGGTTGGCATTGTGATAGCTATAATGGAAAAGAGACTATGTTCTATTGCAAATTTATCATAAAAATTCCTCTAGAATGTTAAAAAGATGTTAATAACGATAGAGGTCATTAGCAAAACTATGTTGGTGACACCAGAAGTCAAAGGTAAACATTATAGATTAACAATTAACCATAGCGAAAACAGCCCTATTGTCCTAAGGAACGTTTGTTCTTTTGCGGATAGGATCGCTGAATCAGACCATATGGTTATTATGAAAAATGTTATGCCAGTGTGTGCCAAGGGATAAAATCGTTCAACCCTTCGGTATCCGTTCTGAGACGATGGATCCAGCGTTGTTCTTTTTCAAAAAGGACACGTTCAACATTGTTGGTTTTCGTGTATATGGTTTCCAAAACCACCCATTTGAGATTGTCTGTACTGTGATTGTTCTCTATATAATGTTTGCTCATCTTGGTTGTGGCTCTCCTACAGTTCACATTGCTTTTGTGTTCTTCTATGCGGAGTTTGATTTTCCGGCATGTCATGCCTATGTATCTGCTTTTGCATGGACAAGTGATCATATATATCACGTGAGTAGTATTGCAATTCGTATGATGGCGTAAGGTCCATGTAAAGTTAGGTAGCAATTCTAGTTTTTTTGTAGCTGTAGTGAGTTTGCACACTGCGCATGACCCACATGAGTAATGACCCATGATGGGACTCAAGTTCCAAATTGCTGTTAGGCTCTCTTTATTGACAACTGGTGCAGGTCTCGTATGCACTAAGTGGTCCCTCAGGTTTCGTGTCCTTTTATTGGCGAATCTTGGTTTAGGCCATTTTAAGGTGTTTGAAGTTAGAATTCTCCAATTCCAGTTTATGATTTTCTTGACTGTGTTGGTAGAGGTACTATAAGTAGTAACACATGTCAATAGGTCTGGAGGTGTTGCCTTTGGTGTTGTCTCCAAAAGGCTCTCCCTTGCTTGGTTACGTTCTCTCTTTTGACATTTCTTGATGATTCTGTTTGGATAGTCTCGCAAATTTAGTTTCCTTTCCAGATCTCTGGCTTGATCTTTATAGTTCTCAATAGTACTGCAATTGCGTCTGAGGTGTAGGAACTGGCTGTAGGGTAAGTTCTCCCTCAAGGGGCGAGGGTGAAAGCTGTTATAGGAAAGTATGCTGTTCCGCGCTGTACGTTTGTGAAATGTCTTGGTCTGCAGGGTATTGTTTTCTGTGTAGATTGTTATGTCTAGAAAGTCAAGTCGTTCTCTATTTGATGTGCATGTGAACTTCAAGCATTCATCTCTACTGTTCATCCATGTTAGGAATTCATTCAATGTTTCCTGTGAGTCTTCTTATATCATGATTACATTGTCAATATAACGTCGCCAGAAACGTATCTGTAAGTGAAAAGGGTTACTTTGATTTTGTATGAACTGTTGCTCAAAGGTACTTACATAAAGCCCGGCCACACTAGGGGCGAAGGTACTACCCATAGAAGTACCGTGGCATTGACCAAACAGCATCCCTTCATATTCAAAATAGTTCTCTGTAAGTGCTATCCTGCAACATTCCAGTACGAAATGTCTGGGTGTGTGGTAATTCCATGTTTCAGAGAATAGGATGTTTTCAAGAGTATCTAAGGTCTTCTGTTGTGGTAGACTGGTGTAGAGACTCTCTAAATCGAGTCCTACTAAGTACATAGTTCTTTCATCATACATCTGCCCTTCAAGTTGGTTGAGGAGATCTCGTGTATCTTTGAGATATGTCGGGGTTCCTTGTACCAGTGGTCTGAGAAATTGGTCTGAAAATTGTGACAATGGTTCTAACACGGACCCTATTCCTGAGACAATAGGACATCCAGGTGGTGGTGTTCTGTTTTTGTGGGTTTTTGGTAAAGAATAGAAGTAGGGCACTTTGGGACTGCTGGTTCTTAAAAAGTCTGCTTCATTTTTTGAAATCCAGTTGTTCACTTCTGCCTCTTCTACCATTAGATCAATAGCCCTCTTTAGTCTTGCAGTTGGATCAATAGTGAGCTTCTTGTAGAATCTTTGGTCAGCGAGTAGTTCCAGACATTGTTGATTGTACCCTTCTTTGCTCAATAGGACAATCGCTCCTCCTTTGTCCGCTGGCTTGATTACTAGATCATTGTTTTTTCGTAGATCTTCTAGGGCTCTCTGTTCTTGTTTAGTCATGTTCACATAATGTTTGTTGGCTGTGGGTTTGATGTTTTCCACCTCTCATTACTGCCTGTTCAAATGCCTGTATTTCTACTGAAACCGTATGTGATGGGGGACAGAATGTTGATTTGGGTCTCAAATTGGTATCATACTCAGAGGTTTGTTCCTCTTTATGCTTAAAGAATGCCTTCAGTTTGATTTTCCTGCAGAATTCTGCTATTTCGCATCGTATTTTGAAAATGTCTAAGGAGGGTGTTGGAACAAAACCCAATCCTTTATTTAGGACTTTTTCTTGATCAGTCGTCAGAGTTATATCTGTGAGATTTATCACCAGTGACTCGATGAACTGGGTCCGGGTTGTTCCTTCATCATGCTGCGAGTATGTACCTGTCTTTCCTGATCGTCCCACGTAACTCCCCTTCTTCTCCCCCTTCTTGAATTTGGGCGTCTTCCTAAAAAAGGAGGAGGGGCAGGCATATTCATCATGGGTCCCATTGTTTGAGGGCCTGTATAATATGGATTCATCCATCCATTGAAGTTTGGCATGTAAGGTTGGAAATTTGGTTGTGATTGTTCATAATATCTGGGGGTCTGCCATCTGTTCCCACGTTGACGTTGGTTCCGTTTATAGTGGAACTTTCCTCGTCTTTGGTAGTTGCCATCATCACTACTCCAATCCGAATTGTTACTTGACGATTCCCCCATAGAATCTTCTTCACCTTGGTCTGGAGCTACATAGTCTTCCTTTGCATATGGATGCATTTTTTCTACTGAGAAACGTTTCAGGTCTTTGCTTAGTTTCTGAATCTTGTTCTGAGTTATATAGTCTTTGGTCTCATTCATTTCTCGATTGATTTCTTCCAGTCTTTTCTTATAGACCGAGATCTGAACTGTTGTTTTGAGTTTAGCTTCAATGACTTGTATTTTTATTGTCAGTCCTTCGACTAATCTCGTTGCTGTTTTAATAATAAGCACCAGATAATCTCTGGTACATTTCCAGGAGATTGAGGACCAGTCTTTACGAAAGGCAATATCTTTGAGAAAGATGCATGGGGCATTTTGTACCCACAGTCCTTTAGGAGCTGCATTTGCTCGTAAATATTCTTTCATGATAATGCCATGAATGGCAGTTCTGACTTGGTCTTTCTTTATTTCAGTAAGTTCATCCCATTCATTAGTTTGGGTCAGGGTTTGTGCCAGATCTTTATCTTGCAATAGTGATGATTCTGCTAGTATGGCATTTACTTCCTCCTCAGTATAGCTCAAACCAGGGTTCTCTGCCATCTTCGCCCTGAACTGATCAGATCGCTCCTTTTCCCGTGTGAGTTTGTAATCAGCCACTACTTGTGACTGGTCTTTCTTTAGTGAATAGACAAACAATTCCAGCTATCACTAGTAAAAAGAAGAAGAAGAATTCCCACAGCTGTGCGCTGCTTAAATATGTAGAAATCAACAGGGAGGGAATGAGAAGCAGTGATCCATCCGGCTTCCAATGGTTAGTACAAATAATCAAGTTGTGGGAGAATGGATCACTTGTCCTGTAAAATCAGGGTCTTTGATGTTGGAAAACTTTGTAAAAAACCCTCATATGAGTCTACAGGTCGGGGGCGGTGTATCCTGGTTCTCCGCCTCAGTGTACTGTCACAGCATCATCATTGGGTTTCTTTTGTATATATGCTGTCCTCCGCCTGGAGGTAGACCAACAGATTTGTCAGTAGTGTCCAGATATCAGATAGTCCAGAATTTGCAAGAACTTAAAGAAGTCATTTTTTTTGCAGACTGTATCTGTCAGCCAAGTCTAAAAATGACACAAGTATTCCACCCTCATATAAGTCTCCTAGTAACCTTATCCCATTAACCCTCCATCTCTCCATCATCAACTCCCAAAATATAGCAGTTTATACAAGCGTTGAGTTATTAGGTGTATAAAAACAAATCCCCGGGATAGATAAAATCTTACGAACAATCTTCCAAACCTTATAGGCTGCCAACACAACCTTGAAGCGTGTTTTTTTATAGTAGCTTGGCTCCAAGAACTTAAATAAAGAATTTCTAGCAGCTGAACCTAGTAACATCTGATAAATTGATAGTGTTTCTGCAAATAAGGCCACTCCCTCCCTGTTAACAATATCCACATATTTTGAAGAAGACACACATAATAATAAAACATGAAATTAGGCACAGCCCATCCCCCCCTAACTCGTCATAGCATCATAAACTTTAAAGAGCCCGACATGCTTTCCTTTGCCCCCACAAAAACCTATCAGTTATGGATTGCAATTTGTGTAATTGTGTTCTAGTCAACTCTAGAGAGACCGCACTGAAGTAGTACATAACTTTAGGTAGAATACTCATCTTAAGCACATTGCATCTCCCCACCAGTGAGAGATGCAAGCACTCCAACCGATCCAAATGTGTTCAATCCCTGAGACTATACCTCCCCAGTTGGCCTCTAATAATTCCTGCAGTGACATACTGATTTTAATATCAAATACGGAGCTTCCTCAGTTACCCGAACATCTCCAGGGCAGGCCGCTTGATTACAAATAATTTGAGTTTTTGTTGGGTTTAATTTATACCCCGACGCCTTCCCAAATAAATTGGCCAAGCGTTCTATCTCTACAGCTGCCTGCTCTGGGTCTGCCATTGCCTCTGCAACGTCATCTGCATAAGCTAAAACCTGCACCTGATATTGCCCGCAAGTCATGGAGGTGATCTTATTACTATTTTCCAGCATTGCCAGAAACGGCTCTATATACAGGGTGAATAAAAGCGGGGAGCAAGGACAGCCCTGCCTTGTTCCCCTACTAATACAAACAGACTCTGATTCCTTGCCCATTACACAGATCCTAGCACTCGGTGATTTATACATGATCTGTATAGCCCTAATAAAGTTTAAACCGAACCCCATCTTGTGCATGAGTCCCCCAAAAAAAGACTAGGAAACACGGTCAAGCGCTTTCTCAGCATCAAGAAAGATCAGACCGAGCCTAGTATGTTGCACATTATCATAGTCTATCATAGTAATGACTCTACTAATATGATTGACCGTGCTCCTGCCAGGTATACATCCATGCTGATGGGTAGATACCAAGGGCGAAATCACACGCACCAGCCTTGTTGCTAGGATCTTTGCATTTATTTTGCCATCCGCATTTAACAACGAATTTGGTCTGTAAGACCCTGGCAAATTTGAAGGTTTGTCTTTCTTTTTAAAGACTACTATATTGGCCTCGTCCCATGATGGCGGCGGATTCCCAGACTGAGCATCTTGAAAAGTGACCAGCTTATTCTCCTTAAGCACATGAAAAAGCATTTGATAAATCTCTAGTGGCAATTTATCAGGTCCTGCTGCTTTTCCACTAGCCAGCGATCCTATTGCCTTCTCCAACTCCTCCATGGTTATCAGTGCCTCAAGTGCTACCTGTTCCTTTTGTCCTAAGCTGACTAACTCTAATTGCTGGAGAAATGTCTTTATATCCTGATCGTGAAATTCATTCTGTGTATACAGCTCTTTATAAAAGAGGTGAAATACTCCCAAAATGTCCTCCATAGTTTCTGCTATATTTCCAGCAGTATCGACCAATGCCGTTATTTTCTGTAAAGACTCTTTAACTCGTAACCGCTGGGCCGAACAGCGCCCTGTAGCCTCACCATATTCATATCTCTCCTCCTTATAAACCTTATATTGACTAGCAATTTCCTTACTCCATACCCTGACTTCCAACCCAATCCTAATCTCCTGTATAAATTCCTGCTTCCCTTAGATCTCCCAAGAATCTCTGCAGCATAGTCTGTTGTTGCCACTGCTTAGCTAATCCATAACTAAAAGTCTCTCCTCTTATCCCCGCCTTCAGAGCATCCCACACCATGGCACTGGAGGTAGATCCTCTATTTACATCCACAAATTGCGTAGCCCACGTTTTCATATGATCCATAAACGAGCTATCCAGTAAGAGTTTCCTATTGAAGGTAAAAGCCCTACCCAGCTTCGCTTGTCTAATCCTATACATATCCAATTGCAGTGGGCCATGATCTGCTGTGATCTTGGGCAACACCTGCATTTTTACCCCCACAATATGTGATCTAGACGTGAAAACATAATGAAGCCTAACTAGTTTGTGGTGAGGATATGCATAAAAATTATATATGGGGTCTGGGTGATTAAGAGATGACCATACATCTACCAATCCATGATTGCTTTTAAGCTGCCGTAGCGCTTTAAAGACTCTAGGTTTTCGACCCTTATATCTATCATAGTCAGCATCCCAGATCTGAACTTCTACATGGATGTTAAAGTCTCCACATAACATCAGCGGGATGTCCCACAGGGCCAGTTCTACATTTAACCCCTCTTGTATTGCCGCTTCATCCATATTTGAGCCACATACTGTATATATTACCAGCTTAGTGTCCCCTACTAAACATTCAGCGTTGGCTAACCTACCAAAATTATCTACCAATTTTCTCCCGGTCCCAACAATTCCTTGGCAGGCCAAAATCGCAACTCCTCTATTAGTGGTAGTCTGTCGGGATGCCACAATCAGTGAGAATCCAAGCTCATTTAGTACCATATGTTTACTCCAGGGTATGTGTGTCTCCTGTATACACAGGATGTCAGGTTTCATCAGTCAGAGGTCTGTCGCTACGCGTTGCCTTTTCCCAATATTGTTCAAGCCACAGACATTAAACTGATATATACGTAGCCCAGAGGTTGTTATTTTACTTGCCATACCTATCACAAACAGCATACCACATGCATGTCAAAACTTCCTATATAATATAAAGTATTCATATCAGCCAACTTTCTCTTGCTTCAGATTGAGTTTTTTGATAGCCCCTCCTCACACCCCCCTCTATTAACCCCCTCAGCACCACACACCCCACCCCACAACACCCCCCAACATGTGCCCCCCCACCACCCCTCTTCCCTCCCCAAAAACAGCAGGTATTAGGCCTTGCGATGGGGGAGTTAGGCTTCCTCCCCGGTATGCCCCCCCCCCTCAATCAAAAATATTTCCTTCTCTATTCCAAAGGTCGAACCGAGAAAAACAAACCAAGAAAAATAAATCCTTAAGTGAATTACATACAGCATTAGGGACCCAACAGCTCAGCCGTGATTTAACTAAACCTTTGTTCAACATCCCCCTTAAAAGGTCCACATCAAGTTCAGATCAGAGCATTAAGCTAAAGCCACCTATAGTCAAACTACTAACATTTCAACTTAGATAGACAAAAGATATTCCTTAGCCTGCACTTCTGTTGTAAAAAAACGTATTTGTCCCTTGCATATAATTTTCAACCTGGTCGGATTCAACAGGAAGGCTTGCGCCCCC
This sequence comes from Triturus cristatus, assembly GCF_964204655.1. Taxonomy (NCBI): domain Eukaryota; kingdom Metazoa; phylum Chordata; class Amphibia; order Caudata; family Salamandridae; genus Triturus; species Triturus cristatus. The sequence continues at coordinate 1,531,370,013 of NC_140590.1, read as the reverse complement.
TTGCCTTGGAATGGTGAAATGAATTGACATAGTTGCCACCTCCTTTCCACTGTGTGATGGCAAAAGTCAAGCCTGACAAAGAATTGTGTACCCTTCCCCACCCTCTTTCGATCTGGCCTTTCCAGATCATATACAGCCTGGCGTGCTAAAAAGTTATTCAGACAAATCAAAATCGCCCTTGGCCTAGAAGCAGACTGTGCGTCTTCTACAATATATTGTTTAAATGGAAACCTGTGTGCCCTTTGTATTCCACTAGTCCAATTCCACATTGAGAGTTCTGGGAAGGCTTCTATGAATAAATCCACCATGAATTTGCGAACATCCTGGCCCTCGACTCCTTCAGGACCTTTACTTTCTCCATTCTCTCACGGATTCCCTCCAAGGTCAATTTGTGGTTTGCTGCTGCCACCAGCTCCACAACATAGTCCCCCCTCTCTTGTGTATCACCTGAATTATTCTTGGGGTATTCCTCTGAAGACAGCTGCCCCTGAGGTACATTGTTACTGATTCCCTCCAAATCATGGTTTACTGCTGCCCCCAACTCCACAGCGTCGCCCCCCTTCTCCGGTGCACTACCTGAACTACACTTGGGGTATTCTTCTGAAGACAGCTGCCCCATAGATGCATTGTCAGCCAGGTCACTACTTGCGCCTCCTAGTACTGTTTCTGGTGTTTTCCCAGCACAGAAGTGACTCTCTTTTTAGCCAGAAATATCGGGGGGACTTTTCTATTCTCCATTCCCTGCACACCTCCTTGCAGCAGGTAATCTGTATTGCTCTGTACACCTTCCGCAGTTGCACGCTGTATACCACGCCCGGTAACAGGAGTCTTCTCACCTCTTGCTGACTTCGGCGGCATACTGCTTCACTGCTTCACCTGAGCTTGGAAGGCTCCGCCTCCTACCACCACCAGGCTCACAATCGCCGGCCTCGCTGCCGCTAAAGACCCAGGTGCTGCAGCGCTGTCGAGCCCTTCTGTGAAGACCACCACACTCAGCCCCAATTCCAGTCCCGTATCACCATCAATAAGTGTCTTTTCTGACGCCGCCAGTAAGTTAATCTTATCCTATTCTGACTTTGATTTGTCCGGTAGCTTTACCACTCAGTCTTTCGCATAAGACCCAGAGAGGGGGAGTGGCCGGGAGCTCGCTTCTCACTCGTCCGAACCCTCGGATGCCATCTTGCCCTCTGAAAGACATCACACAGCCATTGCGACAGGTGAAACAGATAAAAGCACTTTTAATGTATCATAAATCGATACAAAACTGAAATCATTTAAAATCATTTAAAAACAAGGATTTTGTAAAGCTGATTCCTCTTAACTTTAATACTCAGGTACCGAGTTATTTGCTTTGCCAGTGTTTGTTTATGTTAGCATCAGGAATTACTTATTATTAGGTTACTGTCAAAAATGGCTTTTGACCTTCTTTGAATGGTAAATTAATAATAATAAAGTAAAAGAAACAAACACAAGATGGTTGTCAGTGTAGCTGCTGGAGCAGAGTTTTCTGTTGAAAATTTATCGGGTTTTTTAAGCTCCGGTTTTGTCTATATGTGTTGATTAAAAATATTAATTCATAATTATTAATTATTTGTTTTGTGTGAACATTCTAATTAACCAACCTGATTAACAAGAGAAATTACGTGGGAAAGCATACATGTTGCTTAATAATAATGTGCAGGTTTTATTAAATGAATGTTGCTAAGTGTTGTTTGTTTTAAAGCACAAAACGCTTTTGAAATAACGTGTACTAATGCTTAAATATGTTGCAGATGGCTAGTTAATTACATACACATAAGGGTATTAGTGGGAATTAACACTGTTTAATCATTGCGATGATGTAGTAACGTTATTTGTATTTCTTTCGATTAAGATGGTTCGTTTTGGCCTAAAATAAGATGGCTGCCAAGATGGCTGCCGTTTACAGCCTGTATTCGAGTGATCGAATTTTGATGAGAGGGCCTTGCTGAACATGGTCGAGAGTCACCTGACCACAGTCTTCGCCTGGTTTAAAAGTTTTCCGTGAGGACAGCAGTTCTGGGCGTAAGTCCAAGTGCCTTGGACGAGGATAAGGTCACAATGAACAATGACAATGCTGCGGTGGCTCTGCTAGAGATATCAAGGAAGAGCGGCTTCGAAAGAAACATTTGTAAACTTGAGTTCCTTCTTCCGTCTTTTTATTTTTGTGATTTTTTCTGAGCGGAGATTTTCCAAATGTAGCGATGCTACATCCTTTCCTGCTCGCTCTGCTCAGCGGCTCAACGGAAACTCAGAACATTTTATGTTGCTATTATTTTGTAATTTTTATTATAAATATACTAGACTAGAGAGGGTCCGTGTTCATTGCATTCGGGATTTTTTTGAGGCCACTTCTTTCCGAACTTGCGTTGGTGAGGATCGATGCTGTGAGGACGGCGACTTGGGAGACTTCTACTAAGAGACCTGTCCTGACCCATTTATGACATTTAGCTAGAATAGGTAACTATGAGAATAATGATTTTATTTTGATTGCCTTTCCATTTGAACTAATTTTAGATAAAGAATCATAATTTAAATACAGTGTTGGTGATTATTTCTTGTTAATTATTGAGTACTCTATTGTGATTATTGTTGTTTAAATCATGACTCAAGACAGTATCAATTAGGTCTCATCGACCTTGTTGTAGATGCAGGGTGTTTAGGAGGTTTCCTCTCTCATGGTTGGTACTGATAGAGTAATCTGAGTGTATGTCAGTGAAATGGGCCCAAGTGTATGGTGAGTGTATGTGCGTGTATCTGTGAAGTTACTCTATCCGTGGAAGTAGGGAGAATTTATATGCCCTGATCTGCACCAATTTCCTGGTAGCAGAATTTGATGGTTATTGATTATTGTCTTGATCTGATTAGATTGCTTGTATATTGGCTTTTTGATTTATTGATTATTGATTGATGTTGGTATATGTACTAATACTATATGTTGGAGTCGTCATGTTGAGTTTTATGTAGTGCTTCTGGAATTTGGGAGCTGGTGACAGTTCTGTAGTAGGGCAGAGGGAAGTATATGCTGCTCTCGGGAAAGACGGGATTGTTGGAATTACCTGTACGTATGCAGGAAAAACGTGTGACAATTGAAGTTGCGCGTCACATTGTCTGAGTTCGGAATCAGTGACATCGTCGTGTGTTACTATTAGGGATATATTTCTAGTATAAAAGGAGTGTGTATGATAGCGAAGGTTATCTGTGAAACTCTGGTCTTAAGTCCCAGGGATCCGTAAGGTTTGCCGTTAAAGCTTATCACGGGAGGAGTAATAGGTATTCTCTGAGCTTGTTTGCAGGACTGGGCAGAGGTAAATGCTGCTTGGTTAATGTGTGATATAATTCTGTAGTGGGACAGACTGTTCGCTGTTCTCGGGAAAAGCAGGATTCTGTGTGCGTGTACTTCATTTTCTTGTGTGAAAGTGCGTGAATGTATGAGCATTTAGTTGATTGTAAGACTCTTTGGAGCAGTCCAGGAGGAAGCAGTTACTGGATGCATGTTAGAAGGGCAGAGTAGAAGAATGTGCTACTGTGTCAACGAGAGTAATAATTCCGTAGTGGAACAGAAGTGAGTGCTGTTTCAGGGAAAAGACGGGATTCTTGTGAAAAAGATTTTCTTTACTATTCTATGGTTAGCGAAGCAGACAATGGAGATGTTTATATGTTGTAACTAATAGATATTGTAAAATTTTGACACAAAGTCTACTGAGAAGATTTTGTAAAGGAGGGGTAGACGAGTGACAGGAGACAGGAGCAGGAGCGACTGCAGCGACTGCTGACGTAATACAGACCGCGCTCTGATTGGATAGTGAATCAGAACAGTGCTCGCGCTGGGATTGGTGTGTTGGTGTGAGCCGCGCAAGGATTGGAAGGGGTACAAGGTGACGTAGACGCTCCAGGATTGGTGCGTTGGTGTGAGTCGCACTTTTATTGGATTAAATATCGTACTGTACAGTTGTATTACGGAAGGGATTAGAAAGTTTTGGTAAACGCAGAAATGTATTACCAAGAAGAGAAAAAGAAGAAATCCTTGTTCGGAAAAATAAAGAGATGGTTTGACAAGGATAAAGATGTTAAAACAAGAGAAGGTGAACTGTTACCTCCAACGAAAACGCCTGCATCCTTTATGGTTGCGAGATATGGGTATCATACCTGTATATGGTTGGAGAATTGGGCTAGATATACTAAGGAAGATGGTGTCTTAGCATTCCCAGAACATGGTTCATTTAATTTGGCCGTGTTGAGAAATTTGCGAGAGAAAATGATGGGTCTAGAGCCTAGACCAAGGCCGACACAGTTTGAGGCTTTGGTGGAATGGGAAGAGGAAGTACATGAGCGAGAAAAACAGAGGTCTGGAGGCAATTATAGATACATGTTTGGGAGGAAACATGATCGTGAAACTCATCATGATCGGATGAGGAGATGGCGAGATGCTAGTATGTCAGAGGGATTATATCCTATGAGAACAGTTGACGAGAAGGAAGAAAGGAAGGGTATGGAGAGAGTTCCTGAGGCAGAAGTGAGAAGATATGGAGTTAGCGATTATGAGGATGAGGTCTTGAATGACATGATTTACAAGAGACCACCTCCATATAGACCAGAACCAGAAGAGAGCACACCAGTTGTTTCTCCGATAAGAGATACATTGCGTATCATTGAGACAGAAGTTGTGACACCTGAATTAAGAAGTGGTAACCCTTTCAGAGAAAAAGAGGGAGAGAAAAGATGTGGTGATGAGAATACGAGAGAATTAGCCAGAACTACATCAGAACTGACTGAAAAGATTAGGGAACTGACGAAGAATCTAGAAGCTGTTACGGTGCCTGTAACCATAGGTCCGGTTATGCCTGTTTTTGATAAACAGAGGATGGGTGAAAAAGGTTTGGTGGTTCCATATGTTGGGAATAAGATGACAAATTTGGCTGGTCCCTCAGGAGATTCAGGAAAAAGGACAGAAAGTAATGATGATTTGAGACAATCCAGACGTGACACATGCAGTAGAGGATTAGAGGTACAGTCTAATTCGAGATTGGATACTAGTGATGCTAGTTGTTCAGGGATGCCACTGTTAGAACCACAGAGGATGCCAGAAAAGGTGGTTCCAGTGAAAAGAACTACTGAAATAACAGCTGAAGATTTGAATGATTGGATGAAAGTCCTTCAAAAGAGGGATAAAGATTCCCAGGCAACTGATGTGGCCAAGTTACGCATAGAATTAGAGGAGCTTGTTGTAGGGACAGTTCCTACAGACATTCTAAAAAATCATCATGATGGAGAATTGTTATTCATGTGTAAAAACATTACCTGGAGAGCTAAAAATATGCATGACAGGTTAAGAGCAATAGCGAGTGAGCAAGGAGTTGACATTGATAAGGTGAAAGCATTGCAGAGGTCTTATAGGATGGATTTTACAGACAAGGATATTGAAAATTTGAATGGTAATGGTAGAACAGGACAGATTAAAGAGATGATCGCCTTATTGCGAAAATGGGGTGACGTAGAAAAATGGAAGGATAGGTGGTATAAGATAAGGGAAGAATCAGTGGACAGGACTTATTCGGCATTTCCTGTGAGAGAAAAAGAGAAAACAGTAGATGCTTATCCTATGAGAGAAATACCTGGAGGAGGATATGTACATGTTCCATGGACCAGACAGGATATTCTATCATTTACGAATGATTTCCCTCGACTGAGAGAAAAGCCCGTCGAGTGGTATAGGCAGGTAGACAGGTTTGTGAAATTGTCAAAAGTGCTGTGGATTGACCTGAATAGTCTGTTTGATATAATTGTTCCAGCAGATTTGTGGGCTGAGTGTAAAATAGTTGTAAGTTGGCCTACTGAGGAATATCCAAGAGATCAGAGAACAGGAGCACCAGATCCAGAGGTAATGAGGAAGTATGATCAGGTGATTGTATACCTGAAAAGTAAAGTACCTCCAAAAGAGACAGACTGGGTTAAGATAGATCGAACACATCAGGAAGCAAAAGAATCCGTTCATGCTTTTTATGAGAGGCTGATACTGGCGTTTAAACAATTCAGTGGGGATGAGCACCTGGGTGACAAAGATTTGAGTCATTTTGTATACAGATTTGTATATGGCCTGAGACCTGAGATTAGTGAGAGAATTCGTGAGCATACAGTGGATTGGCAGAGTAAGAAAATAGATGAGATTCTGAGACATGCTAAATACTTTAGTGATGAAATTGAAGCAAAACAGAGAAAGCTGAAAGAGAAAGCAATGTGGGCACAAGTGAAGGTTGCGGAGAGACAAAAAGCACAGTTGGTGGAACAGGCAAATAATTCAGGGAATAGGCCCAGATATGCAGGGAAAGGAGAGGGGAATCTTGAGGAAGCGAAGAAGAAGTTCCCTTGTCACAACTGTGGACAACTGGGACATTGGAGATCTGAATGTACTAATCCACCATTAGCTAATAACGAGAGTAAAACCTTAAATCAACAGGTGCAGAACGAGGGGAATAATCAACAGCAGCAACAACAGAAGGTTGTGAGACAGCAGAGCCAAGAGCCAAAACCGCCCTTGCCGCAGAGTAGAGGGTCACAAAAGTACAATCAGGATTCGGGATTCTACAATGAGGAGCAGGTAAACAAATCAAGGCGTTCTAACCAGGTACAACAGTATTTGTTAAAGAATGAAGGGAGTGAGTCTGAAGGTGATTATTGACGGTGCCGAGGAGAGGAGGAAGAGTGCATACTTGGTGCAACTCTAGAAATAGACCAGGCAGGACCATTTGTAGATGGGAAAATAAATGAAGAAAGTGTTACTTTTTTAGTAGACACAGGTGCGACGAGATCAACTGTCAGGTCAGCAGATATTAGAAATCTTCCTCTCTCGGATGAAGCAATCCAAGTAGTTGGTGTAGCAAATACACAAATCAGGACACGACTTACTGAACCAGTAAGGGTACAAATAGGGAAATTTTCGGAAATGCACAGATTTGTAGTCTGTGACACTAGTCCAGTGAACTTGTTGGGCAGGGATCTGCTATGTAAGATGAACTGTACAATTTTTTGTACTCCGGATGGAATAGCTTTTGAAACACAAGATGAAGATGTTTTGTACCGAATGACTCTAGATAATAGAGAAAGTGAGATGGTTGGTACATATGCTGTGTTTAATCCAGAGGATTTGCCTCAAGAGCTGAGAGACACAGTGAAAAAGACAGTTTGGGATTTTACTGGAGAGGATGTGGGATTGATGAATAATGTAGATCCTGTGAAAATTTCAGTGAAAGAGGGAATTACTTATCCTAACATTCCTCAGTACAAAATGACACCAGAAATAATTGAAGGAATAACTCCTATAATTGAGAAAATGATTCAGCAAGGAGTTTTGAGAGAACTACTGAGTAGTCCGTGTAATTCACAGATAATGGGGCTAAAGAAACCTAATGGGAAGTTCAGGATTGTACAGGATTTGAGAAAAGTTAACAAAATTGTGGTGGCATGTTGTCCTATTGTGCCAAATCCGTCAGTGATTTTGTATCAGATTCCACATGACGCTGAGTGGTATACAGTGATTGATTTGTGTCATGCTTTCTTTTCAATTCCATTGCATCATGACAGCCAGCCGATTTTTGCATTTAGATTTGGCCAGCGTATTTTAGCAAGGTGTCGAATCCCACAGGGGTACACAGAGAGTCCATCGATATTTAATCAGTTATTGAAAAAGTCATTGGAGAGTTTGATCATGCCTGAAAACTCAGTACTAGTGCAGTATATTGATGACCTACTCGTGGCATCAAAGACACGTGAGGCTTGTGAAGTAGATACCATAGCTTTACTGAATCATCTGGCAGATGGAGGGTTAAAGGTATCTCCAGCCAAATTGCAATTTTGCAAGAAAGAGGTGCATTATCTTGGACACAATATTGAAAAGGGTCTGAGAAAAGTGACTGATGACAGGATCAGAATTATCAGAGAAATGAAAGCCCCAAAGACCCAGAGAGAAGTGAGGATGTTTCTGGGAATGGTGGGTTATTGTCGTCAGTGGATAATTAATTTTTCGCTGATAGCAAAGCCACTGATTAAGCTGACAAAAAGTGAGATGAAAGACCCATTGGAACTAGATGGAGAACAAATGGCAGCATTTGAGGAGTTGAAGAGCAGAATGTGTGAAGCCCCTGCTTTAGGTATGCCAGACTATGAAAAAGAGTTTGAGTTGTACTGCAGTGAGAGAAATGGATGTGCACTTTCAGTGTTAATTCAGAAACATGGATTACTGAGAAGGCCTATTGCGTACTTCTCATCGACACTTGACCCTGTAGCTGTGGGTTTACCAGGTTGTCTGAAATCTGTAGCTGCAACATGTAAAAGTCTGGAACAGAGTGAAGGAATCATAATGGGATATCCTGTAAGGGTTTTTGTACCTCATAATGTGGCAATTCTTTTGACAAGAAGCAGAACTCAGTATATGTCACATAGTCGGCTGACTAAATATGAGAAAGTCATTCTGGGAGCATCAAATGTGACTCTTGAGAGATGTGTGAATGTGAATCCAGCAACATTATTGCCAGATAATGAAGGTGTGGGGATAAAGACAGAAGATGATCACAATTGTTTGGATGTGCTGGATTACTGTACAAAACCGAGACCAGACATAAGAGATCTTCCATTGCCTGAGAGTGATCATGTGCTGTTTGTGGATGGATCATGTCTGAGAAATGATGATGGTGTGCTGAGTGCAACATATGCAGTGTGCAAAGTTTCAGAAGTTATGGAAGCATCACCATTGAAAGGAGTGAAATCTGCACAAGTTGCTGAATTGGTGGCATTGACGAAAGCTTGCGAAATTGGGAAAGATCTGAGAGTGACTGTGATGACTGATAGTCATTATGGATTTGGAGTTGTGCATGATTTTGGCCAGCTTTGGCTACAGAGAGGTTTCTTGACGTCGAGTGGGACTCCAATAAAGAATGCTGAGGTGATTGGAAAATTGCTTGAGGCGATACAGCTGCCTAAGGAATTAGCAGTTGTAAAATATGCTGCTCATGGACAAGGAGATGATTTTGTGACAATTGGAAACCGATTTGCGAACGACATTGCACAGTATTGTGCTAAAAATAATCACTCGATTAATAGGGAACGAGAAGGGGAAATGTCTTTTTGTTCTGTGATGTTTACTAATGTCCTAGAAACGTGGGATGAGGTGAAACAGTTGCAGGATGAGGCAGGAAAGGAAGAAAAGAAAGACTGGATCAAGGCAGGTTGTGCCCCAAGAGAAACAGATCATGTCTGGATCTATAGAGATGGTAGACCAGTCATGCCAAATTCTATGTTGTCAGCAATGGCAAGGATGTATCATGGCCAGGGACATTTGGGAAAGGATGCGATGATCAGGTCTTTTAAACAGACTTGGTACAATGCAAAGTTCAGGACGATTGCAGAAAGCATTTGTCAAAGATGTTTGATTTGCCAGCAATTTAACACTGGGAAAAAGACAGTGGTGAGTCTAGGAACAATAGGCAGAGAAGGTGGTCCTTTTACCAGAATGCAGATTGATTTCATTGAAATGCCACAAGTGAACAGATTGAGGTATGTTCTAGTGGTAGTCTGTTTGTTCTCAAGATGGGTGGAGGCTTATCCGACTAGGAGAAATGATGGAATAACAGTTGCAAAGTTACTGTTGAGAGAGTTGATTCCTAGGTACGGATTTCCAGTAACGATTGAGTCTGATAGAGGTGGACACTTCTATAATGAGCTCATGAGTTTGATTTGTGAAGCATTGGGCATACAGCAGAAGCTACATTGTGCTTACAGACCAGAGGCTTCTGGTGTTGTTGAGCAGATAAATGGCACAATCAAGAACAGGATTGGTAAGATGTGTTTAGCCACTGGAATGAAATGGCCTGATGTCTTGTCTCTAGTGCTAATGACTATTAGATCTACTCCAGATAGAACTACTGGTTTGAGTCCACATGAGATTTTGATGGGACGTGCAATGCGTCATGCATTTGTACCTGTCAATAAGTTGATGACAATAACTGATGACATGATTCTGGATTACTGTAAAGGCCTGGCTGACGCAGTTCATTCTGTGTTTCACCAGGTTGGAGAAGACGCTACTACACTTGAGAAGAAGCAAGCTCATGATCTGAGTCCAGGGGACTGGGTGAAGATTAAAGTGCACAGAAGAAGAAATTGCTTGGTTCCAAGGTGGGGAAGGCCAAGACAAGTCATTCTGACTACGACAACTGCAGTGAAGTGTGCTGGTGTGAAGAACTGGGTGCATGCAAGTCATACTCTGAGAGTTCCAAACCCAAAAGATGGGACTGGTAAAGAGTATTTTGAAGAGTCAGATTCCAGTGATGATGAAGAAACAGAACCAGTAAGGAGAAATCAAAATTTTGGAAGAGCTGAAGGAGAAAGAGAGTCAGGTGATTCTTTCTTTCCAGGAGAAGCTTCAAGAGAAACATTGAGAGTTTCAAAAGGGAGATCAGATTCTGTGAGAGAGCCTGAAGTTCCAACAAGCAGTGGAAAAGAAAGAAGAGAAAAGAGCAGTTCCACAGAGACTACTCCTGAATCAGATGAGGAGGTTGAAAATCCTCTTGAGATTACACTTGAAGAAGTAGGGTCAGAAGAAGATAGAGAGGGACAGATTGCGGAAGACCCCCGAGGAGGTGTAGGGAACATTCCTGATAAGCTGGTGAAGGGACAAGTAGACAGCAAGAAGATTGCGTGTCGGAGACCCGAGGAGGGAAAGAAATAGGGAAGTCTCAAACAGTGGTGATAAAGAGTGTGGAGCAAAAGAAAACTGCTGAAGAACAAGAGGCATTTGAAACAGAATCGGATGAGAGTGAAAATGAGAAATCAGAAGGTCGAGTTCTGAGAAAGAGAACTTGGATTGGAGAAAGAAATAATAAAGAGACAAGACCAAAAAAAGTTGTAAGAGGAGATCTTTGGCCTAACAACAGAGTAAAGAAGCTGAGATACAGACTGATAAGAGCAAATACATCGAAAGCTGAACAAGTGAATGAGGTGTCGAGTCAAAACGAAGTGAAGAAAAAGGAGCAAAAGGAGTCAAAAGAACCCGAGGAGATAAAGAGAATTAGAAGACCCAACCAAAAGTACAGATCACCGGAATGGTCTTATGTGGCACTGTCTGAAGGAGGAGAAGAAGAAGAAACAGTGAATCGAGACAATCCGGAGGGGATCTTGAGAAAAGTGGTTGAGGAAAAGGAAAATTCTGTTGGAATCTTAAAAGTTATCCTGACTGATATTGGAGAAGAGTCGGATGCACAGGATGTTGTTGATGATCTGATACAATTTGATATTGCTGAAGAAGGAGTGAAGAGTGATGAATATCCAAATTGAGTGAACTGAAGAAATCACTTGGTGAAAAGTGAAAAGGAGAAAGTCTGAAATGTAGCTGTCTGAAGTAATCCAGAAATAAAGAATTGCAGTAGTGGAGTAGTAGAGGCTAAGTCAAAAGACACGGTCAAAGTAGTAAAATGGCTAACATAGAGAATAATCAAAGTAGATGTGCCTTCTTAAAAAGATGGTGTAGAATGTGCTGCTGCTGTACTGGATTAATAATGCTACTATGGGGTGTTTTAGCTTTATTAGTTACATTTAGAGTTACAATAGGTACATTTGAGATACATACTGAGAATGAGACTAATGTAGAGAAGAATTCACAAAAAGTAGTCCCAACTAGAATTAGTAATACTTACATGCATAAAGATAGGTCAATTAATGATTTTTCTAGTAAAGTTTTTTCAAAATTGCTGTATGAATATGTGAAGACAATGGAAGTAAGGGATTGCTACGTATGTATGCAGTTACCTGCATCCGTTTCAGAGGGTGTTACTTATCACCATTTACCAGCTACGTATGGAATTTCATGTAGTGTGTTGAGTAGTGTTTTCTATTTGTTAGTTAAAATAGATTATGTGATGTCTAACTAGGATAATATTTTTGGGCAATTGCCTATGAACAAAAGGCTGAATCCAGCTAAAGAAGCTAACATTTTTGGTGAGATTTTTATTGAGAAAGAAGAATTAACATTAGATTACATTTTTAAGAATAATTTGACTTGCAGCTTGAAAGAAGAGGAGAAGGCTTTCCTAAACATGGTAGAGGAAAGGAGAATGAGCATGCATGAAAAGGCAGGGAAATACAAAGTGAGTGAGACAATTTGGGACATTGAGATGGGGAAAGAATTGAGGAATGGGGCTAGTCCAACGTTAGCTCTAGATGCACCACAGAAGGGTAAGCTATGCATTACTAGGAAGAAATCCCAATATGATACATATTTTGTTGGGACTAGTGAGTGTCATGATACATACTTCATTGCGACAGGATGGGGTTTCAAGGGAGGAGAGGATCCAGTTTTCCCAGGAGTGTATTATGTTTGTGGGAACAAGGCTTATTACAGTTTGCCTGACCATTGGTATGGCACGTGTTATGTGGGCCTGGTCTTTCCAAAGATCTTTCATATAGATAGAATAGAAGATGTAGAACATATTAATTTACTAACACGATTTAAGAGAGAAACTTGGTCAGAAATAGTTGGTGATATTTTTGGTGCTTTAATTCCAGCAGTGGGAATTTCTTTAAATGCATATGGAATTCGGAAATTGTCAACAGTGGTGGATCGCTTATCGACAAGTACCGCTGGAGGGTTTCTTTTGGTGAATACGGAGATGATTGCCGTACGTGCCATGTCTATGCAAAATCGACTTGCCCTTGATATTCTATTGGCCAAGGAGGGTGGAGTTTGTGGAATGCTGAAAGTTCAACATTGTTGCACTTACATTACTGATGAAAGTAAGGACCTGAAGGTCTATATCAAAAATATTACTGATTTGCATGAATAATTGGTACCACTGGAAGCTGAAAGTATCTGTACCAAAATAGCTAATAAAATAGTTGCTGTTAAGAGTTTTATTGCAAAAATAGGTAGTACTATTATTGGTAAGATATTGTTTCCTTTGACCTGTGTAATTGTTGCTCTGTTGATACTAAGATTGGGGTGTTTGTGTTGTAAAAACAGGGGAGGGAAAAAGAAATTAATCAAAAGAAATTTTGAAAAGAAAAATAAGAGGTCAAAAAGAGATCTACAAGAAATAGAATTAGAAGAATTGAGGGAGAGTGTTTACTTGGAGACGAAGAGGGATGATGAAAGGGAGTCTGGTGTGTAGTGTTGAGAAAGAGAAAAAGACATTTCCAATTTCTCCTAAAATGGGACTAAATTTGACTAAAGTTTTTTTTTGGGGGGTTGTTTATTTGGTGATGATATCACCAAAGGGGGGATTGCTGGAGCAGAGTTTTCTGTTGAAAATTTATTGGGTTTTTTAAGCTCCGGTTTTGTCTATATGTGTTGATTAAAAATATTAATTCATAATTATTAATTATTTGTTTTGTGTGAAAATTCTAATTAACCAACCTGATTAACAAGAGAAATTACGTGGGAAAGCATACATGTTGCAGATGATTTGACTACTCGATGACCATACATCTACCAATCCATGATTGCTTTTAAGCTGCCGTAGCGCTTTAAAGACTCTAGGTTTTCGACCCTTATATCTATCATAGTCAGCATCCCAGATCTGAACTTCTACATGGATGTTAAAGTCTCCACATAACATCAGCGGGATGTCCCACAGGGCCAGTTCTACATTTAACCCCTCTTGTATTGCCGCTTCATCCATATTTGAGCCATATACTGTATATATTACCAGCTTAGTGTCCCCTACTAAACATTCAGCGTTGGCTAACCTACCAAAATTATCTACCAATTTTCTCCCGGTCCCAACAATTCCTTGGCAGGCCAAAATCGCAACTCCTCTATTAGTGGTAGTCTGTCGGGATGCCACAATCAGTGAGAATCCAAGCTCATTTAGTACCATATGTTTACTCCAGGGTATGTGTGTCTCCTGTATACACAGGATGTCAGGTTTCATCAGTCGGAGGTCTGTCGCTACGCGTTGCCTTTTCCCAATATTGTTCAAGCCACAGACATTAAACTGATATATACGTAGCCCACAGGTTGTTATTTTACTTGCCATACCTATCACAAACAGCATACCACATGCATGTCAAAACTTCCTATATAATATAAAGTATTCATATCAGCCAACTTTCTCTTGCTTCAGATTGAGTTTTTTGATAGCCCCTCCTCACACCCCCCTCTATTAACCCCCTCAGCACCACACACCCCACCCCACAACACCCCCCATCATGTGCCCCCCACCACCCCTCTTCCCTCCCCAAAAACAGCAGGTATTAGGCCTTGCGATGGGGGAGTTAGGCTTCCTCCCCGGTATGCCCCCCCCCCTCAATCAAAATTATTTCCTTCTCTATTCCAAAGGTCGAACCGAGAAAAACAAACCAAGAAAAATAAATCCTTAAGTGAATTACATACAGCATTAGGGACCCAACAGCTCAGCCGTGATTTAACTAAACCTTTGTTCAACATCCCCCTTAAAAGGTCCACATCAAGTTCAGATCAGAGCATTAAGCTAAAGCCACCTATAGTCAAACTACTAACATTTCAACTTAGATAGACAAAAGATATTCCTTAGCCTGCACTTCTGTTGTAAAAAAACGTATTTGTCCCTTGCATATAATTTTCAACCTGGTCGGATTAAACAGGAAGGCTTGCGCCCCCTTGCCTTGGAATGGTGAAATGAATTGACATAGTTGCCACCTCCTTTCCACTGTGTGATGGCAAAAGTCAAGCCTGACAAAGAATTGTGTACCCTTCCCCACCCTCTTTCGATCTGGCCTTTCCAGATCATATACAGCCTGGCGTGCTAAAAAGTTATTCAGACAAATCAAAATCGCCCTTGGCCTAGAAGCAGACTGTGCGTCTTCTACAATATATTGTTTAAATGGAAACCTGTGTGCCCTTTGTATTCCACTAGTCCAATTCCACATTGAGAGTTCTGGAAAGGCTTCTATGAATAAATCCACCATGAATTTGCGAACATCCTGGCCCTCGACTCCTTCAGGACCTTTACTTTCTCCATTCTCTCACGGATTCCCTCCAAGGTCAATTTGTGGTTTGCTGCTGCCACCAGCTCCACAACATAGTCCCCCCTCTCTTGTGTATCACCTGAATTATTCTTGGGGTATTCCTCTGAAGACAGCTGCCCTGAGGTACATTGTTACTGATTCCCTCCAAATCATGGTTTACTGCTGCCCCCAACTCCACAGCGTCGCCCCCCTTCTCCGGTGCACTACCTGAACTACACTTGGGGTATTCTTCTGAAGACAGCTGCCCCATAGATGCATTGTCAGCCAGGTCACTACTTGCGCCTCCTAGTACTGTTTCTGGTGTTTTCCCAGCACCCGCTCTAGAAACAGCCGTAGAAGTGACTCTCTTTTTAGCCAGAAATATCGGGGGGACTTTTCTATTCTCCATTCCCTGCACACCTCCTTGCAGCAGGTAATCTGTATTGCTCTGTACACCTTCCGCAGTTGCACGCTGTATACCACGCCCGGTAACAGGAGTCTTCTCACCTCTTGCTGACTTCGGCGGCATACTGCTTCACTGCTTCACCTGAGCTTGGAAGGCTCCGCCTCCTACCACCACCAGGCTCACAATCGCCGGCCTCGCTGCCGCTAAAGACCCAGGTGCTGCAGCGCTGTCGAGCCTTTCTGTGAAGACCACCACACTCAGCCCCAATTCCAGTCCCGTATCGCCATCAATAAGTGTCTTTTCTGACGCCGCCAGTAAGTTAATCTTATCCTATTCTGACTTTGATTTGTCCGGTAGCTTTACCGCTCAGTCTTTCGCATAAGACCCAGAGAGGGGGAGTGACCGGGAGCTCGCTTCTCACTCGTCCGAACCCTCGGATGCCATCTTGCCCTCTGAAAGACATCACACAGCCATTGCGACAGGTGAAACAGATAAAAGCACTTTTAATGTATCATAAATCGATACAAAACTGAAATCATTTAAAATCATTTAAAAACAAGGATTTTGTAAAGCTGATTCCTCTTAACTTTAATACTCAGGTACCGAGTTATTTGCTTTGCCAGTGTTTGTTTATGTTAGCATCAGGAATTACTTATTATTAGGTTACTGTCAAAAATGGCTTTTGACCTTCTTTGAATGGTAAATTAATAATAATAAAGTAAAAGAAACAAACACAAGATGGTTGTCAGTGTAGCTGCTGGAGCAGAGTTTTCTGTTGAAAATTTATCGGGTTTTTTAAGCTCCGGTTTTGTCTATATGTGTTGAATAAAAATATTAATTCATAATTATTAATTATTTGTTTTGTGTGAAAATTCTAATTAACCAACCTGATTAACAAGAGAAATTACGTGGGAAAGCATACATGTTGCTTAATAATAATGTGCAGGTTTTATTAAATGAATGTTGCTAAGTGTTGTTTGTTTTAAAGCACAAAACGCTTTTGAAATAACGTGTACTAATGCTTAAATATGTTGCAGATGGCTAGTTAATTACATACACATAAGGGTATTAGTGGGAATTAACACTGTTTAATCATTGCGATGATGTAGTAACGTTATTTGTATTTCTTTCGATTAAGATGGTTCGTTTTGGCCTAAAATAAGATGGCTGCCAAGATGGCTGCCGTTTACAGCCTGTATTCGAGTGATCGAATTTTGATGAGAGGGCCTTGCTGAACATGGTCGAGAGTCACCTGACCACAGTCTTCGCCTGGTTTAAAAGTTTTCCGTGAGGACAGCAGTTCTGGGCGTAAGTCCAAGTGCCTTGGACGAGGATAAGGTCACAATGAACAATGACAATGCTGCGGTGGCTCTGCTAGAGATATCAAGGAAGAGCGGCTTCGAAAGAAACATTTGTAAACTTGAGTTCCTTCTTCCGTCTTTTTATTTTTGTGATTTTTTCTGAGCGGAGATTTTCCAAATGTAGCGATGCTACATCCTTTCCTGCTCGCTCTGCTCAGCGGCTCAACGCAAACTCAGAACATTTTATGTTGCTATTATTTTGTAATTTTTATTATAAATATACTAGACTAGAGAGGGTCCGTGTTCATTGCATTCGGGATTTTTTTGAGGCCACTTCTTTCCGAACTTGCGTTGGTGAGGATCGATGCTGTGAGGACGGCGACTTGGGAGACTTCTACTAAGAGACCTGTCCTGACCCATTTATGACATTTAGCTAGAATAGGTAACTATGAGAATAATGATTTTATTTTGATTGCCTTTCCATTTGAACTAATTTTAGATAAAGAATCATAATTTAAATACAGTGTTGGTGATTATTTCTTGTTAATTATTGAGTACTCTATTGTGATTATTGTTGTTTAAATCATGACTCAAGACAGTATCAATTAGGTCTCATCGACCTTGTTGTAGATGCAGGGTGTTTAGGAGGTTTCCTCTCTCATGGTTGGTACTGATAGAGTAATCTGAGTGTATGTCAGTGAAATGGGCCCAAGTGTATGGTGAGTGTATGTGCGTGTATCTGTGAAGTTACTCTATCCGTGGAAGTAGGGAGAATTTATATGCCCTGATCTGCACCATAGCAGCACTCATTCACAAGCACGGGCTTTTTTTTCTTCCTTTCTTATCCACTTATGTCTCCAAAATGGCTGACGGCAATTTGTTTAATGCTAATTTAACAAAAAACGCATGCTTAAGCTGCAGTTCAAATTCATTTAAGCATTTATCCCAGTAACAGTGTGCAGTTGAGAGACCCTCATGTGACAAAATTACCCCTCATGCACTACAATGCCAGGAATACATAGGAAGTGGGAGGACACAGAAACAGCGGACAGAATGAAGTGAGAAAGCCAATTGCCTGTAAACTAAGAAGTGATTGACAATGTCTCAAGTACAAATGTCGTCAATAGTTTTGATTGGCCTGACTCAAGGCCCAATCAAAGTGTATGTTAAAGTTTTAGAGGTAAATGGTCTGAGAACAACATTGGCCCCAATTGGAGGGGAGAATTCAGCGTCTCCAGTAAGGGAGCTTTGCGATGAGGATAGGATGAAGGAACCACTACTGCTATGTGACCGCCATGCTCATTTCATCACATCTCTAGTGGCGAGAGCTCAGCTGCTTTTCAAGCTGATTGCCCCTCATCCACCCTGGCACACAAAAAAAATTTAAATGAAGTTTTAATTTATAACTCGCACTAATACCCAGGGGTGTTTAGGCGTAGGTAAAAGTAGAACACGAGTCCTAGGGCTGATCTCCAGAGCCCACAAAGTATATACCCATATAGGTATATACTAAAGTATACACAAGAGGTCTCGAATGCTCGACCTAAAAATGGAAATTGGACACACATACTCAGTGGGTAGTTTTGATCAGAAGAAACATATATATGTTTGTTGATCAGTGGAGTGTTTCTCATAAACTGCTTTTTTGCCTGATAGACAGATTGCATTATCATCAGAGTCTATATAGCAGATCTGAAAAAGGCCACCTGTGGACGCAACGCCTTAGATGGCTCACGCTCTACCAGTATGAGCCTGACGGTACTTGCATGTGTTTTGCAATGGGTGCTTGGTGCCATGGTTGTTCTGTATTTGCTTCGTTTAACTTCTTGCTGCTGTTGGCGGAAAACTGCACAAAACTATAGGCAGGGGATGAGGGTTCAAATCTGTGCCTGTTCTTGTTAACTACTTACCTGGACACAGCTCACCAAAATATTGTTGTAGCTACTTTTTTATTGTACTCAAATTCTCGCCTCTGTGTGGTTGAATTTCTCTCTCCGTATTCACAAAACTGTTGCTGTGCAATGGCTTAAAGTAACCAAACAACGTTGGTCGTGCCACAGAGAGTTTTTTGTTTACTTTAAGCCATGTTGGACAATAGCCTGCCGTTGCTGTGTAATTGGTCTAAACAACATTGACAACAGCAATTCGTCTCCCACAGGCAATACCTATTGGCTTGGCCAATGCTTGTTTTTTACTGCCCCTTTAAACCCGGCGATGATGAACAGCAAAAATGATGAACAGCAAAAAACATGTAACATAGTCCACTATAAATTGGGCAGACACTATTATATGTGAACCTCCGATGGGTCCTACTTCATCAGGCCATTGGAGGTGTATGTCAGAAAAGGACCCAGAGTAGGCTCTGTCACTGACATACTTAAGTTCCACTAGTGCCTCAGTAAATCAGGCAGCCGGTTTGGTTTGGTGGTGAGAGAGCAATGCATCACAGTTGCGACGTGTACCCTCTCACAGTCAAACTCTAAATAAGGCCTTTAACACTGTACTAATGCCCTACAAGGGCAAGTCCCTCCTTAATCAATACATGCTACACCTCAATGTTCATCAGGTTTATCAACTAATTTTGTAACCAAACTTATCTACTGAAGCATCCCACTTAGCCAGCAGTAGAAATTAAATTCTGCATACGTCCACATTTTCACATTAGCAAGCTAGCTACCGAAGTAAGGGGCCTGAGTCGAGGTCCAAACCCTTAACACCAGTGCTTAATTTGAGCCGGTGGTTTCCTCAACTCTGCACAGGCATTTCATTGTCAACATTAGTGCTAGTGACAGTCTGCCACAAGGTGGCGCTGTCTGGCTAATTTAGAGAGGATATCATCAACTGTTAATTACTAATTCAATATACATTAAAAATTACTATTACCTGCTGTCCAAGCCATTCTTATAGCTTTGGGGGCCTGAAAAAGTAAGAACTCTCACACTTGTAGGATCATGATGGGTGGTAGCTGTGTTGTTACTATCATTGGCAGAAAAGTAGCAGCAATGTGTGGTGCAAGCCGCAGTGGCCTTCTGACCGGAGCCCTGGCACCTATGTGTTTTTTTTTGTTTGTTTTTTACAAATTAAGCACTGGCTTATCACTCGATGCTATAAAAATAGTACTGTTACCCTGGTTGATAATTAGTACAAAACATCAATTCCGTCTGTGATGTGTGCTTTAAAAACAGTCATATAACGAAATGGGAAATTATTTGGGACCTGCTCAAAGAGAACACCAGAAACAACACCAAAATGGCCCCTTGTTGAGTCAAAGATACAGTTTGACACGCTCTGCATTGACCACCGGGCTGTTTGGTGTCTGGTGGACAGGACTGCCTTCAAACTTTTAACCTCTGCACCGCTCTATTCCAGTTCGAGACATTCGGCAATAATCAAACCTCATTGTGTTTTAGATTATTTTTCCGAAGCCTTCTTCTAAAACTGTAAAAGACAATTTCTCAGAGATAAGACACGAAAATTGGAGCCTGCCGCGCCTCCTTTGTGCAGGGCGCTGTTAACGCGGTCTCCCATAATTGCATCTTTCTCCTCCGAGACTGGTACCTGATCCCTATCTGGGCAAGCTGCTGAATGCTGATTGTGTTTACCCTTGGGGCACTGTGCCATGCAGACGGCTGGCTGGGACATTAACTTTCTGTCTGCTCCCTCCCTGTGCTTCCTCATCCCCAGCACGCGGAATCTTTCCACTTCCCCAGCACCTCACTCTGCCTTTGGCCACATTTTTGAGAGTCAAAACATCTCAGTCTGAGTCCTACAGATTCACACCCGCCAGTCTAGTTGTTCGCTGTTGGATTGTACCACTTCCTTTGTTCCTTCCCTTGATTACATTATTGATTGAACTATTTGTGTTTTAGATATGGTGACAGCCAAGACCTTAGATTTCACTATTATATATATAATATACTTGCTTATAGGGCCAGCACTCTTCATCCATTGGTCTGCTATTGTTTCATTCAGAATTTTCTTCCGCCCACTACTGCATACAAAATGGGGCTATTGGTCAGCACACTTCAACCACTGGCTAAATTTCCTGTGTGAAAATCTAAACTCTGTTTGCATCCTGCTCATATGCACTGATGCATTACAATATTAATGTTTACGCATGTGATAAAGAACATATCAGTGTTTTACAATCAATTATGGGTGTTGTTTTAGAGTGGTTTGTGGCTTCCAGTAGCTTTGCATATACTTTCTAATTGTAATGGTTCTTGTAGGCCTGGGAGCCATGTTTTCCAGGGTTGTGCACTTGCACGTTTTCAAGAAGCGCAACCTCGATTTCACACCTAGCAAGTGGAAGAAGGATTTCAAGATAATTTTGAGCCTAGTGTTGTATTTATGAACAATGTGTTTTCAATGATATTCTGGGCTTTCTCAAGGGGAAGATCCTGTCACCTACTCATTAGAGGCACCTTAGGTGAAGGAGAAGCTTCTCCGGGGGAGCTGTGGTGGAAACTGCCCACTGCTGAACCTGGTGCATTCACTAAAAGTACGAGTGCAAATCAAACCAAAACGTTAGTTGAGGCCTAACTGCGCTTACCAATTGTTTGTTCTTGCTTGTGTATGGTTTTGTGGATAATGTATTGTCAAAAAGGGTGTGCACAAGTGTTGTTTGGTTAGGAGATAACAAGAGAAAGTAAAAATAAAATGGTTGGGTAGGTAGTCCTGAGAGGGGTCGAGAGAATAGAAAATAAGTATGAATATGAATTTACAGTACAGAGTGAGAGGTGCCTAGAAATAGTGTGGTAATTGGGAATATAGTCAGAAGTGCCAGGACCTGAAGCACAAACCACTTGAGGATGAAGTTGTGACAGAACAGTAGGCCTGGGCGGAGATCGCAGAGACGTGCTACTCACAACTTCGCGAAGTGGTCAAAACACTCTGCTGCGCTACGTGGATTTGCACCGGCGGACAACGTCTTCCATCACCTCTGTTCCCATTGCGTTTTTACATCAAACACAGCCTGGAGTACGTTCTCACATTGGAAATCGTGCATGAACGGCACCACGTGGTTCGCATGGGTGCGGAGGCGCCCATGGTTCTAGCTCTGTTCACAGTGCTGGGCCTGCTTTCGAATCCCTTCTCAATCTTTTCAATCCTCCACCCTCCTAATTAATCTACACCTCATTTTTATTTATTGCACTTGTGTGTGGTTTGGCGTGTGTGTATTTTACGTTTTTTGAAAAAATTTCTTGGTATTTTGTGAGTTTTTGCACATTTTTATTCTTCTTTACTCATTTATTTATATTTCATTTCCTTCCTTCCTTCCTTCCTTCCTTCCTTCCTTCCTTCCTTCCTTCCTTCCTTCCTCCCTCCCTTCCTTCCCCTTTTTTTCTTTTTTTCCCCACCCAGAACCATATCAGAGTCTGGTGAACAGGAGAGCAGCGGCGCAAGGGCCCCCAGGACTGCGAGCAGCAGCAGTAGCCGCCTTCCCTGCATTCAGCGGTGTCACCAGGGGGTGTAGCCCTGGGCAATCTTTTGTGAGGCGAAGGTGGCAGCACTAGTTTTTCCATGCAGCATCACCTTCGCTTCATGCTGGCAGTAGGCAGCAGGCCTGGCAGTGGGTACCCCATGCAGGAGCATCAACTGCATTGGGGGAGAGCTGGGCTAGTGTGTGTGGCACACCAGCCAAATCCAATGCACCCAAAGCAGCTGACACACAGCTGGGCAGATATCCTCGTCCGGGAGCAAAACCTGCTCGGCGTTGAGATTGCTGGACTCAGTGAGTGTTAATTATTTGTTGTGTTTGTGTTCTATAATACCTTTTTTTCCGAATAGAATGCTTTTCACACTCAGAGGTAAGTTACGTTTAGTTTGCATTAAGAATATTATTATGTGGTCTAGTTTGAGCTAGGCATGTGCTCGGCGCTATCTAATTGTACTCGTCGGCGCTCTCGTTGGCTGATTATTTAAGAAGCCATTGCAGACTCTTTTGTCCTCCTGCCACCATAGAGAATTAGTGATATCAGTGAGTTAGCATTCTCTGTGACTTACTTTATGTAGCTCGTACAGTCCCAAGCAATTTCACAGTGATGTGTAGTACTAGTATACATTTATGCATTGCAAAAAAAAGGAGACTGAGTTCGTAGGTCCGGGAAGAGCTGGGGAGGAGGCTCCGACCATCAGCGCCACAACTGAGGGCTCTACCCAGCCCAATAAGTCATAATATTTGTTATTATTATCTCTCTAACTTTAACCTCTGCCCACTATTGAACTACATTTAATTTTGCCATGTTTATTTTTGTATGCAGTCTCCTTTTTTTCCAACTCCCCTATTTAATTTTTGTTTTATTCCTGTTATCTCCACAGTATCTTTTTTTCCTTATTTCATGTTGTTTTTTTTTTGGTAGCTGACTCTTTCCAGTCTGTACTAGTCTGCAGTTATCTTCTGCCTTGTTGATAATCTTTCCCTCTCCCCTACATATCTTGTGGTACTGTAAGACTAAGAACAGATTTTTGGTACTCTACTGTCTGCTGTGTAGACTGAAGGCCCAACTAATAAAGTATAATAAATAATATTCACCATGTATTTTTGATGAGTAGGCTTTCTTTTTCTTGCTTGCGCTCTAACAGTTAATGAGAGAGTGGTCATTGTCAGTGACGACCCCCCAGTGTTGTGCTGTCTTATTTATTCATGCAGTGTGCCAACAGTTCCCAAGACACTGCAGCATGGCTGGAAAGAATGAGGTCCCATTGTTTTTTCCAACAAACATAATAGGTCTTTCATTGACCAATATTATTGCACCCCTTTATTGCGCTTCAATGACTCAGAGTACATCATCATCATCATCATAGGCTATAGCTCTTCCCCCATTACTAAAATGTTTTGGTTGGCTTGCCTACCTGACTTTTCTAATATTGTGAACCAACAAAATACCAAGAGGGATATTTTTGATAGAAGATACTGCAGTGCTAAAAGACCTGTAGTTATGTATTGCAGTTGTATTTGTTTGGTTAAAAAAATTAAGGAGAGGTGTAACCGGCTTCTAAAAAATGTATAATGTTTTGTTTTAGCTACATAATGTGCTGCCAGCTCAAGTGCCGCTGCAGGAGGAGAGGGAGAAGCGGTGGCAGGGACTGGCAGTGAGAAGTCACATTGCTTGCCTATTGACAATTACTATTACTAATTACTATTATACTCACTAGCTATAAGGGTACATCATGACTTGCCATTGTGACCCACCCTCATTAGCAGCTACATCTGTGGTTGAGTTATGGCCTCTTCTATCTGCAACTCAGCAAAAACTCACCTAAGGTACCCTAAAAATTATGCCTGATGAAAGCAGAAAAGAACAGAAGATTAACAGAAAGGATGGGTGAAATGGAATATGAGTGAAAGGATGCGTGGGTGGGTATTGGGTAAATGGATGGATGGGTGAAAGGATGATTGAAAGAAAGGATGGATATTGAATGGATGAATGATTGATTGGAAATGTTGGTGAAAGACTAGATGAGAGAAAGTAAAGCTTAAATCATGGTGGCTATGGGGGAATATAGAAGAATGAAAGGATGAATGAATAATTGCTTGGATGAATAAACAAGGGAGCTCTTCTGGAGAGGGGCATACTGATCACCTGCTTTGTTTTATTGTTATCAAAGTTATGGTGCAAAGTCAGGGGTATTTTATGTTTAGTTCTAATTCCTTGACTCACTGTGTTTGTTAAGCCAGACAGATATGTATCCCACCCATCATCAGTCATCACCCCCTTCCCTGCCCATGGCATTTTGCCACCCAGGACCGAAGTGCAGTATGCCTAAATTTATGACTGCAGTGTTGGCTGTGCAATGTGTGTCTGCTTCAGTTAATGCGGCATTTACAAAGTTTTCAATGCATTGAAAACTGAACACACAAGGTGTATTTCTCTTTGCCCACTCAGTCACCTCTTAGTATTTCACTCCTTTATTCTTTCCAAAGTTCTTTTGTCCCAGCCTAACAAAAGATTGAAAAATTCATTCTTGGCATGTGCCTCATTTTTATGGACATTTGAAGTGATTCCAAAATCTATTTCATTGTTTCCTTCAACAGAATTATTTTACGCTGTTCTGATTTTTCCTTTTTGACTTTCATCAATTACAGTGACTAAATAAGTTAAAGCTTAGGCACATGATGAATCGATGATCAGTGACACCCCTCTATTCTATAGCAAAAGCTCTGCTTTCCTGCCTAATCCCTCTACCTTACCCTGCAGTAGAGTAAGTCAAGTGCCCTTTCCTTACTGCTCAGCGAATGAATGTGTTGGAAATAATTTGTGGTTGTGGGAAAGGCTAGTGAGTAAAGTGGGACTAAGTGCTTGATTTTATTTCAAGTTTGGTGTATGGGATACTATGTGATGAACGCCAAATACAATCTATATAGCCCCGTTCCTTTCCCTGTAGTGCAGTAAATTGTTTCCCCACCGTTTACTTACCGCAGGCAGGATAATAATATCCCCATTTTATACGTGACATGTGTGACATAGGATCTTATTTATTATTCAGCTGCCTCTTTGGAATCAGGGTAGAAAGAGAAAAGCATTTGTAGAAAAACAGGGCCATTGTGATTAAAGATAAATAATTGTCAACTAAAGATGCCCCAGCTGCAGACAGTAGCAAAGTACCTGACGCGCTGGCTAGCATGCCTGCATTAATTTAGCACAACAACTTGTACTCTATTGTGCATAATGCAATACTCATTGATGAGAGGGAATTTATTTGTATTTTTCCACTCAAAGTGTCTGTTTAGTTACTAGAAAAGCCTTCAAGAGAAAAAATAATTAAATCCCAGCTTTTTAAATCTTGTGTTATTCTGCCTTCATTCTTTTCTGCCAGCCAATGCTTTTTATGGGAGGCATGTGTGGGGAAAAATAAAATTGTCCCTGTGACTCTTATAATCATAATCATATCAAATTCCAATGGCCCTAGAACACCTGCAATGTGCTGCAACTGTGCCACCCACTACTTAATTTGAAACAAGTGTTTACAATTTGTCTTTTTTTTTTCTCGAAATAGTTACTCCTGCTGGTTCACCAGCATCACCCACCAAACAGGAGATAGTGGCCGGCTACGGCGGCAGAGGCTGGAGACCATCCAGTCTGAATACCAATGGCTAATGGCCCTGGGTTATTAAGAGGCAGAAGTAGCACCCTCTGACCCAGGCCCCAGTTCAGCAAGCCAGCCCCAGTTTCCCGCCCATTACACAGAAGGTGCTATCTGTCAGGGGCCCTGACTGCCACTGCTACCACTACCTCCCACTCAGACAGGCATTTCCAGTGTCACCTCCTGCAATGGTTTGATAGCATTGAAAGCTGGCAAGAGAGCATAGAGCAGAGCCTGGACCAGCTCCAGACAGTGTATACAATTCAGTCTTTGAAGACCTTTTTAAAAAATAATTTGGAGGGAGGAACTTGTTGTGAGTGGAGAGGATGGGACGGGAGTTGGGACTGGGTGTTTTTATCTTGGACTTTTGCTTGGACATTGGTTGTGGATGGGTCAGTTTGTTTGGGGAGAGGGATGGGCCTGTTGTGGGTGGAGAGGGTGTTTTTTTTTATAAAATACTAAAGGGGAAAATCATTTTACCACACTTTATGCCTGAAGTACTATTACTTTGCACTGCTGCCTTTTTGCGCAGCCTGTGTTTTTTAAATCTGTTCATAAAAGTGTATACTGATATGATATTCTGTATGTACCCATGATTTTTTATGCATA
Organism: Triturus cristatus; assembly: GCF_964204655.1. Taxonomy (NCBI): domain Eukaryota; kingdom Metazoa; phylum Chordata; class Amphibia; order Caudata; family Salamandridae; genus Triturus; species Triturus cristatus. The sequence goes on along the minus strand of NC_140590.1, from coordinate 1,531,343,619 downwards.
TTAAATTTACTTTCAATAACAAATATGGAACAAAAAATAAATAACACAGCCTGGGGGCAGAGGGTTAGGGTTTTGATGAATGGATGAGAAAGCGGATTTGGGGAAAGGTGTGACAAAGACAACACAAGGACAATATTTATCTGGGCGATAAGCAGTTCATCCTCATCATCAATCTGTTGTGGAAGGATATGAAAGAATGAGTTTAACACAGTAAGGTTCAATGCACTGCAAGCAGCCCTTCTGCCCCTGAGACCCAAGTTATTCGATATCTAAATGTTCTGCAAAATTGGGTAAATTGGGTGGTACATCTGCATTCTCATCTGGAATGTCTGTCACTCTTGGGTGCCTGTCTGGACTGGTCTGGTAGGAGCAGGAGTGTTGAGCTCAGCTTTCACCTTTCATCCGTGCAGGAGACAAAAAGGCCTGCAGATTGTAAAACAGAAACTGTATTGTAAAGTCAAGGAGAAGGTCACATGGAAGGTAATCTTCTTGAGGAGTGTACCAAGAAGACTCCGAGGCGGAGCAAAAAACAAGATGACTTGGAGTTTAATTTTTGCCACCAGTGAAACATACACACTTAGGAGCATTTGCCAAATTAACGCACCTCTCTCCATTCCACATAGTTGGGTACTAGGCCTCAAAGTCATAGCTTCCCTTTGAAGTCGATAACTTCCTTCTTCTAGCTGTTGATGAGGTAATCACGCCTGGGCCTTAACATCCTCCTCCGGGCTCCGACTCGAGTAAGGTAGATGTGTAGTGCACTGCTGTTGAAGAACAAGTAGAGAAACAGAACTGCAGTATTTTCTATAGGTCTTTCTTTGTTAACTAAAGTGACTGGTCTGCTCTCTGAAGAAACATTAAAAAGCAGTGAACCTAGCAAGTAAATCTCGCTAAGTGTGAAAAGGCCAATCACCTTCAGGAAAAATGATCACTCATCAGGCCCCAAGCATTGCAGATCATCAAAATCAAGTTTACAAATTAGTTGAATATTTTCCCTCACTATCTGCCATTAAATGAATCAGCAATCACAATCACTCAATAATATATCACTCATTGGTGCAATAGTTACCTGCTCCAATCCAAGCATCGTGGTAGGTACACTATGGTATCTCCTTTTTGATGTAAGCAACACATTGTAATTTGGCAGTCATGGAAATCAAAATAATCTTCTTGGGCAGCCTTTCTGGGTGATAAAAAAAGGATAGGAGTGGACTGTACAGGTAACGTTTTGCTATGTAAGTTTGACCAGTTACCAGGAAACATTATCAACCATCAGGCACCAAACATTTCAATTCACTGAAATCAAGTGTACCATTAATTGAACACCTTCCTTCACTGTCTGCCACATAAATCATCAATCATCCCTCACAATCACTCCCTTGTTGTTGCAATACTTGTAGTTACCGCTTCCAATCCAAGTACGGGTTGTATCTTTGAGACAGGCAACACATTGGAATTTGGCATTGGCACTCTTGTAAATCAATGATCTTCTATGGCAGTCCTGCTAAGTGATGCAAAAAAGGATAGGCATGCAAGGGAGGCAGGCATTGTCTCATATGTCATGAAGGAATGGAAGCGGTTTCTTCATTGTACACTGGTCCAACTGCAATTTGGCCTTATGTGTGACTGAATAATGGCGGGGCAATATAAATCTGACACAAACATAATGTTACACTAGCTACTTTTTTTGTTTTACAAATAAAGAAATTAAACGCGAAATTATTAAAAGGTTCTATGGTGGTACTGGCATTCTCATTCCAGGAAGCAGAGTTTGTCCTTAAACTCAGGTGGTTCACCTCGAAGTTGGTCAGCTAAGTCACTTGATTCTGACCAATCTTCTTCCTTCTCCTCCTGTGCTGTTTCAGGAAAGGTGTAATAGTGTGATATAAAATGTTGGTTTATAGTGATCTTGGTCAATCTCTCCATGTTTTGAGGTGAGAGACTGTTCCTTCTCACTGTAACAATTGCACCAACTGCACTTAATACAGTCTCAGCAGACACATCGCCTTCAGGACAAGCCAGATACTTTATAGCCAGCCTGCTGACCTCTGCCATTGGTGGATATTCCCAGATCAATACATCAATGAGTTTTGATCCACATAGACCTCTTATGGATCCTCCAGATACTCCTGGAACATCCTCTGGATGGTCATTGGTGCTGCCACTTGGTCAACCTCTTTTGCCATCCCCTCTGCACTGGACTTTAGCCCTGCCATTTGATACCAATCCAATGCAGAGGTTGGGTCCCATACGTCTGTTGCTGTTATTGCTGTTGCCAGTGTTATGGTTGCTGTGTTGGCTGCTGTGAGACAAGACTGCACTCTCTGGAAGCTGAAGGCGGCACCCCAGAACTGCGGAGTGGAACTCTAAGTTCCAGCTGTTCTTCTTCCAGGTCTCCAACTTGCTCAACAATCCACCTCCTGTATTTTGAAACATCACCTTCAGGAAAAAAAATTAAAGTGGGCACCATTGTTTTGTAGCATGGATCAAGTAGTGTGGCACAGATGCACTGTTTGGATGAGATGAAGTCATGTTGTAGCCTTCCATTACAAGCCAAGCAATAGAGTAAGCTCTCAACCGAGGCAGGTGCTCCTGTGTTTTCATTCACACCTGCGAGTGCGAACCTTTCAGACACCTTCTTTAGCTGGTCCGTTAGCAGATGCAACAAAGGGATAGATTGCCCCATCGGACTGTCCTCCTTGCTAACTTCCCGTATGAAAACCTCAAAAGGGAGTAGCATCTGTGTCAGACATTTGACTAGGCCCCATTTGTCTGCATCCATGGTCATAAATTTCCCAATTGCATCCCCTCCTCTTTGAATGACAGAGTCATTTATCTGTTTGTAATGCTCAAACAGATGTTGTAAATTGTAACAAGTAATAGGTCAAATTCCAAAGTGTTGACACCTCCTGTATCAGGGCTTTGACTGGCACTCTATTAGCATGCTAAACAATCCGCAATTGCTTCCAGGATTAAAAGAATGGCTGAAATGAGTACAGATTCTTCTGCAGGTGGTCAATATGTTGCTATGTTTTAAAAAAAAAAAAATTCTACCACCAAGTTGATGCATTGTGCCAAACACAGGACCCTGAAATAGCCACCGTCTGCCATGGTCTTGACAATGTCTGAAAAACAGTGTGTTTAGACTGCACTCGGACTTATTCAATGCTTCAAATTTGCTGCCTTGCAACAGGACCTGCTCATGTCCATGTGATAAGTATCCTAAGAAATGTACATCCAATGTATACTCAACACAAAGTGCACTACTCTGGACCTCTAGGGTTCGTCCAATAGTATACCGATCTAACCAAGGTCAATACAGTAAAACAATCATTTATGATTTTTTCTTTCATATGTAATTTACTCTTTACAATTCTTCTGATATGGAAGCATAACCAACCATAACAAAATTAATCTTGCTCAATAGAGTTTACACATGTATCAACAATATTATAACTCAAACAATGTTACACCACATCGCTTCAATTAATATCCACATTTCAGCTTTGTAAATGCTTTATTTCCCATGCTTCTTTTTCCAATGCATTTTGGTTTTTTTAACCCTTCTTCAGGGAAACTGCAAAATTAATATTTAAATGTTTACACTATACATTCATTAACAACCAGGAGCAGTGTTTTAATTAATCATGCTTATAAGTGGTGTTTCCACTACAAATTAAGTGAGGAAAAGGATGTCCATCACTTGTGTGTTCTCCAGTCAACATTCAAAGCTCAAATTGGGCTTATGCACAAAAAAACGTGCCTTAGGGTTAACCCAGTGCAACCTTTGTGGCAATCGAGTTTGTCCATTCGAATCCGTGACCTCTAAGTAACTAAATGCCAAAACTTCTCATCCAAGAAAATGCCTACAGGACCATAGCCAATAAACACCATGTGCCCAAATATAAATTCTACACCTACCAAAAGCTTAAAACCAAATCTGTCGTATCCAGTGTTGGTCATGCGATGCAAGCTTGACCACTAGAGAAAACATGGTCTGTATGTTAAAAAACATACTGCTATCACTGACATAAGTGACTAACTTGGTCTAACAAATTACTTACTGGACAAAAGAGCGTCAATTCATGGTTCTCCACAAATTTAAAGCTACTAAGGGCAAAGTTCATATGAATGGTGTTGCTTTAGAGCAGACTGAAGTGTTCACCTACCTGGGGATATCGTTAAACAGGAAGTTGAACTGGAAGCCACAGATCGATATGCTTGCCCTGAAGCACGCGCAGTTGGCTGGGGCCCTTCTAAAAGAACACAGGCTTTCACATACCAGACCTATAGCCCCTGCCATCAAAATTTATAACACCAAAGTTGTAAGCTCCATTTTATTTGGCGCGAAATTGTGGGGCCACGAGGACATCAGACCTATGGTTACCGCCCAAAATAAATTTATGAGGGCGCTAACAGGTCTGCCGCAATCTACTCCATTGGTGTCCTTATTTTTGGATCTGGGATGTCATCATATTGAGGATCTAGCTCGATTTAGGCCTATAGCTCTTTGGAGAAGGCTATGGGCCACTCCCGAGCTCTTATTATATGCTAAAGCCCTTCTGGATTTCAGGGGGGCGGGGACCCTAAGTAAGATCAGATGGCTCCAGTATATAATAGAAACCTTAATAGAAATGGGGATGGGTAATTTGTGGGAGAATCCCGAATCGACCCCCTTCCCCTCAAAAAAAAAGAGCTTAAGGTTGTCTATATGGATCTGGTGAAGATGAAGCGCTTTTCCTCCATCACAGGACCTACCCTGTCCAGGGACTTTTTATTGATAAAGCATGAGCTTAGGTTTGAACCCTATTGGGATCTCATTTTAAAACCACTGGTTAGGAAGCTCTATCACCAGTTTAGGGCAGATTCCCTGCAAATTAGAGCGTTTACCAGTAGATGGTACAAGCCCACGACAGAATTGTGTCCCTCGTGTTTGGTCCAGTCAGAATCCATCCCCCATATACTATTTGTTTGCCCGGCCTATCGATCACCAAGGAGGAAATGGCTCAGACCTATCTGTACTAATCTTGGCACAAGAGCTGCCATTGAGGCCTTGAGAATTTTACAGACAAGTACCCAGGAATCTATTGTTATTGCAAAATTCTTGAGTTGGGTATGGGTGATTCAGGCTAACAAACTTAAGGCACACTGACCTGACTTGCTTAAATTGTCTGTGGGATGTGGGGTAGTTTGATTTTTATATATTTTTTTGTATAAAGGGGTAGATGTCGTATGGTTTACCCTATTTTATATCCTACATCTTTTTTATAACAATTGTTTTATAATACAAGACTAAGATGAATTATCGTTTAATACTTATTCTAATTGTATTATTGTGTCTGCTACATTAATGCTACTTTTCTATGACTCAATCATTTTAACTAAAGAATTCTTTTTTAACTGCTAAATTTTAATAGATGCAATGTCTTTTATGGTTTTATAATCGAAATAAAGACTTTATGAGCTTGAACTTGGAATGCCCACCCCTACACCCGTTGCCCACCCCTTTCACACTAAGTATAGCGTGAAAGGGTGCCTTATTTACAAGGCAGCGTTAAGCTATGTTAATAAGGAGCAGCACCTATCGCCACAGGCACATCAATAAATGTGACGTTCTTGTGGTGATAGGGGAATGTAAATATGTACCTCAGTGCCTCATTGTATGGTAAGTTGTCTTCCCTACGGTCCTTCTCTGTGGCTCCCGCAATGTATTTCTTACATGAAGGAAGATGGGTCTTTGGACAATCAATCCTTTTTCTTCTTCATGGCCTTTTCTGAATATTATTTGAGGGGCATTGTGAACAAAACTGTATCTGCTTTAATACAGGGCATCAACAGTCTGAAAAGAAGGTACAATCTGAGGAATATCAACTGTAGATTTCTATAAGATTGGTCAAAGTTCCCTGCTCCTGGTGATCACCCTGCAGTTGCTGCATGTGGGACGGACCTCATATAGTTGCAGCACTAGCCTCACTGTGTCTAACCCCACCTTCTGATCTTCTCCCCCGTCACAACCCCTTGGGCAGGAAGCCAGAAAGCACAGGCAGATCCAATTATCTTGGCATGGGACACCATTACAACTAGCTTTCTGCTCTAACCACGGCAGACTATTCTGGAGCTTGTGTTACTTTATGGTAAGGCTTCTAGTGAATAAGTATTGAGGACCGTTACGAAACTGACCGTGCATCTCATGTAAACCTTGTTAAAGATCAACATAACTCAGGAGTCCCAGATCAAAATATATGTTGAGTGAAAAAAGGCATTACTTTGAGGAAAGTGAAACACAAAATATATACTCTAAATCCGAATTAATAGAGAATGATGGAAACTGGATTATACTGAAAACGAACTGCAAAAAAGTTGAATGATTACACCTCGATAACCAATTGCGATACTTCATGAATAAGGATGAAAATAAGAGTTTCATTCATTGCAAGCCTGTCATGGCTTATCTGGTCGGGTCGAGGGTGAGGAGGATGGTGAGGATGCATTCCCCCTTATGTCTCCCCTCTCCTCTGTTTCCAGTCTCCCTTGGATGCATCCGTGTGCGAGTTGGAAGACGCCTTCAAGTAAAATGACTTCCTGGACTTGGCGACGGCTCACGTGATGGGATCACAAAAGCCAAGCAGAAGCCCAGTTGCTACTACGACCGGCTTCCCTCGCTATGACAGAATCGTCCTGAGTACAGCGGAGTACTCACCCAGGGAAAACCAGAGGAGCCCCGAGAATGGCAGCAAGACAAACGGAGACACCATGTTCCAGGCAGACTGTCATCCGTTGAAGGAGATTGGCCCGAGGACTCCTACATAGGAAGCAAGAAGCGAGCGGGACCCAACCCGGCAACACAAGTTATCCTGCCACATTCCTGGAGGAGCATGGCTCTCTCAGGTACGTGGTCACAGCAGGGAATTATTAAGTAAGGGACCATCAGGCGCTAGGGTATCTGAGGTGGAGAAGGGAGGGGGTTGAGTCTGTCTGGGGAAGAAACCAATGCTGTATATTTTGCATGAGCGCAACACTGGTGGAGGAAAATCAGATGAATCGTCAACCTCCCCCCACTCCTTCATCCCCTCCTAAGCATAACACAGAGCCGTTTGACTTAAAAGAGCTCTCTCTCTCTCTCTCTCCCTGAGGGACAGCCCCAGCGAAGTCAGCAGGAAGGACTGAGGATTCCCTCCCCAGAGAACAGAGCATCAGGAGAAAGAGACTTGCACCCAGCATAAATACCTCTTGCTTCTTATCCTTCAGTGCCACAAACCCATACTGCATAATTGACATAGAGTCATATGGTACGATTTGAATAACTTATGATAAGCCTTTTTTAGGTCTCACCTGAGAAAGCCTTGCTGTGCCACTTGCGAGACATTTAGTTTCCATACAGGTGGCTTAAATACTGCTCATTGCTTACCATTGTTTGGTTTCATTGTCATTCTCATTTCCTTGTTTCTCTTTGGGCAGTGTGTACCGTATTCACTTCCTCTTCATATGTTTGCCCCTCCTATGGAGCATTGCCCAAGTACTGCTCCTCCATAGATTTGGAGCATTTCTGCTCTCTCCCTGCACATCAAACTGCGTGCTGTCTAGTGCCAATGCAGGCACCCTTGCACCATAGTTTTTGTGCAGCAAGATTCACTTTCCTGCACAAAAGAAATCCTTAAAGGTATTTTCCTCCTTCTATGTGTGATGCAGAATACATAACACAAAGAAATATGTCTCACTAGGGAAGGTGTAGCATTTTGATGCAGTCCCAGGTTTACTAGCTTTAAATCTGGGACTGAGCCAATGTCAATGAGTGGATGCATGGGAACACCCATGATCTACACATGGAATGCCTCCCAACTTGAAATGTAACATAACACACCGCAAGCCAGTGCGCTGCTTTACATTTCATTACAAAATCACGACAGGCAGCGCAAATTGCTCCGTGCATGGTTTTGCAAACATTACTGAAAACTTTCCATCGCAGGGCAATGCAAGGACAAACAGAGGCTTGATAAATCTGGCCCAGAGGGTCAGATATTCTATTACCATTCACACACCAGGAATGTGGAATTGGCAGACTGACCTTTCTAAATGCGAATGGAGTTTGCTACGCAAATATATACTAATAAGTCACATCACAAAATGTAGATTAGCAATAAATTGCAAAACAACCTCCCTAATGAATATAAATGTTATGTTATAGTAATTTATAATGCGCACAAATCACCTCGGCAGGGGTATCTCGGCACAACAGTGAGTTGCAGACAAGGGAAAACAGCTAATTAAACGGTATTGTTTCCAGCCTTTTCCTAAAAAGAAAGTAGTCTGAACATGTTAAAATGTGCAGTGGTAGTTTGTGCCAATAATGAGGAGCTAGGTAGGAAAATTACCTGCCCCAGAATGAGACTTCCTGACCCGCAGTCTATTGAATGCTATGAAACGTGCAATATCGAAGCAAGTGCATGTGTTCAGTTTGTGTAGAACTACAGATTGAAGGAGAAGCAATAACAGCAACCCAGATAATGGGAAACCATTTGAAACACATTTTTGCCCCTTGTCACACCTTAAGGGGCTCAACACTCGCCAGTGTGGAAGTTCTTGAAATTCATTAGGGCCAGTTCCTATCCTTTCGAGGTGGGGAATAAAAATGTGCCTAGCTTAGGTGAAGGTAAGTTTCAATTCTATTAAGGACAAGGAGGCGAGGATTATGCTTGATTCTCTCTTCTCTTTAATCAGTAACACGTAAAAGCAGCCCATTAAAGACAAAAACTACTTTTACCAGAACAATTAGGGAAAAAACAACACAAGAAAAATCCATAGTCCTTTCACAGTGTCCTTGATAAGTTTCCACAAAGTCCTCTGTCACTGTCTGCTCCTCCTCTTTCTTTGCACAAATCATACCCACAGGTTTCTTCATGCATTTTGTTTCGACTCATCGTTTCCTGTAAAGACACATCGCGTCAATAACTGGTCTACCCAAAGTCTGCATAGCAGAGATACTCAGACAATCAAAATAGACTAATCGTTTGACCAGATAAGACAAGATCAAAGAACATCATATAATAACCATGCATGTGGAATGGAAAACAGACTACTTACACTAGCACGTGCAGGTCTGCATCGGATTTGAGGGCCAGGTGGGATAATCATCGCCTCTGTGTCCTTAATAGAATTGAAACTTACCTTCACTTAATCTAGGCAAATATTCATTCTTATTCCGCCAAGCTCGAAAGGAAATTGAGTATTTGGCTTACATCAGATCTCACAGGATCCACTTCCCTTCGCAGACACCAACATACCCATCTCGTCCAGGCCAAGTGGTAACGCTTTCTTATGCTATCTGGATACGAGGAATTCAGTGTGGTTCGAAGGGCCTGGGAACGTCCTTCTTTGCATGTAATCCTCCACGCCATGAGATGTAACAAACCTTCTGACACCAGCTAATGTGATTTGTCATCCGTATTCCTCAGAATGTGAGTAAAGTGGGGGAGTCGGATTGGAGAAAAAGACAGAAGAACTGGAAACCGTACTTGAGAGCTCAAGACAGATGTTACCAGCACTATGTCCACCTTCTGCCGGCAGACCTTAGCCGCTTTCCTGGTGATCCTGGTGAAGGGAGGAAAAGCATAACTCTCCTCCCGACTCCAATCCTTGAGGAACATGTCCGTCACCTTCGCCAGGGGGTCCAGCCTCCAGCTGAAGAAACGTGTCAGCTTGTAGTCGAGGCGGTACACCAACAGATCCACTGAGAATGGACCCCACCGGTTGGACAACTGCCGGAAAATTAGAGGGTCCAGCTTCCAAATGCTCTAGCAGTCCCTCATGTGCCGGGAGTGCCAGTCCCCCACCTGATTCTCCTGACCTGGAAGATACTCTGCCATTGCCGATACCTGATTGGCCAGGCAGAAGTTCCAAAACTCTTTTGCCATATTAATGAGGGCACAGGACCTGGTGCCCCCAGGTGGTTTATATATGTCACTGCTGAGACATTGTTCATCTTTAAGAGGACTGAGGACTGGACTCCATCCTTCGTCCAGCAGCGGACCACGAACTAACCCGCCAGGCGCTCCAGGCAGTTTATATGCAAATGTTGTACTAGAGGTGACCAACATTTTGATTCTATGTCAGGACCGGAGGCTAGGATTATGCTATTTTAAAGCTTACTTACCACCACCTGAGCCACGTTCTCTACAAGTTTGAAGTAAAACCTCTTAAACATCAAAGAGTCCCACGACCAATCAGCTGAACACAGAAGATCGTCCAGACGTGCACCCAGGCTATAAGCTTTTGAGGCTATGGCCCCCCTAGCCAAATGTGCTCCAAAAACCTTTGTATTGATATCCGCCTCCTCCATCACCCAACTAACCAGGCAGGTCATTGTGGGAGAGGTAACTGCCCTGTATGGTTCCCTGAGAGCAATAAGTAGCTGTATTTTGCCCGGTGGGTGGACTTCCTCAGTCATTTTCTCGTATACTTTAAGGCATTTGACCACACATAACTTAGGATTCACTGAAGGCAGGATAAGAAATTGTACGAGTGTTTGATTTGGGGTGCTACTCAGGGTAAAAGTTACTTAGTCAGAGGAAAAAACCCTGACCGTTATGACCAAAGCCTGCACATCAGAGACCCTTAGGCACGTCACAAGACACAGCAACATTGCTAATTTCACAGAAATATCCTTCCGAGACAAGAATCAATTCGGTTGCCATGACAAAAAGAGGTTCAAAACCAAATTAACATCCCAGAGAGCCCCATAGCAGCGTTCAGGGGGAAGGGATAACTGAATCCCCCTAAGCAACCTACAGACAAACGGGTGTTTGCCGACAGGCGTTCAATCTATAGAGGCATGGCCTGCAGACACAGCGAAACGAACGGCATTGATTAACCGGTATGCCAGCCCTTATTCCGCCAAGCTCGAAAGGAAATCGAGGATTTGGCTTACAGCAGAACCCATGGGATCCACTTTCCTTTGCAGACGCCAACATACGCATCTCGTCCAGGCCGAGCGGTAACGCTTTGTTGTGCTGTCTGCCGATTCTCTGGATAAGAGGAATTCAGTGTGGTTCGATAGGCCTGGGAACATTCATCTTTGCCTGTAATCCGCCATGCCATGAGATGTAACAAACCTTCCGACACCAGCCAATGTGGTTTGTTGTCCGGATTCCTCAGAATGTGAGGTAAGTGGGGGAGTCAGAATGGAGAATCCCCAGAAAGTTCCAGAAGAACTGGAAACCATACTTGAGACCTACAGACAGGTGTTACCAGCACTACGTCCGCCTTTCGCCTGCAGACCTGAGCCACTGTCCTGGTGATCATGGTGAAGGGGGAAAAGCATAACTCTCTTCCGACTCCAATCCTGGAGGAACGCATCCGTTGCCTACGCCAGGGGGTTCGGCCTCCAGCTGAAGAAACTGGTAGTCGAGGCGGCACGCAGAGATTCACTGAGAATGGACCCCACCGGTTGGAAAACTGCTGGAAAATTGGAGGGTCCACCTTCCAAACGCTGGAGTCCTCAATGTGCCGGGAGTGCCAGTCCACCACCTAATTCTCCTGACCTTGAAGAAACTCTGCCATTACCATTACCTGATTGGCCAGGCAGAAGTTCCAAAACTCTTTTGCCATATTGAAAAGGGCACAGAACCTGGTGCCCCCAGGTGGTTTATGTATCTCACTGCCCAGACATTGTCCATCTTTCAGAGGACAGAGGACTGGACTTGATCCTTCATCCAGCAGCGTACCATGAACGAACCCGCCAGGAGCTCCAGGCAGTTTATATGCAAATGTTGTTCTAGAGATGACCAACTTTCACCTGTGGAGAAATTCACACATCGGGCGCCCCAGCCTGACCTGCTGGAGTCCGACTCTATTACCAGGTCGGGGGCGGACCCAAAGATAACTCCTCCGTTCCAAACTTCCATGTGAGATAGCCACCACTCCATTTCCTCCCTGACCTCATCCGTCAGAGGACCCAACTGCAAATACACGAGGCCTCTCCTGAGATGGTGCGCCTTTAGATATTGTGAGGCCCGGTACTACAAAGGGCCTGGGAAAATCGCTTGAAATGAAGAGGAGAGGAGGCCTACCCAGCGGGCGATCTGTCTGAATGATGTGCATTGCTTGGCCAGCTTCTGGAGGAGCTTCTGTCTTATCTTTGCGATCTTTTGGGAGGGAAGACTTGGACTTGGAGAAGAGAAGGTGGAGTCTATGACAAAACACAAGAAGACTGCCCTTTGCGTTGGTGTTAGTAAAGACTTTGTCTCTTTTATTACGAACCCTGGCCCCCACAACAGGGTTACCGCTGACTAGAGAGGTGACAACAATCTCTTGGGACATTGCACCATGATGAGGATATTGTCTAGATAGATGATCAGCCAAATCCTCTGAGCTTGCAGGAACTCCACTGCGGGCTTGAGCACCTTGGTGAAACACCAAGGAGCAGATGAGAGACCGATGGGCAAGGTGAGGAACTCGAAGGTCTGGTAGACCGACATGAATTGAAGGAAGCAATGATACGAAGGGAAAATCGAAACCGTCAGGTACGCATCTTTAAGGTCCAGGTGGACCATCCAATCAAGCGGGAGTAACACATCTCTGAGGAGGTGACTACCCACCATCTTGAAGTAGCGGTAAACCAACCACTTGTTGAAATCCTTGAGATCTATTACCGGCCTGGGCCCCCCATCTGCCTTGTCGACCAGGAAAGGTTTGCTGATGAAACCCTCGAACAACAGATCACTCCCTTCCGATGGAGGGCCACAAACTCCTCATCTATCAGCGATCTGTCGTGGGCGGAGAAACAGGTAGGGCGCAGATGCACATCTTGGATGGGGGAACTGTAAAATTGTATTTGGAACCCCTGCACTGTCTACAGAACCCCTGTGAATGAGGTAATGGAGACCCAAGCTGAAAGGAAATGTGCTAGCCGGCCCCCCACATTTAGCTGTGCTGAGGGAAAAACACTCACCGTTTGTAATGTTGTGCTGCCTTTGTAGCCTCCGTGGCCCTGGGGCCATTGCTCTCTGGTGGGGGTAGAAGTTGTTAAAGTGTGGATTGGCCTGATATTGCCCATGCCCAGAGCCATGCCCCCTAGACAGGGATGAAGAGGACAGGCAGCCGGTTGAGTGGCTACTGCCACGACCGACCCTGTGGAAAACCCAGAGGGTAAAGAAACGCTCTATATTGGTTTGGGCTTTGTCTAGTGGTGTGAAGGTCGCCACAAACGTCCCCAACTCTTAGACGAACGGATCACCAAAAAATCCACCTTGTCCCACCGCACCTGCCTCCAAGGAGGCCAGATCCCCCAGCTTCTGGTCGAATTTGATGAACAGGGTGCAGCGGCGCTCCGTAGACAAGGCGCAGTTGGCATTCCCCAGAAAGCAAACTGTGTGCCGTGCCCAGTTGGACAGGACGTCGGGGTTAATGAGAGAACCCAAGGCTTTGTCCTCTTCTGCCATGTTTAAGAACTTGGTGATCAGGCCAATGGCATCTAAAAGCTTACCTTGGCAGGAGCGCCAAGATCTGTCAATTCCCTTCTTGGGATCCTTAACGAACTTGGCCAGGAACGTGGCCATCTTTGCTTCAATATCAGGTATTAGGGCTAGCTTCCCATCTAGGGTGGGACGGGGGCACTCCGCTCTCATATGGCTGCGGGCCTCGTTCTCCAATGGCCTCCTAAGGTGCGCCGCCACATACTTAGCCACCTTCTGAGCGGGGACCCATTCCGCTGACCTAGGATGAATAATGTCATCCTGGTCCACCATTTTAGAAACTCCCTCCTGCGCTGGGGCAGGAGTAGAGGATGGGCGCCAAGTACAGCTTGCTTCGTCGTCTGACTCCTCCAGGAAATCCCCCTCCTGAGGTTGTGGGGTTTCTGGGCTGGTCGGCGCGGGGGGGGGGGGTTATATGGGCCCTCATGGCCCTCTGGTAGGGAAGTCCTGGTCAAAAACACCTGTTTACGGCATGCTAAGGCATCCTTATCGACCCCTTCCTCACACTTTTTCTTTGGTGGGGCCCTCACTTAGGGAGTCTCTGGGTGGGTTCTGCTGGGCTGGGAGTGAAGCTGGGGTGTTGGAAAATATCGCACACTCTTGCGCAATCCTCTCTGACAACCTTTCTTCTAACGGGGCCATTAGATCAGTGACTGCCCTGTAGAGGGAGGTGTCAATTGCCTTGTGGAAGTCTTCGTCCCACTAGAGGTAGGCCAGACAGTCCTCCTCCTCATAGGTTTTCTGGGCCATTTAATGGTGATACAGGGAAACACCTGTAGGTAATATCCAAGGCAGGGACGGACTGGTAATAGTCTTAGGGCCCAATAATGCGGGCAATCAGTCCCAACTACTGCACTCAAGCATGACCAGATGAAGAGCTAGGGGGGCTCAGGCAGGTATGGGCACTCCTTGAGGATGCACTATTTAAAGGGGGCTTGTCCAGGGACACCAAAATCACCCTTGGGAATAGTGGGTAAAGGCTGTCCAGCACGGGTGTCCCACAAGGCTTCTTAGGCATAGAAAACAATATTGACCCCTCAGGGCATTCAAATGGTGCACCACACCACTACCGTCCCCACAGGGCATCTCCAAGTAAACCTGAAGGGAAATGGAACAGAGCGATACTGACTCAGTCCTCCCGCTGAGCGTCAGCTGCGACAGCCAGGCAGGCGCGAGCAATGTCAGGCATTCGCGGTGCACGTTTGAAATACCAAAGCGGGAGATGCGCACCACTGGCCAGTATGCTTCGGCACCCCCTGCAGCGCCCTCTATGGGATGGCGGACTGCACTGCAGCCGTGTTGAGGGGAGAAGTCGCTTCAGGAGCGCCCTAGCTGTCCCGCGAGAAACAAAATAAAGTACAATAGGGCTCTGAAATGAAAGGAACAGTGTGCGGATCTGTGCTACATGAGACAAAGCAATATAAGCGTTTGCAATCACATAGCAAAACCACAGTAATCAGACTTTATAAACAAGGAGGAAAGAAGTAACCACTGAACTGGCTGCTGAGCAGGGAAGTAAGAAGAGGAGCAGACAGTGGCAGAGGACTTTGTGGCGCCTGATCAAGGGCACTGTGAAAGGGATATGGATTTTATTTTCTAGTGTTGTTTTTTCCCTATGAGTTCTGGGAAAAGTAGTTTTTGGCTCTAATGGGCTGCTGTTATGTGTTACTGATTAAAGCAAAGAGAGAATTGAGCATTATCCTCGCCTCTGGTCCTGACATAGAATTGGAGTATCAGAAACTGTGTGGTATTGACATATGCTATATAAAGCACTTTTAAATGGATCAACAACAACGTAGACAGCGCTATAAGCAAATGTTTTTGATGTTTGGAAGTAAACTGCTGCTTCCACACCATATATTCTGGGTATTTAATCTAGATCAATGAATCCTCTATGTTTTGTGGGTCCATTATGTAAGCTTCCTTGTGCTT
Organism: Triturus cristatus; assembly: GCF_964204655.1. Lineage (NCBI taxonomy): Eukaryota > Metazoa > Chordata > Amphibia > Caudata > Salamandridae > Triturus > Triturus cristatus. The sequence goes on along the minus strand of NC_140590.1, from coordinate 1,531,328,218 downwards.
TTCATGCTCTGTTTTCAAACTTATCTAGGATTGGTTACCAGAGAGACCTATAGTCTATTTTACTTGCAATTAAACACAAAAGATCAAAACGGCGGAGCACAGGTTCTGCACCTCAATCCCTGTTATTATAAATTGTATAGTCCTGTGCATCAACTTCCGACGCTTGCCATTGTTTAGCGCCACTGGAATCCAGAAAAAATTTGATTGCTTTGTATGGAAGGTGCACCAGAAAGCAAGTCATAGTTGCAAATTCAGTCCATATAATGTTCTTTATTTGTAAGTAAAATCAGCCATCAGCCAACGCGTTTCATTCTTATCACATTAGGAATTTCATCAGGGCTTTATGTTTATGCTAGTGTGTTCACAGAGAGCTGCAGTATTTTGCCGGGATAGTCACCCATATATCGAGATTCCTTGTATGATCAATTTCCAAATAGTAATCTCATATTAAAGGGTTCCCAGCTAAAGCATGGCTTATTCTGTAGAAATGTTTATTTTCACTGTAAGAATGCACTAGCTCCTGTCTGCTGCTGGAATAACACACATATGATATTCAAATTTGATGTCCTTGCTAGCAGAACTCTGATTCTTCATATTTTCAAGCACCTATTGTTTAGTAGTGTGATGTCATTTCCATGTAGGTTAAAGTCCTACTTCTTTATTCATTTTGGGAGAGTTTTTAGAGTGAACCTGTTTAACCCCTTCAGCGCGGCGCGGATTTCCGCGCCGCGCTGAAGATTCCGTGCGCGGGCGGGGCCATGACGGAGCGGTTCCGTCATGCGCACAGCGCAACCGACGCACGTGACGGAACCGCTCCGTCACAAGCGTCGAAGGGGTTAATATAATGAATCTTCTGAATGATGATTAGCTTTTATTAATGCAACATTAGGAGTGCAACCTTGGTGCCACTTCACAACATGGTTAGGACCTGAATCTATGGTCTTGAAATTCTATAAGAACTGGTGATTTTGGAATGAGAGTCAGACAATTTAGCCTTTAATTGAAGAGCAGACTCAATGTCAGTCTTTTTACATAATCAATGCTTAGAGATGTTCCATGTTACTCTCTTGTCTTTAAACTGAGCAGTTCTTGTTAGACCGGTCAGCCTTAGGGTGGTCTTCTACCAAACGTTTCATCTTCACCCACCTGTTTTGCTGATTTCGTTTTTGTTGGCTTTAGGACACTGTGCACTTTGACACTGCTAATCAGTGCTAAAGTGCTTATGCTCTCACCATAAAGCATGGTCACATTGACTTACACCTGGTTGGCATATTTAATTTACTTATACATCCCTAGTAAAGTGGTATACGTTAATCCCACGGCCTGTAAATTAAATGTTACTGGTGGGTATGCAGCACTTACTGTACCACCCACTTAAGTAGCCGCTTAAAACATGTCCCAGCCCTGCAATTGTAGCCAGTATGCAGTTGTAAACTGCCAATTTGACTTGACAATATAACCTCCTTGCCAAGCATTAAACTCCCCTCTTATTTCATATAAGTCACCCCTAAAGTAGGCCCTGGCTATCCCATATGGCAGGGTGCATTGTAATTAAACGGTTGGGTATGGACGTTTAAGTTTTACATATCCTAATAGTGAAAAATTCCTAAATTAGTTTTTCACTACTATGAGGCCTATCTCTCACATAGGATAACATTGGGTGCATTTTTTAATTTAATAAGTGCTAACTTTTGATTGGGAACAGGTGAACTCTTCATGTTTGGCGTCTGAGAAATTGTAATTTTAAACCCTCGGATTTTAATTTACAATTTTGAAAATGTTACTTTTAGAAAGTTTATCTGCCCTAATTATTTGGTGCCTGCAGCCTGTTCCTGCGTCATATGAGTGTGTGTAGTTGGCAGGTGACTTTGTTAATTCTTTGCAGACAGCCACACAGTAGCGGGATTAGGTGTGCCTGAATGGGCCATCACTGGCAGGATGAGGGTGGAGCTGGGCACCGTATCACTTGCAACTGAATAGGCTGTTTCCTGTCATCACACAAAGGACTTTTCACCACTGCATTTTTCATGCAGCCAGCTTGGAGCCAGATCAGGGGAGGCTGGAAACTTCAAGCACTTCAAAGGGGACTCTCTAGAAGCAGATCATATTTCAAAGAAGGCACCAGATATAAAAATAGAACCTTCAGACCCACTCTTCAGTTCACTTTCTGGCTCTGTGGAATGACTTTCAGAGGACTGCCTGCTGCTGTGACATGCTGTGTACTTCAGGAAGTTGTATTTGCTGCACCTGGAAGGACTACTCTGCTACCTGAAGCCTGCCTTGAACCTTCAGAGGCCTGCCCTGCTTCTTGACACCTCTTCCACTGGAGAAACCTAGGACTGCTAGAGTGGCCCCAAGGGCTAGTTGGCTGGCCTCCCTATCAGAGCCTCAGGGATAGAAAAGGCTCCTATCATCTTAAACCCGCACCTAGACCAGCCTGAGTGAGTTCTAACCCCTCAAGTGGGGCCCCTCCAGTATTGGATACTTTGTGGTTTGTGCTAAAGGTGCTCAGATAGCCAAAGTCCAAAACTTGGGACTTAGAAACCTTTTGTCTAGAAAATTGCTCTGAGAACCGAGAGGAGACTGGGACCAACCTGCTTGTCTATCTGACCAAGATGCATCGCTGATCGGCCTGATCTTATGGCAGCTTCTGCTACATTCTTCTCCGCAGCAGCAAATCCTCTTCAGCAGTCCTTTGTTAATGAGGTATCCAGCCTAATGGAGCTCTTGAAAGCTACAACCTCCCACCTCTTCCGCTGTAAATTTTCGACTTTCAAAAAAGAGACTAAGGGGCATATTTACAAGGAGCTAGCGCCGCTGCACCCTGCTCCATATTTACAAACTGACGCATTGGGCCCAAGTCACATTCTACCTGCACAAGGTATAATGTATTCAGGGTAGGCATTACCACGTTAAAAGCCCCGTAGAACTCATGCAGTGAAACTTGCAACTCTTCACTGCGTCACGCTATGACAACTGCATCAAAATTCCTACGCTTTTTCAAACAAGGTGTAAGGATTGACGCAGGGCTTTTAACATGGGACTCGCCTCTGTGTTCTGACACATTGGTGGAGTTGCGCCAGTCTTATGACCAGCTCCAGCAATGCGTCACCTTAGCACCAAGAGATGCCTCAGAATTTCTAACGGATTCCCGAATCCTTGTGCCATGGAGCACTGTATTGTAAATATAGCGTATCCATGGCGTCGTTGGGCATTTGCTGCAGGAGCAAGAAATCGGAAGCATCGATGTGATGTGTCAGTTCTTGTAAATAAACCCCTATGTCTGAATGTAGAAATCTTCATCGTAACTTTGTCCAGCTTCTCTCTGACAGCAACGCTTCCTCCTCGGACACAACCTTCAGCCTTGAAATTGACCTTCTCAGAGACTTTTTCTTCAAATTACTTTGAAGTCCAAAAGTAAGCGCTGACCCAGTCCAATCCACTTTTTGCATCCGACATGTGCTCCATCACGGTCGGCCCTATTTTTCACCTTTGACCCGGTCTCACGCAACCAGATGTTCGCGATTGTTGCTTTGCTCTTTTAGGCTTTCTTTTTTCCCTTCAACTTGCAAAATTCATAACTCTGGTTCTACTAATTGGATTTTTGTCATTTTTGGTGTCAAGTAATTTATTAAAATTTACTCTACATTTTTAAATTGGTATGGGGCTTTTCTTATGTTGTGTTTTTACTTTATTACTGATTGTGTGCTGCATACATATTTACACATTGCCTCTAAGTTAAGCCTGACTGCGTTTGTGCCCAGCAATGAAAGGGTTAAGCACAGGTTTATTTAGTGACTTTTGTGAATCACCCTGATAGAGAATGTGACTGTTTCTTGAGCAGGGTTAACATCCTACTTGACCAATAACCCACATTTTCACAGTATTTATGAATATTTGCCTTCTTATTTTCCATATTTCAAATAAGCCTTCATGGTTTTTACTTGCACCGTGTCCTCCGTAGATTTTCCAATGTGAATCTCCTTTGTGTGTTTTTCAATGTGGGTTTTCAGACTTGTAGTATATATTTATGTCTAGGGCTCTCGTCCTCTGGGACTCACATATAGCCCTGATCTGTCCAATCTGCCCTTTAAAATGGCAAAAGGCATAAGCATACTCACACTACCTTGCACACTGGACCAGTTTACATTTAAAAAGAGAACTCACTCATCACATATTAAATGTTCTACATCATACATACATCATACAGAGAAGGCAATCCTGTTGCTTTTTCACTTTAGCAAGCACAGACTGTTTTTTAAATATTTTAATCAGGGCTTGTGCACAAGCGTGACTTTAAAATGGCAGCCTACATTGTGTTGTCCAGGTTAGGGAAGCCTGCCTTCAATATAGCCGGTCCTTAGACTTGATATACTCCTTTTGCCCCACCTCCCTTTTTACAAGCCTACTTGTTCCTCTTTCTCTACCTTTTTACCTCCCTCCATTCAACACTGTCTCAATTGCAGCATGGCCTCCCTCTTTCTTTGACCTTTCTCTCTTCCCTTCTCTGTGGCCCCTCTCTCTATGTGCCACTCTCCGTTGATCTCCGCGTCTCTCTTGCAGTACCCTGCCCACATCCAACCCCTGTCTCTACAGCACGCCAGCTTTCTTCCTGTCTCGAAGTCCCGCTACTTCAGTTCTTACCACAGTGGCCAAACCAATCCTTTTTCTTGGTTCTTTTTGGAGTTCACTCATTTGAATTTTATGCGTTTACCCTGGGTTGCTTCTTTCCCTTTGTAGAGACCACAGCTGAGCACTGGCACGCTGTAGTTACGCTACGTGAAAGATTTTACAGGCTTCAGGGTTCAAATCTGGTCAATGTTTTGAAGTAAATCTGTCTTTAATTTGACCACTCTTGACGCTTTCATTTTATGTTGCATATTTTGAGAACATTTACTATGACACATTTTTTTCGTGTAACAACAAAAACAATAACATTTTCCTTTTATGCATTATTTAGAGTTGACAGTTTGAGCTTTGTGTATCTATGCTGTGCACATTTATTCACTGTATAGATAGCTAGCATGGTGCAAGATCTCGCAATTTTGGGCCTCATTTACTAAGAAATGACGCAGAACAGCGCCACAAGCCATTTTGCTGTGCCGAGCTGCATAATTTTAAAAGCACAGGGGTGCGTCGTTTTAACAACAATGCGACACATCCGTGTGCTTTCCCCTGCGCTGACTCCCAATTGGCTGCCATGTGCAAGCACAGGCACACTTGCGTCATTTTGCAAGGGTGTATGCGTTTTCGGGGAAATAGTTTTTGTCTCGGAAGGGACACCTTCCAGCACAAAAACAATAATTCATGTGATTTTCCTCTTTCTACGCATGCTACAGAATGCAGCATTCATAGAAGGAGAAAAAACAAGGAGAAATAAAAGTATTTCTCCTCGTTTCACCATTCCTACGCCTCTGGGGAGGCATAGGATTCTGACTCATTCTCAGCATTAAAAAACTTTGTAAATCTGGGAATGTGTCAGGTTCTATGGATGTTGCGTGGGCACACCCACAGCAACACCCATGGAACGCATGTAACCCGGAGTAATCAGAGAAAATGACCCATATTTACAAGGCCAGTATAAGTCACGCAGGGTGACTTTACGTGGCCTTGCCAATATGGGCAGGCACACTGCGCCGCCGGTGCGTCAGAAAAAAAGACACACCGTTGGTGCAATGCTCTTGTAAATGAGGACCTTTGAGTACTGCTATGCGCAACATTTTCCGTTTTAAGGTGTGGAGCCCACTTAATGGTCAGAAATAATTCATTATTTATTTCTATTCTTTCCTATGCTTTCAATTTATGTTTCATAAACATTTTCTAGCTTATATCATCTGTGCTTCAAACAATGTTGCATTCATTGTTTGGTTGAAGGTGCCTCAGTCATAGGTCACTTCCTCTGAAAATTGGCACAACTACAGTTATGGTTTCGGTCCCTTCTGTGATTGGCATGCACTTTCCATCTACTAACGGTACTATGGGCATATGTGCAAGAAAATGGCGCAGCGCGGGGTTGTTAAAAATTTCAAAAAGACAGGGATGCACCATAGTTACAAGAATATGGCGCACCCCTGGGTTTTGCTTAGTGCTGGTGCTAAAAATAGCTGCCTGCGCCAACACGGACACCCTTGCGCCATAGTTCAAGGGTGCTTGTTTTGCAGGGATGATTATTTATGTGCAGTAATGTGTCCCTTCCTGTACATAAATAATCAATAAAGGCGATTTGCTACTTATATGTGTGCTGCATTGTGTAGCACAAATAGAAGTAGCAAATAGCTATTATTTGATTATTGTTTTTGTGTAGGGAGGGACACCTTCCTGCATAAAAACAATCATTAATGGAGTTTTGCTCTTTCAATGAGTACTACATAATGCAGCACACATAGAAAAAGAAAAAACAAGGAGACATAAAAGTGTTTCTTCTCATTGTGCAAATATAATGCCCGCTTTTGCATGGCGTTAGTTTTTGGTGCTGCCTCAGATTTACACATTCTTGTAAATGTGGGGTAGCGTCAAACAGCAGTGAGTGCTGCGGTGGAACGCCCACAGCAACACCCTTTGCACGCCCCTTTTATACACACACCTATGTAAAAGGGTACCATATTTACAAAGCGGTCGTATGCCATGCAAAGTGGCTTAAAGTTGCTCTGTAAATATGGTGCGGGCGTTCCGGTGGCGCAATCCCCTTGTAAATATGCCCCTATATTTCTGACACCTATAACACGGAGCTCATAACTTCAGGTTCATACACTGTATCACGCCCCTGTCCCGAGTGAGGCATTCACTCACTCTTTCTGACAGAAATATTGCAGCATCTCTCGCATTTACTGCTGTGCAGTTGTGCAGTGACAGTTAGGCGCCCGTCTGTTAAAACCTAACTGAGTGCACTTTTCATTTTGGACAAGAACATACGCAGAATGCCGCAACTCTTTGCTTTATACAGTTTGCAATTTTCATGTTCGTGATCATATGTTATATGTATAATAAATTCCATAGGAGAGAAAACTATTCACTTCGTTCCCATGAACATGAATAACTCATTATTGTTCCCGGTCACAGTTCACTGTACATAGAATACAGCCTTCTGATTAACCCAATTTTCTGATTTGAGGAATGCAGAGCAGGACACATTGAAACATCTTAAGACAGCCGTTACTGGCTGGCTGTGAGGCAGTGCCAAGCACAGTCTTCAATAAAGGCACTTCTTTTGCTCAATTCAATCATTTCAATTAGGAATGGAGTCCATTTTGGAGCAAACAATGTACGGGGTATATTACTGTGTAAGCCTAAGACAAAATGTCTTCTATGTGCATTTGGAGTTGCCTGTGTTTGCATGCGTTAGCACTTTGACGATTGACTTGGCCAGTGATTGTGTATTATTACTGCCCTCTGGAATACCCAACAATGTTACATTTGATCAACAAGGCTCAGTTTCTAGGTCTATTTTTTTTTTTATATTAAGACAGAATATGATCCAATCAGCTCAGTAATCTCACTTGTATCAATTAATGTTTAGCACAAACATTCAGTGGCTACAGGGCATGTGCAACTGATGTTGAAATCTCTCATTTCAAAGTATGCAAGTTGTCAAAGACTATAATTACAAACTCGAACTGACTATCAACAAGAGATCCTTGCTCACACCAATCTTTTAAAGTGCCCTTAACTCATGTCATAGTCCTGTCCAGATGAGATCATGCCCACACCTCTGCTATCCATTGTTTCAATAAGTTCAAAACAAAGCACTGAAACTAATCAAACTTTAACCCACAGAGGAAATGTTATATTGGCTGCTAAAACCAGCATTGGCTTCCTTTTAAAGCCAGAATAGAACGGCGGGGCCGGCATTGGCCACGCCACAAGGTATGGCGGTCGAGCCGGCCCCCTCCACGACGGTGGTGGGGGATGGGGGGGCGTGCCTGTCGCGTGCGTTTGTGACGCGGTGGCCGCCCCCCCTCTCCCCCATTGGTCTCGGACATTGGGCGTGACCCGGAGGCGATGCGCAACGCTTCCGGGTCACGATGCGGGCAAACAGCATCACAGGGGTATAAAGGGCTGGGGAGCCCAGGAAGCCTCCTCTTGGTTCCTGGCTCCCCAGCTTGTCTCCCCCGCGCCTCGCTAGGAGGTGGTAATATTTGTTTTTCTTTTTCATTTCTTCAGGTTGGCGTTCTTCGGCGTGGACGGGATACTCGAACGGAGCATCGGATCGTCGACTGCCGGAGGAAGGGGGAAGCTGTATAGTCGCTAAGAGTCGCGGCGTGATTTCGGGTGGCGTTGGAAGGCGAGAGGAGGAGCCGTCGCTTGCTGCCCATCGTCGAGTGGAGGTCGAGGCAGGAGCGTCCTTGCCGGGGATCGGCCGGAGTGAGAGGCATCGTGGTGCTGTGGTCGAGGCAGGAGCAGTCAAGTAGAGGTACCCGGTTGGGGTTGTGCGAGGCCGGTATCGGTGCTCACCCCTCCGGTGTTCGCGTGCTGCTTTCTTGTTCTTTGTAAATGCATCGCGCTTGTTTAAAGTGATACACGCGCAATTCTGGTTCTAGCGGTGCTGTGTATTGCTGATTCGCATGTTCCTCTCTTGTTTTTTATAAACGCATCGCGCTCGTTTAAAGGGATACGCGCGCTATTCCTGGGCTAGCGGTGCTATTGCTGGTTTGTGTTGAGCGCATCGCTCACGTTTAAGTGAGGGCAGGAGGTCAATATCGGATATCTTTCAAGCTCCCCATTATTGCATAAAGGTGTATTCGAAATAGGTTTTGGTGTTGCGGTGTACGCGCGCAATTGCTGTGCAGCTGCTTGGGGTTTGTGAGATCATATTTTTCCCACCTTGGTGCCCTCATTGAAATAAGCACCGGATGGGGGCACACTAACGTCGATAACAATTGGGTTGTGTGGGTTTATTGGTGTAGAGTGCGCTTGAAGGTTTTTGGTGTGCAATTCGGTGCCTTGTTGGGCAGGGTATTAGCATAACAGTTCTGGTAAATTGTGGCGGGGGTGCAGTCTGGCCAGTTGCGCTTTACTGATTTGTGAAGACTACCCTGCGTGCGCATTGAGCGGTTACAGTAGGCACATTTTGAGCTAATCATGGGTGTTGGGTGGTTTCGTTGTGGTGTTTTTGGCGCAATATGACAGGGAAGGCTAAGAGAGGGGAACAGGGCTCTCGTATGGAGAGGCTAATGGAAGAGATGATGCACAAAGTGACAGAGATGGGTCAGGATCTGGCTAACCTCAGGGAGAAGGTAGAAGGCCAGGAGGGTGGGAGGCCTCGGCGCCCGCATGTGCCCCCCAAGGCTGCTTTTCCAGCAATCCCCAAAAGGGTCAGAACCAAGAAGCGCGCGACCCCAGGGACAACCCCACCCACCCCCCAGACCCCTGGGTGCAATGAGCCGGTGCCACCTACCCCCCTACCTGCTCCAGACTTAGGGGGCCCGTCAGTACCAGTACAAGCAACACCACCGCCGGTGGGCCCAGGGCCACAACCCGCCCCCCTAGGGGTGCCAGTTCTTCCGACCCCGGGTCCAGTTCCGGTGCCAACACCTTTGGGGGGGCGCCACCGGTGGGGGGGAGGTCCCCCAGGATGTAGTGTCGCATCTGGCGTCAATTCTGCCTTGTTTGGGTAAGGCAGGTATTTTAGCCCCTGCGGTAGGAATGAATGAGTTGGGTACCGATGCGCTAGCAGAAGCAACACGAATTGTTGGTGAGTTTAATGCAGGGCGCAAGGAGCAGAACATTACTGGTCCTGTCCCTTCGTTACCTATCATTTCAGGGGTGGGTACCGCCACTCTGGAGAACAAAAGGGTGTCAGGCGCCAGTACGTCAACTGTGAGTCCACCGGAGGCGCCGGGGACAACTGTAACAGGTAAACTGCCTACATTGCCAATGTAGGGGGTGGGCGAGATCAGCTCCGAGCGCGAGTTCTTGGGCCGGCATGTGTCCCAGGAGTTGAAAAACAGGATTTGGGCGGGTGAATATATTAACATCTTTTCACTATTGATCTGCAAGAGGGAAAGGGAGGAGTCAAGGAAGAACAAGGACTACATTCTTCCAAGGGAATGGGCTAGTGAGATGCAAAAATTTAGGGTAGAAGAGAATTTGCTTAATTGGATTAGAGCCTTTTCCATTTTCATGGCAGTCACAGCAGAGCGTTTCCAAACTTGCAGGCGCAGATGGCTTGTTACCAGAATAGGATAGTGTTGGCCCACGATAAATTCGTGGGCGGGGGGTGGTTGGTGTATGACACAAATTTCAGGGTGGCTAAGGCAGCTGACCCAACCCTGTCATGGGATCGAATTTACACGGTATCGTGGTTAGATCTATTCGGGGGCGAGGGCCATAGTAACATGAAGAGCCAGTCCTTTCAGCCAGCCCAGCCTTTACAGCCCTTTCGGTCCCAGGGTAACGCAACCTACACCACGAATCAAAGCAATAGTGGTGCAAGGAAAGGTACGTGCTGGGATTTCAACAGGCGGATCTGCACCAGACCACAGGGTCAGTGCAGGTTCAAGCACGCGTGTTCCATTTGCGCCAATCCATCCCACCCTGAGTCCAAATGTTTTAAAAAATCAAAAGATAAGGGCAGAAAGAAACAGGAGTGAGGTGGGTTTCCCGCTTAAAGCGCGCTCACCAATCGACGTCACGGCACTGACTCCATGGCTCAACAAGTATCCATGTCATCTGACTGCCAGAATTTTGTTGGAGGGTTTTAGGGATGGGTTTAGGATACCAGCTCCAAATTATGTGGGGGCATCCGAATGCCAGAACCAACTCTCCGAACGGACCAATCCAGACATAGTCTCCACAAAGATTGCCAAGGAGCTGCGCCTGGGTAGGGTGGCCGGCCCTTTCAAGTCTGTGCCAGTTGAGAACTTTGAGTGCTCCCCTTTGGGTGTAGTCCCCAAAAAGGTAGAAGGGGAATTTAGACTCATACACAACCTGTCCGCCCCCAGGGGTAACTCTCTGAATGATGCTATTAACGATGAGTTCTGCATTGTTAAATATGCTTCATTTGATCAAGCAGTGGAGATTCTCAGAGGATTGAGCCCTGGGGCACTGATGGTGAAATCCGACATTGAATCAGCCTTTCGGTTACTCCCAGTACACCCGGATGATTATCATCTGCTTGGTTTTAAATTTCAGGATAATTTTTACATGGATATGTGTATGCCTATGGGATGCTCTGTTTCATGCGCATACTTTGAGAAATTCAGTTCTTTCTTGGAATGGGTTTTCAGACAGAAGTCAGGGCACCAGTTGGCCATGCATTACCTTGATGACTTTCTTATCCTGGGGTCACGGAGCTCCCCGGAGTGTGGGTGGGCGCTGCAGGAATTTTGCGTGCTTATGCAGGCTCTGGGGGTTCCTTTGGCCCCGGGGAAGACAGTGGGCCCTGCATCTACTATAGAGTTCCTGGGCATTGAACTGGATTCTGTCCAGAAGTGTCTTAGGTTACCCTTTGACAAGGTCAACAAATTCAGGGCATGTTTGCAGCTATGTTTGGGCAAGCAGAAGGTCACACTACAGCAGCTGCAGCAGACAGTAGGGCAACTCAATTTCGCCCTGTGGGTCATTCCAATGGCCAGACCCTTCTCCAGATCCATCTCCCAAGCCATGACTGGCCTCAAAGAGAAACATCACCACACAAGGTTGTCAGCTGAGGTCCGGCAGGACATGTGGATTTGGATGGCATTCCTGCAGGATTTTAATGGCAGGGTAGTGTGGCCGGGTCCGCCCATTGCATCCGCGGAGTTGGGTTTAATGACTGACGCCGCGGGCAGTGAGGGATTTGGCGCCATACTCGGTACCAAGTGGGTTGCTCAACGTTGGCCAGCGTGGTGGGTGGAGAGCGGTTTGACAGGGAACATTGGCTTCCTTGAGCTATTCCCCATCTGGGTAGCATTGATTCTATGGCCGGAACAATTGTGTAATCAGTCAGTGATTTTCTGGTCTGATAATATGACCGTTGTTGAGTGCATCAATCAGCAGGCAGCCCGATGTAAGATGATTCTCTGCCTCTTGAAAGAGATTGTTCTCACCTGTATGAAATTGAATGTACAATTTAGAGCAAAACATGTGCCTGGTGTACTTAATCATGCGGCTGACACGCTTTCTCGCTTTCAGATGCAGGTTTTCAGGGCTCATCTCCCAACAGCGGCAGAGCAGGCAACCCTCTTCCCAGAACGACTTTGGCAGATTGGTGACCCGCTTACCAGACCTCGTGGCAGCGAGCCTAGCACCTAGGACCAAGAAAGCATACGAAGGGGCATTCTGGCAGTATTGTTCTTTCCTGGGTGAGGGAAGGGTGGAGCGTGGGCACGACACGGGGGCACTCATTTCATATTTGGGTTGGCTGAGGGTCAATGGGCGCTCGGCGGCCGCAGATAGGAAACAAGTGGCGGTGATTTCCTTCTTCGCTCAGATCAGGGACAGGGGTGACCTCACTAACAGTTTCACGGTGAGAAAAGCTCTGAAAGGGTGGCGACGCCTCCAGGGGTCGGCCCCAGACACGAGGCAGCCAATTGGGGTGCAGCTTCTCACGTCAACACTAGCAGCCCTCCCCGCAATTTGAAACACCGCAAGTGAGGTCAGGTTATTCACTGCTTTTCATTAGCCTTTTATGGCGCTTTCCGGATTGGGGAGTTGGGGGCCCCAAACAAACTGAACATGCAAGGCGGCCTGCAGTTTGAATGCCTTAAAATCAGGGCCGATGCCCTATTAATATCAATCAGGAAGTCCAAGACTGATCAGGAGGCCCGGGGTGATGGGGTGGTTCTCCACCGGGCTTAGGGAAACCCATGCTGTCCGGTAGCACACTTTGAGAGCTACTTGCAGGTTAGACCATTTAACGTAGGGGGGCCTTTCTTGATCCATGAAGATGGGGTCCCACTGACACGCTTCCAATTTAAAAGGGTATTGGACATGGCAATTCTGAAGGTAGGTCGGAATCCAGAGTGTTTCGGCACCCACTCCTTTAGGATAGGGGCTGCCACTGAGGCAACGGCCAGGGGCCTATCGACCGGCGACGTACAGAAGATAGGGAGATGGGTGTCCAATTGTTACAAATATTATTTGCACCTACACATGTTGTGACTAAGGGAGGCACACAGCGCTGATACATGGTCTTTCTGATTTCTTTACAGTTTCTCGAGCCTGTCACGCAGGGGAGAAACTCAAGACACTACACCAGCAACAATTGGCGGAGCGGATACCATCACCACAAAGGCAAACTTTTCAGACAGTGTGGATCATAGGCCATTCGTATGTAAGGCGTCTGTCTAACCTTTTTTCCACAGGCGATTACAGGGAAAGAGCACGGCAGGCAGGGTTTGAGATAGCGTGCCATGGAAAAGGGGGGCTGTGTTTTGATCGGTTCCGGGATATCGTTCTGGACCTGTTACGAAAAGGGGGTCCGCCCCCGGATATAATCATCCTGCACCTGGGGGGGAACGATTTAGTAAAACTGGGAAGAAGAGGGTTGGTGGAAACTATAGTCACTGAAGTATGCTGGTTAGCTAAGACTTGTCAGGGTTGCACTATTGGGTGGTCCTAGATGATACCCCGGTTCCAATGGAGAGGGGGGGAGTCTGTAAAAGCGTTGAATCATTTTGCAAGGCGAATAAACAATAAACTCGAGTGATTTTTCAGGGCTCCCCACTTACAGACCATCGCCCGTGGATGCATCAGGGGTGAGCCATGCTTCTTAAAAGATGGCGTTCACTTATCCCAGGTAGGCAACGAGGTGTTCCTGGAGAATATGTTGGCATGGCTGAGGGGCCTTAGGCGCAGGGAATGACCTTTCTAGTGAGCACGGGGGGGGCTAGCTAGTCGGTCAACTATGCTAGCCTGTGGCGGTAAGGTCATGATTGGTGAGCAGTACATTTACGGTCCTTAGAGGGCGGCGCCATTCCCGAATGGTGTCGCCCAAGTGGGAGGGACAAGTGGTCTCTCCTAGAACTCCAGGGGCAGTTGGGTGCGGGGGAGGAGGGAGACACGCTTTCTCTAGGCTGATGGGCCATCCCGCACGTGCACAGCGGCTGCAAGGGCCCCTGTATGGGGATCAGGTATAGAGCGTACGGGGGTAACCGGGGGGGAGGAAGTACCCTCACGGTGAATGGGCCCTCTGCGCATGCACACTCCGGCTGGAGGGCGTGGTTACAATTTGATAAGGATCTGACACCAGTTAGTGACCTTGCCGTAGGCCCATTTTTTAGTAACGCAGAAAATAAAGTTTGTAAAGATTGGTCATGATATGTTTAGATATGGATAGGAAACCTTTGTATTAGAGTTATGTTAAGGTTAGCCACTTGATATCTGTAAACTTATCATTTGTAATCCGTGTAAAGTATATTTTCTGCATTGTGTTTTAAAATGTAATTTTTAATGTTTATTAATTTTGTATAATAAATACGGCTGGGGGGTGTCACGTCCCCTGCCTCCAAAGACTTCTCCCCTGTCACGGGTTTTCATTGTGGGGAGGAGGGGGTGTAGGGAGTACCTGGCCATACATGGTTTAACACTTTTTGCTTCATCCAAGTGTATGTGGTTTGTGTGATGTTTATATTATGCCAGTGTAATGAGTATTATTACTGAATTTCAGTTACACGAAACATGCAATTTGCATGATTTTGCATGTAGAAGACTAGTTTGAGTAGAAAGTGGCATAGCAGTTGCATAGATTTATGAAGGTGAGCCAAGCGTTGTTCAGACACAAGTATGCTGGGTGGAAGTGGATAGAATCTGCTTCAAGTTACCATGATCAAGACATATTAGTCAGGTAGGAGAGCATGGGTGATTCTTCATGACCAGACAAGATCAGCTATATGCCCAGTCAGGTTCCAGCGGATTCTGTGGTAAGATACCCAGGGTTAGTGAAAGCACTGTTGGATCACAAGGACAGGCGTCCAGTTTCGATATACTAGTTCACTTGCATGTTGAAGGCAGCTGTCAAGGAATGCAGAATGGTTCAAAAGCAGTATGGTACCATTTTTTTTCAAATTGGTGAAGCTTCTGAAGGAATAACAGTCAGAGTGGATGCCAGGAGTATCATGAATGCTGGGCGTTTCAAGACGCAATGTTTCAAACATTATGTTCGCCAACTGAATATGCTACTGCAGGGCTCGCCCACAACCTAATCCCTTTTCAAGGGTTACCAGTCTACATACAACCGGTAGCCAATAGGGGGACTCATGGGAAATCCCTCACCTCAATGTTTTTCCCAAAGGGTTTTTGTAAGGTGCCCTTTCTTCCATGACAGAATGGCATGACCTCAGAGCTAGAGCCACTAAATCTTATGCTGTGCAAATGGCCATAGCTGACATTAAAGTAAGGAACCATAGACATTACCAGATAATGTACATAATAAAGCTAAAGGGTTTCGGCAAAAATTGTAGGCATAAGTATGTTCAATTACTCTGCAAGGACACATTAAAGATCATAAATAAGCCTGGGCAGAGCTCGCTGAGTTCCGCTCAGCGAAGTGCCCAAAACAACTCTGCCGCGCTACGCGGAGCTCCACAAGCGGCAGAGTGCGTTAGATAAAGGCAGTTTGCGGTGATTTTCCATGCCTGGTGTTTGTCTGCACTGTGCAATCATCGCGAAAGGCACCATGCACAGTGCAAACAGCGCAAGTGGGCGCTACTTCCTTTTTGCCGCTTGAGTAGATTTTTTACTCAAACGGCATCTTTCTCAACGCGAACGGATTGTTTCTCAATGCGAGCGATCGCGAGCTGACGTGACCACTCGCAATGAGAAATCCGACTACCCGCTTTGAGAACTCTCGCCGGGAGGTTGATTTTCCATGCTCACGCTTGCCAACTTGACATTGACGATCGCGAACGAGGAAAAATCTCGTAGGGAGGTGGATTGTCCACGTTCGCACTCGCCAACTTCACATTGACGATCGCTAACGAGGAAAAATCTCTCCAGGAGATTGATTTTCCTCGCTTGCGCTTGCCAACGTGATGTTGACAAGGCGAGTGAAGAAAAAAACTCTGCGCTGCTCCGCTAAGTTTTTCAGAACTCCACGAGCTGCACGTAATGCGGAGTGCGGAAAACTCTCTAATCTCCACGAGGGGAGCGGAGTTCACCACCCAGGGTAAGTCATATATTCATAGCAATATATACTTTTTCACACTCAACATATATAGCCTCATGCAAACAGAAAAATAGGGATTTAACTAGTTAAGGAGTCCATATATGAAAAAAATGGTATCTCTATATGTAGAATAGGCATTGGGTAAGGACATTTTTGATTTATATAATCAGCTTGCAGAGTGAATAGGTGAGTGATGCTGAGGGGCTTATTTAAAAGGAGCTTGCACCACCAATGCGTCAAACTTTTTGATGCATTGAAGGCACCATCAGTACTCCATTTATATACAAGGTGGCATATCTTGGAAGATGTGTCACTTTTAGGGGTCCTGCGTCAAAAGGATCCTACATCGGAACAGCATGTGTCATGTAAGTATTAAAATATGCAAGGAAGGCGTTCCAGCGTAATTATCACAATAAAACAGACGCACAGATATTTACGAGAATTTACCAAAGTGACGCATAGCTGGCTTGAGTTGTGCAGAGGTCCGCTAGCATCAAAAATCCTGTGCCTGTGGAGCTCATGCATAGGAATTGACGCATTGACATTGGTGCATAAAAAGAAGCCAGACAGGTCAGTGTGGCTGTCAGGCCTAGAAACTTCCCTCCACAGATGAAGCTCATAGCGGTACTGCAAATGCTGGCATTGGGGTCTTTCTAGACAACAGCAGCCAGAGTGGCCAGAATCTCCCAGCTATCTTTTCCTCATTCCTTCCCTCCGTCCTGGTTTCCATCATCAATCTGACACCCTACCAGCTGCTGTTTCTCAACATCGACGAACTGCAGCTAGAGACCAAACAATGGTTGTATGCCATTGCTGGGTACCCACATGTGCTGGGTGCCATGGACTGCACACACGTGGAACTGGTTCTCCCTGCTGCAATATTCCTTCTCTACCGGAACAGGAAACAGACCCACTTTGTCAATGTGCAGGCCATTGTTGACCATTGCGTGCTGTTTACAAATATAGTGGCCAAATACCCCGGAGTGTGCATGATGCATGCAGATTCTGGAACGCCATAATAAATTACCTCTTCCAGGATGGCCGATATTGAAATGGTCTACTTATAGGTAGGGAAAACTCAATTACCTAACATACCCACTAACAGACCCACTAACAGTTAGAAATGGATGCCACAATACCCATGTCTGTCAACGTAGATAGGGGCATAAGTACTAGGGGTGTACCTAATACATGCACCATGCATCATGGTATATGTGTAATGCAAAGTCATACATGTTAAGACGCGCAAACCACTTTGACCGCCATTGAATGGTGTAAAAGTACAGAGCAATGCATCACTGGACAAAATGCTATGTAGCCTCACTGTGTGCAAGGCAAGTGTTCCAGGGGCATCGTGGGGTGTTGCCATGCCAGTCCCACAGTTCATCAGGCATGTCATGTATCACACCTCAGAAAAAATGTACAATGTGATAAATCAAGTGGTCTGCACAGGTGATGTGAAACAGTAAAAAATAAATGAAGTCATCCAATTCACTCCCATGTCCTATGTGTGCTGTGTTCTGGGGCATACATACATAGACAATTAGGCCAATCAGGACAATCATAAACACAAACCTGCGTGCAATGCAGGCCCCCGATCACCTGTGGTGCAAGTGCAAATGTGTATCTGCTAGGCAACTTGTGTGCAAGAGTAGTCTGAATGAACTGGAATGTGCAGCATGGCCTAATTACTGTGATCTACAGCCCCTTCTCAGTGACGTTGTGCAGTGCAGAAAGGTGACTTGCTGCACTGCAGAGTGCCACTCTGAAATTATAAGGGTCCATATGTCATGTGCACATAGTGGGAATAATGCCATTCAATGGATACACCATGCCGTTCCATTTTGACATGCACCTATTAATCTGGCAATGACAATAGCGACACTACGTCACTCATTTGCAATATGTCCGGATGGATGGAAATGCATCGAATGCACAGGCTAATAGTTTACCCTTAAAGGCCTGTGCAAACGTATTGTAGCCCATCACTGACATCTGTGGTTT
Source organism: Triturus cristatus (assembly GCF_964204655.1). Lineage (NCBI taxonomy): Eukaryota > Metazoa > Chordata > Amphibia > Caudata > Salamandridae > Triturus > Triturus cristatus. Next base: position 1,531,310,130 of record NC_140590.1, on the reverse strand, counting down.
ACATGGACATATGAATGTGTAAGTTTAAGGCATGTATGCTATGTCACTACCTACCTAGGGAGGACCACCTAGATAAATATTTGATCGCGAATCTGTCACTCAACACATGTAGTGTGAGCACATAACATAGAGTGGGCAGGCGAATTTCCAAATAGCCAGAATTGAAAGCTACAGGATCAACATGTCAGTTAGGATGTAGAAGTTTAGAATGTGTCAACCCATGTTTAGCATTTGCTATTACACAGAGTAATGGAAGAGACATGTGTAAACATATAACCTCCTGTATGAGTAACCCACATTGGGAAAATCAGTCCAAAATATGCATGATAATATCAACACATACAACACACATGGACTAGAATGTTTCCATAAAAGTGAGCAAAAGCATTTACAGTTGTCCTTTATTTTCACTTCCAGCTGACCAAAGATATGGGCTTTCCTGTTTTCAGTTTCTATTTTTGGTAAATTCTGGTGGAGTTTTTTCAGTGTTTTTAAGTGATTTCAATACCTTAAAAACTGTTGTCAGTGGATACACATTTCTGCACCATGAAAAACAACAGAAAAAGTGTTTTTCTGGTGTTTATGGAATGTTTTGCTTTTATTATTGCTCGCTTTCTGCACTGATAGAACATGGTATATAAACAGTGTACGTGCAGTGTATTGTATATGAGGTCCAAATAGATTTTTGCAAATTAAACCTATTGTAGTACACCATACAATACTTCTTTAGTGAGTCTATGGTCATGTGAGCTCGCTCTTTCCTACCCATGTAAACTTCTGTGAAAAGGCCCTCTCAACATTGGCACTTGAGACGGGCAACGCCAAAACAGCCAGTACACAATTTCTTAACTCTGGCCGCTGACATAGCTTTCATGCCAATACTGGTGCACTTGAAGATTGCGATTGTCAGGGCAGGTTCTGCAACATTTGCATTGAGCTGGGCGCTTCGCCCTCAGAGTTATTGAAGCGGTCAAAAATGAAGCAGCACTTTTGAAACTACAGAGGAAATTCCGCTTTACTGAAGGGATCTAGAACTTGTACAGAATACTACAGAGAGATTTCATTGACATCAAATGCCATTGGTGGTGAAGGGACATTTCTATGCATCATTGCTAGACATTTCTCATACATCGTAAAATAAACGTTCCTGTATTGCTCTTTAACATTGCTTTGCTTACCAAGTGGCAAGCACTCTAACATGGAACATGTTGCAGTGTCAAAGTCACAAAAGGTGTCACCCAGCCTACTCTCAAGGAGATGTTTCTCATCTACACCAATTATGCTGAACACTTGGCAGACAAGGGTTTTTTCAGACTCTAGATTTTTTATTATGTCCACTACAGCAGTTATGTTTTCCTGTAAAAATCTAAGAATGCAGTAGAGTGTACTTTTTTCACATCACTATCAATATGCAACCAAAGATCCTCACATTTCTTGCCTTCTGCATCATCATTCAGCCCAAATTCTGTAAATGGTTGCAACATGGATAATATAGCATTCATACCCCCTTGGACAGAGAACCGTCAGCTAAGGGACACAGTTGGGATGACTCTTTCTTTGATGCCACACAAAGCACGAAATGATAAATATTTGCGTTTTAGTTCCTGTGCATAAGAAAACAGTGCACCAGAATGGACTAAAGAGTCTATAGCGTCCCATATTAACTCTGAAGATTGTAAAGATGCTTTCAGCATACCATCTAACAAGTGGCAAGGATCTCCTACAGGGAATCACTTCAGCTCGGGTATCAATTTTGACAGGTCATCACCCAACTTTTTCATATACGTAGCTGAATCACTGCAAATACAAACAACATTACTCCAATCTTTATTGAACTTGGAAAGAACCTTTTTTGCAGAGCATTCCAAGAGACACTGCATTCCATGTTTTCCAAAAGTTTGGTGTCATGTTTTCACCACTATCCCAGATGCTTGGTGATAGCGCTCTTTATAGATATACTTGCCACTATACCTTGCAATAAATGTTTAACGCCTGGGGTGTTGGCAATTAACCTACTATCAATACTGATCCACTAGAAATTGTGGGCTGATGTATTAAGGGTTTTTACACATTCTCTATGGGTAAATGTGATGACATATATTCATATGAAACCAGCCATTTTACCTATCAGTGAAAGAATCAAACGCAGCCAAAATATAAAATATGATTTTGCCATTTCCTGATTCTCTACAGTTTATAAAAAAATTAAACAAGACCTAAAACATGCTTCTAAAGCCTGCATCTTTAGACCAAAGAACACAAAACTGAAAAAAGCAAAAGGAAGAAACAACGACATTTTAGTGGCATCCCTAAACAACAAAACTTACGTAGAATAATGTTAGCCCAGTCTTTCTTATCTGCTAGCTTGTATAACAAAGTTACACTGTATTGACCCCTTAAGGAAGGAAAAAAATGACTCTTTCACTCTCTTTTTCCTTTCATTGAATGGCATTTAGTTTGTGGTTGTGCAGGTGTTTTTTTCAGTGTTTATATGTTTTCACTGGTGAGGGCTATTTCTCTTTCAGTGAGGTTTTATCAGTTATTATAGTTGTAAACCTAAAACCCCACAGCCTAGCCATATGGACACGCCTAGACAGAGTCAGAGAAGGCCTACAAGCAGTCACTCAGCAAGACACGCAAAATTATTGAGCAAAGCTTTGGCCATCTCAAGGCCAGGTTCCGCTGTTTTGACATCTCAGGGAGGAGATTCTTCTACTAGCTCCGCAGGGTGTGTAAAATAATCCTGGTTTGTGGGTGGTGGAGACATCCACAATACCGTGGCTGGAAATCATAGATGCACACACGAAGAGAAACATTTCTTTGCCTGAACAACATGTTCTGAAATGAACCATGAATCAATAAGAGCTGATGGTCCATCATGACAATAAATGTTTGAACTCATTACTTGTCTTTGCGTTCATGTCACAGGCTCACAAAACAAAAACTACAACACAGAGACCTACATTACAACTGTAATCCAATTGGATCATATCAAGATGTGCAAAATTGACAACATATCTGTGTATGTCACAGCAATATATTGCCTGTCCTAGGGTCCTTACCATGAACGCAAGGACTAACACATATGTTCACTGTTGACATACACATGCAACACATCGCAAGTCTACAAGCATGTCAGCCAAACCAATATGAGCAAGAAAAGTGGCCCTGGGAGTATTTACCTGCATTGCACCAATCAATACACTGCACCACACACAAAGGGATTGTTGAATCAATGAAAAAAGTACACATTGATCCATAGCATTACGGATTGCACCCAGACCATCGTTCGGAAGCCAGCCATCAATGTCAAAACCTCAGAAACAATGCATTGTGCATTGCCATGTGTTGTGTGTAACTTGCGCCTTGGCTAGTTCCCTAGCAACGTGACAGTATAGTAGTAAACGTGACAATATAATAATAAACAAGACATTATAGTAGTAAATGTGACACTTTAGTAGAAAACGTGACACTATAGTAGTAAACGTGACACTAAAGTAGTCAAAGTGACACTTTAGTAAGAAATGTGACACTATAGTAGTAAACGGGACCCTATAGTAGTAAACGTGACACTTTAGAAGGAAATGCGCTTTACCTGAAAACGCAACGCTCGAGTAGGAAAGGTGACACTATAGTAGGAAAAGTGACTCATTTTTAGTAAACCTGATGCTTTTGTAGGAAAAGCCCCGCTTTACCTGAAAACTTGACGCTTGAGTAGGAAAGGATGACTCTCTTGCAGGAAAGGTGACGCATTTTTAGAAAACGTGTCCCACTTTACCTGAAAATGTGATGCTTCAGTGAAAAGAGCTTCAGATGGAAGTCATGCATCCACACAAAGGTATCAAAAACACAGCTTTTGGCATTGTCATGTGTTGTGTGTAACACACGCCTTGGCTATTTTCCTAGCAAAGCATCTGAAAAAGATGACGCTTTAGTAGGAAATAGGATGCATAGGTTGGGAACATGACGCATCCACCCAGGAAATTATGCAATGGCTCAGTGGAGAGGTGTGGCTCACTGGTTAGAGGAAACAGACCCAGAAACAGAGGACGCCCTGGGACCAGGGTTCAATCCCCGACGTGGCAGGGTCGTGGACCAGGGCCAGCGGACTCGATAATTCTCGCTTCGGTGCCTATTCTAACCAGGGATCACACTTGGCGACTCTAGGCATTAGCTTGCCTCATCTCCACAACAGCCCCCCACATGCGCCGGGGATGCCTGGTTTCACCTTGGAGATACCCTGGAGGGAACATCTCACAGGGATAGCCAGGATGGGTTCCCCAGCGGTCTACAGCGCCAGGATGCCTCAGGGCAGCAGTGTGCTTTACAAGACACATTTACAGGCATGATACAAACCAGGAAGTGTGAAGTTCCTTTCACTTTCACTTACAGTCTTTTTGTTTGTGCTGGCTAATGGAGGTGTTTGCTGTTTGCCGGAGAGTTTGGTGCTGTTTCTTGGTCTTGTTGGTGTCTGTGCTGTCCCTGTTGTGTCCCCAAACTTTAATTTTGGTTTTGTCATTGCAATTTGTATTGTTTTATGTAGTGTATTGTTGGGTATTTTTCCAACTAGGGGTTTATAGTTCTAGGGGTTGGGGGAAGGAATAGTGTTTCTGTTGTGTTTAGGTTGGCTTTTGGGGTGAGGGATATGTCAGACAGGGGCAGGGCCAAGAACCTGATGGAGGAGGAGCTGGGGGGCTTGCTGTGGCTGATAGTCAGGTACCTGTCCAACATGATCGGCAGTGGAGGCTGGGTCATCCAGGGATACCCAACCCGTGAGAGGGTCAGTGTTGGGTAAAGGTACACTTTCAACTGTCTCTCATCCTCAATGTTCAGTGGAGCGTCCACAAACTCAATGGTGGGCAGATGTTGTCAGTCATGGAAAAATATCTCCTGGACCACCTTGGGATCGAAGTTGGTGTGGCTACTGGTAAAATATACCATGAGCTTGTAGTTGTGTGGCTTTCACACAATACTTTGAATAGTTTTTATTCTGGAAGGCCCAGATATGTATATAGGTTGCTAAGGCATGATACAGGCTAACTCCATTACATACCCTGAACATGCCACGGGGGCCTTTTCACAGTGGCATCACTTTAGCCAAAACATACCATGCAATGCAGGGGAGGCCCATAGGTGATGTGGGACCCAACCGGCACTGTGCAGGGAGTATTGTCACCCTGCCTGGTAGGTCATTACTGACTTAGAACTGTGGGGGCCGCCTGCCATGTAAGTTGCAGGGGAGCACACTCACTAGTCATCAGGCCCCTGGTTGGACAGGGTGTTTGGTCCCCCTCCAATGGTAAGACATATATCTATGTGATACAAAAATGTGATAAGCCTGTATGGGCCTTGATTGATCATTGCTCATTTACAATGCACTGGTCAAATGTAAAGAGCTAAGTGAAGAAGAAAAACAAGCATGGCTACTGTCTGATGTGTGTAGCGTTGTAAAGAATATGTATTTACTTGAGAAGGCCCCAGCATTGTCATAATATGCAGAGTGTGGTCAATCAAATTGGACTGCTCACATAGCCATCAAAGCCTGGCACCCTTGCACCAGGGTGCAAGGTAGGCTGGTCTTGTACCTTGCCTGCACTCTATGCACCTCATATGTGATGTGCTCACTATCATCTGAATGCACTGCAACATGGCATACATATGTCCATCATGAGAGCATTTGAACTGTGCCTCATGCTACAAGTCCAATGTACAGACAATATTAGGCATTTGTGACGTCAATGTACTGTGCTTCATATAATTACACAGTGTATATGTTTAGCATTCACAGAGCAATGTACCATGTTTTTGTCTTGTAGGTGGACCAGACCCATACACCTGTGGTGTGGTGGCAATCTTCCAAGATCCCAATGCTACCATTGAGTGTCACCTTATTGTTTCTATTCCCTGTGAGGATTATGTGTGTTTGCTTAAATGGGTTTCAGTGAGATGTGCAAGGGGTTTCACTACTCTGAGCAAATAAGCTGTACCTTACATGTGGATTTACAACAGAAGTAGGACAAAGTTGCATGTGCAATTGACAGAGCCAAAGTTCTATGTGGAATCATTTCCAATGTATGCAGGCACACATGATGGATGCCTCTCGATATGCTGTGCTACTGTTGTGGCAGCTATGGTTTGGATACTTATGGCATTTGTAACATCGCCTGTTCCAAAACCAACCAACTGGCCATTGGTTCTAATGTCTATCACCATTATACCATGGACAGAAAGTGCCAAAAAGTTAACCAAAATATGTGACAACAATGTTGCATGGGATAAGCTGTAATTTTCCTGACACAGTATGTTTGCCCAAGTCCAATTCTGAGCAGGACAATGATGTGGTTGAGGTGTAACACACATCCCAAGCCATACTTCCAATTGTAAACAGCACATCGCATGTTGACATGTGCACAGTAGACATTTTACCAAAATATGTATCCTCTTATTGTGTGTTCATATCATACCATTCACATGCCTGTATATTACCGTCCTCCACCCTACCAACATTGGTACAGTTGAAGGCATGTCAGACATTCATGCTACTGAAACAGTAAATTGTTTTGTGATCCATACGTGTACCCGCAGTACAGTGTCTACCCAAAGTTTGGACTTGGCTTACCATGTGAGCATGCTCGGTATACCAAAACATGATTCCATCCTAGTGTAGATGCTACATATGTATTTGGCAGGAGGCAAAGTTAACATGCATCATTCATGATAGCATAACCAGTGGGCAAGTTACAGATTCCCATTTGTTGCAGTTAGTGTATAAGTTCACTGTCCATGCGAATGGCTAGCTTGGGTATACCCCTTAGACGACATTGATCATGATATGTGGCAACTGTCATCCCGCATAATGGGTACCAGCGCATCCCTCTGAGTACTGCATATTGGTGACATGTGAGATGGGGTGCCCGAGGCGATATTGCCAAAATGGCATGGTGGTACAAAGGATTTTGGGATGAAACTCAAGGTGAACATGGAATTGGAGGGATGACCTTCACATTGCTACTGTAGGCGTACACATGGGAATTTATGGTACTTTTTGTGTGGCAGATCCACAAAGGCTGTGGTGAATCCTACACCAGTGCAGACTGGCTAAGTATGAGGAAATGTGGGACATGCCACCAGTCCACACATGCCAATGCTGTTACATGCCTGCCTTCTGCCCCATATATCCAATTCCCTGTAATAGACACATGTCCATACCTTTGCAGTGTTTTGTGAGAAATAAGGCAAATGTGTTAAGTACCAAAGGCATGTATGCACTGTGTTGTCAGCATACAGGCCAGTTCACAGTCCATCTACTGCTGCCGTTATCCATACTGTCTCCCCCACGGAATGTCACCATTGAGCAATTTTCGCCAATTACCTGCAGGATCCAGCACAATATACTCATACATATGAGATCTAGAGCATGCAGGCACACATATTTCACATGGATTAAGTACAAGTTGATGTCCATCTAGGTAACAATTTTACAGAAATGTATGGACACACTCTTGGATATGTGAAGGGCAACATGCCATTGGTAGGTTTCCATTATGTGGTCTAGGTTAAAGTGTTCCAGGTATGTCCATATATCATCCTTAAGTAAGTGTCTAATAGGTCTGTTGATTTGGAGGTAGCCAGCCACACGCTCTCTATGTCTCAACTACGACACAGTGTCAATCTATGCTGCAATGTGTGTGGCCTTGTGTATCTGCCATAACTGTGAAGCATTGCTGAGTCACAGTATGTGTACATGCTACACATTATTACTAATTTCACATAAGTGACAGGTCATTGATTTTACACTGTTGAATGGATTCATTACTATCCCCAGGGAGTACCTAGATGGACCATGAGTACCATTCCATGTGTCCCCAACACAATTGTGCAGAATGTCTTAAAATGCACATGGGTCAATGTTTATTAGGCTGGACACTCCCATTTAATGTCCCGACAAGGCCAAGATCTGAGTACTTTTGTATTGTAACTTTAGGAGAAGTGTCTGCTTATTGTGAAGTTTGGTCAGGATTTGTTCCATAGATATCTCATATTTGGATGGACATGCCATTTTGTGCTGATAATTATAATTCATGTAAGTAATTGATGAAAACCTGGACAATTTCAGGGTGGTCTGATACATATGTCCTTCCGCCCCAACAAACAACATGAGCAGGAACGCCTTGACTGCATCGAAAAGGAGAGGTACTGCCACATGAAGCACGTGGTCAAAGCCTTTCAAAGAATGGGGAGCCAGTACGAAAAGGCAAGGGCAGTAGGGGCCTGGAAGTCACTACCTCGGGCCCAGAAAGCACAGGACAAAGCAAGCACCAGGCTTGAAGTGGCCCTTTCCCATGCGTCTGACCCCAGTGCAGTAGCAGTACCTTCCTCAGCACCGCCAGCAGTGACACCACAGGCGATGACCTCCTACTCCTGCTCAGATTATGGACTTTGAGAGGTAAGCCCTGAAGGAGAATGCAGACATGAAATTGAGGCCGGCAGGGTTTGATTCAGATGGCAACACTGGTGTGGATGATGAAAACACTACAGCAATCAGTGAACAAAATTGCTGAGTCGATGTAGGCCCTCTCTCTGACATTCTTCCCCCCTCCCAAGTTATTTTTTGTATTTTTCATAGTGTATATAGTTTTACCATAGGTTAGGATAGGTTTTAGCTTAGTGATAGGGTGGGTTAGTTTTAGTGTTATGATATTTTAATATTTATGTGCTGTTAGGTGGGGATATGGGTGGGTAGGTGCTTAAATGGGTGGGGGTTATCTTTATTATGTGTATAAAACATTCAAAAAACATATTTGTTTAGGTTTTAAATGTTTAGGTAGTTTGTGTATAGGTGTAGTTTATGTTTGTCTTGTGCAAATGTGCATTAAAGGGGGTGGGGAGTTGATTTTTAACCTGTCTGTTGTGGTATATGCATAGAGTAGGGTAAGTTAAGGTTAGGTAGGTTAGGTTAGTATTAAATGAGGAAAGTGTAGTTGATTTAGCATAGGTCAGTGTAGGCATAGCCTAGGTATGAATAGTTAGTGTAGTTTAGTTAGTTTTTGATATTAGTTTTTAATGGTGTTTTAAATAAAAAATGTTTAGCAGTTTCATAACCGCTTGCTCATTGACAGTGTGGCAGTTGCCATATTTCTTTTGTTTGGGTAGCCCACATGCTGTAGGTTTCCTGGCAGTGTTTGTATACATGTGTAACTCGGTGAGGCACCTAAGGAGTGGATCCTGACAAGTTTGTAATGCAGTCACTTAAGGGATCTTCACATGTTATTGTGTACTGTAGGCGGCACTCTTACTGTGAATGGACTCACAACACAAAAGCAGGTATTAACCAAATGTTTCACTCTGTGTGTACCTGATGCAACCTATTTTGTGTGGATGATTGAGTCAAACCATTGTGACTAAACATGGATGTGTTGTGTGCTACACTTATGGCAGCCACTTACACACTCTCCTTAGCACCATTTTGTTGTCACATCACTGTTGTCTGCTGGCCCGTATGCATGTAGGTATCCTCCACCTGTGCAGAAATACCATTCAGTCAAACTATTGAGTGGTTGCTTATTGTAGCACTTCATACATGTGACCTTGGGTAACTACTTGCTAGTTTAGATGCACATAGGGATCACAAAACTATTATGCATGGCTCTGCAGTTATTTCCCCTGGGTTTATGAGATACATTTTACGTTAGATAGTAGGTAGTGTTTTTAGGGTCAGCACTTCCACAATGGTCTACTTAGTGAAATCATGAACAGATATACAACACAATGGTTAGTGAATTTATTGGCACGTGAGCCAAGGAGCAAGTCGCAGACCCTCGGACAACAACCCCAACTTAGTTTGTGAGCTTTTTGATGCCCAGACAGAGTCCATGGGAGATACAAGTCATGGGAGTTGTGAAGTAGAGTAGTGTTCCAGTGAGGAGGAGGACTAAATTACCTTTAGGGGAGATTGGCCAAATAGACCGTCCACAAATAGGTGAGATCAACAGGTAGGAAAGCAAAGGGAGGTCTGCACCAATTGAAAAGTACACTGGCATGGCCATAAGCACAAGTAATTTTGGAAACTGGCCATGTGGCACAGAGAAATGCTACCATCCAGTTTTTCCTTGGAATGAAGGAACATCCACATCTTCATCCTCTGATGTGAGTGGTGCCTCCCATGAGTGGGGTGTTGTGGGTGCAGATGGCGATGGAGTTACGATCATATCAGGGGCTGAAGATGTGGATCTCCTGTCCCCAACAATATTTCTCAGAGCCAACAAGTAAGGCAGCACAGCACTAAGAAGGGCCTGCTGGTTTGCCAGCATAGCAACAACTTGGTGGTGTAAGCTACCCATTGTCACCATTTAGGAGTCCTGCTTCCGCTTCATGGACTCCAGGATGATGTTGATCATCCCCAGCTGGTTGGCAACCTCGCTGGTGCCACTTCAGCAGGGCAGTTGCTCGTGCCTCTGCCTCATGACACCAGCGACGCCAGTTTCAAGCCATGAAGCGGATGGTAGTTACCTCTTATGGCCTCCGAGATGTTTTTATTGGCACTGACTGACATGGTCTCCATCCCTGCCTGCACCACATCTAGCAGATCCCGCTGGATTCCTACTGCATGACATTGGAACTCAACTTGGGGGTCCTGGAGTCCAGGACTAAGAGTGGGCTGGCTGGTGGTGTTTGCTGGGTGATAGGCAGATCCTCTGGAGACCCAGAATCACTGATGGCTGTTCTTGCAACCGTAGATGGTATCCAAATAGAGTATAGGACTTGCTGGATGGAGTCTTAGTCAAGGATTGTCAGGCTTTCATCCTCAGCAGGATCCTCATCCAGGACTTGCAACGGGTCAGGAGTAGTTGGTACATCCTCTGCAATGAAACAGAGATATGATGTTGTTGGTCTATGTTAGATGGTGACATGTGTAATCTTATTTACATTCTGACTTCTATCTCTTTCCCTGTCAGATCAACATTGATGCTTAGGACATCTGTTCCTCATAGGTTTAGAAGCCATTTTGTAGTGTAGTTGCCTTTCAAATGGCAGCATCTCTGCATTCTTCGCACAACCACTGTGTGAGAGGGCTGACCTGTCATGTCATGACTCATGTTGCAACACAGTTACACAACTCACTGGACCTGCCATTCCTACACGTGTGATATAAGGTACAGTACACCTCTGCCTTGGTGATTGGCTTTCTTTTTCATGATGCCTAGATTGATAGTGTTTTGATGTATTGACCCGCTACTGTACACCTAGCATCCAGTGCCCAGGGTGTCTGCATTCCCTGTGATCAGTACTCCGCCCAAAACTCCTGTGAAGGTGAAGTGGGTTTGTTCATGTATTTGTGATGAGCATGAACTCTGTCTTTCACACAGTACACAATGACACTCTGCCTAGTTGTGCTATCTTGCATGCACATTGTGTTTTCATGTGGCCAATTGTTCAGTTCTTCACACTTATCCTGCACACCTCTACACAGCTTCCAACATTGGAACACTGCAGGAATGTATGAAGGCATGTAGTTGCCATGGCTTTCCTATTTGAGTACACTCATGTGATTTCATAACACACACAGTTGGCTCCATATTTGTGGACAGTGGGCACTGTGTAGCACCCCTGAGGGGATGGGCCCAGTCACACTAGGTAGATTGCTATCACTGACACTCAGGCCATTTGATAATTGATAGAGAAGGTCCTCAGCAGAGTTTCAGACATCTTTTTACTCAGGCCCCCCTGCGTGTACGTGTACCTACCTCCTCTGCCAAACCTGATTTTGGACCAGGCACTAAACTTACTGCCACACACTGATGCTACCTGGATAATAAATTGATTCTCATATGTCTACAACACCATAAATTTGCAACTGACTGACATGGCTGGTGGTTTATGAGGGCTATGGGATGAGCTGTAACCCACATGGTGCTAGTGCTGGAATTCGTGACATGTACCTACCTAGGTTTGCGACACAACTGGGCCCATCTACCTCAGCCTCCAGCCATCCCTGACTCCTGCCCTTAGTGATGGTAAACTTGTTCATCCTATACCTTGACAGATCCCTGTTTGACATCCTCTGACTTTGGCTTATGTGACATGTTGAGACATTTAACCTTCTGACTCCTTCCTCCATGTGTTGCATCGTCACCCAGGCTTACATCACATGTAGGATGTGCTTCCACAATGGGCTCCACTCTGTCATCCCTTCCCAGCTGTAATGTAATGTAAGTGGTGTTTGTATAGCGCGGGTTACACTCCACGGAGCATCTTTGCGCTTCTGAGTGTAAAAGAACCAGGTGACTTTGTTCTTGTGGTGTATCATGGTTGGAGTGTTATATCATGTTTTTGCATTGTATATCGGACAGGGTGTAGATCCAGGTTTTAAGGGTCCTTCTAAAAATGGTTTCTCTAGGGATATGTCGGAGTGGGGGCGGTAGTGAATTCCAGGCTTTGGACCCCAAAACTGCCAGGGCTTTGCCTCCTCTGGTTTTGAGTCTATACTTGGGGACGGTAAGGAGATTCTCACTTTGGGACCTCAGACATCGGGAGGGGACGTAGCGTTGGAACATGTTTTTGATGTATTTGGGTCCTGTTTTGTTAAATGCCCTAAAGGTGATTAGCAGGATTTTAAACAGCACCCTTTTACAAATTGGCAGCCAGTGCAGGGTGCTCATAGCTGTTGAGGCTGAGGTCCTTCTTTTCCATCCCAACACCAGTCTGGCCGCTGCATGCTGCACCATTTGTAGTTTATGGCAGACTGTCCTATTTGTGTCCTAGCTGTGACACAAGTGTCAGACTGTCAGACACAGCAGTGCATGTGTCTTAGTCAGGGTACCTTGCAGTACACATATCCCTTCTCACCTCCTTGCCATGCAGTGTCTCACCATTCAGACACAGTGGCAGTTCAACATGCTCAGCCAGTGCCTACAATGCACTGCACTACCAGGGGCCCATCAGGGCCACACACAATCTTTTGTTTCAATGCACATGGTCCTCTGGTGTGTATCACTTGTATTCACCCCTGCAACCGTTCTGATTTTGGTTATGACAGGAGTTTGGCAGCTCTTTGCACTGGGAGCTGACACCTGTGTTCTCTCATCTCCCACATCGGGACTGCAGTGTGCTATGTAGTTTCAAGCATTTTACTATACATGTGACTCTTGGCATTTTCGTATGTGTTAATCCTTCACATGCTCCACACCTGTCCCCCTCTCAGATGTGCACTTTCTCCTCTGACAATCCCATTGCGTTTCATTGGTTTACAGTCCAGATTAGTGTGCATGGGTCCAAGTTAGCCACAGTGGCATCATGAGGCAAGGTGGCCTGCATTGCAACAGTCAGGTTGGGAAGGGTTTATGTGTCCATGCCTGCTGTGCTGTTCCATTCCAGGCCTGATTTAAAAGTTATGGATGCAGGGCAGCGCACAAGTCACTTTGCTGCTCTGACCTGAGTCAAGGGAAAAGAGCATGAATCCTACCCTTTCTGCCTGCAGCGGCACACAAAATGGTGCCTAGTGCCAACACAGGCACATTTGCACCATGATGCAAGGGTGTCTGCATTGTTGGCAGGATTGTTTTGTGCAGAAAGGGACACCTTCCTGCATAAAAAGTAATCCATGGAGGTTTTTTCCTCTTTCTATGTGTGCTGCAGAACGAAGCACACATAGAAAGAGGACTGAACAAGGAGATTTAAAGTTATTTCTTCTCTTTATGCCTCTCCTAGGAAGGCCCACATTTTTTATGCATTGCCAGGTTTACAAATTATTGGGAATGTGGCAAAACCCATGAGTAAACCCACCACATAGACCATGGAAAGCCTCCTTGACATGGTGATAAGGTAGTGATTTGTGCTGGCTTGCCTTGCTCCATAACCATAAGGCCATGCAAAGCCACACAGGGTGGCTTTGCTTCTCTTCATAGATAGGACTGGAAGGCTTGTGCCACCATAGCATCATGAAAAGTGAAGCTCCGGTGGCGCAGCCCTCTTGTACATGAGGCGCCATGTATTTTGATTTGTATTGTGGGACTTGTAGTTCTATTGACTCATGCTGAACATTGCACTACATGTGTCAGTATACAAAGATAAACCGGGAGTGGTGCTCCACTTCACATATTGAAAGAGATAAATGTAAGGGAGCTGGAATGAGCTGTACCACGTGACTGGGTAGTGTGACTTACACTTATGTGATGTTTAACGGTACATGACCCAGATTTCTGCCATTTGCCCTGCACGCAGTGGAGGCCTGGGACCTAGCTAACTGCACTGCACAACATGACCATTTTCCTACATTGCCCCTTGTTGCGTCTTACCCTGTAGATCTTGTTGTTCCTTGAGGGCTGCACTGTCCTGTCCCGTAACTCTTGCTACCAACTCCTCTGGGATGACAGCTGCCTCCTGCTCTTCCAAGGCATCCAGCTCCTCCTATGGCACTCGGCTTCCACCTTCGGTCTATATGGCTGCCTTTAGGTTGTTGGCCAGTTTCTCCTTGATCCTGCGCTTATAGTTGCAGTCAGTGGCTGTCATCTTGGCTCGTCCCACGCTGTTGATCTTGGCAGGAATGGGCTGCCAAATGGTGTCTTTCTTTCCTAATGGCAACTTTGGGGTGTTAAAGAGCTGATGTTGGTGGTCTGTCACCTCAGTGATCAAGATTTCATTCTTCTCCTCAATGAAGTAGCACTGCCTCTTCCTCTTACCCTGGGAGTCAGTCTGGACATCCAGGCTGGTACTGGGTTGTCGTCCTGGCTGCTGCTCTGTTCTCCCCATTCCATGGCTGCCTTCTGTGAAGTGCGTCAATGTTATTTTACTCAAAGCATCATTCTTTAAATGTTTTTTAATGCTTGACGCAATGAAAAGTGACACTAGGGTGGTTAGCGGTGATTTGCGTGCTGCTAACCCGCCTTATGTCAGTTTTCCTCCTGATGCACCAGTTTCTGCTGTGGCAACACGCCCGCTGTAGCGTATTTTGTTTTTTTACGTAAATATGGCACATCTATGGCATTTAAAAGTGACGTAGCAATCTGGAACTCATTTTGACGCATTGCTGATGCTGCGCAACAATGCATCAGTTCTTTTAAATAAGGCCTTGAGAGTTTTTTGTCCTGGCATTAGTTTAGGGTGGGGTTGGGAAGATCTACCAGTGACCAACACTTTTAAGCCAAGGAGTTGGGCCACGACCTGCTGGTTAGCCTGTTGTGGTACCAACCTGGCACCTGGTAACATCAGCTACTCCATAATTGTATATTTACCTGGTGGAAATGCAGAGGCTGGCATAGGGTGTGAATACGGGTGACAAGAGGGAGAGCAAGGGGGAATACCCACACTGCATTTCTGGCTCAGGCCAGAGGGGCAATGACATGTATTACCTGTTCCCTATTCAAAGAGATCCAGTCCTTACGGAGGTGAAGTCCCCCCAGTTATAGATGACTAATGGACACTTGAATTAAGGTAGGTTGTGTGGGGTGCATACCTTTCCATCAACTTGAAACTGCACTATTAGGTCTGTAATTTAAATATATAAAACGTTTCTGGTTGCAGCCAGTTTTAAACCCCAATATGGTGTCTGTCTTTATTGTGCCATTGTTTACTTATTTTACAAAAAGTGTTTGGGTGAAGTCTGCTAACCACATTGATGTGTAGTCCCTGGATTTGCAAAATATGCAAAGTTTATGCTGTTTTACATTACATAAATGTTTGCATCATGCAGTCGTGGCCGGCATGGCTCGCAGGTGGGGGAGGTCGCACGGGGGCGGGAGGGGGTTAATTTAATATGTATATTTTTTTTAAATGAACTTACCTTTCCACTGGCCAGGTCCCTCGTCTTCTCTGCTCCTGCTCTCCTGCTCACAGGAAGCAGAAGAAGGCAGCCAGGCTCCCTCCCCAATGCCAATCAGAACGCTGCAAGCAGCATTGTGATTGGTCGGGATGCCGCCCAACCAGCGGCTGATGGGGAGGCAGTGTCAACCATGTTAACCATGCAGCCTGCATGGAGAAGGGCTGGGTGCACATGACTGGTTTGGACAGCCCCAGGGGGCCGACCAAACGTTCTTTGCATACTCAAGAGTGGGCAGGCACACCCTTCCTCCCACTGACTGAGCCCGCCCATCCACAACCAAACATAAAATGGTAATAATATTATCAGTTTATGTTGCTGCTACTCGCACTGCGAGAAAGCAGTGGGTTGACGCTCCTCCGCCCTAGTGGAGGAGCCGCCCCTGGCATCATGCTTGAATACAGGAGACTGCTTTAAGTAGAAAATGTCTCACCATGATACATTTTCTACATGAACAAGTAGTTTTCTCTGCGAATTACCAGCATCTTTCATGACTTTTCTGTGCCAGGTGTACCTCCATAGAGAAAAGTTAAAATAAAGTTTGTCAAAATAATGTTAAAATGATGGGAGAAACTCTTCCACCCACACCTCAATCCTTTTGAACTTTATCTTACCTTCATAACTGTACACATTTATACTTTAGCATCACCAGGCCCTTTTAGGCAGAAATATCTGTAATAACTTCTACTCAGGCTACATTTGCATTGCAATATAAATTCAACTGTAGGGTTGCACTCCTGGAATACATTTTCTCCTGCCCCACCCAGATCAACTAAACTGATGTCCCTCTCAGTCTAAACATTCTGGGCATTCCTTCCCCCATCTCCTTTCCCCATCCTCCCCCACTCTGTTCTTTCTACTGAATGTGCTTCCTTTCTTACCACTCATTTCATTGGTCCCATTGCCTCCTGAGACATGCTGTGAAAGGTGTCTCATATTAGTACACATAACATGATATACTGTAATGGATCTCTTTACAGAGGATGCAGACATTACACTAATCTCTTTTATGAGATCCAGAAAGATGAAAGATGGTGGCTTAATTGAGTTGAACATCAGTGGCTATGCTCTGAATCATTTGTATGGAAGTTTTAAGCTCATCTCATATCAGCATGTGCTCATGCTGCTGTGTTTCAGTAAATTACTGTATATATATCTTAGCAGAATCATATTTTTAGTTGTAAATTATGATATAAAACTGTCAATATTCATTTTTATCAGAAAAAATAATTAGGGCAGCTGGTGTGCTTAGAGGCAACATGCAGAATGAAATAAAATCCACATGGGATCTTCCTGGCTTTCAATGTTCTCCTCAAATTAATGTTAAAGCTGTTGAGCAGCTTGGCTGTTTGGTCACAATTATGTATATTGATGTTCTCAGTAATATCACGTGTAGGTGAAGAGACATACATTTTCGTTTTTTATGCATTCAAATTATTCTCCCTCTCTATGGTGAGGTCGTATTCCCATCTAGGCATAGTATTCCTAAGTCGGGACATCACATCCATGCAATCGGGTATCTTCCTCCACCATTTCTCTGTATCTATAATGAAAGTGCAGGTGGGTTCCACAATGAAAAAAATATCTGAACAGAAGATATGCACAACGCTTGATATTTGTGACAAATACTATGGTGGTTGAGCTGCGCCAATTACACCCTTTCTGCATGTGACTCTCAAGGTAGTGAGGGCAAGTGGTCAACGGCTTGTCAGGGATGAAGCGAGGAGGAAGAGACTCAGAACAACAGACACAAAAACTACTGTATGGCCCTGGAATCATTTTAGTAAAAAGGAAAGTACTTTAATATCACATTAAAAATACTACATACAGTAATGGGGGTTCAGCTACAGGTTTTTCAAACACATCTACAGGCCTTTAGTCAAGTGCAACAATCCTTATACCATCTACACTGTTTAACACAGCTCTGATGGTGCCCAAAATATCTACAGTGTCTTAGCAATGAAAGAAGGTCATAGGCAAGAATCAGTCCCAGGTAGGAGCTCACTTTTAGGCTGTATTGGCAACTACCATGTATGGTTACTTGTAGATAAGTTTGTTCAGTTCTTGGGGAAAAAAATTGAAGCTGGCAATCTCTAATCCCCATAATGTGGAGGCTTACTTTTTGGAGTATAAGATAGAGTCTCTCATTCTTCTTTTCAGGACTCATGTTACCTGTTTGCAGGATAGCAGTTCGGCACCAAGATTGGTAGCGCGTTTAGCGAGGTTAAAAAGATAGCGTCCTCATCAGTGAATGCAGTAGTATTAACAGTGGCAGGACTTTGCGATTCCGCCAATGGATATGAAAAGCACAGTAGTTCTTGGCAGCAGGTCCTCTCTCTTCTTAAATAGAAGCATTGTGTGGCCTTGCAAGTTGCACAGAATGTCGTGGCAAGAGCAGAACAGGTCCCTTGGGCCATGCAGTCATTTGGAGGTGTTGATGCTTCACACACTTAGCCACATGAACAATGAAGGAAGACTGAGTAATCACAACTGATTAGGTTGGTGTAGGTTATACTCCCTATACAAGTTGTCTCTTCTTGGTACTCCTCACAGTGGGAACATGGCTGGGCTGCTCTTCCTGGACAGTGTCTCCACCTGCAGGGCCAGACACTCTCGGTCTCAGAGCAGGTAGGCCAACTTTTAGGCTCTAGACAGACCCAGAGCTTCACCATCAAAGTGCACAAACTTCAGGTGATGTCTCCTCACCTCTGAGCGACTGGCTGTTGGACATACACAAGCAATGGATCACAGGAGCTCTTTGGGTAAATCCTGTGAAGTGTTTATGAGGTTGGGGTGTACTATGGAAAGATCAAGGAGAGATTAACCGACATAGAGATTGGCCTGAGAGGAGCTCAGTAACATCCCACATAGACACTTATGCACAGAACCGGGTAGGGATCATCCCAGAATGGTCAAAATAGTAAGTTTCAGTGTTCGAGCCTAAACTCACTGATTCGGAGGATTGCTTTACTAATTTGGCTCCATAATGTGGACGAGGAGAAATATACCGCATTGAGCAAACACTTTTGCTTAAAAAGATTAGTTTTGACTCAAATCCATGTAGTTCTGATGCGGTATTTTTGTTCAGCCAAATCCAAAATGGGGAGGTTTGCCATCCTGTTGTTGGAAACCCTCAAGAGAGTGAAACACAGGGTAGAAGCTAATGAGCCGGACAGGAGCCTGGTGCTCCTCCTCAGCATAGTCTCACAGCTCCTTGCAATAATTAAGGTATGTGGATTAAGGAAAGATCAAGAACAATTCCTTTAATCAATGGGATACTCAATTTGTCCAGCAAGAAGGGAGGGGTACCCGAGGAATTCCAAACTGGGGCAAACTACGGGTAATAATCATTTTCAAAGATGTTCCTCATGCTGTACCATACTTCCATGAAAAGCCCTCAGCATTTTCAGCCAATCCTTCTTAAAATACTTCTAGTCCCCAAAGTAATACAAAACAAATCTGTCCGATCGAATTTAACAGTCCCGCAAACCCCTGCTAGAATCATCAGGGGGCCCCAAAAAGCGTTCTACCATTCCTAAATTGGAAATAGAGATAACACAGAAAGACATCTGGCAGTGCTGGCCCCCCTTTTACCAGTTTAATTCTTAGTTTCAGTCCAACTAAGTCTTGGACACTTGGAGGCCCGAATAAATCTCCTTATCCTCCCTTATATCTTATCCATGCTGCCCCTAGGAAAAGATAAAGGGATGGTGTCAAACAAAAAGGCCAATCTAGGGAGAATCATCATCATCGCAAAATTTACCATGCCATAAAGGATCAAGAGAGACGCCCCTCCTCAATAATGGCACTTCGATTTCCTTCCTCACCCTCCTCAGGTTGCACTCCGGTACCTTGGTACCTCATCCAGATTGTCTAAAACTGAGATACCTAATCTCCTTTCCGGAACCCATCCTGGTACTTGCTCAATTCCAAACTGCCACCTCTGTCTTCTCATTATTAATAGAGTAGATGGAGAAGACACCGAAGGCTTCCATCATGGCCTCCATGCAACTCACGGTCTTCTGTGGATCTCTTGTATACAGAATAATGTCGCCTGCATAGAGGCCCAACTTAATCTTATAATTTTGTGATTCAAAAGGCTCAATTCCCACATTTGGTATTGAGGAGAGCTACGGGAAGGTGCTGGACCCATTTTGTGGGAGGCGGTCAGGGTAGAAACAAAGGGCACCCTGTCATGGTATAACTATATGCAATTGGCTTAATGGAGCTCAGCGCAAGGATGAGCATGTGGAGGGAGTTGTGCGATGGAGGAAAAGCTACAAGACCTCATGCCATTGAAAAAGGAAATCTCTATCTGCTATTGGGAGTTGGTGAAGGCTGATGATGAGCAGTGCAGGGTTCCTGTCCATCCTTGGGATGCATTTCAGCGAGAGGAGGAATATCCAGACATCTGCCAGTCCTCCTTACGCCTCCTCAACTTCACTGTGAAATTAGCTCCACTTAGGAAGAACCACCTTTTCACCTGCCACAGAATATATTCTACTCCCAAGAGGCATTCAAAATTCATTGTAGGACCTCCACCCAGTTGTAACAGTTGTTGTGAGGAAAAGGCGTACTATATCCATATGTTTGCTTTGTGCCCTGGATTAAAGTTTTTTTGGGGAGGGGGTACAGAGTGCGGTCTCAGGAGTTATCAGAAGTCAAATCACAGTTTTTCCTCTTTTGGTTATGTTTGGAATTAATGTACAGACTGCCCAGGGCACAGAGCTTTGGCAGAAGCCTCTACTTTTCTAAGGGATCTTACTGGCAAGAAAAAGATCTGTATAAACAGGCTCAGTCCCACTCCACCTGTCCTCAATGGCTAGTTGAACTCAGTTGGCAGAGCCAGTAAATTAATTCAGGACTGCAAAAGTAGCGGGAAGTCCGGTGAGTTTTGGACAGCTATATTGGCTGGAAAGAGGGCAATCTTAACTTCTTTAGGTCTTGTGATTAAGCCCAATAGGCCGATATGAGACTAGGTGAGAGGAGTTTCCTTTTCCACCCGGAGCCCACTGTGTGCCCCTATGTCTTGGATATTTGGTTATTGAAACAGCAGACTGTCAATTGGCACCCAAAATTACGGCTGTTGTGTCTGGTGGCATATTGGGACAAATAAAATAGAAACAAAACCAAATCCTCTAGACATCTTTATAGCAGGCAAACCTAACATTGTAATGCACAAAGCTCATTGGATATCTTCACCCAGAGGTTGGGACACATTGGGGCAATCTCAAGAGAGGGAAGATTAAGGATGAGCATGTGGAGGGAGTTGTGCGATGGAGGAAAAGCTACAAGACCTCATGCCATTGAAAAAGGAAATCTCTATCTGCTATTGGGAGTTGGTGAAGGCTGATGATGAGCAGTGCAGGGTTCCTGTCCATCCTTGGGATGCATTTCAGCGAGAGGAGGAATATCCAGACATCTGCCAGTCCTCCTTACGCCTCCTCAACTTCACTGTGAAATTAGCTCCACTTAGGAAGAACCACCTTTTCACCTGCCACAGAATATATTCTACTCCCAAGAGGCATTCAAAATTCATTGTAGGACCTCCACCCAGTTGTAACAGTTGTTGTGAGGAAAAGGCGTACTATATCCATATGTTTGCTTTGTGCCCTGGATTAAAGTTTTTTTGGGGAGGGGGTACAGAGTGCGGTCTCAGGAGTTATCAGAAGTCAAATCACAGTTTTTCCTCTTTTGGTTATGTTTGGAATTAATGTACAGACTGCCCAGGGCACAGAGCTTTGGCAGAAGCCTCTACTTTTCTAAGGGATCTTACTGGCAAGAAAAAGATCTATATAAACAGGCTCAGTCCCACTCCACCTGTCCTCAATGGCTAGTTGAACTCAGTTGGCAGAGCCAGTAAATTAATTCAGGACTGCAAAAGTAGCGGGAAGTCCGGTGAGTTTTGGACAGCTATATTGGCTGGAAAGAGGGCAATCTTAACTTCTTTAGGTCTTGTGATTAAGCCCAATAGGCCGATATGAGACTAGGTGAGAGGAGTTTCCTTTTCCACCCGGAGCCCACTGTGTGCCCCTATGTCTTGGATATTTGGTTATTGAAACAGCAGACGGTCAATTGGCACCCAAAATTACGGCTGTTGTGTCTGGTGGCATATTGGGACAAATAAAATAGAAACAAAACCAAATCCTCTAGACATCTTTATAGCAGGCAAACCTAACATTGTAATGCACAAAGCTCATTGGATATCTTCACCCAGAGGTTGGGACACATTGGGGCAATCTCAAGAGAGGGAAGATTAAGGCTGCACGAGATATTGTTTGGAAGCAATATAGAGGGTACACTATCACAACACTGAGGATTACAGATGTTACTCAGTGGCACTACTATGTACTCAAGGCTAGATGACTTGAAAATGTCAGGGTCTTCAAGGTTCAGGCCTACTGATGCTGCAATGGAGCATATAGCAGAGGTGCAACTAGAGACACATTTTTTGGGGGGGGCAACTAACAATTTCAGGGGCGGCTGACTCTTCCAATGATAGTCAGAGTGGAGATGCAGGGGCTCTAAGAAGGGGTGAAAACACAACAAAGCCTCGTTAGCCAGTAACTGGTCTTTTAAAGACCTGTGAAGTACTCAGGTGCGGCTTTGTGTGTGCGTGGGAAGCTGCATCAGCTGGGCTGACACACACGACGGGGGGGGCTGAAGCCCTTTGATCCCAATGGGCGCTGTGCGCCTGGCATATAGTGATCTCTGATTATGACCTTCTTCAGTTACAGTTACACTACTTACACCCAGAGTCCCCATTACAGGAAAATGCTGTAGACTGAAAGATGGTCTAATCACAGACAGAAATACTAGAGAAGGAATACAACAAACCATAAAACACTATGCTAGACAATGAATTATATAATAGCAACATGAACAACCTGTGGGGTGCCCTAAAATCATTAGTATGGGGACATATAATGGTGGTTGGTACCTCATTCAACAAGTAGAGCAGCAAGCAGCAGGAGGCACTGGAGGTGCAGGTAAAGGTGACAGGAGCAGTCGATAAGAGGGGCAGTTCTGATAAAATTTGGCACAAATTGTAAGAGATTATGGCACTACTTAGAATGCTAGACATCAACAAAGCAGAATATGCTACACTCTGGAAAATGCAACAATATTACAGTGGCAGTGACAAATCAGGCAAGCTATTGGCCTGCTAACTTAGAGCCAAAATGACCCAGGACAGAGTCTCAGAAATTAAAAAACCCTCAGGGGCCATGGTCCAAGACAACCCTAACATAGTGAACACCTTCAATAAGTTCCAAGGAGGCTTATGTAGGGCAGAAGAGACCTCACAATCCTGAGCTAGTGTGTGCTGTTCATCTCCCCTGCACATACTGAAATATTAGAACGGCCTATTAAGCTGGAGGAGGTGACTGCTACCATTACTGACTCAAAATCAACAAAGCACTGTACCCCCATGACTTTTCGTCATTAGACTACAAGACGTGTTTCCACAGCCTAGCCCCAATATTAAGATTCCTGTTTAATTCTTTCATTAATCCCGGTGTATTTCTTGAATCAATGCTGAGGGTCACAATCACCATTTATACCTAAATGCGGGCAAAGAACGCTTCTCTAGTACGTTGTACAAACTGATTTCTCTATCAAACCTCAGCGTGAATTTTTTTACTGCCCTGCCAGCTAGATTGGATCCACACACACTGGTACAGACACACTCAGAACAGTCAGGATTTTTCCAAGGCAACAAGCATGAAGAAAACACCATAAACTGCCTCACATAACAGACAGCATCATGAGGTTGGGAGAGAAAGCTCTCCTGCTGTAACTCGATGCAGAGAAGGCATTCGACTGGGTAGACTGGCACTTCCTGGGTGACACTTAAGGCATTTGGGCTCAGATACAAATTTAAACAATCGGTGCCGGACCCTCATCTGTGGCTAGTATGAAGGTCAATGGGGCCAAGTCAGAGCAGTTCCTTATTTGGTGTTGTCCTATGTAGCAGCGGTGGCCGGCACAGGTAAACGTGGTAGGGCTGCAGGGCGAGGGGGGGTGTGAGGGGGGAAGTCGACAGACAACGGAATAGGTATCACTAAATAAATATTTAATACCTATTCTGTGGGCTGTCGGCTTCCCCCCACTCCGCCCTGCCCCGCCTCACCGCGCTTTCCTGTGCCAGCCGCCGCTGCTAGGAAGGGACACTCCGTCTCCCCTATCCGTTCACTTTGACCATGGAGACACTCGCTGATAGGATATGCAACAATCAGGGCATATGTGCAATAACAATTGGTGGGGGCAAACACGTGCTCATGAAATACGCAGACGATGTTTCCGTTTCAGTGACTGACGCGGCCTGATCCATTCCTGCACTCACCCAAGAACTTGTAGAATATGGCTGGCTGCCGGGGCTAAAGATCAATGTGGCATAAACATCGTAAACATTTATGTTCTGCCCACATAGGGGCTACAATTGAAAGCATAATTCCCTTTTCATTTGTGGCATAATGTCATTACTTATTTAGGGATATGGATCACTTACTCACTAGATCAGAAAGCTCTGGCAAACAACATACTCATGAAATATAACAGGATATTCGGCCGCGCTTTATATGGGGAACCTTCCTTGGTGTGTAGGATTGCCGCTGTCAAACTGGCAGCGCAACCAAAGATCCTTTTCCTGCTCGCAGTACTCCCCCTAAAGGCCCAATTTGCACGGTAAAGAAGCTCTAGAGAGCACTAGGTAAGTTCACATAGTAAAGGAAAGAATAGAAGATCGCCAAAGCTGTCTCGGTTAAGTTTAACGGTAGAGTGGCATAGAAGTAAACCTGACAATCGCCAATGCACATGTATGGAAAGTTCTCTGGCTGAAGAAGGACGGTACGTAGAGAACACTGGTAGTATGGGACTGGCTGGCAGTACACATGGGCCTTTTCTTGTTCACCCCACATACTTACCCACATTATAGGAATTCAGAATTTTCCAACTGGCCGTGGACGGGGGACACTATCAGGTATGGAAGGAAATGGGGTGTATGAGGATGCATGAGATATTTGACAACACCTTTATAAAATCTTAAGAACACCTTCATTAATGCCAAATACAACACTGGTTACTGCAAAGCTCCCTTACATCCAATGCTATTAGACTCCTTACACATATTGAGAGATGGTTAAGTGCGAAGGAACTGGATAAACATAGGACCAGATTTTCAAAGCAGTGAAACATCCAAGGTTGCTGCGCTGAGTTGAGTGACAAGGAGAGAGCAGGAATGGACCATCTCCACTGACATATGGCACTAGCCTACTCTCTCCCTATAGCTGGCACACAATTAGGCTTCTGGAGATATAAATGCGACAACTGAGTTCAAGTTAGGTTACGAAAGGTAATCAATCTTATGTGTGCTCCTGGGGTGGCGTCTTCCATTCAAGGCTTCATGTGAATCACTAGTAGCTTCACATCCATGGAGTGGTGTGTCCCCCTGGGCACAACGTTGTGTCCTAATTATAGGATCCTCAAGTTATGAATGAAGTTAATCCAAAGGGAATATTCAAACAGTATTTTTATTCATTCGTTGATGTTTGTTATTATTGTTTCATCTTTTTATTGCAATAAGCTTAAATCATAATGACTGGATAACAGTATCCTATGCATTTCGGGTTTTCCACCCTTCATCAGGGATCAATCCTAAAACAAGTATATAACATCATGAGGGTCTGAAAATTGTTGTTATTTGCATTTCAACATAGCGGTGATGGATTGAAATTCATGCTCTCGCGCTAATTGCAATCATATATAGTACATGTTTAAATCAAAGCGCTGAATTGCTTCATTCTAGCATATCAATAATGTGTGTTTGCACGTATGGATTCACGCATGTGATTGAATCATGCTGTGAATATCTAGAAACAAAATAGACATTTACTGATAAAGTGTGCGGTTTTAGCTTATTAGTGGAGTGACACTGAATGATGTTAAAGACACAGACTGATTATTATTAAAGACGCAACATGTTGTTAAGTGTTGGTGCATTACGGTATAAAAAACTGCAGTGCCTCTAAGTGATAAAGTAAACTTAGACATTTCCATTTAACACGTCTACACATGAACTCTAAAATAGGTAGGCTGACTGAGCAGTTTCTCCTGGTCAAACCAAATTATGGGAGGGAACCATTCTTGGATTTGATTTTTCCCAATCTGGCTAGGAAATTATATGTACAATTTAGAATGGGTACTCTACCACTCAGGTCTTTTACCTCTAGTTGGGGCACCACTAAGACTACTTCATGTCCTGCATGTGGCTACAAGCTGGAAGATGAAAACCATGTGTTCTTTTTCTGCCCAACGTACCATATCCATAGGAAGCGTTGGGAGAAATCAATATGCAGGAATCTTGGTTTTAGAGACTGTGTTACCGCCCTGCGAGTTTTAAAATATGACACCCATCCCCCCATTGTCTTCGCAGTTTCACGTTTTTTAAATGCTGTATGGTTGCAGCGTAGGAAATTTTCCACCAATTGTTAATCATTTGATTATTTTAAACCCAATTCGATCATTTTATACTGTTTTGGTGGTTTAAATGTGTTCTGCTTTTTGACATGATTATTGATGAAATGTATTGCTGCTTTTATGGCCCTTGTGGCCGAAATAAAGTTTTCAAATGGAATGGATAAAGTAAATGCAATTGTGAGCGAGCGGAGATAAGCAAGAGGTGGTTAAAAAGAGTGAAAGGGGGTGTTTATAACGTGAGTTATTCTGTTCTCAACGAGATTGTGAACGGCGAGGTGAACAGGGTACAGCGCACTTAGGAGGAGGCAAAAATAATTTACAATCCAGTCGTGTTGTTACTCGGCTTCTTGATTCAAAATGTGTTTCAATGTTAGTGCGGTCACGCGTGATTAAAGGTATTTTGAACCAATCGGATGAGCTTGAACTAGTGTAGCTTCTGGACCATTCCAAATTAAAAACATGCCATCTATGTACCGTAAAAACAATTTGGAATGTTCAACCCATGGATGTTTAGTTAGAATGTTGTCCTGCTCAAATCTTTCCATAAACAAATTAGCATACGCCGGTGCGGCGCAATTGCCCATTGAATTGCCTGTCATTTGCTTAACATAGTGCAATGGTGTCTGAGTGAGTCTAACAAAGGTTTGTAATGGAAGGATACCCTTCCAGTACAAAATACTAGACTAACTTTGAAACCTTTCCCGCATTGAATGTGTGCTGCACAGGGCAGCACACATGAAAAGTGAGAAAAGTTAGGAGACATAGAAGCTTTTTTCCTTTTTAATGCTTGTTTTCAAGCGCTGTTACTTTTTGGTACAACACCCTGTCTACTATTGTTAGTAGATAGGGTTTTAGTAAAAGACCATGGAGCTTTAGCGCTGTTGGCTCCCGGTGCAGCAATCATTTTTGGCGCCCCCTCTCCCCTGTGACCGCCTCCTCGGATTCCCTCATGACCACCGGGCAAAAGTGCCTCTAATCTCTGTAAACACTCTCTCACATACATTTAATTTGTTTTAAAGCACTGGTAAAGGCTGACTTTACTAATAGGAATGTACATCTACCAAAACAAACCCTTTTCAGCAACATTAGGAATAGATAATGAAAGACTGGGGAAATAAACATAACGCCCTAACCTATTTTATGCAGTTTACATGCAGCTGTTTGATTACAGTTCGTAACAGTCGCAATGTTATATTAGGATTGTATCTTAATGAACTGCGATGACAACAGGATATCTGTGACAAAAGCAGTAATTCACTCAGCTATCCATATAAAATACAGATCGGTTTATCTGCACAGTACGAGTTCTTTGCAGCAGGCATATTAACCCTCTGATCTTCTTTATGGCAAGCAAAAACTGCCACTAGACAAAATTCTGATCTCTCTGTCTAGCAGGAACATTAATTACAAGAGTTATCGCAACATTTTTAATGCAGCCTGAAAACTCAATCAATCAATCAGGGACTTGTAAAGAGTGGCTTCTCACCCCAAGGGGTCTCAAGGTGCTGGACATACAAGTTGTAGGTGTTTTTAAATCATACGTTATTGGTAAACACATCACCCCCCTGAGGTCAGCGCTCCCCTCCCCATGTCAGCGGCCAGTTCGGCCGCACCCATCGCACTCCCCTGAAGCCTGCCCTGGAAATGCCCATGTACCACCCATGGAATGCCTCCTTGATGCAAAGTGAAGGAAAACTGTGATTTGCGCTGCTTTGTGTGACTCTCCGGCAACTTTCCAGCAAACAATATGTTTTGTACTGGAAAGTAAACAAAACAAATATTTGCGCAGGTTTGCGTCACTTTTGTGATGCAAACCCAGTGCAAAATGTTTGAAAAACTGCCCCATAGTCTCCAAACTCACACACAGTAGAACTCATGAATTCACCGGGGTAGAAGTGGGAGTTCGAACTGATCCAGAAGGAATGTGACAAAATCATTTGCAGGTCTTGGCAAAGGCAGAAATACAATAATCAAGATCATCTCATACTGGTACTATACACCAACTAAATTACATCGTACATGGGACCTCCCTGAATCAGATGTTTCTTGGCGAGGCTGTGGAGGCACAGACACCTGACTGCATTTAATGTGAGAATGTCCAAGACTAACACCATATTGGACAAGGGTATTAGATGCTGTGGGGAAGATATTCGAGGTGTCCATTTCCCCTTTCCCTGTTTATGTCCTGCTAGGATTATAGGACAAATAGACCTGTCCACTCTATTCCCATAGAGGGAAGCAGATGACCTTAGACATGTGTGCTGCCAAACAGAAAATCATAATACAGGGAAGAGCCACATAGAATATGAGAGATACTGGGAATGGTTTATCCCTGAAACAAATGGGTGACCAGTTTTGAGACGCTGGGGCTCCTTTCTTGGGTTATTTGTCGACAGAATTCGAGAGCTTTCCTCCCCTGGATACCTACGATTCCTTTCAATATTCAGAAGTTTCCTGAATGAGTGTCAGCCTGAATCATTGAGCAAAGAGAGACTGATTAGTGGCCTTTCAATTCTCCAATAAAACAGGCGTACTAGGAGTGGGTACGCTGGGAGGGAGTGGGTGAAGGAGTTGAGTTTTTATTTGCTACTCATGTTGATACCATTGGTAGTGTTTTGTTTTGCCTCTGGCCCTGGGATGTTGGCAAGTGTATGTGTCATCTTGGTTAAATAACTAAAAGAACTGAGCCATCATGTGCAGGAAGTGGTTTGGTGCGGTTTCAGTCAAATTTCTGTAGTGCAGATACAGCCTTTGTGCAACGTCATGGCTGTCACAGCGGATAATTGAGGGATTAAGAGGTAGATTTCCCGTATATATCGAGTATCGGACCTATATTATGTTAGCATGATGCATCTACATCTACACTTCTCTGCTTGACACATATATATCTGCTTGGAGGAAACGTATTAGTTCCCTCTTCATATATAATTGTTATCAGGAGAGTAGGCCGAGAACTAGATAGACGCCATCTTTTAGTTCATGCTCGAGCGCGGGCTATGATCACGTGTTGATCACGTGCGGTTGTCAGGTCCCTGCTCATCTGAGTTTCTGGTAGCAGCGGAAGGTAGGCTGTTCACTCCTCTGGTCTAAGGCTCAAGGTCACATCTGGCTTCTGGGAGTGATAAGCGCATTCCTGGAGGCGCTGTGTCTACACTCCCAGGCACCAAGACGAAAGGGAGTCACCCCTCCTGACCTCATCAGTAATGGATAGTCAAGCCTTTGTACTGATCTGGTGTATGCCATATATGGTCCTTTCCTGGAGCTCCAGGGCCAACTGGTGTTTTTCCATTTAGTGTATTATATGTGTTGAACTGAAAAGTATATAACCTCATGTTTGAATATGAGCCAGCAGTCTTCTCGGCGCACCTGATGGGTGAGGTTCGGGGAGGCTCCTCTATAGAGTATTTTGCTTAATAAATGATTGAACCTTCTTCACCGCCAGCTGACTGATTATTGGGTAATGGTATGGGGACTATTGGTAAGTATAGTCCTTTAGTTTATTTTTTGGTACTTCATAATGGTGAAGGTGACTCTAAGCAGGAGTATCCAAAACATGGACACAATGATGTGTGACAACTCTGCTCACTACTTCACCCTTCCTAAAGTGGCAATAATGGCAAGACAAAAAGGCAGCGCCTGCCTACATTATTCCTCACCCTTAATAGAATCCCTTTTCTCGCCCTCACTTCCCTACCATCAAACAAATGGCAGTACTGAAGGAGGGCAAATCAGCAATCCTCTGTTAAAAGGACCTTATACAATTTCTAAAACTAGCCTAGTCTCCATGCTCTCACAATTCAGGGTCTGGGGCTCATCCCTTCAGCTCCACAAATGCAAGAAATACACTTCCATGCTCTAGGGAAGTTGTATTCCATCCGCCATTGTGTGCTATCTGAAACCAGGGGCTACCCAAAATGGATCACACTGATCCAAACAATCATCCTCTCATCACAGCACGTAGTCTTGCTACTATCCATTCCTAGTATGCAAGCACTCGACATACAAGGGTCTGAGTGTCAGCAAAAGGTAAGAGTGTTACAGCTAAGCAAATCTATGTACAATGTGACCAGAAGGCACCCCACTCAGCCTAGAGTTGAAAAAAGCTGTCTATTCAGTATTATTATTCCACAAAAATGTGTAGGCTGCCACCACTGCTTCATGCCAACAACCTCGCACATGGACAGTTGTCATATATCAGTATAGAGGGCACATTTGGTGTGACCTTCAAGGTCATAGAACCTGTTCTGGACCTTGGAATACCCAGGAACAGGCATAGGCCTCAATGCACACTAGATTACTATGTCACTTGGGCCAACAAAGAAAAAGCCAGACTACTAGTTTCACATATGGTCAGGTCACTCAGGTCAGGGCTACACACACATTTACCATGCAGGGGCATCTACATACCACTAGAAGCCAATTTCTCCCAGGGCATAGGTGGCGAACCCCACCTGTAGAGCCACATGTGGAACCTCTAGACTGCAGACATACCATGCAAACATTGCAATTTGTTAGCAGTCTGGAAACTAACTGAAAAGTTTTGTTTGTGGCATGCGGGCGCAACTAAAATGCCAACATGAAACGTAGTACAGACAGAAGCTGAGAGCCAGAGGCGTTGGCAGTAGATACAATACCTCCGTACTGCTCACCACACAAAATATCAGTCCTCAGGAAGGCCTAAAAGATCAGTCATTTTTAGCACCAGTCAGCAGCATCTGAGCCTGCAGTGAGCGGCGCATCAAAGGCGGTCATTAAAACCCATGATGATCAGTCTCATCTGCTGCGACTGAAGAGAATGTTGCCTGGTACCTTCTAGTATTGGCTCTTACACCGACGAATGCCCTGACTAGCGACGCCGACCACGAGCCAGAATGGGGGTCAGTTGTGTTTTTCACGACACTTCTAATGTATTTGCTGCACAAAAAGTTGAAACAGAATTGCACACACGTTGTGGCGTCCATCAAACGCAGTCAAACACGTCCGCGGTTCTGCTACTGGGTACAATATTAACTTTGTTGCATTCTGTTTTGTGCTTCAATTTTCAGTTCAGTTGTGGTCGTGCCTAGAGAAGACACGAGGGAGGTAAGTGTTGCAGATTCATCGCAAATTTGGCACATGGCATTTATGGAAACGTTGACGGCCCTGAAGTAATGTGCCGCCAGCGCAGGTTTATAAGAGCAATGCATTTAAAAGTGATCAAAGCATAGCTCTGCACGGCTGTTAATTATATCTGCGGTTTCCAAGTGAAAAGACCATTTGCCATATCCGTAACTTCTTTGCCTCCCTGTGTTCTGTGAACCTCTGTGTACCAGAGAATAAAAAAAGTTAAGGGACAGATTTACAAAACTGTTACCCTGTACAGCGCAGCAGCCAAAAATGCTGCGCTGCGTTGTGTGGCAGGGAGGGAGCAGGAGACCGCCAAATCGACAGAGATATGGCTCTCTCCTCCCAACTCCCTAGCGCTGGCGCATAATTTTGCTGCCATGCGCCACGCACACACCTTTGCACCATCGTGCAAAGGTGTGTGCGTGTGTCTAGCATAGGTTTTGTACTGAGATGGTTCCCTTCCAGTACAAAATACTATGGGACTTATTTACAAGAGGCCTGCACTGCCTTAGCGCCACTTTTATTGATGCTCTGGGGGCACAGGCCTTTCAATCATATATTTGAGGCAATGCTAGGCCACCCTGCATGACGTTGCATGGCCTCATAGATGTGGAGTAAGGCAAAGCAGCGCAAAGTGCTGCATTAGCAAACACAAGGAGATGATGGGCAGACTGCTGAAACTTTTCAAACACTCACCCCCAGTCACAGATCTGGGTTGAATCCATCATCATTCATTAGCTCACTTTGCCAGCCCAGTTCAGACACAGCTATATGCAAATCAGTCTTGACCCTGTGCCTCATGGGAACAGTCCAGCCCGAACTGCCAAACCATGTCTTCCCTGGACCGGAAACAAGCATCCTGGGACCGGTTTTGGGCTAACAGCCCTCATCAGCCAGGCTAGCTTGAATCCAGTGGCAAAGTGAGTGTTTGCAGTGTTCAGCACTCCGTCCATCATCTCCTTGTGTTTGCTTTGTTGGCCCTAAGTTGGCAGGGAATGCCCAGACGTGGGCACCTTGCTCACTTTGCCACTGGATTCAATCTCGCCTGGCTGATGAGGGCTGTTAGCCCGAAACTGGTCCCAGGATGCTTGTTTCTGGTCCAGGGAAGACATGGCTTGGCAGTTCGGTCTGGACTGTTCCCATGAGGTACAGGGTCAAGACTGATTTGCATATAGCTGTGTCTGAACTGGGGTGGCAAAGTGAGCTAAAGAGCGATGATGAATTCAACCCCGATCTGTGACTGGGGGTGGGTGTTTTCAATGTTCAGCACTCTATCCATCATCTCCTTGTGTTTGCTTTGTTCGCCCTCAGTTGGCAGGGTATGCCCAGACGTGGGCACCTTGCTCACTTTGCCACTGGATTCAAGCTAGCCTGGAGCCCGAAACCGGTCCCAGGATGCTTGTTTCCGGTCCAGGGAAGACATGGCTTGGCAGTTCGGTCTGGACAGTTCCCATGAGGCACAGGGTCAAGACTGATTTGCATGTAGCTGTGTCTGAACTGGGGTGGCAAAGTGAGCTAAAGAACAATGATGGATTCAATCCAGATCTGTGACTGGGGGTGAGTGTTTGCAATGTTTAGCACTCTGTCCATCATCTCCTTGTGTTTGCTTTGTTGGCCCTAAGTTGGCAGGATATGCCCAGACGTGGGCACCTTGCTCACTTTGCCACTAGATTCAAGCTAGCCTGACTGATGAGGGCTGTTAGCCTGAAACTGGTCCCAGGATGCTTGTTTCCGGTCCAGGGAAGACATGGCTTGGCAGTTCGGTCTGGACTGTTCGCATGAGGCACAGGGTCAAGACTGATTTGCATATAGCTGTGTCTGAACTGGCGTGGCAAAGTGAGCTAAAGAGCGATGATGAATTCAACCCAGATCTGTGACTGGGGGTGAGTGTTTGCAATGTTCAGCACTCCGTCCATCATCTCCTTGTGTTTGCAAAGTGCTGCATTACCTTACTTAGCGTCAAGAAGGCATTCCATGGATGTTGTTCCAAGGAACAGCCATAGATTTTGACGCTGTCCCAGATTTACAAAATTTCTTGAACCTGGGGCAGCGCCTAAACCTTATGCCTTCCCAGAGTAGGCGTAATGAGGAGAAATGTTTTCTTTTCTCCTTGATTTTTCCTCTTTCCATGCGTGCTGCATGCTGCAGCACACATAGAACAAGGAAAATGCCACTCTGGATTGTTTTTGTGCTAGAAGGTGCCCATGGACAAAAACAATCCTGCCAACCGTGCAGACACCCTTCCACCATGATTCAACGGTGGCGTGCCTGCATTGGCGCCACACACCAATTTGTGCGCCAGTACTGGCTGAATGGATAGGAATGCACCTTTTCTGATCAATATGGTGCATTCCTGCCCTTTCAAATTAGCGTAGAACAGCACAGCAAAAAGACTTGCGGCTCTGCCCGACACCAATTTTTAGGTTTCAGCTGAAATCTCTTGTGTTCATTATATCTTAAACAGGGTCTCTTATCAGTTCCCATAGCCAAATTACTGTGTTTATTCACTTTTGTGTGGAACTTTTGTTTTGTTAACTTCCCCTGGCTACACGCATAAACGAAATTTCTACTAAAGATATTCACAATGTTTAAGCCCGATTCATTGTCAAGTTAAAACCTCTTCACACGGAAAAGGCAAACAGCTTCTAACAGTATGCTGGAATGCTTGTCTTTTATTACTTAGCTGTGTAAAGCAGATGCTTTAGCCTTAAAACGTTTGTGACATTTGCTATTCATGCTTCAGTACCTTTCTTTACACTGTGTAGGCATTATTGGATTCATTTTTTCAACTTAATCTATTTGGTCATTATGATCAAATTCTAAATGTTGTATTAAACATTGCGCGTTAAGAATAAAGTTAATATACAAGAGACATACTATATTTTACTACTAAACAGTCCGCCACAAGTGCAGTTACCTTGCAGACAACAGGGTCATGATTTGAATGGTGCAGCAGATACAGTAGCACTGGGCCCAAAAATTGTCAAAACTCGTCTAAACACATAATATTGCTATATTTGACTACTAAACAATCAGTCACAATTGCAGTTACCTTGCAGTTAAAAGGGACTTGATTTGAATGGTGCAGCAGGTGCAGTGGCACCGGGGCCAAAGGCTCCAGGGACCCCACTAAACCCAGATTATTGCTAAAATTTTAAACTAAACAGGCGGTCACACATTCAGTTACCTTGTAGATAACAGGGTCATGTTTTCAATGGGGAAGCAGGTGTAGTGACACCAGGACCAAAAGCTCTGGGCACCCCACTAATCACCTAAAATTGCTATATTTTACTACTAAACAGGTAGTCACAAGTGCAGTTAACTTGCAGACAACAGGGTCATTATTTGAAAAGTGCAGCAAGTGCAGTGTGACTGTGGGACTTAAGCTTACAGTTGAGACATTTGATAATAACGCGAATGTTGTTTTCTGCATGTTTTCTCCTCTGCAGCTGCATTCAAAGACATTCATTAGTTAGTGAAAAGCAACTTGCATTTCTGGGATAGTGAGGCGAGGAAAAACTGGCAAGGTCAAATAATTTTATTGAAGAACAAAGGAAGGGTTACCAGTTAATACTATCAGACGATGGGTGAAATCCAAGGACGCTTTTGGTGCGGAGACTGGAATATGAGAGTAGTGTTCAAAGCTTGAAGTTTATTTCTGAGAACTGTAAAAGTACTGTGATGTTCTTTTTGCATTTTACTTAGTAAACCCACCTTGGGGTTTGTTAGATTGCCTTTAGACTTAGCGAGGTACAGACCTCTCCTGACATCCCGGATTGTGTGGCTTTATGCTATACATGACTCCATAACTATCAAACTTCTACAGAGATTCTCATGCTGACACATTTCTTGCTTCTTTGATTAAATAGGGTTATCCACATCTTTAGTTTAGTGCAGGGTTTATAAGATGGTGCAAAACTCTTCCATGTTTGGGAGAAGGATTGAAAGCATCTGTCTCGTCATCACATTATTTTCCTTATTGTTTGCGATACTGCAACATAAATTATTATATGCTCTTTGCTGTTGAGGACCAATATTGTCTGGCGCTTTGGCCTTCCTTTAGTAATCTTGTATTTTTATACTGTTTTTGAGATTGATATACATCAGTCTGGCTTTGAGTTTGTAATGAAACTTTTAACTTCAAGTTAGTGACTCAGACTTTTATAGTGTGGTTTTAGTTATCACACTGTACTTTGGGATTTAAATTGTTGTTAACCCCTTTCCTCCTAGGCTACGGAAAATGTCTGTTGATCAGAGTAAATGGGAAGAAACGGCCTGAGCGCTCTCATTGCCGACAGGCCACCGCCATTGGGGCACTGAGCAAGGAGCAGTCATGGATAGTACAGAAGCCAGACCTGGCTAGGGGCCTTCCTGTGAGTAGTTCCCTCCTCTGCCAGTGCTATAGGTTTCCCGCCGGGCAAACTCCATTTTTGACTGCGGCAAAGGTGTAAATAATATGGTGCATGTTGAGGCTGTTCAGTAAAGGGTATGACTAAACACCAAGCTAATGGAGAGGCTTCTTATCGTATGAAAAGTGCCTCTCATTATAGCTCATATTAGTCTTTAATATCTAAAAATATATATATAATAAATAAGTGCAGGGCTTCAAAGCTTTTCTTACAAGCCCACCGATGCACTACTGGATCCTGGAATTGCTGAATACCTGGCCTTGATTCCACCGCTTGCCTCTTCCTTTCAATGCTGTACATTTCCTATCTCTTTATATATATCTTGTAGGCTCTTTTTCATCCTTATTTTCTGTCACTGCTTTCCTATCTGTTTCTCCCTCTTTCTCTATCACCTTTCTGCCTTATTTTCTCTTTTTGTGGACTACCTTCTGCTGATAAAAAATAGTCCTGGGGTCAGATTTTCAAAGGTATTTTGTGGTTGCAAAACCTTTTGCAAAACCTGTGACTTGCAAAATCACAGGGTTTGTGACTTCAAAATACTATTTCTTATGAACAGAAGCCCATTTAAGAGTCAGAAAAGTCTTTGCAACTCATTAAAGAGGTCTTTTGTGACCCTGTCTTCATTGCAGATAGGAGTGGGAATAAAAGTAGCGCCACTGACATTCAGGATTTGGAGAGGAATTCATCAATGGTTTGTGACCACAACTGAGGTTGCAAACCACTGATGAAATA
Organism: Triturus cristatus; assembly: GCF_964204655.1. NCBI lineage: Eukaryota > Metazoa > Chordata > Amphibia > Caudata > Salamandridae > Triturus > Triturus cristatus. Next base: position 1,531,273,593 of record NC_140590.1, on the reverse strand, counting down.
GTAATACACCAAAGGGGTGATATCTGATTTGCGAAAGGTGAGCTGTCCCTGTGGGATAACTTCCCATTTGGGAATTGTGCTGACAGCCTCAAGGGGCGCAGGCAGTGAAAGACCACTGCCAGTAGTCCCGAATTCTTCTCAAATGGGAAACTTTTTCTTTTCAAAGCACCACAGGTCCCTTTAATGGACACGGCTGCTTTTGAAAAAAAAAAGGTTTTACAATTGGGAATGCAAATGGGAGACAGAGGTTCACATAGCATCACAGGCCTTCTTTCCTGCATTTACAGCTAACCATTAAGGGTCGCTGTTGCAATTGTGTTCCGCCCATTCAGTACTCCCGGATTATTTAGCGTTTTGGATCACTTGATTTTGGAATTTTTACTGTGGGTGAGTCTCACGCATGTGCCTCACCCGCTGCAATGATATTGCAAAAAGTCTGCATGTGTCTACCTCCAGTGTCTGCCTTTTAAGCAAGGCTGCTGTGACGCAGCAAGGGCAAGGGGCACTTGACTGGTTACAGGTGAACATGGGTGCACACACGTGTAAACAGGTGTGCGGTCTGAGCGTGGGAGACTGCTGTTGTGCGTAGCCTGGTAACTGCGCACAGGGAGCCTGGCACAATAGCGACTCTGCAGGATTAGATATTCAACTGGGATAGGCCTGATAATGTTAGTGTATACTAATAGGGATAGCCAGTGTGATTTACTGTTTTGCCTGTAGAAACACTTTAACATACACATAGGGAGAGAACTGCCATAGAGTGCAGTTTCATTTCCCTTTAGCGTACCGAGATCTTTGACATCTTGTGCAACCTGTGGGGGAAAATCAATTCTGTAATTCCCAAAATGATATCCGTACACTTTATAGGTCATCCAGAATTGTCATATTTCTATGGGTCAACTCGGGATCAGAATTCAGACCTTTTGTCACACTGCTGTGCCCAGTTAATTAAATTTCTGTCCAGCAGAAGGAAAAAAGGCCAACCCACACAAAGGAAGCAATTTACAGTACTTCATCCAGCTCCTGAGGAGGAAAGAGGTGAGGCAGAATGATCTGCATCAATCACTCAGCTGTCACACTGTACCAGGGATGGGCTTGTCCAAGCCCACTAAACAAAGGAGGGAGCAAAGACAATTGGAGGCAACCCAGGAGGGGTCACCCTTTGAACTTTTGGTGTGTCAGACCCTGGTGGTGAGATCAGTGAGGGGCGGAGCTGAGAACTCAGGAGCAGATGTGACTAATAACTCCTGAAATTTTGAACTGTCCCAGCATGCTGTGCAGGAGGGTTGGGTCAGGGGTGGAGAGGAGACGTGGCACCCTGGGATTGGCCAGGGGTGCCTGCCTTTTAGAAGCTTCATCTCCCCTTTAAAAACTCTTGCACAAGGGGGAGACTCTCTTGCCTGTGGATTTAGGGGCGCTTTGCTGTACCTTCACTGATGGACCCTGGAACTACCATGGAGAACTGGAAAGAGGAATCCCCTAATGCCCACAAAGGACTAAGGACTCTGCCCAGTTGACCCCAGGACCAGTGGGTCTCCCCAAGGGCCAGTTATGCTGCCCCCTTGCACCGTCTGAGGACCAGTTGGTTGAAAGCCGTGGACGTTTGTGTGCACAACCAAGATCATGAGGAGAGCTGGCGCAGGGAGCCAAGAGCACAAGTTCTTTGAGAACTGCAGTGCTTTATTGGTGAGGAAGGTTGTTGTAACTGCCCCTGGTGACTAGCGCTCACCACCAGGAGTAAAATTAGCCCCAGTTCGTCAAAATCAGTCCACCAGTGCCTGAGTTATTGCATTTTTAAGTTTTGAGGCCTTTGACCGTTCCTCACAGAGTGAGTGGGACTCCACTGCCTCATCCTGCAAGGAATATTCTATGTATATCTCCAGGGAATGGGTGTGAGTGGGGCCCCCTCCCTTGGCTCTTCTCTCTGCCTGGGGACCCCATTCTCCGGGCACGTTCTTATTCTGGGGGCTGTGGCCCCAACCCCCACATGCCAGAAAAGGAATGCTGGTGGGGGGGTGAGCCAGGGTGCCCCCCAATGGTGGTGGCCTCAGCCGCAGCATAAGGTTGTACCTTGCCCACAGGAGCTGGCAGGGAGAAGGAATCTGCCAGCTCCCGCGGCAGCACCCAGAGGTGCAAGTTGAAGGGGAGTCAGCGGGGCAGCAAGGGGTGGCCTCCCTCAGCTGTCCCCATCATTTAGGGGCATAAGGGTGCCCGGTTAGACCAGGGCATCCCCAAATCCAACTGCAAATGACGTGCGGCACGAATCAGCGCAGCACAGTAACAGGAAGTGGCTCTCCCCAACACAGCCAGGGAGCCACTTATAAGATAATAATGTGCTCCCAAAGGAGCGCTCCTTAAGGCCCTACGCAGCTTGGCTGTTTTGCGTTTATTCCTCCCTTTGTGGTGGCCCCAGGACAGCGCGGTCACCACCAATAAGCGTAAGAAGTGTGGAGAGTTTCCTTATTTATTTCAAGCACTCCCAAGGCTGGAGCTTTTGTTCTACAGCTGGGTGTGCTGCCCTCTCTAGGGGTTATGTTTATGGTTGCAGTTCCTATGGCCTGAAAGGCCTAAAGGTGATTAATGGGAATGCATGCCTTGAAGAGCCCTCTAAGGGCCAGGTTTATGGCTACAGCACAATGTACTTACAGTGTGATGCACTCCAGGGTCTTCTTTTAAACTGCAGTATTAGGCTGGAAAAATGTATAAAAAATACATAAACAAGTTTAATTTGCATAAATGTTTTATTGGTTTTGTATAACAATAAAAGTGATTATTGCTCACAATGTATATGTTTTGTTATTGTTATGTTATGTTATGTTATGTTATGTTATGTTATGTTATAGGGGTATTTGTAAAGTGCACGGCTACTCCTACGAGTGTCCCGGCGCTGACTTAACCCTATTGACAGAACAGTTGGGGGCTGCTACGGGAACTCCACTCTCATTGAAACAACCAGGTTTTTAATTTTCTTCTAAAGCTGAGGAGAACTTGTTCCTGTCTCAAGAGAAGCGGCAGGTTATTCCACAGCTTAGTGGCGGTCACCTGGAATGAGCGTCCGCCCAACCGAGAGCGTGCAAATTTTGGCATGACCGACAGCTTCTGAGTTGAGGATCGCAGAGTTCTGACAGGGGCATATGGCTGAATTCTGCTCCTAATGTAGGGAGCTCCAACATTGTGAAGAGCTTTAAAGACTAATACCAGAGCCTTGAAAATCACCGGAAGCCAGTGCAGTAACATGAAGAGGGACGTCATATGACTTCTAAGATCAACCAGCAGGACGGCCCTTGCTGCTGCATTCTGTACCACCTGCAAACGGCCTAGTAGGTAGTCAGGGAGGCTGAGATACAGAGCATTGGCGTAGTCCAGCCTAGATGTTATCAAAGCTTGGACAAGAGTTTTCCTATGAGAAACTGAAAAGAGAGGGAGAAAGTTCCTCATCATTTTCTGTAGTTCAAAACAGGTGGCGGCTACAGATTGCACTTGTGTGTCCATTTTTACCCCAAGATTTTACCCTGAGAGAGTCAAGTCCAACAATGGAATGCTTGGTTCCCAGTAAGTAGAATTACAAACCTATAACTTGTGCAGGCCACACAACTAATAACCCGATTTTCTACAGTCGCTAATTGCAACCTGACTCATTGACATTCATTAGGCAGGTCATTTTGTGAACCTCCGTGAATATACAATTTGTGATGCGAACTATTAGTAACTTGGTTGTATCACAAATTGGATTGCCTTTTGAAAACTAGTCTCTGTGCGAATTTCACATCCCCTACTTGCAAATGGAAATAGTCCATCAGGGCACAGGCCCACAAAAATTAATGCAGACACATCACTTGCAACCACAGCCCAAATTGAGCACTGGTTCCTTCTATATATCTCAGTTGGCGAGTTGACCTCACTTTTCATATGCCATGAGACCAACATTAGACTATATTGTTTTTATCTGTAAACTTGCAGCCATTGGCTTTAGTAACTGAAAACAACACCTTTGATCAGCTTACTGGACTATTTCAGTCCCATCTTCTTTTATTGACTGTTTTATCATTGTACTTCCAGTGGAATGCATCATGGAATATTTTCTTTTTGAAAAATAAACTCCATCATTGCACATTTATTTCTTTATCTCAACCATGCACAGTAATTAATAAGTAACATTTAAGAGTTTGGAACTGCAGCAGGCCTTTTTTACTGCTTTGACAGTACTCAATGATGTGTGTCAAACCTATTGACATTCCCAATGCGTGTTTTTCTTCAGTCCTCAAAAACAGTTCAATTTTGCCCATCAGTGTATAGCATGTCATAACAGACAGTACCAGACCTTCTGTGTGTGGCAAGATCAGTAAATTATCAGTATATCAATGTGTATATATTGTATGAGACAAATATCACAGATAGAACAATGAGTACTAAAATCATATACTCTACATCTAGGTGCTTTGACAGTCATATAATTCCATATATATGACTGTCAAAGCACCTAGATGTAGAGTTAAGAAGGGTACCCCTTTATATACTTACCATCACAGTTTTTTGGTGGCCAATATATAGGCTGCGATATATTTTTGTATTACAATATTTTTGCGTCCAACATTCTAGCATACAACTGACTATCTGCTTAGAGGAGGTGGAGGCAGGGCTTAATTTGAGCCTGTGGTTCCCTTTGGGGACAACTGCACTCATTTTTGGTGATTGACACTTATTTTCCACATCAGTCTTTTCCGAAGAGAAAAGAGTGAAAAACAAGCACAGGGTGTAAGAAAGTGCCTCCTTTTATGGTCCCCTGCATTTTGCTCCACTGCTAATGGTTTTGACTCTGAAAGTGCACTAGAGCCAGCTATCCAGGCCCCAGTGCTAATGCTCTCTCCCTAAAACTGCTACATGTGAAGAAGCAACCCTACTTGGCAAGGACTTTATCCCCCTTATAAGGGTATCCAGGGCTTAGGTTTTAAAGGGGTCACCAGGGCCTGAAGCACTGTTTGTGCCACTCTGAGTGACCAAAGTAAACTACTGACAGAAGATCTACCATTGCAGACTGCAGGAGCAGTGCAAACTGCTTGAAATCGACTTTGCCCTCACCATGTGTGGCAAAGTCATTGCACTATTTGTAATGTATGCCAGCCACCCCTAAGAAAGGCCTCCTGTGCCCAAGAGGCATGGTGCATTATATCAAAGGAGTGGACATGTAAGTTCAAGTTTATATGTCCCTCTAGTGGCCTTTACAATTAAAGCCCACTATAAGTGATAATAAGTGATAGACGGTCCATATGATAACACTGTCTGGCACCCGGGCAAACCTGAGGTTGACAGCTCAATTAAATTACCACCAAAATATGTCATGTTGGTATCAAACAATGTGTCTCATCACCCCTGACATGAATCTTGTGTAGGAGACGATGTAGCATGCACCGAGGTGGCTACCTTAGAGGTTGCCCACCAAGTTTCGCCAGCCTTTCCTGTGCTCTGGCTGCAAGGCCCACAGTTGCTGCCACCAAGAAAGGAATCTAACCATCTGCTAAGAAGTGTGAACTCTCCCAGGAGTCAGAGACAATGGCCTGGACGAGATGGAGGTCACACTTCCCTCCCTGACAGGATGACTAGTGAAATGCCAAATCAAGGCGGTGAACTTCAAAGCCTTCCCCGTCTGTGATGTGCAACCAGGCTTCCTTCTAAAGGAAGAAACATCCTCCCCCCTGCCCCAAGCACATTTGTACCCGGGCAGGCAGGAAAATTAGGTATTCAGGAGGTACACACCTCCAGAAGACCAGCCACACCTATAGGGTGGGCTACCTGGTCTGTGCAGCTGAAAAAGACTTCTGCCATTTTTAACGTGATAGAATAGAGGGATCTGGGTAGAAAAGGAGACACACACCCATAGAAGTGGTCACCGCAGGGATGGACTAGCCACTAGGGCTAGTAGTTCATTGGCAACTTGCATCCAGAACCCTAACCCCCCTAAATGTAAGATTTAAGGACTACCTCTGACACCAGAACCTCAGTTCTGATTGGACTTGCAACAAAGGCTTGATATACTCTACACCTGTGGCAAACTTCCTGGAACTACATGACTGCGACTCCTCCTGGACTAAAGCTCAGTTCCCCCAGACAGCGGGAACCCTTTGATAGCCAAAGGCAACTCAAGAGTCCTCTGCACTAGTGGATCGAGTCCCCTGCACACCGCAGGTGAAAATAAAGTACCAGAACCAAATAATCGCTGACCATCGGGCTCTCTGATAGAAGACAGTCCAGTGCAGTGATTGAAATGCAGTATTGACCTCTAGTAAGTTTTCCTCCAGACGCTGAAATAACTTTCTGCTGAGCTTACCGCTGCCAAGGCTTGTTGATCCTGGTCCAGTAACTACCGCTTTACTTGATGCTGCACCTCCAGGGAGCACTGCAAAACCCTCATCTCACATCAGCAGTGGCTTTGTTGTCAACTTTTTGCACCCGGTTCCCCACCAGCACCGTGTAAGTGGCATAACCAGCTCCCTCGCAGCTCCTGCTTCAGCACCAAGGACAGCTGGGACAACTCTGCCTCTGGGCTTCTCGAGCCAGATAATATTGAAATGACTATTGTGGATTGGCTCTGGCAACTGCATCACCTTTACCCTCCTTGGGTTCGAAGGAACTTGACCTGCAAGTGACTGTCACTAGTGCTTTTTACCATTGATCGAAGTGATAAAGCTTTGTAGTACTGGCTTTCACTGATTTAATATGGCATCGAAAATCCCTAACTCCACTTATACTTATCCAATTGACTTTGTTTTGGTGTCTAAATTTATATAAGAATCTGCTTTATTTTCCTAAATTGGTGTTGAATTTATTTTGAGTTGTGTTTATAACTTATTGACCATGTTGGTACTCTGGGGTGCATAACAAATATTCCTATAGTAAAGCCTGACTGTTCATTGCCTCTCTACCAGGGCTGAGCTAAGGATTTATTATTGTGAATCCAATGACTAGCTTTGGGGTATTGTGAGAGTATTACATGGTGAGGTCTAACCAGCATCACCACATAATACTCCACCTTCCTACACAGGAATAAAGAAAAAGAAAGACAGAAAATCGTCATTTAGTGAACCTGCCAGCGTGAGATAAAGGGGCAGGGGTTGTCTGGTAGTAGATTGAAGACATATAGGATGCATTCCAGATCATGTAACCTTGGTATTCTGCGTGCTGACATATAATAGCACCAGTCGCGTGCTTCAGGGCAGAGCTTCGGGCACCGCCAATTATTCATTTATAAATTAAGCACTGAGTAGAGGTGCATATCAATTAGGTTGAGTGGTAATGCTTCTTAATACAGCTTACCAATTCCTAAATTCATTTGTAAAACCCGACAAAACAACAAATAAAATTAATATAAGACTACAAAGAATGTGTAGCTCTTTTCATTTGAGAGGAGAAACATCAAGAAGAAACTGACCTGCAAAATGTCGTCTCCTTGGGAAACAGAGTGCAACTTTCTGACACACTGGGCCTGATTACAAGTGTATTGGTGTAATGCGACCAATGTGTAAACACCGGTTTTCGCAGGGGTCGGAATTACGAGTTGGGTGGTATTTAACGCATCCGATAATGTGCTAAATTCAGTGCTTGAAATGGAAAAATAGAAGTGCAGGTACTCTGTACCAAGCACCTGCTTGTTTTTGAGAAGTACCCGTACTCTTCAATTAAAAGTATTACGTCCAGGGCCGGACTGGCCGTAGCGGGCACCGGGTAATCCCCCGGTGGGCCGCACGGGTGGGGTCGGTTTTGGGCCCCTAGGGGCCATTTTTGTCACAGGGCCGATTTGTTTTTGCAGCATAACTGCAAAATTGGCCCTGTAACAAAATCGGACGAAAACCGGCCATGGCAAAGAGCTCGGTGACACCCCTAACCCCCAGCGGGTGCCGGCCGAGCACTTTTCCAGGGCCGGTTTTGGTTCCCAGTCCGGCCCTGATTACGTGTCATTTAAGAAGTGCCGGTACTCTCCCTCTCAAAATAAAAAAATGCTGGTAATCCGTACCGGACAGGACCCGCCCATTTAAAGCACTGGCTAAATTCCTCAACCTTCGTTGAATTTTGACGGGTGAAACCTGCTGAAAAGTAACAGGTTTAATGTGTGGTATTTACTGTACCATGCAGATTTTTAGTGCGTTAACCACCTCTATCCGCATGTTCATCCCAGAAAACTCACAATAGGCGCTATTTATCGCACCTGATAAATAACACACCCAAGGGAATTGTTACTTGTGGGGTGTGATCAATAGAACCTTCACTTGTAATCAGGCCCTCTGTGACGGTCTTTGCATTTTCCCTCAGTGTATTTTTAGCACATTCCCGCCTTCCTGCTGAACAACAGTACCAGGTTTGGCGGCCGGCTCTGCACATCTCAGCAAACCAACTCCCTGAAAACAAACGACTGCCGAGGCCTGGCTCTTGGCTCCGGCACCCACCTCTAGATGCAGCCAACTTTGGGAAGAGGGGCGAGGATGCGCTTTTGTCTTGTCTGACAGGTTCCTGGCCTGGAGAGCATCCTCGGGGTTGTGCGCCGACGAACCGGAGGCAGGAACAAGAACACAGTGTTCCATAGACCGATTCTGACAAGGATTTAATGAGGCATTCTGAAAAAAAAGGAAGTTTTCGGTCTGTTATGCGCTTTGCTGTTTAACAAAAAAAAAGACGCTTATTTCTCCTGCCACTCATTTAAGGTTGCCAGATGCTCCATTACTAGATTGTTGGATTTTAATACTAAAATCCCAGAGCCCGTTCAAGAAATCTTGGCGTCATGACCAACATGTTTTTCACCCCCAATCCCTTGACAATGGGACGAATTTTAAATCCGCTTTGCTGGGGGTGCCTGGTACAACGTCGTAGTATTACCGAAGTAGAACATTCCACATACTTTTGCGGTTCTGAAATTTTACATCACTTCGAAATATATTTAGAAAAACCAAAAAAGGCGTTGAACCCTGGAGTGTGGGTAAAATTGTATTTTATTTGGTCTTATTTTAAGTCATAATAGAAAGTTCTATCAGGTTTTAACCAGGAACACAAAAACAGGTTCTCGATTATCACCGACATTAATGCAGTACAGACAGGGCTTTAAGTGGGATGAAAAACCTGGGTGTGATGAGGGTCTCTCAAAGGGGCGTGGCCAATGTAATTAAAGGCGTGGCTTAGAAACACTTAAACTGAAAATCAGTGCTTAGCATAGTGTGCGGTACGACTGGTATTTTGCTGCTTCGGTCACTGCATACAGATATATAATAAACAAGTAACATTACACCTACAATAAGCTAGGGCTATTGGCTTTGTCAATGGTTGTTAGTTGCGTAAGATAAATAAACAACAGCTATGGCTTTGTTGTATATAATATTGCAAATGTTTCTGTTCTGAAATGATGAGACTGAAAAAAGTATAACGAGTCTCGTTGAAGTTACATTAAGGGCAGCGAAGGGTGGTACTGTTGTAGGGTGTAGATTTATGTTTTTTCACCGACGGTGAAGGCGAAAATGGAGAGCCCGATAGGGACTCGTCTCGGCACCTGCTTTTTAGAACTGCCGGTGCTCAGCCCCGGCAGGACCCGGCCCACTTAAAGCCCTGAGTACAGATATCCCTAATGTAACCTTCGTGTCAGGAACATCATAAAACCTTACACAAAATATATGAATTACGCAGAAAATGACAAGAGTCTGAAATAGATGGGCAATATTATACAAGGAGATGGCAATATCAAGCATGTACTATTAGGACCAGAACAGGCACAGAGTCCGAATTCGCCATATGCAGTTTGTACGATTTCGAATGCTCGTCCCATACAATGTTGAAAAGTAAAAAAAAAACTTCTTAGTGCCTTTCACAAGCCTTTTTATGAATTCCCACCATTTCCCCAATATTCTGCCTCTCTACAATCTTTTGTTAATCTGGGTTGCCACTTATCCATGAGGTTTCAACGTAGAGATGCAGAATGACATGAATTCATCGATGAGGACCCCAGAGGTCCCCCTTGAATAGAGACTGCTTCTTTTTAGGTCGGTGCGGATCGGGGAAGCCAGCGTGATGTGTGACTTGAAGGCAGTACTTCATGTGTAAGTATCTACATGGTAGACAGGGTCGGACTGGCCTGCAGGGCAATCTGGCAGTGCCCAAAGGGCTAGTCTTAAAGGCCAGGGTATGGGCTGTTCTCTGGGTGTTTATGGGCCTGGGAGTCTGTTTTTACTGTTGATTTTCCTGATATTACCACAAACATTGCTTGCAGCTAGCACAAATACATGCATTCCTCCATGCTTTGCAAAACACAACACAGCACGTCTTTACAAGTTCAAAACTGCCCGATTTGCAAATGTGGGCCACTTTTTTTGTGATCTGATTTTGTTTTGGTGCCCGGGCCTATTTCCAGTCCCAGTCCGACCCCGATGGATGACTAACCGTACCATGTTAAAACATTATCTTCCAGCACAGTAGGGGGCATATAATCAGGGACATGCGATAATTATCGCAAATCGCGTTCAGCACGATTCACATTACCGCTGTATTACATCGCCGTGTTAGCTACGTATTATCAATGTGTAGCTAACAGGCGATGTAATTCCAGCGAATAACAGGAATAGCGCATGAAATCCAGCGAAGATTTCACAGCGCTAAGAGAGGCTTGCTGATAGGGGAGTGTGGACCTAGCATGGCAATCCACCTCCCATTATCAGTATGCCTAAGTCATTCCAAAAGCAGGCATTACATACCTGCGATAACCGTGGTTAGTGCGGTTATTTCTATCCTTCGTGGGACTGCTGCACCGCTTGCTAATATCGCGAAGCCGTGTTAGCGACGATTTCAATGTTGTTTACCTAGGGAACATCTACTTTGCATGTCATTAGCGATATTGATCGCTGACATGCAAAGTAGCAAGGAAACACGCGCTAACGCTTGTTAGCGTGTCCTTGCAAATAGGGTGATAAAAAGATCGCCGCTTTTTCTGAGCTATGTGCTGAAAAAGCGGCGATGTTTCCCTTAATAATATGCCATTAGGTGTTTTATAGCCACGATGCCTTTAACAGACCACTCAGGACAGTGCAAGAACACCAATCAATATTTCTGCATTGTTCCAGAACCGCGCCTTGGGATGTAAGAAATATCGACAACTATAGTTGCCTGCTTTGCTTTTAACTCAGAGGCACTTTAGTTACAATAGAGTCAAATATACTGTATCTAGTGGCTGCATCCCACACTTAGGCGTATGCCTTTGTGCAAAATAATGTTGATGTAAAAAGGGCTTGGCATGTACAGACTGTACAATTTAAACACTCATCTCAAATATATTCATCTGAAAGAATAATCTTAGTGTTTCAGACATGAAAGTGTGAAACCCTTTACCAGTGCGAATAGAGTGAATGGAAAGGCAGCATTTTGGGGCATATTTACAAGCACCTTTGCATCGCTCTTGCACTACACAACGTGGTGCAAGAGTGATGCAACTTAAAAATGAGATTTATGAAGCCACGTAAGGCCACCTTGCATTACCCTAAGTGGCTTCATAAGTCTCGAGTAATGCAGTGCAGTGCAAATCGCTGAGTTTCATTACTCCGTGCCAGGAAGGCCTTTCCATGAGTGTTGGTTGGGTGTTCCCACGGAACTCCCATGGTTTTTGAAGCATTCCTAGATTTAACAGAAGTGGTAACGCTGGCAAGGAGCCAAAAAAATGCACCTCCCCAGGAGCATTATAATGAGGAGAAATAGGTTTATCTCTCCACATTTATTTTTCTCGTCTTGTCCTTTTTCTATGTCTGCTGCAGAATACATAGAAAGAGGAAAAGACCTCTGGGGAATTTTTTGTGCTGGAAGATGTCCCTTCCAACACAAAACAATCCTCCTTGCAACGCAGGTACCCTGCACTATGGTACAAGGGTGCCTGCATTGGCCCTAGGCACCCAAAAGGGCGCTAGCACAGGGACAAAGCCAGGAATGCGCCGTATTGAGTTAAATAAGGCACATTCCTGCCCTTTCCCTGTCACGCAGTGCAGCAAGGTGACTTTCTGCACTGCACTGCATGATTTGGCCATAAATATGGCCCTGAGTGTCAAATTATTTCGCTATCACAATATTCCATTGTAATAAGTATTTTGATATTTTCAACAATTTTGATATTTTCAACAATTTAGGTCAAAAGACAAACTATGACTATTCGTACATAAACATGGGCTCGAGCACCAGTCTAATATTGTTGTATAAGAAAATGTAGGGTAAAAACTAGGTTCAAGGTCGAAGAAGTCTTAAACTTTCAATAATTTGTGAGTGGAGTTCTGAAAATTCTCCATGTGTTCCAAAATTGGGTTGCTACAGTCTTCGGGTAGTATTTACTATTAAATTGCAAGACCTAAATGTGTGTTGATCTGATGGCTTTCTGTTGGTGCCCTGAATATCTACTGCAAAACTATCCATGTACCAAAATATTGATGGCAAAATAAATGCTATCAATATGTCGAATGTGAATTATGTAAACTGAGTTGAATACGCTGTGTATGTAGTTGCGCGAGTTATAATAATTTGAAGGTGTTGCGTATTTTATAAATTAAACATAAGCACATCTTTAGAGTTTGTAAATTTTGTGTAGTTTAAGTTTTGTTTGTATAGAAAGAATAAATAAAGTTAGAGTAATTTAAAGGTGGTGCATACATTATAAATTCAAAATTTAAGGTATAGCCATAAATTTAGCATGACTAATGTTTATGTTGTACACCAATCTACTATGTTGGCTTTTATACAAAGAATTATTAAAGTTTTCCTAACTATAACAGAGGTTTAACATTTTCATTATTCAGTGAATTGTAATTCATTTTTTATTTTTTAATAAAAACGTGTTTTAAATCGTTGAGTCAAGCGTTGTTTAGTGGATTGTCGTAAAGAGGGTCAAATAGTAAAGTGGAGGAGAGTGTCATACAATGTAGTATTGTAAAGTGGAGGGTCATAGAGTAGAGTGGAGTGGAGTAGAGTGGAGTGGCGTAGCATACAGCAGACTTAAGTCTGATAGAGTCAGCTGCATGTTGTAACTACAGTGGCATGGAGTGAATGAGAGTGGACAGACGTAATGTAGAGTCCAGTAAACTGTCGTAAATCAGAGTACCATTGTGTACGGTACAGTGGAGTGCTGTGTTGTAGAGAGTTGGAAAGTGTTGTACAGTGTTGTACAGTGGAGTGTAGGGGCATAGAGTGGAGTAGAGGGTTGTACAGTGTATTGTAGAGTCATAGAGTAGAGTGTGGTGTAGTGGCACAGAGTGTAGCACTGTCTTGTAAAGTGGAGTTGCATAGAGTGGAGTAGAGTGTGGGAGAGTGGAGCGCTGTAGAGTGGAATGTGTACAGTGCCATACAGTGGTGTAAAGTGTTGTGCAGTTCAGTAAAGTAAAGTGGAGTCCAGTGGATTGGCATCGCGTAGAGTGGAGTACATGTTGTAGAGTGGAGTAGAGTGGACTGGCATAGCATACAGTGGAGCAGAGTGTTGTAGAGTGGAGTGGTGTGGGGTTCAGTGGAGTGGACTAGTGTGCTGTAGAGTGTCAGAAAGTGTCATAGAGTGGAGTAGAATAGAGTGCCACAGAGTGGATTACAATTTTGTACAGAGGAGTGGTGTGGAGCAGAGTGTGCTACGGTACAGTAGAGTGGAGTGGTACTGACTGTCGTAGAGATGAGTGACATAGAGTAGCATAGAGTGGTGTGGCCATGAGTATAGTAGTGGAGTACAGTAGACTAGAGTGAAGTACTGTCTCATAGAGTAGCAGGAACTAAAGTGGGGTGGAGCGGCATAGAGGGAGTTACGTACAGCATCATAGAGCAGAGTTTCAGATAGTAGTATAGAAAAAAGTAGACTGCTGTGCACTCACATTGACAAGAGTACATTGTTGAACAGTGGAGTGCTATAGATTGGAGTATAGCGTGTTAGAGTGGAAGGGTGTAGATTGCCGATGACTGGAGTACAGTGTTTTTGGACAGAGTACAGTGGAGTAGTGTGCGGTGGAGTTGGGTAGAGAGGAGTGGCGTACACTGGAATGGCAGAGTGGAGTGGCATAGATTGGAGTAGCATACAGTTGAGTGGCGTAGAATGGAGTGCCGTACAGTGGAATAGCATAGGTAGCGCATCATACTGTGGAGTGGAGTGGCGTAGAGTGGTAGGCATAGAGTGGAATAGCGTAGAGTGGAGTGGGGTAGAGTGGAGTGGCTTACAATGGAGTTGTGTTGACTAGTGGCATAGAGAGGAATAGCATATAGTGAAATATCGTTCAAATTAGTGGTGCAGAGTGGAGTGGCATAGAGTGGAGTGGGGGTAGAATGGAGTGGTGTACACTGGGACAGCATAGAGTGATGTGGGATCAAGTAGACTAATGCAGAGTGGAATAGTGTAGAGGTGAGTGGCATAAAGTATAGCTGCAGACAGTGAAATACCAGGAGTGGAGTGGCGTAGAGTGGAGTGGGTTACAGTAGAGTGGCGTAGAGTGGAATAGCGACCAATAGATTGTTGCAGAGTGGAGTAGCGTACAGTGGAAAAGCGTAGAGTGGAGTTGCGCAGAGTGGAGTGGCGTAGAGTGGAATGGGGTAGAGTGTAATAGCGAACAGTGGAGTAGCATACAGTGGAGAATCGTACAGTAGAGTGGCATAGAGTGGAGTGAGGTAGACGCATACAGTGGAATACCCTAGAGTGGAATGGCATAGAGTAGAATAGAATATAGTGGAGTGGCATTCAGTGAAATGGCATAGAGAGGAGTGGCGCAGAGTGGAATAGTGTATAGTGGAGTGGCATAGAGTGGAGTTGCATACAGTAGAGTGGCGTTGACTGGAGCGGTGTAGAGTGGAGTGGAGTGGCATACAGTGAGATAGACTAGAGTAGAGTGGCGCAGAGTGGAATGGCGTACAATGGAATGGCATATAGTGAAGTGGCGTACAGTGGAGTGGTGTGGAGAGGAATGGCATAGAGTGGAGTTGCATACAGTGGAGCTGCGTACAGTGGCATAGCTTAGAGTGGAGGGGCATAGAGTGTAGTGGTGCACTGTGGAGTAGCATAGACTGGAGTGGCGCAGAGTGGAGTGGCGTACAGTGGAATAACATACAGTAGAGTGAAGTATAGTGCAGTAGCTTAGAGTGGAATGTAGTAGAATGGAATGGCGTAGGGCGGAATAGTGTACAGTGGCAAGGTGTAGAGTGGAGTGGCATGCAGGGAAGTGTGTAGGGTGGAATAGCATACATTAGAGTGGTGCAGAGTGGACTGTGTAGAGTGGAGTGACATATTGTGGCATCAGGTACAGTGTGAAGGACTACAGTGAAATAGCTTAGAGTGGAGTGGCATAAAGTAGATTGGTGTACAATGAAATAGGGTACACTGGAGCAAGGTATAGTGGAGTGACATAGAGTGAAGTGGAATAGTGTAGAGTGGAGTGGCATAGAGAGGAGTGGCATACAGTGAAGTGGCGTTGAGTGAAGTGAGGTACAGTGTAGTGGCGAACACTAGAATAGCATAAGTTGGAGTGGCATAAAGTGGAGAGGCATAGAGTGGAGCGATGTAGAGTGTAGTGCAGTAGAGTGGAGTCCTGTAGAGTGGCGGGGAATACAGTGGAGTAGCATACAGTGGAGTGGTGTAGAGTAAAATAATGTTGATTGTAGTGGTGTAGAGTGGAGTGACGTAGAGTGGAGTGCCATATCGTGGAATAGCGTAGAGTGCAGTGTTGTACAGAGGAATAGTGTAGAGTGTTGTAGCGTAGAGTTGAGTGGCATACATTGGAGTGGCGTAGAGTGGATTGGTGTACAGTGTAATAAAATAGAGTGGAGTGCTGTAGTGCTGAGTGGCATACACTGGAGTGGCATACATAGGAGAGGTGAACAGTGGAATAGAGAAAAGTGGAGTGGCATACACAAGAGTCGCGTAGAGTGTAGTGGCATATAGTGGAATAGCGTAGAGTGTAGTGCCATACAGCGTAGGGGTGTACAATGGAGTGGTATAGACTGGAGTGTCATAGAATAGAGTGGCTTACAGTGGACTGACGTACAGTGTAATAGCATAGAGTGGAGTGGCGTAGCATGTATTTCAAATAGTGGAGAGGCATAGAGTGGAGTGGCATAGAGAGCAGAGAGGAACTTGAAACAGATGTAGCGTGAAAGTGGGTGAATGGATGTAGATGTAATGTGGCAGGACTATATATTATGAGGTGTAAAGGGTAATTTTTGGTAGTAGGTGTATATAATGTAAGTATTGTTACAGTTATAGGTGTTAAACTACTTAGTTACATATTGTGCTGTGATACGGCTGTAGCTTAGCAGTATACCACAATACATGCTGATTACAAGGCAGTATGTGATTACTGTCTTTACTGAACATAAAAGGCAGCCATGTAGTTTTCAGCAGACTTTCTCTGCGTTCTGGGTTCAATCAATTAATCAATCACAGAATTTGTAGAGTGCACTACTTACCCGCAAGGGTCTCAAGGCGCTGGGGGGAGAAAAATGGGGGGGGGCGCTACTGGTCGAACAGCCAGGTCTTGAGTAGTCTCCTGAAGGTCAGTAGGTCTTTGGGTCTGTCGTAGGCTGAGTGGAAGGGTGTTCCAGGTCTTGGTGGCGAGGTGGGAGAAGGATCTGCCGCCGGTGGTTGTTCTTCGGATGCGCGGGACGGTGGCGAGGGAGAGGTTGGCGGAGCGGAGCTGGCGGTTAGAGACATAGAAGAGGAGTCGTCTGTTGAGGTAGGCTGGGTCGGTCTTGTGGAGTGCCTTGTGTGCATGGATGAGGAGTTTGAAGGAGATTCTCCTGTCGACTGGGAGCCAGTGCAGGCTTCTTAGGTGGGGGGTGATGTGGCTGTGGTGTGGTACGTCGAGGATGAGGCGTGCAGAGGCGTTTTTAATGCGTTGTAGTCGTTTGATGAGCTTGGCCGGGGCGCCTGCGTAGAGGGTGTTTCCGTAGTCGAGTCTGCTGCTGACGAGGGCCTGGGTGACTGTTCTTCTTGTATCTTTCGGGATCCACCTGTAGATCCTGTGGAGCAATCGGAGGGTGTTGAAGCAGGAGGAGGAGACGGCGTTGACTTGCTTGGTCATGGAGAGCGTTGAGTCGAGGATGACTCCTAGGTTGCGTGTGTGGTCGGTGGGTGTCGGGGCCACCCTCAGTGCCATCGGCCACCAGGAGTCGTCCCAGGCTGATGGGTTGAAGCCGAGGATGAGGACCTCCGTCTTGTCCGTGTTCAGCTTTAGTCGGCTGCTCTTCATCCAATCGGCGACGGCCTCCATGCCTTTGTGGAGGTTGGGTTTGGCGGTGAGCGGGTCCTTGGTGAGGGAGAGGATCAGTTGAGTGTCATCGGCGTAGGGGATTATGTTGAGGTCATGCTGTCGGGCGATGCGTGTGAGTGGGGCATGTAGATGTTGAACAGTGTCGGGCTGAGGGATGAGCACTGGGGTACACTGCAGATGATCTCGGAGGCTTCGGATCGGAATGGGGGAGGCGGACTCTCTGTGTTCTGCTGGAGAGGAAGGAGGTGGTCCATTCCAGGGCCTTGTCTCGGATCCCTGTGTTATGGAGGCGTGCGCATAGACTGCGGTGGTAGACCGTGTTGAAGGCGGCGGAGAGGTCCAGCAGGATGAGGGTTGCGATCTAGCTGTTGTCCAGCAGGGTCCTGATGTCGGTGGTCGCGATGAGGGCAGTCTCTGTGCTGTGCTGCGGAACCCTGACTGGGATGGGTCCAGGATGCTGTTTTCTTCGAGGTATCGGGTTAGCTGTCTGTTGACGATCTTCTCGATGACCTTGGCTGGGAACGGGAGCAGGGAGATGGGCTGGAAGTTCTTGAGGTCCCTCGGGTCCGCCATTGGTTTTTTGAGTAGGGCGTTGATCTCGGTGTGCTTCCAGCTCTTTGGGAAGGTCGCGGTCTCGAAGGAGAGATTGATGACGTTGCGCAGGTGGGGTGCGATGGAGTTGCTGGCTTTGTTGAAGATGTGGTGCGGGAAGGGGTATGACGGGGAGCTGGAGTGGATTGTGCTCATGGTCTTGATGGTGTCATCGATGTTCACGTTGGTCCATGTTGTCAGGGGGTTGTGGTTGATGGTGTGCGATGAGTCTGGTGTGTCGGTGTCTGTTGGGGCTGTCTGGGAGTTGAAGCTGTTGTGGATGTC
This sequence comes from Triturus cristatus, assembly GCF_964204655.1. Lineage (NCBI taxonomy): Eukaryota > Metazoa > Chordata > Amphibia > Caudata > Salamandridae > Triturus > Triturus cristatus. Next base: position 1,531,255,486 of record NC_140590.1, on the reverse strand, counting down.
GGCGATCTTGCGGTGGAAGAAGGTGGTGAGGGAGTCGCACAGGGCTTGCGATGGCGGGATGTCGTTGGTGTTGGAGCTGGGGTTGGAGAGTTCCTTCACAATGTTGAAGAGCTCCTTGCTGTTGTGTGCGTTGTTGTCGAGGCGGTCTTTGTAGGAGATCCTCTTGACAAACCTGATGAGGTGATGTTGGTTGCGGATGGCGTCTTTGTGTGCTGCGTGGCTGTCCGGTGTCTTTTCACTGTGCCACTTTTTCTCTAATTTCCGGCAGGTCCGCTTGGATGCTAGGAGTTCTGTGGTGAACCAGCTGGCTCTCTTGCTGGTGTCTCTGTAGGTGGGTTTTTTCAGCGGGGCTAGGGTGTTGGCGCAGTCGTCTATCCATCGTCTGAGGTTGTGGGCAGCGTCGTCGGTGTCGTCGGGGTTGGTAGGTGGGCTGAGAGCGAGGTTTGCCTGTAGTTGGTTTTCGGTGACTGGTGTGTGGTGGGTTTCTAGAAGGTGAAGTGGACGCAGCGGTGGTCGGTCCAGAGGAGTTTGATGGTGTGGCTGAAGGAGATGTGGGAGCTTGAGGAGAAGATGCGGTCTAGCGTGTGGCTGACAGAGTGGGTCGGTGTTGTGACAAGCTGTCTTAGTCCGAGGTTGGCGAGGTTGTCGGTCAGAGTGGTGGAGTTGTTGTTGTTGTTCTCCAGGTGAAAATTCAGGTCTCCGAGGAGGATGTAGTCGGTGGAGGTCAGGGCGTGCGTGCTGATGAAGTCGGCGATGGAGTCGCTGAACTGGGGCCGGGGTCCGGGGGGTCTGTAGACGAGGGTGCCTCTAAGGGTGGTGTTGGGGTCCATGTGGATCTGGAAGAGCATGTGTTCGGTGGTGCTGCCGAGAGTGTAGTCGGTGCTGGTCGAGACACGGATGGTGTTCTTGTGGACGATGGCGATTCCTCCTCCTACTCTGTTGGTGCGGTCTCTGCGAGTGATATTATAGACGTCTGGGCTGGCTGTGGCAATGTCGGGTGCGGAGGAGTCGTTCATCCAGGTCTCTGTCAAGAAGGCGACATCTGGTGATGATGTGTCGAGCAGGTCCCAGAGCTCAATGGCGTGCGGGGCGGGTGTTCAGTAGGATGCATAGGAGGTGGTTGAGGTCCTTCTTGGCGGGTGCTTCGGCGGCCCTGAGGCTGGTGTAACTGCAGTTCTGGCAGGTGAAGGGACCATGAGTGCGTTTCGGGGCGGCCTTGAAGCAGGTTTGGGTCCGTCTGGGGTTGAGTGCGTGGAGTGTGCTGGCCTCGTAGCGGTGGCAGTCATCGTGGTGGGCGCGGGGACCAGGGGTTCTGGTGCTGGGCGCGGTCCAGGCGCGGACGGGCGCAGACGGGATTGGGGCCTTAGATATAGGTAAGTAGTAGGTTTTAATGTTGTTCCCTACCTATTACCACTTTATTAAAGTGGCAATAGAGAGAGAAATGTATTTATATTTTTCTATGTATACAGAACTTTATGGAAAAGTGCACTTTGTATGTAATGTGGTAATTCGTAGGTACTATTGTGGACCTCCATAGAATTTTTGTAAATAATTAAATAGGTGAAAAATTGAAAATATATTGTAGTACACTATAAGTGTAAAATATAGTGTAGTACAGTGTATTTAAAATTTTTTGATAAAGATATATTTTTTTTATTAAGTACTGTTGTACTTCCTAGGAAGTACTGCAGTAATCCGTACATTTTCTTAAAATTATATAGAAATATATAAATATTTTTCTCTATCTTTTAGTACTATAATAAAGTGGTAATAGGGAAGGAAATTGTTTTAACCCATTACACAGGCAAAGTGTACATAAAACAGCTTGGCTGACTTAAACATTTTTATAGGCAGTCAATAGCCAATCACATAATGCCTTGTCATCGCTATTTACCATGGTACTTTTGCGAAATACTTCAAAACTTCTCAAAATGTCCATGGCAACAGATATCACTAAATTAAAATTCCTTATCACTTTAACTTATAACTTTAAAAATACCTATTCTACTTACCTGTACTAACCAAAAGGATCATCTACACACTATAATCTATATTCCTGCCAAATTTCTTTTAAAGCGTTCAGCTGGAGTGCTGGCAGCCATTTTAGGACTATGAACTTAGCTCTGAGTCTTAAAAAAAAGCAATAAAAATAGGGGACAGGGTAGCAATACCCTGACCCCCTTGTCCTCATGGTGGGGCTAAACACATTTTTTGTTTTTAATTTTGCCTGCTCTGTAAAAGAAATGTTGATGTGATCAATGATGTAATCAGTGATGTCACTGACAAGGTCATTAGTAATGTAATATGTGAGATCATGAGCAGTGCATTGCAGTGGCATACGTTGGCATTGCTCTCACAGACAGGCTGCTGCTAAACATGCAATTCCCGGTCTTTGAGAGCACTCATTTTGTCTTTTTCCCTGCCCGCTGTAAAATAAATGAAACCACCACTTCCAGCAAGCGAGAGCATTTTGTCAGCTTCCAATTGCTGGAAGAGGACTGTTTGCTCTGACTTGGCTGGAGCTGTCAAATCTCCCACCAAGTCAAGCAAACAGCTATGTCTCAGGAGTGGGCAACCCGGGACTTAGCAAGAGCCGGCACTGGGGTGGCGATCCCAAGGGCCATTGTTCTTTCAATTTCATATGCCTGCCCCAGGGAGGTGGTAGTCCCCCGGGCTGAGAAAAGCCTGGGAGAGGGGCTGTCCCGCTCCTATCCTTCTTTAAAAAAAAAACGAAAGCCCCAGGTAGGTGGTGATCCCAGGGTGTGGCGTGGTCGGTGCAGCCTGCTACATATTGAAGTTATCCCTGGGAAGGTGGTGGTCCCTGACCTTGGAGGTCCATGCAGCCCCCTTAAGCATTTTATTTTAAGCCCCAGGTAGGTGGTTGTCCCTGGGGTCAGGGTGGTCCACAAGCCCCCAAGCATTTACAATGTAGCCCCAGGGAGGTGGCAGTCATTGGGGCCCTGTGTCTTTTAACTGGCCCCCATGCTTCCTAATATAATTAGCAACAGGGAGGTGGTGGTCCCCTGGGCATTTTTAGGCCCTTGGAGGGGTGCCCAGTGCACTCCCCTCCATTTTTTAAATAATCCCGACATGCCCCTGGGATCTGGCCCACCCGGGGGCTACAATTAAAGCAAGCGCCGGAGCCTGTGCTTGTTTTTTTTTTTTTATTCACAGTGATATTGGTGAATATTTAGCCAAAATCGGTGTGAATTTCAAAAAAATGTTTTCATGCATTGGCAGGGTTTGAGCGGAACCCTAAGACCAAAGCTTTGGGGTCTGGGTATTCCTACCCTGCCCCCTTTTCTTTTTTTCCTCCCTTTTTTGTGTGACTCGGCTAGTCCCAAGATGGCTGCCAACACTTTCTGGTTGAAGTGTTGGCAGCTAATCAGAGATCTGCATTTCCCTGGGCAACCTTGCTATTATTCGTGAATTATCCGTGATCGCAGATATCCTTATTTGGTTTACCCTTAAATTTCTCAACAATTACTGAACACATTTACATCAAATAACAAAAAGCATGATCTGCAGACCAAATCCCAGCTTTCTGTTAAATTTGGTGTAATTCCGTCCAGCAGTTCGGGCTGCAACCGTGTTCAAACCTCCTATGGAAATTAACATGGGAAATGCACATTTTTTTATCCACTTTTTCTCTCGACCCCCACTTGACAGATCACCCCGAACCTTTCCATGCGCAACAGGAATCACCGGCACACTTTTTTAGGGAAATTTAGTGAAGATTCATCAAACGGCGCTAAAAATATATAGGCAAGTCAAAAAACGCTTTTCCTATGGAAAAAGGGTCCCAACTATGACTACCTGCTAGTGACAGCTAGTAGTTTATATATATTCACTGGAAAAACCAAAGGTTACAAGGACATTATAGTTAAGCTCAGGTTTTACTCATACAAAACCAGTGAAATTCAGCGGTTACAGTAGAGAGCTTACTATAACTCACGCCCTCGCAATGCACTGCTTATGACCTCACATATTACATAACTCATGACAAGGTCAGTGAGATCACTGATGACATCTCAAATGACCTCACTAGTGACATTATCCAGTGACTGTGAGTGTTTTAAAAAAGTTTATGAGTGTTAAATATACATAGCAAGGTGTCTTGGTGAATCAGTGGGTGCATGAGTGCCTGTATGGATAATTCAGTGGGTGCGTGACTGACTGTATAAGTGAGGGATTAGGTGTCTCAGTGAATGTATGAGCAAGTGATTGGTAGTGTGAATGTCTGTAACAGTGTTTCAGTTGATGTCTAAGTGGCTCTATAGGGTGTGTGAGTGGGTACGTGAGTGGCTGTATGGGTGAGTGATTAGTTGTCTGAGTACCTGTATGGGTGTCTGAGTGTGGGTGTGGGTGGGTGAGGGGGTGTGTGACTGCCTGTATGGAAGAGTGAGTGGGAGAGTCATTGGCTGTATGGGTTACTGAGTGTGTGTGAGTGAGTATGTGTATGGCTATGTCAGTGAGTAAGGGGATGTGTCAGTGGTATATAGGTGAGTAACTGCATATGTGAAAGGCAGTATAGGTAAGTGATGGGATATATGAGTGACTGTATGGGTGAGTGAGTGATTGTGAGATTGGCTATGTGAGTGAGTGTGGGCTTGTGTCAGTGACTGTTTAGATGAGTGAATACATGTTAGCATCTCTATGAGTAGGTGAGTGGGTATGTGTGTAACTGTATGGATGAGTAAGTGGTTGTGTAATTGACTGTATGGGTGAGTGGATAGGTGTGTGAGTAGCTCTATGGGTGACTGACTCAGTGTGTGAGTGACTATATGGGTGTATGAGTAGATATGTCATGGCTGTATAAGTGAGTGGGTGGATGTATGAATGGCTGTTTGGGTAAGTGGGTAGATGTGGGTGTAGATCTATAAATCAGTGAGTGGCTGGTAGGTAATGGTATGGGTGTGTGAATGGGTTTGAGAATGGTAGTGTGGAAGTTGGAGTGGGTGTTTGAAAGGCTGTATGGGGTGAGTGGGTGCATCAGAGATTCTGTGGATTATGTAATCAGTGATGTCATTTTAGATGTAATCAGTGATGTCATGAGTGATGTCATTGACCGTGTCATGAGTGATGTAATATGTGAGGTCATAAGCAGTGAAACATGAGCCTAACTAAAACGTCCCTGTAACCTTTGGGTTTTTTCATTGCATTTCTAAGGTTCTTTTTATTCCATTCCTAAATATAACATCCTTGTAACCTTTGGTTTTTCAGTGGATTTCTATGGCTTTTTAAGTAGTACTTGCGTTTGCAGAGTGGAGGAGATAGGGGTGGGGCCTCGGACCAGCTCTCAGGAATCCTGCTGTGTAGGACTTACAGGAGGTATTATGAGGGCTTTTTTGGCTCCCAAGGTCCCTCAGGAGTAAAGTGGACTTCATCCCTCAACCAGTAGTGCACCAGGTGGAGAAAGGGGGGCGTGGCCTCCGAAGACCTCTTAGCAACCCCACTGTGTTGGACATCCTTGGGGGCCAACTACCTCTCCTGGTACCTTCAGTAAGTTCCACACAGAGGGATTGCTGAGAGGTTGTTGGAAGCCATGACCCCTTTCTCCACCACTCTGCAAATGCCCCTCTTGGTGCACAACTAGTTGGGGAATTAATTCTCCTTGGCTCTTGAGGGTCCTTGGGGCCAACTACCCCTCCTGTTACCTACAGTAAGTCCCACACAGTGGGATTGCTGAGAGGTTTTTGGTGGTCACGTCCCCTTTCTTCACCACTCTGCAAACGCGCCTCCTGGTGCACTACTGTTTGGGGGATAAAGTCCCCATGGCAACTTATCTGGGGGGTCTGGGTATTCCTACCCTGCCCCCTTTTCTTTATTTTTACTTTTTTGAGGGACTCTGCTCCAAGCCGAGTCCCATGATTGCTGCCAACACTTCTGTGTTGAAGTGTTGGCAGCCAATCACATTTTAGTAGGTCAATCAATGGAAGGAGTGGGGAAATAATCAGTGTCCAACAATCAAATATTGCAGTCCGAAAAAAAATGTTGTTGCCCAAAAAAGTTTCTTCCAAATAGATTCCTTTATTTTTTCAGATTATTTTCAATTTGATGCTCCAACACATTCTTAGAAGTCCAAACAAATTTTACATAACCACAGCCAACGCATTTCGTCCCCCTTGGGACCTCATCAGGGCTGTAAGAATAGAAAAGAAAATATCACTAGTACATACATTATGCATCTCTATTCCCAAGAGTCATGCTGACATCAAATGTATATTGTTTTATACGTGTAAATTCCAATAACCTGCCTATATAACAATCTAGAATATAAAACATTTACCCAAAGCATAATCACACAGTGTTTACAAAAAAAAGGGCATAACAATTTGCACCATGTGTTAAAGACATACAATCTCACCCCTATTGATTTACAGCTGTTCTAGTTCTCCTATTAACTATCACAGGACAGATTAAATCCACTACTCTTAAACATTGTTACAATTGACCGCCTAAATCTGGCCCAATTGTCTCTTGTTGCAATTATATATAATAACCTTTCACATACCTCCTGAATAATGTCGCGGCAATATGAAATGTCAGTCATGGAGGGATGCTATTTTCATAGAATATCCAGTCTCTTCAAAGTCTAACAGCTTCTTTCTTCAAATATATTTATAAGTTTTCTAGATATATAAAGCATAATATCTAATTAATCTCCGATTTTTTTATCTGGATCATTTTCATCATTGCATTCTTCATGACAAGTTAATTGTCCTCACCCAGATCTATGTCAGTTCTCCTCTTCTCTATAATATCCTCGACAAATCGAGTCCTCAGTGCTAGAAACCAATGTCTCAATGAAAGTCTAAAAGAACAACAACATAACAGAGAGGGACAGAGTCAATATTCCTTCCTAAACCTGTTTATCTGAAAACTGCCAAATTATAGCAGAGCGCTCGGTTTAATCAACATACCTTATCATCTACATCGATAAGTTCCTAGTAGCATCCACTGCCGATTTGGTATCCCCGTTTGCATGCGTGTTTTTTCCATTTCATTTTTAATGTTTTAAATGTTTAGTTAACCAATCACATTCCCCGCTCCGCAATTAACATAAATTGCTTCCTATCCGGTCCGCAAGCTGCTAGCCAATCAAGTTTAACATTTTACCTGTCTTGCGTTAAAACAAATGCATTCTACCCTATCCGAGGCGTTTTCCAAGTAGCTAACTCCTGGATTTACATAAATTAAAGTTGCTTCCTTTCTGGTCCGCACGATGCTAGCCAATCAGATTTGACATTTTGTGTGAACTTTTCTTACGGTAAAACAATTGCATTACCGCCTCTCTACCTATCAGAGGCGTTTATGCCTGTCATAAGCGGTCCAATAGACGTGCTCCATCGTCTGCCAACACGGAAGAAATTAGTTTTACCTGTCCTCTTATTACGTAAAAGCAAATGCTTTTCCGCCTCTCTAACCTATCAGAGGCATTTTTGCCTTTCATTCGAGACTCGTAAGCAATCCAATCGACGTGCTCGGTCGTCTGCCACCACGTAAACAAACAGTGGTTGGCTAACATTACCCGCGAACATATTCCTTATGCAGTTAATTTCAACTTATATTTTAATAAGTGCTCGCAATTAATTATATTCTCTAACAAACACCGAGAATCCGATGTAGTCCGACTAATCGGACTGCATCTACGTACTGTCTAAGTACTATCTAAGTACTGTCATCAAGCCCACTGTAAGTTACCAAAGTCCCGTATTGTTAAGTACCAGGACTATATTTAACTTTGTCACAGGTCAGAAATATCAAACGGCCATTAGAATTCTACGCCATACAAAAGGCCCTCATTATTTCTTAGTCAGTACTTACTCTAGATAACTGTCTATTACAAAGTGCCACTATTCCCTCATTCCAGGTAACATATTAAAACATCGCGCTTCTCAAAAACCAATAAAATTTAGATTAGTGAAGACTACTCTTATCCTATTGAAATTACATTCTTCAATAGATGATATGGAGTAACCATTGACCAGACCATTTTACCACATACACTGACTGGTACTTCGAAAATAAATTTCAGTAACTCAGTCCTAAACTGTCATGTGTACGAAAGCCCACACTAGAATTTACTATTATCGATTATATTATTTCAAAAAATAATGAAGCTCAAATATTTGACCCTCATCGTTTCGGACAGCTTATTCACATTTTAGTAGGATTCACGAGTCCACTGCAAGGACTCGTGTCCCCAGATATCTATATTTTTTAAAGTTAAATATCTCATAAACTACTGAATGGATTTACACCAAAACACAAAAAGTATACTTTCTGGACACACATCTAGCTTTCTGCCAAATGTGGTGTAATTACGTTCAGCGGTTCGGGATGTCATCGTGTTCAAAAAATGAAAAATCCCCAAAGACATAACATAGGGAAAACGTGTTTTGGGACCCCCCTTTCATCTCTGCCCCCTGTTAGTGGATCACCACAAAATGCAGCAGCTAAACCAAAAAAGGGAAGTTTTTAGAAAATGTAGTGAAGATTCGTCAAGCGGGCAAAAGTTATAGGCAAAAGAAAAAAAGCTTTTCCTGTGGAAACTTTGGTCCTACTGGCGGTCGCTAGCAGGATTTCCATAGGAAAAGCATTTTTTGACTTGCCTATATTTTGGGGACATTTGACTTCTAAAGACAAGAACTGAGAAATATTCCTGCACCTGCCCTGATGATAATGGTATAAGTAAACATAAAGCAGGGCCAGTGGAATTGTGTGGCTGGAATCCAAATTAGCAGCAGAAAATGAAAATTATGTGACATAATGCAGTACATTTTCTGACAGTGTTACCTCATTGTGTTGTCATTTTACCGTGTTATTACTATCTGGGAAAAGGTTTCCTCTCATTAGTACCAGTCAGGCACCCAAATACTACAAAAAGCAGTAGAAAGAGGAACAGTCAACCTCTACAAAGGGCTTTCCACTGTGCAGAAACAAGTGTTGCTGAGATTTTAGTAACTTTTAAAAACAATTTTTGTTGTTGTTAAAAGATGCAGATTATGCAGCGGATAGCTTATGCAGCAAATCCAGAATCATGCAGAAAATGCAGCAACCACAAAATGGCATAATTCCAGTGGTCCTGAAGCATGTCAGGGTTCATATGTACCCTATATGGGGAGAGGATGTAGCCTTACGGCTAGAGCGGTCACCCTTGAAGCTAGGGAACCGGGTTCGAGTCTCAGCAATGACGCTCAACATCCTGTGATTCTGGGCAAATCCCTTAATCTCCCCGTGCCTAACAAAAATGAATGTGTCCTTCTATAACGAAACTGGTACTCAAGTAAAGTGCTCTGATACCCGATGTCTCGAGTCTAGTTCACGCTATATAAAACTCTAAATTAAAAAAATATATGTGGTCTAGATTCTAATCAAACATGGAGCAAAATAATAGTCTATGACATCAAACACGAGTGGTGTTGAAAAGCACACACCCTGACTCGAAGTATTCAAGTGTGCTACGATGTGTGACAATGGGCAAAATAGAGGCTATTGAAATAAAGCGTTGGTCGAGGATCACACAACCTGATCAAGCAGAGAAGCCAGCATTGATTCTAGATTATCGAGTTTCTCACTGTGCAGTTCAGGCACTACATGAGTATCTCTTTATCACATTAACGTTTAATGCTTTGTCTTCAATTCTTGGAGGATGAGATAGAGCCTGGGTGACAGGCAAGGTCCACATTGCATATTTGGCAGTTTTACATAGCACGAATCTTGGCCATGGACAGAAGAGCGCTTTACAACAGACACAGAATATGTTCATTTTTTTACTATATAGAGATTTGCCTGGATTCCTGGGATGCTGAGCTGAAGCCGCGATTCAAGTCTGGTTCCCTATGATGCATGGTGGGCAGCTATAACCACTAGTCCACATGTGAAACAGCCTTTACAATGAGGTTTTTACCTAGTTAAGCCTTTACAACACATTTTTAGCACGAATATTTTTACCGCGAATACGGTTTTCAAACGCATGCCAATACAACACATTTAAGGCAAGTTGGGGGGCGTGGGGGGTCTCCCCACACAAATTCATTGTTTTTAAATATAAAAACAATGCGTGGTATTGGCATGCGTTTTAAATGCATTTTTACGGTAAAAACATGCAAGCTAAAAAATGCATGTATAAGACATGCAAAGTATTTGCATACAATGTACCGTTGTACAACCGGCCACAGCACCTCCTGTGTAAGCTATAGTTTCAATGCGACCTTGAGCTGAGCAGAGGCACCTCTAGCTCGGGTTTTCAACTGCTTGCCCACCTGTGGCAGCATGCTAAAGAGAGTAATGTTAACAATTGCAGAATTGGGAGGGTGGAAGGAGAGATATGGATTTAAATTGTAAGTCTTTAATTTTTCTTTAACGTTATTTTGCAAGTCAAGCACCACCTTCCCCAACCTAAGTCTAATGTAGTAAGCCCTTTTTAGCTTTTACCTACAGCACACAGGCGCTGTCTGCGAAAACTATTGTAAATAAGAAAAAAGCGTAAAAAATGGGCTTGGAGCCCGCCTGCCCCATACTTATCGTTACTTACCATTGGCTGGCTCCCACATTATGGTCATTTCCTTGCTTCTCATTAGTCAGAGCCTCCTACTGCTCCCAATTTCTTGTAGGTTCTTCCTGAAGTCAGACCGTCAATGAAGCTTCAACCAAGTATACTTTCCAGTCTCTGTAGCCAGTGTCCTTCCACTCTCCTCCACTTGTAGAAATACTTTTTCTATTTTTAATCTAGCCCTCCTTAATAGTGCATGTGTTTGCAGGCCTTCTCTTCCCCTACCAATCCCTCCCACTCTTTTTCCTGCTCTTGTGCTTTGCTCTGTGCCTTCCACACTCTAGTGCTTTGTTCTTGCTTGTTTTGTATATTTTAGTTTAAATATTGGCAAATAATGGCACAAGCATGCTGACAAGACATCCAGCCATCCTTATACTGTACATATGTGACACTGTGTATGTTGTGAAAGTACCCCCTGCACGGGGATGGTTCTGTGTTTCTGTGCTATTCACATTATAAATTCATTCCTTATATAGGTATCAGAGTCTATTTCTCCTCCAAAATCTTAGCATCTACCAACAAGGCCAAAGATATTTTTTCAATAGTGGATGAACTTGTTAAACCCGATTGTGTCTCTGTAAAACCCACCTCCTCGCAATCTTTATGTGACTCGCTTAACAACTATTTTACTGAGAAAATTATCAATATTAAAACAAGTATTCCCCAGACCCCTGCATCTGTGGACTTTTGTGGTTCAAAGATTAATTCTCACTGCCTGGATCGCTTCCCTCTTATTACCTAAGAAGTTCTTTTCTCCTTACTTAAGAAGGTCAGGTCAGGATCCCCCTCTGACAGTTGTCCTCCCTCCATCCTTCGGGAAGTCTTTCTTTCTTGTCCTGAACCCCCTTTGTCTCTTCTTAACAACTCCCTCACTCTGGGCATTGTTCCCAACCTTTTTAAGTATGCCGAAGTGGTACCTATTTTTAAAAAAACTGGCTCTGATCCTTCCATTCCCAGCAATTTTCGCCCCATCTCATTGCTGCCCTTTTTGAGAAAAATTTTAGAAGCTCAGCACTTTTGTTGAGAAGTCACATTACCTCGATCCCCATCAAGCTGGGTTCAGACCTAAGCACTCCACTGAATCTGTTATTCTGGCAGTCCTTGATGAACTACGAAGAGGGGCCGACCAAAACACCACGCAAGCTCTGGTGCTCTTAGACCTCTCGGCTACGTTCGATGCGGTCGACCACTATCTTTTGGTCGACCGGGTCAAGAGTGCCGGGATTCGGGTTCTCCTTTGGACTGGATCTCCTCATTTCTTTGTGACCGCTTTCAAGCGGTCCGTCTTGCCAGCTTTCTGGCCCAGAAAAGGAGATTGATGTGTGGGGTTCCCCAGGGCTCTGCTCTCTCTCCCCTTCTTTTTAATCTATATATCCTCCCTCTGATTCTGTCCCTTCAGAAGAGAGAGCTGGTTATATTTAACTATGCTGACGACCTTCAGCTAGTATTTAACATTGACTCCTCCCCCTCGTCTATAGAATGTTTCCAGTCCACTATGAAATTTATCAGTAATTGGATGAGTGCCAACCATCTTAAGTTAAATCCCGACAAAACTGAGCTGATCCTTACGGGTGGCCCAGGGAACCCTTGGAACTCTAACTTTTGGCCCCATTCTTTGGGATGTCCTACATCCCCGGTTAAGTCAGTCAAAGGCTTGGGGATAGTAATTAGCAACGACCTCACGATGAAGGCACAGATTAATTCTGTGGTATCTGCCTGCTTTTTTCATCTTTGAAGAATTCGTAAAATAAGCAGATATCTGACCTTCGAGGCCCGGATTCAAGCTGTTCTTGCTTTGGTGATATCGCGTATTGATTACGCCAATTCTTTGTACGCTGGTATCCCTGCCTACCAACTATGCCGACTCCAACTGGTGCAGAACGAAGCCTTTAGGCTTGTATATGGTCAACCTAAATCTTATCACGTGAAACCGCTATTGAAAAACTTACACTGGCTTCCTGTCTGTCAACGCACTCTCTTCCAACTTGGCTGCACTGTTTTTAAGGCTCTTTCGGACCACGGCCCAGCCTTCATTGTGGCCAAACTACAATGTTATGCCCCCTCTCGAGTCCTGCGATCTGCAAACATGAATCTGTTAACCCCTGGTCTGTATAAACGTAAAAATCATGGGGGTCTTCGATTCACGATCCTGGCGCCTCAGCTCTGGAATTCTCTCCCCCCTGATTTGCGCTTGTCCTCTTCCTATGTTCAGTTTAGGACCTCTCTCAAAACCTGGTTGTTTGTTCAGGCCTCTGACTGAACTTTCTTTTTCTTTCTTCTTCTGTTTCCATGCTTAGCAACCTCTGGCTCACAAGACTACTGCTAGTAAAAACAAGCATTGGAAAAGCCAATAGGTTTCACCTATCACTCACCCAATCTAGCATGTATCTGTGATGATCAATATCCCTGCTTGAAACCAAAAGCCTTATTGTTAGAAATGGGATCTCTGGTTGGCTAAGGCTTATGCCAAAGCCAGGCACAGACCACCACTCTAGTCAGGGTAAGGGAGTTACATGCCAAAGATAACCCCTGCTCACCCACTTGGCAGCTTGGCACGAGCAGTCAGGCTTATCCCGGAGGCCATCTGTAAAGCATTTGCGCACGCACACAGCAACAACATCCCAGGCACACTACAAAAGGAACTCCACACAAGGTTATATCAAAAATAGCCTTTGTATTCTCATAACACATTAGAATAGTACTCACATAATAGACATGGTGCCACCTGGCACTAGGTCATATTTACAAGGGATTATTTACACCTGGCAGGGCCCACTGGACCACTGTCAGAACCATCACAAAGCAAACTTAGTAAAAGTAAGACATATCATAAACGTACAACCAGTAACCACTGGTAAGCACTCTACTCAGCATCAGCCTGTAACATAAACTACATTATGCACAGTATCACATTAGGCACGAATTACATTCTGCGCCAACCTCACCAGCATAAACACATTATGCAATCATCTCAGTCTAAATGCATTAGACCCTAACCTCCTAAGCATAACTCACATTAGGAACATAATCTCACTACCATAATATGCAAAACAACCTCACAATCATAAAAAACACATTTAGAGGTATCAAAACAGGGTGCGTAAATCATACTACATGAATCACATTTCCTAGTACCACATAAATCTCATTAGGGCCTGGCGCCCTACAATCCTAACAGTCCCCTTGGCCAACTGGCCATCTCAAAGGGGCTCAAATGCCCTGTGTCCAGAATGTCGGGGCTGCTGCCTAGCAGCGGAATCCAAAGTGCGCCACTGCGCAAACCTAAGCGTAGCAGCTGCCCACTACTGGCTGGGCAGCTGGGAAACTCACTGACACCTCTGTGCCTCCGGTCCCACTCAGGGACTTTCTCCCCATTGTACCAATTCGTTGCAGCTTCCCGCGCTGGTGCGGCGCAGCTGTGGCATTTCGCATGACAGGGGCCCGGCACCTCTGTGCCCTCTGGACCCCACGTGGCATTAAAACATATGCCCCCATCGTTGGGGTGGCCCGCTCTCTTGCGGGACCGCCCCGGTGCCGACAATGCGCCTCGATCTGCCCCTAGGACTCTGGGGCCCACGGGGGCTCTCTTATGCACCAAAAAGAACTTGCCCACAAACGTTGGAGCACACAGGCTCTTAAAACAAAACATGCCCGCTCGTAGGAGCGGTAACGAAATGCGGCCATGTCCCCCGCCCTGCCTTCACTGACCGGGCTCACTGACGCTGGATTCTCTCGCTCTCCTTCTTCCCGGGCAGCAGGCGGGGCTCTCTCTCTCATGTGAGCCTCGCTGGGGATCCGGTTGCACGGCACGGGGCTTCCCTTCACTCCTGGGAGCCTCGCACTGCCGTTGACGGCCTCGGCCGACTTTAATCTTCACCCGGGCCCCCTCCTGGGGCTCGGGACTTCTTTTTGGTGCTCCGGGATACGTGGTGGGCTCCCGTTCTCCCTCTCTCTGCATACCGGGGCTCCCATCGGCTCACTGGAGCCCCACACGAACACGGGCACAACTTCCGGGCCTGCCGCTGGCCCCGCCCAGAGGCAGGCAAACTTTGCCTGGCTTCCGGGTCGGCGGCCATTATTCACTCGGGCCGCGGCAGTGAAACACGGGGTGGGCTCCCGCTTTGTAAAATAAAGGTATAAGCAAGGTGGGCACCTGCAAATGCTCCGAAAGAACGCGGGGTGGGCACCTGCCCTTTAAATAAAGAATTAAGCGGGGTGGGCACCCGCAATTTCCAGCATCGCTGGGGGAATCCCTACACCGGGGGATTCCCTCTCTCTCTCTCTGCAGCCAGCGCAGTGCTGCAAAGCCGGCTCGCTCCTCTTCTGGCCAAATAAGGATCCAGCACAGCGCTCACGAGGCGCTTAGAGCTCCAGAAAAGTCCTTCTCAAAGATAAAGGGGCAATGCAGGCAAAAGAATCAGTCCTTAGGTGAAGGGGCAATGCAGGGCCCAGGGAGGCAAGCCCTCCTGGCAGCCTTAGCAGCAGCACGGCCCAGCAGGAACAGCACAAATACAGCTCACTTCATGGGGTCACAGCCCCTATATTTATATCAGCATTTCCCTTTGTGTCACAGTACAGGGCTTGGGGGTACCAGTCAGAACTGGCTTAGTGGGGCTTTGGAGCACTTTGTTTTGCCCAGCTCCTCTCCCCTTTGTCAGGTGGGGGCTCAGTGATCAGACACACCACAGGGGGCAGAGCCAGCATTGTACAGCCTGGGCACAGTCCTATTCAGAGTCAGGGGATTACCCCTCCCACTACTCTTAGCCTAGGTGTCCCTTTCAGCCCAGCTGACTCACCCTGCCCCTCCTGGAGCCACCCACATTCTCAGCTCCTGTCAATCACAAGCCAAAAAGGGCCAAGTCCAACACAACCCCCTTCCAGCCAAAACGCAGGGCAGTCTAATCACCACCGTGATGGGTTTCCCTGCTTGGGGCGATAGAACACGGCGCAGGGACACCCTCCGGTTCTAGGCTACTCTGAACCCACGTTGGTCCCTCTGAAAAAGAACTCTCAGGCCCAACTATGCGACCCCACTGGTACTCCCTAGTTGTCGACGGCCAGGCCCTAGGCCACCCAGACATCACTGGTCCTTGCCAATCCACAGAGTGGGGGGCAGTAACCCCTGGCATCCAATAGCCATTTTCCCCTCTCCCTCTCAGTGTAGTTCCAAACTACCACTGATCCTTCAACCTAGGGTCCGCACCATCAGGCTGACCAGAGGTCACGGGCAAAGCGTCTCCTCACCCTACCACTACTTCTGGGGTTACGCACCCTCCCAGGGGAAGCACCCACCAGAACACATCTCTCCCACCAGTTCAGGACCTCTCTCCATCAAGTGGTCTACCACCTGGGATCCACATTCACCGGATACACCAGGGTCAGAGGCGAGGTCTCCACCCCCTTCCAGAGTTCTACACCCTCCCACTGTACAGCAGGGTCCCTTCACTTAAGATGAGCCCCACCTGCTCTCAGGGTAGT
The DNA here is from genome assembly GCF_964204655.1 of Triturus cristatus. Taxonomy (NCBI): domain Eukaryota; kingdom Metazoa; phylum Chordata; class Amphibia; order Caudata; family Salamandridae; genus Triturus; species Triturus cristatus. Next base: position 1,531,239,450 of record NC_140590.1, on the reverse strand, counting down.
ACTACCACATTCAGCCAGGGACCCTAAAGATCCCGGTTAGGCCTGCACCACCTCTTCTAGGAAACACAGGGTCCCTTTCCTTTAAGATTGGCCCCACCTGTGTTCACAGCGGTACCCCTAGAAGGCAAACCGGCCAGGACACTGATTACAGCCGCTCTGCCGTCCAGGTCAGGAAACGCCTGCTCCTGGCTCCCCAACCCAGGGATGGTACCCTTTGGTCAGATGCCCGGCGAACCAGGACTTCACGGGGAGCATGCATGCCCCCCCTGAAGGTGACACATAACTAATGTGTCGTGTGACAGTCTGCCTGGCGCAGATCTCACGACTTCCTGTCCATCTGACAGTGCGTGCTGATCCCCCAGGACAGAAGTGGCATCCCCATGGCCAATCATTGGTGGCCCAGCCCTTCTGGCTGGCCCCTGACCCACTGGTTCTTCCACTGGGGACTCTTTCCCCTGCCCACCCCTCACTCTGGACCTCTGCACCCTCCCAACTGGAGCGGTACTGCCAGACACCAGAACCGCTGGAGCTCTGCTTACAGACACTCCATGTTCCACAGACACTAGGAGATCCTCCTCAAGTGGTCTACAAATACAGCCTAGGCTCCCAACTTGGTGTTCCCTCGGGAGCCATCCAGGTCCTGAGATGGGGTTTCGGGCACCTGAAGACACGCAGTCCCACTCACTCCTTCTACTCTGAGATAGGACGTGAGTCCCTACACCCCTCCCACTACACCAGGACCTAGCTGGGCTACTCTGAAACTCTTCTACCACTCTGGGCTGGAAGACACTTCAGCCACTCCTTTTGGAATCACTCCCCAATGCCTCTGCAGGGCCTCTAGCACACAGCCAGAGGTCCACCTCCCGTGCAAGCTCCTTATTTCAGAGAACTCACACTCAATCGTCCAGTGCAACACACCACTCGTCCACATACGCCTCCCCCAGACTGGTGAGACAGTTCCTTACTGCCCCTGAATCTCAAACTGCACCACTCTTACTGAGCACCAGGTACCATACTCTGGGAACGGGACTGGGACCTCATGCACTGGACTCACTTCTGCTGCCACCACTGGATCCCACCCACACTGGTGAATCCAGACAACTCACACTACACTCAGGGGATAACCCCCCTCCAGAGCTAGCTTTTTCTCCTCCACCCTCCCTCTCTTCTCGCCTATCCACCCGCACCTCTGGGGACAAAAAAAGGGATTGGGCCCTGGACCCAGCAAGGGACTCCCTATCTATGGGAACCTCCCCAAATACTGGCATCCCTGCCCTGTCATTTTCTCTCTTCTGCCACCAAACAAAAAAGCGCAGAAAGCACCATTTAAAAATGACACTCTTGAGGAGAAAACAAAATCCGAAAAAATAATCCCCAACATGTGACTATCTAAAATGCAGAGCTTGTAGTGCAGCCAGTTATCGCTGTGGTACTGCGCAAACGCAAGTCTTATCCTCACCGCTGACAACCAATGTTAGAAATGGGATCTCTGGTTGGCTAAGGCTTGGGCCAAAGCCAGGCAGAGACCACCACTCTAGTCAGGGCAAGGGAGTTACACGCAAAAGATAACCCCTGCTCACCCCCTTGGTAGCTTGGCATGAGCAGTCAGGCTTATCCGGTAGGCCATGTGTAAAGCATTTGCGCACACACACAGCAACATCCCAGGCATACTACAAAAGGAACACCACACAAGGTTATATAAAAAAATAGCCTTTGTATTCTCATGACACATTGGAATAGTACTCACATAATATACATGGTGCCACCTGGCACTAGGTCATATTTACAAGGGATTATTTACACCTGGCAGGAACCACTGGACCACTGTCAGAATCATCACAAAGCAAACTTTGTAAAAGTAAGACATATCATAAAAGTACAACCAGTAATCACTGGTAACCACTGTACTCAGCATCAACCTGTAACATTAACTACATTATGCACAGTATCACATTAGGCGCAAATTACATTCTGCGCCAACCTCACCAGCATAAACACATTATGCAATCATCTCATAAGTCTAAACGCATTAGACCCTAACCTCCTAAGCATAACTCACATTCGGAACATAATCCCACTAGCATAAACCATAATATGCAAAACAACCTCATAATCATAAAATCCACATTTAGAGGTATCAAAACAGGGTGCGTAAATCATACTACATGAATCACATTTCCTAGCACCACATAAATCTCATTAGGGTCTGGCACCCTACAATCCTAACAGTCCCCTTGGCCAATTGGTCATCTCAAAGGGGCTCAAATGCCCTGTGTCCAGAATGTCAGGGCTGCTGCCTAGAAGCGGAATCTAAAGTGCGCCACTGTGCAAACCTAAATGTAGCAGCTGCCCACTACTTGCTGGGCAGCTGGGAAACTCACTGGCACCTCTGTGCCTCCGGTCCCACTCAGGGACTTTCTCCCCATTGTGCCCAATTCGTTGCAGCTGCCCATGCTGGTGCGGCGCAGCTGTGGCACTTTTCATGACGGGGGCCCGGCACCTCTGTGCCCTCTGGACCCCACGTGGCACTAAAACATATGCCCCCATCGTTGGGGCGGCCCGCTCTCTTGCAGGACCGCCCAGGTGCCGACAATGTGCCTCGATCTGCCCCCAAGACTCGGGGGCCCACGGGGGCTCTCTTATGCACCAAGAAGAACTTTCCTCCAAACATTGGAGCGCACTGGCTCTTAAAACAAAACATGCCCCCTCGTAGGAGCGGTAACAAAATGCGGCCATGTCCCCCGCCCCGCCCAGCCCTAACTCACCGGGCTCACTGGCGCTGGATTCTCTCGCTCTCCTTCTCCCGGGAAGCAGGCGGGGCTCTCTCTCTCATGAGAGCCTCACTGGGGATCCGGCTGCACTTCTCTCGCGGCACAGGGCTTCCCTTCACTCCTGGGAGAACCGCGCTGCCGTCGGCGGCCGCGCTGCCGTCGGCGGCCTCGGCCGCCTTTACTCTTCACCTGGGCCCCCTCCTGGGACCTGGGACTTCTCTTTGGTGCTCCGGGAAGCGGATTGGGCTCCCGTTCTCCCTCTCTCTGCACACTGGGGCTCCCATTGGCTCACGGGAGCCCTGCACGAACACGGGCACAACTTCCGGTCCTGCCGCCGGCAAACCTTGCCTGGCTTACGGGTTGGCGGCCATTATTCACTCGGGCCGTGGCGGTGAAACGCGGGGTGGGCTCCCGCTTTGTAAAATAAAGGTATAAGCGGGTTGGGCACCCGCAAATGCTCCGAAAGAATGCGGGGTGGGCACCCGCCCTTTAAATAAAGAATTAAGCGAGGTGGGCACCCGCAAAGCTCCCAAAGAATGCGGGGTGGGCACCCGCCATTTCCAGCATCGCTGGGGGAGTCCCTATGCCGGGGAATTCCCTCTCTCTCTCTCTCTGCAGCCAGCACAGCGCTGCAAAGCCGGCTCGCTCCTCTTCTGGCCAAATAAGGATCCAGCACAGCACTCACGGGGGGCCTTAGAGCACCAGAAAAGTCCTTCTCAAAGATAAAAGGGCAATGCAGGCAAAATAATCAGTCCTTAGGTGAAGGGGCAATGCAGGGCCCAGGGAGCCAAGCCCTCCTGGAAGCCTCCCCCTGGGCCCCAGCAGCAGCAAGCCCCAGCAGGAACAGCACAAATACAGCACCACTTCATGGGGTCACAGCCCCTATATTTATATCAGCATTTCCCTTTGTGTCACAGCACAGGGCTTGGGGATACCAGTCAGAACAGGTTTAGGGGGGCTTTGGAGCACTTTGTTTTGCCCAGCTCCTCTCCCCTTTGTCAGGTGGGGGCTCAGTGATCAGACACACCACAGGGGGCGGAGCCAGCATTGTACAGCCTAGGCACAGTCCTATTCAGAGTCAGGGGATTACCCCTCCCACTACTCTTAGCCCAGGTGTCCCTGCAGCTCAGCTGACTCCCCTGCCCCTCCTGGGCCACCCACACCTCTCAACTCCTGTCAATCACAAGCCAGACATGCAATTCACATCAGGCAGGCAGACACATAGCGCACAGAAATGCCAACTTCTAAAAATGGCATTTCTCCACCTGTCACCATAAATCTGCGCACACCATTGCGCAGCATCTATCCTCACAAGTTCATACATACTAAACTCGACCTTGCAATCCCCTCATACCAGGAATTACCATGGACACACTAATCCTGCATGCATTCCTATGGAGGGCAGGCCAATCTCACCACACGCACTCAGAGTGTGCACGCACTTTACACTGGGCCACAGTGCTCAAGTGCCCAGAGGCCTAAAACCACTACCACCATGTCAGAGTTTAAGGCAAAAAGTTCAGGGGTGAACCTGCCAAAAAGGGCCAAGTCCAACACTTATCTTCAACTTCAATAGCAGAAAGAGAGGACTGGGTAGTCCTGCTTTATAGGTATGGGACAGTCTGACTTGGAATTTTAATTGTGTCCTAATCTGGAGAGAATCGGTGAACATCACAATAACCAAATCAATTTTGAAAATCCCTAGGCCTAACTTTTTGAGCCAGTTTGATTAGTGTAATGTATTTCCATGAGATGAAGCTGTACAATATATGTACTCATTTTATTAGGATAGTTATGTCTATTTTAGCAATTTTAGTGATAGCCACACGAGGTGAGTAGTTTCTTGCAAAGCTTTTTCAACAGTACCAGAAAATTAATTTTCAATTAATGTCACTTCCTGTGATGTCACATCTTTGAGGACCCTCGCATGCTCCTAATATGCTCAGGGCCCCATAAATCCTAAACACAGCCCTGGGTGCATGCCTTCATAATGAGGCTGTAACACAACCACAGTGCTGACCAAGCATCTGCAGTCAGAGGCCGCTTCTCTGCTACACATAGCTGTATTGTTCTTCTTCACATTGAGCCATTATAGCAGGTTTTTAGCGCACTGCCCTGATTTACTAAGAGGATGGAGCGTGTATATCTCCAGATTCTACAGCACTTAATTTATTTAGAGTTTAATCTTGATTCAAAGTCTCCAGGGCAAATATGAGGGATTGGCAGGCCTGCTCAAAATTGGAGCGAGTCCAAATTGAGACGAAAATGAATTCAGCACGGCATTTCTGTGCCTCATTATGCTTTATGATAAAGTGAAACTCCCCAAAAAATGTCATCTCTATAGAAATCTCTGGCTTGGGAAATGTTCTAGCATTGTATTATGTTACTCATGTTTAATCAGTAGATCTGCTAAACTTTGCTTAACAATGTCTTTTAAGCACAAAGGTTACAAAGAAGTTACTGATGAGGTCACTGTTATTCTGTGCTCCAGTAGTAATGAGTAAATTCATATGCAGTTCAGAATGCCAGGGAAGGAAAGAAGAATATCTTGAAAATAAAACCCACTGCTTGGGACTAAATCAGAATATATTTATTGTACCCAGAGTTGTAATAAAGGTCCCATCAGACCTCAGGACTCCTCCAAGCTGAGGTGTATGAGGTAGGTCTGGGTGAAGTTTGCGGAGTTCCACGTAGTGACCAAAAAACTCCACTGTGATTCACAAAGTTCCGCAAGCAGTGGAGTGCATTTGGTAATACCTTTTGCATTGATTTTCAGCTCTGGGTGTTTGTCCCATGCTGTAAAATCAGCGCAAACAGCACCATGTGCCGTGCAAGAAGGTGCTGCTTCTTTTCTTGCCACTCCAGTAGATTTTCTACCCAAGCTGCAGCTTTCTCAATGGCAACGGAAGGTTTCTCAATGCGAGTGGACGTGACCATCCACCACCGCCCATGCTGAGAAATCGGACCACCCGTGTTGAGAAATCTTGCCAGGAGGTGGATTTTCCTGGCTTGCGCTCAAAACCTTGACATTAGCAAGCGCAAGCGAGCAAAAACCTCTGCTTCGCAGAGGGGAGTCTTTTTAAACTAGTAGTGAGTGCGGACAACTCCACAAACCCTGCAAACAGAGCAGGGTTCACCGCCCAGGCCTAATATGAGGGCCTCCACCTAAGATGCATTCTATGTTAGAATATAAATATGTTGAATGACACAATTTTCTTAAATATCATGTCATTTGGAGTAAATTTTCTGGTGTTACCTCCATTAGGGCAATACTTATGCAAACGCTATTTAGGACACAATATTTGTGGCAGTTGATACTGAGTCCACAATATCCTGGTCACCCAGCTTGCTACTTGTCTGTGGCCTCCAGTTTCTGATTGTTCCAGCCTGATCAAGTGACACTGCTGCTGCCTGGGTTTTCTCGTCAGGGTTTTCCAACACGAGTTTTCCAGTTCCACATTCTTCCCCCCAACAGAATCCCCACTCACCCCAGAACGTACTTAAAGCAGGCTGTAGCACCACCATGCAGAGACGTGCCAAAGGCATGCTAAAGACAAGCCCATCTGTGCCCATATGCCCCTGGACCGTGCCCAGCCCCATGTCCTTTGGCCTGACACTGCCCCTGCACAGATACACCTTCACTGAGCTCTACACCCTCAACGCCACAACAAACACTGCCACACTGCCAACCCACGCTCCACAGTAGGACCTTTCATCTGCACCCACTTCTATTTCACCTGCCACAGCACACACACCAGCCCACTGACCAGCCCCACCCCGAACACACTACAGACACCACCTGAAGAAAAATACCAACCCACATGTGCCTTTTTCACCACATGTTCACCATGCAAACACACCACCGAGAATTGGGACTCCATTTCCACCCTCACATCGATGTCCTCTTCCTCACTGAGACCTGGCTCAACCCCACTACTGCGCCTGACATAGCTACCACAATACCCAAAGGTTAAAATATCACTCACCACAACTGCATCAACAAACCTGGTGGAGGGAACACCATCATACATAAGGAATCCATCCAACTGACCACCACAATTGACGACATCACCCTAGCCATGGAACACCTCAACTTCCCACTCCAAACAGACCATAAAACAACTATCAGGGCCACCCTCACCTACCATTCTCAAGGACCACGTCCATCCTTCGACAACTTCATCATCCACTTCATTGCCCCCCTCGCCATAGACTCCAACAACTACATTTTCCGCAGTGACCCCGACTTCCAACTCGACAGCCACAATGACATCAACACTATCAACCTCCTCAATAGCATGTACAACATCAAACTCACCCAACCTGTCCACGAGTCCACAACCCCACCCACCCACTAGACCCCATCTTCACCTCCCGCAATCGGATCAGATAAATCCACACCACGAACCTCACTTGGTCCGACCACTTCATTGTCCACTTCAACATCACCAGCTCACAGACCTCCGCCACCAGTCCCCCACTGGAGCTGGAGCAAAGTCTCAAAGGACTCATGGATCAGTGCCCTCAATTCCGCCCACCCCATCTCCTCCAAAAACCTGGATCAGAATGTTAGAAACTTCAACATTTGCATGGCCAACTGAACCAACAGCTTTGCTCCTGTCGGCAACAACACCCACAGAAGGTCCACAAAGCTGGCTAGCTGGTACACTAAAGACCTCAGAACTGCTAAACGACACTTTAAATACCTGTAAAGGAGATGACCACCAGCAAGATCACGACCGACAAGACCACCTTCAAGACAGCCCTCATCATCTACCACAGACAGTTGACAAAATCGAAGAAAAAGGCCATAGGCTCATGCATCAAATCAAGCTCCAATAACTGCAAAGAGCTCTTCAACATCGTGAAGGAATTCTCCAACTCCTCAGCTGCACCAAACAACATTACCCCTCACAGGGACTCTGCAACAATCTTGCAAACTTCTTCCACGACAAGATCGCCAACATCTACAGAAACTTCAAACCCCAGCCCAACTCCATTGACTTCTCCAAGCAACACAGCGACGCCACTACCACCACAGCCATCTGACTAACTAAATGGAGCCTATACTACGTAAAACAGTAAGGTCCCACTGGTCCGCAATCAAATGTGCAACACTTAATTATTTGCAGTGTAGGCGAGCGAAAAACAAAGATCAAACAATAAATGAATCACAATAATGAGTGAAGTAGTCACACAGAATTTTATGTATCATAACATCATTAACATTGTATTAACCAAAATAACTCATCCAATTTACTTCACATTGGTTGCTCCTAATAGAGTGAAGAGAAAAGTGTATATATATTTTTGTTTTGCGTTGACAACATGGTGGTGGTGCAGATGGTTAACAGACAGTTAGCCAAGGACATCTAGGTGCTAAAGTTGCTGCTGTTTTTTTTTCTTGCAAGTTTGAAGCTAGGGGTGGGAGAAGAATTCCACTCCTCCGGTGGAGTTTTCGGAGTTTTGCCCACTCTTCGCAGAGTACCGAAAAACTCAGTGAAGTGATGCAGAGCAGAGTTTTTTCTCTCGAGCTGCTAGCTAACGGTAAGTTGGCGAGTGCTTGCGAGAAAAAATAACGTGCTAGACTTCTTTCCGGTGGGATTTCTTATCGCGGGTGGTCACAGCCAGTCGCGAACGCTCGCGTTGAGAAATCTGCCATTCGCATTGAGAAAGCTGCCGCTCGAGTAGAATGTATACTCGAGCGACAGAAAGCAGCAGCGCTCTCTGGCGCGATGCATAGTGCAGTTCGCGCTGCAAACTCCTGGCTCTAAAAATCAGTGAGGGCAGCGTGACTTAACAGACACTGCCACTGGCGGAACTCTGTGGAGCGCTGCAGAGTTTTATTGGCACTTCGCGGAGTTCCGCGGAATAAAAGGGGGGCAGAAAAAGTCAAGTTAGTGCCTTTTTCTACTGGTGTGTGGCCCACAAGTTATCAGGGGTTTAGATAAGGTTATTGCTGTTGCCATAGGTGAACCAGGCTGAAAGGGAGGGTGTAAACAAGCTCACCCCGGAATGAGGCAGGAAGTTAAAGGTTATATTATAGGAAATTAAGCCTTAATTCACATTAATAGATTCACTGTTAAGTGGTAAGGGAAATTAAAAATATTATAATTGCAGGAGTGCAGTATGTCATGATGTAGATAATTGGTGGGTATGCTATGTGGGGGGGTGGTACCTATGGGTGGGGGGTAGGAATAGTAGGTGACAAACTTGTATAGTGAGGTTTTAATTTCATTAGGCGGTATGCCTAGGTAATTTTGTGATGCACACCTGTTTCAATAAAGTGGGCTTTTTTACACATACTAAAGTGACAGTGGCCTGTGCTGCACCCCTCTCACCCAAAAAGGGACTTCTCCATTCAACCCAAGGTGAAGACACGGCCTGTGTCCTCAGCTGTCATATGGCCTTATACTGTACTAACTTCTGAGTTACCCCTCCCCCCCAGCATTTAACACAGAAGCATGAAAAAATACATTTTTCATCAGCTGATAAACATGATGAGCTTTCCCGTGTTCTCCAGCCCTAGGGTGGTTGAATTTTAAAATAAGGGACTTATTTATATTTATGTTTCCATGGGTACTACTGGTGCAACAACACTCTTAGCTATGAAGGATTTCTTCAGTATTTATATAACTATTAATATGCAGTCCTTTTATTTTCAAAAATTAGTCACAGCGGAACAGGCTGTACTTGCATTCAGTGTGCCTTTTTTGATGGCACATCCTAGAGACAGTTGCTATTGAGAACAAAGAGGCACAGAGAATATTTCTGTAGATGAGATTAAATTAGAGGAACATGTTGAAGGGTAATTCTCATCTAGCTGATGAAAAAATAAAAGAGGCATCAAAACTTATTCAAAAGTATGCATTTGTAAACAAATTGAAACAATGCCAAAATCCAGTGCAATAAATAGTGAATAATAGTGCTAAGGGTGCGTGTGTACAATCACTCCCTGTTTTGGAAGAGAAGTCAATTGAGAGGTAACAAGAGTTGCTCGGGACAGCAAAACTGAATCAGGGGTGAAAACTAGGATGGGAATACAGAATCCTTGATTCCACATACAAAAATGTGGCAACTAGACCACATTTTTCAGAGGCAGACATGAGCAGATCAAATATTAGGGCTCGTTGAATCCTCGATGACTGGTCCCCCTACACAACGGTAGCTGGAATCATCTTTACAAAAGTCTGTGATGCATATGATTCATGCCCGGTTTCTCCCTTCACCATCCAAACATAACTCCTGGTCTTTTCTGCTTAATATTCTATAGTCACCCAGCCCGACTGGCCCTTTTGAGTGAAGTGCAGTAACATTCCTAAGCTAAGTGTTTCTGCCCTTGATTATATCCACCAAGCTATATCCCTGGGCCAAGGCGAATTTACCATGCACTCAAGCTATCATGCCCAGGACCTTTAGCTAGCCTCAAACATCTCCAATGCCAATATTACCAACATACACTCTCCACACCCACTTAATTTCCCTCATCAACTCCATATCATTCTATCAAGCGATGGATAACTTCTCCTACCGATCGCTTATTCACTCATTGACATTATCCAAGTCCTCTCCTTGCTACTGTCACAATACTTGTATCTCCACTGCAAGTATGCCGTGGTCTGTACTCTGCTTCCACACCTTCTCTGGCACACCTTCACTGAAATATTTAAATCATTCCACAGTGCTCTCAGCTCTCCCACTGATCCCTCCTACCACATATTTTTCCACTCAAAGCATTTACCCCAATGTTGCAGCACACCATCTATACAGCAATTCCATACACGTCCTATTGTGGAGCGAAGGCCATATCATGGAAATGATGTTCATCTACAAACTCTCCCTCCCCACCTTCTTATCAGCTCTCAGTCTCACCAAAACCTCCTCAATCAAAAACAGCTTCAGTCTTGGCTTCTCTACCTTGCAAACACAAAACTCAATTCTTGGTCAGGGACAATGAATTTAAATCCTCTTCTTCAGCTAAAACCTAAATGATATGGGCATCACACTCTGCCAATTTTTACCCACATCTCTCCCTTAAATTTAACCCACACAAAGTCCACTATCTGCCTCTTTTTTCCCTGCCTACCTCCCTTGTCAAGAGAACACCTCAGATGCTCATGTATCTGTCTTTACCTCCTAAATCACCATAACCCTCACCCATTTTGGATTCACCATCTATTCTAATTCCCAAATATGTATCTTATCGTCTATGCTTCAAAGTTAGGGAAGGGATTTCCAAGTTTGAAATGTTGTCAGCTAATCGTATTCCATTATTAAACTATTATTCAATCCCCTGCTTCCTACACTTCTCCAAGATCCTCGCTAGAAATTACCTCAATTAGCTTACCACCCCCTCTTTCAAACTATACATCCTCAAAATGTGATTTCTGTAAAATACATTCTGCTGAAATAGACCTCTTGAAAGTCTCCTACTTCATTACCACTGTGCTCATCACAGCTGCCTCTTCCCCATTATTCTCTAACTTTCATTTGACACTCTGGACCAAAACATCTTGCAGACACTGCCTGACTTATGCATATGTGTGTAAGCATCCCCCGCATGACTCTCTGGATGAACTTACTTAGCATCGGGGTTCTTCAAAAGATCTGCCACCCTGTGAGATGCATAATGCTGTGCTCTTGGCCTGCTCCTTGTTGCACCACTATAAATGGCATTTAGTAAGAGCATATTTGTGCTATAGACTTACAATACATGTAGATACATACATAAGGATCTGGAACAACATCTTCCATCAGGCCCACCACAAAACACTGCTCTAATTTACGAACAAGTTGAAGACACACCTCGTTATAGAGCACTACAATGCAATGCTTTAACCATCCACAAACCAGCTACCTCTCATATTGCTCATTAACTTTATGCTTGTGTGTCATTTTTGCCGTGATCACACTCCTCTGCCTTTTGGCTAGATTAGTGCTATAGAAATACCACATACTTACAAACATATTTACATGTTCTCCTTCAGCTTCCACTATTGACATTTGCTGATGTGGCACTGACTGCTTTGGTGACACATCAAATGCACTAACACAAATCCACCATTGACAGAAGCACCTGCTTTAGAGTAGAGCTTTCCATGTTGCAGAGAGCACAGCCTAATTTGAACCAGTGGTTGCAGGTGGTGCCCACTGGCACTAGGGACCAGCATTTATTTTTCCCCAGCAGACTTTGACCCAGAGTTAGAGAGAGAAAAACTCACAAATAGAAGGATGAAGGAAGAGAAAGAAAGATATTGACATGATAAAGGGAGAAAGCAGTAGCCTGCAAGAGTGAGATAAAGGGGCAGGGAGTGAGTGGGGTGGAATAAAGAGGCAATAGATCAAATCAAGACTACACAGCATTGGTACTCAGCATGCAGACATTTATTAGCGCCGATCATAGGCTTGTGAGCAGTACTCTACCCCTCAGCACTTATGTTTTTAGTTTTACAAATTAAGCACAGACTGGGTGTAACACAAGAAGGTCTACTGGTCATCCAATTTCCATGAGGTAACAATAAAAAGAAAACTCAAGTATAACAGGTTAGATTTAAAGTTCTGCCCGCAGAATTCTTAATTTCCTCAAAAACTACTAGCATTACAGTTCAGCTCGTAGAATGCTTAATTTTCTCACAAATCACTCACGTTAGCCGCAGTACTCTTGGGCAGTTGTCTTCGGAAAATTGTAAGTGAAGTATGAATGAATTAGTGAGCGAGTGAATGAATGAATGATTTATAAAGCATGCAGTTTCACCACGGAGTTTTCAGCACTGACTAGACACAGCAAAAACAGGAGACCCAGGCAGTGTGAAGGAACGACATCCCATCCCCGCCTAGCAAAACCTAGGGACAGTGACAAGCAATGCTGAATTAGACCGGAGGGATCTAGAAGGATGAAATGAATGATCCTATAAATAAGGTACTATAGACTAAGGGTGGGTGGAATTCATAGAGTTTCACTCTGTGGAGTTCCGCAGACTTACATAAAAATGCAGCGAGATTCTGCAGAGTTTCGCAAGCAGGGGAATTCAGCACATCAAGCTGCTCGTACGGGTTTTTAGCCACCGGGAGATTTTCTACTCCAGCGTCAGCTTTCTCAAAGCAACGGTCATGACCTTCCGTTCTAGCACCTGAAAACCACCCTAGAGGATGCAAATTTTCGCTCGTCAAGTTAAAGTTGGCACGCTGTGCGTGAGGAAAAACTCCACCATGTGACAGTTGGTGGAGTTTTGCCACAACACCGCGTTCACCTTAGTGCGCAAAACTCAGCAATCTCACCCGGCAAAGCAAAATTTATTGCCCACCCTGCTATAGACCACACTTGTAAAATGCTAGGTGGAAGATCTAAGGGCTTTAAAAAGGATACTTTTCTTAATTGGGAGCCAAGGTAGATTATTCAGATGATGTGAGATGGAATCCCTCTTGGAAATGTCCAAGATGAGATGGGCTGCTGCAGATTGGACCACAACACAAAAAGACCTAAAGCACTAAATAGAGAGATCAGTTAGGGGTACCTGTGGAATTTGGGGCTGTGCTCAGCCACCATTCATGGAAACCTACCAATCGCAGACATTTTTTAAAACCTGACCGCCTAGAGGATTCCAGGGTAGTGTCCCTTGCGTGGATCCCATGCAGTGTTCTTACCCACAATGCCCTGCAAACCTCAAACTTTGCCTGAAATCAAACATTTTCGTTACAATTCTGTGATGAAAACTTCCAGAATCTGCAGGAACCCACAAAAATTCCTACCACACAGCGTTACTCCATTTATGACAATAAAAACGTTGTGCCACTTTGGTGGCTGAGCCTAGCACCTGCGACAGGAACAGATCAAACTGAGGTCAAATTGAAGGGTGGGGTGCAGCAGCTAAACGGTTAATTGTTGTTTATATTTTACTTATAGTTTTCTGCTGTGAGTTCATTTGCTGGAGCTGTGTTAACTGTCTTACTCTGCTGTGCTGTTCACGGTTATAAACTGTATCAGGAACAAATGTAAGGTGCAAGGTTCTGCTGCAGGTGCCTTAAATAACAACATCTGTTTCCATCACCAGAACCCAGGTCGTTTACAGCCTGATTTAGAATGCTGACTGTAATTTCCAATGCACCATTCAACTATTATTCTTTCCTTGGCCATGACTGAGGAGGAAACCTGACAAATTGGGGTTCCCTTCCAAAAAGTCCAAAAAGTCCAAGGTTATCCAACATAGAGAATGTTTTACCATATAAGGAGCTTCTTTGGTGGAGAACATCATCAGAGAAAATTCATCATATTATGTCTAAAACTTAGGTTGGAAGGGGGGAAAGTAGCAATAAAAAAAAAAATCTTGGTACACTGAGATTTTTGACTATATCATGCCCCAAAGAACATAAAACATTTTTCTGTCTCCCGTTCTTTCTACACTCTCTCCTCTTCCCTACTCGCTCCTTCTATACTATTCTATCATATGTACACCTGGCAGCGTTCACTCTTCTATGAAACCTCATTGATTTTTGCTTTTGGATTGCATTACACAGTTATGGTTTCATCATAAGTAACAGCTGCTGTGGGCTAATAGTAAAGGTGTAAGACTCTCAGAAATGAAGGGATAAAGGCTCTCTGTATGCTTGAAAATGTGGCTGTATAACAGTCTGTTCAAGGGTACAATGAATTAAGTAAAAGGAGAATTGTCCCCCCCAAAATGTTTGCTAATGGAAGAAAAGCGACAGGACTGTGTCCTGCCAGTCCTGTTGTTTATCACCAATTTCTCAAGATATATGATTTTCTTTAATGTATCGATTAACACTTTTCAATTTAGTTGAGTTTTTTGGCTATACAATCAGTGTTGTGCCTTTGTTGAATCATTAATTGATTGTCCCATCTCTGCAAGGACATATTAGAGTGTTCTGTCGTGGCAGAACCACTGCTCCTATACCGTACCTATCCCCAGGTTCTGCATGGGACTGGGTTACCCTATTATTATTATCAATGGAAGAAAAGCAGCATTAGGAGAAAGCATTTTTTCTTGGCATTCAGTTTGGAATCTCGTTTTTTAAATGCACAATGTCCCAAAGAACAAACCATTATTCTTTCTCCCTTCTAGACTTCCCTTTCCATTTTACACTCTCCCTTTTCCCCACTTCCTCCTTAAATATTATTCTGCAAATGGCATACCTCTCAGTGTACACTCTCCCATGGAACCTCATTGACCGTCATAGTTAAGCTGTAGTTCTGTCATGGAATGTGATGACATGGGTTAGAGTGTACAAGTTTCATCCGAGGAGTAGAGAGTCACTCGTGCCTTAACAGTTAAAGTCTAAGGGTCTGCTTTCGATGATGGCGGATGGGTTACTCCGTCGCAGCGGTGATGGATATCCCGCCCACAGAAATATAAATCCCATAGGAAATAATGGTATTTATATTTCAGCAGATGGCATATCTGTCATCGTTGTGAAGGAGTAACCCATCCACCAACATCTACATCAGGTTCTAAGACTCTCCACCTAAAGTCTAGGGGGCTTATTTACAAGCCCCTTGCGCCGCTGG
Source organism: Triturus cristatus (assembly GCF_964204655.1). Lineage (NCBI taxonomy): Eukaryota > Metazoa > Chordata > Amphibia > Caudata > Salamandridae > Triturus > Triturus cristatus. Next base: position 1,531,224,156 of record NC_140590.1, on the reverse strand, counting down.
TACGTCATTTTTCCCCATGTTAAAGGTGACGCACTGGCAGCGCAAGGGGCTTGTAAATAAGCCCCTAGAGGTTCAAGTTGTGGCATCATTTGTGGTCAAATGTCTGCTGTCTTATGAAGTAGTATTTGAATGTTTAACACAATAATTGACAGATGAAGTGCTTTTATATTTCACCGTTATGTCCAAAATTGTGATTTGGAAAGGGGCAAAAGTAGTAATGGGTCAAAGCATTTGAATTTTGCACTATGTCTGGGAATATCTATTTTTAAAATATGCCATGCCCCAAAGAACACAAAAAAGCTTTTCTTTTTTCCCTCTTCCGTTTCGTGTTCCCTCCGTCCTATCCTGTAAATAGTTGACACATGACTGCACACTGTCTACTGTCAGAAATTCTATCTGCAAATGGGGGCACTGAAAAGGGGCGATGTCCTGTAAATGCCCAAATATTCTATCTTCTGCATCAGGCTGGGCTATTGTCCAGACTTTTAGGGTGTCTATACTTACCTGTTCATGAAACCAGCCAGCCTAGGATGTCTTTCAGGCAGGTAACTATTTCAGACAAGACAACTTTCTGGAGTAATTTGCTCTAATAGAACCTCAGCCTTTCACCTCACTCCAAATAGCTGAGTGCGCTACCAGGGATGCCGGCAATACATTTGACACTTTTTGGCTGATCAGATTTTCAACAATGTTCTACTATGTAAATAAGCTGAATATGGCGTTAAGGTTTTCCCTAATTTGGACTGAGATGACTTGCCTCGTTGTTTATTAAGGAGTGTTACTATTTCAGCCAGGTTGATGATGTAACCATGTAGCAGCAGTCCCAGGTTTAGAGCAGATTTCACTTTGAGTTAAAACAGAACAAGCAAATGTATTTGTATTCATTTACAAAAATATATATTTCAACAAGGCCTGTGAGACTGTGGCATGGTGGGAGATTCCGGGGATGAAGTTGTGAATAAACACGTGATACAACTGTGTTAGATGGTGCATAAAGACTAGTTATCAGTTGACACTGGACATGGGTAACGATAGAGTCATTGAGATTGAGCACATGGAAAAAGAAAGCGACAACAGCTCATCACCAGGGACTTTATTACACAAAATGCCCCTGGGGTACAATGAGTGATTGTGCCTGCGGTTTGTTGCGCCTCGTGGTACTTAGTACAAAAGAACAGGGCTGCAGATACTTGTGCAGCCCTTTATGTAATATGGAGCAAGCCTGAGTAAAATGTGGACCAGCATGACCCTAAGGGGACATTCCCTCATCATGCCTTATTACAAATGCAATGTAAGGAAAAATTAGCTGTTGGGAGGTTAACTGATTGTAAGCAAATAAGAGGATGCACCGCCAAAAAACATTGGGGCTTATTTACAAGCCCCTTGCGCCGCTCGTGAGTCACTTTAGCCCATGTTAAAAGTGATGCACTAAAGGCGCAGGGGGCTTGTAAATATGCCCCATTGTTTGGGAGAGGGCATGGTGGTCTCAGCATAACCAAGGCATCCGTCCTCAGGGGATGCAGTCTCTTACTGTACCAGCATGCTAGAGATCCCAATCCCATACTGAAAGAGATGCCGGTCTCCCGACATTGGAAGATGGACCAGAGGTCTCAAATCAACGTCAGTCAATCAATGCTGTGCTATCCCAGTGCAGGTGAAAGTTCACCCTTGTTCTGGACCAGCACATTTTTTATCTCTTTAATCAGGTGAACTATCTCAGTCTAGGTGATCTATAATGTGGGTCATGGAAGCTTCAAACAATAGCACCAAAATAATATTTTCCAACACTTTCAGAATCAGACACAGCTGAACTAGGTGGCGAAACACTCAGACGTATGTTGAGGATTAAGTTCAAGAAGGTCAAGAGTACATTCAGTTCAGCAAGACTTCATATAGAGTAGGCAAGAGAAGAGACAGCTGGAACCTAATAGTCTATTTTAGATATGTTAGGGTATGAGAGGTTTCCCTAGGTGACACCTGGACCCAGGTTCAAATAACACAGCTGTCAACAGTGTCAAAAAAGATCTTTTTTTTTTTTAAAATAACATTTTATTAACAGTGAAATCCGCAGCAGTTACAACAGTCGTGACACTTAAGCAGCAATTATTTACACAGGGTACATGTAAGGGCATCGGAGACGACAGGCATCACATCAAGGGTATTTAGCACAGAGACAAAACAAGTATAAAACATTGTATAGGCGATATCCAGAATAGTTTAGGACCAGGGAGGCCCCAACCCACGTAGTGTAGGATTAGGTGTCTCGAAGAGCTCCGGCCAGCACACCTACACCCAAGTTGTCTAGTATGGCCCGTCTCTCTCGTCGGAGTTCTACCGTGGGAGAAATGCAGATGTCCCCCCGATATGTATTCCACCTTCCCCATTTGTGGTCCCACTTTTTGGGGCAACCTCGACCCTTATAGACCGTTTTCTCCGCCACCATCGATAAATCCATGTCCTTGGCCCAGGCGCTCAATGATGGCCCGGCGGCCACCCCCCATTTCTGGGCAATATTCCTTTTAGCTATGGCCCAACCTAGCGCCGCCCATTCCTGCTCCGCTTGGCTAAGGTCCGTATCATCCCACACATTAAGGAGGCATAGCTGAGGGGAGGGGACAACCGACTTACCGGTGGCCTGCGCCACCTGACGAGTGACTTCTGTCCAATAGCGTTGTATGGGGGGGCAGGCCCACAAAATGTGTGTGAATGTGCCTACCTGGTGACAATTCCGAAGTCAGAGCTCATCAGGATGCCTACCTAGTTTACACAATAGGATTGCATCAAAATATACACGATGCAGAACCTTGAGCTGAACCAGGCGGAGCCGCATTGGTATCGCCACCTCCCGAGGGGAGGCTAGCGCATCCCTCCATTCCTCGTCAGACATCTCACCCACATCCGTTTCCCACCTGGCCCGTACTTTCTGCATTGCGTCAGCTCGGTTATTGATTAACTTTTTATATGTTAAGGAAATAGCCCTGTGGTCCATTGGATCTAGCAACAATCTGTCTTCCAAGGGCGAGTAGTCTGGAAGAGGAGTCTCAGCGGGTTGTGCGCAGTCGATAGAATGGCTTATTTGTAGATAGCGGTAATGCTCAGAGGGAGCAAGCTGGTATTTAAGTTGAAGCTCCGCGAAGGTCGCCTTCCTGCCTTTAACCCATATGTCCCCCACAGTAGAGATGCCAATAAGATCCCACTTATCGAACCCCGCGCAGGTGCTCAGCCGTCCCAGACAATCCGGTTCCCAGAGCGGAGTGGCCTTAGTCAGCTGCCCAGACCACCCCATTCGCCTCTGGAGAAGGTGCCAAATTTCCACCGTTCTGGCCGTGGGGCCAGTCAAACCTAAATTCTTCGGGTTTGAGTATAGTGCCCTGTTATATCCTCCCTTCCCCATGAGCCATCGGTCGGTTCGGAAGCTAGGGTCATCATGCGCCCCAAATACCCACTGGTTGATCGCGATCAGTTGTGTTGCCTGGTAATAAAGGCGTAGGTCCGGCAGTCCAATCCCTCCGTCGTACCAGCCCATAGTCAGTTTTTGCATTGCAATGCGCGGCGGTCCGGTATCCCACAACAATCCACGCAATGTTGCGTCGATCTTTAAGAAATAGGCTTCTGGGATCGGGATAGGCGTATTCTGAAGGGCGTAGAGGAAACGGGGGAGGGCTAGCATCTTAAAAAGGGCCGCTCGGCCCAGGAGTGTAAGGGGCAGCATTTTCCAATGGATCATATCAGATTTGTACCGTTGTAGTGGGCCCCCTAGGTTTCGCTCGTAGAATAATGTTGTATCCAATGTTATGAAAACGCACAGATATTGGAAGCCCTGTAGCGCCACCGGTATATTATATCCCCTGGGGCTAAGCAGCGGGCCACCCCAAAGTGGATACATCTGGGATTTGGACCAGTTGATCTGGTATCCAGTGGGCCCCAAATATATGAAAGATATGTAGTACCCGACGGATCGATCGCGTGGGGGAGGCCAGGTACAGTAAAATATCGTCCGCTTACAGCGAGATGTGGTCTTCATGATCTGCTGTCCATTTAAGGCCCCTAATTTCTGGATCCTTTCGGATACAGACCGCAAGTGGCCCCAGTGCCAAGGCAAAGAGGAGCGGCGACAGGGGGCAGCCCTGTCTCGTGCCACGACCGAGGGAAAAGGAGGTCGAACGGTGGTTATTGACAGACACACTAGCCATAGGCAAGGTATACAGTAGTCGAATCCATCCTATCAACCGAGGGCCCAACCCCACAAGGGCTATGACAGCGAAAAGATACTCCCATGCCACCGTATCAAATGCCATCTTAGCATCGAGCGCTAGCAATAGTGCTTCCTCTTGGAGTGTTGCCGCTCAACCCAGGGCCCCATGGACGCGACGCAGATTACGTGCGGTATTACGGCCCGGCATGAAACCCAACTTGTCCGGGTGGATCAGGGCCATGAGATATGGGAGCAGTCGGTTGGCCAGCAGCTTAGCCAGGATTTTGGCCTCCACTGCGATCAGGGAGATGTGCCTGTACGATGCACATTCATCCGCTGGCTTGCCGGGTTTGCGGATGACCATTATTGTGGCAGTGCGGATTTCGGCTGGAAGGGTGCTGGTCTCATAGCACTCCTTGTACAAGTTTAGCAGGTGGGGTGCCAATTTCAGAGCCTTTCCGGAGCGGGTATCCCGAATGGCTGTCTGAATTTCCTCTAGTGAGAAATCTGACTCCAGAGTCTCTTGTTCATGATGGGAGAGACACCGCATTTCAATGGTGGCTAGGAGGTCTGCCGCCCAACGTGCCTGCGAGTCCTGCGGTGGGGTATATATTTGCTCATAGCACTTAGCAAACGCTTCAGCGATATTTTGAGGGTCCGTGATTAACACCCCATCCGGCCCATTGACCGCTCCCACCCATCGCGCCGCCAGTTCTGTTCGCTCCGGCCATGCCAGCAATTTACCAGTGCGCTCCCCCAGCTCATAAATTCTGTGTCGGGTGGTGAGGGTTCGTCGACTGGCCTCCTCATAGAGCAGTTGTTTATAATATCGTCTCTTGACTTCAAGTAGGTGTTGGGCCTCGTGGGCTGGGGTGTGTGCTGTCCCTTGCTCGAGCTGAAGTATCTCCGCCTCTAGCTCGCAAACCCGCCGCCTGCGTTCAGCCTTGTGTCCCACCATCAGGGACAACGCTCTCCCCTTGATAACTGCCCCGTAGGCGCCCCATAATGTTACCGCCGAAGCCACCGACCCCGTATTTTCATCAAAATAGCAATCAGTGTCTTGTCGCAAGGAGTCTCTGATGTGCGGGATTTTCAGCAACCACGGCTGAATCCGGATGGGACCAGGTTGTCGCATTATACTGGCACCAAAGAAAGATCTGACCGGGGAGTGATCGGAGATCCCCCGTGCCAAGCTCGAGGAATCTGTGAAGTTGTGAATATCTTGCGCGTGTGTGAACAGGTAATCAAGCCATGAGTGACCTCCGTGCACTCCGGATTGAAAAGTATAAAGCGTGTCTCGGGGGTGTGACCATCTCCAAATGTCAACCAGGCCGAATGCGTCCGCGAAATTGCTCAGTTACGAGCCCCGCGGATCGTTCCCTTGGGGTGGGGTACGGTCCACTGTAAAAAGATCATTTTTGATGACAAAAATTTGATGTGTCTGAATGGGCATTTCCTGTCCAGAGTGCAAGGCCCAGACACAGAAATTGGGTACTGTTTTCATGGAAGAAGTGTTGGAACCCTGGGTGGTACGAATTTGTGGATCACCACAGATTCTGGAACTTTCTCTCTACAAAATGTGATGAAAATGAATTATGTTGCCAAGGTTTGAGCTTTGCGGTACATTGTGGTTAAAAAAAGCAGTGGGATCGACACAAGTCAGACCACCCTGGACTCCCTAGAGTGTCTTGTTTTCAGGAATGTCTCAGTGTGGTAGATTCCCTTGGTCACAACTGAGCCTGAGGCCCAAATTACAAAGGTACCCACATCACCAAAGAGGGTCTTGTTTCATGGCAAAAATGTGATGTCTCCGCATCATGTTTTGGGGCCACTGCTGTCATGGTCAATAGTTCCCTCCACACCAGTGATGCACTTTTTTATCTGGAAAAGTATAGTAATGCTGAGTGTTAGAAATTGTGTGCATCCCAACATATTCCAGAACTTTTCCTCACAAAAAAGTGAGAAAATCTGTGATGTGAGCCAAGATGTGAGGTTTTCGGGCTAAAGTGGGTAAAAAAAAATAATGGTAATCATGCAAAGCAGATCAGTTTAGTCCTTGGGTGTCTTGTTTTCAGAACTGTCTGGGTTTGATGGATTTTCTAAGAGGTGGCTGAGCCACACCCCAAATTCCGCAGCTGTCCAAGTTGCCTAAAATGTTCAGCTTGATGTGAAAAATTCAATGTCTCCCGGTTATATTTGGGGGTCTTTCCTGTTGTGAGTGCTAGGTCCATCTACACATGTGGGGTGTTGTTTTGATTGGGAGAAGTCTGATAATGCTGAGTTCCAGGAAATTTGACGATCCTTACAGATTCTGATATTTTTCCTCAGAAATGTGAAGCAAATATGTGATTTTAGAGAGATGTACGCCTGGCATTGTGGGTAGGAAAACATTGCTGAACCTATGCAAGTGGCATCTGCCTCGACTCCTCTAGGCATCTAGTTTTCAGAAATGTCTTGCTTTTGTAGGTTTCTCTTTGTAGCGGCCAATCCCAAACCCAAATACCACAGCTACTCACATTGCCAAACAAGGCAATTTTTCATGTAAAACATTTGATGTCCCCACGTTGGGTTTTGGGGCCTTTTTTGATGTGGGCAATAGGCTGACCATCATATTTAGACGAGTTGCACTCCTTGTTTTCGACAAATTTCTCCAATTTTATAGACTTTAACCGTTGTATGCTCAGTGGCGTCGCGCCCAGCCCAAACAGCACGTGTGAAACCAAACAACAACATTTTTGGGACAACCTTCTGCCCCTAGCCACTGGCACAGCCAAAACTGCATTTGCAATAAATTATTCTTCTCGTATTCCTCTTATCCAATATTCAAAACGTTATTTTGTTCCATAGATAATCCATGTATTCCCTTTGGAATAATTTAGATCTTCATGCAAGAAAAGGCCATTTTCCATATTTCTAATGCTCATGCCGGGCCATCCGAACCTCACTTCAAGAACACGACTTAAGGCAAATTCATCCATAGCAGTTTATTAAAATCCAATGCATTTCGGGCCTCAAGGGCCTCAAGGGCCCTTCGTCAGACATTCGAAGACATTCGGTATTCACAGAAGGCATTTAGGAGTCCTAAAGTTAGGACTCCTAACTTCTGTGAATACCGAAATGAGTAAGTGCCTTCTGTGAATACCAAAATGAGTAAGTGCCTTCTGTGAATACCAAAATGAGTAAGTGCCTTCTGTGAATACCAAAATGGTAGTAAGTTTAGGATTTTGTCTTAAGTTAGTTCTGTGAATCGGGCCCTAAATCACTAAACTATTCTGCGAGTGCAACACAATGGGAAATTGAGTGTGCTACAGCAGAGAGAATAGGGAGCACTTAAGTTGATAAAGGAGTTTAATTTCTATCTTACTTCCTTGTTAAGAAATCCTTCGATTCATTCTTGTTAATCACAAACATGTGGCAAAATGTAGCAATGCGCATTTCTATTGCCAATGCGACTGTACAAAAGTATTCGGAACATTCCGTACAGGATATAACTTTGAGTCTTTACTATTCAGTCTCCTGCCAATGAGATCAAAACACAAAATAGTTGAGACATTTCTGATAACAATCTGAAGAAGTAATTTAATTTTTGACAGTTTTCAACAGTGCCTCAGATGTGTTATTCCTCTGCAGCTCCCAAACCATTTATGTTCCCGATAAAATCACTATGCACCCAATTTGATTAATTTTAGAACTCATCTTGGTCTGAAATCCAAGCAAAAGTAATGGCAATGATAAATACTGATTCAGGAGAATGGCCATCAAGAACATTATACATAAAAAAATACATATATTTTGTGATAAAATGGCGCCTTCAAACTGACTGTGTACTGTATAAGGTAGGAGGACTGCTCTGCAGTGAAATAATAGACCTCAGACCTGTCTGATGGCCCTTGATTTTTGGAATATTTGACAAGGCAAATAAAATATTGTCCCGGCATCAGTTTCAACCAAACTCAGTTTTGCGGATAGATTATCTCATTATCCCAAAGTAGGTTTGCTAGATCAGTCCATGACAGTAGGACCATGTTGCCAGATTACAATTTACAGCATAAAGCATGATATCGGACAGATGAAAAGATCGGTCTTGCTGATATGCCAAGCAAATCTCTCAATGCCAAATATGGGCAAATATGTTGCTGAAAAGAGCCCTAGAAATACAAAACTCACAATGAGAAGAACCCCTGTCTAATTGCCCCGAATGCAGACTAACAAGGACTGGCACTTCCAAATTCTGGGCAAGTATACATACAGTCTGTGCAGGTGGGAAGGAGAGCTGAAGCCATTCTGCCACTTGCCAACTTCTAGAGCGGCTGTGTGATGGAACAATGCATGCCTCAGCAATGCATGCCTGAACCACGTGGTCTCAACCACGGCCCCGTCTTCACAATTCATGCCTTTACCATGCAATTGTGTGGTAAAGACATGATTGGTGAAGGGACATGTGTGGTGAAGATTGCACCACTGCCCCTCAGCCATGAGTCATAGACTTCGACCCTCCTGTGGTGTATTCTACCCACCCCAGCCCTATAAACTACCCCGACCCCCCTATCCTGAGCCTTAAAACCCGACCCACTGGCTCCAAAAAACTACTTGGACCCAAGCACTCCCACCCTGAGCCCTTAAAAGTGCCCTCTAGCCCTGAAAAAATCCCCATTCCCGCCCGCCCTGATCCTTAAAAACTGCACCCTAGACCTGAAAATTGTCCCTTTCCTGCCCCCTGCCCTGAGCCCTAAAACTCAGACCCCTAAAAACAACTCCGACCCCAGCCCCCCTAAGCCCTAAAATCAGCCCCCACTCCCTAAAACCTACCCACCTCCCCCCACCCAACTGCCCCCTTGGCCTGAAAACTGCCCCTTTCCTGCCCCTGCCCAAAAACTGAGCGTCCTAAAAACTCTTCTGACCCCAGCCCCCTCCCTGATTCCTAAAACCAGCCCCACCCCCTAAAACCTACTCCCACCTTCCCCCGACCCCACCCCAACTGAGGCTTATGCCTGGTTAAGGCATATGCGTGGTTAAAGGAAGCGTTTTCTTCAGCTTGCGGGGAAATGGCATGCGTGCTTAAGGGTGTGTTATTATGGGCGTTTCCCTCCAGAGTCTTCCATCTTCCAAATGAGTTGTGATAAATGTAGATATATTGGATACTGTAATGTTGAATTATTTATTAATTTCTTTTTAATAGAATTTGGCATTCGGTCATCTAGTATTTATGGTATGAATGTCCTCCGGTGTGTATTTGTTTTGCGTGACTGCACCACACAGTGTGTAGATTTTGGGAAGCTTTATATTTTTGACACCGTATGTATAACAAAAGATGTGGGTCGCCTTAATGTAGACTTGAGGGACCAGAAACCAAACTAAACGAGAAGTTGATCACTACTTGATGATGAAGTAATTCAGTGGGCTAATGCACCTGAGGGGGGAAACATATGTAAACAAAATTATGTAAATATGATACTTAAAAAATGTGGACATCCAATACCCTAAAGGTAAAGGAAACACACTAGTGTTTATTTAGAGCACCCGCTATACACGGAGATGAAGACCAATAGTAGAAATAAGTCTTCCATAGTGTTCTACCTCTTGGCTTAATGTTTTAACAGGTAAAAATCAGGCCTAATGTACAGATGCAGCTCCTTATGTCACAAGCCCAGTGATTTATTTTGGGTATTCACTATGGTTTCACTTTTAAATTATAATAGAACATACATAAATCAGAGAAATGGTAAATGAGACCAATTCTAACCATTCAACATCCCTCAAAGTAAAGCAAACTTTTCTTGGTTGTTGTGAGCCACAACCCCTCCCCATCCTCCCCCCAGCAATGTTTATTTACAATGACACTTCAGGATTAGCAGGCAGCGTGCTTCATTAATACATCCCTCATTGCTAATATGCTTTTATTAAATACTTGTACAGGCTAGTTTGTAAACCAAGCCCTTGTATTAATTTTTAATTATTTTTCAGTAGCAGAAACACTTCGACAAGAACTGCTGTAGAAATGAACAGAATCATATTGCAGCTTTCTCTATTCACATTCTTCTGTACTAAATGTACAAAAAGAACACTTACTGTACAGTTGGTAAAGGCAAACATGTTAAAAGAATTATCAGCAGTTAGTAAGAAGAAATAGTCTGATATTGTCGAGGAAACATTAAAATGCTTTTTTTATTGTTCTTTTTCAATCTGACCTCTTTAAAGGGTATCAGGGAGGGTCCCAGAATCGGGCACACCCCTAGTCCCAGCGTCACTGTGTGTAGATTCGAACCCAAGACAGGGCTGGGTGGACCATGTCTTGACTTCGATTGGAAGCTTTGAACGAATCATTTTGAGAACTGCAATACCTTGTCTGGGCTTCTGTTTCCTGAAAATGGTCCAGGTTCATCAAAAGTCACCTAAGAAAAGGATATTGAATCATTCATCCTGTACTCAGGGGTACCTCTAGCCAATGCTAGGCTGGGGGAAAAAATACTCCAAGAACCTATAAATGGGGGGCCGAGGTGTGGAAGAGGAGAGAGGGGAGCCATGTGTTGGCGGAGTTTAAAAAGCTGAGTTTGAGAGTTGAATGCATTTAGTTTTTTGAAAATCTGAGGCATAGGAATAGGCAGCAAGGACATATGTGACAGTAAATCTGGTCTAGCCTACTTAGACGGCCACAAATATTCTGCATTTTAAAATATTTTACAGGGTAAAGACATCTGCTGCAGAGAACGGTTTGTGTTCAGCAATTTTCAGTGGATTATAACAGCAGTTAGATAAATCTAGTGGTCAAAGCAGTTCTGGGATTTGTTGTGCAGTCACACTTTTGACTCAAAGTAGCATAGAGGGTTAATATGCTTGCTACAAAGCACATCATGTAACATGCAGAGCAGAGGTTTCTATTTTATGTGGATAGGTAAGTAGACTACTGCCTTTGACACCAATATCATTTTGTTAATTCCAGTTCACAAGTTGCAATCTTTCTAAAATGGCACAATGATCTATTTATCAGCTTCAAGGAGATGCATTCAAACTGTAAATCATGGAATTAGATCCTTATTGTCTTAATCTGTTGTCATTCTGAGATTGCAAAGAAGGGTTACGTTGGGAAGTAATAAAGTCTTGCAAGTACAGACTACCACAATCACTGTGTTATGTTTTATATCCTGACTTTGTGTTTCTCCCGACCATTCACACTTAACATATGTCTACAAGTACTGACATATATGATTCCTACCCCTTACAACCCTCATTGCCTTTTGCAACATTTTCCATACTAATATACACACTTGTATGAGTTATTGTGCCTCTCTGCGCGATGTAAAACACTCTGACACCGTACACTGGGATGAGTAGCACTGTAAAACAATTCTTTAAACTAAATAGTATGTGACATTTAAATTATTTGCGTGATTACTCATACACACAGTATATCTTGTATTCTCACCCTGTTTACACATCTCTTAAATAGTGGTTGCATAAAGTCAAAAATCTGCCTTCCACTTATAGTTTCTCTTAAGTATTTGTGAAGTGATATCAAAATGTGGCCTTGGTTTTCTTCATTGCATTGGCATTTAGGTAAAAGGATCCAGATAGTTCCCAGCTAGGATCATGCATGAAGAAAGGAAGGGCTGATGGCTCTTTAAATAAGGCGTTTGTTTTGAAGTGGAACTGAAAACAATCAAGCCTCTTCACTATCTGCAGGTTGCTGCTCCAAAGCGAAAGCAGAGAACGAGCAGGCGCTGCTGAATTATGTCCCGGGGTCGGAAAAAGATTCCAGGACAAATTCAGCATGCTTCCCTGGGATGGGCCAGATTTCAGATTGGGCCCAGAATTCGCTGCCAGAACTGAGATCTGATGGGTTCTCCTAGTTTCGAGCACTGCCTCCAACCAGACATCATCCCATATCGGAGTAACTCTTGATAGGACATCATTTGGCCGAGAAGAGGCTCAGAAGGGGCTGTTACTAGTAATCCAGTTACCAACATGAGATGACCACATGTTGATTGGTTTTAAAGTTGACTTTGTGATCATTTGATACCACTCTACAGATCTGACTTTAGAAATTTTTCGGGCACTGTTGCTGTGCTTGGGTTCTGTGTGCCATTTTTGAGGCATAGGTGGTCTGAGTACCACACTAAGGGCTAGATTTACAAAGGTCCTAGGTAACACACTGCAACACCTAAAGCCGCCCTGATAGAGGTAACTGACAACATCAGAATGGCCCTAAGCCAAGGTCAGGCAACACTGTGCTGCTTGACCTATCTGCAGCATTTGACACCATCTCTCACCAGATCCTACTGGAGAGACTCCAGGACATCGGGGTCCAAGGAGTTGCTCTGAAATGGTTGACAGACTTCCTAACAGATATAACCCAAACGATCACTTTGGGTCCCTTTGGATCTAAGACCACCATAGTTACCAAGGGAGTACCCCAGGGCTCCTGCTTGAGCCCTACCCTCTTCAACATTTATGTTAGTCCCTTGGCAAAACTTATGAGGAATCTGGGGTTCAGTCCCATCTCTTACGCGGACGACACCCAGCTCCTTCTTATCTTTGATAAGTCTAACCCAAACACTCAACTTACCTTCTTTGAGGGTATGAAAACCTTCGCTGCCTGGATGAGAGCTAACTTCCTGCAACTTAACGCCGATAAGTCGGAGGTCATGCTGTTTGGGGGTGCAGCAATAAGCTGGTCTCCCAACTGGTGGCTGGAGGAGCTGGGACCTGCTCCTCCCCCAAAGACAGTGGTCAAGAACCTTGGAATCAGGATCGATCAGAATCTCACACTTGAAGCACATGCCACTACCACTGCCGGCTCCTGCTATCACACTCTCAGTCTCCTCAGGAAAGTGTTTCCCATGCTACCTCCCTCTACCAGGAAAACACTAATGCAAGCTCTAGTGTTAAGCCGTCTGGACTACTGCAATGCACTGCTAGCCTCGGCCAACAAGTCTTTTTTAAACAAACTGCAGCTAGTCCAGAATACGGCAGCCTAACTAGTAGAAAATGCCCCCCCCCCGCCCCCAGAACGGCCTCCACACCACTTCTCAAAACAAGCATTGGCATAAGTCAATAGGTCTCGCCTTTGGGACCTCATAAGTGTTTAGCCATACAACACTTGATGTTGTTGCACCAAGGATATTGTGCTGGGTAATTAAACACTTATAAGGTCCCAAAGACGAGACCTATTGGCTATGCTAAAGCTTGTTTTATTTTTGTCCACAGTAAGCACAGTTTATTCAACTTCTCATTCTTAGCTTTTGTTAGGTAGGCTGCAGGCGTGCTGTTCAGAAACAAGTCCCACAACCAAGGCAAATGCCTGTCACTCTCACAGTGGAGGAAAAGCCAGTGGAAGAAGTGGGCTGACCATTTGCATCCTGTTGAAGGCTGTGAGGAGGGCAGCACATTTGTGAATGGCACTTGAACAGACCAATGGATGAAGAGGGCTGACTGAAAGGCCCTGTATGTATTAGTGGCTATTTTAAATATGATTTTTTATGATTTATGAAAATAAGTGGCTGGTGAGACAGATAAAGTTGTCCCTAGGAAATACGTAAAAGCTAAAAAACCAAATGAGGCACGCTTGTTAAATCATCCGAGACAGGGATGCTTAGTACAAGTTGACCAATCTTAGCCTTGCATCTAATAAACAGTCGGTAGAAAAAGCAGCCATTCCATGTGTGTTTCGAGCTGCCCCTTCAGATGGGGAAAATGAAAATTAAACTGACGAGGAGGGAATTCGTGGGGGGAAGGGGAGCAACACGGTGGGTGGAGGGTTGCTAAAATGCGGATCGCTTAAGCACGCGTAAACAACAAGCAGGAAGTGGGATAAGGGAGGGGGGTAGGCGGAGAGAGGCACGCAGGCTGACAAATGGTGTGCACTTTCGCGGCCGCTTTCATGTTCTCAGTGGCCGCGCGGCTCACTGAGAACATTCCTGCTGTCCTAAGCGCAGAGATACCCCTTATGGGGTGATTCGGGCGCTATACAAGCTTATAAATATCAAATATCAAATACTGCATTGCGTGACAAGGAGAGAACAGGAAAGCACCATATCCACAGAGATATGTCACTCTCCTCCCCTCTCCCTAGCACCACGACTAAACCATGCAGCTGTGCCCCCCGCACACACCTTTGTACCATTACAACGGTGTCTTTGTGAGTCTATCATGAGTTTTGTACTGGAACGGTGCCCTTCCAGTGCAAAGTTCAATATTTAGACTAACTTAACAACTTTTCTTACTTCGTATGTGTGTTGTACAGTGCAGCACACTTGCAAAGTTGGAAAAAAAGAACTAAAAGTATTTCTCTTTTTAATGCCGCTTTGAATTGGCATTATTTTCTGGTGCCAAACCCTGTTTGCTATTGTTAATTGATAGGGTTTAGTGCCAAAAGCATCGGTAGCACTGGAATGCCAATATACCACCTATATAACGTCCCTCTGGTGCAGAGTAACAAAAGGCAGTGCAACGCTTTGTGTTACGTACAGGCACCTTTGCAGTGCAGAACACGTCTTGTGCTGGAAAGTTAATCCAAAAAAAAAAGAATTCCGCTCATTTGCATCACTTTTTTGACACAAACCCAACGCTAAAGGTTTGAAGATCTGTTCCTAAGTTTTAATGTTTATTGCCATTGGCTTTCTAATCATAGTTGATACTTTACATATTGAAGTATAGTTGTACAGATATACAATATGGGGCAGATTTACAAGGCCCAATCGCCACCACAATGTCACTTCGGGCTGGACTGTTCCGTTGAGGCACAGGGTCATCTCCTTGTGTTTGCTTTGCTCACCCTAAGTTGGCAGGGTATGCCCAGACCTGGGTCCCTTGCTCACTTTGCTACAGGATTCAAGCTAGCCTGGCTGATGAGGGGTGTTACCCCAAAACCGGTCTCAGGATGTTTGTTTCCGGTCCAGGGAAGACATGACTTGGCAGTTCGGGCTGGACTGTTCCCATATGGCACAGGGTCAAAAATAATTTTCATATAGCTGGGTCTGAACTGAAGTGGTGAAGTGAGCTAAAGAATGATGATGGATTCAACCCATATATGTGACTGGGGGTGAGTGTCTGAAAAGTTTCAGCGCTCCGTCCATCATCTCCTTGTGTTTGCTTTGTTCGACCTAAGTTGGCAGGGTATGCCCAGATGTGGGTCCCTTGCTCACTTTGCCACTGGATTCAAGCTAGCCTGGCTGATGAGGGCTGTTAGCCCAAAACCGGTCCCAGGATGCTTTTTTCTGGTCCAGAGTAGACATGGCTTGGCAGTTTAGGCTAGACTGTACCCATGAGGCACAGGGTCAAGACTGATTTGCATATAGTTGTGTCTGAACAGGGGTGGCGAAGTGAGCTAAAGAATTATGATGGATTCAACCCAGATCTGTGACTGGGGGTGAGTGTTTGAAAAGTTTCACCACTCCCTACATCAACTCCTTGTGTTTGCTATGTAGAGTAACCTGCCTGCATAACCTAACATGTAACCTTAAAAGATACATACCTTTAGTGTACAAGGGAGTTGCCAGAAAATTGAAACCCCCCACTTTGATCCATTCCTCTGAAGCAAGTGAGTGAACTGAGCAAACTCTACCCTCTCTAGATGAGGTCCCTTCATTCTGCCTTCCATTCATCAATCTCTCCATCCTTTAAGCCTTTTATGTTTCCACCCATCCTTTTACCATTCCATCTATCTACCCTTCATCATTATAGTCTTGCATCCATCCTTCCATTCTTCCACTCACACGTTCAGCCTTTCATCAATATTTTTCCCATCCATCCGTCCATCAATTCACCATCCCTTTACCAATCCACCAATCAATCCTTTCACCCTTCCATTCATCCACCCATTCATTCAGCATTTCCTCATTCCAGCCGCTTTATTTCACCCACCAATGCAAATCTTGTTTTGCCCTTCCATCCATCACTCCTTTTACCTTTGCATCCATCCTTTCATCCGCAGTTTTTTCCTTATTTTCATGGGGTCATGACGTCACTGTTTGTGTATGTAGATGCTGAGTTAAGAAACGTAAATCTATACTAATCTCTAACCTCTACAAACCTCTCTTCTCTATAATTTGGTTGTCGATATTTTCGGTACAATATTTTGATACCAAGATATTAAAATCTAGATATGCGGGCATTCGTTTGTTGTTAGTGAGACTTGGTGGAATGGTGGTGCCTGCGATGCACGTGGTCGTGGGTGGGGGTTGTGTGTGCGTGCGTGTGTGTGTTTGTTTGTTTTCTGGCTCATTGTAACGCATGTGGAAAATAGTAATGGAAAAGACGTTTGGTTTTGCTTGTGTAGAGTGTCAGATTAAACGTGTTTTAATAAGGATTTTTTAAATTGTTACTTATGTGGACCAGTTACTTCCCAAAAGTTCCTCATGAGGGCAGGGATGACCATCAAGTAGCTCCAATTGCATTCTTTGCATTTTATGCAAATTTGTGGTAAAACAAATCTTCCTACTTAGTATAAGTGAAGTTGAATTATTAACTGGGACTTATTTTGAAAGTTTCGATAAAAAATATGAATAAGATAGAATGTTATAAAAATGATAAGGTTCCCCTTTTTCTCCCAGCGGCATTAAAAGTGCCAATGCTCATTTATCTTAGCTGATTTTCTTAAGTTTGTAAACCGCAAACATATTTTGCTCGTTAGGGCTGCCAAATATGTTTACACGTTGGAAGGACCATTCATTAATTGCAAGAAAGCCTCCGGGTCTTGGCTGGCCCATTTAGAAAATCAATGCAAACCAATGTAAAATAAAGGAAAGTTTGCAGATATTAAAGCACAAGAGGCGGTGTCAGCGATAGTGGGTCTGCAGAGTCTTGATTTGAGGGATGGCCATGCTGCAATTGTAAATAAATACTTTGGAAATAAATCCAACTAATGCTAATTTACGAAAATGGAGACGGTGCAGTTGGTATGGGGGCCATTTTCATAAAATCTGCTATAAACATGGGGCCTCATTTACGAGGTTTTGGCGCAAGGCAGCGCCGCAAGATATCTTGCTGCGCTGCGTCAAAAGAAAAGGGCAGGAATGCGCTGTATCTATGAGATACGGCACATGTCGTATCTATGAGATACAGCGCATTCCTGTCCTTTTCCTCTGTGTTGGTGCACAATGGTCTGCCATGCGCCAACGCAGGCACTGTTGCACCATGTTGCAAGGATGCTTGGTTGTGGGGATTATTGATTTTTTGAAGGAAGAGACACCTTTCTGAACAAAATCAATCAATGGAGGCAATTTCCTCCTTCTATGCGTGCTGCAAAATGCAGCACATATAGAAAGAGGAAAAATGAGGCGAAATAAGGATATTTCTCCATGTTGCGCCTCCGTAACGCCACCCCTGGGGTGGCGTTCGATTCTGACGCAGTCCCAGGTTTATGATTCCTCGTAAATCTGGGAATGCTTCAGATTCCATGGGTGTTGTGTGGGAACACCCACAGCAACACCCATGGAGTGCCCCTTTCACGCAGTATTCTGCGTGAAAGGGAACATAGTTACAAGGCCATTGAAAGTGGCTTTGCGTGGCCTTGTAAATATGGTGCAGCACTTTTGCGCCACCAGAGCGTCGAAAAAGTGACGCTTCGGCTGTGTAAAAGTGCTGCTAGGGACACGTAAATGTGGTGCAAAAAGCCCAGGAGCTTCTGATTATACCAAAATCGCTAAGAGGCTGAGTAGATAAATGGTGTGATAAATTGCACTTATTCTCAGTTATTCAAGATTAAGAGTCGGGTTTTAGTACTTACAGCAACTTTATCCACATTACTGCCATAGACAAATCAGTATTGACCCTGCTCCCCATGGGAACAGTCCAGCCCGGCCTGCCAAGCCAGGTCCTCCCTGGACTGAAAACAAGCATCCTGGGACCGGTTTCGGGGTATCACCCCTCATCATCCAGGCTATCTTGAATCCAGTGGCACAGCGAGCATGGACCCACGTCTGAGTAGACCCTTAGCCACTTAGGGCTCACATTGCAACATCACAATATATAATTAAGGACTAAGTATTGAAACATTTCAAACACTCACCCCCAGTCACAGATCTGGCTTTAATCCATCGTTATTTTGCTCACCACGTCACCGCAGTTTGGACCCAGCCATATGCAAATCAGTATTGACCCTGCTCCTCATAGGAACAGTTCAGTTTGAACTGCCAAGCCAGGTATATGCCCAGATTTATTACTCTACCCATATTGGCTGTCCAGGTGCTCTGGCAATGCCCTGTAGAACTGTTTGACAAGGTGTTGCACAACATCCTCTGTGATTCAGCCAGTCACATAGATTCAGTTTTTGCGTATGGGTGTTCTTTCTTCTTTCTTTGCAGTTTTATCTTCTCAGGTTCGTTACAACATGCCTGACCCTTTAAGCTCAATGGTGTTATATGCTGAGTTTTCACCTGATGATGTAAACACATCCTAAGTTCTTGATTTCACTTCATAATGTGTATCTTTGCTGTGGCGTCATCTACCTCGTTCCCATCCAGCCTCTGAGGAACCTACAGTTTGGAACCCAAGGTCAACCCAAGAAACTCTCAGAATCCTTTTCTCTTCTTCTGGCCTTGCATCACTGTTTATTTCCTCATAGGTATGTGGACATTTTAAGATAATTATGTGCTTAAAACTATCACAGTAAATATACTGTTTCCTTGATTTGATTCTGTACGTGTGGAATGGTGTGTCATGCAACTTAACTTATTGAGGAGGATATGTTCCTCCTTAAGAGCAGCCATGCACAATGTTTATTGACCTTCCTTGGCTTATGTAGGCAAGCACCCTTTGATGGGTTTTATATACATTCACAAGCACACCACAGCAGAAAAATGGGAGACTTCTATGACATCAGAGGGGTTTCAATCAGCATGGGGCAGATGAGTGCCACATTATCAAAAGCCCCACAGGCACTCCTTGGTATAATTCAACCACAAAGGATGCATAAGTCTCAATACCCACTTGATATGTGATGTTAATGAAACGCTTGGTACATACTAGACACCTGCAGTGAAATAGCCATCGTGAATACCTCTAGAGTGTCTGCAAGATTGAAAAGACGCAGATATAGCAAGGGTGTACTGCCATTCAAAACTTCCTTCTGAATCCTTCCACCAGTTACAGGTGACAGCGGCTACTTCCTAAAGACATGAACAAAAACACCTTATCTTCCAAAAGGCAGCTGTATGAAAAAATATAGAGGGTGAAAATAAAGGGGTTGATTGATTGATATATTTGGATATTTATAAAGCGAGAAACAAATGCACAAAGGCGTCAAGGCGCTAATGTAGTTAGTCTACTGAAGAAAGAAATGTGCTTGATCCCTTACCTAAAGAGGGCATTACAAGGCAAAGAGCCAAGTCTTCAGGGCCCTATGGAAAGGAATATGGGCTTCCAGGCAGGAGATGGAGTAAGGAAGAGTGTCCTAGAGCTTGGAGGCAGCCATAGCAAAAGCTCTGCCTCCCCATTTTGCCTTCCGGAATATGGGAATAACCAGCAGATTTTTTCCATAGAATGCAGCTGTCTAGATGGTATATCTCATTGAAACACGCTCTTAATTCCCTCAGGGCTTGTATTGTGAAGTTCCTTATGAACAATGCATAAGGCTTTGAAGGTGATTTGTTTAGTGTCTAGAAGCCATTGCAATTTCTGAATCACAGCAGATACTGAAAGATTTCTGGGAAGATCCAGAATGAGTCTTGCCGCCACATTCTGGATGAGCTGCAGCTTGTCTATGGCTGTCTTATTAATGTCCACGTAGAGCGCATTGCAGTGATCCATTCTGGCTATAATCAATGCCATGGCCGCTTGTTTGCATGCAGAGGAGAGAATCGGAAACACCTCCCTTTGGATTGTAATCACCCAGAAACAGAATGATACCATCCTGTTAACCTGGAGATTAAAGGACACGTTGTTATCAACCAGAGCGGCGTCAGCAGGGTTGGGCAGTTGACCCAGCATTTCTGGCCACCAGGAATGGGTCCAAATAGACTGTTGGCTACCAAAAGATCAGAACCTCTGTTTTATCACCATTAAGTCTGAGGTAGTTTTTTACCATCCAGATGGCCACAACCTGCATGTAGTTCTTAAAGCTGATGGCGGACGTCTCTCTGTACTTCATGATAGACAAGATTATTTGTGTCATCAGTATAGTATAAGGCCTGTAACCCAAAAGATCTAATTAGTTTGGCGAACAGGGTGACATATAGATTAAACAGTGTGGGGCTCAGGGATGAATCCTGCTGAACCCCACATGGAGTAACTATGGGAGTGGAGTAGAACTGGTCCACCACGACTGTCTGTGATCTATCCATCAGGAAAGATTACAGGAGCTTCAGGGCTGAATCTGTGATCCCAATTTCCTGCAAGCGATCAACCAGCCTGCTAGGAGAGATGGTGTCAAAGGCTGTGGATATATCCAACAGGATCAGCACCACAGCCTGTTTGGCATCAGCCGTGGAACAGATGTTATTGATGGTGGATACTTGTGCGGTCTTGGTCCCATGGTTACTTCTAAATCCAACCTGGGAGGTATCCAGCAGATGATGTTGTTCCAAATAAGTCATCAACTGGATATTTAGATGTTTCTCCAAGATCTTAGCGGGAACCAGCAACAAAGAAATGGGTGAATCGTTTTTCAAATTGGTGTGGTCCAAATTAGTTTTTTTGAGCAGAGGCTTAACAATTGCAATTTTCCAGTTTTGGGGATAACATCCAGAGGAGATAGCATAATTAAGAGTGGATGTAAGGTGAGAAATAATTATATCTGCTCCCAACTGCATCAATTTAGGTGAGCAGGATTCGAGGGGGGAACCTTCTTTAACTCTTCAAAGAAACTGTTCAGTCAGTTTGTGGGTCAAAGAGGAAAAGGCAGAAGGCCAGGAATACCTGCTCTTGGACGGAACAAGGCTGGGAGCTGCATAGAGAATCTCTGGAGCAGAAATTGAGGGCACAGAATTGAGACTGTCCTAGGTAGAGTAAATATCAAACATTTTGGAGTGAAAGATTTTTGCCATACGAATACAGAAGGCCTGCGAACTCTCAATATTGGGAGAAGCAGTAGGTGCAGATAAAATATTAATCAATTAAAAAAAAATCCTAGAAGAGTTGGCTGATGCAATGTTCTTATTGCAGCAAAAAGATTTCTCTAGTATAATGGCTGCTTTCTATGCTGCCAGGATGGCCTTATAGCTAGCTCTTTTGAGTGGTTCATGCATTTACACCATGCACGCTCTTGGTGGCATAGGCTTTTCTATGTATTGTCAGCTTCTCTGAGAACTAGGGAGAGGTCGGACTCTTCCTACATACGTAGGATTCCTTAAGCAGAGCAAGAGAATCAGTGGCAGCCGTAAGCAACAAAGAAAACTCTGTGGCTGCCAGATCAGTGTTGTTATGGTCTGTACAGTTATGATTCTTGAGAGCTTGTAAAAAGGATTCCTTACTGACTTTCCAATTCCTTTTGAGCACCTTATTGATACTCCAGGGGCAGTTTCGTGTGCGGAGGGAAAGGAAAGGGAAAAGGGAAGAGCAGGGTGGTCAGACCAAATATGGGGAAGGAGTTTATCAACCCTAAGTCGGTGGTCATTGGAGAAAATGCCATCAAGAATATGGCCCGTTTTATGGGTAGCTGTCCTTTCTTATAGTCCAAGTTCCAGCATAACATTGCATCCTTGAAAACCTGCACGACATTACAAAGTTTGCTGTCTAGATGAAAGTTAAAATCTCCCAAAAGGGTGATGTTTGATTTTCCAAGATAGGGTTCTATTAGGTGAGCAAACTCCAAGGTGAAAGCAGCCATAGGTCCTGGAGGCCAATAGGCAAGAATTCCAGAAAATGATTCAGTTGGGTGCACTTTTAGAGAGAAGTATAGGGATTCACAGGGAGTCGTAAGGATAGACAATGGCTCTATGAAACAAGTATAAAGAGTTTTGTACATAATGACCAGTCTCCTCCCTACTCTGCCAGTTCTGTCCAGCTGTATGATGGTGTATCCTGGAGGAATGGCATCCACCAAGTCAGGACCCAATGAGTCCTTAGCCCAGGACTCCATGACAAACACCCAGTGCGGCTCATGGATAGTAATAAAGTCAGCCACCTAAATTTTATTTTTAATCAGCAATCTGGCAATAATAAGAAATCCAGAGTAGGTATTCTCGGCCGAAGAAAAGGGAGTGAGGCATCCTAAGATGTCGTGGAACCTAGTACCAAAGGGGTAAACTGAAAGTTGCAAGCAGGACATCAAATTATATTATCAGTCAAAGACTCTCCCAAGCTAAGGGGGGAGTGACAAGCTGCAATATTACCCTGTTTCTAAACTTTGAGAAGCTGTTCACTGGAATAGCTATGGGTGGAGGCCATTTACCTGGTAAAAGAACCAGGGGTCCGGGCACCCGGTGCAGAATAGGCACGGATGGCTGCAGACAGGCTTGCCCTTGGCGCGCCTTCCCTGCTGAGCTTTAGAAATACCACCACTCTCTATAAGAGGGCTGATGTTTGTTCTGGTAAATACTACACTTGGGGAAACCCCATTTGGCACCTGTTTTTTTACACTTTGTTGCATTTTTGTGCAGTTCAGGTTTCCTACCTGTTGGTCCCCATCCCTGTGGCTGCAATGTGGTGTTACCACCGGCCTGAAAAGATATGGCTTTACAAACTGGGTTGTCGTGATGACATGCAATTTGAGTGTGCAAGGATGTACCAGCAGGATTACCAAGCTGTGTCAACAATGCATTGCTGCACATATCAGCGCCTCTGCCTTATTTATTGGGTCCAGGATCCTTAAATAGATAAGTTAATATAGACTGTCATGAACAAAGGCCGTCACATTAAGCTATGTGACACGCTATGCACTTCATTTTCACAGTAAAATGGGCCCTCCTAAATCTGAGGCCTGTGGCAGACCATCTTGATGGCTCACATGTAGTTAATTGAGTAAAACACCATTATTGGCAGTGGCACCTCAATACTATCCAAATAGATGGTTTAGAGAAACTACTTACAATCAGGCCTGCTATAGGGGTGACTTATAGGTTTTAAGTGCAGTGACCCTTAGATATAGTAAACCTATATCTTAAGTAAGTGGTGCATGCACCTACTTACACAGGCTGCAATGGCAGGCCTGTAGGCTCCATTTTGGATGGCCTCTCATGAGTGGCATAATAGATGCTTCAGCCCATGGGAGGCCTCTGGGGTACGTATGCCCTGGGTACTTGGTTACCACATACTAGAAACTGACAAGGGTACCCCAGTATCCAATCTGGAGTGTACCAAAGTACATAACATAACCAATTTATGGAGAAATCAGATAGACTGGGGTCCTGATTAGAAGAATCCCAGTCAGACTAGTCAAAACCCAGCACAGAACCAGGCAAAAGGTGGGGGTAACTATGCAGAAAGATCATACCTTCCTACATAACCCCCCCAAACGAAAGGAGATAAGGTGAACCTTGCCTGGTTGAGACTTTATTTCCTAAGTGTCCATATGAGTAAGGACCTTTACTAGCATGGATACCCACTGTGTTATGGACCACTAAGGAGTCCCTACCCTGAAGGGTCTTGGATTATCTCCAAAATTTGTGATGACTACCTGTAGTGTGCTTTGGTAAAGAAAGAGGCTGGTGGGGTGCCTGTGTAGGGAAGTGAGGCCCTGAGAAGGTTGGTCTCAGCTTACTCAGAGCACTGGTCGCCATGGAGGCCTTTCGTTCCCAGACTGAGTTATATCTGGCCCTAGGGGTCAACCTCTGGCTGCCTACAGCTGGGGGTTGAGTCTCTCTGGTTGGAACAATGGAGGGCCAGGAAAGGTTTGGGACAGCATGGTCCCAGGTTTTCCTTTGCCTAACAGAGTCCATCTGGGGGATGTCACTACCTAAGGGTAAGAGGAATCCCTCAGAGTGTTGAGGAATATCCACCTGGCTAGGGTTACTAGACTGGGTGTCTCTAATCTGATGATGAGGCGGTTCCTCTGGACAGTGGGCCCTTAGGGGTCCACTGACATCCCTGACCTCTGTAGCCCTAGGCTGACTGAGGCTGGGTAGAGAGGGGCAGGATACCTGTTCCAGACTGGGCACCGCCTTGGAAGGGTCCCCTGTCCTCATTGATTCTGTCAGGAGAGGCCTGACTATCTCTGGGGCAGTTCCTTCACAAGGGGTAGGATCAGTTCCCTGAGAAAGCTGACAATTAACTATAGTATGGGGTGAAGAAGACTTTTCTTCATTCCCTGTGCTGTCTGGTGGAGCAGAGTGGGCCGTTGTTTCAGGCTCCACTACTCCAAAATGTTCCTGGGGTTGGACTGAGGCACTAGGGGTCCCACCAACTCTATCAAGGGAGGCCTAACATTTCTAAATGGACCTTCAGTTATACTTCAGCCCCGGTTGACGTTTCTAAATCATTGCCCAAAGGAAATCGACAGGCAAGTTTGGGGACACTGGTACACTTTTTCGACCAGTGACCCCTCCCCAGCTGAGATTGACTATAGCCATGGGATGATCTGTCCTCACACCATCAGTGTTGGTCACCTGGTACTTGAACTCAGGTAAAAGCTGAAGTGGGCGCTCTAGGGTTCCTGTCACCATGGTGACACTAGCCCCTGTGTCCCTATAGGCTACCGCTTTCTGATCATTGGTCAGATTTTGTCTGCATTTGCCCAAGTAATTGGGACAGACAGTAAAAGTGGCAAATCCCATGCCACCATCACAGACTAAGGTGGCCTGTGTGGGGGACCTGGCTAAGCCAAGATCCACCTCGGTTCCCCATGAAAACCCAACTAAATATTTGGGTGCTCTACCACCACCTGGGGATTACTACTTGTAGTACCAGGAGGTGTGGGAGTAGTGTTTGGAAGAATATTTTTCTTATTGTTGGCCTTAGGACAATTGGCATCATTTTTCCTGTGGCCTGGATGCTTGCAGACAAAACAATAAGGGTTCTTGTTAGGGGAGGAAGGAGTTTGGGACCCACCCCCAGAGGAGTACTTTTGGGGCCCTTCAGAGGACTTGTCTTAAGATTTATCCCCACCTTTCTCTTGGGCTTTGGAAGAATCTTTCTTCTGATCACCACCACCCTGGTTCTTTTGTTTTTATGCTGGTTCTGACCCATTAATCTGCCTTCTTTCACAATTATTGGGGAGAAGTCAAATCTGAGTCCACCAGGTACTGGTGCAAAAGCTGTTTTTAAGGATCGGCTCCCTCATAATCAAATTGTACAATCCACTTTGCACAATGCACTTTGCTGCCATGTATCCAACCTTGTGCCTTCGTAGCACAATCTACAAAGTCTGCCCAGTCTTGAGTCTGTGCCTTCTGGGTTTCTCTGAACGTAAGCCTATACAGTTCAATGGTTAAGCCAAACCCATCAATGAGCGCACGCTTCAAGACTGAGTAGTTGTCAGCATCCTCTTCTCTACAGCGAGGAGCTTATCTCTACATCTGTCAGCAAAGGAGAGCCACAGGATAGCTGCCCACTGCTCTTGAGGGACCCTCTGAACTTTACAGGCCCTCTCTAAAGCAGTTATCCATTTATGGATGTCATCCCCAACATGGTAGGGAGGGTCAATCTTGCTCATGTTCCTATTATCAAAGGAATGTTCCTTAACTCTAGGGACACTGTTGCTGCCACCATGGGACTCTAGTCCCAACTTTTCTTTTAGCTCTCTGCACTTCTAGGGACTCTTTATCAAGGGCCAATTGCTCTTGCCTGAGCCTAAGCCTAGCTTTCTCAAGTTCAAGCAATTGAAATTCCCTATGATAAGAGTGGTCCCTCTTGCTAGATACAGAGGTCCCTAATGACTGTCCTGAGTGACTAGATTCTGCAGACAGAGATCTAGATCTGCATCGTAAACTCTGCACTCTACCAGGAGCGGTGAAGAGGGGGCCATCATGGCCTTCTCCACTTTCTTCTAGAAGATCTGAGTTATCCAGGGCGTTCAGGGTTAGAGTCTTGGTCATAAAAGGTGTCACCTCCTGGCCTGTCTTCATTCCCTGTTCAACCCACTCTCTCCTGCTCATCAGACACAGGGGTTTTCCTTAAGTCATCCAGAAATAACATCTCTATCAGACATTGAGTGTTGGCACTTCTCCCTGTCTTCAACTTTCTAGAGGCCCACAGGGCTTTCAGTTCTTGGAATAAAAGCTCACTGTATCTAGAAGGCAGAGAGCCACTGGCATCTCCTTTAGCAGACATACAAAAAGAGGTGAGGTGTTGCACCTACCGAACCTAGTGGGAACTAAATTCTCTGAGGTTGGAGAAAGGGTGTGCTAGACTCTTGACTTACCCAACCCTAAGTTCAGTAGAACTTACTTGTTCTAAGATAGTATTATATGTACCTAGAACTTAGTGGTTTCAGTTAATTCAGGCTTGAATCCCAACCGCTGCACACCAATGTGAGAAGTTGGCCTGGTATATGCTGTCCACTAATTGAAGTGGGCTCCCTGAACCCGTCCAAACAACCCTTATGGTGATTTAAGAGGTCAAAGATAACCATAGAAAGCTATAGCTGTGGAGAACAGCCTTCAGGTTTAGTCTTGAAGGAATGTTAAGCAGCTTGTTTTACAATAATGCAACCTTATAGTATTGGTTAAATGAAAGGAGAACCACACAGTAGTTATAGAACTACGTATTTATTAATATAACACTTTCTAGTATGACACAGTATCTTCTATATGAAGATAATCACAAAGCACAGAAACAATAGTAAATAGCACTAATACACAATGGGCTCCAGGGGAAGAGCAAACCATAAACTAAAATAGTGGTATAAGAACCACGACTCAAGTCAAGAGAGTGTCTAGGCATGCTCCATATAATTCTATGGGAGAGTCGCGGTTGGAGATTTGAAGTTTAAGGACCCTTCCCAATGGACTTCAAAGAAACCCTGTAGAAGTTAGGAGGTTATAGAGCCACCCCACCCGTGGATACGGAAGTACCAGAGTTACCTATCCCAGGAAAGCTGGGCGCATAGGTCTGAAGTGGCGTTGGAAACCGCCGTCGAACCCAATGAAAACTTCGAAGAAGAGCCGCTGCTGGTAGGAAGAAAAGTGTCCAATGGAATCCAAAGGTGGATTCTTGTTGAAGAGTACCTGAAAGCAGAGGGGACAGGGTCTGGGTCACTCAGGAGTGACCAGGGGCCCGGTAGACGAATGCCCACCGATGTCAGGTGCTTTAGGTGTGTTGTGGGGGTTCTTGACTCTGCAGCCACTGGGACCAAGAGAGATCGAGGACAGCCAGGAGCCAGATACGAGCTCTTTCACAAATTATGTTGAGTACTGAGGGGTCGGTGTCTGGCTGGAGCACCAACAAGCCTTGGCAACGGCAATCCACGCAAAAGGTTAAAGAAGGTTACGGTTCAGAACAGCATGGTTCAGGAGACTCACCAAATACAGGGGAGTCAGGGCAGGCCTGGAGCAACCAGGAGAGCCCAAGAAAAGCAAAGTTGACCCTCAAATTGACCCACTGGCTGGAGGCACAGAAGTCGCGAGAGGACCTCAAGCAATTTCACCAAACAGCAGCCCACTGAGCACTCGGTGCAAGGAGGCTGGAGTTCTTGGTTGGAAATGGTGCCAGAGGTTGGGGCTACTTGGAGCCAAATGCACCTTCTCGGGAAACACCAACAAGCATATGCACTTGCAAATGGTCGTGGTGCCCAGTGGTACAGGTATTCCAGCTCCCACAAGGGATTCAGGCCTCAAACTTGGTAAGAAGGCAGGTCAGACCTCAATGGATGTATAATCCTACCTCCTGTGTTGCTGAAGCCCTCAGAGTCCGTAGGAGCTCAGGATCAGCAGACCTCTCAGTCATGATGAGGTGCCTGCGGATGCAGGGGAGTGACTCCTTCCCTCCAAGGGAGATATCTTCAGTTGTCCTTGATGCTCCACCGCTCCTGCATGGAGCCTGTATGCTGCAGGGGCACAGATGATGCTTCAGACTGAGGGGAGATGAAGTTGGGCCCAAACCAAGTCCAGCAAAGTCCAGAGTGTCCAGACGGTCAAAGTTCAGTGGTTTCTGGTTCAGAATCTTGTCCACATCAAATCTAGGGTCATACAGCCATGTAAGCCCTTTTGTACCAACGGGAGAGGGTAGGACAGATTCAGGGGACCCTCCCAGGGGAGGGTCTGGACAGTGGGGAGGTTACTGCCATGTCCTTTGTCCAGTTTCGCACCAAAGCAGGAGCCAATGGCTCCCAGGACTGGTTTGAACTGAACTATGCACAGGGACACCAAATGTGCCTCTCATGCAAACTTTAGGTCGCTGGTAAGCGCACCCACCCAGCCCTAATACACTAAACCCTGTCTGGGAGGTGGTCACACTTCCCTGTGGCAGGATGCCTATTGTTTTGCCTTCCCCCGCTCGAGCTTAGCTCAGCAGTAGGAGGGCAGAAATGTGTCTCTGGTTGGCAGCTCCCATTTTGTGCTGCCTGGGACTAGATGGCTCGTAGCAGGAACACCAGGGACCCAAGGCAGCTAGTTTCTGAGGGGTGGAATCATACATCCCACACTGGTTACTGGTGTAGGGGTGTGATTCCCCAATTTTGACACCAAACACGATAGGGTTACTTTCAGCCATTTTAGAGTTGGTCATCATGCGCTCGCATAATGCCACTCTATATTTCGTTAATGGCTGTGCACTGACAACCCGGGAGAATGGACTCCATAGGCTGCAGGGGTGTCCTGCTCATGCAGTGGCACCCTCTCACTTAGAATCAAGCACCCTGCCTTCAAGTTTGTTAAGGTCTGCTTTAGGGGTGACTTATAGGTTTTAAGTGCAGTGACCCTTAGATATAGTAAACCTATATCTTAAGTAAGTGGTGCATGCACCAAGTTACACAGGCTGCAATGGCGGGCCTGTAGGTTCCATTTTGCATGGCCTCTCATGGGTGGCATAATACATGCTTCAGCCCATGGGAGGTCTCTGTGGTACCTATGGCCTAGGCACATGGGTACCATATACTAGGGACTGACAAGGTTACCCCAGTATCCAATCTGGAGAGTACCAAAGTACATAACATAACCAATTTAAGGAGAAAGCAGATAGACTGGGGTCCTGGCTAGCAGGATCCCAGTGAGACTTGTCAAAAACCAGCACAGCACCAGGCAAAAGGTGGGGGTAACTATGCAGTTACCCAACTCAATGGTACTCATTTTATTGACCTCAGAAGGATGAAAGGCTAAGTTGACCCACTGGGATTTGAACCTGTGACCATGAGGTCGAAAACAGGCCACTATAGTGAATGCATTAGTCTACTAAGCTGCCAGAACCAGCCTTCTGTTTGCAAAATCAAGCCAGGCACTTCAAGCCTTCCTTTAATCTCATCTGTGTCACTGTCTGCTCCTTGAACTACATACATTCTCAAAAGCAGTGACCCCAAGTGGCTAACAATGTAATCTGTTGTAGTAGGGAATATCAATTAGGAAATATGATGATACCTTAATATTGTAGTACACAAAAAATGATGGATGGACTGCTTCAAATAATCTCAGCCACTGGTTACTTGGAGCCGTATCCCGGTACATCGCTATTTTGCAACCCATGCCACCTCAGTTTGGACTGTGAGAGATGCAAAATCAGTCTTGACCCTGACCCGCTGGGAACAGGGCAGACTGAACTGCCAGGCCAGGTCCTCCCTGAACCAGAACACAAGCAATCTAGGATCAGTGTTGCCATGATTAGGGCTCATAAGACATGTATACCTTGATTCCAATTGACACAGTGTAACACAATGTAACCTTAATATTGTGGCCAAAATATTGAGGTCAAAAATATCTCTACTCCACATCTATGTGCCTATGTAACAATTCTTAACTCCACATTTATGTAAGCTAAAGATATATATGTACATATCCTCTTTAGTGCTTTATTTGTAAAATAATATGTGGCATATTTAGGAAAAACTCACGCAGTGCAGCGCTGAAAGTCACCATGCTGCGCTCCTCTGCATGACAGGAAATGGCAGAAATGTGCTGTATTTAAGGCAATAAGGCACATTCCTGACTTTTCCTTTGTGCTGGTGCCCTTTTGGCAGCCTAGCGCCAATGCAGGCACCCTTGCACCATAGTGCAAGGGTGCCTGTGTTGCATGCAGGATTGTATTTGTGCAGGAAGGGACACCTTCCTACACAAAAACAATCCTGAGAGGATAATTATTTTATCTATGTGTGCTGAAGAATGCAGCACACATAGAAAGAGGAAGTAACGAGGAAAAAGAAAGATATTTCCTCTTGTTACGCTTCTCCTGGGCAGGTGTATCTTTTTGGTGCATTCCCAGGTTTACCAATTGTGGAAAATCTGGGAATGCGTCAAAATCCATGGGAGTTGCGTGGAAACACCCACGTAACGCCATGGAACGCCTCCCCAGGGTAGATTAAAGTAACACAATGATTTGGACTACGTTGCTTTATTACATATTTATGAAGCCACTCAGGGCTATGCAACGTGGCCTTGTGAGGCTTCAGAAATATGACTTACGGTGAGGGTCATTCTTGCACCACGTTACGTGGTGCAAGAGCGATGCAAACTAGTGTGTGTATAGGCCCCTATGTGCTGGTGCCCAAAGCACTGCTCAGACACTGCAGATGGAGCGATAAAATGTCAGTGTGACAAATATCGACTTTCATTTGCTGTCAGGCACTCCCTGTCCTGTTAACGTACTCTTGCAGGTTTCTGCTTTCTCCTTTATTGACGGTCTTTCTGTCGTTCTCTTCCTTTCTGTGTTTTTCCCTCCTGGCGGCCCCCACCGGGAACCACCAGTTCAAATTAAGCACTGATCCTCTTCAATTGTGACAACAAAACAATGGTAAACATACAAATCAAAAGTAACTGCCTTAAATAGCCTAAATGTCCCATGGCAGCTCGAGAAGCCTAAGTCCTACTGACATACAACTGCTTATTATTTCCAGGCTCTTCTAGACATGTGCATACCAGAAGGCAATTTGTCTCTTTTTGTGATGAGGCACATTTCTTTAATTAAACAAACAGGAAGGAAGTTAGGATCATATTAGATCCCCTTCTAGGATTGTTGGATAATTCTTCTGAAACTGTTCCATAGGATTTAGTTTTTCCAGTCAAGGATTCATATATGTCTTTAGAGGTCCTAATCGAAGAATCCTTAGCTTGCATTTTGCACCAGCAGTGTCAGTGTGCTTTTATCTTCAAAGAAAGAACCACCTCTTTTTTCTCTATCCAAATGAGGCTGTTCAAACCCTCGACACCTTCCTTGGGTGCTCACTTACCTTGGTGGCATGGCTATTGGGCTACACATGGCCATGCACCCTCATGCACCCTGCAGTTAGGCAGTCTTCTACCTCTGGGTATGTTTACTTCTTTACCCCACTGATTGCCCCAGGCAGATAGCAATTTCACTTCTCTAGTGATGCTGCCTGACCACAACCCAATCCTAACCTGGCCATTCGCAGGGCGTTCCGATCCTGAGTGCAGGTCCCCATTGTATCAGCTGCCAATGAGTCCAGAGGGTATTCAATTCTGCTCTATACTTGCAGAGTTATCGGTGGTCTGCAGGTGCATCCTTGGACCCACAATCCTGTTACGAATAGGACTGTGGGTCGAATTGTGCAGCTCTTCCATCATCACCCTTCTCCTGGCAGTGGGGAATCCAAATTGAGTGGGCTTTTTACTGCTAGAATTTTACCCATATTCATTGTGTTTCCTCAATGTGACACCCTAAGTGCAACTGGTATACCCAGAGTGCTCATTGTGCCACAGGATTCAAGACGTCCTTCACTGATAAGGCCTACTACGCCAAACCCAGTCTGAGGTTGCTTGAGCTCCCGTTCAGAGGAGACCTGGCCTGGATCTTTGGGCAGGACTGTTGCTATTGGCACAGAATCAAGGGCCACATGTATCAAGCTAAATTGCGATCGCAAACACTGAATCGCAATTTAGCTGTGTGCAATGTAGGAAAGAAAATCCTACTCACAAAATAAGGAATCGCAAAATTTGCGATTCCCTATTTTGCACATGCATTTAGCGAATCGCAATAGCGCTTCCCTAAATGCTATTCCAGTAGCCATCGCAAATTTCAATATTACTATAAGGAATCGCAAATTACCACCAACTTCAAGTTGGTGGTAATATGCGACTTCCTCGAAAAAAGCACTTTTTTTCTTTTTTCAAAGTGACATGTGACACAAATACATGCCCTTAGGGCATGTATGTGCGCCACATGTGCACACATGATCATTTCAGGAGTGCAACAGGGTGTCCTTTGGAACCATTGCATCCTTGAAATTGCGTGCACAATTTGCGAGTACCTATTGGGTGCTCGCAAATTGCGCACACAATTCCCATTCATTCCTATGAGGTTCTTGGCCCATAGGAATAAATAGGAAGCCATTCCTTCTTTGCGACTCGCAATTTGCGAGTCCCAAATAAGGAATGCCTAGGAATCGCTATTTTAAATGCGAAACCTACCTACATTGCAGTTTGCGAGTCCTTAATAGCGATTCGCAAAAAATCGCTATTAAGGACTCACAAACCTATTCTTTCATACATGTGCCCCAAAGAGTGGTATGGAAATGTAAAATGTGCAAAAGTGATGGATTGGATTGCAGCCCTGAGTGATTAAATAGTAGCTGAGATTATTTGCAAGCATTCTACCCATCACCTTTGTATTTTCCTTTTTATTTGGAGCTATAAAGTGGAAGTTTTACTTTAACTCATTTCCATAGTCTTTTAGTGAAGAACATGATTTTGAAGAGAATGCCTACTGGACAGGAAGACTTATTTCTTCTCTCTCTTCTTCATATTTATTAAAGAAAAGAAAGAGAACATCTTATCTTTATAGAACTAAGGTAGAAAAAGAGCTACAGGAATGCAATCAACATAAAAAGGACATATGAGTTCAACAGGAGGCTATTCTTCTCCCTTGAAATACATAGGTATATTAGTGCCATGGAGTCACCTATGAACATTTTAAGAAGACTAAATTACAACACTCTGTACTCACATTCATTGTAGACAAGACACCTAGCCAGGACCAAACTTTTAGTTATAATGGATCTAGATCCCAAGAAGAGTATGGATCCCTCTCTTGGTGGAGGGCTGGGGTGGAGTGGGGGCAGAAGAAACTCCAGAACGTAACTACAATTTTGACCCAAGCTTAGAGCTGGCAGCAGAGACTCTTGAATATCATTCTGGGCTAAAACTGGAAGAAGGAAATCAGTGAGTGCAATGCTCCAACACAGCACATTCTGGTGTGATACATTAATCTGTGTTGTGTGAAGTGCTAAAAGTAGCCACAGGTTCTTTTACAGAATTCAGACTGCTGGCAGAGAAGTGACGATCTTTAGCAAGCTATCTTTTCACTATTACATGAGTGTATGACACTACGATGTCTGTCCTGGGACCAACCGCCTTATTACAATATGACCGAACACTGTTTGGTCGCATACTACTATTTCTGAATTGGAGCCCATCTCGTATTATGGCCGTAAACCATCCGTAACACAAACTCCCATTGAGAATGGGAGGTGTTAATAATTCCTGCACCGTGTGGCAGGTACCTTGAAGGGTACAAGGAACAACAGGGGGACACCATAGGTGTCCCCTCAGTCCCCAACCGGAGGCCGCAAGGAGAAGGGAGCCCTGCTGGGGGCCCCATACACTCTTTCTGATATGGTTTCCATGTCAGACAGGCCGGCATGGAAACCATGTCGGAAACCATGCATCGTAATCCCAAGAGCGGAAAGGCCCGTCCTTTGGGATTGCGAGCCGACTCCGACTAGCTGACGGGCTCCATGAGCCCATCGTAAGCCAGCTGGAATGACCGGCCAGTTTACTTTCCGACCGCCAGCATCATAAAGCAGCGGTCGGAAAGTGAACCGAATGGCCCATCACAATGCGCCCAAGAAGGCTCCAACCGTCAGTCGGAGCCTTTAGGGGCTACATCATAATCAGCCTCTTAATGTGCTTGACAAGGGGCAATGAGCTTTTAGTTGAGTCACTTTTTTTATTAGAACCATCATTGGCTGTACCTCTGATCAAGAATGCCTCTTCCATGCAACCAGGATGATCATAAAAGGTTCTTCAGAATGGGACAACAAGATGCACGGAGGAAGAGGAATAAAGAAGGGAGCAAGGAAGACCGGAACACCTGTGCCTGTTTTTTAGAACTTGTTTGTCTTCAGCGACCTGAAACAAAAATGTGTTCTGCGCCATTTGAGTATTAGTTTAGAGATAACGTTTATGGGGAAATACAGTACTGCTAGGAGATATAGGGAGGGGGATAGACCTGGAAGAATGCTGGCGAGCATACTCCGCACCCGAGAAACTCCAAAATAATTACTGAGCTCAAGGATGACAAAGGGGACCTTATCAGAGGATCACTTCAAATATTAGGTCATTTGTCTGCTTTCTATGTTAGTTTGTATACCTCTACCATTCCTAATGTATAGGGCAGACTGCACACATATCTGGATTCATTGGAGCTGCTGTGGTTCGACAGAGTGCACAGAGATTACGTTGATGAACCTTACACAGTCGAGGATATAATACAAGTAATCAACAGCCTCCCAAATGACAAAGCCCCAGGCTTAGATGGTCTGCCCATTTCCTCTTATAAAGCCTACAGTGCCTTATTAGCTCCACAATTAGAAGTTTATCACAAATCGTTAGAAACGGGTTGCCTTCCGCCCTCGATGAGGGAAGCTGTAATATTGACGCTACTAAAGCTGGAAAAAGATCCCACCAGCCGGGACTCTTATTGCCCTCTGTCTCTAATTAATGTAGACAATAACATTTTGGCAAAATTAATCACTCTGAGACTACAACCTCTACTCCCATTGATTGCAAGGCCAGATCAATCAGGTTCATACCGGGTAGGTCAACAGCACATAATTTAAGAACTTTTTTCACCCGACTCTACTATTCACACCCCCAGACCTCTGCAGCAGTAGTACTGCTAGACGCAACCAAAGCATTTGACTTCCTTCACTATACTGACTAGGTTAGGTCTTAGCCCGGCATTTATTGCTCAAATTAGACTCCTCTATTCATGCCCAACCGTGAGGCTGAGAGTGAACGGCCTTCTCTCAGAAAGTTTTCCAATAACATAGAGGCACTAGACAGGGGTGCCCCCTATCCCCCTTATTATTTGCTGTAGCCAGTGAACCCTTAGCTGCTCGTATCTGTCAACATCATGCAAATAGAGGGGTGAGTTTTTCTACTAGAGGCCTAGCAATCTCACTTTACGCGGATGACATCACGCTTTACACAAGGGATCCAATGCTCAGCGAAATGACCATGTTCAGCGGGCTGTCTGGCATTCAGATAAATTGGTCCAAATCCACAATCTTTCCTTCGACAGACTGTGTTTCCCCTTTCCCATTGGACTATCCTCTTAAATGGGCTGTGGGCCCGGTCAAATACCTGGGGGTCTGTTTGAGCCGGGACATGTAGGAGCTGTGGGAGATGATCTACAGAGGCGCTGTGGGCTGGCTGGAAGGGAAAATAGACACTTGGGGGCTGATTTACATGCCCCTTGTGTCACTTTTGCGCTGTTGTTGCATCCCTTTTGCGACGCATCGGCGGCGTAAAAGTTGCAGCCCATTTACAACGTGACGCATCTAGAGAGATGCGTCAGGTTGTAAAGCACTGCGTGACATTATACCTGCGTCAGGTATAATGTATGCAGGGTAGGCGTTCCCTCGCAGGAAAGCCTAGTAAAAGTGACACAGTGAAATCTACAAGATTTCACTGCGTGACTTTTAGGACGCCAGTGCGTCAAAACCTTACGCCTGCTTCAAGCAGGCGTAAGGAGTGACGCAGTGTATTGGGAATAGGCCGCAACACGCATTGCTGGAGTTGCGCCGTGCTTGCGACACAACTCCAGCAAAATGTGACTTTTCCGTCAACAGATGTGTCAGAATTTCTGACGCATCTCTCAATCCTTGCGCCATGGTGCGCCATATTTACAATATATCCATGGTGATGCAAGGGTTTTGCATGGTGGCGCAGGGAAAATGATGCATCTTTACAGATGCGTCACTTTCTTGTAAATCTGCCCCTTGGTCTTAATTACCCCTTTCCTTGGCAGGACGAATTGTCATAGCCAAGATGATTGTGCTGCCTAAGTTCTTGTATTTCTTTGTAAATCTCCCTATAATCCTCACTCACACATTTTTGCTGAAGCTCAGATCCTTGATGATACAACTGGTGTGGGCTGGGAAGCAGGCGTGCATATCCTGAGAGTTTCTCACTCTGACCTTGAGTCAGGGAGGGCTGGGTGCACCAGATATCCCTCTGTACGCTTATTGCGCACAGGCTCAGTTCCTCCATCATTGGGTTTTTCCTACCCCATTTCAGCCGCATGTAGCTATGGAAGTGGATAGGTCAGCGCCCATTCCATTAAATGTTGCGGTCTTCGCCAGACTCAAAAGACCTACAAATGAAATTGACACTACAGAAACGCTCAGATGGGCCTGGGATGGGTTGTGAGCTAGGGCCAGACACGATTTGCTATTCACACCCTCAGCCCCCCCTAGGGTATAACCCTCAGATACCTGCGCTGGCGGATAGAGGCGAAGTCACTTGGGCTGAAAGGCTGGGATGGAGGACCTTTGCCGATCTGTACCCAGGGGATAATTTTGTCCCCCCCCCAGTCATATAGGGAGCGGATAAGTCATATTTCTCAGAACTGCTTTTATACTACAGAATCAGGGCTAACTGCCGCAAACTGCACAGCTCCTTTCCTGCTCCCCGCCTACACTGCGAACACTCGAGCATGTATTAACCAACTCTTCCCAGCGTAAGCTCATAACCAGATTATACAATTCCATGCAAGTCTCTTTCCCAATAGCTAGACGTAAATCCTAGGCTGGAATGGGGAATTACCTTTGCCTTTAACGGAGGAACAATAGAAATTCTGCTGTGGCCAGCTAGAGATACTATCCCCAAACTACAAGCTCCGTTTAATCCACTTTAAATTCTGCATAGATACTACAGAATGCCAGCGCAGCTCTTCCATATAGGCCTGCGCGAGGATGCTACATGTTGGAGATGCAATTCCCCCCAAGCGCCTTTCTTACACTTGGCATGGCATTGCCCTAGGATAGCACAATACAGGTTGGAGATTTTTACCTTAGTGAATGAGATATTGGACACTGGTTTGGAACCTTCACCCCTCATTGGCATACTAGGTTACACGAAAGATGTCCCTGCGGAGTCCAGATGCCTTTTGGCGATGCTACTTCTGCTGGCGAAGCTGCGGATTGCCATAGCCTGGGGGAGAGTGGGGGCACCGACAGTTATATCTTGGTTAGCTGACGTTACACACTTTCAGGAACAGCTGGAAACTTTCTGGGAGCTGATGCCAGCAGCTTCGAGACCTCGAGATATTGGGTTCCCTGCCAGGACTGGGCTCGGGCCCCCACTAGAAGCCATTGCAACCGAACCCTAGAGGGATATTAAGTAACCCGGCTTGCGTCGCCTGATGCAGCGGGTGGTTAGCGCAAAACTGTGGCCGTTCAGTTGGTTAATCAGTGATGCCAAAAATATTGCGCTGTTAATCATTGTACTTTTGTTTTATTACCCGCTCGGTCAACATTGTGGCGCTTGACAAAATATCTGGATTGCAATTATTGGAGTATTAGTGTTGCACTGGTCCCCCCCTCTATATTAGGGTTACTTATTGTAATTTCCTTTGTTTTCCTTTTTCTCTTTTGTTTTTTTTATCTTCAACTATATTGTTTCAGCAAGGTTATTTCATATAATATGTGTACTATATGGAGTATACAATCGAAATATGTATGTATCAATACGCACTGTAATTTTGTCCTCTTGTTTCAATAAAATCTTTATAAATAAACATTTTAAAAAGTACTCATTTAGCCATAGCAGACAAGCAAGAACTATGGCCCACATGCATCAAAGCAAAAACCGGTCGCAAACGGGCAGATTCTCAGAATCTGCCCCTCTGCGACGGGTATTTTTGCATTTGGGATGCATCATCCCAAATGCAAAAATCGCAATTTAAGTAATCTCTAAATCGCGATTACTTAAATTGCGATTGCATTTAAGGAATCTCAAACTGAGATTCCTTAAATGCAATGCATGAAAGTAAAAATATTAGCGATTTCGCTAATAGGGGGAGCAAATCACCATGAAGTTGAACTTCATGGTAATTTTCAGTTCCATTTTACAAACACACGTGTGTGCAAGATGTACTCATATGCAGATTTCAGGGGCGCAACAGGGTGTCCTTTTGACACCCTGGCACCCTTGAAATTGCATGAGCAATTTGCAAATTGAGAATGTCTTCCCATTCATTCCTATGGGCCTCTAGGCCCATTGGAATGAATGGGGAGGGATTCCTTAATTGCGACTCGCAATTTGCGAGTCGCAATTAGGTAATGTTTAGAAATCGATATTTTGTAAGCGATTTCTACATGCATAGCCTTTTGCTATTCCTTATTAGCGAATCCTTATTTTTCGCTAATAAGGAATCGCAAATGGCTTTGTTGATGCATGTGCCAGTATCTTTTTATTTTTCCAATCCTTCCACCCTCAAAGTTTTGACACCGCCCTACCGCTCTTACCTGCACCGGCGCTGCTGATGGGAGGTCAGTATGAAGGTGATGGAATGGATCTGACCCGGCATTGACTAGAGCTGTATAATTTCATCTGTCACTTCATTTTAGCTGTGTCAGGAGTGTGTTCCACCAGAGCAAGTACTTCTTCAAAGCAAAAGTGCTTTAACTATTTTTGTAAAGATGGTTTTCTATTTTCTTTCCGAAAATCCAATTTCAGCTCGGCTAAGAATTTAACACAAAGAATAATATCGTTTTGTAAGGTACACAATCAGGTTAACCATGTATCCTTAATGTCTTTTCCATACTAGCAAGAGGAATTGATGTGCTGTGAACTAATACGCTGCAATCTGTAAGGATGGCAGAGAGCCAAACAAAATACTTCAAAATACAGCCTATAAGAAGTTCAGCCAGAGTTAATTTCCCACAAACATTCTTTATGCTGGACTCAGGGCTTTGCCAGAAGAAAATCAGAAACTTGGAGCATAAAATAATACTTTGGTACACAGGACAAATATGCAGGGGTCTTTGTGCAAAATGTAACGTCAGAATAAGGAATATACAAATATTGTGCTATAAAAATATCATGGCAAGATTATTCACAATATAATGATGGTAAGTCCATGTGGGTAAACACAGATTCTGTATCCTTAAGTCCACATCTACGTACCTGTACACCATATACCCACATATTGACAATATTTTGGTTGTCAATATTCTGGCTACTGTTGTGTGTTGTCATAGTCTTCTCTTTGGCTGTCAGATACCTTCTGACAGTTGTGTGTTTTGGATACCGAGGTGGTAGACACATTACTCCCCATTCATTTTGAGTTTTTTAGTCGCAGTTTTGTTTTTTTGTTGATCTATGGCATTTTGTCACAGTTGGAGTAGGTTCACACTGTCAGCACTGTGATGGGCCGCTAGTAGCGGTCAAATGGGTTTGCAGGAATGTCAGCAAGTTTCCAGATCATTGGGTTCTCTTTTTGATCCAATCCTTTGTAGAATTTCTCAGTGAGTTTGCGGAGATGGTGGTCCAACATCTCAATGCCTAGGTCTCTGTTGAGGCCTGCTGTTCTTGTGAAGCTGGGAGCACCTGCTGTTATCTGTAAGGCCCTGCTCTATAGTTTCTGCAAGTCTCCCTCCCCTTTATTTATACCTCACTGGCCACGCCCAGGCGTGGGGTTGCTTGCTGTGTCACATGGGTTGGGGGTCACTGATGCTGGGCTGGGTGGCTCTTTCTACAGATACACAATTTTTGTAGTACAGTATTTAATGCTTATTATTCAGGCACAATACCAAAGGGGTTGACCCACACGACCTTTTTGCGGACCTAAGGGACAGTTTGCTCTGATTTAAATTTTCCAGTCATCTGTGGCATAAAATGATGCTCCACACTGCAAAAATGTGCCGTTAGTCGAGGGTACATAAAAAACAGAAACAGGCACCACCAAGTCCAATAACTCTAGAAAGGCAAAAATAGTCAATGGAAATTTTTATGATTCCGGTGATTAGGGGTTTAAGTCGCCAAATGCATCAAGTAAAAACTGAATTTAAGTAAACAGCACAATAGGCTGAATTTAGATGAACAGTAGAATGTGCTGCACTGTATGCTAGTTCATGTGTGGCACCACTATACCTGAAGCTCAGTAAGAAGAGAAAGGCCTACCTTTCCATAGTGCATTTCATCAGTCATGGTTGGCCGTTCTTCACTCCTCTGAAGACAGGAACCTCATTTACCCATCCATTTCATACAATTGTTTATTCACCTGTATTGCCCGTCCACTTCCTATTATACTTCCATGACCTCACAAAGTGATGCGAGACGGTGCAAAAATGTTCGACACTCCAGATAAAGTATAATTTTCCTGCTCTAGTGTTGTTGTCATTTGCTGGCACCCTAAATCTTCTCCTCTACTCCACCTTAAGCAGATGCCTGCACTGTTGTTATGTACCATGCATTGTAGCTTATTCTTTTTTGGTCTTGCCTACACACAGGTTTAACTGTTTGTTGTTGAGGACCTCGTTTCTCTAATCAGGGCCAGTGTGAGAATTTCTGTTGGCGTCACACAACCCACGCTTAATTTAAAAAAAAAAAAGTGCAGGTGCTCAAAATTCTTCTCAGTAGACTCCCATGCTTTCCACCACTGGCATGGTCCACCTCAACCAATCATGGCACCATTGCCTGTGATAGGGCCGGATTCTTGTCTAACCAATTATCTGCAAGAACCCTCTCAGGTCGCCAGGATCTTTTTACTTGCCAAATAGCGTAGAGGGAGTAAATACAATTATCAGAATATAGCTACCACAAGATGGAGGACTCAGGATCTAAAATTTCCAAGATTTTATTATGAGCAAAAACATCTGAACATAAAGGCACC
Organism: Triturus cristatus; assembly: GCF_964204655.1. NCBI lineage: Eukaryota > Metazoa > Chordata > Amphibia > Caudata > Salamandridae > Triturus > Triturus cristatus. Next base: position 1,531,183,091 of record NC_140590.1, on the reverse strand, counting down.
TCAATACAAGGCACAAAAGATAAATGGGCACTAATACAAAAGCCAGCCTACGAAGAATTCGCATTCGACTAAAAATAAAAAGAATTACAGATTCTAAAAGCATCAAATAAAGAATCGTTATACTGATATCAATTTTTGGAATAATTAGTCAAACATTTCTGTCCCTACTCTATTCTAAAGTGGCATCCCTACTTAGCATTCCCTCCCAAGCAAGAGAATCATGGAAAAGGTGTCAGGAGTGAAACTTCCTAAGAAGTCTTCACTTAGTGAGAGCTCGATCTATGATGCTCCTTCTAGCTTCCCGCCTAAACCTCATCTGCTCAACCCACGGGAGACTGTCCCTAATACAAAACCCCAAATCGCAGTACACGCCCGTCGGCACACCTCTTCAGCCAGGTCTTCCTCCGGTAAATTTCCATCCAGAGCTGTCCATCTTCCATCGTCCGTTAGCTTGACCTTGGGTCCCAGGCACCTTCCATACGAAGAGTTACAGTTGCACATTCCAATGCACTCCCCTGTAGGTTTCTCGCCGTATCTCAACTCCTATAACAAAGACTTATTCTCACTAACAAGCTAAATGTCCTTGCACCTGCAACAGAAACATGGGAACGAAAAGGAAAGCTCTTCGCATCTTGAAGTTTTACATTTCACGGCAACTTAAGCCTTAACCAAGAAATCCCTGTCAGCCTGTAAAATACAGCTAAAATAAGAAATGAACAGCCCTTCTCTTCTACATATGCAGTTAGGTCTTACAAATTTAAACGCATTATGAAACTACATTCTAAGCATTAATTCAACATAATCATCTCGTAAATAAGCAACCTACTTTTTAATTCTAACGTGGCACACATTTAATCCATTACATTGATTGTGAAACCTAATCATCTACATTATTCTAAATACATTCCCGATAACTTGCAACGTTAAACTTCGCAAAACGTTATTACATGCCTAACACTTCTATGTTAGATGGTTATAGCAAATAAATTTCTACGACGCTTCTAAACATACATCGATTATATGCGGGTGCCGACTAACAGTGAATATGATGCACCCCTACAAATCTCAGAATCACATGGCGCTCTATCACCTGCATGGACTCTGGCCAAATTCACGATGTACATCTGATGTGGTTTGCAAAGTGCAGAAGTGGGGTCGATGCCTTTGAGGATATTTTGAAAACAATCTTAAATAGTTCCTTTAAAAGCACAAATTGTACTCACACTTGCTCAAAAGACAGACTCTGAAATAGCACACATGAAATATTTCAATACTTTCATTGTAAGAAGATGAAATCCAAACTCGTTAATCAAGTTCAATCAGATCAGTTGGAACCCAGTATTATGCACAGTGGCTACAAGTTGCACAGAACTTGGGGCCATATTATCAAGGAACGGCGATAACAATATCGCCGCTTTAGCAGCAGGAAACTGCCGCTAAAGCGGCGATAATGGACTTGATAATATGCCCTTGTGAATTCCCATAGAAGCCTAGGTTCTGGTGTGAACCTGAGCTTCTATGGGAATTCACAGGGGCATATTATCAAGACCATTATCGCCGCTTTAGCGGTAGTTTCCTGCCGCTAAAGCGGCGATAATGTTATCGCCGTTCCTTAATAATATGGCCCTGAGTGAGTTGTCATGTTATGAGCAGGGTAATATGTCCCCTTAAAGAGACAAACGTTCCACAGTGAATAGTGTTGAAAATTGGCACAGAAAGTGTCAAAGTGTGGGACTCACCTCACACCTGACATGCAGCTCAACACTCTTATACTATCATTGATCCTCTGAATAGCTCTACCAAGAAACTAGAAAACCTGAACTGTAGCACTCTTGTTATTCTAATATGTAGGCCCAAAAATATCTGTGACAATACACTTCAACCCCAAAAGTAGCACATCTTTTATAGGACCAGTCACTCAAACTGCTCCTGGGATGCACCTCAACCATGGCCAGCAGCAACCCATTATTCCAGCACTACGGCCCTGCACAGCTCTGACAATGCACTTCATTTCTATTTTGAAGAAAATCCTGCTACACTGGTACTTGGTTTGTCCCATTCTCCCAAAGACTATACTTTGAGGGACCGTGTCCAAATTGGTTCATGCTGCAGTAACCAGAACCATAACAACAATGCCAAGTTCATGACATCATGTGAACAGAAAGTGAAAAGTTCAAACCAGCATCCACCTAAATCCAGGTGACAACTTTGGTGACTGACGTTTCTCAAAATTTCTTCACCACTACCATTTACTACATGTTGTCAATCCTGGTATTGAAGCTGAATGAGTTCACTTCTCATTGTAGCAGCATTATAGATCCATATCAGGTGAACATCACCCCTTGCATGTACAGCACCATACCCACACTGATGGGCTGTCTCTCATCCTGGACATAGGGTTGCAAGGAGAGGCAATCTGTTCTGTTGAGTTCACAGTAGACCCACCTGCCATGCTGATCAGTGCCCGGGGCAGGAATTCTTTTGAACAGCCTGTTACCTACACTCCACTCTGCTCCTTCGGGGAGACGCGGGTCTTGCATGGGCAATGACTTGGTTCAAGGTGTAGTGTGGATGGTGAAAGAGAGCATAAAATGAGTGCATGTATATGGCACAAAAAAGTGTGCTATGCTGACAATGCATAGCCCACCTCAACTGAGTCTGCCCAGCCAATGGAAGGAGGCTCAGGTGTGAGCAGAACAACCTCCACACTATTGCTTTCCCAGCTGGATGAGCAATGGATGTAGGGCTGGCTTCCGCCCAGTTTAACGATGTCAAGAGTATTTAATGAAAAAATATAACTAAATGAAATGAACTGCCTATATGGTGCATTTTCCAGTGCAACCCACTTGCTATGAAAGTGAAAGTGTCCTGGTTCACAAGACTGAGTGCCAGTGGGTCACCTGTTGCAACAATTAAGCACTGGAATCCCCTCAAGGCAGGACCAGTTATGCAGCTACAGAAGCAAGAAACATAGAAATAAAGTGACTTGCAGGGATCACACAGTGTAATCACTAAGCTAAACTGGACTTGTTCTTAGTCTGAAATTAACCTACAGATCACATTTCTCCCACTCTTGGGGATATAAAAATGTTGACTATATAAAAAGAGATTGTATAGAGGCAATACCATACTCATGTATGTATGCATGCCTCAGGCCTCGCCGAACACGACCCACGGCCAGTTCCCCTGCCTCCACTGCTGCCAGACCCTCACTGCCGCCCTGGCCTCCAACACCCCCGACGCCAGCACCGGCGACACCCTAAGATGCATCCTCCTCAATATGCGCTCCGTACACAAACACACCATGGAAATCTGGAACCTACTTCACTCTATCTCGCCCGACATCGCTTTCTCCACGGAGACCTGGACCAACACCTCCTCTACCCCCGACACCAACAAAGCCATCTCGGACGGATACAAGATCCAGAGAAAGGACTGCCCCAACCACCAGGGAGAAGGCCTCACCATCACCCACAAGAGCACCCTCTGCCTCACCACCTCCAGTGAAACCTTCCCCTCCGCAAAACGCCTGCACTTCCAGATCCAGACCAGCCCCAATGGCACGCTCCGAGGTACCCTCGTCTACAGACCCTCGGCTCACGGACACCCTTCGCCACCACCATCACCGACTTCATCGCACACCATGCCATCGCCTCAAAGACCTACGTACTCATTGAAAAGCGCAGAAGTCAGGCCCCTGCTCAAGAAGCCCACAGCTGACCCCACTGACCTCAAGAACTACCGTCCCATCTTGCTCCTCCCCTTCGCAGCGAAAGTTGCAGAGAAAACAGTCAACAGGGAACTGGCATGATTCACCGAAGAGAACACCGTCCTCAACCCGTCCTAATCCAGATTCCGAAGCAACCACAGCACCGAGACCGTCCTACTCGCCACCACAGACGACATCCGCACCCTCCTGGACCATGGCCACTCCGCAGCCCTCATCCTACTCGACCTATCAGCTGTCTTCGACATCGTCTCCCACTGCACACTAGTCACCAGACTACACAACGCCGGAATTTGAGGAACGACCCTGGACTGGATCTGATCATTCCTCACCGGAAGAAGCCAAAGGATCAGACTGCCTCCCTTCCTCTCCGATCCCATGAAAATCACCTGCGGGTCCCACAGGGGTCATCACTGAGCCCGAACCTCTTCAACATCTACATGGCCCCCTTCGCAGCCATCATCCGACAACACGGCCTCAACATCATATCCTCACCCAGCTCATCCTCTCCCTCACCAAGGACCCCACCAATGCCAAACTCAACTTCCAGAAAGGAATGCAAGACATCGCAGTCTGGATGACCAACAGTTGCTTGAAGCTCAACGCCGAGAAGACAGAAGTCCTCGTCATTGGAACAAACCCTTCAGCATGGGACAACACCTCATGGCCAACCACCCTCGGAAGCCCACCCACCCTCTCAGACCACACCAAAAACCTCAGCATAGTACTCGACTCATCACTCACCATGAACCGACAGGTCAACGCCGTCACCTCCAGCTGCTTCAACACCCTCCGCATCCTCCGCAAGACCTTCAAATGGACCCCCCCTGAGTCAAGGAAGACAGTCACCCAGGCACTCATCACCAGCAGACTGGACTATGAAAACGCACTCTACGCCGTCATCAACAAGTCCCTAATCTGCCAACTCCAGACAATACAGAACACCGCCGCCAGACTCGTCCTCGCCATCCCCCGGCACGAACGAATCAGCCAACACCTATGAAGACTCCACTGGCTCCCCATGGAGAAAAGAGTCACCTTCAAAATCCTCACTCACGCCTACAAATTCCTACACAACAATGGACCCAAATACCTCAACGACAGAATCAACTACCACGTACCCAAAAGAAACCTCCAATCTACCAACCTCGCACTAGCCGAAACCCCATGCATCCACAGAGCCAGAGCAGGCAGAAGATCCTTCTCTCACATTGCAGCCAAGACCTGGAACGAGCTACCGGCAGACATCAGAAGCGCCCCCTCCCTGAACACCGTCAGGAAGACCCTCAAGACCTGGCTCTTCGGCTAAACAGATCTGCTCCCCCCTCCCCCCCAGCGCCTTGAGACCCTCAAGGGTGAGTTGCGCGCTTATAATTACCCTGATTGATTGATTGATTGATTGATGCATGGCTGGAGATCAGTATAATGATACTACTTTTTTGAAACAGGAATACCTAAGAAAGAATGAATGCTCTAGCATGGATTTGGGTCTGGATCTCATCCCATAAATGTTCATGTTGATTATGAAGTTCTATGTGCTATGAAAGTTTTAAAAAAATGAATGCCAGGCATACTGTGTGATGCTTAGACGGCAGTTTGGGCTAATAACAAAACAGGATACAGTAACATTCAAAATGATATATAATCCCAAAGAAAAAAGCTGTTTTTTCCCTTACCATACAGGAGTGCTCCTGCTGGTTATGTTCTTGGTGGCGGTTTGGAGACGAAACATTTAACAGCTGACCTTCCTACCCCATGTTGAACCTCGCCTCCCTCTGCATGGCTGAGACATGCAAGCCTGGTGCACCTTGGTAACCCATGTTGAACCTCGGCTGAGACATATGCCAGCCTGGTACAGTTCCTTCAAAACAGCTGCTATAAGGCTCTCTTTCTGCACTAAGAGCCATGCCCACAGGCATGCATTGGCTGTCCAGTTCCAACAGGTCCCTCTGTTGCAATACCAAGCAGAAGCCATGGGTGCAGATGCAAGTGATCTCCACACACAGTTCTTATACATGTTCCATTCTGTGTTCTTCGGGTTGAGCACTTCCTGGCAGCCCGTGTAGATACACTTAGTGAGGTTGTAGTGACAGAGCCGGGAGTGCCAGCCAGGTTTTGAAAGCAACAGTTCTTGCTGCTGAGTCCACTGACAAATTATAAACAATATGTGCATTGGTTTAATGTCACGTTGTGGTCCAGGCTAGATGCATTGTGTTTTATTGCTATCTGTATAAGTATTACTTCTTGTGAGGCCCAATGAGCTTTCTTGATGGTCAGGTATGTGATAGACAAGGCTTCGTCACAAACATGTACACCACACATGACCAAAGAGGAGACATAAATCACATGACCACACTGGCCATCAGCAGGGCATATGCCTCTCACAGGTTGACAACAATATTGAACCAGAAGTTTTCAGGTTAAATGAAAACAGCGATGCTGTATAAAAAAGTGCGCTACTAAATCAACCAGCCAAGATACAGCAACACTAAACTAATCGCAACCAAATGTACTATACGTGCTTTCGGCAAAACTGATTAGGCCAGGGCGAAAATTTCGTTCCAAACGCGGAAATTGCGATAATTTGACATTTTCGCGTTCCGCAGAGAGCGCGAAAATGTCAAAATTTCCGCATTCCGCAGCCTGGCGATAATTTGTTTCTTGCTCGCGCTGTAAAATAATACATTCTCGCGCACGCGCGATCGCCTTACCTGAATCTCTGCGTTCGCCGACAAGTTTTCTTGATCCGGTCGCGTTCTCCATGAGATGTTGTATTGTTTTTAGCCATTTGCGCTGTCTCGCGACAGTTCGCGCCCGCAGTGACGTCATACGTCGCGCGATCACGTCTTTCTTCTCGCGATCATGCACCGCGAGACAACTGAAAACAAGATGGCCGCGCCCGCGAGCAACCACATGGGTAAGTTGGCGAGCCGCAACCATGCAGAAAATCTCGCGAACATGCGGGAAAAAAACTTCCGCCTCTTCGCGATATTTCCGCGTGTTTGCGATAATTTTTAACATTTTCGCGATAATTTGCGAAAGTGGATTTCACAAATTCTGCCCACCCCTAAAACAGATACAAAGCATACAAAGTGCTGTTTCAGAGAACCAACCTCACAAATTTGCAGTTTTCGAGACAGACATACTGTTCTGAACCACAACCTTAAAAAAATGTTATCTTTACAGACACATTCCTCTGCCACACACTGAAACACGTATAGCAATACACAATTTTCTATCAAATGTTCAAAAAAAGGCTGCAGATTCAAACTGTTCACCCTGAGCTACAGGCAAAACTATTTCACACAATCCAATATACAATTTCCTTCCAGACACTTGGGCACAGGTACAGGAGTGTCACAGACAGCAAGTTGCGTGGGAAGCCCGACACACGATGCTCACTTATCACATACATGTCTGTTGTCTGATACACTATGGGCTGCACACGGGTTTATCACTCTCACTCACTGACATTCTTAATCTCACTCATAAACACAGTGCTCCATTACACATTCATACATTTAAAATGTCATACACACATACAATGCCGTTACACTGAATCAAAAAACACATCATTTGCTACTTTTTTGGCAGTACAGAAGTGCCTGTTACACATTCAGCCATGCACACAATTTACTGGTAAGCACAAAGAGCACCACACTTTTTCTCACTGGGATTAATTGGAGCGTGACAAAGCTGAGGCACGTTGTGGTTAAGGGCTCAGAAAACTGCTCCAAGCAGAGTGCCCTCAGTCGACAGGAACATATAGACATCTTTAAGTAGTCTTTAACAAACAAAGGAACTTCAAACAGGTGAGAAGACAAGCAGTACAGGTTGGGAAATAGGGCCAGAGCATGTTCCGTCCCACAACAGAGCGCATTCTGGGCACTACAACCACTGCACATGCACTCTCAAGTCAGTCTTATCGTGCACATAGCACCGCACGCAGTTCATCCCACAGAGCTCGGCCGCCCCAATTTCTGGTAACCAATTGGAAGTAGGCAAGGCTGAAACGGGATGAAATGCCGTGTTGATTATAACGTCACCAGTTATTCGCCAAAGCCAATGGTGTGAATGCTGGGGCACCTACATGCAAAGTTTTTTTGTTCTATCGGTAATACGGCCCATGGCAGGATCAGAGTGCCGTGCTGAAAAATATGTGCTGGTGGGTGGCACAAATTAAGCAATGTGCCCCCTCACCCCCACAGGACACAGGGGATTATGTTCATGCAATCTGAAAGTACACTCCATTCGGACTCACAATAGAGCATGCTTTCGAAGTATACGTGCAAATGGTGCCCCACAAAACCTGGCGCCCGACTGCGCATTAATGGTGAGATCATGACCCACCTTTCCCATCGCCAAGGACACCAGACAAGGTCGCCCCCTCTCCCCTATCATTTTTAGGTCTCGCCTAGTGTTGCAGCGCGCATGTGCTGTCGCTCTGCGAGACATATTGTGGATGAGGAGATTTCAGAAGGGGACTTGAAGTCCCGTCCCTCATTTTCATTGGCTGGCGTCATGGTTTATGTAAAACGGTGGCCTCCGATTGAAACTGAGGCTTTTTGGTTTCTGCCCTTTCCCCTTTTCGTCCAGCCCAACCGGACTGGAACATCTGCTTTTCGGCTGTCGTTGTCAGAACCATTACCGACAAGAAGCCTTCGATCTGCACTATCAGTGCCCATCAACCAATGAGAAACACAAAGACCCTAAGAACTCTGACGTGGAGTAAGGCCTGGGAAGTATGGAATCTTAAGATGGCCGACGCTCCGGAGGAGTTAGCGTTCTAGTCTTTCTCGTTGCTCCAGAACTCTATGAGAAGCGCGCAACTTAGAACGTTGGCGCACTTCACCTGAACCCGTCACCCTAGCAGCATCCTTGAGTCCGAGTTAGTTTTAGTGAGGGCATTTCCCGTAGTTTCCTGACAGGAAGAGATTCCTAAATACCCTTGTCTTGTACCGTGGCAGTTTTGGATTTCGTGTCTGCGTGTGTAGTTCCACCTCAAGCCTTCCGCTCCTGAGGTAGTGTTCAGCTGGAGCTCATGCGCAGTTCAAAAGAGTTTGGAGTTTCGCAACAGTAAACCCGTCAGCTGTTTTAGGAGGAGAACCTTCGTCAGAGAGTCACGCGTCGGTGTGGCGCGCCTGTTCCAATTCCTGAGAGACATTTGACTGAAGAGTCAGTGAAGAGTTCGAAGTTCCATGAGAAGAACCAGAGCTAAGTTTTGAGTCTAAAGTCCCACCGTGTAAATTTTATGATGTAAATAAGGAATAGTGTTGTGGTACAACCCAAGTTCATCTTTCTACGAACAGTTCCTGTGAAAAAAGAAAAAGAATATTATAAATGATATTTTCCTGTGTAGAAGATAGGTATGACTTAGTTTCAGGGAATCTAATAGATTGTTGTGAGGTATAAGAAAAGACCACTAATTTTTTGTGTTAACATTAGGAACAATTAGAAGAGAGATACGGAGCAGAAAAGATAGCTGTCCAATAGAAGAGAAGCAACACTGGGTTTACAAGCTGGTATGTAGAAGGGGCTAATAATATAAGACTAAGGTTATTTAGAGGAAGGAGATTAAATAAAACTAATAGTCTAATGTTTATTCAGCCTCCTGAATGATCCAACCAGAAGCCAGTTAAACAGAAAGAAGACCCAACAGGAAGCAGTCAACCAGTGGCAGTCTCTTCTCTTCTCTTTTGTTATTTTATCCAATCCCCCTACCCCCTCCGGAGAAGGCATTAACGCATCTTTTCATAGTGCTGCGTTGGTGGTTCTTGGAGGTGGTGTTGGGAAAAGGCATCTCTGTTCCTGCGCAAGAAAAAAGGGCTCCTGACAGAGTGAAGTGCCCACGTATTGATTGCGCCCGAACAGAATGGCTGAAGGTTTGGAGTTGCAAAAATTAGGAGAGGTCTTACACATAATACAAAAAGAATTAGCCGCAGTTAGGGAGGAAAACAGGGGTTTGAGACAGGAGGTAATGGACACAAGGAGGGAAACAGTCGAGCTGGCAGCAAAAATTTCCAGTTTTAATCCGACATCCAGTTTGAAATTCCCAGACACAGAAGGTGAGCACTCCACTTCTAGTGTAGCCACACATGTAGTCCATTCACTTTCTCCTGTTATTCCTCTAGCCCCTCCAGAAAGATTCAGTGGTGATCCTCAGAAGGCTCAAATCTTTTTGACGCAATGCTCCCTGCACTTCATGTGTCGTCCTTCGATTTTTCCAGACGCACAGTCCCGTGTGGCCTTTATTTTGTCATACCTTAGCGGAGATGCCGCTAGTTGGTCCATGCCCTTAGTCACCAGAGACGATGCTCTTCTTTATCACTTCGAAGATTTCAAAAAAGAATTTTTGAGGATATTTGATCGCCGAAAGATTTCTCAAGCCACAGACAATGAACTTTTAGAATTAAAGCAGGGGAACAAGGATCTTGTAGCATATCTAGCTCAATACAATAAGTTGGTGGTGGAAACGGACTGGCCGGAATGTAAAAGAGCAGCAGTCTTCTATCGTGGATTAAAAGACGAATTGAAGGATGTTTTGGCCCAAATTCCAAATCGACCTACCGACGTTTCAGCCTTAATCGATTTGGTTTTGGAAATCGATTTTCGTCAAAGTGAGAGGAGGGGTGAAAAGCGAAAGGATTTCAAATTTAGCATACCGAGATTCGACAGAACTAAGAATGACTCAACGAAAGTACCAGACAGTCAATCTGGAACCGAGCCTATGCAGATTGGAGTGGTTAGGGGTCCTCTGACCAAGGAGGAGAAGGAGAGAAGACGGCAGAATAATTTGTGCCTGTATTGTGGAGGAAGTGGACACTTCGTCAGAATTTGTCCAAAAAAGCCAAAAATGTTCTCAAAGGAGAAGGAAAACTCCACGCACCACCAATAGGAGGAGTTGGGTTGGTAGGTGCTGAGGATAAGGCAACTCCAGAAGAACATCATATCGCGAACACTTTACAGTCTTCATCTCCCCACCTTGTAATTTCAATGAAAATTAAGTTCAGGAATGTCATTTTAACTGAGGTGTCAGTTATGATTGATTCAGGGGCAACAGGAAACTTCTGCGATATCAAATATGCAGCCAGCGTCGGACTAAGACCCATCTTGAAGTCAAGAAGTGAACCAGTAAGAGCCGTAGATGGAACTAATCTTTCCTCCGGACCGATCACTAGTCACACGGAACAAGTAGAGTTGACCTTTCAAGAGGAACATCGCGAACTTATCCAGTTCAATTTAATCGATGCTCCTCAGTTCCAGATTATATTGGGCCTGCCGTGGTTAACGGAACACAATCCAAGCATCGATTGGGGAGCGAGAACAGTGAGCATGAATTCAGAATTCTGTAAGGGCAACTGTTTTGACCATCTCGTGGAAACTAAGGAATCAGGACCAGCAACCTCCTTGAGTGAACAAGAAGTTTCAGTGTGTGTGATCCACACTGGTGAAGTTCCATCTGAATATAAGGAATTCGAGGAAGTGTTCAACGAGATAGAGGCGGAGAAGTTACCGCCACATCGGCCATTTGACTGCAGGATAGATCTGGAGCCAGGCGCTCAATTACCATGTAACTGAGTGTATGCCTTGACAGAGAAAGAGAATGAACACTTGAAGGAATACATTGGGAAATACTTGGCCAACGGATTTATCCGTCCATCCCAGTCTCCGGTCTCCTCCCCTTTATTCTTTGTGCCCAAAAAAGAAGGCGACCAAGAATCAAAGACAATCATTCCAGAGCACCAAATACTTGGGGCAGTGAGTCAAGAAACCTTCGAGGAAAGGGTAGCTGGAGCAATGTCACAGAAAGAAATGCATGATTGGGCAGAGCAAGAACCTTTCCGAAAGATTCAACATGGACTACCTTGGCATGAAGAAAAACTGTATCTGCCTACTCTAGAGCTTCAACAATTAGTTTTGAAGAACAATCATGAGAGCAAATTAGCCGGGCATAAGGGCATTCAAAAGACTGAAGACCTGATTAAAAGAAACTATTGGTGGCCACAAATGACTAAGGACATTCACTCTCATGTGAAGGCCTGCGGGATCTGTGCGCGAGGAAAATCGGAGAGACAGTCACCTAGGGGGTATCTCCAACCTATGCCCACACCCCCACATCCCTGGCACACGGTTACTGTAGATTTGATAGTGGACTTGCCTTCCAGTCAGGGTTTTAACACCATATTAGTATTTGTAGATGCATTCACCAAGATGGCGCATTTTGTTGCACTAAAGGGGCTTCCAACGGCTAGAGAACTGGCTTACCAATTTGGCATACACATAGTGCGAGCCCATGGTGTTCCCCGAGCGATTATCTCAGATCGGGGTTCACAGTTCCTATCTCGCTTCTGGAAGGCCTTCATGGACAGCTTGGGAGTAGAAACCAAATATTCCACTAGCTATCACCCGGAGACAGATGGGCAAACTGAGAGAGTCAACCAGGAACTAGAACAGTATTTAAGGATGTTTTTGTTAGATCAAGAAGGGGATTGGCCAGAGTATTTGTGGGCTGCAGAGTTCGCACACAATAATGCTAAAAATGTTTCTACGGGTTTTTCCCCTTTCTATCTAAATTATGGTAGGCATCCGAATGCTTCTGTAATTGGTAAAGAAATCTCAGTCCCAGCCGTGCAGGAAATAGTACAAAATTTAGCCCAAGTCCATCACACTGCCACTAATAATTTAATACAAGCCAAGCAGACATACAAGAAATATGCTGACAGGAAAAGAAGGGAAGGTCCTAAACTGCAAGTAGGAGACAAGGTTTGGTTAAACGCTAAAAATCTTAGACTCAAAGGAGATAGAAAATTCCAACCAAAATTTGTAGGTCCTTACCCCATAGAGAAAGTAATCAATCCAGTGACTTACCGTTTGACCTTACCACCTGAAATGAGGATTCATCCTGTGTTTCATGTTTCCTTACTAAAAGAAATATCCTCAGATGTGAGAATGGACCTTCCTCCTAAACCTGTGCATTTAGAATCAGGAGTTGAGTTTGAGATTAAAAGAATTCTAGACTCTAAGAGATCTAAAGGAACAGTTTACTATTTAGTGGACTGGAAAGGCTATGGTCCAGAGGAACGATCTTGGGAGAAATGCTCTGATGTCCATGCCCCCCGTTTGATACGATCCTTTCATCTAAAATTTCCTCGGAAGCCTAGATTGGAGGGACCTCCTTTGAGAGGGGGTACTGTCAGAACCATTACCGACAAGAAGCCTTCGATCTGCACTATCAGTGCCCATCAACCAATGAGAAACACAAAGACCCTAAGAACTCTGACGTGGAGTAAGGCCTGGGAAGTATGGAATCTTAAGATGGCCGACGCTCCGGAGGAGTTAGCGTTCTAGTCTTTCTCGTTGCTCCAGAACTCTATGAGAAGCGCGCAACTTAGAACGTTGGCGCACTTCACCTGAACCCGTCACCCTAGCAGCATCCTTGAGTCCGAGTTAGTTTTAGTGAGGGCATTTCCCGTAGTTTCCTGACAAGAAGAGATTCCTAAATACCCTTGTCTTGTACCGTGGCAGTTTTGGATTTCGTGTCTGCGTGTGTAGTTCCACCTCAAGCCTTCCGCTCCTGAGGTAGTGTTCAGCTGGAGCTCATGCGCAGTTCAAAAGAGTTTGGAGTTTCGCAACAGTAAACCCGTCAGCTGTTTTAGGAGGAGAACCTTCGTCAGAGAGTCACGCGTCGGTGTGGCGCGCCTGTTCCAATTCCTGAGAGACATTTGACTGAAGAGTCAGTGAAGAGTTCGAAGTTCCATGAGAAGAACCAGAGCTAAGTTTTGAGTCTAAAGTCCCACCGTGTAAATTTTATGATGTAAATAAGGAATAGTGTTGTGGTACAACCCAAGTTCATCTTTCTACGAACAGTTCCTGTGAAAAAAGAAAAAGAATATTATAAATGATATTTTCCTGTGTAGAAGAAAGGTATGACTTAGTTTCAGGGAATCTAATAGATTGTTGTGAGGTATAAGAAAAGACCACTAATTTTTTGTGTTAACATTAGGAACAATTAGAAGAGAGATACGGAGCAGAAAAGATAGCTGTCCAATAGAAGAGAAGCAACACTGGGTTTACAAGCTGGTATGTAGAAGGGGCTAATAATATAAGACTAAGGTTATTTAGAGGAAGGAGATTAAATAAAACTAATAGTCTAATGTTTATTCAGCCTCCTGAATGATCCAACCAGAAGCCAGTTAAACAGAAAGAAGACCCAACAGGAAGCAGTCAACCAGTGGCAGTCTCTTCTCTTCTCTTTTGTTATTTTATCCAATCCCCCTACCCCCTCCGGAGAAGGCATTAACGCATCTTTTCATAGTGCTGCGTTGGTGGTTCTTGGAGGTGGTGTTGGGAAAAGGCATCTCTGTTCCTGCGCAAGAAAAAAGGGCTCCTGACAGTCGTGAAGCAATTTCTTATCTTTAGGAGGCGTGTACTGCCGGATCATGTTTCCGACAGCTTGTTTTTAATCTGCTCTGTTTCTCTTTCTCCCTCTTCTATGTATCTGCGCAGTTCCTGAAAGCAAGGAGCAAGGAGAAGTTCAGCCCCAGTTCAGGGAAGAGAACATTCTGTACTAGTAAAGAACAGGCAGGGCTGAGGCTGCGGCTGGTACGGTTGCTGTTGAACAAGAGCAACAACGATTTCAGGAAAGAGCCACACAGCGGCGCGGCCGCTTTCGACTCCCCACCACCGCCCAAGTTTCCGCGGTTTATATAACTCAGCTGTAAAGCACAGGCCATCACCAGTTAGACAACGTGATTGAGGTCACGAGGAGGAGGGCCGGCCTTTTGAACCACTAGCCCAGAATGAAACTGTTTAATATATATTTTTCGAGCAAACAGGGAAACCAGGAAACTATTTCCTCAGGAACGTGTATTAATAGTCCATGCCGCTGGAACCAGTTTCCAAGAACCAGCGGGTGTGCTTTTCCAGCACTGGACTGATACTATTTTTATGCCTCACCGTGGGTTTCCACTGTGCTAGAGTCTAGGGTGCCAAATACATTGAACGCATGTTTGAGGTAAACAGTTGCCAGAGTGGGGCCGCGACTCTTCTGGCTGCCTCTAAGCGCCACAGCCTGGCCTCCACCTGCCAGCGCTGAGTCACGCAGGTCTTGTTTACAGCCACTCAGCAGCGTCGGCTGCGTGAGGGACTGCCCAGGACTGACGTAGAGGGAAAACCCAAAGGGGAGGCTTGTTTTCTTCCTGTGTGCAGATGCTAAATCACCCCACGGGTCTGGTGATGTGGGCCGAGGCTAGATGAGGTGCTGAGAGGTGCCTTATAACCAAAATAATTGCGATGGTTTCGCAGCAGTAAAATCAGTCTGGCTGCCTAACTCAGTGAACTCAATTGTTCTATATTTTCAAAACACCTCGGTTTCGTTTTCCATACACATTAGGAAGATTTTCTTAATTCTGCGCAGTTATTTTGATCATGAGTGAACGAGATAGAGCGCATTCGGAAGGAGCAGATGAAGGCTCCTATTTTATAGCTGAACAACGTGTAATGCATAATTGTTCCAATGTGTGATGGATGGGGTGCTGTACCCAACTAGTGCAATTACAACAAAGTGAGATATTGCCATTTTGCATTACACCATTTGATTAATGCTTCACGGAGGGAAAAAGAAACAATGACATTTACAATGCCAATAGCTCAAAATAATGTCATTGCGAGACCTATTTCATTGTAAATGCTTGTTGCCATTGCCATGGAGTCTTTGGCGACCCGCCTGAGACAGCACCACACAAGCCGGGGGCTTGGCTTTCACACTAGAAGTGTCCTGGTCTCCATGTACTCAGACGATGTCTCCCTATACTTGCAAGACCCACGGGACAACATAGCCCCAGTGATCCGTGAGGTGGTCTCACTGGCATCCACATCAACTGAATTAAATCACTTATCTTCCCACTCACACCTTCGACGAATCACTTCATTCCATAATACCCCATACAATGGAAGAATGGACCAGTCTGCTACTTAGGCATATGGATCACCAGGGACTTTGACGAGATATGGAAAAAACAATTATGGCACAACTATGACATGGCTCGAGGCACACGTCTCATCCTGGTTCTGTTTGCCCCTCTCTATGGAAGAACAAATCGCCATCACAAAGATGTTCATCCTTCCGAAATTACTGTATCTTTTCATAAATCAGCCCACGACACTCACCACCCACTTCTTTAAACAACTCCGTATGCAGCTTGTGACTCTGACTTGGGCTGTCAAGCCTACACTTTCCCGCCTCTACCGGCGGTGTCCCCCCATTGGGGGGTTTGTATCTCGCCAGATCCCCCCATTGGCCGGGGGCATGGCGCCTCTCTGGTGCACGTGGGGTGCGCTGGGATACTCCTATTCCTGTTCTGGGCACTTTAGGGCAACCAGAACAGGATCCTTCCAGGGCTCGGCGTTGGTTATGGCGCCGGCCCTCGAGGCCCTCTTTGGGGGTGGCCTCTGCAATTCCCAGCTACACCTCAAACATTTAATGCACTGGATATGATTCTGACCAACTCCTCACAGCAGAAATTGATCACAGGTCTGTACCGTGTCATGCAGGATAAGATGCCTGTATGCTTACCTAGGTCGTATTCCAGTTGGGCAGCTGTACTCGATCCCCATCTCACTGCTGTGAGTTGACCACGGCACTCTCCCCCATCTTCCATCTGCACCTAATCCACATTAAATTTCTCCATCAAATGTATTGCACCCATGCCTAGTTGCACCGCATAGGGGTTTTGGATGATGTGCACTGCTGCAGTTGCTGACACAGCGGAGTTTCCTTTATCCATTTGGCCTAGGAGTGCCCTGCAGTAGAGTGTTTTTGGTCTTCAGTCTACGATGCCATTGCCTCTATCACTGACCACCGGCCCCATAGGTCCCTGCTGATTGCTCTATTGGGATATGTTAAAGACGTTACTGTTGGGGTCCGGCGATTGACCGCAATGTTATTTCTCCTGGCCCGGTGACATGTCGTAATTCACTGGGCAGGACGCCCTGCCCCATGAGTGAATAGCTGGCTGTGCGATGTGGCATATTGCCACAAACAACTAAAAGCAAACTTGGAATTACTGCCTCAGGGCTCTGGCCTGCTTGAAATTTGGCTCCCTTTTACCACTTATCTTGCATCCTGCGTGAGCCTTTGGAAGTCAATGGTGCCCCTCAATCCCCAGATACATGAGGAGTATGCCTCCCCAGGGCGTAGGTGCCCCGGCACGTCAATTCACCCTCTCTCCCTGACTGGGGCGACCGACCGATTAGAGCGAATCCTATCGTCCATGGTGGCACATGTCTCACAGCCTATATATCTCCTATGCCTATGAAATGATATATTATGGGCCCAATCAATGATTGAGGATCGGTGTTGAGTCTGTGGTGGTGTCACCTATGCTCTCTTTAATTTTTCTGTACTCATATTGTGCCTTTGCTCTGCTTGTTCTCCTTTACAGTTACTCGCCTCAACTGCTTGAGGTATTTAGTGTTTGTTACACCTTGATAAAACGTAATAAATAAAAAAAAAAGAACTATTTCTGAAGGATGTTGGCACCAATGTCTGCATTTTGTCCATTTTTTTTTCAAAGTGCCCCTTAATCTTGCCCGCTCGCCTTCTTTCTATACTGCACACAGATTTTCGGCACACAAACAGTTAGAGAAAACAAGGAGGGCTGGGAGGTGGGAGGCGTTGAAGCAAATTTGGTTTTGCCCAGGGTCCGCTCTGAGTATAGGCCAACCAGTGCCAGCCTTGGGCTTGGGCGATATGGGCCCAGGCCCGGGGCGCCAATATTCCAAGGGGCACAGCAGGGAGCTGCCTCGTTAAATGTCATGCAAACAGCAGTTTCTCCATCCACCTTGTTCTCCATGGGGTCCCTGTTAAAGGCTTTGTAATAAGCCCTTAATGTACCTCAGCGTAATTGTTAGCACCCCATCAACCCCCTGCCATACTCCCATCTTCCTCACACCTCCTGCTGTCACCCCACCACAACCCCTACCGCCACAACAAACATCAAATTTTCTTTCCCCCCAGGGCGCTGTCACTGTTAATCCGATTTAGGGCCGACTCTGAGGCCAACTCTGCATTGGTATAGCAGCAGAGCCCTGAGCTCAATTGCAAACATGGAGAATGCCCACCCCCAGGGCTTTAGTTGGGCCGGGTCATGCACGGGCAGTTCTGAAAAGCAGGTGCCAATACGGGTCCCTATCGGGCTCGCCATTTTTGACCGCACCATTAGGGTGAAAAACTAATCTTAACTCTGCAGCAGTACCACCCTCCACAGCCTTTGATGCAACTTTAAAGAGACTCATTATAGTACTTTCATAAGGGAATATTAACAAGGGCTTTATCTCCGCTTTTTTGGCTTTAATAGCCAAAGAAGCATAGATAAAAATATCGCCCTATCAACAACAGGGTGCTAACATGCAAAATCGCATGTTAGCACCCTTTTTCACTACGCTTCCCTTTGCATCCCTAATGAGATGCAAAGTGGGCGTTCCAGAGCAAAATAATAGGAGAAATGTTGCTAAGCGACATTTCTTCTATTGTCAAGCTTCACGCTAACCCTGTTAGAGACAAAAAAAGCAGCGCTAACCACGGTTAACGCTGCTTTTTTACGTCTGCTAATTTTCAGATTTAGCCATGTAATCCAATGGGAGGTGGATTACATGGCGAAGTCCACCATGGGCTATCAACAAGGATATCCCTATCCTTGTAGTTTTATCGCTGCATTACCAGCGATAACCTCCCAAAATGCCGCTATCGCTGGATTTTTTTATCGCCTAGGCGGTTAGCGTTGTTAATAACGCGATAACCAGGCGATATTATCCAGCGATAGCGGGCGTTAAAACAATTAACGCTAAGCGCCCTTAGCGTTAATTTTCCCTGTTCCTTGTTAATATGCCCCACAGTCTCATAATTTCAGAACTGAAGCATTTTCAATATTATATACAACTAAGCCATAGTTGTTGCTTATTTATCTTATGAAACTAAAAACCATGAACAAAGCCAATAGGCCGGGGTTGTTGTAGGTGTAATGTTACTTGTTGTATTATATGTCTAAATGTAATGACAGAAGCAGCAAAACACCAGTAAGGGGGCACACAAGGCTCAGCGAAGATTTTTAGCTTAGGAGTTTTTAAGCCACGCCCTTAATTATATAGACCAGGCCCCTTTGGGAGACCCCCCACTTTTTTCATCCCACTTAAAGCCCTGCCCACCACCATACACAGTTGGTTAGTAATCGGGGTACAGTGTGCCCTTTAGACTTTTTTTCAGTAATAATAGTTACACGGTCACCCATAGGCAGGGGCTGCAGTGTAGCCATCCACAACATAACACAGCAGCCTAAGGTATGTGGAAATAGGTGGTACTTCCGGTATACCAGTTGGCCGCCTGTCTGCAACGGTCATCAGGGCTGAGCGTCGCTTTGCCAGTTAAAGGACTAAAATAGCAAGGCAGTCTCAGATTCAGACAGAAAGCACACCACAGGGTCTAGCGCTGAAAAGGAAAGAAACGGAACGTCACCCAGCCTCCTCTGTTTATATTCAGATCACAGAGGCTGTTTTGCCCGCAGTGTTCTAGAGATATTTTAACCTAGACTCCAACAATTTCTGGTGCCACGCTGCTTGGAAATGAAAGCATAGCAAACTGTGCAGAAAAGGTCACGCAATCAGGTTTGATTCACATCGCGGTGTCCCGTTTCTAATGTATACAACGTATATCGTCTGCAAATAAAGGCTCAGTCAACTTTTAAATGCCTCGCTCGAGGCTCCTGCTGGGCCGGGCTCTTGGCGCTGTCACGGACAGGATGGGAAGGCGAACAATGCCTGCACAGGGCTTCATTATGCAGTACCTTCGAATAGCCGAAGTACTTCTAAAGAATGGGGGTGGCTCGAGGCGCGAGAGTCGCCTGGAGCAAAACACATTGAATATGCATGTTTCTTTTCGAATAAACAGGCTGTACCTATGTAGCTGTTTTTAATGGAGAGGACTCACGCAGAGCCACTCCGAATATGTGAAAGAAATAAAAAGTGGCATTTTGGAAACCTGGGACCGTCTCGGACAAGTGTTCAGAACATAACGTACAACCCTGGCAGGCCAACTTCAGACCTCCCCTCACTTACTTAGTGGCGATGTCACCCGCAACAATCACCAAGTGATGTCAGTGCTAAACATGCACATTACAACACGCAGGTGCTAATTTTCTTTAAAAAAATAATATTGTTCTTTAAATGTTGTGAATTTTGCATTAGTTAGCAGTGGACATCGAATTGAATAATTCAGCTAAATGTGGTGTTGGGGTTCGCTTTAACCCACGCACTCGGGCCACTAGGTCATACCCCAGCGTGACACTTTGATCCCTTCAAGAGTGTGACAGTCAGCGCACCAGTGTTTACCGCTGGCGAGCGATGGCAGATCACCACCCCTGAGGTCACACCGGCTGGCGTGAGCGCGTGCATAAATAAAGATGGGCGGAGCTGCGCAGGCAGTCCACACCTAACCAGCATACTGTGTGCGCGTGTGTTCTTTGCCGTGCGCAGCAAGGCCCCCAGCGGGCATCGCACAACGGGAAGGTGGCCCCCTCCCGCAATCACTAGATTGGCGACAAGGAGAGGAGCAACGCACGCCTGCTCCTGCCCCACTTGGCTGCATTTCGAGAACACCTCACGAGTGCTGCACGTCCCGCCGGGAGACCCCGCAATAGACCCTGCCTCGCCTCATCTCCTGCACAGGCAGCTACCAGGATACAGCAAAACTCAGCAGCTTTTCCCTGCCTCAACATCCGCCGGTCAGGCGATCAGCGCCATGCTACCGGGGTGAGTCGCACATGCCCCAGGGGAGGCCACAAGGACACAAAATTGACCCATGCCAGCCTGGCAAGTGCCATACGACCGAGCACAAGTTGACCCACGTGACGCCCAGTGCCCTTGCACAATCACCTGCACACCTAGGCCCAACACGAGTAGACAGCGTCCTCGCCAGGCCGCACATCGGAACTCACATCTAGCGCCATGGGGGATCAGGACAACGCCACCCAGGCCCCTGCACCAGCGACATCGCACTCCCCCCCCCTCAGGTATCCTGCCTCTGTTCAGTAAGCCGGCAGACCCCACCACGGCAGCACCAAGGTGGTAGACCTGGCTTGGCCACCTGGAGAACTATTTCATCGCCACGAGGGAAAAGGATGGGGCAGTAAAACGTTTGCTGCTGCTCCATTATGCGGGGGAAGAGATCTACCTACTGTTTAAGCATCTACCAAACACAGGGCCCCCAGAGGACTACGCTGCAGTGGTCACGGCCCTGAACGCTCACTTTGACCCCCAAATGAACCCAGTCTTCGAACATTTCAAGCTGAGGCAAGCCAAGCAAAGAGAGGGTGAGTCTGTAAACGCTTTTCACAGAGAACTAACCGACACTAACCTCGTGGGAAATCGAGCAGTGGTAGAAATCAGAGCCCAGCTGATTCTTGGGATACGCAGCAAAGTCCTGCGAGGCCTCATACTCAGGCAGCTGAACATACTGATGATCGACATCCTCGAACTGGCGTGGTCTCACGACCTGTCGGCGGCGCGGGTGGAAGAAATGGACATGGCATTAGTGCGTGGGATGGAAAAGAGAGCCGCTGTCAAAGAAGAAAGGACTTGCACAGTCAGAACAATAGACAAGACCTACAGACCACGAGATCGCCAGCCGCAGACCCCAAGGAACCACTGCAGATACTGTGGGTACAAGGAACACTCCTCACAATCATGCCCGGCGCAAGGGAAAACTTGTACTAACTGTGGCATCGCAAACCACTTTGCGTCATTATGCAGAAAGAAGGCACAGTGCAAGGAAGGGAACCGACCCAAGCATATGAGAAGGATGGTCCGACAACTATCTTAGGTCTCGCTAGCATCACAACTCGGAGGGAAAAAGAGAGAACAGTCTACCAAGGAAACGAGTCTACATCAGAAGACGAAGGGGAGACTTACCTAGTCTTGTTCACCCGAGCCCTGAAGAGTAGGAGGCGACCCCAACCTCGCTGCACAATACAGATTGCAGGGTCAGACGTCAATGCGGTAATTGACATCGGAGCCTCAGTGACAGTAATGGGGATCCAGCAATACAACAAGCTAAGGCCCAAACCGGAACTCAGACTGTCGAAGGCCCAGATCTTCGCGTATGGTAGCGACTCGCCACTGCCTCTCCGGGGCAAAATGACCATGCCAGTGCAGTCAGAAGGCATCGGAATCCATGTCATTAACCAGGAGGCAGACACGCTGCTCAGCAGCCATGCGGCTGAAGACCTAGGTCTGCTGATGTTCGCCAGGAGAGTACAAGCAGACCAGATGGAAGAGTTGCTGAGCCAGTTTAAGGAACTGTTTAAGGGGCTAGGGAAGATAAAGAGAGCCCCCATCCGACTACACATAGACCCGACCGTCCCGCCAACAGCCCTCAGACACCGGAGGATCCCTTTCCACCTCTGACCACTGTTGGAGGAAGAATTACAGAAGCTCGAAGATCAAGGGGTCATAGAGAAAGTGTCTGGGCCCACGCCGTGGGTGTCACCAATGGCAATTGCGGAAAAGTCTCGCCAACCGGGGAAGATCAGACTCTGCATTGACATGCGCCTCACTAACAAGGCCATTCGGCGTGAACGCCACATAACGCCGACCATGGATAAAATCGTGGCTGATCTGAACGGGTCCATATGGTTTTCGAAGCTGGATCTGAATGCAGGATATCATCAACTACCCCTTGCCAAAGACAATCGATACATAACTACTTTCAGCACGCACCTAGGCCTCCGGAGGTATAAACGGCTGAATTTCGGCATATCCTCTGCCGCGGAAATATTCCAGAATGCCGTCAAGGAGATCCTGGTCGGGCTACCTGGTGTCTTAAACGTGAGTGATGATATCCTCATTCACTCAAAGACAGCGGAAGAACATTACTGGCACGTGAAAGCCACACTGAAGAGACTTCTGGACCATGGGGTCACTCTACACAAAGAGAAGGGCTTGCTGTTCCAACAAAAGATAGAGTTCTTCGGCTACACGTTTACCCAAGAGGGCATACAGGTCGATCCACGGATATCCCAAGCCATCAAGACCGCAGCTGCCCCACTCACCATGGCAGAAGTACGCAGTTTCCTGGGAATGGCCACATACTGTGGCCGTTTCATTCCGGACCTAGCCACCCTTGCGGAGCCCCTTCGAAGTCTCACTCGGGTAGATCCCATGTGGCAGTGGGGTCAAGCCGAACAGACGGCATTTCAGGCCATCAAGAAGGCCCTCCTCGACCACACCACGCTGGTGTACTTTGACCCTGCGAAGAGGACAGAAATACTTGTAGACGCTAGCCCCGTAGGCCTAGGGGCCGTCCTCACACAAGAACAGGAGCCCGGGCGATGGGCCGCCCTAGCGTACGCCAGCAAAGCACTATCCCTGACAGAGAAACGATACTCTCAAATTGAAAGAGAAGCCTTAGCAATACGTTGGGGCTGCAGACACTTCCACTTGTACATATGTGGACTCCCGTTCACTGTTGTCACGGATCACCGACCCCTGGTGCGGCTATTCAAAGGATCAGCGCCTCACCTGCCGCCACGCATTGAAAGGTGGGCTATTGGGCTCCAACACTACGGCATGGACGTAATCTACGGCCCGGCGCCAAGAACCCGGCCGACTTCGCACTGACGCTCGAAGAAGTAGCTACTGCAGCTGGGCAAGGCCCAGTCATGATCAAGGTTTGGAACACTATCCAAAGAGGGATGTGGCGTCAATTCTTACAGTCTACAAACACATGGTCAAACCCAGAGAAGGAAAGCCTGATGCACATGTGGAGGGTCAGGAACGAACTAAACCTCACCCAGGAAGTCATTCTCCTCAGAGGACCCCGGATCGTCATCCCTGCAGCTACGGGCAACACAACTCGCCCATGGAGGGCACCAAGGAGTGGAAAAAATTAAGGCCCGCATGAGGGAAAAAGTCTGGTTCCCGGGGATGGATGGCCGAGTAGAAGAGACCGTCCAGAAGTGCCCATCCTGCCAAATAACGAGCGGGCCCAAGAGACCAGCACCCATCCACACAGAAGAACACGGCCAAAGCCCATGGGAAAAGGTGAGCGTGGACTTTGGGAATTTCCCTGATGGGCGTGTCACACTAGCCCTGATCGATAGCTACTCAAAGTATCCAGTGGAAGAAGTCGTGAACTCAATGGCCTTCCAGCATGTTGGCCCTGCCCTAGAGAAGATATTCGGCATGTTCGGATATCCGTATGAGCTCCACAGCGACAATGGGCCCCCATTCCAAGGACACGAATTGCGCGAGTTCATGCACCACCATGGCATCCGGCACCGGCGTATCACCCCACAAAGGCCTCAGGCCAATTGGGAGATTGAATGTCTCATGAGAACGATAAACAAGACCCTTCGCATTGCCGTGGCGGAGCAAAGCGACCCAGAACAAGAATTGCAGAAGTTCCTGCTGGAGTATCGGAGCACGTCACACTGCTCAAGATGCCAAGCACCCTGGGGGCTAATGTTCAACGGCACCTGCCGGGATGGTCTCCACATTGCTCCGGGGTGGTCTCCCCCTCCATTTGACGAAGAGGGTGCCCTCAGGAGGAGAGAGAAGCACAATAACACCACTAGCCAGGCTTGGAGAGCGGTATCCCCCCAGCTACAGCAAGGAGACACCGTCATCATGAAAGACCGGAGGTCTGGGGGGAAATTCGGGACTCAGTACAAGCAGGGGTACTGGACAATGATCGATAGACGAGGAACCATGGTGACTGTCGAGAAAGAAGGAGAAACAGTGACCCGCAACATCTCGTGGTTCAAACAAGTGGACCGGCCTGCTTCTCCTACTGCCATCGCGGACCACGCTAAGGAGACCGAGGCCAGCCAGAGGGAGCCCCAAGAAGCTGATGAACACCATCCAGGGGCGACCCCATTACTGGCAAGTCCGGAGGCCGCCCGTGAAACCCCCGATCTGCCTCCAGTACCCAGCACCCTGGTCCCTGCATCAACCACCAGCCAGGGCCCCTCCAGGTATGCCCTGAGAGAGAATCCTCCGCCTAGCACTCGCCTGAGGGACTTTGCCTGTCAAGTAAGTGAACTATGAGACTCTCGTGATCCAGTCAATGACTGAGTTAAGATGGGATGTGACAGTCAGCGCACCAGTGTTTACCACTGGCGTGCGCCGGCAGATCCCCGCCCTTGCGCTCACGCCGGCTGGCATGAGCGTGTGCATAAATAAAGATGAGCAGAGCTGCGCAGGCAGTCCGCGCCTAACCAGTATACTTTGTGCCTGTGTGTTCTTTGCCGCGCGCAGCAAGGCCCCCAGCGTTCATCGCACAACGGGAGGGTGCCCCCCCCAAAATCACTACAAAGAGCATAGTACGACACCTGTTGGAGTAAAAACTGACTGCAGTTTTCAACATGATATAATACCTCAAACCTCCGCTCAGAAGCAATAAACCATGCACAATCTTTATTTCACTTTAGATACTTAAACACAGAAACATATTTGTTCACTTCCCAAAGATGAATTTTCATGGAGCAAGTAGCCATGGGTCTTTGAATTTTTCCTCTGAGAGGTTGGAACCCAACCCTTCCAGAAGGGTAGGCTTAACTCTATACCTTTTGTGTCAGTTGTACCCACGGCCAAACCACGCATGCCTCTACTACGCTGCCCCAACAAGGAATGCGTCTGAACAACGCATTCCTTTACCATGCATGCCTTTACCACACATGACTTTACCATGCAATTGAGCTCAAAACACTACCTGACCCCCCTGAGCCCTATACACTACCCTGACCCCCCTGAGCCCTAAACACTATCCCAACCCCCCTGAGCCCTGAACACTACTCTGACCCCCCTGAGCCCTAAACACTACCCTTACCCCCCAAGAGCCCTAAACACTACCTGACCTCTCAGAGACCAAAAAAGTACCCGACCACTGCTGAACCTAAGGACTACCCCTACCCCCCTGAGCCCTGAACACTACCCCAACCCCCACCCCTAAACAATATCCCAACCCCCTGACCCCTAAACACTACCCCAACCCCCATGAACCCCAAAAACTACCATAACCGGCCAAAAGCCCTTAAGTCTACCCTCACCCCCTCAAAATCTGGCTCAGCCCCACTTACCTTTAAGGCATTTGCGTGGTTAAGGCATGTGTGGTTGAGCTTGCAGGGAAACAGCACATGTGGCTCTGCCTCCGTTATCCAGACCAGTTCCCCATGTGGGTTACAAGACACAGGCATGCATGGCTGAACCATGCATGCCTCTACTACGCAACCCCAACAATCAATGTGTCTGAATAACACATTTGTTTGCCACGCATGCTGTTACCATGCATGGCTTTACCATGCAATTTTGTAGAAAAGGCATGACAGGTAAAGGGTTTTGTGGTAAAGAACACAACGCAACCCCTCCGCCCTGAGCCTTAAATACTACCCGACCCAGCGAGCTCTAAAAACGACCCCACCCATGAGCCCTATACACTACCTGACCCACCAGGCCCTAAACACTTGTGCGTGGATAAGGCATATGCATGGCTAAGGCATGTGTGGTTGAGCTTGCGGTGAAACGGCATGCGTGGCTCTGCCCACATTGTTCAGCCCGTTTCCCCTTGTGTCCTAAACCCCTAAACACTACTCCAACCCTATGCACCCCACCTCTGAGCCCTAAACACTACCCGACCCCCCGGGCCCTAAACACTTGTATGTGGTTAAGGCATATCCGTGGCTAAGGCATGCATGGTTGAGCTTTCAGTGAAACTGTAAGTTTTTCTGGCCGTTTCCCCTTGTGTCCTAAATCGGCTAACAAGCTGGCTTGGGCTGTGAGTGCCATTTCAAACCTGTACTCACACCCTTCATTGTTTGAGCATTCGCTAGCCGTGCTATGATCAGGTCTGGACGGAATTTCAATTATGCCGGAGTCATGGGAGTAAATTCGTTAATTCTGGGTTACTCTTTCACGCAGAATTTCCGAAAATACAGTGATTACTCCTTCTGGAGTACTTAAGATAAAAAAATTCTACAGTGGGGATACATTTAGTGAGCAAGAGTGGCTACTTGCACTCAGTATTTGTGTTCTGCTGCATTTAACTCTGTTTCTTAGCGTAAAATGCTTCCTCGTGTCCATTTTGGACGCAGGAGTACATTTTGCACTAAGAAAATAATACTGCATGTCAATAGTAAGTTGGGAGAAAATTCTACCACAAGAGCACATTTATCAAGTGAGAACAGCTGCTTGCACTCGCTATTTATCTTATGTTGCATTAAGCACTATTTCTAAGTGGAAAATGCATCCTCTGGTCCATTTAGGTTGCGAGGGGGCATTTTTGTGCTAAGAAATAGTGCTAAACACAGAATTATCTTCTGCGAGCCTTTATCAGAACCCAAGATACTAGCGTCCCTCTTTCAGTACCTTGGCTCCACGGGCCCTTCTTGGGTACATTCTCAAGCCTCCTTAGGCCCCCATCATGGACAGGTCTTCATTCTTCAGATCAGTTCAGATCAAGGAACACTGACACTAATAATACTTATATGCTAAAAATCAATGGTTAAAGTGATGTTATAGTTAGTTTTTTTAATGAGACACAAGCTAATGTTAAAAAAAACTCAAACTACTGAAATACACCAGTACGAGTTCCGTGACCTAGCTAAACCTTGCATCCAATCATGCCCTGCTTATGACTAACCCCGGGCGGAGACCTCCGCTTCGCCGCGGAGTGTGCGGAGATTTGCCTTCTCAAAATCACTACAAAGAGCATAGTACGACACCTGTTGGAGTAAAAACTGACTGCAGTTTTCAACATGATATAATACCTCAAACCTCCGCTCAGAAGCAATAAACCATGCACAATCTTTATTTCACTTTAGATACTTAAACACAGAAACATATTTGTTCACTTCCCAAAGATGAATTTTCATGGAGCCAGTAGCCATGGGTCTTTGAATTTTTCCTCTGAGAGGTTGGACCCCAACCCTTCCAGAAGGGTAGGCTTAACTCTATACCTTTTGTGTCAGTTGTACCCACGGCCAAACCACGCATGCCTCCACTACGCTGCCCCAACAATGAATGCGTCTGAACAACGCATTCCTTTACCATGCATGCCTTTACCACACATGACTTTACCATGCAATTGAGCTCAAAACACTACCCGACCCCCCTGAGCCCTATACACTACCCTGACCCCCCTGAGCCCTAAACACTACCCCAACCCCCCTGAGCCCTGAACACTACTCTGAACCCCCGGAGCCCTAAACACTACCCTTACCCCCCAAGAGCCCTAAACACTACCTGACCTCTCAGAGACCAAAAAAGTACCCGACCACTGCTGAACCTAAGCACTACCCCTACCCCCCTGAGCCCTGAACACTACCCCAACCCCCACCCCTAAACAATATCCCAACCCCCCTGACCCCTAAACACTACCCCAACCCCCATAAACCCCAAAAACTACCATAACCGGCCAAAAGCCCTTAAGTCTACCCTCACCCCCTCAAAATCTGGCTCAGCCCCATTTACCTTTAAGGCATTTGCGTGGTTAAGGCATGCGTGGTTGAGCTTGCAGGGAAACAGCACATGTGGCTCTGCCTCCGTTATCCAGACCAGTTCCCCATGTGGGCTACAAGACACAGGCATGCATGGCTGAACCATGCATGCCTCTACTACGCAACCCCAACAATCAATGTGTCTGAATAACACATTTGTTTGCCACGCATGCTGTTACCATGCATGGCTTTACCATGCAATTTTGTAGAAAAGGCATGACTGGTAAAGGGTTTTGTGGTAAAGAACACAACGCAACCCCTCCGCCCTGAGCCTTAAATACTACCCCGACCCAGCGAGCTCTAAAAACGACCCCACCCATGAGCCCTATACACTACCTGACCCACCAGGCCCTAAACACTTGTGCGTGGATAAGGCATATACATGGCTAAGGCATGCGTGGTTGAGCTTGTGGTGAAACGGCATGCGTGGCTCTGCCCACATTGTTCAGCCCGTTTCCCCTTGTGTCCTAAACCCCTAAACACTACTCCAACCCTATGCACCCCACCTCTGAGCCCTAAACACTACCCGACCCCCCGGGCCCAAAACACTTGTGTGTGGTTAAGGCATATCCGTGGCTAAGGCATGCATGGTTGAGCTTTCAGTGAAACTGCAAGTTTTTCTGGCCGTTTCTCCTTGTGTCCTAAATCGGCTAACAAGCTGGCTTGGGCTGTGAGTGCCATTTCAAACCTGTACTCACACCCTTCATTGTTTGAGCATTCGCTAGCCGTGCTATGATCAGGTCTGGACGGAATTTCAATTATGCCGGAGTCATGGGAGTAAATTCGTTAATTCTGGGTTACTCTTTCACGCAGAATTTCCGAAAATACAGTGATTACTCCTTCTGGAGTACTTAAGATAAAACAATTCTACAGTGGGGATACATTTAGTGAGCAAGAGTGGCTACTTGCACTCACTATTTGTGTTCTGCTGCATTTAACTCTGTTCCTTAGCGTAAAATGCTTCCTCGTGTCCATTTTGGACGCAAGACTACATTTTGCACTAAGAAAATAATACTGCATGTCAATAGTAAGTTGGGAGAAAATTCTACCACAAGAGCACATTTATCAAGTGAGAACAGCTGCTTGCACTCGCTATTTATCTTATGTTGCATTAAGCACTATTTCTAAGTGGAAAATGCATCCTCTGGTCCATTTAGGTTGCGAGGGGACATTTTTGTGCTAAGAAATAGTGCTAAACATAGAATTATCTTCTGCGAGTCTTTATCAGAACCCAAGATGCTAGCGTCCCTCTTTCAGTACCTTGGCTCCACGGGCCCTTCTTGGGTACATTCTCAAGCCTCCTTAGGCCCCCATCATGGACAGGTCTTCATTCTTCAGATCAGTTCAGATCAAGGAACACTGACACTAATAATACTTATATGCTAAAAATCAATGGTTAAAGTGATGTTATAGTTAGTTTTTTTAATGAGACACAAGCTAATGTTAAAAAAAACTCAAACTACTGAAATACACCAGTACGAGTTCAGTGACCTAGCTAAACCTTGCATCCAATCATACCCTGCTTATGACTAACCCCGGGCGGAGACCTCCGCTTCGCCGCGGAGTGTGCGGAGATTTGCCTTCTCCGTGTTCCGCGGAGAACGTGGAGAAGGCAAATTTCCGCACACTCCGCAGCGGAGCGGAGTTGGCCAGCCCCCGCCTCCACCCCCACTATGACAAGTAAACATTAATTAAAAATACATTTAAAACCAATTACCTCTGTACTGCGGTGTCCCCGGGCCGCAGTCCTCCTCTTCCTCGCGTGTCGGTAATTCTGAAAACTGTGCATACCCACGCGCGTGCATGCGCATTTCTCGCAAGAAGCGCGCATGCGCAGTTTTCACCAGGATTACCGATACGGCGAGGAAGAGGAGGACTGCAGCCCAGGGACACCGCAGTACAAAGGTAAGTGGTTTTAAATGTATTTTTAATTAATGTTTACTTACTTGTTAATAGGGGTGGAGGCAGGTGGCGTAGCGGAGCTCCACGGAGTTCCACGGAGTTTCTTTGTGAATCCGTGGACCTCCAGGTAGCCTCGCTACGCCCACTACGTCCAGGGTTACTTATGACCTCACATATCACATCCTTTATGACTTGTAAAATAACATAATTTATTACATTACTGAATATATTTAAAACAACCTTGTTGAAATTACTAATGAGATCATTCAACAATTCTGACAGTGTGTTATTGGTTTGGTGAGTGGGGAGCAATGCAGCAATCTAATGCTATGGCTGGACTCTAATAAGCATGCCTGTAAACATTCGAAAGATGCAAAAGAAATTTGATATTTCAGAAGTAAAGCACTTTTGATGGATGGCATTGTCTTTTTACTTGTATTCATCCAAAGGATGGGTTTAGTGGGTGTAGGTCACTTGCATAGTGCTGGCCGCTAAACATTGAGTAATAGACCAAATAGTCAACCTTTGCTGTGAAGGCCTGAAGGCAGAGCAAGTAGGTTGTTAAGTGGTCATGGAGGGCTGGGTGCAGGATCTGGCCACAGGTGAAGCCCTATGGCCAACACCTTCTTTTGTATGACCAAAGGCCATGCACAACTGGAGCTGACCACATGTGGAGGGTTGGGCACAGGGTCTGGTCCTAGGCCAAGCCCACTAACCCAACACATATGATATGCTGAGTTTAGAGAGAGCTTAGTTATCCTTTTAGACCTTTCTCTCAGAGGACGGATGTGTGTAATAGGGTGTATGAATGGACTGGCTTCTTCTTTGAGACCCCTCTCTAGATAACAGGTGTGCATAGTAGGGTATGTGAATGGACTAACCTCTCCTTTCAGACCTGTCTCTTTCTCAGATGATGGCTGTGCATACTAGGGTGTTTGGAAGGACTGGCCTCTCCTTTCATATGTATCTCTCAGATGAAAGATATGAATAGTAGGATGTAGGGAGGGACTGGCCTCTTTGCTGAGACTTCTCTCTGTAATAATGGGTGTGAGTAATAAGGTGTGGGGAGGGACGGCCCTCTCTTTTCAGACTTCTCTCTCAAATGACGGCTGTACATAGTATGATATGTGGAGGGACTGGCCTCTTTGCTAAGACCTTTTAAATTAATGATTGTGCATAGTAGGGGAAGAGGAGGGACAGGCCTCTCGTTTCAGACCTTCCTGTCGGATGACGGGTGTGCATAGTAAGGTTTGGGGAGGGATTGCCCTCTCCTTTCAGACCTCTCAATCAGATGACGGATGCACGTAGTAGGATGTGTGGAGGGACTGATCTTTCTACTGAGATCTCTCTCTGTAATGATACGTGTGCGTAGAAGGGTGTGGGGAGGAACTGGGCTCTCCTTTCAGACCTTTCTCTTAGAAGGCATATGTGCGTATTAGGGTGTGTGCAGGGACTTAATTCTCCTGAGATCTCTCTCTGTAATGATAGGTGTGTATAGTAGGGTGTGGGGAGAGACTGCCCTCTCCTTTTAGACTCTCACTCTCAGGTTATGGGTGTGCAGATTAGGGTATGGATAGGGACTGGCCTTTCTGTTGAGGACTCTCTCTTTAATGATATGAATGCATAGTGGGGAGTGGGGGAGGGACTGCCCTCTCCTTTTAAGCCTCTCTTTCTCAGATGATGGGTGTGTGTAGTAAGGTGTGTAGAGGGACTGGCCTCTCTTCTGAGACCTCTCCCTGTAATAATAGGTGTTCTGTGATCTGTCTCTCAGACGACTGGTGTGTATAGTAGGATATGTGAAGGGACTGGCCTCTTTGCTGAGATCTCTGTAATAATGGGTGTGCGTAGTAGGGTGTGAGGAGGGGCAGGCCTCTCCTTTCAGACCTTTCTCTCAGATGACGAGTGTGCATAGTACGCTGTGGGAGGGACTGCCCTCTCCTTTCAGACCTCTCTCTCAGATGACGGATGTGAGTAGTAAGATGTGTGGATGGACTGACCTTTCATACCTTTCTCTTAGAAGACAGGTGTGCATATTAGGGTGTGGAGGGACTGAACTCTCCTGAAATCTCTCTATGTAATGATAGGTGTGTATAGTAGGGTGTGGGGAGGGACTGGGCTCTCCTTTTTGACATCTCTCTGATAACAGATGCATGGAGTAGGGTTTGTGGAGGGCTGTCCTCTCTAATGAGCCCTATCACTGTAATAATAGGTGTGAGTAGAAGCGTGTGGGGAGAGGCTGCCTCCTTTTAGACCTTTTTCTCAGATTATGGGTGTGCAGAGTAGGGTATGTGTAGGCAATGGCCTCTCTGCTGAGGACTCTCTCTGTAATGATAGGAATGCAAAGTAGGGACTGCCCTCTCCTTTTAGACCTCTATCTCTCAGATGATGGATGTTTGTAGTAGAGTGTGTGGAGGGACTGGCCTCTCTTCTGAGACCTCTCTCTGAGATGATAGGTGTGCAGAGTAGGGTGTGGGGAGGGACAGCCCTCTCCTTTTAGTCCTCTCTCACAGATGACAGGTGTGCTTAGTAGGGTGTGTGGAGGGACTGGCCTCTCTGCTGAGGCCTCTCTCTGAAATGATAGGAGTGCATAGTAGTGTGTGGAGAGGTACTGGCCTCTCCTTTCCTACCTCTCTCTCGGATGACAGGTGTGGGTAATAGGGTATGGGACAGATTTCCCTCTCCTTTTAGCCCTCTCTCTTAGATGATGGGTGTGTGTAGTAAGTTGTATAGAGGGAGTGGCTTCTCCGCCGAGACCTCTCTCTGTAATGATAGGTGTGCGTAGTAGGGACTGCCCTCTTCTTTTAGAACTCTCTCTCATATGATGGGTGTGCATAGTATGGTGTGCGGAGGAAGGAACTGGCCTGTCTGCTGAGACTTCTCTTTGTAATGATGTGTGCATAGTTGGGTGTGGGAAGGGACTAGGCTCTCCTTTCAGATCTCTCTTTCAGATGAGTGGTCTGCATAGTAGGGTGTGTAGATGAACAAGCCTTTATGCTGAGACCTCGCTCTGTCAAGATTGGTGGTAAGAGAGGGGCTTGGGTCTCATTTCAGACTGTTCTCTCAGATGAAAAGTGTGCATAGTTGGCTGTGGGAGGGACTGCCCTCTCCTTTCAGACCTCTCTCTCAGATGACGGATGTGAGTAGTAAGATGTGTGGGCCTGGGCGGACCTCTTGGAGTTTTCGCTCAGTGGAATTCTGCGTGGTTGTTGCAAAACTCTGGCAAATACCACAGAGTTCTGTGAGCAGGTGGAATATTGCCCGGCCACCCTTAATAAAGTCTCCTTGGCTGCTGAGGGCTGTTGGGGGC
Source organism: Triturus cristatus (assembly GCF_964204655.1). Taxonomy (NCBI): domain Eukaryota; kingdom Metazoa; phylum Chordata; class Amphibia; order Caudata; family Salamandridae; genus Triturus; species Triturus cristatus. The sequence goes on along the minus strand of NC_140590.1, from coordinate 1,531,149,613 downwards.
CAAGAACTGCGATTGTTGCGACATGCGAGTCTCCCACAGCGGGACTGCTGAGACGTCGTCGGAGGCCTCACCCATTTCTCTACCACTCTGCAACGGGACCTCCTGGGGCACTTCTGGTTGGGGGATAAAGTCCCCTTGGCTGCTAAAGGTCGTTGTGGACCAAGAACAACTATAGTTGCAACAAGTAAGTTCCCGGCGGAGGAGCCTAGCGCGCAACCAAGATGGCCGCGTAGGTGCGAGGCTCCCGAGGACCTCCGCGACCTCCTACATCTATCCTGTCTTTCTCCTGATTTGGTTGAGGGGACTTTATTGGTGACACTGAGCTGAGGTGGTGCCCGTTTTCCGTTTTCGAATTGGACCCTGGGAACCGCGATGGGCATCGCTTGAAGTTTGCGGCCCGCTTCACTTCTGACCCCGGACTCGAGTTGAGGGGCGATCCAGTGGCAAAGTGAACAACAACGGCACGACGGACCTGGAGGGGCACGCACCCCACACTTTCACTTTCGCTTTTGAGCCAACTCGCCATCATCGATTGCGAGGTCTCGGCGCTTCCGCGAGGTGTGGTGGTTGGCCTGCTGGGGACACTGCCTATTTTGCCGGGACCCGGTCTATCTTTCTGGGGCGACCACTGTGGTCTTCGGTATTGACTGTCCGCCTGCCGCTTCTGGACTCGTGGGACACAAACTGCAGTGGGATGGCGACGAAGCAAGATGGAGAGAGGCTGAAGGCCAAGTCGACCCGACGCGGGGCCTCTACCCAGGCTAACGTCATGGACCGCTACACCTTGCCGAGGGGGTCTCCTGGCGGGTCGCATAAGTCTCCGGAGCGGCCCGCGGATGCCCCGGATTTGCCATTGGACCTGACCCTGCAGGATATCATGGGCGCTATAGCGGAGGTGAAGGCCACGGTGGGCCAACAGCTCGACACCTTGTCGCAAAAACTCGATGCGGTCCTGATTGATGTCAACCTCGTCAGGGCCGATCTCTCGAAAACAAATGAGAGGGTTGACTCTTTGGCCCTTACAGTGTCGAGCCTGACGATTGATGTGGCTGCTCTCCAAGCGGAGATGCGTCGGCTCCGGCAGGCCAGTACTCTCACTGATAGGCGACTGGAGGACTCCGAGAGTAGGGCCCGAAGGAATAATGTTCGCATTATCGGAGTGCCTGAGGGGTTGGAAGATTCGGCTGCGGATCTTTATGTGGAGGATTTGATCTCCAACCGACTGAAGCCTAGGGGACTGAGCAACTTCTTCGCGGTGGAGAGGGCCCACAGGGTTCCTGGTGGCAGGCCGAAGGTCGGAGCTCCCCCGCGGCCTCTCATTGCACGTATCTTTAACTTTCGGGACAGAGATGCGATCCTGAAGGCTTCTAGAGTGCAAGGGCCGCTTAAGCTAGAGAATGCCGAGGTGAATTTCTATCCTGTTTTTACACAGGCGGTCCAGAAGCAGAGACTGGGATTCATGGGCGTCAAACGGCGGCTACGACAGATGAACATAAAGTACGCCATGCTTTTCCCGGCCAAGCTGCGGGTGGAGTTCGAGGGCCGCTCTCATTTCTTTGACCGTCCGGAGACGGTGGGGGACTGGCTGGACACTTTGCAGAGGACACATGATCGAGAGGGGACAAGGGCCGCGAGTGGCGAGTGCCCACTGGACCGGGCCTAGTGTGTTGACATTGGCACTAACCTTTGAGGGTGCCAACTTTTTATTGGGCTCAGGGTTTACTTGACTATGTTCTTTTTTTCCCCCCTGCTTGGAGGTAGTGGTGAGTCTAAAGGGGGTTCTCTTTCCTCCTCCAGGGGGTCTTTTTTGTAGTTTAGTTTATGCAAGGGCGACAGGCACACTGCAAGTTGGGGGGGCTGTTTGGGCTCACGCAGGGGTGCAGGGAGGGGGGAGTTTTACTTTGTATGTTGGGTTGGGGTTGGGTTTTGTTTGTTTGTACCACAAGGCAGGAGTATTGTCGTCCTATGATTTATGTGCCCTCCGGGAGGGGGCTGATTGGTGCTGGCTTTGATGGGGGGTAGGGGACTGAGACTTCTTTCTTGGAATGTCAACGGACTGGGGGACAGGATAAAGCGTGGGGTGGTCCTGCAGTTCTTAAAACGGATCTCTCCCGACATCGTGTTCTTGCAGGAAACACACCTCATTGGTAATTCCTTCCGTGCCATGAATAGGCGGGGCTTTCGCCTCTTGGCTCACTCGGGCTTCACTTCTGGCTCAAGGGGTGTAGGCATACTGGTTAGAACCTCTCTTCCATTGGAGGTTGATGAGGTGCTCCATGATGACAGGGGGCGCTACACGGCACTGGTGGGCAGATGGGAGGGCAAAGTGATTGTGTTGGTATCTGTATTTGTCCCGCCGGGTTTGCAGACGACTACTTTTGCGGACCTGGGGCGCCTTCTCCTTGGGCTGCCGGAGGGGGTACTAGTGGTGGGAGGGGATTTCAATGCAGTGGTTTCCGGAGCCGAGGATCGTTACCCTCCGCGGGACCTCCCCCGGGCCCAAACCTGGTTAGCTGGCCTTTTGGACACCCTGGGTTTAGTGGATTGTTGGCGGCTAAAACATCCTGCACAGACACAGTACACCTTTCACTCGGGGGCCCATGGTAGAGTTTCGAGACTTGATTATGTTCTAATGCCATCGGCCCAGGCGGGGAGGATCGGGGAGGTGCGACATCTTGCCCGGGGAATTTCGGATCACTCCCCCCTTTTGCTACACTTTGATATTGTCCTGGGTACGGAGGGGAGGGTGGTCCCGATCAACTCCTGGTACCTGCGTAATCCCACTATTCGTGCAGGTCTGATTAAATCTCTTGAGCACTACTTTAAAGACAATGTGGGCTCGGTGTCATCTGCTGTTTCCCTGTGGGAGGCTATCAAAACGGTACTCCGAGGAGAGGCCCTATCCCTCATCTCTAACTCCAAGAGGAGCGAGCGGGAGGAGGTGGTTCGTATTGAGTCTGAGATCTCTGAGCTGGAGGGTGAATTGGCTGGTGGTGTTACGGAAGACAAATTGCATGTTCTTGGCCTCAAACAAGCGGATTACAAGGCTCTGGTCACTGAAGCTGCCAAGAGTATGAGTAGGGAGCAACAGGGGCGTCTGTATGATATGGGTGACAAGGCTGGGAAGCTAATCGCGTGGCTGGACAAAAAGGAGAGAGCGAGTCGTGTGGTGCCGCAGGTTCAGAGAGTGGATGGTGTGTGTGTTACTGATCCCGTAGAAATTGTCGACTGTTTCGCGGAGCATTTCCGCGGGGTGTACTCTCCGGTCTCCGATCGCTCGGAGGAGGATTCCCGCATCATGCTCAGAGACATTGTGTTGCCGTCCCTTTCGGACGATGATAAATTGTTGATGGATGCGCCCCCGACGTCTGAGGAGATCGCCCTAGCCATACGTTCAGTTGCCTCCGGCAAGGCCATGGGTCCTAATGGCCTCCCCATCGAATTGTATAAGCTGCGTCCGGACACGTTAGCGCCTCATCTTCGCGACATGTTTATCGCGGCCCGTGCAGCGGGTTCCCTCCCGCTGGACCAACGTCTTGCCACCATCGTGGTTATTCATAAAGAGGGGAAGCCGCGGGATCAGGTCACGTCCTACAGGCCCATATCGCTTCTGAATGCGGAACCCAAAATCCTCGCCAAGGTGTTGGCTACTCGATTGGCTAGTGTGGTCTGTGATCTGATACATCAGGACCAGTCCGGCTTCATCCCCCATCGTAATACTGCACTTAATCTGCGGCGTTTGCATGGGGTGCTCGCGAGGGTTCCCTTTATACGTGAGCCGGCCATTTTGGCGTCCTTGGACGCAACTATGGCTTTTGATACGCTGGAGTGGCCGTATATTTGGGCAGCGCTGGAAAAGTTTGGGTTTGGCCCGGGATTCATTGGTTGGGTGAAATTGCTGTATTGTAGACCGTTGGCTCAGGTAGTGGTAAACGGTAGAGTGTCGGCTCCCTTTGAATTGGGCAGGGGCACGCGTCAGGGTTGTCCGCTATCCCCTCTCCTCTTTGCACTCTCCTTAGAGCCCCTGGCGGAATGGTTGCGATGGCACCCTTCGATTCGTGGACTCCGATGGACTCCGGAATATGAGGACCGTGTCTCTCTCTATGCGGACGATATTCTTTTGTGCCTTGCCTCCCCCCGTGAATCGCTGATTGTCTTGGTGGATGTACTACGCTCCTTCGGCTGTAACTCTGGTTTGGTCATCAACTGGGCTAAGTCCTGCGTATATGTCCTCTCTGGGGAGGCCCCCATCCTTTCGCGGGGTTGCCCTATTCAGGTTGCCCAGCAGGGCTTTAAGTATTTGGGTATTTTTGTCACTCTGGATCCAGTGGCCCGGTATACGCAGAATCTACTCCCCCCTCTCCAGCGTTTGAAGACGGATGTGACGCGTTGGCGGCGGTTGCCGCTTTCGCCGCTTGGCCGGGCGGCGCTGTTTAAAATGATGTCGCTACCGCGGTTTTTATATGCCTTACAAAACACGATGGATGTCGTGCCTGCTAGTTTTTTTCGGGAGGTTGAGGGTCTCCAGCGCCGATTGTTTTGGGATGGGAGGCCGCGGATTGCTCTCGCCAAGCTAACGCTCCCGTGGTATGACGGGGGGGTCGCTCTCCCTGACATCACACGTTATTATTGGGCCTCCCAGCTGGCGGCGATAAACCACGGGCTCTATGGGCCGGCCCTTAACCCGGCCTTTGAGATGGACAAACTGTTATTGCCGGGCGGCAACTACAATCGTGCGCTCTATTCCAGGTCGATTGACGCGCGCTTGACAGGCCCGACACGGGTTGCGATACGGGTGTGGCATGCGGCAAGCGCGGCGATGGGGTGGAGGGATCGGTTGACCCGGGCGACGCCATTATATGCCTCCGAGCGGTTGGGTTGTTTGTGGTCGACGAAGGGCTTTGAGAAGTGGGACATGATCGGCATCAGCAGAGTAGGTGATCTCTGGACGAAAGAGGGATTTAAAACTTTTGATGTGCTGAAAGCTGAGTACCAGTTACACGATAGGGAGTACTTCCGATATGTACAGGTTCGGCACGCGTTACGTTCTGTATTCCCGGAGGTCGCGTCTATCCCGGTGTGTTCCCCATTGGAAGATAGAGTGCTAGACGGGTGCGTGCCGGATAGCACTATCTCACTGATCTACAAGAAGCTAATTAACGATCGATCGGGGTTGTTAACCGCCCTTCGTGATGCATGGGTTGCTGATGGACTGGAGCTGGATGACGAGGATTGGGTGTCGGCGGTGGCCTCCCCGAAAGAGGTGGCCATACCGGCCCGCCTTCGTTTCGTCCAGCTTAAGATACTTCATAGAGTGTACGTCACGGGACCTGGCCTGATGCGTATGGGTTATGCGGTGGATGGGATGTGTAAGCGTGGGTGTGGTATGACAGGGACTTTCCTCCATGTTCTGTGGGAATGTCCGGAGGTGACTCGGTTCTGGCGTGGTGTGCATGCTGTATTGCAAGCAGTCACGCATGTTGCGTTGTTCCCAGAGGCGAGGAGGTGTCTGTTGAATGTATGGGAGCCGACTGATTACACGGTGGCGCAAATGTGGTGGGTGACATTGGGATATATGGTGGCCAAGCGTGACATTGCACGTTTGTGGGGCTCCCAGAGGCCGCCCACGGTTTCGGCCTGGAAGGAAAATATGGACTGGTGCATGTTTCGAGAGAAGACGGTGTATGTGGCGAGAGGCAAGCCTGGGAAATGGAAAACGGTGTGGGGTCCCTGGAACTCCTATCGTGGAGGAATTTGCACCCCGCCCCTCGTGCGGGATTTGGATGAGGCCTTGTCTCCTTAGTCTGCGCATTCCTGTGATCCTGTTCTACTGTGATAATCTTGTCTCTACCACCTGCCCTCCTCCCCCCTTCTTTTACTGTACTTCTATGGGTCCCTCCCTGCTGTGGGGAGCACATTTTGCTACTTAGATTTTCGCTGCCTTGTGGGTTTGTTTGTTGATTGTTTTTCTTTATCATCTTAAAATGAAACCGTTATCTGTGATGTCGCGACCTCTCACAGCCGCCAGCGACACTACTCTGAAACTTGGTCATTTATTGTCGGCAGCTTTTTGCCTATATTTGTGTGGTTATGATTATGTTGTTTGTTGGCGGCCGGCCTGGAGGTTGTAGGCCCGTGTCTGTATATCTTTGAAATTTGTAATAAAGGTTTAAAAAAAAGAACAAAAAAAACAAGTAAGTTCCCCAAAGTGGGATTATTTTATAAAGTGTTGTGAGTTTTTATTAACTGTGCAATAAACTAAACCTAAACCTAAACCAAAGTGGGATTGTTAGGATGTCATTGGAGGCCCAACCCCTTTCTCAACCACTCTGTAGAGGGGCATCCTGGCTCACTTATGGTTGGGGGATGAAGTCCCCTTGGCTGATGAGGGTTGTTGGGGGCCAAGAAACCCTATTGTTGTCACAAGTAAGTCCCCCACAGTGAGATTGCTGAGCATAGAGGTGGGCGTGCAGGTGAACTCCACTCCACCAGAGGGTTGCCAGAGTTTTCAGGAAACTTTGCATTTGAAGCAGAGCGCGGAGTGGCAAAACTCAACAAAATCCACCCGCGGAGCAGAGTTTACTCTCCGCCCCAAAAAGTAGGGTGTGTGAATGGACTGCCTTCTCCTTTGACACCCCGTCTCAGGGTAGGGTATAGTAGAGTGTGGGGAGGGACTAGCCTCTTCTTTCAGACCTCTCTCTCAGAAGACAGATGTTCATAGTAGGATGTGTGGAGGGTCTGGCCTCTTTCCTGACAACTCAATCTGGAATAATGGGTGAGTGTAGTAGGCTATGAGGGGGACAGGCCTCTCCTTTCAGATCTCTCTCTCCAAAGACGGGTGTACACAGTAGGGTGTGTGGAGGAACTGCCCTTTCCTTTCAAACATCTCTCTCAGATGACACATGTGCATAGAAGGATGAGTGGAGGGACTGGCCGCTCTATTGAAACCTTTCTTTGCAATGATAGGTGTGAGTAGTAGGGTGTGGGAAGGGACTGGGCTCCCCTTCCAGACCTTTCTCTCGGATGATGGGAGAGCATTGTATAGCGTGGGTAGGGACTGGGCTCTTTTTTTAGACTGCCCTCTCAAATGATAGGTGTGCCTAGTAGGGTTTGTAGAGGGCCTGGCCTCTCTGCTGAGCCCTCTCTCTGTACTAATAGGTGTGTATAGAAGGGTGTGGGGAGAGACTGCCCTCTCCTTTTAGACCTCTCTCTCAGATGACAGATGGTTATTGTAGGATGTGGGGAGGGACTGATCTCTCATTTTAGACCTCTTACTCAGATGATAGATGTGTGCAGAAGGGTGTGGAGAGGGACTGCACTCGCCTTTTAGACCTCTCTCTCAGATGATGGGTGTGCATGGTAGGGTATGTGGTGGGAGTGACCTCTCCGCTAAGACCTCTCTCTGTAATTATAGGTGTGCGTAGGAGGGTGTGGGGAGGGAATGCCCTCTCCTTTTAGACTTCTCTCTCAGATGAATGGTGTGCGTAATTAGGTGTGTGGAGGCACTGGCCTCTCTGCTGAGACCTCTCTCTGTAATGATAGGTGTGCATAAAACGATGTGGAGAGACTGGGCTCTCCTTTCAGACCTGTCTCTCAGATGATTGGTGTTAATAGTAGGGCATGTGGAGGGACTTGGCTCTCTGCTGAGACCTCTCTCTGTAACAATGTATGCATAGTAGGGTGGGAAGGGACTGGGCTCTCCTTTCAGGTTTTTCTCTCAGATGACAGGTGTGTGTATAAGTGTGTGTCGAGGGACAAGCTTTTCTGTCGAGACCTCTCTGCAATGATGGGTGTGCGTAGTAGGATACAGAGAGGGGCGGGGCTCTCCTCTCAGACATCTCTCTCAGATGAAGGATGTGCCTAGTAGGGTATGTGGATGGACTGGCTTCTCCTTTGACACCCCTCTCTCAGATAACGGGTGTATGTAGTAGGGTGAATGGATGGACTAGCCTCTTGCTTGAGACCTCTTGCTCAGATGATGGGTATGGGAAGTACAGTGTGAGGAGGGACTGGCCTCTCCTTCCAGACATCTCTTTTAGATGACGGATGTGCGTAGTACGAAGTGTGGAGGGACTGTACTCTTTGCTGAGACCTCTATCAGTATTAATGGGTATACATAGTAGGGTGTGGAGAGGGACTGTGCTCCTCTTTTAGGCCTCTCTCTCTGATAACAGGTTTGCATAGTAGGGTATGTGGAGGGACTTGACTCTCTGCTGAGACCTCTCTCTGTAATGATTTGTGCTTAATAGTGTGTGTAGAGGGACACGCTTTTCTGCAGAGACCTCTCCCTCTGTAATGATGGGTGTGCATAGTAGGGAGCAGAGAGGGACTGGGCTCTCCTCTACGAAATCTCTCTCAGATTATGGATGTGCACAGTAGTATGTGTGGATGGACTGGCTTCTCCTTTGACACCCCTCTCTCAGATAACGGACTGGCCTCTCATTTCAGACCTGTCTCTCAGATGACAGATGTGTATAGTACAATGTGTGGAGGGACTGGCCTCTTTGCTGAGACCCCTATCTGTAATAATGAGTGGGCATAGTAGGGTGTGGGGAGGTATAGACCTCTCCTTTCAGACATCTCTCTCAAATGACCGGTGAGCATTATAAGATGTGAGGAGGGACAGTTGTCTCCGTGGGACCTCCCTCTGTAATGATAGGTGTGCATTGTAGGGTGTGGGAAGGGACTGGGCTCTCCTTTCAGATTTCTTTCCGAGATGACAGGTGTGTGTATTCAGGTGTGTAGAGGGACAATCCTTCCTGCTGAGCTCTCTCTTTGTTATGATGGGTATGCATAGTAGGAGGCAGAGAGGGGCTGGGCTCTCCTTTCAAGACTCTCTATCAGATGATGGGTGTGCATAGTAGGGTATGTGGATGCTGGTCTCTTCTTTGACACCCCTCACTCAGATTACGGGTGTGTGTGGTAGGGTGTCTGGATAAACTAGCCTCTATTTAGGTGTGGGGAGGGACTTTCAGCTCTTTCTCACATGACAGGTGTGCGTAGTAGTCTATGTTCAGGGACTGGCCTCTCTGCTATTACTTCTCTGTAATGATAGGAGTGGATAGTAAGATGTGGGGAGGGACTGCCCTCTCCTTTCAGTCCTCTCTCTCTCATATGACGGGTGTGTCTAGTAGAGTGTGCGGAAGGACTGGCCTCTCTCCTAAAACCTCACTCTATAATGATAGGTGTGCATAGTAAGGTGTAGGGAAGGATTGTGCTAACCTTTCAAATTGTTCTCTTAGATGACAGGTGTGAATAGCCAGGTGTGTGGAGGGGATAGCCTCTCTGATGAGACCTCGCTCTGTAATGATGGGTGTGCGTAGTACGCTGTAAAAAGGGACTGACCATTCCTTTCAGGCCTGGCTCTCAGATAAACGGTGGGATTAGTAGAGGGTGTGGAGGAACTAGACTCTCTGCTGTGACCTCTCTCAGTAATGATAAATGTGCGTAGTAGAGTATGGGAAGGGACTTGCTCTCCTTTTAGACCTCACTCTCAGATAATGGGTGTTCGTAGTTGGGTGTGTAGCGGGACTAGCCTCTCCGCTGACACCTGTCTCTGTAATGATAGGTGTGTGTAGTAGGGTTTGTGGAGGGACTTGACTCTCTGCGGAGACCTCTTTCCGTAATGATAGATGTGCATAGTAGGTTGTGTGGAGGGACTGGGCTATCCTTTGAGACCACTCTCTTAGATGACAGGTGTGTGTATTAGGGTGTGTAAATTGACAAGCCTTTCTACTGAGACCTCTCTCTCTAATGATAGATGTGCATAGTAGGGTTTAAAGAGGGGCTGGGATAACCTTTCAGACCTCTCTCCCAGATGACGGATAGCATAGTAGGGTGTATGGATGAACTGGCTTTGACTTTCACACCCCCTCTCAGACAACTGGTGTGCGTAGTAGGGTGTATCGATGGACTAGCCTTTAGCTTGAGACATCTCTATGAGATTATGAGTGTGCTTAGTACAGTGAGTGGAGGGACTATCTTCTCCGTTCAGACCTCTCACTCAGATGACGGATGTGGGTAGTAGGGTGTGAGAAGGGACAGCCCTCTCCTTACAGACCTATCTCTCAAATGACAGATGTGTATAGTTAGATAATGGGTGTTCGTAGTTGGGTGTGTAGCGGGACTAGCCTCTCCGCTGACACCTGTCTCTGTAATGATAGGTGTGTGTAGTAGGGTTTGTGGAGGGACTTGACTCTCTGCGGAGACCTCTTTCCGTAATGATAGATGTGCATAGTGGGTTGTGTGGAGGGACTGGCCTATCGACTAAGACCTATCTCTGTAATGATAGGTATGGGTAGTAGGGTGTGGGGAGGGACTGGGCTCTCTTTTCGCACCTGTCTCTCAGATGACTGGTGTGCATAGTAGGGTCTGTTAAGAGAATTGCCTCTCTGCTGAGACCTCGCTCTGTAATGAAGTGTGCATAGTAGGGTGTGTGGGTGCATTGGCTTCTCCTTTGACACCCCAAACTCAGAAAACAGGTGTGCATAGTAAGGTGTATGGATGGAATTGCCTCTCCTTTGAGACATCTCTATCAGATAATCGGTGTGCGTAGTAGGGTGTGTGGAGGGAGTGGCCTCTACTTTCAGACCTCTCTCTCAGATGACAGGTGTGGGCAGAAGGGTGTAGGGAGGGACTGGCCTCTCCTTTCAGACCTCGCTCTAAGATGACTGGTGTGCGTAGTAGATGTGTCGGAGGGCTGGCCTCTCTGCTGAGACCTCTCTCTGTAATGATAAATATGCATCATAGGGTGTGGGGAGGGTCTGAGCTTTCCTTTCAGACCTAACTCTCAGATGAATGTGCGTAGTTGGGTGTGTAGAGGGACTGGTATCTCCCCTGAGAACTCTCTCTCTGTAATGATTGGTGTGCATAGTATGGTGTGGCAAGGGTCTGTCCTCTCTTCATAAACCTCTCTCTCAGATGACAGGTGTTTATAGTAGGGTGTGTGGAGGGGCTGGTTTCCCCACTGAGACCTCTTTCTGTAATGATAGGTGTGCATATTAGGGTGTGGAGAGTGACTGGCCTCTCCTTTCAGACCTCTCTCTCAGATGACAAGTGTGCACAGTAGGGTGTTTAGAGGGACTGGCCTCTCTGGTGAGACCTCTCTTTGTAATGATGGATGTGTGTTGTAGTGTGTGTTGAGGGACTGACCTCTCCTTTCTCTCAGATAACAGGTGTGCATAGTAGGGTGTGTGGAGGGACTGGCATCTCTGCTGAGAGGTCTCTGAGTAATGATAGGTGTGCGTAGTAGGGTGTGGGGATGGAATGGGCTCTCCTTTTAGGCCTCTATCTCAGATGATGGGTGTGTGTAGTAGGGTGTTTGGATTAGCCCTAACTCTACCTACAGCTCTTACCAAATCAATGAGCATAAATAGTAGAGTCTGATAAGTACCATCTCCAGCAAGACCCCTTCATATGATAACAAGTCTGCATAGCAGAGTGTATTTAAACATCACCTACCCCTACCTACATTTCACTATCCCACAAGAGTCTTGTGAGATCATAATATTTTTTAAAAAAAAGATTTAAGCTTCTATTTCTCACAGTATTTAACTCTTACAGACTTCCTCTCAAAAACATGGACCGCAATATGCAATTCTAGTAATAGAGTGTATTGAGAACTCATCTACAACTTTGTACTATTCTCGATCGTGTTAAAGTCCCACAAGATCGTAAACATTTTTTGAAAGAACATACATTTGTTATCTTCACAATAATCTTCTAAGTATTTATCTCTTAGACACCTCCTCTCTAAATCTATGGGGACAGCTTGCCTTTTTGCTGCCCCCTTATAGAGATTTTTTACTTCATTTCTACAACACCTCAATTGTTTCACAGTAAACTGTAATGGCAGCCATTTAATTTCTAACATTCCAACAGCCAAACAATCAGAGCAGTTGCTCTTGTGACACCACTGGGAGCCTCACACTCCCAAGAGAATGTGAAGGCTCACAGTAAAAGTTGGCCTTTCAGCCCAAAATATGGCTCCATTTTTAATTTCAAGTTCTTGCTGGACGCCCACTGGACTCTCACGAGTCAAACTGCTATAATATACAATTGTTTTTTACCCTTAATATGTGACTAAAACAACTGAACAGATTTACATCAAATCACTAAAAGCACAATCTGGGGACCAAGATCTAGATCCAGCTGAATTTGGTATAATTTCATTTTTGCTAAAACCTGTCTTAAAGAAGTGTATGGATTTTATTATTTTAGGACCGCCCCTTTTTTCTCAGGCCTACTTGATGGATCACCCAGAAACTTTCTGGGAAGTGGCTGAGGTGGATGAATTTTTTTTTGTGGAAAGTTTTGTGAAGATTCGTCAAACAGTGCCAAAGTTATTAGGAAACCAAAAATTGTTCAGAAATTGTGCATCAAGAATTTGTCACTAAAATCAGCGTGAAAATGCACTTTGGGGGCCTTTTGGTTAACTGTCCATCAACGTAGGATTTTCTTTTTACATAAATTGGGGGGGTGGCCAAATGGCCGGAGCTTGCAGATAATTTTGGCATTTGCATAATCAAGGTAATTAAAAGGAGACCCTTGATTTCTGTTTTTATATTTTCTAAGGGGAGGTCGCCACAAGGCCCCCATCCCTGGACTGATTTCGCCCTTGGGGACCACATCCCCCCCGGGGCACCCAGTGTGCTACATTGGGGTGCGGGGGGCAGCCGCAATGTTCCCAAGGTCCCTGCCAGTTCCCCACCTTCTGCGGGAGCCGGGATTCTCCCACAAGTAGGAAGCTGTATAAAATGCTGCTCCCTATGTGTGGGAGCACTTTCTTCATCTGTTTTCCTGCCCTCTTGACAGCAGCCAGGGAACCAGATGAAAACTTCACTCCCAGTGAGCGGGAGCAGTTTTCCTGCCACTGCCCACTGGGAGCCAAGATACTATTTGCTCTGGCTTGGGGGGAGCTATCAAAGCTCCTGTCAAGTGAGAGTAAACAGCTATGTCCCAGGGATGGGCACCCTGGGGCACAGGGAGCCTGCCCTGGAGGCTGGTGGCCCACAGAGACATTTATGGCTCCAGAAGGGGGCCCACCTCCTTTCATTTTTGAGATCCCGCCCTGGGTAGGTGTTGGTCCCTGGGGCTGTACGTGGCCCTCCTCCTTCTAAACAAATAAGAAAACCCAGGGGAGGAGGTTGTCCCCGGGGCTGTACATGGCATGGTAAGGGGCCATGAATATTAAAGCGGCTCAGGAAGGGTCTGTGTGGCCCCCTCTTTATAATAATAAAGCCTCTGGGAGGTGGTGGTCCCCAGGGCTCTTAGAGCTTCTGCAGGAGGGCCATGCGGCCCGCCTCAACTTTGTTTTTGTAATCAGCCTGCCCCGAGGAGGTGGCTGTCCCAGGGCCAAGCCTGGCCTTTGGGAGGGTGACTTGTGCTTCCCATACCCTTATTTAAATTATAAATAATTATAATAAAGCCTCTGGAACTGGCCCACCTGGGGGCCATGTTCAAACAAGCATGGGAGACCACGCTTGTTTTTCTTTTCCATGAATTCGCAAATCCGTCACAAGTTTTACAGCGAAAAGTTACTAAAAAATGCTTTTTGGCCCTGTCATGGTCCTTGGGAACTAGACTTAGGGAGTCAGGGTATCCCTATCCTAACCCCTTCTCTTTTTTTGATGTTTTTTGTTTTGGGACTCGGCTGAGTCAGAGACCCAGGAGGGCTACCCACACTTCCTGGTTGAACAAGATCGGGAGGATTTGCACCTCTAGATATACAAATCTTTTTTTTCTTTAACATCTCCCAAACTACTGAATGGATTAACACCAAATTACAAAAAGGGCTCTTAATGGGAAAATAGCTACCTTTCTGCCAAATTTGGTGTATGTCTAGGGGTTTGGGCTCTAGTCGTGTTCAAAATAGCTATGGGAAATTGCATGGGGAAAAAGCTTTTTAGGACCCCTCCTTTTTCTCAGCCCCCACTTGAAGAATCACTCTGACATTTTCAACACTGAATCTGAACTGAGCATCATACTAATTTTGAAATGTTTGTGAAGATTCGTCAAATGGTGCCAAACTTATTGGCCCCAAAAAAATGCTTTGTCCATGGAAACTAGGCCATCACTAGAACTTCCTACTAGCGAACGCCATTAGGTAATAGACACGTTCACACACACACACATATATGATATGCATTATACACACACATTCACATATATATATATGAGTATATATATATATATATATATATATATATATTCACTGAAAAAACCATAGGTTTCACACACGTTATAGTTAGGAATTAGCATTTAAAAAACCTTGCAATATCACTGAAAAAACCATAGGTTTCACACATGTTATAGTTAGCGGAAATTTTACTGATAAAAAACAATGAAATTCCCCCGTTATAGTTAGTGCAGGCAACTATAACTCACGCGACCGCAATCCTCTGCTGATGCTAATACTGTATTTAGACACTTATTTGCCCATGTCTTCTTCCATAAATTTTTAGCTATACATATATTACAAATATTTTTTTTTCATAAAGACACATATGTCATCAGCAGAAGATTGCGGTCGCGTGAGTTATAGTTGCCTGCACTAACTATAACGGGGGAATTTCATTGGTTTTTTATCAGTAAAATTTCCGCTAACTATAACATGTGTGAAACCTATGGTTTTTTCAGTGAATTTGCAAGGTTTTTTAAATGCTAATTCCTAACTATAACGTGTGTGAAACCTATGGTTTTTTCAGTGAATTTGTACGTTTTTTTAAATGCTAAGTTACTTTACGCCATTCGTGGCGTGCGCGCCCACTTAACGCAGTTCGTTCTGTGTGCGCACGGTGCGCTTTGCGCACCGTGCGCGCACAGTGAGCACGCGGTGCGCTTCGCGCACCGCGCGCCCACTTTACGCAGTTAGTGCCGTGCACGCACGGTGGGCACGTTGTGCGCTACGTGCACCGCGTGCCCACGTTACGCTACCCACGTTCGGAGAAGTGTGGCTCAATGATTAGAGTGGCAGACCCTGATGCAGAGGTCTAGCCCGGGACCAGGGTTCAATTCCCCGCCTCGGCGGGTCTTGGGCTCAAAAATTCCACGGACCTGATAATTCTCGCCTCGGTGCCTATTCCAACCATGGAGTCCCACTCTGCAACTCTGGGCAATAGCTTGCTTAATCTCCACAACGGCCCCCACAACGCTAAGGATGCCTGGCCTCCACCTTGGGGGTGCCCAGGAGTGGACGCCTCACAGGGAAAGCCAGGATGGGTTCCACAGCGGTATTCGTACAAGCGCCTTGAGACCCTTGCGGGTGAGTAGTGCGCTATACAAGTATCAAATTTACATTTACATTTTATTTTAGATGGGCCATGTACGCACGATGCGCTTCGCGCACCGTGCGCACATGGAGGACATATGATGCGCTTCGTTGTGAAAGGTAATATTTTAATTTTTCACATCTGTAATATGCCATGCACAAATGGTGCACCTCGGGCACCATTTGCACATGGGGTGGGGAGAGTATGGATAATTTTTTTTTAAAAATTTTTTTTACCGTACGCGTACGGTAAGCGTAATCGGCGAAATTATCGAAAAAATTAAAATTCCGTTTTTGGCCTTGGGGGATCTTTGGGGACTCCCCCAACATGGCTAGGTGCTTAGGAGCTGTCTAAACAGCCCCTTTACATGTTTTTGTCCTTTGTGTTTTAATCCCCACTGAGAGTGCGAGAGAGAAAATGGCGGCCGCCGCTTCCTGGTTTCGACGATTCGAATGTTTACTAAGATCTATCAGCCAATCAGAATCGCACTCGCGCACGTCACCGTACGCGTACGGTAAGCGCACCGTAAGCGCACCGTAAGCTGGCTCAGATATATATATTGATTTAAAGGCTATTTTCTCAGAATCTACTGAACAGATTTACACCAAACCTACAAAAGGCACTTCCTTGACCTGAGGACTACCTCTCTGCCAAATTTCAAGGAACTCTGTTCAGCCGTTCGGGCTGTAGCTGTGTCTAAAGGTCCTATGGAAAAATGCATGGGAAAAACGCGTTTTGGGACCCCCTTTTATCTCAGCCCCCGCTTGACGAATCCCCCCGAGACTTTCAGGGTAGGAGCGGAGCGCAGCGCCCCACCTATTTTGAAAATTTGGCGAGGATTCGTCGACCGGCGCCAAAGTTATTCAAAATAGAATGTTGCGGATTTCCTATGGTAAGAGGGTCCTAACTATAACTACCTACTGGCGACCGCCAGTAGGTAATATATATATATATATATATATATATTACCTACTGGCGGGGTCGCCAGTAGGTAGCTAGAGTTAGGACCTAGTTTCCATAGAAAAAACGTTTATTGTTTTCCCAATAACTTTGGCGCCGGATGACGAATCTTCGCGAAATTTTCAAAACTCATGGGACGCTCCGGTCAGCTCCTATCCTGAATGTTTTGGGGTGATTCGGTAAGCGGGGGCCAAGAAAAAAGGGGGGTCCTAAAACGTGTTTTCTCCATGTTATTTTCCATAGGAAACTTTAGACACGGCTACAGCCCGAACTACTGAACGGAATTACACCAAATTTGGCAAAAAGGCAGCCCTTGGTTCAGAAAGAGCCCTTTTTGTTAAATGGTGTAAATCTGTTCAGTAGTTCCTGAGAAATTTAAAAAAAGATGTTGGAAAATCAATTTCCCATAGGAAACTTTAGACACGGCTACAGCCTGAACTGCTGAACGGAATTACACCAAATTTGGCAAAAAGGTAGCCCTTGTTTGAGAAAGAACTCTTTTTGTTAAAGGGTGTAAATCAGTTCAGTAGTTGCTGAGAAAAAATAAAAGTTTCGATATCTATGGCTACGGTGGATCCGCGGACCCTCCCGACCACAAGCTTTATTCCAATTGGCTGTCAACACTCCAAACAAGGAAGTGTTGGCAGCCATCTTGTGACTTGGTAGAACCGAGTCACAAAAAAAGAGAATAACAACGCAAAAACAAGAAAAGGGCATGCTCAGGGGGTCCCACAAGGACCTCCAGTGCCCAAAAAAGCCTTTTTTTTTTTAAATGACAACATCCACGGAGTATCCGTGAATCCCGCCGCGAAAACAAAAAAAACAAAGCGCGGGCTCTCGCGCTTCGTTATTATTTAGCCCCCCGGTTATGTAAATGTGGGGGCCCAAGGGGACCCCCGCATCCCCGGGGACCGCCACCCCCTGGGACTTGGTTTTTTAATGTTTGCGGGCTCCAAGGCCCCCCCAAGCCCCGGGGACCGACAACCCCGGGGCTTTTATCAAATATTTGCAGGGGGCACACAGCCTCCCCGCAGCTCCGGGGACCGCCACCCCCTGGAACTTGTTTTAAAAATGGTGTGGGGGGCTCGAGCCCCCCCACACGTCCTGGGGATCGCCACCTCCCCGGGGCACTAAAATGCTAATTTGGGGGTCCGTTACGGACCTCCGAGCCCTGGGGACCACCACCTCCCCGGGGCTGTGCATTGGATGGGAGGGGGGCCATGCGGCCCCCCTCCTGGAGCCTGTGATGGCCCTGGGGACTGCCACCCCCCAGTGCTGGCTCCTGCAGTGTCCCGGGGTGCCCACCCCCGGGACACTGCTGTTTGTTATGGCAGGGCAGGAGCTGTGGTTTGGATTTTGGAAGAGAGAGCAGAAAACCTGCTCTCTCTTCCAAAATCTAAACCAGATTGCTTTTCCACACGGAGAGCTGTATGTCAGTGTGGAAAAGCAATGCCGGCTCCCGCAGAAGGCGGGGAGCTGGCTGGGACAGTGGGGGCATTGGGGCTCCCACCACGGTCCCTAACGAGAGGGCAGGCCCCGGGGGAAGGGGTCCCAGGGGCAAAAACTGGCCTGAGGAGGGGGCCACACAGCCACCCTCCAAATATATATATTTTTAAAATAAACACTGGCCATGCCCCAGGGAATGGGGTCTCCGGGGCCGAATATTGCCTCGGGAGGGGGGCCCCGCAGCCCTCTTCCATTTAAAAAAAAATTCTTAAAAAAAAAAAATTACAAAAAGACTTGCATTGCCGAGGCCCTGCCCCCTCCCAGCAACACTCTGCAGACGCACATTTTAAGTAGGGGAATTAATTCCCCTTCAATACTGGGGGTCCCTGGGGGCCAACTAACCCACCAGGTACCACCAGTAAGCGCCACAGGGCTGCATTGCAGAGAGGTGGTCCAGGCCACACCCCTTTTTACACCTCTCTGCAACGCAGCTCTGTGGCGCTTACTGGAGGTACCTGATGGGCTAGGTGGACCTCAGAGACCCTCAGGATTCAAGGGGACTTTATCCCCCAACTTAAAACGTGCCACGGGGTATGGATATAGTTCATGTAGTGTGGCTACTGACTTGAATACACTGTGAGGCATATTTACAAGCCCTTGAAGAGCCAGTGCGCCACTTTTAATATGGGGAAAAGTGACGCGATGGTAAATTAGCTCCTGTGTATGGAGGTTCATGAGTTATAATACTTTGAAGGTGTTGCATAGTTTCTAAATTAAAGGCATAAGTTTAAAAATTATTATTTTTGTGTATTTTAACTTGTCTTTGCAGCTAAAGAACAAATACATTTACATTAATTTGAATGAGGTGCATAAATTATACATTTAAGGTATAACTATAACTGAAGATGTTTGTGTATTTAAGTTTAGTTTTTATAGAAAGAATAAATAAAGTTCTCCTAATTATAACAAAGGTTTAACTTTTGTGTTTTTCATTGACTATATATTTCTGTGATACCTAATATTACGGTTTTTAAGTTAAGCTTGATATACAAATAATTTTTGTTTTCTACATTACTATGTATTACTTTGGGGATTTTCTTTTTGATGAAAATGCTCTATTTGTCTTGTGAAAGGACAGATATATATATATAATATATATAATATATAGATATTACCTACTGTCGGTCGCCAGTAGGTAGTTATAGTTAGGACCTAGTTACTATACGAAAATGGCAACATTCTAGTCGCAATAACTTTGGCGCCCATTGATGAATCTTCGTGAAATTTTCAAAACGAATTCTTTGTTGAGATCAGCTCCTATGTTGAAAGTTTGGGGGTGATTCGTCAAGGGGGGGCCGAGAAAATAGGGGGGTCCCAAAACGTATTTTTTCAAAGTTAATTTCCATAGGAAACTTTAGACAAGGCTACAGGTCGAACGGGTGAACGGAATTACCCCAAATTTGGCAGGGAGAAGGGTCTTGGTCTAGAAAGGACGCTTTTGTTTATTTGGTGTAAATCCGTTCAGTAGTTTTTGAGAAATATCAAAATGTACAGATATCGATATTTGGGAATTCTGCCATCTGATTGGCTGAGGTGTTGCGAGCACGAGCTTGCTGCTGATTGGCTGCGAGTGTTGCGAGCGTTTGCAACTAGGAAGTGTTGGCCACCATTTTGTGATTCCGTTGAAGGGAGTAAGGGGGAAAAAGGGCAAAAAATGTGGGAAAGAGGAGGGTAGGAGCACTGTAACCTCTGTGGGGTGTTTAGGGTGTGCTATAGAGGGGGTGCGAAGTGAACTACTCATACCTACCGGTCTGAAAGTGCTGGGTACGGAAATTAAGTGAGGTATTGCGTAGTCTGATGCTGCTAAGGTGAGGTGCTGCGGAAGTCGGGGATGAAAGCGTGAACCTAAACTGTGTGTCTTATGGTGTGAAGACATGTGCCCTGGCAGCTGCAGCACACCTGTGGAAGTAGTGTCAGCATGTGTTTATACCTACTAGGACGAATTACTGAATCCTACTGGTTTGAAAGTTCTGGGGTACAGAAAATATGTGAGGTATTGTCTAAAGTCTCATGGTGCTAAGCCTAGGTGCTGCCGGAGTCGAGGATGAAAGCGTGAGTCCAAACTGTGTGTCATATGCTGTGAAGTCATGTGCTCTGGCCGCTGTGCCACATCTGTCAAGTAGTGTCAGCATGTAGTTATACCTACTCGGAGGAACTTTTGTTTTGAACATTGTAACTTGTGTATGGTGCTTAGGGGGTGTTATACAGGGAGTGCGAAGGTAAATTTTCACGTATCAAATCAATACGGTATTTGTAAAGCGCAAACTACTCACCCCTATGGGTCTGAAGGCCCTCGAGGCCGGCGTGGAAATTATGTGAGCTATTGCCCAGAGTCACATGGTGCTGAGCTGAGGTGTCCAAAGGTGTCCTTCATAAGCATTTCCAAACCTACCCCAGTCAATGTGCCTAGGTCATTTCCACCACAATGCACAATCATGATGTCAGGGTGTGGAAGATGCAAAGAGGTTTTAACCAAAGGTAGCAATTGGTACAACTTCAATCTTCTCTGTGTAAACCGTTTAATGTCCACATTTTGTAAACCTAGGTCTAAGTCAATACGTCTGTGTTCTGCATACCTGAAAATATAGCTATGTCCTACGATCCACACTAGCATATTGAAGGTATGGTTGGAAGGTATGGAAAGATGTATGTAGCTCATACAGTTCCTTGGTAGAATAAGAGATATGTTTAAAGATGGGGAAGTACTTTTTTTTGCCATACAAAACGATACGTGATTGGGAGGTGAAAAGCATTATTTTTTAAAAGTAGGGTGCACATTCGTTTTGTGGAAAAGCATCTTTGTGATTGGTTAAGAAAAAGCAGTTTCAACGTGGAGTACATATCATAGGACAAAATTTGCTCAACTGAACCACAGCTGCTACTTGCATTTGGAAGGCACTGTTCGAACTTAAAACAATCGCGAACTTCTAATGTGCACGTGCCGTTAAATGTTCGAGAAAATGTTGCAAAAAAATATCGTTAAGTTTAAAAAAAATTATGAACTTTTAACCTGCACGTGTTGTAGAATGTTCTAGAAAGTGTGTTGATAGAATACGTTGCACTTCTGACTTCTATGTGTTGTTGAATATTTAAAAAACGGTTTATATGGAAAATTAAAAAGAGACCAATAGAGAGAAGTTTTGAAACCTAAAAGAATCAAGGAACTATTCTAATTCGTTCTTTACATGTGTTTATGTGTGGAGCAACAAAATTATAGACGCAACAGCAACAGGAACAGGAAGAAGCAGGGAGTGGGGGGACGGGGGGGAGATGGGCAGAATGGCACACATGCACAATTAAGTACAGCACAAGTATAGACAAACAATGGCCAAAATGAAACACACCAACAAGGAGCACAAGTCACACAACCCACCAACATCACACCACTGAACGAGCATAGAAGTGAAAACCACGCTGCATTCATACAGGATGTGTACAAAGGCTGGTCGTTGGTGTTGTGGGATGTCTACAACGGTGGTTATCATGGATGAGATGCCCAGCACATGGCACATGGGCGAGTTCACTGTGTGTTACATTGCCAAACAGCTGCTTCTCCCTCCCACGAGCCCCACACTTTTCTACGGTGCGCTGTTGTATCTCGTGCACTCGTACGGCACACCATTGTAATGCCTATTCGCGCATGACCTGCTACATTCAAACTACACCATCACAGTGCAGTTTGGAGGTGGTGCATGGCACTTTACAACATCGAGTGCTGCGGCCTTCGTGGCAGGCCACAACAGAACACAGAGACACACTTACCGCACTTCCTGTACATGGACATGTCTGAGACACCCTGTTCCCTTTGCCAGATAGGCACACCCCTGCGCTGACCTGTGTACTCTGGACCAGCACATGCCGGAGGATGCATGCGTAGTTACATATCCAGGCTCACTGCCAACGCTGAGGTGACAGCACACTGTGATGTTGCAGGGCTCGTGCCTATCATGCTAAGACAATGACCACAGGGACACACTTGCTCAGATGCAGGTTTGGGGGGCGTTGGCAGTCCTGGAGTTGTTGCGAGGAGTCTTGTGGCCCTCATGGCTATCCCTGCATCATGCTCATTGATTCTAAGGCACCTGTGGGTGTTCTGGTGTGGGTCTTGGCTGTGTTCCGTTTCATGGGGCAGGTAGTCGTCCTGCTTAACACCAGCAGAAAGCAGGTGTAAAATACCTGGTGCTAACGTGGCTTATCGCCGGAATTTGTTTTGCATTACAGTTGGTGCGAAAGTTGTGATGTGATTTTTTTAGTGTACAGAACAATATACGAACTGAGCAGTGTATCATCAAGATCCAGCACTATTCCCAATCAATATAAATACAATGAGAGTTCTTAATTGATTTTGTGTGTACACTGTAAGTGCAGCCACTACCTCAGTGCAATTCAATACAGGATTTTAGTATTTAGAATAAATTGCAAAGGTGCACCTCATGTCTTTTTGTACGGGAACGGCTAGTCTGCATTTCATTATCAGCACTTTAATGGAAGTAAAGTTGAGATAAATCTAACACACTATTATTCAGAAGTTGGTGTAAACTGCAGACATCACCAGTATTCCCACGATAAGTGCCCAAAATTTAACACCATGGTGGACTCCATCAAATAACAGTAATAAGAACAAGAAAGAGTCACACACCAGTGAAGAGAACAACCAAAAACATTATTAATTTTTTTTAAACTTTATTTTTATATAAATATATATGTAAATGATAAACGAAAAACTATTTGCAAATTTTTTTAATTAACATATATATAAATGATAAACTAATAAAATGTAACAAAAATAATAGAAAACAAGAAGGCGGAACACTCCTGTGGGGACCATGAATGTCGACGACAGAGCCTGGAAAATAAAGCACAAAATAAGGACGTGTGTAATGGGCATATCAAGGGAGAGAGGCACAGAGAAACAGAGAAGGAAAAAAAAGCCAGAGAGAAAAAGAGAGGTAAAGAAAGAAAGGGAGAGAGAAAGGGAGAAGGAAGAGAGAGAGTTAGAGAGATAGAAGGAAAAGAAGGAAGAGAGAGAGAGAGAGAGAGAGAGAGAGAGAGAGAGAGAGACACTGCCGCCTCTGCACATCCATGAGCAAATAATTACCTGGTGCCACCGGAGTGTGCAGCAGTGGGCACTCCACATGCCCGTCCAAACTCCGCGCATCCCTGATATGTCACTGAGTCCTGAGTCATGAATGGCGGAGACAACATCAGCTTCTCCACAGATCTCACAGATGTTGCTGAGTCCTGAATGGCGGAGACCACATCATCTTCTCCACGTCCCGGCTGATCTGCGTCTGTTCGCGCACCTGTCTCGCCTAGCGCCAGCAATACTGCCCGTTTGAAAAATGGCAGGATATGCTACTCTGAAGAGCTATTGCTCAGTATTGCTAAGAGGGGTCAGGGGGGCATCAAACGGTTTTAATGTGCGGCCTGATTAACAGCAGATCCCTGATAAAACACCATCAAGAGGTATCCAGTCTGTTAGAAGACATGGATCTGGACGTTTTTTTTATTACAGAGACCTGGGCCAGTACGGATCGTTCCGTGGAGATTGGTTTTGCCTGCCCAGAAGGCTATAAAATATTTCACAAACCCATGGCCTCAGGAAGAGGAGTGGGGGTCGGGGTAATTTTTAAGGAGAGATGGAACTTCGCACCCTTTCAGGTGAAAGAGGTCGCAGGGTTTGAGCTATTAGGTTTCACCCTGCAAGAGCCAAAGGGAAGGCTGCTGACTGGCCTGGTGTGCTATAGACCCCAGGGTCTGGATACTCAGCACCAGGTATTACTCGATACATTTGCTGCTTTGACCTTGACACACTCCAGAATGCTGCTCCTAGGAGATTTTAATCTATGGGACACTGGGAGTTTAGGGAGCCATTTGCGAGATCTGCGACAAATATGTGAGAACTCTGGTCTACACCAGTTAATACAAGAGCCAACACACCGGGGAGGTCACGTGCTGGATCTCGTGTTTGCAAATCAGACGGAGACAGAAGTGATCAATATACTGCCCCAAAGTTGGACCGACCACTTCCTAATCCACTTTAGGATCACCACACCTAAGGTTACAAAGAACAGGAATGGTCAAACAACCTACGGATGGGGAAGAGACTGGGCTAAATTGCCAAAAGATAGATCAGATCCTCTATTCCCTAACCAGACTCTCTTTGATCCAGGTGATTCAGTGGACAAGAACTATCACACTTACAGTAACTATATCACTAACATCCTAGATAGATATGTCCCCATGAAAAGGATCAAGAACAGGAGTAAACCTTCAGCCCCTTGGTTTAGCGAGGAGCTGAAATTACTACGGAACACCCGCCGGCAGGCTGAGAGGAGGTGGCGTAGATCATACTCAGAAACAGTCAGGAAATCACTGAAACTAGTGCAGGCTCAGTATAAACAGACTATCACCAGGGCCAAATCACTTTTCTATGCCAGTTCCATTCTACAAGCATCTAATGGCATGTAGGCTCTTTTTAATATCATTAGAGACCTCTCCAGCCCTGCCTGTTTGGCCAATAGTGCCGGCATCACAGAATTTATGCGATGAAGTCGCCACTTTCTTTGATGAAAAGATTGCCAAAATTGTTGGGGGGCTCGATCTGGGTACTACCAGTAGTCAGATATTAGATGAGGAAGCTTGGAGTGAAACATCGATTGAGCACTTTCAACCTCTCACTGAAGAGCTCTTTAACAGTCTTGCTCAGGAGGTGTCCTCCGGATCCCCCCTAGATCCCCTTCCGCACAGGATCTGGAGGGAGCATGGTCCTGAAATATTCCCATGGTTGCGACTAATATGCTGCCAAACTCTGAGGGAAGGAGTAGTCCAAGAAGTATGGAAGCAGGCAGTGGTAACTCCCCTGCTAAAGAAGCCTTCCTTGGATTCAACAACTCCAGCTAATTTTAGGCCCATATCCCTACTGCCTTATCCTATAAAAATCCTGGAAAAGGCTGTCCGCAAGTCCCTGTCGAGTTACCTTGAGGAAAACCATCTACTGGACAGGGATCAGTTTGGGTTCCGTCCAGGCCATGGGACGGAAACCGCTTTGGCAACCGTGTTGGACAAGCTACGAATGCGAGCCGACAATGATGACTCCTCGGTGTTGATATTACTGGATATGTCGGCCGCATTCGACACGGTTAGCCACACAGTGCTGATAGGAAGGCTGGAGAGACTGGGGGTGAAAGGCTGTGCGTTGAAATGGATGCAATCATACTTGTCAAATAGACAACAAGTTGTAACCATGGCACCATTTGCATCCCCTAAGTCCCTGGTCTGCCATGGAGTGCCTCAGGGCTTGGCAATAAGTCCTATTCTTTTTAAAGTTTACCTACGCCCCCTGATTCCCATTATAAAATCATATGGGATTGACTTGGTTAATTACGCCGATGGCACCCAATTGGTGTTTTCCCTGGAAGGGAAGCACGCGGTGTCTATGGATACCTTTCAAGAATGCATGCGTCGGGTTTCAGACTGGCTTAAAGTAAACTCTTTGCAGTTCAATGGGGGGAAAACTGGGCTGTTATACTGCTCTGCAGCAAGACTGTCAACGCCCCTACCGTGTGAGTTTAGACTCACGCTGGAGGACGACCCCCTGGTGCCAGCTAAAACAGTACGCAACCTGGGTGTCATGGTGGATGAAGATCTTCAGATGCTGTCACAGGCTAATAAAACAATCAGTGTTTGCTTTGCCTTGCTAAAAGCACTTCGGCAGATTTTATCACTCTTACCCAGTGAGGTTAGACCCCTGGTGGTGAGGAGCATAATTTTGAGTAGACTGGATTATTGCAACTCCCTGTATCTGGGTGCTCCTCAATATATACTGCAGGGGCTGCAAAGAGTGCAGTCTATAGCAGCCAAACTGGCACTTAATAGGCAGCGCAGCTCCTCTTCCACCCTGGCTCTGAGGGACCTTCACTGGCTGCCCATCAGGGATAGAATTAGCTTTAAATCCCTATGTATGGTATATAGAACACTGCATAGTACAGGTCCGGTGTCTATGCAAGAGAGATTCATCTGGTACAAGCCTACTAGACGTCGCTCTTCTAGTGCAAACCTGGCAACTACTACCAGATTCAAAAAATCCAGGATGGGAGGTAGAGCCTTCGGCACAGCAGCATCACGTCTTTGGAATGAGCTACCCCAAAACATCAGACAAGCGAACTCCCTGCTAGGCTTCAGAAAAAGCCTAAAGACCTGGTTATTTGCCAGGAATGAGAAGTAATGCTTCCTGATAACAGTCAGGCCTGTTTCCGTTGATCCTATCCGCCTTGGTCTTAAAGCGCCAGGATACCCATTGGGTGACAGTCTGCGCTTTACAAGTATGCCATACAATATAATACAATACATGTCACTGAGTCCTGAGTCATTAATGGCGGAGACCATATCAGCTTCTCCGCGGCCTGGCAGATCTCACACATGTCGCTGAGTCCTGAGTCATCGATGGCGGAGAGCACATCAGCTTTTGGGGCCGCTAAGCCTGTGGAACTCAAGTGTGTGCATGTGGTGGTAGGCCCCTGATGGCCATATGAGGTTTGGGTGGTACTAACCTTGTGCATCTGAAGTCCTCGCCAAGGGGTGGTAGGCCCCTGATGGCTATACAGATCAGGGTGCGACTAACCTTCTGCGCAACTTTTCAAAGACTCTTTATGGTTGCGACACATGGAGCGTCCGCCATCTAGTCAGCACTGGCAATAAAGGAAGTGACGTTGTCGATCTATTATATTTGCGTGGTCAAAAGGCCTGTGATGCATGTGCCGGATGGGTGTGGTGTGTGTGCAAACCTGCCCTGAGGGAGTAGCCGTGAGATGTTGAGAACTAGACTACTGACCAGCACACCAACAACGAGTACGCCTGCGACAGGTAGCTATGTGGGGCCAACTTCGGAACATAATCGCAGTGGCGTAGCGTAGCGTGTGACAGAACAGGGCAGGGATAGCTACAATAACGCGGACGGCTCGTAGTACTGCGTCTGTGAGTCGAGCGTACGGGCCACAGCTGGCCCTCTGCGAGCCTGGGTGTGAACTATTTATAACTCACACTACATAAGCATTGAAAAACCATTTTGTGTTTCAGTCCGTCAGCTGGATTTTGTCCGAGGCATTTCTGAAAACATATCGGAGTTCTTTCTGTGATAGATACCCCTTTGACGCTGCCTCTCCCCACATCAGGAGGTAACGCACCCTCTTCCCACATTACCCTCATACCCCCAACAACCTTCTTGGTCCTGGGAGTGTCCCTGTGCGGTTGGACAAGAAGAATCTTAGTCATGTATAGATTTACATATACAAAAAAATATTTAAAGAAAAGAATAACAAATAAGACTGAAGGGAGTCTGGTGCTGTGGTCGCAGCCACAAAGTTGGGGTCACTGCCATTCAGGACTAAGGACACAGTTACACATGTGGGATCGGCTTGTGTTAAAGAGGGTTAGTGGGACTACGTGTCGCCGGCCTTGCATATCGAAATATGCGTCACTGATCGAAGGGACTGTGGTGCTGTGGTCAGTGCCACAGACTTGGGGTCACTGCCATTCAGGACTCAGGACACAGTTACACATGTGGGATCGGCTTGTGTTAAAGAGGGTTAGTGGCACCAAAAGTATTGAAACTGCATGAGCCTGTGATGATGCTTGGTGTGGATGGGCCGCACTGGGAGCAATATGTCTTGGCTACTGGACTGCGCCAAGTGGAATCAGGACTCTATCTGAATTGTGAGGCGTGCTGACCATAGTGTAGGCCAGAGGCAGAGGTGAGCAAGGGCCCACAGCCACATGCATACGTTGGTGGCCCCACCGGCCTGTGTAGTGGAGGTTCAGTGGCACCACGTGTCGCCTGCCTTCCATATGCAAATACCCCTCACTAATCGGAGGGAGTGCGGTGCTGTGGTCGCTGTTATGAAGTTCGAGTCACTGACGTTCAGGACTCAGGACACAGTTACACATGTGGGATTGGTTTGTGTTGAACAGGGTTAGTGGCACCACATGCTGTTGTCCTTGCATATGGAAGTATGCCTCACTGATGAGAGGGAGTCTGGTGCTGTGGTCACTGCCACGGACTTGGGGTGACTGTCATTCAGGACTCAGGACACAGTTACACATGTGGGATCGGCTTGTGTTAAAGAGGGTTGGTAGAACTACGTGTCACCGGCCTTGCATATGGAAATATGTCTAACTGATCAAAGAGTATGCTGCTGTGGTCACTGCCACGGACTTGGGGTCACTGCCATTCAGGACTCAGGACACAGTTACACATGTGGGATCGGCTTGTGTTAAAGAGGGTTAATGGGACTACGTGTCGCCGGCCTTGCATATCGAAATATGCCTCACTGAGCAAAGGGAATCTGGTGCTGTGGTCGCTGCCATGGACTTGGGGTCACTACCATTCAGGACTCAGGACACAGTTACACATGTGGGATCTGCTTTTATTGGAAAGTGTTAGTTGGCACCACGTGTCCAAAATTCAAATTGTGAGGTCTGCTGCCCGCAGTGTAGACTGCTGAGTGTTCATTTGTACTTGAAAATGAATTTGATCATTGTAATAAAGCTATAAATGATATAAAAAATGTTCAATAAGAAAGGATACTGAAAGGATATCATGGAGATTTGAGGCCTGTAATAGTTACTTGCCTAGTGGACTCTGTAGTTAATGAATGAAGAAATAATTTTCATTGTGAGCCCTACTGAGTGCAGTGTAGGCGTATGATGAAAAGATTAAATAAGTATAGAACACATTGACAAAGTGTTGTATTTTCTGAGTTCAATCTTGTTAGAAATTAGCATTTAAAATTGTACTGTAGACTGCTATTCCATGTTAGTTTGCATTTGAAGATTAATTTGGTCATTGTAGTAAAGCTATAACTGATATAAAAAAACAATTCTTGAAGCGGGGATACTAAAAGGATAATATGTAGGGTTTAGGACTGTGATAGTTAGTTGCCTACTGGAGTCTGTAGTTGCGTATGGAAATACCCCTCACTGATCAAAGGGAGTGTGGTGCTGTGGTCGCTGCCATGGACTTGGGGTGACTGCCGTTCAGGACTCAGGACACAGTTACACATTTGGGATTGGATTGTGTTAAAGAGGGTTAGTGGGACTACGTGTTGCCGGCCTTGCATATCGAAATATGCCTCACTGATCGAAGGGAGTGTGGTGCTGTGGTCGCCGCCACAGACTTGGGGTGACTGCCGTTCAGGACTCAGGACACAGTTACACATGTGGGATCAGCTTGTGTTGAACAGAGTTATTGGCACCACGTGTCTCCGCCGTTGCATATGCAAAAATGCCAAACTAATCAGAGGGAGTATGCTCCTGTGGTCGCTGCCATGGACTTGGGGTCACTGCCATTCAGGACACAGTTCCACATGTGGGATTGTTCGGCTTGTGTTGAACAGAGTTATTGGCACCACGTGTCGCCACCGTTGCATATGGAAATATGCCTCACTGATCAAAGGGAGTCTGGTGCTGGGGTTGTCTCATGGAGTTAGGGTCACTACCAATCAGGACTTAGGACAAAGTTTCACATGTGGGATCGGCGTGTGTTGAAGACGGTTAGTGGCACCATTTGTCGCCAGTCTTCCACAGTGCAGGCCAGAGGAGCAAGGGCCCACAGCCACGTGCATACGTTGGTGGCCCCAATGGCCTGCGTAGTGCAAGTTCAGTGGCACCACGTGTGGCCGGCCTTCCATATGGAAATACCCCTCACTGATCGAAGGGAGTCTGGTGCTGTGGTCACTGCAATTCAGGACTCAGGACACACTTACACATGTGGGATCGGGTTGTGTTGAACAGGGTAAGTTGGCACCACGTGTCATCGGTCTTCCACAGTGTAGGCCAGAGGCAGCAGTCAGCAAAGGCCCACAGGCAGGTGACGTTGACTTGAGCTGCACAGATTGGGAGCATGTGGTCTTCTTAACCCATTATAGTGTCTTACACAATTTGTGTCGCTACTAATCTTGAATTGTGAACTGTGTAACCCCAGTGTAGGGCGGAGGCAGTGGTCAAGATGGACGCATGCGATGATGCGTGGTCTGGGCGGGCCACACTGGAATCAAAGTGTCTTGTGAACTGGACGGCGACATCTGCAATCGCCACTGCATCTGAATTGTGAGAGCTGCTGTCCGCAGTGTAGATCAAAGGCAGTAGTCGGTACAGACATTGTGCTGCTGGGTTCACAGGGGACCTGTGTCGAGGAGGCCCGCGGTTATGGCGGCAGCCACATGCCAGGGTGAGGGCTGCCGCTGTGACAGACTCGTTAGTCTTCCCTCCAGTGAACTACGCATAGGGCCTGGCCTATTTATTCATACTGCTACGCTGGAGTGGCACACGTTGGAGCAGCCCACTCCGCTTCCGCTTCCAGGGGGGACAACACAGCTACATGACCGAGATCTTCCCCACTGCCTGAAGTAACATGGTTGCGTCCACTGTGCACTACACTACAAGTATCAACAGTATAACTCCACATGGAGAGGTTTGTGCTTTGCATAGTGAGATCTGTGCAGCACATCAGCGTTACACTTGGCATTGTGTGCTTTATGGTTGAAGGGGGACTTGCCTCCTTCATATATAGTTAGTTGCCACATCTCCCAACATTCAGCTATTGTGTGGCTGAGGGGCATGGTGTTTTGGGAAGGTCCGTTGTCCTGTTTTGCACTGCCTTGTTGGTAGTAGGGGGGGTGGTGCGGGGGGGAGGTTCTGGTGGTTGTGGCGCTGGTCTTGTTGCGTGTCGGACCTGCATGATCAGTAGCTCTATCACGTGTTGGTCTTTAGATGTGGCTGTGAGTTGGGTCCAATTCACGGAGTAGATAGTCGACCTCCTTACACCAGTTAAAGGTTGCTGTTAATTTTTTACTGCTAACTCGGCTTATCGCCTGCTTTTTGGATCGCATTGCAGATTTGGCTGGTCGCTGAAAATATGGGGAAGTGGTGTTTTCGTGTTTTTTTTGCACGGGAATGCCTACTTTGCATTTCATTCGCGTTAGTTGTGACTCTCGTTTGTGGCGATTTTGTTGGCGTAAGGTATCAATGGAAGAGTAGTGAGATTTGCAGTTTTCACCAAGTTGAGAATGGGTTGATAATTAAAAAACACAGAAAAAAAAGATAGGTTTAATGAACATTATAATTAGATATTAGCATTTAAAAAACCTTTGAAATTCACTGAAAAAACCATAGGTTTCAGGCACGTTATAGTTAGAAATTAGCATTTAAAAAACCTTAGTTGGAAACACCCACAGCCGCCTACCTTGGCCAAATGGAGTGCTGGTGTGGACTGGTGTGCGGCCCAGGAACGGACTCTCTTTCAGGCAAGGGGCTGTCCCAAGAAATACCGTAGGGTATGGGGGAAATGGTTGGGCAATGTATTCTGACTGGGTGTTTTGGGGGGGGTGGGGGCAGGGGGTGGGGCTTCGGGTGGGGGCGGGGGGGGCTGGATCTCACTCCGTGCGATTGTACAGTGGTGGCTTGTCAGGCTCAATGTTTCTTTTGCAGTGTTTTAAAATCCAATAAAACTTGTTTATCAAAAAAAAAAACCTTAGAAATTCACAGAAAAAAACATAGGTTTCAGGCACGTTATAGTTAGAAATTAGCATTTAAAAAAGGCTAGAAATTCACTGAAAAAACCACAGGTTTCAGGCACCTTATAGTTAGAAATTACCATTTAAAAAACATTTGGAATTCACTGAAAAAAACATAGGTTTCAGGGATGTTATAGTTAGTTGGACATTTCACTCATAGAAAACCATAGAAATTCCCCTGTTATATTTAGTTGAGCTAACTATTAACTCGCGCCCCCGCAATGCACTGCTGATGACGTCACATATTACATCATTCATGACATGGTCAATGACATCACTGATGATATCTCAAATGACATCACTGATGACATCACTGATGACATCATCCAGTGAATGTGTGTTTCTATAAAATGTAAATATGTTTATATATATATGCCAAGGTGTATTGAAGAATGAAAGGGTGTATAAGAGTCAGGATAGTTGATTAAGTAGTAGTAGTATTAAGTAAGTAGCGGCAGCTCGCGAATTAACCTCTCTTGAACTTACCACTTGTAAGTGTTAGTGAGGAAAAAACTCCGCCGCGCAATGCTGAGCGGAGTTATCTACACTCCGCGAGCTCCGAAGAGCGCGTAGTGCAGAAAACTCCACAAACTCCGCAAACGGAGCGGAGTTCACCGCCCAGGCCTACTTACCACACAGGCTGGCGGAGCGGCAATGAATTATTGGTACGGAACCAGAAACCTCTGTCCTCCAGGAGAGGGAACACGTGAGAAGACGAAGCAAAATGAGGGCAGGAGAGGCGAGGAGGGAGGGCCCGAGACGGTAAAAGTCGATAGAAATAATAGAGGCAGTGCCTGATGGAACATAAAAAGTCATGGTAACCTTACACCTAAGATGTTTACATTAATACGAATGTGGAAGCCTTTATATGTTCAAAATGTATTAAATATAGTATTTCAAATCTTTAGTAAATTTGCAATCAATATTTCCAAACTTTACTTGAAACCTACAAATTTTTCCTTTTTTTTTTTTAAAGTTCAACATTATTGCGAGTTGAAATGCTACAATTTTAAATGACATCCTCCTCATACTTTTACAGAATTGACATCTTAAGTGCTGTGGTTTTATAACACTTGTAAAAAGGAAAATATTTTAAATATTATGAAAGCAAAAACATTGAAAAAAGTGCAGAAACATGAATGTGAGCTTCAATATTAATTTGAAAAGCCTCTTTCATAATAAGTTTCTCCACGAATTTTAGAAGCTTGCAACTTTGAAATGTAAAGCTGAGTACGGCCCTATTTGACAAATACTTTCCTACGTGGAACAAAAGATACGTGGGGCCATATTATCAAGGAATGGCGATAACATTATCGCAGCTTTAGCGCAGGAAACTGCCGCTAAAGCGGCGATAATGGGCTTGATAATATGCCCTTGTGAATTCCCATAGTTTCCTGCCGCTAAAGCGGTGATAATGTTATCGCCGTTCCTTGATAATATGGCCCGTGCACTTTTACATTGTACTCAATATACAGAATAATTCATATAGAGCAGTATGCAACGATCATTGCATAACCTTTTCTACTGTATGTTTTTTTTCTCTTAAGGGTTATAGTTATAGGAAATATGTATGGTTCTCGGTCAATAGTGATTCCTAGCATTTCTGAAAACTACACTGTTATATAATTCAAGCCTGACATATGTGGTATATTGAATGATGTCACTAGGAAAGAAAACAAGGCCAAAATTAACGTTGCACAACATATTATTTTTCAATTTCCTAGCTTTTGCAACCTGAACTTTCCTTATCAAAGATTATTTTTAATAAATTATGATTCCTTTGAAAACATTTCGTTAACTGCAATCCAAACATAGTAGTATGAACTATAAATCTATATTATTTGTCAGGTTTAGAAATTAAGGCAGCTGTGTAAACTTGGAAAAGGCAAATTTGTCCAACTTTGATATTATCATGGCTTGTGGACACTTCATAAAACTAAGTTTGTCGAAAAGTGAAATTAATATGTTATATGATGATATATAAAGCGCTTTGTGCAGCCCTCAGGCACCACCAGAGCTCGTGGGAGTGCTGGGACCATGTGCTAAAACAGATATTACATTTCAGACCCGGATCCAGACATACAGACGTGGGCTGAACAGATGGATTTTCCGGTATTTTGAAAGTGCTGAGTTTTTTCTTGCTTAAGTGGAGCAATATTGATGGATTGGACCACTGGATTTGAGGTTCCAGGTCTATTAAGACTTTGCACAGGGTTTCTGTCACAAAAGAGAGGCAAAGCTGGCACAAAGTGTTATGTTGGGATTTACTTTCCAAAACAAATCTTGATTTGTGTTGTTAAGGTTCAGGGCCGGACTGGCCGTAGCGGGCTCGGGCAATCCCCCGGTAATCTGCACGGGTGGGGGCCGGTTTTGGGCCCCTGGGGGCCGTTTTTGTTACAGGGCCGTTTTTGCAGCATAGCTGCAAAACCGGCCCTGTAACAAAATCGGCCAAAAACCGGCCCTGGCAAAGAGCTCAGCAGCACCCCCACCCTCCGGGGGGGGGGGGGGGCAGCCGAGCACTTTGCCTGGGCCGGTCAGGTTTCTAAACTAACGCAAAGCAGCGAGTAATCTTCTACTTTGTTCTACTTTTCTTCAAGTGACCTTTCCATGGGTGTTACTTAGGCGTTCTCATGCAACCATACATTATTTTTGATACAAAGCCCTATCTACAAAAAAATGTAGACGGGCTTTGCAACAAAAATGTATGCCTTCTTCAGGCAGACATAAAATTTGAGAAAAGTTTCTTTTTATTAAAACCTTTCCAACTTTCCATGTGTGCTGCACTCTACAGCACACGATCAAAGGGGATAATGTATTAAACTATGTCCAAGCATTGATTTTGTCCTGGAAGGGAACCCTAAACAAAATCTATGCTTGATATCACACACATTACAGTTGCTTTTCATATTACTTGCACAATATCCCACATCTTTGCCACCCAGAACCACCTCTCTCAATGGGTCTCAGTCCATTACAGCAGGACTCCTGTCCTGTAAAGCTGACTCCAGCCTGTGTTCATAATGATCGAACGTAGCTCTGCTCAGACACCCAAGATGCACAACTGACCCATATTTCACCAACCTCCGCCACTCATTCAAACTATCTTCTCAGAAACCTCTCCAACACACAAACACATGTGCATACACGCAGACACAGAGAGACCCGAGCACGCACATGCAAGTGCATGCGCAGACACACACAAACACACACAAATACATACGTACACTGCAGTACAGAAAAGGTGGAAACCAGATTCTAATTCAACCAGTTTGAAGAGTCAAAACCCAGACAACAACTTGCATATGAACATTTTTATGTTATTACATACATCGATTTTTTCTTTGTATTGAACTTGGTGCTGGTTTAAACTGCCAGCTTTTGATTGTATACAAAACAATTTAATCTCTGGGTTTCATTTATCATATTCAACCTAAATGTAACTGAGTAAACGGTAACCTTTAAAGCAGTGCTCCATTCACAAAAAACACGTGAAGGGACTCAAAGTCTAACTTATCAGCCCATAGCCATTGCTGCCAAATGCCAGGAGTGTGTAATATCAAGGGTGTGTAGACTAGATTCTACCTCTTTCCTCTTTTTTTACACAACCCTACACTTGCTCTTTATCTCACTCTAGCAGGCTCCTTTGCACCCCTTTGCCACTGTTTGGCTCTAACGTTCCCTCCTTTTACTCTTCCTTTTCTGCATTTATGTCTTGCTTTGTCAAAGCCTGATGATGAAAAATAACTTGTAGCTCCCAAAATGAATGCTTGTTCTCACCAACTGCAACCACTAGCACAGATTAAACTCTGCTTCTATGGAAAATGTCAAATGATAACACTGAGGTGAGGTTCAACTGAACGCGATTGTCAGTTCTCATAGACAACGACATTGCTTCTTTTAAGAAGACATCCTCTAAGAAATTTATCACACCCTCCATAGTCGGTGAGGTCGAATAATGACTAGGCTAACTATTTGGAAAAGTAATCATCCAGGTCACATGGACAGCAGCCCATTAATCATATTCAAACCACTGGTGGCTAGATGTTCCCCAGAACTCTCTTTCACTTTTGGACATTTTACAATCTAAACGTGCAACCGTGGGATCTATGCTGCTGGGAGCAGCATAAGGTTAGCTCCACCATTATACATCCCAACATACCATAAACATGCATTTAGCATTTTTCCTGTGTGGCCTAACGACATTAATGAAAAGTGTTGTGTTTGACTTCATTATTGAAGTGCATTCACTGTAGAATTAGAAAATTAATATACACTGTGTACCTTAATTCATTAAACAATATTTACTGTTTAGATGACTGAGTAGAAACCATCCACACGACAAAAGAATGTTTACTTTAGAAACAAAAATGAATTATGTTGTGTGTGCACTAGTGTTTGGTGTGTTTCATCTAGCTGTAGTTCTCAGTCATGCTTACACAAGCATATTCAAGATTTGACTGTATGCCCCATGTAATATGCATCTAATGTACTGACATTTTATATTCATTTTATGAAAGTGCAGACATATATTAAAATTTGCACAGGTGATTTAATACTTTAAAGTTGTCTTGCTGTGTCTGAACTACTAGTTAGTTTCATACTGGTAGACCTAAACTTCTTTAGGCTGTTGGGTTTCCCGTGTATTATTCTGTATCTTAACAATCTTGCGAACCTTAACTTGACTGGTAGC
This sequence comes from Triturus cristatus, assembly GCF_964204655.1. Lineage (NCBI taxonomy): Eukaryota > Metazoa > Chordata > Amphibia > Caudata > Salamandridae > Triturus > Triturus cristatus. The sequence continues at coordinate 1,531,113,617 of NC_140590.1, read as the reverse complement.
TTGTAATAAACCTTTTTGATTATAGTCACTGATTCTGGGCCCTTATTGTGTAGCCAAATGGGTTACACTGTTAATTGAAATTGATTTATGTAATGCTAACTCCCATCACCTCTCAGGTGGAAATAAATTGGAGGAAAAATGGTGGGGGGGTGTTAGCCCAGAGCACTGGATCAACTTGGTAGCACGTCGGATGGTTTCCCACTATTGTGAGGGAGTTAAGGTGTTCCATTTTGTAACTGCCCAAGCCCAGTCCAAACCCCAAAAGTCCATGTTTCGGTGGGAGGATTGATGGAGTTCCAATGGTTTGGAAATAATTTGTAGCAGCTGAACATGAGTTATAGGTCTGAGCCACAGGCCAGGGCCTATAATCAGACTGAGTGCCTTTCACAACTGGTATAGCCCGACGTGGAAGGGCTATAAAGGTATTAGAACATTCCACCCACTAAGGGTAGACGTTCTAAATTTAAAAGGGAGAAAAATGAAGACAAACATTGAAAAAATGGACCTGTGGGCTTATACAAGCCAATATAAGCCTGGACTATTCCATTGTCTTCAATGGAGCTCTCAACATTCCAATATTCTAATATAAATTGACAGTTTATGTATTTTTTTATCTTTGGTCGCTGTGACGTGCAATGGTGATTGAAGCCTGTTTCTCATTGATAAAATGGGCCACGGCTTCAAAGTGTGCTCTCAGACCTTCAATGAAAGCAGGGACATGGCATTGTGGTTGATCGCACAACAGACTTATGCATACTCTGCAGAAATCTGTATTTGATCTTAAAATCTGAAATTCAAATCCAAGCTTCTCCAAATATCCTATTTTCCTTCTTGCGCCAACATAAATGAGAAGCGTTGAGTTTGGAAGCAATAAACATCCATTATCCATTAATTGCACCAAGACACCACTGGGGGTGAATGTTTTCACTACAATTATGTCTGCTATGTATTGTAATGAAAATATCCTAGGGCCTCAGTTCGAGTTTGGCAGATGCCGGGCAGGAAACAAAACAAAAAACACTGAGCATGTCAGGGCCATTTGTTTTTTATTTTTCAATGACAAACACCTGTTTTTGGAAAATACCTTCCTCCTGCTGTAACTCACTTTGGAAATCTGTGTGCTGTCATGCCAGCACAACACCACAGTGTGACAATGTTCATGATACATGTGAACTTTATGAAGGGGATAGTTCTGCTGGAGTCAGTCACATCTGGAAGGATGGGAATGGCTGATTGCACACACTGAGTTATACAGTTGTCACTTTTAATCCTGGAAGGTACAGAAGATGGTAGTGGGAATCCGAAGTGGTCTTAATCAGGTGGTTTAATGAATTAATAAATCCAGGTACTTCCACAAATCTCTTTTTCTCCCAAAGGCTCCTCCGGCTAAAAGGAGATGAGGTCTCTGAGTGATAAGGGCAAGGAAGAAATTAAAAATAAACAGTAGAATTAGGATCAGACACCACAGGTAATTCCTCCTTTTATGGGGATGCCCCAGGTCCCACTTCTAATTGCCTGTTATGTCTCCCCTTCCTTGAGATATCCACACCCAGCCATATGGTAAAATCAGAGGGAAGAATTATCGACAGCATAAATGGTGATCTTGTAATGAGATCCTGAATGTTCTACTGTCAGGCTACCTGTTCAGAATCACTAGCCAGCATAAGGGTTATCCAAGTCCTACATAAGTAGAATCAACCAGGGCTCTCCTGCTCTGATGTGATAGCGTTGCACTGAAGTCAAGTGCTCACCTGTTCAACTCTTGGGTACTGTGGGACCTGCCACTGTCCTGGTCGACACCTCCAAGGAAGTCACCTGCTAAGGAAACTTTCTTTGTGAACTTAATGCACCAGTTTTGCTGCCTTTTTTCAGGAATCCTCTTCAATAACTGAAAAGCAGCTATCTCATCCAGCTAAAACATTCGCTTCCCAGGCAAAGCTCCGGCACTGCCTGCCATTATCAAGGGAATAACAATTTTGTGTCAAACAAACTATGGACAGGAGTCAAAATAGTCACTGTCTTTCAGCTAGAAGACACCCCTGCATTAACCAGCCCACTGAAGACCATGTACTGGGGCTAACGGGAAACTTGCCTTTTAGCAACTCTCTTAATGGGTACCATATCCCTGAACAGCAGACACCTATCAACTTTTCACCATTCAGCCAAAAGATTCAAGACACCCCTGCATCTAAAGAATCGGGACTGTTGAGGCCAGTTAAAGCTATATAAATAATTTCAATTAAATAAATGTAAAAATAACATGTCAGTTTCATAGTAAATGCAAATGTCTCACCAAAGGCCACATGCAAAGAATGAAACTTTAATTCGCTATCTTTCCTGGTGCATAGGTAATAGCATCGGACATTATTAAAATTCTTAGACATAGAAAATACTTGATATGGCATTATATATAAGAACAAATTATAACATGGAAATGCTTTCATTTATGAGAAGTGTTGCATAGCTGCGAGAAAGCAGCAATGCAACCCTTCTCAGTGCGCCCTCCATGCAGCACCGTCGATGTGTCATATTTACTGTATGACACATCATGTTGCAAGGAGTTACAGATACGTCAGTATTACTGACGTATCTGTATGCACAAAAGCGGTGCATTGCTGGGGTGTGTCTGAAAATAGAGGCAACTCCAACAATGTGTACTTTCACATGGGGCATGCCCCATGTGAAAGGGCCTACGTCATCCTTATGCATTCCATGACGCAGGCGTAAGGTTTTGACGCAATGGGGTTCCAGGAATTATAAATTTCAATGCGCCACTTGTACGAGGCTTTCTTGCGTTGGAACACCCACCCCACATACATCTGCCTAGATGCGTCACTTCGTAAATATTGCGCAACGTGGCACATTATTAACGCCGCATCACAAAAAATGCCGCAACTGTGGCGTGAATGTGACGCAAGGCTCATAAATAAGCCCCACATTATTCTTCTGCCATGTGTACCTCATTTGTAACATTTCCAACTGGAACGTCTTCGATATCCTTCAGTCATGACCCAGACGTTTAGAAACTATCACCTGGTGTCTTTGGACAGTTTTCTCACCAAGACCTCCCCAATATAGAAGTGATCATGCAAGTCATCAGTACTTCACCTTTTTTCACAATTGAGAATGTCACGTCCAAAAGCACTCTGTGACTGTTCTTAAGATATTTTGCCCAGCTTCTTTTGTTCTCATTATTTTCATTTGGGCTACAGCATGCAAAACCAAAATATACCCAGTGCCACTGTAAGTATGCTGCAATGGAGGGCCAAATTATGTTGCAAGAAAGGCACATTATCTGGTGCAACGCAGCCCATTCTGTGGCAATATTATTTCATATTGTTTTCTTTTTCACACACTGTTAGTGTAAAAGATTTACACAGTTAGCAGCAGATTGAAAGCAATTCAACACTTGCACACAGCTTACAGGTTACCAGTCAACAGAGGCCAACATGGTGCAGCAGTATTACCTCTCATATTAGAATTGTGAGCTTTGTGGTAATTTTTGTTATTGCCAGTTAATACATACTGATACCTACAGGGGGAAATGCCTGTACATGCCAGAACTTACAGATTTTGGTCTGATAAGCACCAGAAAACACGTTATTTACCAATAGATTAGAACGACTGCATGCTCCTTGTGCAATAAGAATAAAGGGCTTGATGTATGACACTTGTTTGAGATCACAAAGCGTCCAATTCATTCGATAAATCACGTGATTTGTGACCTCAACACTCTGTAGTGCAATGCACAAACCTTGCAAAACTTGCGTTAATGGTCAGTGATGGCAATTACAGTCTCAAAGCGTTGATCACTTACCGCTGCTTGATTTGGGGTGGACATTGATTCACAAAGGGTCCCTGTGGGATAGCTGCCCCTTTGGGAATCATGTGAAGATCCCTCAGGTTGAGCAGAGAGTGGACCAAGGGACCATGCATGCACCTGCAATGTCTTTCCAAAAGCGAAACTTGTTTTTTTCTGGCAGCACCTGTCCCTTTTAAGAACATGAACTGCTTTAAGAATTCAAATACAGGGACCCAGGGATGATTTCTTTGCAAGGCACCATCCCTGTATTCACAGCCAATCGCAGATGATCATGAATATGAACCTGTCTAAATGATATTCATTAGGCAGGCCCTTTTGCAACCATAAGAGCTGTCAGTAGAGAGGTTGTATTGCAATTGAATTCTTGCTCATAAACTTGTCAGGGTGCAATTTGCATATGTTGGTTTGCAGACAGTGAATAGAGCATTGGACATGTAGGGGCATATTTACAATACTCCTGCTGCACTTTTAGACCACCGGAGCGCCACTTTTGAGAGAATCCAGAGGCGCAGGGTGCCAGACTATATTTACCAGGCCACACAAAGCATCCCGTCACTTTTCATGGCCTTGTAAATATGAAGTAAGGCAATGCCTTACTCCACATTGAAGAGGCATTCCTTGGGTGTTGCTGTGGGTGTTCCTACACAACGTCCATAGTTTTTGACACTGCCCCAGATTTACAACGTAGTAGCAAACTACAGGAGGATACTCGTGAACCCGATAGAGACCAGGGTAAACATTGTATAACATATGACAGTGTCTCAAGGCGTATTGTTTCATGGGAAATTTACAAAAAAACAATCGCCTTTTTAAAGGTCCACCATTGAATGTTATCATCATTTTTCCATACAGCACTGCAGCGTAAAATTGTAGATATATACAGTAAAAGGAGCTTATATGTCATATATCACATTCATAAATCAATTATTCAAAATTATCCAGACTAATTTTTTTTTTTTACTATCTTGATATTATAGATCCATCGTTCACAACCTCTTTTTATATATTGGTCCTCATTCCTATTATAACTGAATTTTATGACTGACTTGGTATCATGGGTCCATGGTCCACAATTCTGTTATCGCTGTCCTTAATCCGTTATTTTTTTTGTTTAAATCCAGAAAATATTCCACGAATGTCGTACTTCACGTATTCCTTCTATCTTGCATCTTGATAAAAATTACTGACCAAGTTTTCGTTCACAAGGTCTGAGCATCAATTCTGCTCGCTCCCGATCCGATAAATCCCGCCATGGACCATGGACCCATGATACCAAGTCGGTCATAAAATTCAGTTATAATAGGAATGATTCCCGCCAGCTATTAAGTTGCAATAGAATCTTGATACAAAAAGAAAAATACCGGATTGAGGACGATAATATAAGAAGCTGGACCAATATATAAAAAGAGGTTGTGAACGATGGATCTATAATATCAAGACAGTAAAAAAATCAAGCCCTGAGGAAGTCCTTTTTAAGGCTGAAACGCGTAGGCTGTGGCTGTTAAGAATTGATGACTGTAAAGAATTGATGGATTGATCTGAAAATTTGTGAAGAATATGGAAATGTAGAATACATACACATAATATATTGATGGAACTGATGATTCAATGAACTTTTATGAATAAAGTTTTCAACATCGGAAAGAATTTGGAGATTATTGGCCTGTGGATTGAATTAGTCGCAATAATTTTGAATAATTAATTTATGAATGTGATATATGACATATACGCTCCTTTTACTGTATATATCTTGAATGTAGTGTGGTCTTATAGTGGTGGACCACTAAGAGGTGAGCGTAGGGATTGGTTTGACAGTGTCAGAAATATTGAACTGGTGCACACAGAGCTTCAAAACCTTTACCGCTGTGGCTAGATGATTAGAACATAAAATTGTAACCTGGTCCTGATGATGGCCTATCATTGTCTAAAGGCTGAAACACCGTCAACCCCCGAGGTGTAATTAATGGCGCCGCTCTCGTGATTGCCAGAAGAATTAATTGTTCAAATTGTACCGAATGTACGGGCATCATTAAGAGCACACTGTATATAAAAACCTACCTTTTTGCACTTTCCTTCCTGCTGTATATACTCCTTCATGTGTCACCAGTGCCGTCACTTCTTTACGTGTTACAGCAAACAAATGATGGAGGGAATGCTGACAATGCAAACATTCTCCCCAAGTCAAAAGATCTGGGTTAAATCCATCGTTCTTTTGCCCACTACACCACCCCAGTTAGGACCCAGCCATATCCAAATCAGTCATGACCCTGTGCCCCATGGGATCAGTCCAGACTGAATTGCCAGGCCAGGTCCTCCCTGGACCGGAAAGAAGCATCCTGGGACCAGTTTCAGGGTATGTCACCTTTCTTCAGCCAGGCTAGCTTGAATCCAGTGGCACAGTGAGCATCGGACTCATTTCTGGGCATACCCATTCCACTTAGGGCGAAAAGTGTTACAGCAAACAAATGATGGACGGAATGCCTACAATGCAAACACTCTCCCCCAGTCAAAAGATCTGGGTTAAATCCATTGTTCTTTTGCCCACTACGCCACCACAGTTTGGACCTAGCCATATGCAAAACAGTCTTGACCCTGTGCCACATGGGAACAGTCCAGACCGAATTGCCAGGCCAGGTCCTCCCTGGACCGATAACAAGCATCCTGGGAACGGTTTCAGGGTATGTTTTGATATGTTCTGCATTCCGTCCGTCAATTGTGTGTCTTTTGCTTTCTCGCCCTAAGTGCGCCGGGTATGCCTAAAAGTGGGTCCCGGGCTCATTGTGCCACTGGATTCAAGCTATCCTGGCTGAAGAGAGTTGAAACCCCGAAACCGGTCCTAGGATGCTTGTTTCCGGTCCAGGGAGGACCTGGCTTGGCCGTACCGTTCCGTACCTTGTATGAATGGTGCATTCCTGCCCTTTTCTTTTGACGTAGGGTAACCCAGCTAGAAGGCTTGCAATGCTGCCCTACGCCAAAATATTGCAAATATGCCCCATAGTCTATATTTACTGCTTTGTCATCCTTACATTTCTATGGGACTGGATAAGCCAAAATACTAGGTGTTTTGCCTTCTCTACTAATGTTTTCCCAGCCCTCAGTGTCACCTATAAAATGAAAGCCATGGTTTCTGAGGTTCACGGTCTACCTTGTGTTTACTGATGGTAAAACCTCTGACATGGATGGTCAAAAAGGCTTTGTTTCATACGTTGTGTGCAGAAGAGTACATCACCTTAGAACATTTGTCAGCAGTAACACAGACACTGTAGACAATGTATATTTTTCACGTCTGGTGGGCCGAAAATCTGGGCTATATTTAAGACATTGTGAGAAGGGGTATCAGAAGGTGCACAGAGGAAATCAGGGAAGTGGGTGAAGCTGTTTTTAGAGGAGTGGGTAAAAAATATTGGGCATACAACCAGGCATGTTTGGCCTTAAACAGAAGGTGAAAAATGTGGAATAGAAAATAGGCCACTTTGTAAATGTGAGCATAGAAGAAAATGTTAGTCCATTATGAAGAGAAGATATTAGCTTGCTCTTGGGCTCCTATTTTGTTTGTTGGAGAAGGATATGTCTACTCCGTAATGGTTGTAAGTCAATAATACACCTGTTCAAAGGTGTCATCAATATTTTTAGGGGAAAGTTACAGCGGCTTTTGCCTCGCGATACCAGCTCCAGATGACATACATGGGATGATGAAGGAAGACGGAAATTGTGTAGCAGCTGGGTCGATGCTGTTGAAGGCTCCCTGGGAGGTTTTAATCAGGATGATCACCATTTGCAGCCATGGAGGCAGGTCCTCTGTTGAAACACGCTTCTGCTTTTGTTGGGACAGGACGAGGTGGTTGAAGAAATGGTTGTTGAGAAAAAAACTACAAACATTATGTAAGACAGCTGATGAGTTTTCCATCAAAGAAGAGTCATTGTTGAGTTTATTCAATTTGAGAATGTTAGATGTAAGTTGGTTTTCATCACCTGTGAAGAACATCTGCGTGTGATGGCCTCCAAGAAGGTCTTGTTGGTGTTGTAGTGATTCAGCGCTCTGGGCCAACCCTCTTATCATTAGTCCTCTGATGAATCTTTTCTATCTCGCCTGAGAGGTGATGGGAGTTAGCATTATATCAATCAATTTCAATTGACAGTGGCACTCATTTGGCTACACAATAAGGTCCAGGAATCCGTTACAATAGTCAAAAAGGTTTATTACAAGTTAGCAGTCAAGTTAAGGTTCACATATCTTAATACTAGGCTGTAAAGATACAGAATAACAACTGGAAAACCCAAACTCCTAAAGAAGTTTATACATACCAGTATTAAACAAACAAGTACATCAATACAAAAGAACAATAACATTTGGTGCTCAGAGAACAGTTTCTGGTTCTCCCTTCTATACATGAGTAAAAACTAGAATCCTCTAAGTAGAACATTGTTGAACTTTTAACATCCAACAGACTCAGCACTCCTTTGTGAGAAGGACAGCTAATGCAAGTTGATTCAGCAAAACTATTAATCTGATAGCAACCAATTCAGCATCTATAACTAAAAATACTCCTGCTGTACTGGTAGACAACTTATCAAATATAGTAGACAGCTTTCTAATCTTATGCGAATTCAGTATCACTTCTACAGATGGTATTAGAGCTCCAAAAATGTCTTCCACAATTTCACTAGCACTGGCACCTCTCTTGGGGCCTCATGTAGGAAGCCAAATACCGGTCGGTAACGGCCGATTTTCGGTAATTATACCGTTACTGACCGGTATTTTGGCTTTTGAGATGTAGGGGGAGAATTTCATGATTCGGTATTTACCGAATCGGTAAAATTACCGAATCTGTAATATTACCGATTCAGTAAATACCGAATCATGAAATGAGATGTAGGGGGAGTGTGTGGTGGGTGTGGGGATTCGTTATTTACCACCAACTAAAGGTTGGTGGTAAATGACGAATAGGTGAAAAAAAGCATTTTTGTGCACGTTTAAGTGTGCAATGTGGCAGACATACATGCCCTTAGGGCATGTATGTGCGCCACATGTGCACACATGGCCGAATCAGGGGTGCAACAGGGTGTCAATGTGACACCCTGCCACCCTTGCATGTACTCCCCCATTACCGAATCGGTATTTACCGTTTCGGTAATGAGGCATACCTTCCCATCAATGGGAAGGTATGCCTCATTACCGAATCGGTAAATACCGATTCGGTAATTACCGAATTTTTCCGATTTGGTAATATTTACCGACTCATTACCTACATTGCATTTACCACTTCATAAATACCGAATCGGTATGATTCGGTATTTATGAAGTGGTAAATGCCAGCCCACCTACATAAGGCCCTTAGTTCTCAAACGTTCTTCTCCATTGGGTCATCAAGTTGTCCCACATGATAGATTTTTGTAAAAACTATCCCTGTGTAACATGTTCCATACCATCTCCTGGGTAACCTGTAAAATGTATTTTTCCTACAATTGTAATAAACTCCAGGCAAAATGGGATCTGCTCCATCCAAATATAACCCTCAATTTCCATGAACTTCAAAAGTATGATCACATTCACTGTTTCCCACACAGTTTGTGTCTGCTGTGGATTTTCTAACGATTATGTATAATTTCTCTTTATGTTGCCAATTTGAAGCTACTGCTGCTACATTTCCCACTAACCAATACTCACGTTCCTCTTTGGCCAACTGAGGTGCTTTTGAATGATTTGTTGCTTTAGCCAATGTAACTTTCCTTCTGCCTTCTGCCTTCTATTGAATCTGTGAATTTCTTTTCTATACCTGTTAAGGAACAAATTAAATTATGTTTATGTGCATAAGCAGTGTCTAATGGCATGGTGGGTCATAGTTATACTCATAAAGCACACACAAAGTGCATCTGGTACACAAAGGGAAAGAGGGTAAGTTACAGTTGTCGGTCCAGGGGAGAATGCTTTCTTTAGAACAAGAACCATCACTCACCCGAGAGTGACATGCTTCTTTATTGGGTTCCCTCCTCACACCTGCTCTGAATGGTGCCTGGTGAGGGCTACACCTTTCCAATGGAAAGGAGCTGAGGTGTTCTTGGTTAGATGAGCAGTACATTTGAGTGAGGGACAGAGTGTGTCTATAAAAAGAGTTGTGTGGATAAAACTATCTTCTGGTGGGTGAATATCAGTTTTATTCTGGTGCCTCAAGTGGATAGGGTTTAAAAAGTGAGAAGTGACAGGGAGTTTGGAAAAAATACTCTCTATGCAAGGTCAAAATGTTTCTGCCCTGGAGTCAGCCTACATGGGTTTCTGGGGCATTCGCCAGGACCAAAGTGGTACACTGACTCTGAAACAACAACTCTAAAACCTGATAGCGGCCTCAGGGTAGTAAGACAGGTGATACAGAAGATGGTTCACAATGCCTTAGTTATGGGATCCACCGTCGTACTGAATGGAAACACAAAGAATAACTAAAAGCATGCAAGAACATGCCATCAATGTAAAAGTCCACTGCTAAAATGAAGTGCGTAAACCTGAGAGTAAGAAGTAGGCCAGGGCAGAAAAATTCACTCCACTCGCAGAGTTTGCGGAAATCAGGAACTTTGTGTTCCATGTGCAACGCATGATTCCTGATAAATTCAGCCTTTCCGCTGGGTAGCTCATTTTTTTTTCTGTTGACTCACACAAGACTTGCTTTAGCGTGTGCTGGCGAGCGCGACAAAACTTGATGGCCACTAGCGAGTCCATGGGAGGCTTGGCGGCCATTAGTGCGGCTTCAGGTGCTTTTTTCATGACATTGGTGAGCGTGACCGTCAGCGGCTGCACCTTGAGCAGATTCTTTACTCAAGAGTGGCTGAATCAACTCGAAAAGGTGTTTTGAAGTTACTATTATACTCCAACAGACCATTCGTTTTTTTTTTTTAATGTGAGAAGCTTTTTTTTATTTTACTTTTTTTTTCAACAATAGGGAAGTGCTTCCTAGAATACAACTTCCTGTTCCTGTCCATAAGGCTCCGCCCAGTGGGAACCCTATGATGAAGCATGTCGCCCTCGGGTGACTGAGGGCTCTTGTCATAAAGAAAGCATTCTCCCACAGAGAACAGTAACTTACCCCCTTTTTTTTCTTGTACCAGATGTATACTTTGTGTGTGCTTCATCAGTTAGGGAGTAGTACGTGCCTGGTTGGGTTTCTTTCTCCCATCAGTACCCCCTGTGTGCATTGAACATACTTATAAAGCAATTTGGAGTAAGCATTCAATTAATATTCTCCTCTAGGTGCATCTACGTGTAAGTCTTTCTCATTCATTGCAGGTAAAGTACTGTCAGTAGGAAGTGGTGTTTGAGGGGCACTTGTAGATCTAAACTCATCTACATGAGAAAGATGGGGAAGACTCAATATTACAAGCAAAACACTCAGTACTACTGTCACAATGAAAAATATTTCCAACACATAAGCATCTACATCCACCAGTATCAGGGCAAGGCTTCATGAGATCTCTGAGGTTAGACCGTTTAAGTGGAGGGGTGCAACACAGTGTAGCAAACAAAGTTTAAGTGTCCTTTCTGGAAAAATAGGTACAAATGAACTTTGTGAGACTTCTTTAGCACTACTTCATCTTCTTCGAAGGGACAACCTTACTCTCCTTCAGCAGACTCGGGCCTTGGTACTCTTCATAGTAGTTTGGGGGAAAATCTATAAAATTTTCTCTAATAAATACTCAGTTTAAACTCACTAATGAACCCATCCAAAATAAATTGACTCAGTCTGTTTAGTGGCAATGCAATTTAAAAGCTCCGTTTATTCACAAGGTTCAGGTGAAGGAGGCTCAATTGATTGTGACTTGTTATAGCTAAATTTCCAAAATGCTCTCTCCCGGTCATTGACTACAAGATATGTCCATTAAGGTGAGGAATACCTCCAACAATGCACTCTGGCTCTCTTTGATCTCCTCACTGCTGGCCCTCCTCGTCATTGTCACTTAGGCCAGATCCTTCAGCATCTTTAGGGATAGTGTATGGCACATGCACTTCAGACAAATTGCGTTTTATGCTGTCTCCTGTCCTCTTGGCCACTGGTCTCCAGACACAACTCGCGTTACTGCTGCTCTAGGCCCTTCGCCAGGGTCTGATGCTGGTGCAGTCAACACTGCAGGATTAGACCCTCCAGTACCAACTTCTACGATTGACTCTTTCAGGCCAAACAAATGCTGCTCCAGCTTCTTGCTGATCCCCAACAGCTTGACTTATGTGCTCCCTTTGTCTCACTGTAACCACCGGATACTTCAGGAACAGGTACTGGAAGCCTCTGGTCGATACCTGCAATGTAGCCTCTGTTCGACTTGCAATGCTGTGCACAACATCTTCAGGACCTCATTACTAAAATAAGTTCCTTAGTTTGACTCCAGAGAAGTCAGGAACCCGAAGCGTGGTATTAACTCCCTTAACAACAACTAAGCTTCTGTGAGACGATCACATTTTCTTGATAGGTAAGCTTCAACCCAAGGCAAGAATATGCACACAATCACTAGGACATATCTTGGCCCTTTGCACACAGGCATCTCGATAAAGTCCAGTTGCATTCTATTGAAGGGACTTCCTAATATCCCAATATTACTCAGTATGACTGTTGTTCTCCTGCCTACATTCTGCTGCTGACACACAACACATCTGTGACATAGCCCTTCAACCATCAATCTGAACCTAGGATTAAACTAGGTTTGCCTGAACAACCGCACCATGGCGTCTCTACCTACATGTGCAGGTCCATGATAATGTCTCACCATTGGAGGTAACAAGCTAGCTGGCAAAACAGGTCTTCCATCTCCCGAAACCCAAATGTTGTCTTCATCTCTTTTGACACAATGTGCTCTAATACAGCCTTGCTGTTCTGCTTCAGATACTTCCTCCTGTAACCTCTTAACTTCCTACCTAGCATCAACTGTGAATAACAATAGATTTCAATTTGTCTCATCCATTCATTTATTATGATATCCCCTGTTGAAAGTACAAAAATTCAAAGGACAATATCTTGCTCTCTCATCTGCATACTTGTTGCCCACAGTAACAAAGGGGCATATTTACAAGGCAGCGATAGAAAATGATTGCCGCTTTTGCGGCCGTTTTCGCCCGAAAAGCGGCGATAATTTTATCGCCTAATTAGCAAGGTCACGCTAACACGTGAAACCTTGCATTAGCGCACCTATTCTTAATGCCCAGCTTTGCATCGCTAATGAGATGCAAAGTGGGCGTTCCTGACCTGACATGACAGTAGAAATGTCGCTAAGCAACATTTCTCCTATCATCAAGCCCCACGCTATGAAGCATAGCGGCAGGAAAAGTAGCGATAACCCCTGTTATCACTACTTTCCTTACGCCTGCTTCAGGACTGACTTAGCCATGATATTCTATGGAAGGTGGATATCATGGCTAAGTTTGTGTGTCCCTATCAACAAGCTAACGCCACATTTCGTGAGATTATCGCTGGGTTTCCAGCGATAATCTCACGTTAGGCAGTTAGGATTCTTATCACTCTTGAGATAAGCGTTGCTAATAGCCCACTATCTCAGCGATAAACATCCACGCTAGCCGGCGATAATTATCCTAGCGGTAAGTGCGCTTAGCGATAATTATCGCCGGTTGTTGCTGATATGCCCCATAGTCAGTTCCATTGTGGTGTGTAGCGCACTCCATTACCGCAATCTTGGCAGCCAACTGTAACACCTTTAACAGGTTATATACGCTTTCGCCATTGAGGATTGGTGACCCCGAAGAGGTCATAAATCTGCATTGCGACCATAACTGTACAAAGTCATGAACAACACCAAAGCCATACTGATTATCAGTGAAAATGGTCTGAAACACAGCATGCCCTAGTAAGAGCAATCAATTCATCCACTTGTGCAGAAAATACTCCTTAAAGCCAGGAGGCTTTCACCACACCTGAGACGGTACAGACTGCGTAAGCAGCTCTCAGGATTCCTTTATGATCTCGTAAACAGGAGTCATCAAAAAACATCACATAATCTGATTCAGGTAGTGGCACATCTTGTATGTCAATTTCGGCTTGGTGCATGGTTCAGTAACATCTAGACTGTTATGCTTAACTTCACCATCAGTGACATAATTTGCAGGTACTGGCAAAGGAGTCGTAGGGTTAATTGTAGTACATCAACTCAGGGTGACATTTTTCGCACCAAGTATGACTTGCTCATAAATAGTGAGGCAACTGTTGGTGTGATACTGAGTTCTGGAGTGAGTTAAAAATACCACTACAGTATGGGAAACAAAAACGGCTAATGGATGACCCATAACAATGCTCTCCCACTGTTCGATAATGATACATGTGGAATCCACAGCCTTGACACAGCTGTGCATAGCAGCAGCTACAGGATCAAGTATGGCTGAAATATATGCTACTGCCCGCGAGCATTCCTGCGTATCCATGTTAGCAATGAGAGAGTGCAGCCCTCCATCTCACTGCAAAACAAAGCAAAACATGTATTATAATCAGGCATTGCCAGTGCTGGGGCACGGCAGAGACATTCTCTCAGCTCTGGGAAGGCATGGAATCAGCTGTCATCCTATGGTACCAGATCTGGCGCATCTATGGGTGTCAGCCTCTGTAAACGCTTGGCCACTAAGGAAAAGTTGGGAATCCACTGTCGACAGTAGCACACGATACCCAACAACATCCTGACTTCTTTTTGGGTAGTTGGCAAAATCATTTTCAGAATTGCAGATATTCTCTCTTGCGACACCTTCCTTGCTCCTTTCTCAATGTGATGTCTTAGATACAGGCCTTCTTTCTGATAGTAGTGTAACTTGGTCGGTGATACTTTATGTTCATTCTCAGCTAAGTGACACAACAGAGCAACTGTGTCTTGTTTGCAAGCCTCCTGCGTATTTGATACCACCATACAGGTCATCAATGTATTGGACCAGGACTGAGTGATAGTTCATTACCAAAGACTCTGCATTCTTAAGTATCTGGTTAAAGATAGCGTAACTCTCCATATACTCTTAGGGGACTCTGCACCATGCCAAAACAAGGCTGCCAAACCGAAATGCGAAGAGGAATTGGCTATCCCCATACAACGGTATAGAGAAGGATGCTTGGCATCAGTCAATGATAGAGAACCCTTGGCCTCATATGGAATCTAAAACAAAATCACAGCTGGATTCAGTACCACAGGACAACACGGTACTACGACGTTGTTGATCTTCGTCAAATCTTGAACAATCCTATTCTTTGCACTGGGTTTCTGCTTCCCCATAATGGGTGATTTACATGGACTCCCCATAAACTCTTTCAAAATGCCTTGGTGAATCCTTGGGTCAATCACAGGAGAAATCTCAGCAACAGTTTCAGGGGTCAGATTGCATTGTGGTATTCTGAGGTTCTCAGTACTAGGAGTGGGTGGAACTCTCAGAACTGAACTTCGCGGAAATCCGATGAGTTAATAGAAACTCTGTGAGATTCCGCAGCGTTCCGCCCGCCAGGATCTCCGAGAAGAAACATTCTGGGCGGCTTCTTGCCAGGCTCTTCTTAGTCACTCCTGCCTCTCAATTCCTTGTCACTGTCTGGTGGTTGTTCTGAGAAAGACATCCAGCGTTTATTCATTCCCAAATCACGTGCTGCGGCTTAACATAAAACTCTGCGCCACTTGTAAACATGCTTGCCAATGAGGAATATCTCTTACAATGGAGTTTACAGCCATTATTGGTTTGCCAGTGGTTAGTTTGATGCTCTTGAGAGCAGATGTGCGAAGCGGGACGTTAATAGCGCCTTTTAAAATGGTGAAAACAATTTGTGAATATCAGTATTTTCAAATGGCATGTCTTTCCAGGTCTCACTACTCAACAAATATGGCCCTTAGTCCCTCTCGAGTTCTCACCCCCCCACACATCTGTTTTGCTATCAAATACCATTGTATCAGCTATAAACAGCTCTTTTTGAGCATATATTGTTTGTGCTCCTCCTGCTAAAAGTAAATAAGTGCACACTATGAAGAAGACATGCAAATGAGCACATAAATGAATGAACATTTATTGGGACAATGGGCTTCCTGCTGTCTTCACTTATTTGTTATCAGCAGGTCAGCTTCAAAACATCATCCAGTGTCCCTGCAAATGTTGGGAGGCAAATAAGCCAAACAAAGCACAATGATGCAATGACAAAGACAAAAAGTCTGGCTTAGTTACAAGACATCCTCGGCACAGTTTATATCATTTGATCAGTAAAACCAGACACATAGGCACTGCCTTAGTTACATTAAGTGCTATGTGCAGACAGACAGACTGTAAACACTGCAATATCCACACTGCATGATTAGTGTAAGCTGGCGTCCATTAACAAAAACAAGTGCCCCATCCCAAGACTGGGTTGCCAAATGTTGCCATCATACTGTCTCTTACCAACTACAAGATACAAAAGCAACTGAGATGGAGCTGTCCTTGAGCTGTTGGGTGTCTGGTTAAAAGTCAGCCTTACATCAGAGCAGCCACTAAGAGACTAAAGCATTGACAGTGCATATCCCGCCTTGATCTCCCCCACCACACTTACCTTCTCCGTCCAATTCCAGTGCCTCACACAGAGCCCAGAGCACAGCTTAGCACCATTAAAGCAGAGGGCAGACTCTCTGACAAGCCCCTCTTCTCACAGCCCCCACTCCCTCTAGCTGCAGAGTAAAACTACCCTCTGTATGCGTCGTCAGACCACCACCGATGGAAGAGGCAGGTGGGATGTATTTTAACTGGCACATAATAACACCGCATATCCATTTGGTTAAAAGAGAGAGTGGGAGGATGAAATGGGTACCTTGCAATGAAAATTGGCAGATGAAGACCTCAGCATCCTTAGGCCATGCACCCAGCTGGTCGCCATGCTTCTCCTGTCCCCATTGTATTCTCTGTGCACTGCTCGCCTCCTTTCACCTTCCTGCAGCCGGATACCACAAGTGCAATGAGCAGGCACAGCCATGGGACCTCAGTGATACGTCATCCGTGGCACATTTGGCGTTTTCAACTTCGTATAAAGTGGTGGCCATCTTGAGAGGGGTAATTTGTTTAGTATGCTCACTATCTCCAGGTAATTTTCTTTTTTGTACCGGGCAGAGCTGGTTAATTCCGCCGGCGGATGGGCGGAATTTATTAGTAATTCTGCATTACAAGAGTAATGCTGAATTACTAAATTCCTCCAATTCCGCTGGCAGAATTAAAAATTCCACCCACCCCTACTCACTATTTGGTTCACTGTTATGCAGACTAGTTCAGCACCCTTTATCAGACCTATATCCTTCTTTGAAAAGTCAAACACTTCAGGTAACACTAAGGGGTATATTCACAAGAACGTGTGATAACTACCGAAAGAGTATCGTAACGCAACTTCCAATATCGCAGCCCATCGTGAGAAAATAACCCCGTGTCCACATGGAATTCACAACAAGGCGGTACCATGCGATAGTCCGCCGGCACCGCAGACAATGTCCGCGATCCAACCACCACAACGGCGATAAAACCTCAAACCACAACACCAAAAAACACCCGATGGGCCGAAGCGCGATGAGGAAATCGGCGATAAGCAGCGCCAGGCCTGCAACACACACATGGCAGGCGGGAAAAATCACCATAAAAGTAGAAAAAAACACCCAAACACAAACTGACCAACACCCAAGCACCATGGAGGCACCTGGAACAGGCGCAGAGGATGAGCGCAACCCCACAAGCACCACGGACGACCAGCCTGGGACCTCGGGGACAGGGAAGGGCAAGGACAAGAAGATGAGGAAGACGAAGTTCAGTCCCCAGGCGAACAGGATCATAGTGATGAAGGTGATGGAACATGAGACCTGGTGGCCTGCGGAGCATGGCTGCATGGTGTGCAGGGTGCCATGTCCATGGGCCCCGGGCTTGTGGACTGCAGCGGCATGTGGTGGGCCATCCTGTCTACACGCCCGTGGCAGAAGGTGAGCAGGGAGGCCTGGGTGTGCATGGGCAGGCATGCTCCGATGGGCAGTGGGAGGGGTACCTCTGCCTGGGTGTGCATGGGCAGGCATGCTCCGATAGGTGGCAAGAGGGGTACCTCTGCCTGGGTGTGCATGGGCGGGCAGGCGCTTTTGTCTTGTGCAAGTGTGTGTACTGTGCCAGTCATGTATCTGGACTCTGTTTCAGATGACGGCTCTGACTCAGATGTGTGACCTGGTGTACTGCTATACATACCGGCAAGTGGTTGGAGACACACCGGTGGCAGCAGGTGAGCAGTGTGGCCTGGTTGCGCAGGGTTGGCACTCTCTCTCCCTCTCTTCCTCTCTCTCCCCCTCTTCCTCGCTCCCTCTTTCCTTCTCTCCCTCTCTTCCTCTCTCTCTCTCCCTCTCTTCCTCTCTCTCCCCCTCTTCCTCTCTCCCTCCCTCTCTCTCTCTCCCTCTCTTCCTCTCTCTCTCTCTCTCTCTCCCTCACTCTTCCTCTCTATCCCCCTCTTCCTCTCTCCCTCTCTCCCTCTCTCTCTCTCTCTCTCTCTCTCTCTCTCCCTCTCTTCCTCTCTCTCTCTCCTTCCCTCTCGCTGTCCTTTGATGTGCACAGGACACACCTTCTCATCATGTTTTTTGTCTTGCAGGCTGTGACCTACGGAGTGTCCCGAGGGGAGCCGCCATGTGTCTTCATTTCATTTCAGTGTTCATTTTAATAAAGTTTCATTTGTTGCTTCGAGAGTGAATGTGTGATGCTCACTTCTGTGACGACACATGCATTTCACCAGTTGTGATTGTGCGACATCAAGCAGATTATTTTGTAAATGTTTATATGTAGCTGATGTGGCATGTCTTTGTTCGGGGGGGGGTGCCAGGGAGGGGTGTTCTGGAGGTTGGTGGCGGTGGGTGTTGTGGCCCTCTTGGGTGTCCGGGCCGCATGATGAGTGGCTCCATGGCATCTGTTGCACTTCCGATGTGGCCCTGGGCTGGGCTCCCTTTTGTGGTGCTGGCTGCCGTCCGACTTTACACCAGGTCAGAGCAGGTGTAGATTTCCTGCTGCTAACGCGCCTTAACGCCGGTTTTGTGTTCTTATCGCCGATCTGGATGGTCATTGAGAATGTTGAGGAGTGGTGTTGTTACGGCTTTTGGCACGGGACCGCCCACTCTGCATCTCATTAGCGATAGTTGCGGGGGTCCTCTGTGGCGATGTTTTTTGCGGCTGCTATCACGGGTAAACTGGTGCTGTGGGCTGTTAGCACCAGCTTGTGAATGGGGAGGTAAATTTATCATGACTTTGGCTGCGATAAAGTGCAGTTAATTCGGCGATAGCTCCTTGTGAATATGCCCCTGTGTCTCTAAGCTCTGGGGGCAAATCATCATTTGTCAAACTAGGGAGCAGCCCGAACCCTGTCTTCTGATTGAAAAGTTTAAAGACAGACAATGTCTTCATCATGAGTCTCTGGAATTCAATGCCATTTGGAGTACAGTAAATGGAATAATTCAGTTTGCACTAAATGTCTCATCCAAGTTAATTTACTCGAATTACACACCACAAATTGGTGATTCTCCTTGAAGGACCCTATTTTGACAGATACTGCTTTTCAAACAGGGCTAGTCATGTGTTTCTTTGCAACTCCTACAACTTGAATTCTTTTTTCCAATCGCGATAGGATGGGTACCTCTGCTGTTTTCACAGTAGAGCGGGTGCTACCAATATCGATCGAGAATGATATGAGGTAACAATTCACCTCACCATCCCTGAATGGACCACTCTGGTCTACCTCTAAAAGTGCACAACCAATTTCAGCATCGCTCTCTAGCTTGAATACAGTGGCACTGTAGTAAGCCTGGGATCCACGCATGGGTATAATCAGTGCACTTAAGGTGGCAAATTTAATCTTGCGTGGCTGATGAACCGAAACCGGTCCCAAGAGACTTGTTTCCAGTCCACGGAGGACCTGTCCTGGCAGTTTGGGATGGTCTGTTCCCCTGTCCCGCATTAGTTTACAGGTTTCTCTGCCTCGCAGGTACAGGGGATAGAATTGGGCTTCCTGGTATCAGGTTCACATGCAGGTTACAGCATGACTTATAAATTATAAAGGGCCTATTAATATGTCCTTGCTCCACGCCCATGCTTTTAACATCACACATGTGCTGGATCTCATTAGTTTACAGACTCTCCAGCTTCTTATGTGCAGAGGATAAAATTGTGCATCCCTGTATTAATTGACCATATGTTTACAGGCATCATTCAAGTGCGCATGCGTGTTACAATCACTATATCAGTGTCACAGCCATCATTCCATTACATGCCACACTATGTTTTCTTCTTTTTAGACCGCAACCACTCGGTGTGTGTCTACGGATGCTGAATTCCCCCAGATCCTATGCTATTCATTCCATAGGATCCTCTTCAATTCATTTCGGTAAGCGCAAATTCCCAATTGCATTTACACGACTAATCTTCCATATACTTGGAACACACCTGAATCCTTGTTTTCTGATTGTTTGACAAGCTGTCAACTATTGCTCATCTATCCTTTGTCCTGATGAAAAGCCGCCCTTGACGCATGTTAAGCTGCGCTAGTTCCTAGGGTCGAAACGTCGACGTTGCAGGCACGCTAGTCTACGCAGTTACACAGGCCCCAACACAAAGCCATTCTTGGGTCGTGTATTCATGCATTGAGAACATTGGACACTATTACATTACTATTGTTGCTCCTACGTGTTGCCTATTTGTATAACATATGTATAGCACATTTTCCACATATCATCACAAAGTTGCACTTTAATCACTTTATTATCCTACTTTTTATTGTTTTATTGACAGCCATGTTCAGGAATGTATTTACAATACGAAATGCTTTGTTTGACTAAAAAATAATTGTCCTTGGGGTGTGTTAAAGCAGTACAGTTTGGTTCTCCAGTAGGGACGTTGAACCTTTAAAATAAATCATAGTTACTTCACAAAAAATCAAATGTTGTGGATACAGTGATTTTACTTGTACAAAGCAATTGACACCTCCCCGACAGAACCACTTCTGGTCACAGGGTCACCCCATTTCTTTAAATGGTGTTCCCCTGGGGCACAGGGTCAAGACTGATTTGCATATGGCCGGGTCCTTACAGGAGTGGTGAGGTGGGCAAAAGACGGATGGATTGGGATACAGCCGGAGTGATTGCCAGTGGCTGAGTTTAATTTAGGCATTCCATCCATCACCTCGTTGTTTTTACAGCACCATAACACAGCAACTACACACATTGGGGCATATCGCCGACCTCAGGCACTTTATCACAGCCAAAGTTGCGATAAACTTATCCCCCAATCACAAGCTGCTGTTAACAGCCCACAGCACCAGTTTACCTGCGATAGCAGCCGCAAAAAACATCGCCATGGATGACCCCTGCAACTATCGCTAATGAGATGCAGAGTAGGCGTTCCTGTGCCAAAAGCCGCGACAACACTACTCCACAACATTCACAACGAACAAGTGCGATAAGAACACAAAACAGGCGATAATGCGCGGTAGCAGAAAGAAAATAACACCTGCTCTGACCTGGTGCTAAGTCAGACCACAACCTGCACCATAAAAGGGAGCACAGCCCACAGCCACATCGGAAGGGCAGCAGATGCCATGGAGCCACTGGTCATGCGGCCCAGACACCCAAGAGGGCCACAACACCCACCGCCACCACCCCAAGACTCCATACAGCACCTGGAACACCCCCCTCCGGACCACCACCCAGGCAGCGCTGACAAAGACAGTGGACTCCCAGGAAACACACCAGCCTCATAGACCCAACACCTGACAATGTCATTGCCCAATACATGCCCAAAAGGACAACCACGCATGCATCATGACCAACAACGCCCAACAGGTGGATGGCACCAACACAGTGGACAACCAACATCCCACCCCACACAAAGCCGCAGGCTGTGCTGCACCTGTTGGCCCCTGGTCCCCCCCAACCAACACCCGCCAGAGTCGGAGGAGTCACACAGCCAGCCACATCCAAGTCCCACACCTGTCCTGGACATCACCACAACCTGGTACCCCAGTCCCTATACGTCCAACACACTGTGCAGGATCCGCTGGACACAAAGCAGGGACCATACGCCATAGCTGGATGCACGCACTTGTTGGGGGCAATCCACAGCACACATGTCATACCTGTGCCTCCTGCTGACACAGCACACAATCATCACAACAGAAAGCGCACGTCTTACATTAATGTGCAGGCAACAACCGAACACCGTGGAACCTCCACCAATCTCGCCTCCAAATACCCAGCCACTGTGCACGATTCCTCCATCCTCCAACAGTCCATCAGCAACCAGCGTCCCCAGGATGGCACCAAGGGAAATGCAAAGCCCCTTGGCAAGTTCCAAATGAACATCCCACTCACCTCAACTCCACAACCATGCAACTCACAACTCTGGCAATGCACACGTCACAAAAACAAAACCAACATGCAAAACAACATGCCCATCCACCAGACATGACAGGACAAATCACAATGGTAACCTGGGCAAGCCGTGAACATGAGCCATCAACGGCATGGCATCTCAGCCACACAATAGCCGAATGTGGGGAGAGGTGGCAACCAGGCATGTGTGAGGGAGGCAGGAGAACCATGATTGGGAAACTACACAATGCAAAGAGTGGCGGAGATGTGCTGGACAGACCGCAGTACGCAGAACACACCCATATCCATGGCGACATACACCTCTGGTGTATGGAGTGTAGTGGACAGTGGACGCAACCATGTCACCCCGGCCAGTGGGGTATTTTGAGGAAATGTTGCCTGTTACGTCCCCCCCGTAAGCGTGAGCAGAGTGGGATGGCCCGGTGGACACCAGGCCAGTGTAGGCGTGTGAATAAAAAGCACGTAGCGTGGTGCCACCAAGTCTGTACATAGCATTACAACCACACATGTCTGTGGGCCTACGCGGACTACTGCCCTCGACCTACGCTGCGCACGAGTAGGACACAGAACTGGAACTGAACATCGATTGTTTAACGGCAGATTACATATCTACACATGCAAGGAGAGACGTGAGAGGATGACGAGTTGCAGCCCGGAGGGAATAGGATCATCGTCATGAAGCTGATCGAAAACTACCGACAACTGCCTTGTTGCCACTAACTCTGTGCATTGCCAGCCAACGACAGCTGGCTGTGGGCCCTTGCTGAGCGCTGCCCCCGGCCTACACTGTGGTCAAATAGGTCACACACACCTTCGAATTCAGTCTCGATTTGTTTATGGGAAACTTCATGTCATTGTGCAGGCCTCATCGCAGACTGCATCCCCTTTCAGCCCCGGTGTCAAGATTTCTATTCCCCGAGACCCATGGTCACTTTCTGGTTGGACTTTGGGGGAAACTGAGTCCATGGACTTGGGGTTGTCGTCGCCACCACGGCGGTGATCCTGACTTTGTTGCGAAAACGAGGCCGTGGCATTCCACCTCACCATTTGCTGCTTCCGGATAACATCAGACCTTTAGCCTCATGCCCTGGAAGACACCTTTCACTGTCCTCTGCAACACTCCACAACACACACCTCGGACATTGATGAGGACCCACTCAGGTCGCATGGCCCATCTGACTGCACCGCAAGTCACCGTTCCGTGGCAGGGTGCCTGTGCCAGCTGCTGTGCATCCGGGGCCACTAACTCTGTGCAGCTCACGTCAGGGACCCTGTCTGAATGAATATTGGATGACCTCTGTGATGGTGGTCCTGGGGTCATCAACGCCATGGGCATGTGGCCCTGCGCTGTACGCTGCCTCCGACATCAACTGCGGACTAGCAGGACTTACACAGCAAATCGAGTCCTGACTGGCCCGGACGTCGCATCACCACAGGAGGCACACGCCACCTCCGCCAGGACAACCTCGAACCACCATCTTCCAAAGTCGAAATGGTGGTCCTGACAAACCTACGGAGTTGCAAAACACCTGTCGTGGATGCCATCATCAGACTGATACCCTGCTCAGCACTCCAGGTGCCACTGACTCAGTGCCCCGCAAGCCATCGTCCGTTACCGATTGTGTTTTGTGCTGTGGAGAGGCTGCGCAGCAATGTCATATCAAGCAGTGTGGGAGACCTGGGACATTGTTGAAGAAGCTGATGCAGGTCTCACACACCACACTGCATCTGCATCCGGAATATCTAGAAGGGACACAATCCGAGACCTTTTCTGCACATGAGCGCGCTCATCTCTAGTGCCCAAACCACAGTGCACTGCAACTCACGGACACTTCTGTTTGCATGTTGTGTGTCCTCTGGACTTTCTCCATCTCCCTCCATGTTGCTCAGCAGTTGACTCTGTTATGCAGGTGTTTTCAGTTCCAGTTGCACTGGTGTCCACTGTTCAAGTGGTTGCCATCACCAAGCACTCCGTGCGGACTGGCTTACACTCACCCCACACACATCCAGCACAGGCGTCACTGTACATGTGGCCCTGCCAATAAAGGGGCCGGGCGCACGTGCTCGTAGCCAGTTCAACATGATATCTGCGTGTGTCCCTGGGGTCTTGCTGTATGCATGAGGGCCCTGGGCCCTAAGACATTACATTGTGCTGTGTACAGCGGATGCAGTCATGTCACCGCAGGCAGTGGGTTGGAGTTAGGCCATGTAGTTTTGTCGTCACCCACTCAATTCGTAAGGGGAGTGGGCTGGGCCATTGTAGGCAGACCCGACGTGGCCCTGGGTGTGGTTCCGTACTGTGAATGTGCATCTGCATGTGTCTCTATGGCTGTGTGGGTCTCCTTTGTGGGGTGTGGGTGGTCCCTGAAGTGTAATGGACACCAACGTATGTGATCTAGTTCGCCATCCATGGGTTCAGACCCCAACCACGCCTGTTCGGCCACCTCCTTTTAGCGTGCTGAGACATGGCAACGGGGTGCCATGTGTGGATAGGTGAAGTGTTGTGAGCCAGCTGTGTTTGCGGGTGCTTCCTGCTGTGTGGTCTGTTGGAGGCTCTGTGTCCTCCTCTGAGTAGCTTCTCTGCCCGGGTCCTCGTGGTGGATTGCATGGGATGACCATGGGCTGTTGTAGGGTGTCGGTGTCGAAGGTGTGGTCCTCTCCGGCATCCCAGATGTGTTGTCTTGTGTGCTCTGCTGGAGGTGTTGTATGCCCCTCTGCAATGTGAGGGGGAGATGCATGTTGACATTGTGTTGACATGTATGTTTGCGCATTGTTTTGGTCTTCATGCAGACTGTAGACAATGTACATTGTGACTGTTCGTGAGGTGCTGAATCCCGCTGCGGGACAGTTTACATTTGGACTACATGACGAATGTGAGGTTGTACACGTACATTTCCATTTCACAGTTTCCTGCTCTGTCAGATGCAGTAGGCATGTTTCTGTGCATGTGCGGAGCCAGTTGTGTCCTCTGTTCTGCAGTATCGGCTATGCGCATTGTACCACGTTGTCGTCAATGTGGGTGTGCTGTTCTTACTATGTGTGTGTGCTGCAGTGTGCCAAGGGGATCAGGGACATGATCCTGGGTGATAGTGGGTGTGCAGTGTGCTACGCATCGTTGTGCATGTGTGCCATTGTGCCCATCTCCCCCGTCCCCCCAGTCCCTGTTCGTTACTCTCCCTGTTGATGTTGTCAGGTCCTCTCGAGCTGTGTCCGTACTCCCTACTTCTTGCACCGTCTCCACACTGATGACTGTGGCCTCGGTTTTCTCCAGCTCCTCCTGTGGCACAGGACTGCCACCTCCTGTCGCCGTTGCTGCCTTCCTGTTGGCAGTGGGTTTGTGCCTGGTTTCGGTTATCACGTCATGCTGGCGCCTCTTGGCCTCCTTGATTGGCCTCCTCGGCATTCCGACTGCATTCCAGGTGGTCTGCTTGTATGTCAGTTGCTGGTAGTGTTCTGTCACCTCCGTGACGCTGGTCTTGTTTTCCTGCGGTCTGCACCCCTTCTTCCTCTCCCTCTTCTCCTTGGCCTTCCCTGACCCCGTTATTCCTTGCTGGTGGTCTGTGGGGGTTGTGGGGTTCGCTTTGGCCTCTGCGCTGGGTCAGTTTGCATCCATGTTGCTACGTGCTTTGGCTTGTTACTGTTGAGTTGTTTCTGTGTTTTTGTGGTGCTTTTGCCCACCAGACGCGTGATATTTGCAGGCCTGTGGCTGGTTTTCGCGACATTTTGTACCGCGATTGGCCTCGTCGCATGTTTTTTTGCGTTCGCGTTTTGCATTTTTGCGGCATGGCATTAGATTTTGCGTGGCCATTTGAAGCGTTATCTGGTGACTATCACATGCTACCGCCGCGTTGTGAATACTTGGTTGGCACGGCGTAATTTTCCCGCGTTGGGCTGCGATGTTGGAAGTTGCATTAGGCTACTCTTGCGGTAGTTATCACACGTTCTTGTGAATATACCCCATTGTCTACTACACTGACAACTTATCCTTTTGTCTATCCCGGGATCCTAGGCCATGAAGGACATGATAACCACTTCAACTTCTCTGCATCAAGCACCACATTCACACAAGAACGAAACATCTCTGCAGAACACCACACAGCCACTACAAATTGCCGGATCCTAAGCATACAGCAAACAAAAAATGGACGGAATGCTGACAATGCAAACATTATCCCCAAGTCAAAAGATCTGGGTTAAATCCATCGTTCTTTTGCCCACTACACCACCCCAGCTTGGACCCAGTCATATGCAAATCAGTCTTGACCCTGTGCCTCATGGGAACAGTCCAGACCGAACTGCCAGGCCAGGTCCTCCCTGGACCGGAAACAAGCATCCTGACTGACTGACTGAATTATTTTTAGAGCGCTCTTATGCCGAGGCGTCTTGGCGCTGTGAGACGGAGAGATAGAGATGGCAGAGTTTAGGGCAGCACAAAGAGCCAGGTCTTCAGCTCTTTCCTAAATTTGGCTATGCTCTTTTCGGAGCATAGAGAGGATGGTAGACTGTTCCAGAGCTTTGGGACTTGATAGGAAAAGGATCTGCCGCCCCAATGGACTCTCTTGATCCTAGGAATATGAAGTAGATTTTGGGAGCCAGATCTAAGTAAGCGCTCCAGAACATATGGGGATAGAAGGTTGGAAAGCTGTTTAGAGGTCTGTCCATATAGGGATTTATGGGCTAGGCACAAGGCCTTGAATTGGATTCTTTTCCTAACTGGAAGCCAGTGTAGTTCACTTATTGCTTTTGAGGTGGAGTGTCGTTTCGGAAGAGTAAGCAGAACTCTGGCCGCCACGTTTTGAATGGACTGGAGTCGGCTTAGTTGTTTTTCGCCGGTACCTATGTATAGAGCATTACAATAGTCTTCCTTAGACATAATCAGAGCACCCACGACTGTATTCCTCAGGGCGAAGGGGATGTAGGGCAAGATTTTTCTAAGGACCTTCAGTGTAAAGAAACAGGACGAAGTTACCTGGTTAATTTGGGCTGTGCAAGAGAGGTCCTTGTCCATTATGAAACCGAGGTTTCTGACCTTGTTTGCCGGGGTGGGACATACGCCTGCTTCTGGGGGCCACCAGAGATCGCTCCAGACGGAAGGTTTTTGGCCAAACTCAATAACCTCCGTTTTTTCAGTGTTGAGTTTGAGGAAGTGAGAGTTCATCCATGCCTTAACTTCTGTCAGACAGTTTCTGAAACCGGTGGCAGTGGCTTCTACAGTCTGAGCCATTGAGATCACCAGTTGTGTGTCGTCGGCATACAAAACTAAATGTAGGCCGTGGGATTTAATCAATGCGGCTAGGGGAGTGACATACAGATTAAAAAGGGTTGGTGACAGAGCCGACCCCTGGGGAACTCCGCAAGGTAGGAGGAATTCCTCGGACAGAAGCCCGTCCCAATGGATTTGGTGAATGCGTGCCTGCAAAAAGGTCTGGAGCAGTTTTAGGGCGGTATGGGACCGGTTTCAGGGTATGTCACCCTTCTTCAGCCAGGCTACCTTGAATCCAGTGGCACAGTGAGCAAGGGACCCACGTCTGAGCTTACCCATCCCACTTAGGGCGAAAAGTGTTACAGCAAACAAATGATGGACGGAATGCTGACAATGCAAACATTCTCCCCCAGTCAAAAGATCTGGTTTAAATCCATTGTTCTTTTGCCCACTACGTGACCCCAGTCTGGACCCAGTCATATGCAAATCAGTCTTGACCCTGTGCCACATGGGAACAGTCCAGACCGAACTGCCAGGCCACGTCCTCCCTGGACCGGAAACAAACATCCTGAGACCGGTTTCAGGGTATGTCACCCTTCTTCAGCCAGGCTAGCTTGAATCCAGTGGCACAGTGAGCAAGGGACCCACGTCTTGTGAATATACCCCATTGTCTTCTACACTGACAACTTATCCTTTTATCTATTCCGGGATCTTAGGCCATGACACGATAACCACTTCAACTTCTCTGCATCAAGCACCACATTCGCACAAGAATGAAACATCTCTGCAGAACACCACACAGGCACTACAAATTGCCGGATCTTAAGCATAAGCAATTGCAATGCTCAATCCTAATAATATATACACTCCAGGCCGCCTTTAACAACCCGTATAACTCTCAGTAGTGGACTATAAGTCTATATTATTAGTAATCACAAATTGGTCGAATAGTATTACACAGGGGCATAGGCCTTTTGTGTCCAGTCTGTACAAAGGATCATAGATCAGTACCAACTTTCTAAAGTAACAACTAATCATCTTGACAAACTGAACACTGTTTTATTAAGTTTTCTTGCACCTATTTTAGGCCTGAAAGTTATAAAGCAAAGCGAGGACGCGTGATTGCGATCTGTGCTTCGCGAGTTTTATCACCGAGGAATCAAAAAGTCTGTGTCGGCTTAATTAATTCAGACTAAATGTCGGTGTGTTTTGTCTGGATCCCGTTCCCCTGGTCTTTAAAATGTGAAATAAAGTTTAGCAGCAGAATGCGCTGCCATCGGGGTAGCATTTTAGCACCGCAGAGCTTCATTATTCCATTACGTGACTGCCTGATTTTCTGTTACAAGATTAGCTCACAGTGTGAATGCACAGTGGAGAGATGAGGCGTGTGCAGGCAAATAACCAGGGCGATAGGCTTGTCAAACAAAAAGCAGTCAAGCTGTGATGCTGAAGAAAACATTAAAGTTGGAGGTTTTCGGCGTGTCCTCAGACAACACAAGACTTTTTTAAGATTCGCATTACAAGTTGGGCTGAATAAAGTCGGTATTCACCACACGTGGTAAACACCATTACCCCAGCGTGAGGTAAAATACCTAATATTCCAAATCTTGAACTTGAAAATAAGGTCTAATCTGCAGAATTGTTTTTTAAAATTCTGAATTTGCCTTTTTTACCGGCTATTTTCTCTTGAAAAATGTTGGCAGGCTTGGCCTACTGGAATTTATAGGGAAAACTACCAGGGTGTGATAATTATCACACAAGTGATAATCCTGATACCTGTGTAAATTCTAAATTGCACTGGGAGCAGAATTTAGCCCTTAACAGTCTAAAGATGAATACCTTGTATCAGCAGTGTCCAACTGCGGTCACTATAAGCCAGGCACAATTTTCAGAACATCCATTGTCAAAGTAAATAATTTCCAATTAAACGGATTCAGCCCCATTTACATCTGCAGTAGCACAGAGTGCCAATAAGGGGGCATATTTGCAAGCCCCTAGAGCCACAGGAGCGTCACTTTTTCTTTTACCCTCTGGTGGCGCTGTCTGCTGGCCCATATTTACAAGGCCACGCAAAGCCACTTTGCATGGCTTTACACGGCCTTGCAAATATGGCCCTTTTTCACACCGTATTCTGCATGAAAGGGGCGTGTCTTGGGTGTTGCTGTGGGTGTTCCCATGCAACACTCATGGCTTTTTGACACTGCCCCAGATTTGCAAGGATTGGTAAATCTGAGGCAACACCAAAAACCAATGCCTTTCAAGGGGAGGCATTAAAGTGGTGCAACGAAGAGAAATACTTTTATTTCTCCTCGTTTTTTGCTCTTTCTGTGTGTGCTGCATTCTGCAGCACACATAGAAGAAGCAAAATGCCATTAATTATTTTTCTGTTCAGGGAGGTGTCTGTTCCTGCACAAACACAATCATCCCTGCAATGCAGGCACCCTTGCACCATCGTTCAAGGGTGCCATCGTTGGCTCACTGCTGCTGTTTTAGCGCCGACGCAGGGGAGAGTACAAGGGCGCAATGTAGTCCTGTAAATATGGTGCATCCCAGCGAATTTTAAATGACGCAGCTCATCGCAGCAAAATTCCTGCTTCACCATTTCATTGTAAATATCCCCCAAGGTTTTTAACATTTGCAAAAACATGAAGATTTTACACACCTCCTCATTACACCCACAGGATAGGTGTTCGTACACGTCCCAGACATCCAGCACTTGGGATACCTGTGGCATTCAGATCACCTGCATACTAAGCAGTTGCTTTGTACCATTGGGGATATATTATTGTAAAAATGGCACCAGGTTCCAGACAGCGCTGAACGCACCCTAGTAGGTTGCACCCAAGACAGACTGGGACTGTGATGCATTTTTACAAAAAAGTCCTATCCCAGTGCTGTCACAAACTCAGAACACTGCAGCTAAAGATGTACTGGTAGTTTGAAAATGCAGGTCTTTTTTTCAACGCAGGGAGACTTTCAGGAATTTATGAAGTGGGTAAAGATGTTATTGCAACTTCTCCCATCTCTGGAGGGGTGTCTGGGGTGTTCAATCGGACCCCTAGACCGCCTCCTAAACAGGGCCTTTGGGGGGAACAGGAACTGGGCACCACTTCCCCTGTGATGCACAACCAATTATTTTTCCTGTATCCATGTGGGGAATGCTGCATTTGATCTTGAAACTGTTGTTGCAGCTTGGGAAAGCATGAGACTGTAACTTCCAGAGTGCTGCTGGTAAGAGGAAGGACTTAGGAGCAGCCCTCATTTGAACAGGGATTAGTACTATTTGCGTGTTTACCTGCATGTCTGCATGACGCCTTGAAACTGATGTTGCTGTTTGGAGAGTGGAAGACTACAATGCTAAGACCAACAGCGGCTCCTCGATTAGGGCAGAGGAGCGCCGCCCCACTGCTTTCTCGCCGTTCGAGTAGCAGAAAAATAAAATGGTATTTTTAATACCATTTTATGTTTCTGCTTCTTGCACTGTGAGAAAGCAGAAGACAGGGGTATGCCTTGTTTGGGATTGGGTGGGAGGATATGCCTGGTTAGGGGCGGGTGGGTGGTCAGGTCGGAGAGGATTGGCTTGCACCACTCTGAGCACCCTGACTGTTAGGTCGGCCCTGGGCCCGACCAAAGCAGTCATGCGCACTCTACATTTTCTCTATGTAGGCTGCATGCAGCCTACATAGAGAAAATGTCTTACCTACAGGTGCCCGGCTGGACGCTGCTCGGGGCTCTCCACCAATGACAACTCTGCCAGTGCAGTGTTGTGATTGGTTTACAGGAGGGGAGGGAGCATGCCTGTTCTAGTTTCACTTCAGGAAAACGCAGAACGCAGGACCCGGCCGAGGAGCAGAGGCGGCGCAGGACCCGATGAGGTAGTTTTCTTCTTTTGTTTTAACCCCCCCAGCGGTAACACCCGTGCAAACCCCCGTGCAACACCGCCCCCCCAAGGCCGCGAGCATTGCGAGCCGTGACTGGCCAAGACTGCTGCTTGTGGGAGGAGCTCTAATTCAAACTGGGATTAGTACTATACAGCGAGAAACAGCATTTTATAACGCAGGCTGAGCCACGCATGCCTTTTCAAAGCAAACGGAACAATGCTTGCCTGAACCACGCTTATGCCTTAAGCAGTCAGCGGTCTAGATGTAGAGCAAATGGGTGGGAAGAGGAACAGGAAGGATCAGGAAAGGAAGGACTGGAGCGCAGCTTGGTAAGTGGGGCTGGGGACGAATTTTAGGGGGCAGGGACTTTTTATGGCTGCGGTCTTAAAGTTCAGGGCGGAAGGTTGAGTCGTTTTTAAGGCTGAGAGCTGGATTTTACGGCTCAGGGTGGAGAGTCGGAGTAGTTTTAAGGGCTGGGGCAGGGTGGATTGCACGGCTGGAGTATCAGGTTTTAGGTTCAGGGTGGGGGGGCTGGGGTATGAAGCTTACCATGCATATCTATTGCCAATCATGCTCTGACAACGAAATTCGTTGTAAAGGCATGCGTGGTAAAGGCATGCGTGGTAATGATGTGGTCATGGTTCAGACCACGTTGTTTAGGAATGAGTGGTTAAGGCATGCATGGTTGTATCATACAAACCTATATAGTGCTCCCACTTACAGAGCACTATACTGGAGGCCAGGCTTGAGTGTCATCCGAGGCCTGTCAGAGGAGGAGGTTTGGCTACGCCTCCACTCTTGACTTCTCAATCTTATCCTCTGTCCTGCCTTAATATGTGAAAAGAAAAACCCTGGGTCATCTGGAGGGTGGTAAGAACTGCCCCACATCCTTAACCTTCGTCAATTTCTTAGAATTTGCTGTAGGAGCAATGGACAAAGAAATCATAGCAGCGGAGAGACACATGCGAAGAGTGGAGTTCTCTACATTGACTCCCATTTGACAGTTTCTACTAACTTGCCTACCAAAACCTCCATTACTAGTGAAACAATAAGTGTTTTACTAATGAAACAATAAGTGTTGAGGCTGAACTACACAACATAAGATGTAATTCCCTTGATTTCCTACCACCTGTCCAAAAATGTAGCAATTACGCTAGATAAAACATGGTATATTTATTCCAGGTCTGAAGTACTCCCTATGGACTCTAAGGGGCCGATTCCGATCCGGGTCGGAAGGGCATCGAATGCGATCCGGCTGGAAAAACTACGAGCCGTACGCGTGTTTTCCGGCCGACTCGTTCAGCTGTACGAGCGAGCAAGTACAATGCGAGCTACATGAAATTCACCGACCGAGTCGTTTCCGGGACCAATCCACTCCGTACGTCTCAGTCGTAAGCTAACCGTGGCGTGCAATGGATGCAATTCACGACCGAGCCAGTACGATGCACGCGTCGGACAGCCTGTGCGAGCCGGAGTGTCCGGCTCGCAGATTCTCCGGGTGGTTGCCTTTGGTGGTCCGCGTCGGACCCCCTGTCACCCGCAGCCCTACGACTCGGACACAGGGGGAGACCCATGGGTCTCCCCAACACAGGCCTGTACGGTGCGGATGGCACTGACGCGTACCCACTGTAGGGGGCGCACTTGTCCGCGACGTACCCATTCAGTCAATGGGAGCCCATGTACGCGTCGTACGACTGGCTCCCATTGACATCTATGGGAGTCCGACCGAACCGAGTCCAGCAGCATACGGCCGCATCGTACTCGCTCGGTCGGACTGCAGGACTCTGGCTTGCTCGGAAAACACTCCGGATCCGGCTCGGTCGGAGTGCTTTTCGACCCGGATCGGAATCGGCCCCTAAGTGGGAAGCTTATATTGATCATTTGTACAATAAAATTAGATTATTCATTAAAACAAAGTTTAACGATTTACAGGACAACCCATTTTGGAAAGAACTCACCTTAGAGCCTGTTATCCTGCTATACTTATTTGCCAAATAAGAAAATCTTGGTAGCCAAAATGGGCTCTGATGTTATTCCGCCTGGACTAGCTTGCACAGTGTTACCTGGTGCAGCACCAACCACTGGCTCTCAATCTGTGCTTCCTGTTTCAGAGGGAGCAGCTACAATCCTAAAAAGTAAAGTGGCTCCACCTGTTTTTGCACCTTCCTCTTGAAGCATGTCTACATGTGATGATTCAAGGAGATGTTCCTCGATTACCACTGATAGCAAAGATCTTCACACTCAATTACAGAATAAGGTTGTACACTGGTTATAAAAACAGAATGAAGCATGAATTCTTATTTCACCGACATTCTGGGTCTGTTCCTCCCCTAAGATTCATGATGGGATCTGTGTTGTAATTAACTTCAGGTTTCCGGCTGTTGCAGGAATCTTGTTTTCCAGACTTAGTTCATCTAGACACGAGATTAGTGCTCTAATAGTTAAACTTTTCCACAGACCAGCAAACTCTCACACATCTCCGGTAATCTACCATGTGATTGCTCTGCTGTTGCTCCTTTTTTTGTTATCAATGATTCCATCTTGCTACTAAATTGATTTGCAGTGCTAGATGGCCTAGATGTTTGGCTCCATATTGATTCAGCTCATAACATTGAAGTAGCGGATAGAGTGTTATTCTCCACCACTGGGCATAGTCCTACGTTTATGTCTCCAGCAAACTGTAGTACTTGTAGTGGTGCCATTAAATAACTGTGAAGAAACTTGTGTAACATCTGAATCATTTTGTGACGGCTTTTCTAGTTATGTTGTGCCTGCCATCTCTTCCTCTTCAAACAGAGCAAAGTGTGGCTTTCAAATTTGGTTTGGACTTCACTAGACTGTAAAGTACTTAAAATCCCTTCTAGTGACCATAATGTTCAATTTATATATATTATATGGAAAGGTGGCCCTCACCGATTGGTTGATACTTTCTATAATGATAATGTTTGTCATTAATATTCACTCTCTTTTTGATAAGGTTGAAGATATTTCAGCCTCTAGGAAGTTTAATATGTTTGGCAACCATTTCTATAACTATCTGTTCGGATTTTAACATTAAGCTTAGTCACAACCTATCTCAGGCAAAAATCTTTTTTATTATGTGGAAGCAAACGTATTCCATACTTTGAAGTCAAATTATCGGGGCAAAGAGCTTTTTTAATTGGCTGATCAATAAGAACTTAATGGTCATGAGGCAAATTCAAATGACTCTTTAACTCTTCCTATCTTTGTATCTTATTGTATCTTATAAATGGAAGGAAAGTATAGTGGGTCTTTCTATTTAGGAGTTAGGTTTTAGTGATCATAACCTGTTATATATACCTCTTTGTTTTATACTTAAAACCATTATTAAAATGATTAACATTTCCAGGTATTATTCCATCATAAAGTTGAGAATCCCGTAATACATCTTAACAATCTGCTGACATTATGTCATATAGAATTTGAGGAATATTTAACTAGCAAACCAAGCTCTGAACATAAGTCTGGGTTGGGTGACAGCTGGGCTTTGTACATTCCCTTTAGACAGTCACGCAAAGGGAGCTGGGGTGTGACATTTGCATCCTGATGGTCCGTCCCAAGGCTGATGGGCCTTCCTTAGATATATTGGGAGGGAGGAGCCGACACTTGCATCTGAATAGGGCTGTGCCTGTCCCCTCACAAAGATCTGCATACCCCCTGTAGTGAGTCTGGAGCCAGGGGAGGAAAGGCAGGGACCTTGTGATCTTCAAAGGCTTCTTTAAAGCTTATCCCAGTTCGACAACGACGCAGGTCCTGACTGCAAGATTCGACATCAACGCAGTGCTGAGCTGAAGACGCCATTGCAAGGCTCGATTTCGATGCAGGGCCGATCCTTTGACACCAACTGCGAGACTCATCTCCGATGCATCTACCTGACTGCGTGAATCGGAAACGACACATCGAGTCTTTGACATTGACACTTGCTCCATGCAAAGGTACTTTTCCAGTGGGCCCTGCGTGTGTCCTGTAGCTGACCTGCCCTCCATTGTGGCCAGCCTGAACTTTGAATTTACTCTGCTCTAAAACAACCTCAAGTAACCTTTTAGCGCTATTGACTTCTAAGTACTGTTTTTGAACGTAATCTTTAAAAATTCATACCTTGACTTCTGATTATTAGATTTTTGTCGTTTTGGTCTTGTTTTACTCAGATAAATATTCTCTATTTTACTAAACTGGTGTGGAGTCTTTTTGTGATGCTGTCACTGTTTTACTGTAATTAAAGTGTGAACTAATAGTTTGCACATTGCCTTTTAATGCAAGCCTGACTGCTCTGTGCCAAGCTATCAGAGGGTGAGCACAGGTTAATTTAGGTTGTGTATCTGTCTTATCCTGGCTAGGATTTTGACTCCTGCTTTGACAGGGTAGATAGTCTGCCAACCAGAAACCTCAATTTCTAACAATAGACAAAAGCTCTTCACCAGCACTGGCCCTGTGCAACACACCTCGACCTCAGCACTGAAGCATTGCTTTGCAAGTTTTCGCAATACCCAGCGGCCTTCTTGACAACAGCGCAAGACCTCACATCGATAGCTTCTGTAGTTGGTTACTGACTTCGCAGCGCCAATCATCTTAGCACAGGACTTCACTTCGCAAACTCAACATCGATGGTGTTCTTAACACCAGCCAGCACAACTCAACGCAAGGCCTTTACATCACTCCGCAACCAGGATTTAAGATACGTTGGTTCAGCAAGCCTAACTCAGTTGCTGTAGTCAGCCTGCACTCCATTGCGGTCAGCCTGAACGTGTGACTCTGTCCTGGTCCGATGCAACCAGATGACCACAGTTGTCGAGTAGTGCCTTTTGGTGCTATATTCACTGAAACTTCTAAAACTGCAAATCTCAGGTTCTACTAATTGGAGTTTTGCTGTTTTGGTTTTGATGTATTTACTAAAATGTACTCTATATTTCTAATTTGATGTGGGATTGTTCTTGAGTTGTGTTTTCAAGATATTACTGTTACAAATACTTTACAAATTGCTTCTAAGTTAAGCCTGACTGCTCTGTGCCAAGCTACCAGAGGGTTGAGCACAGGTTAATTTGGGGTTTGCTTGTGACTTCACCCTGACAAGGTTTGTGGTTGCTGCCTGAGTAGGATTTCACCCCCTTTAACCAGTAACCCAGATTGTTACAAGGTCGGATATGTGTTCTTTGGAAATCCTCTCTTGTATGGGGGAATAGTGGGTTGAGAAGAAAGAAAAGATAGAGCATAGTCATTTAAAACTGTTTGTAAGACCCTTCTGTCTGATGTGATTGATCATCAACCTGGGAGGTAGTGATTATTTCTGCCCTCTTTTGGTTTGGCATGTGCCGGTTAGGACAAACAAAACAGGTTTGGTGGCCGTTGTAGCAGGGAATGAGGAACTGGAAGACTGATGCCATTGTTTACCTGCACGCTGCCTTCCAGACCCATGTCTACAGTCTCAAGATGACTGGGGTTGCCCTGCTGCACAGGTTGGGAAGATTGTTTCTGTCTAAACACCAGTATTCTTGAATAACTTCTAAACGTTCTGGAAGTGATGCGGGAACTGTCTAGCAGGGGCCAGCAGTCTGAAGGAATGTGCTCTATCTCTACTGTCCTTAAATTGATGCAGCTCAGAGTCTACATACTCACCGAAAAGGTGAGATCTATCAAAGGGCATATCCAAGCGGGAAACCAGTACATTGCTGGAGAAGCCTATGAATTCTAAACGTGTGTCAACAAAATACTTCACTAGTACTAATTGCAGTGTCCAGGAAATCCATATTTTTGACACATCCTGTCCATCATGGCTCATTAAAGCCAAAGAATCCACAACGTCTTTCTAGACCACTGCAAGATCTCTCTGACCATGTCTCAGAGGGCATGGGTGCAGCGATCCACCAAACAAACAGCATTTACAGATCAGATCACAATGATAAACTAGCAGAGGAGAACAGGTGCTTGCCAAACATCTCAATCCTCTTTGATTCCCTGTCAGGAGGAGTAGTAGAAATTGAGTTAAGATTTACCTTACTAGTCCAAGCCTGCACGACAAGGTTCTCTGGAGTGGGATGGTTGTTGAGAAAATCTGTGTCACAAGGCGTCAGTCTATAATGTCTGTTCACAGGTGGACAAAAACATGATTTAGACCAGGTAGCCATCAAAGTATATGCGAGGGTGTCATTACATGAAAGTAAGGGCTCAGATGTTGCTGGTCCAGACTACAGAATTTCTGTTAAAAAATTTGTCTAAGTAATGGAGGGGAGCTGAATTTCTAGTACCCCAACTGACTACTGAACAACAATTGCAAATGAGGCACTCACTTCCATTGGTTGCCCATGTGCAGAGAAAGGTCTGTCTCAGGTGAGATGTCAAGCCCACTGGCATCTTGTAAGTGAATCTATAAGCCCTCATCAGCATAGTGAGGGGGATGTAAGCCATCCACATCACCATCATCAACATCTTGTCATTCCCAATGGCAAAAAGAAAAGTTTTGCCTCTGCTGGTAGGTGTGATGTGGCAGCGGAACTGGTCAGAATCAGGTTGCACAATGCTATTTTGTAACCTTGTAGTCTGTCATCGGCCGGGCACGAGGATGTCTATTCAGGGTCCGACATTGGCATCGGCACCAGGTCTTCTTCCAATGATAGTGGTGTCGTAGCAAGCATAGACTTTACTGGGACCAGCGTGGATCTTGGGACCAGAGTTGAAGTCTGTAATGGAGTTGGTACAGTTTCCAATGGGATAGATGGCTTCAGGACAGACTTGTCTGCAGTAACCTGACTGTGGGCCCCTGCAGTTCCATGGGGCCCGAAGGTACACTAGAAGGAGTTGCAAGTGCACTGAAAAGCTGTAACATGGTCTCTTTATCTCGATCTGCTGCTGGTTCGATGAGGGCCAAGGAAATTTGGGGCACTTTTGGACCAGCTAAGGGATTGATTACATGCCAGAGACCTAAAAGAGGTGCGACTGACATCATGATGCTATTGCAGCTTTTATTTTGAATCAGAGTGGTAGTAGGGAGTCGAGTTACGCTTCGTTTCCTTGTGCTTGGGCTTGGAGTCTGACTTACCAGAATACTTCTGGAACAAAGTGAAGTGGTCAAGGGAATGGCCTCTGGACCAGGGTCCACACCTGTGATTTGGATCGAGAACAGGACTAATGCAAAGGCCACAACTTCTTGTGTTTGGCAATATAGAGTTCTACTTCTCTGTCTCATATCACCTGTGGTGCACGAGGGTGCACTTATCACATGACTAACCCCAACCCAGGCACCAAAGACACACATCTTGGTGCTCGGTGATCGCCATCTGCTTACTGCAATTGTGGCATGGCTTCAAACCTGTTGTTTTGGGTGGGCACATTGTTCCCTAGCATACTGGTTTTCAAAAATATTTTGCAGTATTCAAATAACTGTCAAAGTTGAGAGTGGAGCTCCGGATACATGTTAGAAGGTACAGAAAGAAAGGAACTGACATCAGTGTATAAGGATGGTCATTATATGCAGCTCTGCTCCGCCACGTCGGGTCGGTGTGGAGTCAACGCAGAGTTGCATGGTGCCACCTATCAGCACACGGGGGCACTGCCTTGTTAGGTTTTCCAGATTGAATCTGGCACCGAGGGAGTATTCTAAGGTGAGGAATCTGTGGTTAGAAGTAGCCAATCAAAAACAAACTTACTGTGTGGCCACTGGCATGTTTTGGTCACTCTGTCCTTCAAGTGACCTTACATTACTCTGGAAAACGTGCATTTATGCAACGCTTTTTAAGCCTCGAGTAGCAACACCTTCTGCAGAAACCAAGAGAAACATGTGCATAGACGACACTCGATTTTCTAAAAATGGCACTCTCTCATTGGTAATAGACATAGCACTCATAGGTTTATTTACTCTGCAGAAGGTGACACCTACATATATGAGCAAGGGACCCCTTAATATTTTAAGTGGGATGGAAAAGTTGCAGCTGGGTGCAATACAAGCAAGTAATCATAGTTAGTAGTGTGGGTGGAAATCCACAATATGGCCCTATCTTCACTTACTAGCATGATGATATGTTCCATCATGTTGGCAAAATAAATATATACGCCCCCCACGCTTACCCACAGCATTCATTATTAACATAGTTGGACCACACTCAAAAGAAAATCAGACACTACACTCCACTTACATTTCTGAACAGTGGGACCCACCATTCCTACTCATAATCAAGGAATCTGTTTATGTATCCAAAGTCATATAATCATTGCAAATTCTTTTCTGTCTGTGCTGTTTTGGCTCAGAGATTGAAATGTGTTTTTATATTAGAAGCTTGGCTTGGAACAAATGGTGAAGGGTGGAGACAGCATGTCTCTCCATTTCTCTGCCATTTTCATTCGAAGGCTCAGGCTCAAACGCTTGGAACTCTGCTAGAATAAGGCATGCAGTTATTGGCCTTTTCTTCTTATTTTCTAACTCGCTCCAGTAATCACATAGAGG
The DNA here is from genome assembly GCF_964204655.1 of Triturus cristatus. NCBI lineage: Eukaryota > Metazoa > Chordata > Amphibia > Caudata > Salamandridae > Triturus > Triturus cristatus. Next base: position 1,531,073,898 of record NC_140590.1, on the reverse strand, counting down.
GAGCTGGGGCTATAAATAATAAATGCAGACATTTTAGAATCTGCCAGAGGGTGCCACTGCGCTCCACCTGGGGTCTGCTTAGCTTCTCTGTGAAGTTCTCTGAATTTGTGCTGAAATTGGACTTCAATTAAAATCATGTTTTCATGATTGCCAGCTTCATTTTCTAACTTTAACAACTTGGCTTCTAGCACACAACTTTCAGTCCTCATGCAGCAAAATATGTATGGAACAACTTCAGAAATACTGTGCATTTCAACCTTAGATTGGAGTCTCATTTCATTTCACCCTTGGCTACTTCATGGCTAAATCAAGTGTGCTTATTTCTGAAGTTAGTTTTCTAGTGTACGGTGTATATAGCAAACAGAATCATCGCAGTAAGCTTCAGCGAATATATGGGGTGAATTCTGAGATTAGGACAGGTTCTGTGTTGAGAGTGGTTGAGTTTGAACTGCTTCGCATGAGCCTGAGCCTTCCCATCACAAGGTTCAGCACAAGAGTGTGTTGTGTGTAGATTTAGATTCCGTATATAGGTTTCCCGATTTATGCCCTTATATAGGTACAATTCATATTGCCCTTATCTAGGCATAGAAAATCCAGCCCTTATTTAGGCATTGTCCATGCTAACCAAATACAAGCATGGTCTCCTACATCCGTCAATACACGTCACAACGAGTTCTTGGAAAACCAGACTCTTAAGCCTTTAGGAATTTTCCTTGTTTGGATATTGATTTCTCCAAGAACTCATTTACTATGCATGAACATCTATTCCTTAGGGGTTCATTCATGACGTTCCGATGCCCGACTTTTACGTCAATACAGGCATTCCTAAACACCTTCAAGGTATAAATATACCTGTACTTGCCTTGGCAAACCACGGTTCCGGTACGGTCCAGTTTGACTGCCTACTTGCGGTTCACCACAGCAAGTTCGGATGGAGATCGAGTTCCCGCTTGATGCACTGACCAGACGCTGTCATCCTCCTCGCAGAGAATCCAGCTCCAGTGTTTCTGATTCCCCTTGCGGGGTGTTAGACATCGAGTCCCGGAAAGAGATTCCAACCTCACACATTCTAAGGTATGGAGCAGACTAGAACTTAGAGAAACTTTTGGCAACTCTTGGCAAAACTAAAACTTTAGCTAGCTATACTTTAGAAAACAGCACCTACTTCTTACCTCGTACTGCACTTAGGTTAGGTACACTGGGGTAGAACTATTTAGAAGCATCAGATGAGTATACACATTTTAGCCTGTGTTATTTATGTATGTATTTTATGAATATATGTATAAAAAGTGTACCTCTTGGCTATTACTCAACAATTACTGTTATATCGATCAACACACTGGCTCATGTATACACTTCCATAACCCACTCTCCTCCAAGTTTGTATGAAGCACCAGTCGTAAACCAAAATATAGTGTCAAATATAAAAAGATTTTGTATTTGTCAATACTAATTCATAAAAAAGGTATTCTATGTAGTAAACATCAAAGCATACACAATTTAAAAATGATAAAATTACACACGGTGTTTTTTTTCCCAATTATAAAAATGACATATTCTTAAAAAAAAGGAGAACACAAATAGACAAACAATGTGTCATACAAATGTCAATTTGGATTTGAGGAAGACAGTGTTAGGCATGAGTCACTAATCCCTGACTTTCCCTAATTCTACCCAATTTAACACACACAAAACACAAGCGTCGACGCGTTTGGATGGCATTCAGTTCACATAGAGCCACCTTCTTCAGGACATAAGATATTTTCTCCTTATGTGTTTATATTCAAGTCTGATATCAAATATGCCTATTGGAGAAACATAGTTGTCAACCATGAGATCAAGACATAACAGATTCAGATAATAAACATTCTTCAGGTTAACGTAGAGCCCCATATAGATGTCTAATTCACATTCTAATATTAAAAATTATACTGAAAACCGGCGACATGTCTCACATATATCAACAACAAAAAGCTTCATACAATTTGGCGGGATTTTCTAAATCATCAACAAGAAAAAATCTATTTTTTGCAAAAACATATCTCTTTTCTTTCATAAACCATTCACTCCTCATTCCGCACATTGATTTTCAATCCGCGCTATTTGGCGGTTTTATACACTGTTGTAATGATGACACTCACCAATACAAAAGTGTGCTGTCAAAGGTGTCTTCTCCCTTAGGGAGTACCTCTAAGGTCCTTCGTAGATGGCTGAAGGCTTATGACAGCTGCTTACTATTTGTCGCTATGTGGGGGAAAGCCCTAAACCTAAAGAAAAAATTAATTAGAACGGAACTACATGCCGAATTCTTAACAGAATATGTAAAGGCAGGAGTTATCCCAATTGGACTACAAGTCCGCAATGAACCGGGCCTTTTTGTAGAGAATAAAAGATTTCTGGAACTATTGACCCATATTGCCAACAGGTGTAGCCGGGATTGGATCCTGTTAATTATTGAAACAGCCCTTGAAATGGTAGTCTTAGAAAAACAAGAAATTGAGACTTTAGAACAAGCCTTAAAAGATATGTCAGCGTTAGAAGACGCAAAAAAACGCCTGGATGAACTCAACCAGGAAGTTAATGGATACAAGGAGTATCTTGTTAATAAAAAAACAACAAAATTAAAGAAAGATGTTAACAAATTTAGCCTGGAACTGGTGTATCCATACACCAACAAAGACTATTTCACGCAACCTAGGGAACAATGAGGAGATAGGTTTTACGATCAAAAGTTGATATATTCAAGGGGTGGCAAAAAGAAGGTCACATTTTCAGACACCTCGGGGTCCAGTAGTGAAGAGGAAGGGACACTAAATGAGGAAGTAGGAGGACACGCCTCAAACAGCCATTGTGGGGGTGGTTTTTTAGAGCACCGCCAAAGGAGAGGAGCAAGATACAATCAGAAACCACACCAGAATCAGGGCAGGGGACAACATCAGTGGAACCAACCTCAGGAATATCTAAAAACAAGAAACCAGAGATATTGGCGATAGCCCAAAAATTTCCCATCATTAATCTCTCCTCATATGATCTTAGCAAAACAGAAATAGACATCCTAGAAAGAGGCTTTACATTTGCCCCTATAGCCAGAGTCAATCAATTTACACTAGAAAAGGATTTGAAGGCATTTTTTTCGGAAAATAAGATTAAATCGCTTTTTTGAGAACAATGAATACAGTAGACCAGAAAACATCTCAGGACTAAAAGGGAAATCTACCTTTACCCCAGCTATCACCCAAGTATGTAAAAATGTAGAAACCTTTGAACGGGTAGTAGAATCCAAGATTAGACAGACCTTAAGAGAAGTACACCCGGATGCGAATAATATGTCTTATGAACATAGGAGAGCCATGAGGACCCTAAAAAACTACTTTAATCTAGTGATAAAACCAGCCGATAAAGGCGGGGGAGTGGTGGTCTTCGATACCACAGATTATGAAAGGAGGATGTCTACACTTCTTCAGGTTGAGGAACACTACATTAAAGTCCCAGATTCGAGATTGAATGAACTAAAAGGACAAGTACAGGCACTTACAAAAGAGGCTAATGACAATGAATGGATCTGTGAGGCAGAATATACATTTTTAAACAATGAGAATGCTATTACTCCAGCAATCTATGGACTGCCAAAAATCCATAAAAACGAAAGGAATCCACCCATGAGACCCATAGTTAGCTGCATTGGCTCATTATTGGAGCCTTTGAGCCAATATGTGGATGTATTCTTAAAACCATTGGTCCATAAACAACAATCGTATGTACGTGACTCTGCACACAATATTTCTATGATCGAGGGCACCAGTTTCAATGCTAACAATCAGATTATGGTGACCCTCGACATAGAAGCATTATACACAAACATCCCCCAATTAGATACCATCAAAGTTATTAATGATATCCTGATAGAGGAGGAACTCCGAGGTGCAAATAAGGGGTTTAACATGAATTGTATCGAATTGGTACTGACCAAAAATATGTTTTTATTCAAGGAAGACCTCTTCTTACAATGCAAAGGCACCAGCATGGGAGCTACCTGTGCTCCTAGCTTAGCATGCCTTTATGTAGGCAGATTCGAGGACAGACAAATCTTCAATGAAGCGGCGCCTTTCTTTGAGAACATCCTATTGTGGCGCCGCTTCATTCGTGATATCTTCTTCATCTGGGTGGGGGATGAATCAACTTTGCTTGAATTCTTGGAGTGGCTAAACCTGGGCGACCCAAATCTCAGATTCACAGCAAACCACAGCAACAGTGCAGTGAATTTTTGGGATATAACCATTAAGGCTAATGAAGGACTCTTAGAAGTGGAGTTATTCTCGACACCCACAGACAAAAACACACTGCTCCATTATACGAGTTATCACCCCCAAACCCAAAGAGACAACATCCCCTTTGGGCAGTTTCTACGTTTGAGGAGAAACTGCTCAACCCTTGATGATTTCTATAAACATGCTGCTATACTTCAAAGTAAGTTATTAGAGAGAGGTTATCCCAAGAAATTGATCAAAAAGGTCATTAAAGCGGGCTCGCTTCTATGACCGTGAAAGTATGTTAAACCCCAATGTAGAGGACAAAGTAAGAAAGAAAGGGGAGGCTGAAAATAGAATTGTGTTTGTCTCCCAGTTCTCAAACATAAGCAATAAGCTTAAGAACATAGTCAACTCCAATTGGTGTATCATCAATGAAGGCAATGAGATTAAATTACCCAAACCATTATTTGCTTTTAAACGTAATGAAAATATACGAAAAAATTTGGTCAGGACATATAGGGAGGAAGACTCCCGGACACAGAAAACCATTGAGGGCAATATGGCCTTGGGAAATTATAAATGTTGGAATTGCTCGATATGTGATAATTGTGTGGTCACTAAATCGTTGACACACAATGAATACACAATGGTCTCCAAACATCTGAATAATTGTAGAACCAAAAATGTGGTATACCTCCTACGCTGCCCATGTGGATTAGCATATGTGGGTGAGACAGGGAGAGAATTGAGACTAAGACTGCTAGAACACAGATCGGCTCTAAAAACAAAAAAACCTAATGCACCACTTGTAGAGCATTTCAATCTAATGAACCATAGACACATTGATTTTGAGTGGTTCATTATAGAAAGGATTACGGTGAACAGGAGAGGTGGGAACCTTGAAATCAAAAGGAAAAATAGAGAACAATGGTACATTTTTACTTTGAATACTGTTCATAAGGGATTAAATTCCAAAGAAGACTGGATGAAATTAGTGGCATAAATTCCTCTCTAAAGCCATTTATCTATACTAAAATCGTTCTTTAAGAAAAATTCTCTTCAGTAAGAGTAGGATATATCTGCATCTGTATAATACCAATAAATATTAAACTAAAAGCATAATGGATTAATTCTATCAATTGAGAGGGGATAATCACTAGATCTAATGGGGTCGTAGATCAAATCCAATCGACTTATTAATACAACTATTATCCCTACTCTGTGATGATGGCGCTAATTAATGCCCGAGAAAATCCATACACTATTATTGGCATTAAAACAAAGGTTTATAATGAATTCTATCCACTTAAACAAGGAGGTGGTGCTGTTACACTCCAAAGCACTATCAAAAAAGCGGCGGAGTATATTTTCCTACACCCACTCTAAAATGGCGGGCACGTTATACTCTATACCACTGTAAACAAAGTGGTGGAGTATATCTTTCCCTCCCCACTCCAAAATGGCGGTGACAGAAGGAACGTAGCTAACGTCAAAAATAAGTGACGTAGATACAACGACACGTTACGCGTCCTCGTATGATAAAATGGGCGGAAGCAGAGGACGCCGGTTTCAAGTTTGGGAAACAGACGCTCTCGGAGGGACGAACATACAACCCCGACAAGCGGTAAGCCAGCGCGAACTAATGGGCATTGGATTTACATATAGAGGAGGAATAATTATTAAAATCACGAAAATCATAGAAATATTGGGGAGGGTAGAAGCCTACACCGTAAGCGCGCTAATGGCTAGAAAAAGTGTAGAATTATACATTCTTAGCACGCCAAGAGGCCATAAGAGAATAGATATAAGGAAACGGAACCACATATTTAAGAGCCACGTCCCGAGTGGTTCCTGTTTCATTAAGAGAGGAAAGGAGATTAAATTGAAATGCAAATACAATCCAACAGAACTGTGGTTATAATTGTCCCAATGGAATTGTCTATGAGAAGACCACGATGGATTAAGTGAGACACCATGGACATATCAACAGCAATAACACGCTGGTCTGTTGATTAAATATGCGACAAATAAGCCCTAACATCTATTTCCAGCTTTAGATAACCAAGAGATAAGGGTTTAGTGCGTAAATGAAAGTGGATAATTAAAACTGGTAGATATAATAGCTAATACACTGATCCTCATCACTTATAGAGACTACCCGGGAGACGATAAAACAGAGACTCGCCCCGAGACAAAATTAGGATACGCGAAAATTGGACCATTGTAACCACTGAGAGGATTCGCGCCTTCAGACAAGATAAGGTGAGCTCTATGTGAGATAAAGAGTTTAGTTATCAATGAAATTGAATGATTAGAATAGATAGATAAAATCCGACATACTGATTCTTATCATTCGAACAGACTATCCGGGAGACGATAAAATACAGATCCGCCCCGGTAGAAAACAAGGAAACGCGATATACGGACTTATATCCTTAGGGAGTATTCGCGCCTTCAGACAAGATAAGGTGAGACTTATGTTATGAAATCACCCCCCAGATCATTAGGAGATGTTATAATAGCGCTCCTCACCTAATTTGATGATACCTATACAATATATGTGTCTTGTAGGGACCGTGATTATATCCGGATAATAACAGATACATGGATTCAAGGCTATCGTGCCAAAATGCATAGCGACAAATAGTAAGCAGCTGTCATAAGCCTTCAGCCATCTACGAAGGACCTTAGAGGTACTCCCTAAGGGAGAAGACACCTTTGACAGCACACTTTTGTATCGGTGAGTGTCATCATTACAACAGTGTATAAAACCGCCAAATAGCGCGGATTGAAAATCAATGTGCGGAATGAGGAATGAATGGTTTATGAAAGAAAAGAGATATGTTTTTGCAAAAAATAGATTTTTTCTTGTTGATGATTTAGAAAATCCCGCCAAATTGTATGAAGCATTTTTGTTGTTGATATATGTGAGACATGTCGCCGGTTTTCAGTATAATTTTTAATATTAGAATGTGAATTAGACATCTATATGGGGCTCTACGTTAACCTGAAGAATGTGTATTATCTGAATCTGTTATGTCTTGATCTCATGGTTGACAACTATGTTTCTCCAATAGGCATATTTGATATCAGACTTGAATATAAACACATAAGGAGAAAATATCTTATGTCCTGAAGAAGGTGGCTCGATGTGAAGTGAATGCCATCGAAACTCGTCGACGCTTGTGTTTTGTGTGTGTTAAATTGGGTAGAATTAGGGAAAGTCAGGGATTAGTGACTCATGCCTAACACTGTCTTCCTCAAATCCAAATTGACATTTGTATGACACATTGTTTGTCTATTTGTGTTCTCCTTTTTTTTAAGAATATGTAATTTTTATAATTGGGAAAAAAAACACTGTGTGTAATTTTATCATTTTTAAATTGTGTATGCTTTGATGTTTACAACATAGAATACCTTTATTATGAATTAGTATTGACAAATAAAAAATCTTTTTATATTTGACACTATCTTTTGGTTTACGACTGGTGCTTCATACAAACTTGGAGGAGAGTGGGTTATGGAAGTGTATACATGAGCCAGTGTGTTGATCGATATAACAGTAATTGTTGAGTAATAGCCAAAAGGTACACTTTTTTATACTTATATGCCTGGGTGCTCCAGCCTTTTGGTTCTGAGAGCCTCCTCTCCTTGGTTTCAAGGTTTTATGAATATATGTCATAGCTACAAACCATGCTACTGCAGTATTATTTTATCCTTCTGCTAACTCTGTACGTGTTGTACTTCGCATCCTGTCTTATGATTGTAGCAGTTCATATCTCTTGCATAAGAAATAAGACTGTTCAATGAACCCCTATTTATTGAAACGCCCATCTCTCTATTTCTGTGCAACTCTGTAGAAACAAAGCATGCACGATTGACTCAGTGAAACTGTTATCTATTGTTTCCACAGTTCTGAGATTGTTCCGACTCTAAGGGAAACAAAGTTGTCATGTTTATGCGGTTGTCAGAAACTAATCCCTTCTTGTTTATTCGAGAAGTTTCTAGTGACCTCTGAGTTAGCTGACACACACAGGTAATTAAGTTTAATGTACTCGATAGAGACATACTGACCTCAGTCCTATGTCAAAACTATAGTGTATATTATTACAATGCGCAGAGCCTATCAGGGATATAGGAATTGCACTACAAGTGGGCCGGGTCAACAGGATACACATGATGTGGAGTTATTCTGAATTCATGTGCATGACTAATAAATATATATCCCATATAACATAACAACACAAATATAGGTTACTGAGTTAGGGATCCGGGATGAACACAAGGACAGATGAAATGCAGAACACTCCAATAGTAGTGATTGCGCAAAGTGTCTCAGAGAGCCCTTCATCACACTTAAACAGGAAAATGAACTCGTAGAACACCTCAAAATATAAATCCGGCTACATCTGTCCATGGACGCATATATAATCTTTACTATAATGAAAGCAACTTAAGTTCAATGATAATCATCTTAAGCTGCTAACAAATATTGCACTGTTACAATGAAGACCACATTAGAAAGGAGTAAAGAGTGACCACCCTATGATTGGTTACCAACAGTAACAACCTCAATTCATCTGGTGAGTTTGTCAATAGTAATGTGATAAAAAGCCCCCCCATTAGTAAATATCTGCCGTAATAACATCTAAGTAAGTCTCCCCAAATCAGAAAGGATTGTCAACATTATAGGCATAATTTTGCCTCCAAATATGAGTATATCAGTTTTGGATAATACACAAACTCTAACAAAGCTTGTCATTTCAATAAAAACTCTATTTTTCCCTCAAAAAACAGTTTTCATTTTTAATAAATGAGTGACCCAAAATTATCAGAGTCTTTTTATTCAAGTTCTCACAGGCACATCTGCCTCAAATGAAAAAACTGCCTCACATGAACATGTATTGCAATCACATGATAAAGACAGTCACCATAAAGAGGTCCCTAGTAGGCCAAGGGGGCCGGCAATACTAGGGCAACTATTCTGGCTGGGAATTTTCAATATAATAGCAAACACGCCAACAGAATACCAAACATGGCAAGCATGGTGCCACGGCTGAATATCATCAGGCCAAGAACTCCTACAATATATTAAAATGCCCATTGTTTTACTATCTTTTTATTAATAGGGTGACCACTTTTTTGCAAAGGGTGGCCACAATAAAGTTAAAGATGCACACAATAATCAAAAACTATTATGCCAGAGCCACCATTATGGCAGGGCCGGATATTAAAATGCCAAGAGTACCACACTGTTCCAAGCTTGGCAGTCATTAAGCTACAGTTGCCCCCAATTAAGACAAGGATGCCCAAAATATGTCAAGAAGGTTCACCATTTCACCAGGGACCCCATAATGTCAATGATTGGCACCCTATTCCGGGAATGGCTATAATTGTTCCAGAACAAATGAGATGGGGCAGCTGATGCTGCAGGTGGTGCCAGATGCTATGGAGTGCTGCCACAGAGTTACACCCCACAAGGGATAGTCACTCTCTCAAACATACCTGCACATACACACATATACCTCAAGAATCACACACACACACACAAAATATATACACACTTGCAAAACTCTAACCCACCACCCTGAAGCAAGGGAGGGGTTAACCTATTGATGCACTCTTTCTTGCCTGGTCTCTTCAACCCCTGGGCTGATCGTGCAGCTGCCAACTTCCAATGAGGCTCCTACAGCACCCCACTCGAGCAGCACTGCTCCAGAATGCTGAGCTTCTTGTTCAGACACAGGAGGGGTGGGGAATGCTTATTTACAAGCCCCCTGCGCCGCCGGGGTGTCACTTTTCTTTTAGTTTAAAGAGCTTTATTGAAGCAAATAAGAACAAAGGTACAATATTATACCAACGATTGTAGAAGAATTACAAAAGATATCAAATAGTGTATATAAGCATGGAAAAATGAGAACTTAATACAACTACCTCTGTCAGAGAGTAAAACCAAAGGCTAAGGGCAATATTGAAGAGTTATGTACCATAGCAAATTAGCGTTTTAAGTTTTATCGGGAAGGAAAGAAAAGATAGAGGGAGAGAAAAAGAAAGAAAAAGAAATCAACAGAAAATCAACATCCTTACCAAGTATACTAAGTAGGAAAATCCGATAGTGAGCACTATACACTTTCAAATAACAAAGTGGTAACAATACATTATCTTATATGAACGGTAAAAGAAAAATATATAACAATACTCATGGTGGTTGACTGAAAAAGGTACTGTCTTTGTTTAGTACTGCAGAAGAGGATAGATAGTTGGTGAGTGGAGACCAAAAGGCTTCTTTTCGAAGGAGTTGCTGAGAGGTAGTGAAAGAAGCTCTATCGAGCCTATGATGATAGTAGAGAAGATTCCACCAATCAGAAAAAGTGACCATTGTGGCATCCTTCCAGTTGGAAGTAATAACCTGAAAAGCAATAGCAAGAAACAAATCTACAAAAGTGCCCATCTTGTGAGCACCAAAGAGTTACTGCCCAGAAATATGGAGTAGAAATCAAAAGGAAAATTGAAGAGCAAATGGAGGTGATTAATTTACATACCTTTGTCCAAAAAAGGAGATGTTAGGACAAAGGAAAAAGGAGTGTAAATATGTGCCTGGAGTGTTACTACAGTACCAACAGTTAGAAGGTAAGTCGGAACTAAATTCGGAGATAGATAATGGGGTTAAAACCAACCTCTGATAGAAGTAATACAATGTTTGAGTGGTGCTAGCATTACAGGAAGTGTGATGTATTCATGTCCAGATAGAAGTCCATGTGTGTACAGAGATGGTACGCTGCAAATCTGATTCCCATAACACTTCAGTTTTACTCTTGGGGTGATCAGGAAGAGAAAAATTTAGTTATTTGTAGATAAGGGAGGCCAGAACGGGAAGGGAAGTGGATAGTGATTCTAATGGGGGGTCAGATAAAGAGGAGGGTGATCCAGAAAGAAGAGAAAACTGTTGAGTTAAAAGCAATCTTAAAGAGTCGTACTTAAGAAGGGAAGTGGCAGGCAGGCAAAATTTAGATTGTACTTCCAGAGGAGATAAAAAATGCGTACAGTGTACTAAGTGTTTAACCTGGATGATCCCTTTGGCCACCCAATCTCTCCCAAAAATGGTACGGTTGGAAATTTTAATGGACTTGTTATACCATATAGGGGAATCCAGGAACATTTGCTGAGATGAAAGGGATTTGTTAAGGACCGGGTTAAAGGTCAATATAAATTGTGAAATAGTTGGGGACTTAAATGGGCGAGGAGGATGAGTAAAATTAGCTAACGAAGAGAATGGAAATGGGTGCATTATCGATTCCTCCAAACTATGCCATACCAATACGAGGGATTCGTCGGAAGGAGACAGATAAGGTCAAACTTGACAAATTAAAAAGAGGAGTGGTACTGACGAAAGTTGGGAAAATTGACACCTTCCCGATCCTTAGGAGCAGACAGGAAGAATAAAGATATGCAAGCTTTCCGGTTGTTCCAGAAAAATTTACTAACAACACCATTAAGGGTTTTAAATGTTTTTAATGCAAGCCTCACTGGTAACATGGCCAAGTTAAAATTAATAACAGGGAGCATCATCATTTTGATTGTGTCCAATCTGCCCCACCATGACAAAAATAAGGGGGACCATTTCTCTGCCATGCCCGATACCTTTAATAAAACACCCTCCAGATTGAGCTGAACAGTTTTAACAACTGAAGAGGAGTATTTGATCCCCAGGCATGTAATGTAGTTGGTATTCCATTTGAAATCCGTTCCTTCGAACATACCTCTTAAGCAATGCTTGTTCAATGGAAGCACTTCGGATTTAGAAAGTTTTAATTCATATCCAGACAGGGTGGCATATGAAGATAAAAGATCTGTAAAAGCAGGCAAGGAGATAAGGGGATCAGAGATATATATCAAAATGTCATTTGCGTAAGCAGTGTACTTGATTTCAATTGATTTGTGTGTAAAACCCCGAAATGTGGAAGAATGTCATACAGAGTGAGGAAAAGGTTCAAGACATATGATAAAGAGCAAAGGTGAAAGAGGGCAGCCTTGACGGGTGCCCCATTGGAGGGTAAAGTAAGGAGATCGAAATCCATTAACAAAAACCAAAATGGTTGGGGAGGAATATAACAAACTTATAAGAGACAAGATAATCGGACCAAAACCATGCCACTTAGTTGCGCACATCATAAAAAGTCAATGAATGCGACCAAAAGCTTTCTCAGCGTCTAGGGTTATGGCTGCAACAGGGGAGGAACTCTTGGACACAAGATGAATTATATTTTAAAAAGTTCTTGAATTATCTGCCAGCATTCTTCCTTTAACAAACCCTGTCTGTTCAGAGCCAATCAAATCAGGAATTACCTGATTAATATGAAGGGCCAACACCTTAGCAAAAACTTTGCAATCTAAACTGATTAAAGAAATAGGGTGATAGTTGGCACAGGATGAGGGATCTTTATTCTTCTTTGGGATTAAACAAATCATGGCTTCAAGAAAAGAGCCACGAGCCTCATTGTGAGAAATGACGTGCTGAAAAAGAGATAAAAGATAAGGGGGAAGAGTCTGTGAAAAGCAGGAATTTAATTCAGCGGTAAAACCATCGGGACGGGGGGCCTTATCTTTAGGTAACTGGGCTAAGGCTAACTTAATTTCTGAGAGGGACAGGTCTTTCTCTAATAAAGAACAATCAGTGGAGGAGGAAGAACGAGCAGGCAACTAATCCAAAAATGCCTCCAAAGCAGTGTCAGATGGAGAAGATTCAGGTGTGTATAAGGTCTTATAAAAATCCGTAAAACATTTGAATCACTCTTTATCTTTGAAGTGATTAACACCGTTATCATGAATGATATTAACTATTTTGGATCTTTGAGATTTGACTTTCAACTAGTTCGCTAGCAATTTGCTGGCTCTATTACGACCACTGTAGAATTTGGAATTAATTTTTAGCAACGTTCCGGAGGCTTCCTCTGTCAATTTCCTATTAAAATTAAATTTTGCTCGAACTAGTTTCTTAAGAGTATCATCATTATTAGAAGAAAAATACGTATGCTCAAGTTGCTTAATGGAAGATAATATGGAAGCTGATTCCTTGAGAAGTTGTTTCTTCAAGACAACCACGTAATCGATGATAAATACTCTGGCTGTCACCTTAAAAGTGTCTCAAATGGTGTGAAAGGGTATGTCCGGGCTAGCATTAATAAGAAAGAATTCTGACAAAAAATCCTTGAAGCACCCAATTAAAGTAGGATCTTTAGGTAGATAATTATTAAAGCACCATCGGCGAGGTTTGGAGGGTTCAGAAGGGAGATCTAAATTAATAAAGACAGGAGCATGATCTGAGATAAGTATGGATCCAATTTCGGCGTGAATTAGAATATGGAGAAGGTGAGGACTCAAAAAAATGTAATCAATTCTAGATGTGGAATTATGTGTGAGAAAATAAAAAGTGAATTCCAAACTGTCTGGATTATATATCCTCCAAGCATCTACCAAACCTCTTGAACGAATAGTGCTCATAAAGGTTTTTTGCATTTTATTGGGGAATATATCTAGAGGAGGATTTTCTGTCAGTAAAGGGATCCATGACCTGATTGCAGTACCCACCCACTAAGAGGTTAGACTCAGAACAGGAGTAGAGGGTATGTGACGTGGACTGCTAAAACGGTGAATCAATAGAAAGTAGGACCATAGATGTTATGGAGAGAGATAGGGGAACCATTAATAACTGGACGAAGAAGAAGCCATCTGCCATCAGCATCCTTCCCCACCTTTTCTATAGTAAGGGAAAGGGACTTATGAAATAGTGTCACCACTCCATTTTTTCTTTCTTTAGCTGGGGAATGAAACACATGACCCACCCATTGCTTTTTAAGAGAGCTAATATCGTTTTCAGTAAGATGTGTTTCTTGTAGCACCCCAATTTTACAGTGTAATCTAGATAAATGGGTAAGTACCCTTTGTTTCTTGACAGGATTACGCAAACCCTTCACATTCTAGGATACTATGCGAACATTATCAGTCATAATGAGAAGGTAGAAATAACAACACCATGTGCATTCTAAACTTGGTAAAACTGAGAATTCAACTTGCGAAACGTTTGAGCCAACAAGTAAGAAAATGTGCAATAAGAATAAAAAAAGAAAAAGGATGTTATAAGAGTAAATAACAAGAAAAGAGGAAGAGATGAAAATGATCAAAGATGAGATATTGGGGAAAGAAGAAAAAGGAAAGGTGTCACAAATCAAAGAAAAAAGAAACAAGAATAGAATAGAAAAAGGAAGAAGAAAGAGAGGAGGGTATAAATGATAAAACGAGAGAAGCTGACAGGAAGCTAGGAGACTTCAACCAAGGTGAGCAGAATACATTTCCAGATTGAAAGGGAAAACATGAGAAAGCGGGGAGCCGCAAAAGGAAGACAGATGACTGAGTCAACAAGAAACGACGAGGACCGCAAAATAAGTGAGCGGAAAAAAGGAGAATATAGTAAGGAACAGAAGCTAGGGAAGTATAGTAAACAAACTTGACATATAGAGATAGATGATAAAAACAAGCAAACATATAATACAAGCATACTTAATGGAAGGAGTAACACTTACCACACGTAAGCAAGAACTGTGAACTCTGGGGGCAGGAAGGGAGGAACGGGAAGGAGGAAACATCGAGGAGGGGTGTCCGTATTGGACAGGAGACATCTGTGAAAAGATACCACATAGTTAATAAGGAATAGCCTCCTGAGAAGGCAGACACACAACAAACATGAATGAAATAAACGAATAACAACAAAAAAGGAGAGAACCATCAAAAACCTGTAAAATTAAGAGAGGTTAAGTCAAAAGGGAACTAAAACATATGGAGAAGACAATATTCATGTTTTCACAATATCCAATTCTGTCGAAAATCATTGGAGTCTATAAGTTAGGGAAAGTTAAGCAAAAATTTGATATTGAAAATCAATGTTCATGTTTTCCCAAAGTCCATTTCTTCTCCTTTGTGACGAATAATAAATTGTTGTAAATCCTCAGGGCAGTCAAATGAATGAGTCCTTTCCTTGTAGGTGACTTTAAAGAAGCAGGGATATACAAGACCATATCTGGCATTCATGGAACGAAGAGCAGGTCGGTAGGAAAGGACCTCCTTACGACGAGCAGCAGTGGCACAAGCAACATCCTAAGAAATAAAAAAATTCTGGGCAGACCAAAGCATCTGCTTCCTCTGCTTTGCAGCCGACAGAACCATTAACAAGCCAGTATATTAACAAAAAAGGACAATTATCCTTCTGGGGCGACTGACTGACGACGTAGAGGGGGACCCCACAGACTTGGGTCCAATAAGATGAGCTTGTTGTAGGTTACGTATGCTACCTTCCTTGAGACCAACTATTTTAGGAATATGAATTTTAAGAAAGACAAGCGTGTCAGGCCCATCCTCCCCCTCAGGAATGCCATAAATCCTAAGGTTGTTGCGTCTGTTGCGGTTTTTCAAGTCCTCCGTTTGTTGTTTAAGAAGAGCTATTTCTTTGGACATAGCTTCAACTTTAGGGATCACATCCTAAGCATCACTGAACCTCTGCTCCACCATCGATACCCTAGACTCCAAATTAGACCATTTCTCCTCTAGTCTCTGAAGAGTAGTGTTGGTGTCAATAACAAAGGGTTTCATAAGCTTTCTTTCCTCCATGAGATCATCCAACTTTATGAGTAGAGGAGATTTTTGCGGAGATCCAGGGTCTTTCTTTTGGAGTTTAGACGCGGCAGTGGTGGAATCTTTGCGGAGGGAAGACATGGTACCCGCAGTGCCCTTCTGGTTGGAGGAGGAAGGATGTTCCATATATAAGCAAAATACTATATAACACAGCCTCAAAAGACACTAGGTTAACACTGATTTTGCGAAGGCAAAGTCCATACCTTGGGAGCCAAAAAATTAAATATTAAACTTCTCCCTTACCTCCTCCCCCCTCTCTCCTGAACAAACAAGAGAGAGGCAGAGAGAAACATACAAAAGCCACTAGGATAAGTCACAAGTGTCCCAGTACAGATAGAGGGCTTTAAATTGGTGAAAAAAAGGTTAATTCAGTGAAAAATGTTCCAATAGTAATGAAGACCCACTGTCTGTAGGGTTTAATGCATTGCCGGATTGATGAAATAACAGCCGTTCACCGCCGCCTCCTGCTGAATTCAAAATGGCAGCCACAGTAGAAAAACGGTGGAAAATGCGACGTGGGGGAGACAGGGTCCAAAAGCGGCATGTAGAGGTAAAAGAATATCAGCTACCTGTGCCTCTGCGCCTCCAGAGCCTTCACCGCATGGTGTCCAAGAATGAGTGCTGCCGCTCCGGGGAAAGAAACCGTCCCGGTTGAAGCTCGGAGCCTCAAAGAGTCGGGCCATCTTGTGGCGACTCAAGCCACGCCCCCCCAGTGTGTCACTTTTAACATGGGTAAAACTGACGTACAGGCTGCGCAAGGGGCTTGTAAATAAGCCCGTCAATTTTTAAAAAACAATTATAAGCTTTGTTGTTTAGTTAATTAAAACCATTACAATAGATAAGATCTACAGAGATTAAAAAACAATTAACAGGAAAAATTCTTTAAAAATGTCTGTGGATAAACACATTCAGACACACACCATGCCTCACAGTGTGTTGCTCACTGCATGGACACTTTCTACTTGGCATTGCCTGTGGACGGCTGAGACAGATAAATGTTGCATGTGCATTTGAGCAGGGAGCCTGCAATTGGTGGACTGGGAGCTCACGTAAAGGACTGGACTGGACTGGCCTGGCGCTGCCTTCCGCAAAGTGCAGGAGGGGCACAGCTCAGTTTGAAAACCTCTGAATGATGTTCTGGCCTGGATCCTATGTCTGCCAGCTACTTAAAGCCTGTTAGTAAGCTACTGCTTACTCACAAGCTGTTAATGACCCCTGATGTAACAGTTTACACCCAATCTGGCAGATCAAATGCAATATTGTTGGCAACTGACACTTACAAGTTTTACCAAATTGACTTAAATGAGGCTGAACAAGAGTGAATAATTCATGGTACTTGTGCAGAGAAGGATTTAAAGAGAGTTATGTTTTCTCATGGCATTCGTCGTAATGTGATTTAATGGGGCAGTTCTGATTTATTGCCATAGAAACCATTTCAGTCTTGTTCTGGACTAAGATGAACCCAAAAGTACGAATTGGTCTGTTTCACACAGTTCATTTTTGTGCAACTGATTACTTTCATGCCTGCCTTTTACCTGAACACCATGACCCATATTTACTAAAGCTTTGCTCTGGTGCAAGGGTTTGTGCAATGGTACACGGAAGCCTAAAGTGTGCCAGAGCTAGGGCAGATGAAAAATGCACCATATCTTTCTTTAAAAATTTGCTCTTTGAAGTCGGTGCGCCACATTGCCTCAAATATTGGTACATCTGGGCCTCTGTATTCCATTAATGTGGGACGGTTTTTCTCAGACTTCTTTGTTCTGAAGAGTTTCTACCAAAAGCTACGGTAAGATCTTATTAAGAGAGAGGCAGGGTGATTACATAGCGTGTGATTTACTAACATAGTAAATGTGAATATTGTATACATTTTCATTTTTTTTGCACTGACATGGATGTTTATTAATTTCAAAGGTGACAACGTATATCCATTAAAATATTGGCTAGTCGTGCCGGTTCTGTAACCACGGTGACAAAAAAAGTTCAACTCACCACATATTGGAATGAGGAACAGAATAAGGCAAGCTGTAGGACTACTGAAAATATAGCCCAAAATCCAAATATTCATCATGGTGATATGTTTAAGGTCCAAAGAAGTGGTAGTGCCTGCTATAACATTAAAAATAGAACACCTCCAAAAATGGCACGGGTGGAGACGAAAGGTGCTTTACACGAAGATACATGTTTTCATAGTTAATGAGAAAGAATTTAAAAAAATCAAGTACCTCTTCACTTGCCATTTTTTCTGATATGAAACTATATAGGCGTAGACTTCCCTAAACATTTTAGATTAGCCCTGGGAAACACCACCTATCATAAATGTTCAGGCGCAGCCTGGGAAAGTTTTGAGAATTCTAAAAACCTCATAACTTTGCACCCTTGCTAGACAGTAGATCGCAAGTGTAGGTTTGCAACTTTTTTTGCAAAGAATCAGGCCTACATTATCTTCTGTAATCCATGCTATTTAGAAGTTTAGTATTTTGATTGTTAAAAAATTGTAGACCTGCTGCCAAGCACCCATATTCACATACAAAGAATGGCTTATCTACAGTACCATCTTCCAGACTCTGTATTCAATGGTCTCGAAAACAGTCTTGGAAAAATAAAATGTGTTAAATACTGTTACCTTCTACCTCACAGCAGACAGTTACACGTAAGATCCATAGCCCCTTCTCATGTGGAAACACGAACAACGGTTTAGATTATAGGCCTATACCATTACATACATATCACATGGCATTCATACAGTTCTCAAGAAAATTGTGACAACTTTGCAGAAATGAAAACGTATCAGTACGTAGATGGTGGTTGTGAATGTTACACTTTATGGTACATGCTGACATCCAGAAATACACATATCTGTTTACCCCCTTGATATATTGTTCTTTTAATTGTGGTAGTTGATGTAAAGTTTTGTTTAGAGCAATTGGTTACCAGCAAATAAGTTTATTAACTCATATCTTCCAAAGAGAAGAGATTGTTTTTTCACTGTTTGCAGCACCACAAGAGGTAATCTGCACTTCTCATCAGTGTGTTATGGCTTGAAAAAGGTTGATTAGACAGACATTTTGTTACGAGCATCTGTAAAATTATTAGCATCAAAGGTGATGCTATATATGGGGCTTAATTTGTGCCAGTTGTTGCAGGTGGGGGGCACTGGTAATCATTTTTAGGTCTGTCCGACATGACAGTGCAAGCTACGTGGTTGCAAAAGACCTATTGTGTGCTTACAAAAAACTTACAACGGATTTAAAGCCCGCCCCTTGATTACAATTGATTGACTCTATTGTCACTTTTATTTACTTGCTCTTTTTAATTGACTTCCCTTCCTCTTCTTGTATTTGTTCATCCCCTGGAGCATAGCCTCTATGTCATCCTTTTTATTGGATCCTCTGCTCACTTTTAAGGAACTACGGGCATATTTACAAGCCACTAACGAAACAGAAATGTTCCTTTTACCGACGTTCCTGCGATAGGGGCTTTGAGTTAATTACAAGGCTGTGTGAAGTCACTTAACGTGGCTTAACTCCACCTTGTAAATAAGGCACCCTTTCACGCTATGCTTAGCGTGAAAGGGGTGGGCAATGGGTGTTGCAGTGGACGTTCCACCGCAACGCCCATGGATTTTGATGTTGCCCCCTATTTACTAGGGAGGCATAAATAGGAGGCAGCACCAAATTTAAGACCAGGGAAAACCTGGTCTTAACATGGCGAAACGAGGAGAAATGCTTTGTTTCTCATTGTTTTTGCTGTTTTTATGTGTGCTGCATTGTTGAGCACACATAGAAACAGCAAAACGCCATGAATGATTGTTTATGTGCAGGAAGGTGTCCCTTCCTACACATAAACTATCATTTAAAAAATGACAATTTACAACTTCTACGTGTGGTGCACAATGCAGCACAAATAGAAGTTACAAATCGCCGTTCTGTATTGTTTATGTGCAGGAAGGGACAACTTCCTGCACATAAACAATCATTTCCTCAATGCACGCACTAGGCAGCTGAGTTTAGCGCCAGCACTAGGGAAATCAGAGGGATGCATCATATCATTGTAAATACAGTGCATCCCTGCATTTTCAGAATGGTGGAGCGCAGCGTTAGCTATTTTGGCTTAACGCCACGTTATGCCATTCTTTTGTAAATATTCCCCTACTTCTATACTTTATTGTTAAGCGCACCACTACAGTGCTTTTTAGGTCTCGCGAGCCAAAGGCTCGAAGAGACATTTTATATGTGGGATTTTCAAAGTGCTACCCACAGTCTTTTGGCTGGCCTAAACCTTGAGTGCACGATCACATGCACGTGCACAGCTGCTCCTCTGCTCATTGCATTCCCCCCTCCCTTCTCACCCAGCCCTTTGATGCTCTGCTCCATTACTTTCACTTTCGCCGCTTTGACCCTTGCATTCCCCCCTCCCTTCTCACCCAGCCCTTTGATGCTCTGCTCGCATCTCCCTCCTCCCTGGGCGTGAAGGGAGACAGAGCCATCCTGCTTGATTAATGGCTTTGCATTCCCATGTGTTCCCGTAGTAAACATGCCCGAGGCCCCAGCCGAGCACAAGGCTCACGGAGACATTCTCTTTACCCTCGTTAGTCCCTTATCTCTATTTCCTTCAGAAGCTCCTGCTTTCCCTACCTTTCTGCCCAGCGATTTGCTTGTTATTTTTGGAGTTTTATATAGCGCAAACTAGACCCCACACATCGGGTATCAGAGCGCTTTACATGAGCACCAGTTTTGTTACAGATTGACACATTAATTTTTGTTACATCCTCCTTGCCGAGACTCGAACCCGGTTCCCCCGCTCCGAGGTCCACCGCTCTAACCCTAAGGCTACATGCTTATGTTAGCCCCATACAATCATTGGGGCACCCTATAGCAGCAACTCTATTAAGAGCACCCTTTTGTTACCCCTTCATTTTACCTGCACATTGTTTCCCAAAAGTTGTACCAATTGCAGGGAGCCTGAGGATGCGGGGAAACCATCAGCACAAATTAACAATTTCCAGTGTCCATCCTCATCTTTCCTGCATCCCTTCAAGGTTCAGTCAACTTGTTTTAATTTGCGGCAGAGACGGCGGCGCCGAAGTGGTTACTTCGGAGAGTGCGTGCGGAGCCGTCCGGTTGGGCTAGTTGCGGATCGTGTAAAAGTTGTACCAATTGTAGGGAGCCTGAGGATGCGGGGAAACCATCAGCACAAATTAACAATTTCCAGTGTCCATCCTCAACTTTCCTGCATCCCTTCAAGGTTCAGTCAACTTGTTTTAATTTGCGGCAGAGATGGCGGCGCCGAAGTGATTACTTCGGAGAGTGCGTGCGAAGCCGTCCGGTTGGGCTAGTTGCGGATCGTGTAAAAGTTATACCAATTGTAGGGAGCCTGAGGATGCGGGGAAACCATCAGCACAAATTAACAATTTCCAGTGTCCATCCTCAACTTTCCTGCATCCCTTCAAGGTTCAGTCAACTTGTTTTAATTTGCGGCAGAGACGGCGGCGCCGAAGTGGTTACTTAGGAGAGTGCGTGCGGAGCCGTCCGGTTGGGCTAGTTGCGGATCGTGTTGGTTTGTGTATCTCGAAGGCACCTCTCACCTACAGCAGCTTCGGGACGCACCGCCAGGAGCCCTGAGCCGCGAAACGACGCCCTAAACGTCTATTCGCCATGTCGGTTTATATGCAAATGTTTACGCGAGTGCCGTGGGTAATGCTGCCCTGGTAAGTTAAAGGAGCCACAGAGCTGCATGTACTCTTGTAAACACCCCACTCAAAGAGCGTTGTAGTTTATTAGGACGAGCGAGACAGAAAACTATCGCGACCAAATACATTCATCGTTCCACCACGCACTTTTCTCCTGTTAATCCTTTTGCTTTATGTTGGATTTTTGAGGATTGACTGCCTGGCAGTGTGTTCGAAAAGCTGCATGCAGTTTGTATTGTGAAGAAAACTTTCCAAAAGTTAGAACATAGATAAATTTTTTTGAGGGGAGAGCTTAGAGCTGAAATATCTATCTCGCCACTCTTTTCTAGTTTTACGGCTATGTTTCACGGCCATTGCTGCTATAGACTGCCCGCCCTAGGTTTTTGCATAACACTAATGCGATTATGAGGGAGTTCGATGTCGTTAAGAACCAGGCGCGCAGCACCCATTGGACTCAAAGGGCTTCAGCCCCCACCGTCGTGTGTGGCAGCCCGGGATGAGACACCTTCCCGGGCAAAAAAGCAGCCGCACCCGAGCACTTCACAGGTCTTTAAAAGACCATTTGCATGTTAATGAGGCCTCGCTGTTGTTTCACCCCTTCTAAGAGCCCCTGCAGCTCCACTCTGCCTATTGCTTACAGTTCAGCCCCCCCGAAATTTTTGCTCAGCCCCCCCCCCCGAAATTTGGCTCTAGTTGCGCCTCTGTTAAGAACTAATTGGAACTTATTTCTGCTTGTTTTCAGTACATTGAACAATTTTCACAGCTCGGACGCTCTTATTTTTAAGTTCAACCAACTTTTCTGTTTACATTCGGACTGAACACGGCTCTCTTCGGGGTCCATTATTTTCCATGTGCTACTGGTGCCCACTGGATGCGTTTAAATAGCAATTTGTGTAACTTTATCGTCCCGGCCCTGGCACTTTTCACTTAACCCTGCCATCAGTCAGTCTACTGTATTGTAGAATTTGTGTAGCGCTTTCCTGCCCGTTGATATTCTCTGTGCGCTTTCTGTTAGGTGGAATGTGCAGCTCCTCCGCTTGTGTATGCACGGTAGAGTGTTTATTAGCCAAGTTATGTGGGAAGTATTTCGGTGACAAGCCTCGGGCCAGGAGACGTGCTCGAGACCTGATGCAACCGATCTCCGCAGCACAACTTTCTTGGGGAACTCGAATCCCTTCCTTTCAGTTGTACATTATAACTTCATTCATATCTTTACCAGTAATGTTGGCATGTTATTGCGAATATTGTTAGGAATGTCACATTATCGGTTAGACAAACATTGATAATGTTGGGAATCGCAAAGAATGACTAAAATGTACTCCATAGGAGTGAGCAGAACCTCCAATAAGCATAAAGCAAACAGGAGGGCAGTATTGTACAGCAGCATTTGTATAGCGCTTACTCCCCGTATATGAGGCACTAAAGCGCTTAATTCACCCTGATGTCAAGCTTCACCTATACCCGAGCCTCTACTGGGAGTGTTTTCTTGTCGTGTGTGATGACTACGAGGTGCACCTACAGTCTTATGGGATGCAGCGCCTGGAGGTGTGATGGGTGAGGGTTTGTGTGAGAGAGAGACACGCAAATTATAAGGACTCACCAGCTTAGCCATGGGGGCAGCGGGATGCTGTGGGCACGGTCACCAAAACCGGGGGTAAATCACAAAAGAGCCAACAATACATATGCCGGGCGGAGTGGTTGTTCAAGGAACAAAAGGACACCTGCGAGCTAAGGATGGGAATTGGTGACCTAACCAGAAGTCGTGTACCATTTTTCTTTATATATTCAAGTGTTTTTTTTTTTTTAAGATGGGGATATTGTTAACTACTGAATACATACACCCCATGATGTAGGGAGGAAGTGAAAGAGCAATTGAGACCTGAAAACCGAGCAGAAACTACACAAACTTTAGACCAGTTATCTCTTACAGGCTGAGGTACAGATTGGCACAAAGGCAAAAAATTATGCCAGCGAGGTCCTCCCAGGACTGGAAACAAGCATCCTAGGACCGGTTTCGGGGTTTCACCCCTCTTCAGCCAGGATAGCTTGATTCCAGTGTCATGGAGCGCACGGGACCCACGTCTGGGCAGACCCGTCCCACTCGGGGCGACAAATGCAACAAGCATTTGCAATGCAATAGGTCTCGCATTTACACGAGTTTGAGCTGTTGGCATTGTAAATGATAATGCCTATTATTTTTGTTCTAGTTTTACAAACATAAATAAAAGGCTTTGTCATTTACAATGCCAATAGCTTAAACTCGCGTAAATGCGAGACCTATTGCATTGCAAATGCTTGTTTCAACTGTCTCCCTCCTGTTCTTCTCCCACCCATGCTCCTTGTTGCTGTCTCCTCGTGTGCTGCTCTTGCTAGCGGCCGTGTTACCCCAACATTTTTTCTCTTTCTCTCTTTTGCCTGATGCTGCAAAGCATGAGCAAATATGCTTTTGACAAAGATGTCCAGTATTGCCAAAAGGCACTGGCAAAGGAAATAGATCCCAACAGCCTTTGATCTATTTCCCCTCAGACTTTGAATCAGAGTAATACAAAGAGAAAAGCATAAAAAGGGGGCAGAAGGAGGAAGAGAGAGATAGGAAAATAGTGAAGGGGTGGGTATGAGTGAAAAGGCCCCGTAAAAGTTAAATAAAGGTACAGAATGTTTAAGGTGATGGAAGAATGAGGTATGGGGTGGAATCAAGCCTCCCTAGCCCAAATACTCAAGAACACTGCCATTCAGCTGCATTAGTTGTGCTTCCTATGAAAAAGGTTGGTTACATGCACTTCTTTTTTGCAGAGTTTAATCACTGACGGTATCACAATACTGACTGCAAAATTGCTGGTGAGGATCGCCAACTTGTATAGCGACCGTTCAGAATGATGCAGACATTCTGATATGCATTTGTCAAAGCACTGAAAAGATATAAATTCGAACAAATGTCTTGTGACTGATTATACTCTCAGCATTGCACAATTTGTAGGTCTTCTGTTACCCTTCTCGGTCCTGCTCAGTGTCAGTTTCGACGTGCTGTGAAAAAAAAAAAGATGATAAAAATAACTAACACTATGACGTGCATTAGCATCCGGCTGGAGAAGCTTAGCGCCTCGTAAGAGATATGAAGAGCTATATAAACGCAATTAAAACAAAGTAAAAATAGAAATGACGGCCAAGACTTAAATTCTCCTGTCCTAACCAATCAAGAGATATTCGGGACTATACATGCAGTGGCGGCTACTCCGCTATGGCGGAGGAGCGTCGCCCCTAAGAGCAGTGAAAGATGGAAAAATAAAATGATAATAACTGAAAGTTATTATAATTTTATTTTTAGTTGCTGCTGGGCTGGGTTAGGGTGGGGCGGGATCTTGGGTCAGGGAGGAGGAGTGGACTATGCACACTAAGAGGCATATTTACAAGCCCCTATTGCCACCACAGCGTCACTTTAAGTGACGTTGTGATGGCAATAGGAGCCTTACCTTAGTTACAAGGCAGCGTTGAGCCACTTAACATTTAGCAGCACACAAAGAAGTGACAAAATGGCATTTAAAGATTGTTTATGCGCAGTCTTCCCCTCAACACAGGCTCTGCGTTTCTAAAGTGACGAAGCGTGTCATTAGCCACCCTGGCTTGATGACACACTTCGCCACTTGTTTGTAAATATGCCCCTGCTTTTGCCCAGCCAAGCAGTCATGCACACTCTGTACATTCCCCGCCAGGCTGTAATAGACAGCCTGGTAGGGAATATGCACAGGCTCCCTGTCCCGATCTCAGCGCCTAGCCACAGTGCTCGGACCAATCACAACGCTGCATTGCAGCGTTGTGATTGGCTCAGGGGAGCCTGTGTGTCCGGGTGCTTCCTGCAGCTTTTTCTGGACTGGAATCAGGAAGAGCAGACAATCGGAGGAGAGATGCGGCTGGCGGAAAAGGTAAGTGCGTTTAAAAAAAAAAAAATTCAAACGCCCCTGTCATCCACTACCCTCATTGCCTACTAGCCGCCACTGCTAGAGACCCTCGAGGAGATTTGTAGGCCAGTTTAAAGTCAGTTTGGTGGCATGTTTCGGTGGACCTCATTAAATTGGATACTCTGTGTAGTAGGGCAGTGTTAGCCTATGATAGTTCAGCACCACAGATAGTACCGGGGCAGTACTAGAGAGAGTAGGGAGCGAAGATTACTGGGGGCCCTGCTCTAGCAGCCATCATCACGCCAGGAGGCGCAAGCCTGAGGGCCAAGGGCATGCCCCTTCCCAGCACTTGAAAGCGCTACACGGGCTCCTGCTGCTTGGAGAGCACTGCTAACTGGGGGCTCGTCTCTAGCAGTCAGGACTCGGTGTCCCAGCCTCCAACCTGCCAGGAGGCTCCAGTGACAGTCTGAGGGCCAAGGACACACCCCTTCCCGGTGCTTGAAAACATGACACGGACTCCTGCTGCGTTTGACGTGCCCGGGCAAAGCCCAGGCCAAGAGCAGGCCCATCCTGCGCCCATCAGCACCAGGAAGAGACAGGGCTGGGCCACACCCCCTGGTCTTGGATTTTCATCTCAACCCAGGTACCACATAATTTTATTTGTTAGGTTATTTTGCTGTGTCTGTTATCCCTGGGTGAGGGGCAGGTGTTTGACCACTGAGCTGCCTGGACTCTGATTTCCATTTGGCTTGGAGGGTCGCTTGTTTTTGTCAGTTACTCTAATCTTCACTTATTATAACTCAACATCCAGAGGCCAGGATGGCCAAACGTAAACTTATAGAAGGAGACAAACCCTCACTCTCAGTGACCTTAACTACCGACACTACTGTTGAGTCTTTCCTGGCCAGAGCTGAGGGAGTTGTCACCAAGGGAATAGATCTAGCTGACCGATGGCTCTCCCTGGAGCAGGACGCCCCCTCAGTGCTGTTTATGCCCTGGTCTGACATCAACAAAGGTCGTACTTCTGCCTCTGAATTAACTTCTGAACAGCTGGAAGTCTTGGACAACAATT
Source organism: Triturus cristatus (assembly GCF_964204655.1). NCBI lineage: Eukaryota > Metazoa > Chordata > Amphibia > Caudata > Salamandridae > Triturus > Triturus cristatus. The sequence goes on along the minus strand of NC_140590.1, from coordinate 1,531,047,303 downwards.
GCGCCGATTTCCATCAGTCGCCTCAGTCTAACCCCCAGGAGCGCCCCCCCCCCTTCCACCAGAGGAAGGTCCATCTGGAGAAAGAAAATGCTGGGCCAGGTCCATTGGGCGTCCTAAGGTCAGGGCCACTGAAATTAGAGCTAAAGGGAAAGGAAAAGCGACTGGGAAGGTAAATGACGACAGTGATCCCTTTGGTTCTCAACTCATTTCCTGCCCAGGGGGCCCAAAGAGGGACTCCCTGTTTGATCAGCTGTTTGATAAACTGAAAGATCTAACCCAAGCCTGCATGGCCCCCCAAATTGACAAAATTACGAACCTCAAATTGTCTCAGAGCTCTCCAAACGTAATCTCACCGTAAATACGGGGGCAGTGTATGCTAGCACCGACAATACCTCTGCTCCTTCTGTTTTGATCTGGAAGGAGGGTTTACGGTGGCATACAACATCTCTCTCTGCAGAACCCAATAAGGATACATGCAGATCCGCACAAGGTAGGGACTCGTCATTTATCACTCTACCCGCCCGGCCTATGGCTGATCATGATATTAACCTAGCCCACACTATTCCAGAGGGTGCTGTGCAAGACATTTTCTGCCCCCCAGTTGCCAACTCTACTTGTCTTAACCTTCCACTGAAATGCTGCCCCAATGTTGTGGTCTAGACCAATGTGCCATGCTTACCCAAAACCAAAGAAGATCCTCATGCTGTTGTTAAGAACAAAGTATGTCATTGACTCAATAAAAACAAGGCCCTGGGTTGCGCTAAGTTTGACAACATCTTATTTGTAGGAGGGGTGGGCTGGATTGGACCCTCTTCGGAGGGTTTGTTGGTGATTGTGTAGTGGTTAACTGCAGTTTCCCGGCTCTTGCTGAACATTTAATGTTCTCCCATGCCTGCCCTCCAACAAACCACACCAAGAACAATGGCATACCAGCACTTCCATTGGCCCATATTTATCATCCTTTTGTTGAACCCCAAGTCACTAATAGAGAGCTATTTAATGGGAGAATTATAAACTCTCAATTCACAAGGCGGAACACCATCTACAGGGCTCCAGTCCTCAAGTACAGAGCCCCTGCTCCCTGCTTTTCTACCTTTAACCGGTTTAGCACCTTATTGGGCATGGAGGAATTGGATATGGTAACGAAGCGATGGCTCATATGGGCATGAATATGAATATGAAAATAAAATGAAGGCCCATAAGGGCGTAATTGTAAAGAAGAGTATGAGCAACATCAATGTAAATATAAAATGAATTAGTTTTGAAATCTAATGTAAATACACCTGTCTGTCAAAAAATGTAATGTTTCTTCACTAGCAAGCTCAATATATATATTTACCATCTAAAGCACTATATGAGATGTTGTAAACTAGCAATGTGTAAAACTAGTAACATTAAGCAATGGCGCTCTAAAATCACTGGCGAAGTGTGGTGATATATACTAGTCTGTTTTCTATTGTGATTAAGGAAACGAAACTAAAGTATGAACAGGAAGCGAGATTGGCATCTCACTGATGAAGGCTCTGTGCTGAAACACGTCTGCGCGTCCCTCAAGTCAGGGCCAGACTGGCTACCGGGCTTTCTTTAATAAACAATGCAAAACAAATGTTTACAAAAGTACGCTTTAAAGCTATTTGCTTTGCATTGTTCATTTAGAAGCACCTAGAGCACCCCAGCAACAAAATCAGCCTCTCCACAGTGAACCTAGACTCCACTCTGCTACCCCAGCAAAAAAGCCCGGTAGCCAGTCCGGCCCTGCCTCCAGTCCAATAAATGATTGGAAATCATACCCCGTACTGGTCTTTCTTTAAGGAGACGTTATATATATATACATATATATAAATGCACCTAGCACTTTAAATTTGGTTCTTCCTCTTGAAAGCGTCATGTGATCAAGGCCTCTTGCAGGCTGAAACGCATCATGGCGGACAAATCGGGTCTACAATAAAGTAAAAATGTGCACAGATATTGGGTCTGCTTCGTCATTAAACTGAGGATTGCAGTGGCGAAGGTTTCTTTATAGATAAATATATATACATACATATTATATATATAAAAAACACTTTTTATATGGAAACATGGTCCTAACTATATATATATATATCGAATCGCGTTTGGCTTGAGATTTGTGCAAAGGAGCAGCTGGTCTGATTGTCCTGTATTTCACAAATAAAGGACTGTACTCACCGTAGTGTGGCTTCACCTTGGAGGCAACTTCTTTTTTTTTGTGTTATGTGGCGTGCCCCGCCGCGATGGAGCCCCACTGCTAACAGGGCGGGCCTGCAGCGACAATGATCAAAGACGCTGTGGGGACGGTGAGTCCGCTTTGTGGATGCTGTATGGAAAGGATGACAGCCCAGACAGCTTCAGCGCAGCCCACTTGGGTAATCATTTTGAACATTTTGGGGCGAGGCACGCAACCCACTGGGGGTAACATTTATCATGCACCACAACTACCAGCATTCCTTGCGCAGACGCCCAGAGAGGCGGGACATTCAAATTTGCGCAGGTGGTGGAAGTGCTGCCCTTCCCTTCTGCCAGTGAAGAAGAGCATTGTTGCGCTCGAAACGCGTTTGGCTTGAGATTTGTGCAAAGGAGCAGCTGGTATGATTGTCCTGTATTTCACAAATAAAGGACTGTACTCACCGTAGTGTGGCTTCATCTTGGAGGCAACTTCTATATATATATATATATATATAGAGAGAGAGAGTTAGGACCATGTTTCCATATAAAAAGTGTTTTTTGACCTGCCTATATCTTTGGCACCATTTGACGAATCTTCAGGAGACTTTTCATAAAAAGTGTGCCAGTGATTCCTATTGTGCATGAAAAGTTTCTGGGCGATCCGTCAAGCGGGGGTCAAGAAAAAGGGGTTTTTTAAAATGTTAATATCCATGGAGATTTTTAGACACGATTACACCCCAAACCGTTGGACAGAATTACACTAGATTTGGCAGAAAGGCAGCTCGGGGTCCAGAAAAAAACTTTTTTTGTTATTTGGTGTAAATCTGTTCAGTAGTTTTTGAAATATTTAACAAAAAAAATAATAACTTGCATATCTAGGGACTTGGATCGTTTGAGGATTTTACAGTCCCTGTGCTGAAATGTGATTGGCTGCCAACATTTCAACCAGGAAGAGTTGGCAGCCATCTTGGGACTCGGCTTCAGCCAAAGTCCCTGAAAAATGTTTAGAGAAAAGAAAAGGGGGTAGGGTAGGAAGACCCTGTTCCCCTAACACTGGTCCTAGCATACCCTTGGTACCCTGACAGAGTCAAAAAGCATTTTTTTTTTTATATTCATTGATGAATCTACGACTTTGGCAAAACAAAAAAAAACAATAAACAAACACGGGCTCACATGCTTCTTTTGAAATGAGCCCCTGGGTGAACTAAGGCCCGGAGGCATCACCCCCCTCCTAAGGCTCTTATAGCCCCAGGGACCACCACCTCCCCAGGGCTTTATTTAAATAATAAAGGAGGGGAATGGTTGGGCTCTATTAGCCATGGGGACCACCACCTCCCGGGGGCAAGCAAATGGTATTTTCAAGTCCAGGGACCACCACCTCCCCGGGCAAAAAAATACAAAATGGGGGGCCCGCTAACCACTCCGGGCACCTAGGGACCACCATCTCCCCAGGGCTAAATATTTTTTTTTTGAGGAATCTAAGAAGGGCTCTGTGCCACCTCTCCCAGGCCATTTTCAGCCCTGGGTACCACCACCTCTCCGGGCGACATATACACAAGAAAGGAGGGGGGCATGCAGCCCCCCCCCCTCTTGACGCCATACATGTCTCTGGGGACCACCCCTCCCCATGGCTGGCTCGTGATGTGTCCTGGGGTGCCCAACCCTGGGACACACCTGTTTGCTTTAGCTTGGTGGGAGTTGCCAGCTTCCGCCAAGCTAAAGCAAACACGCAGGTTCCAGTGGGCGGGAGCTGTTAAAGTGCTCCCGCCTGCTGGAAGCGGAGGTTTCATCTCTTTTCCTGCCCATAGACATGCAAGCAGGGAAAGAGATGAAGCGGACTGCTCCTGCATGGAAGGAGTTGCCTTTTCAGCAGCTCCTTCCGTCCAGCAGCAATGCCGAGGCAGGGTGCCGGCTGGGACAGCGGGGATTTGAGGTTCTCCCCACAGTTCCGGGGGAAAAGAGAAGAGAGAGGCAGAATAAAGGTCAGAAACGAGCAGAAGAGCAAAATAAAGGTCAGCAAAGAGCAGAAAGGCAAGATAAAGGTGAGAAACAAGCATAACGAGGCAGAATAAAGGTCAGACACTAGCAGAAAGTGGCAGAATAAAAGTCAACAACTAGAAGAATGTTTCCTCCTTTTAATGTTTTTTTTAATTTAACAATTGAGTGCCTTTTCACTCCTGCTACTCCATCTCAATTCATTGAGAAACCCGCAAACATACCGAACTCACATATTTTGCTGTGCTGAGGTAACCCATCTTTCTTTCACCTCACTATTTACCACCTATTTTCTACTATTTTCTCATACCATTAGCCCTGTCCCAAAGTGCTTCAGACCACAAAACACTGTTATCTGCTAATTCAATGCAGTGAACTTGCAGGGGTACAAGGATAATCTGCTCCTACTTGAAGGGGCATCTGTATCAATAAATGATGTCTATCAACCTGTAGCATTGCAATTATAAATAAACAGGCCAACTCACTTGCGAAGTTTGTTTCTGTTAACTATATACCAGTGCATGAAATAAAGTAAGGCGGGAAATTGATCAAGCTGTGCAACACTCTGTAAGTGGCCTAAGAAGTCAATCTCATCATTAGATGAAGCAGGCTACTTGTCTGTCAGAAATAATCATGTGCTGGACCCTCCTGCTAACAGATGAGACCACAGAGTCAGAAGTCAGACCGCGCCATCATCTCAAGGCTTGCCGCGGAGACTGACAGACATGCCGCGGGTGTGCCTTGGAGATGGAAGGTCCCACAGCTGCTCCGGGCTTCCGTTTGAAGCCAGCAGACAGAGAAGGTAGCATGAATACAGAAGTACATCTGTGGGTTGAAGAGAGTGGACTTCTGCTCCTTGATATTCTGTCTAAGTGCTGACTCTGACCTGCAGGTCTTGTAGCACACAATCATTTGTAATACTGCGGAGTGCCCCCGGGCGCCAAAGGGCAAGGGCACTATAAAATATTTTACACATACAAGGCTGAGATAACTACTTCTGGTAGAAAAGTTTATATTTTCAGGGCAAACTTCATGGATGAAAAGCAGGATACAAGAAATGTTATTCCAAGCAGTAAAATATTATGTGCTGTGAAAAGGCATAGGTGTATCAGAGTCTAATACAGCAAAAACGTGGTGATGTTTATGGATTAGTTGTACATAGCACAAAAAGAAATAATGAACAAAATAGTTTTTAGCTTGACTTAAATGTGGTAATCTTTAAAATGTCATCATCGTCTCACTACACCGCTAAAATTTAGTGTACTTCCTTTGCGCTTTGAATGGGGGTTGCAAAATGCCTGCAGTTCAGAAGTTGTGCATTCCCCACAATTCTTATTTTTAATCTGAGCAAGCAGAAGAAGCACCTTAGTTAGACTATGAGTCTACAGGAGAAATTTTGCTCTAGGGCTGTAGGCACCAGAAGGCACCTGGACACCTAGCTTGCCACTTGCCTGTGGCTTCCAGTTCCTGCTTGTTCCAGACAGTGCCAGTGACACCACAGCTGCCCTGGTTTTCCCACTAGGGTTTTCACAACGGGGCTTTCTCACTCACTTTTCTTCCTGCCAACAAACCCCCCCCCACACCAGGACCTACTTAATACATGCCACAGCAGGACCGGGCATTGGAGGTGCTGCTGACGCGCCAAAGGCAAGCCCACTGTGCCCCTCCGTACCTGAATAAGGACTCCCATACATTAACCATCGCCTGCACTTCCACCAACCATTGATAAGATTACATTGTGCCTCCCTTTCACTTGTCAATACTCCCCGCATCTACCCAAGCAGAAGTGGAGAATGCTCCTCTCCCACATCGCAACAAATACCTGGAACAGCCTCCCCATGCACCATTGGACCATCATCTCACTTCCGGAATTCCTAATGGCCCTCAAGACCTGGCTGTTCGAATAAGCCTCCGTGGCCTGCAAGCGCCGGGATACCCTATTGGGTGATTAGCCGCACTTTATAAATCCTGATTGATTGAGGCCTAATGTTCGAAAATGACAGTAACTTGCAGAGTTACACAGAACTATAATTAGTGATTCAGTCCAAAGAACATATCAAGACACATGTATTCTTTATTTCTTTACTTTAATTCTCAAAATGAACAAGGACACAGCCAACTCGTTACATCCCAAAGCATAGGGACTTCTTCAGAGACTTGTCCTAAGCCCATAAATAACATGCAGTTCTTTCCCGTAATGATACAGTAAGTAATATAGATATTATTATGGTAACGGCATGAGGATCTCAGCCGTCAGGTTGCCAGAGTATGTATGCACTTAAAAAGACTCAAAGATGCAAGTCCCTATGGGGCTTCACCTTTTTACAATGCCGCGTTAAGCCACTTAACGTGGCTTAACGCTGCCATTTCACGCTATACTCAGTGAGAAAGGGGCAGGCAATGGGTGTTGCAGTACACATAGAAACAGCAAAATGCCATTGATTGTTTATGTGCAGGAAGGTGACCCTTCCTGCACATAAACAATCTATGAAAAAAATTACGTTTTGCAACTTCTATGTGTGCTGCATTAAGCAACACACATAGAAGTTTCAAAATGCAATTTCAGATTGCTTATGTGCAGGAAGGGACTACTTCCTGCACATAAACAATCCCCCCCTACAACGCAGGCACCCTTACACTATGGTGCAAGGGTGCCTGCGTTGGCACTAGGCAGCTAAAATTAGCGCAAGCGCATGGGGAAATGCAGGGCTGCACCGTGTTTTAGAAGTGGAAGAGCATGACGTTAAGCCACTTCCTAGTAAATATGCCCCTATCTGTGTCCCATGCGGGACAACTCCATAGGATCGAACGTGTGTACTTCTAGACAAAAAGATTTTTAATCTGCACACCATGCGTGGAAAGGTCAAAAACCGTGACTATTTTTAAAAATAAATTAATAACCCCAGCGGTGAGATTAGGGACACAAGAAATAGCAGGACAAAGTAGACACGTGGGAACTTATTCACGAGAGGCATGCGTCGCTGGAGCATCACTTTTTCTGACGCTTCGGCGGCGCAAACATGTCAAACATATCTATGAGGCCATGCAAAGCCACTTTACGTGGCTCTGCATGGCCTTATAGGTGTCAAATAAGGCAAGGTAGTGCAGGTCACTGTGTTGCCTTACTCTCCGCCAGGGAGGATGATTTTGACGCTGCCCCGGATTTGCTTAGTAACGTAAACCTGGGGCTGCACCAAAACTCTACGCCTCCCAGAGATGGTGTAAGGAGCAGAAATATTTGTATTTCTCAGCGTTTTTCCTCTTCCCATGTGTGCTGCATTCTGCAGCACAAATGGAAAGGGGAAAACACCCCATGGAATTGTTTTTGTGCATGCAACGCAGACACCCTTGCACCAAGGTGCAAGGGTGCCTGCATTGCCGCCAGGCAGCAAATTGTGCACCAGCATAGGGGGAAAAGGACTAGAATGCACCGTATTTCAAACATACAGTGCATTCTTGCTCTTTCACATTGGTGTTTGACAGCGCAGCAAGATGATTTCTGGTGCTGCCCTATGTCAATCCTAGTAAATCATACAAGAAATTTCTTTGATCATTACAAAAAAGTTTTAATTGTCCGATATAAATGCTTCACTTGGCAATCAGAGATCATATTTCAATGATTCTATATATCAGTCCAGTATAGTAACACAAAAAATATTTGAACAGATGGAGTTCATGTTCCTGATGTTTCCTCGGTGTCAAAGAGATGATGGCAGCCGACACGTGTTTCGTTACTTGCTGTAACAAATATTTTTTGTGTTACTATACTGGACTGATATATAGAATCATTGAAATATGATCTCTGATTGCCAAGTGAAGCATTGATATCGGACAATTTAAAACTTTTTTGTAATGATCAAAGAAATTTCTTGTTGATTTACTAGGATTGACATTTGTTTGTGAGCAGGTGTAGGACTGTTTTTTGAGGATTTTGTGCTAAATGTTTAAGACTAAAATAAGGACATTAGGAGTGCTGAGGCACAGTGTTTTCTTATATTAAGAATACAGAAGCTGTTTTGAACTACCGTGTAGTGTCATCCTTTGGCAGTGGGATGTTTTTGTGACCTTAAGAGGCACCAATATTGGGAATTCATCATTTGTTGTAAACACATACTTTGGCCTTCTATAGGATTGATGTGCTGCTGTGTATGCCACCACTGCCTTCTTGTTTTCTTTATATAAAGGTGTTCTAGGTTGGCTACATTTTTTTTAAGTAATAAGAATAATAATGCTACTTCTTCACTAAGCAAGGAGGAATAAATAACTTGCATAATATGAGTGTGCTCAGGGTCCACAACTACCTTTTATAAGCTTAGCAGCAAGAGCATTCACTGATAGGCCAGAGAATTAAAGGCCTATTTAAACTCTGGTTGATATTTACACCCCTCATTGGGCAGTCACACTTGTTAGCTCCCAAGGACTGGCAAAAACCAGGTTCTAAACTAGACATCCCAACTTACAGCTTGGACCCTCGAAATCCTGTGGTGCTTGACAGGTCGGATGGATCTTTGCCACTGTGCTGAGAATGGAGCAAGGACAAAAACAGGTCATATGTATATATATTCACTGAAAAAACCATAGGTTTCAGGCGCGTTATAGTTAGCTGGACTTTTCACTCGTACAAAACCATTGAAATTCCCCCGTTATAGTTAGTTCAGCTAACTATAACTCGCGCGCCCGGAATGCACTGCTGATGACGTCACATATTACATCACTCATGACATGGTCAATGGCATCACTCATGACATCACTGATGACATCTCAAATGACATCACTGATGACATCATCCAGTGAATGTGTGTTTTTCGGAAAATTACATATGTTTTATATATGTATATCTCAAGGTCGATGGAAGAATAAATGGGTATATAAGTGTCTAAATGGATGTTTTGTTTTTGAAAAATTGATTGTATAACTGACTGATTAAGTTTATCTTAGTGAATACATGGCTTAGTGAGTAATGTTTAAATATGTAAATATCTGTATCAGTCTCTCACTTTGTGTATAAGTGGCTGCATGGGTTGGTGAGTAGCTACATTAGTGTCTATATAGGTTATTAGTTGGTTTTTTGAGTATCAGTATGAGTGTCTAAGTGTCTGTATGGTTCGGTGGGGGGTATTACGTAGTGCATAGGTGCATGAATAAGTGACTCACTGTTTGTATGTGTTGAAGACAGCATGTGTGCAGGACTGTATGGGTGGATGAGTGTGTGCATGGGTGTGTTAGTGAGTGAATGACTGTCTCAATTGTGTCTTTATGAGTAACAACATATGTTTTAAACTAGTATATGTGACTATTGGTGTATATAAGTGAGTATATGTGAGAGTGAGAGATTGAAAGAGTTCCTGTATGAATAAGTATGTGTTTCTAGAAGTGATTGTTTAAAAGACTAAGTATGTGTAAGTTTCTGTAGAAGTAAGTGTGGTGGTGTGTGTATAACTGTATATGCAAGTAAATGGATGTTTGATTCTTTATTAGCATGAGTGACTATGTGTGTGAGTAACTATGGATGAGTGGCTTTGTGTAACAGGATGTATAGGTGTATGAGTACATATGATGAGTGAGTACATGTATGAGTGACTGTATAGGACTGTTGGTGAATGAGTGGATATGTATGTGGATCTTAGAATTACTGAATACGTTGTTGTAACTGGTATTGGTATGTCCATTGTTTTGAAAATGTTAGTTTCTATTTTTGAATGTGTGTATCAAAGGTTATATTAGGGGGGGAGGAGGTCTGCCACTCTATCACAAGGATGATGTCATCAGTGATGTCATTTGAGATGTCACTGACCATGTCATGGGTGATGTAATATGTGACGTCATCAGCAGTGCATTGCAGGCGCGCAAGTTATAGTTAGCTGAACTAACTATAACGGGGGAATTTCAATGGCTTTGTACGAGTGAAAAGTCCAGCTAACTATAACGCCCCTGAAACCTATGGTGTTTTCAGTGAATTTCTAAGATTTTTTAAATGCTAATTCCTAACTATAACGTGCCTGAAACCTATGGTTTTTTCAGTGAATTTCAAAGGTTTTTTAAATGCTAATTTCTAACTATGCCTACAGAGATAGGACATGTGAAGAAAGAAGAAAAAACGCGCAGAAAGAACAAACAGAAGACCAGAAAGAAGCCTTGTTGCAAAATCATCCTGTACCCTCAACTTTTTCAGACGGATACTGGTGGTAACTGAGTCTGACTAACCAGTCCTAGAGCCAGTGCTATGTTAAAAGACACTCAGAATACAGTGAAAACACCTACATACACTAGGGAGCACTATGGGTTGGGGTCCCCCTGTGATTAGCATGACCTCCTCTGTACGCACCGAGTATATAATAGGGCAGGGGATTAAAACTACCTCTTAAAACGCGCCACAGGGCGTGTTTGCACACTTCACCTCAGGCCCCGTCCCCTCCCTTCCCCACTGTGTAAACACGCCCTGTGGCCGTTTTAAGTTGGGAGATTAAGTCCCCTTGAATCCTGAGGGTCCGTTGGGTCCAACTAGCCCACTAGGTACCTCCAGTAAGCGCCACAGAGCTGCGTTGCAGAGAGGTGTAAAAAGTGGCACGGCCTGGACCACCTCTCTGCAACGCAGCTCAGTGGCGTTTACTGGAAGCACCTGGTGGGCTAGTTAGCCCCCAGGGGCCCTCAGGATTGAAGGGGAATTATTTCCCCATCTTAAAACGCACCATAGGGCGTGTTTGCACACGTCACCTCAGGCCCCGTCCCCTCCCTTCCCCACTGTGTAAACACGCCCTGTGGCTTTTTTTTTAAGTTGGGAGATTAAGTCCCCTTGAATCCTGAGGGTCCCTAGGGGCAAAATCGCCCACTAGGTACGTCCAGTAAGCGCCATTGCAGAGAGGTGTAAAAAGTGGCACGGCCTGGACCACCTCTCTGCAACGCAGCTCAGTGGCGCTTACTGGAAGCACCTGGTGGGCTAGTTGGCCCCCAGGGTCCCTCAGGATTGAAAGGGAATTATTTCCCCAACTTAAAACGCGCCACAGGGCGTGTTTGCACACGTCACCTAGGCCCCGTCCCGTCCCTTCACCACTGTGTAAACGCGCCCTGTGGCCGTTCTAAGTTGAGAGATTAAGTCCCCTTGAATCCTAAGGGTCCAACTAGCCCACTAGGTACCTCCAGTAAGTGCCACAGAGCTGCGTTGCATAGAGGTGTAAAAAGGGGCGTGGCCTCAGAACACCTGTCTGCAACGCAGCTCCCTGGTGCATACTGGAGATACCTGTTGGGCTAGTTGGCCCTCAGGGGCCCTCAGTATTGAAGGGGAATTAATTCCCCAACTTACAACTGGCCAGGGGGCGTGTTTGCAGAGTGCTGCAAGGAGGGAGCGTGGCCTCCGGCGCAATGCCGGTCTTTTATTTATTTATTTATTTATTTTTAAGAAGGAGGGCTGTGTGGCCCCCCTTCTTTTTCTCATTTATTGGCCCTGGGGACCCCATCCCCCAGGGCCTGCACCCTAATTTTTTTTGTTTGAAAAAAATAAATTTGGCCCTTCCAAGGCCTTAATCGGCCCCGGGGACCCCAACCCCCGGGTCATGGCTTTTTTTTTTTTATTCTTTAGGAGGGGGGCTGCGTTGCCCCCCTCCTCAGGCCACTTATGGCCCCGGGGACCCCATCCCCCGGGGCCGGCCTTTTTTTTTTTTTTTTTATATATTTATAGAAACACCTAGGACATGCTGGACAAACCGTATGTACCTATCACCATGACGATTTGCATGATATTCATTAAAAGGCGACTATGCATACAATGAATCCACGTGGAATGTATTTACACCGCTAGTGAATCTCTGACGTGTCTGACACCCTACCGTGCCTAATCCCGGCGCCCCCGCCGGTGGGTACTCTCCAAGTAGACACCCTTGTCGTTTATTTATACAAACATGGGTAGCTATTGACGGGCACATTTAAATACACACGCACACCAAGCCATTCAAAGGGGTTTCGACAAAAATTCGACCAAACTATGCAAGAAACCCCCATCACGGTTAATAAAACACACATCCACCGCCGGATGTGTAATACTTTTTTATTTTACTCTATGGAAAGGAGACAAACCTCACTTGAGAGTCACAGCGTGCTCCTGGCTGAGTCCAATGCTGTGTTACACCCACCAGTGCCCGCCGAGTGCCACACACCTGTGTGTTGTATTCCACCAGCTAGTGCGTAAGCTATGACACTCTCTATCCCATGTGCACTGTAACACCACCCCGTGAATATGTCATGCCACACTTGCCTTCGCACGGGTTATATTGCCCCATCTAACGTGCCTTCCTCGATGCCTATGTTCTAACGCACAGCGCTATGCCATACATATTACAATCTGGGATCCATATATTTGTCACAGTGTATATGCAACGTTACACTCCCCAGCACATATTTTATATTACAACTTTATAGACTAGTTAGGTTACACAACACTGCCCTGTGCATATTACACTCCAAGGCGCATATCGCATAGCATGCGCTAGTGCTTGTGCTATTGCGCGCTCTCCAATGAATCTGTCATTGCGCACAATGCATTGCATATTATATTTCACGCCCCGGTTCATCTTATATCACACTTTTTGGTGCATAGTTTATACCATATACTATATCTAGTTTTCATTTTCAATCGTGCTCTCAGGACTGTGTTCTATATAACACTGCGTCCACCTACCCTTTTCACGGGCATTACATTTTGCGATGGGGGTGGAGGGTCAGGGGGTGTTTCTGCCAAGTGAGCCCGGAGTCACAGTCACAAACGTCCTCTTCTTCCTGAATAAAAGTGAGATTATGCTGCATACTTGTTCATATTTTAAGTAGTTGGCACAGACACACATTTTAAAAACAATAAAGTTCCTAAAACCCACCTTCTCTGAACAGTTAGCTTGCTGCCCCATCCACCTCCTCCCTATCCTCTGTTGTCTGAATCCATGAACTAGCCTCCTCCCTCCTGCCATGCATGGTCTGATGTGCTGCCACTGCCCTCCATTTAGCATGATGTACCAGTCCACTCCTCCTGCCCTCCATTGCCCAATTCTATGGCCAATCATTGACCTCCTGCTTAGCCTCTGTGCTTAGCTTGCTGCCCCTATTCTCCTTCCCCATGCCCTCCGATGTCTTTGTGCATGCCCCTTCTCCATCCTTTTTGCCCACCATGTTCCATGGACCTGCCACTCCTATCTACTCTGAGTCTTCTGTTGAGCTGCCACTCCCCTCCCACATGCCTAGCATTGTCAGATGACTGTAACCTGTCCCTGCCACCTCCACCCTGCCTGTCCACATGCCATGCCCATATCCCCTTCCTCCTGTCCGATATGGTCCATTTTACTGCCACACCCTTCTGCCCTCCCTGGTCTGTTGTGCTGCAACTGCTCCACCTGCCTGCCCCACGCGGTCTGTTGTGAGGCCCCTTCCCCTGAACTCTCTTGTCTGTGCCCAGGTCCTGACCCTCCCTTCTATCCTCCATGGTCCTTTGTGCATGCCCCTGCACCCTCCTTCTTGCCCATCATAGCCATTGTGCTGCCACTAACCCTCCCACTTGCCATGCATGGTCTTCTGTGCTGCCATGGCCCCTCCCACCTTCCCTGCGTGGTCAGCTAGCTGCCCCTGACCCCTCCCACCTTCCCTCCATGGTCTGTGTGTATGCCATCATAGTCTCATTGTTGCTCTCCATGGTGTGTCTTGTTTCTAATGCCCATCCTACCTGACCTCCATGGTAATCTTGCTGCTCCTGCCCTGCCCCCTTGCCCCCAGCCCTCTGTTTCCATGTGCAGACCCCTATTCCCTCCCTCCTGGCTTGTCTGTTCCATTGTAATGCCCCTGATCCGTCCCTCCTGCCATTTATGGTCTGTTATGCTGAAGCTTTCTCTCCTGTCTGTCCATTATGGTCAGCGAGCTACCATTGCCTCTTTCCCCTCTGTTCTCTGTTGTCCATGTGCATGGTCCTGTCCCCTCCCTATTGCTTTCTATGGATTGTTGTGCTGCACTCCCGTCCCGCATGCCCTGTGTGGTGTATTGTGCTGCTGCAAACCCTGATGCCTGCCCTGTAGGGTCAGTTTGGTGCACCTCTCCATGTCCCTCCTGTCCTCTGTTATCCGAGTCCATGTCCCTACCCCAATTCCTCCTGCCTATCATGATCCAATGTACCATACTTGCGAACATTTTGAGCTTGGTAAGAGGGAGATTTTGAAATAAAACTGGGGTATTGATTTTCCCCTTTAAGTTACATTGAAAAAGAGGAGATTGTAGACAGGAGACCGATCAAATAAAGCCCATTTGAGCTTAAAAACATTGGACGTTTCCTGGCTGGAACAGGTCTGTTGGCATGTATGTTTGTACTACCACTGCCTCTTCCTTCTGCCCACAATGGTCTATTATATTGCCACAGCCTCTCTTGCCAGTCCTCTATTGTTGGTTTGTTGCCCCTGCCCCCCTTTCCACTGCCCTCCATAGTCTGTTGTGCTGCCACTGCCCTTCCTGCCTGCCCAGTGTGGTTAAATTGTTGCCTCTGTACTCTCCTACCTGTCTTCAATTTCAGAGTCCGTGCCCCTGGCCTCTGCCTCTCAACAGTATCCCAATGAACAACTAGATTGCTAACATTCTATATGTATTACAAAAGTGTGGAACGCCTGACGTCATCTTGATGTAATAAAAACTGAAATACCTAGAGCATTTCCTTTAGAAATTACATATATGAGAGGGTCTTATTTGCATCAACATTATGGTTAGTGCTCTAAAAAACTAAAATGAGGACATATTTTCTACGTTTTCAAATAGCGACAAAGAACTTTTAAATTATTTGTAATCTTTATGTTTTTTTATCCAGATGAGCACTTGATTAAATGTTGCACCTAGAGGAGAGGATGTGGTGTTACATTCTGTGATTCTGGTCAAATCACTTAATCTCCCCTTGTCAACCAACCAAAATGAATTTGATCTTGTGTGATGTAACCAATGCTCGGTCCAGGGAAGGCATGGCTTGGTAGTTCGGGCTGGACTGTTCCCATGAGGCACAGGGTCAGACTGATTTGCATATGGCCATGTCTGAACTGGGGTGGCAGAGTGGGCTAAAGAACGGTGATGGATCAAACCCAGATCTGTTGACTGGGTGTGAGTGTTTGATTGGTTCTGACGCTCCGTCCATCACCACCCCTTTTGTACCGCTTTGTTTGCCATAAGTTGGCAGGGTATGCTCAGATGTGAGTCCCTTGCTCACTTCGCCACTGGATTCAAGCAAGCCTGCCTGAAGACGGCTGAAATGCTAGAAACCGGTCCTAGGAAGCTTGTTTCCGGTCCAGGGAAGGCATGGCTTGGTAGTTCGGGCTGGACTGTTCCCATGAGGCACAGGGTCAGACTGATTTGCATATGGCCATGTCTGAACTGGGGTGGCAGAGTGGGCTAAAGAACGGTGATGGATCAAACCCAGATCTGTTGACTGGGTGTGAGTGTTTGATTGGTTCTGACGCTCCGTCCATCACCACCCCTTTTGTACCGCTTTGTTTGCCATAAGTTGGCAGGGTATGCTCAGACGTGAGTCCCTTGCTCACTTCGCCACTGGATTCAAGCAAGCCTGCCTGAAGACGGCTGAAATGCTAGAAACCGGTCCTAGGAAGCTTGTTTCCGGTCCAGGGAAGGCATGGCTTGGTAGTTCGGGCTGGACTGTTCCCATGAGGCACAGGGTCAGACTGATTTGCATATGGCCATGTCTGAACTGGGGTGGCAGAGTGGGCTAAAGAACGGTGATGGATCAAACCCAGATCTGTTGACTGGGTGTGAGTGTTTGATTGGTTCTGACGCTCCGTCCATCACCACCCCTTTTGTACCGCTTTGTTTGCCATAAGTTGGCAGGGTATGCTCAGACGTGAGTCCCTTGCTCACTTCGCCACTGGATTCAAGCAAGCCTGCCTGAAGACGGCTGAAATGCTAGAAACCGGTCCTAGGAAGCTTGTTTCCGGTCCAGGGAAGGCATGGCTTGGTAGTTCGGGCTGGACTGTTCCCATGAGGCACAGGGTCAGACTGATTTGCATATGGCCATGTCTGAACTGGGGTGGCAGAGTGGGCTAAAGAACGGTGATGGATCAAACCCAGATCTGTTGACTGGGTGTGAGTGTTTGATTGGTTCTGACGCTCCGTCCATCACCACCCCTTTTGTACCGCTTTGTTTGCCATAAGTTGGCAGGGTATGCTCAGACGTGAGTCCCTTGCTCACTTCGCCACTGGATTCAAGCAAGCCTGCCTGAAGACGGCTGAAATGCTAGAAACCGGTCCTAGGAAGCTTGTTTCCGGTCCAGGGAAGGCATGGCTTGGTAGTTCGGGCTGGACTGTTCCCATGAGGCACAGGGTCAGACTGATTTGCATATGGCCATGTCTGAACTGGGGTGGCAGAGTGGGCTAAAGAACGGTGATGGATCAAACCCAGATCTGTTGACTGGGTGTGAGTGTTTGATTGGTTCTGACGCTCCGTCCATCACCACCCCTTTTGTACCGCTTTGTTTGCCATAAGTTGGCAGGGTATGCTCAGACGTGAGTCCCTTGCTCACTTCGCCACTGGATTCAAGCAAGCCTGCCTGAAGACGGCTGAAATGCTAGAAACCGGTCCTAGGAAGCTTGTTTCCGGTCCAGGGAAGGCATGGCTTGGTAGTTCGGGCTGGACTGTTCCCATGAGGCACAGGGTCAGACTGATTTGCATATGGCCATGTCTGAACTGGGGTGGCAGAGTGGGCTAAAGAACGGTGATGGATCAAACCCAGATCTGTTGACTGGGTGTGAGTGTTTGATTGGTTCTGACGCTCCGTCCATCACCACCCCTTTTGTACCGCAATGCTCATGTAAAGCACCCCAATACCTGACAAGTCTGCACTATCTAAAACTGCAAATACACAAAAAATAAGTGTTTTGCACACTTCTGCCATTGGGCTACATGTGAGCTACATCTGGGTGATATTTGTGCTGCATTTGGGCTCTTTTGTCTCTGGTGGCCATCTTGGGAGATTTATTTGTTATGAAGTTTCCTAATTTCCTCATTTACTGCAGTCTCCTCAGTAGGAAATGCTTTCAGTTTTTTACTTTGATTCCATCAAGAAGGTATTCAGATATGTCACACATTTGCCATAAATTCTGAATGTTAGCACTCTAGTTCCTCATTAGATCACTGTAGTAAAGCTACTGCTCACCATGGAAGTCTGCTGCTGGTATTAAAAGTGCATGTTACAGTCTGCATATCAGAATTTTAATGAAATAGAAGAGGATTTGAGAAGTCACTCAAAATGTGCCCTAATTTTTCTTTCTTCATCACTAATCATAATTTCTATGGCAAAATGAACCCCCTCATTGTGTTCCTTTTTAAATTAAATGTTTTAAGTGTTACCAGTTTATTCCAATCAAGATGGCTTCAGGTGTGCCATACTTTTGTCATAAGTAAGACAGTAAGCGCTCTAGTTGTTCGTTAGAACACTTTGGGACATTCTGTCATTGGGCTATTCTTGGGCTACATCTGGTTGATATTTGGGCTACATTTGGGCTCTTTTGTCTCTGGAGGCCATCTTGGGAGGTTTATTTGTTATGAAGTTTCCTAATTTCCTCATTTACTGCAGTCTCCTCAGTAGGAAATACTTTCAGTTTTTTATTTTGGTTCCATCAAGAAGGCATTCAGATGTGTCACACATTTGCCATAAATTCTGAATGTTAGAACTCTAGTTGCTCATTAGATCACTGTAGTAAAGCTACTGCTCACCAGGGAAGTCTCCTGCTGGTATTCAAAGTGCATGTTTCAGTCTGCATGTCAGAAGTTTTTTATGAAATAGAAGAGGATTTGAGAAGTCAAAATGTGCCCTAATTTTTCTTTCTTCAGCACTAATCATAATTTCTATGGCAAAATGAACCCCCTCATTGTGTTCCTTTGTAAATTAAATGTTTTAAGTGTTACCACTTTATTTAAATCAAGATGGCTTCAGGTGTGCCATACTTTTGTCATAAGTAAGACTGTTAGCGCTCTAGTTGTTCGTTAGCACACTCTGGGACATTCTGTCATTGGGCTGTACTTGGGCTACACCTGGGTGATATTGGGGCTACATTTGTGCTCTTTTGTCTCTGGTGGCCATCTTGGGAGATTTATTTGTTATGAAGTTTCCTAATTTCCTCATTTACTGCAGTCTCCTCAGTAGGAAATACGTTCAGTTTTTTACTTTGGTTCCATCAAGAAGGCATTCACATGTGTCACACATTTGCCATAAATTCTGAATGTTAGCACTCTAGTTGCTCATTAGATCACTGTAGTAAAGCTACTGCTCACCAGGGAAGTCTACTGCTGGTATTCAAAGTGCATGTCTCAGTCTGCATGTCAGAAGTTTTTTATGAAATAGAAGAGGATTTGAGAAGTCAAAATGTACCCTAATTTTTCTTTCTGCAGCACTAATCATAATTTCTATAGCAAAATGAACCTCCTCATTTTGTTCCTTTGTAAATTAAATGTTTTAAGTGTTACCACTTTATTCCAATCAAGATGGCTTCAGGTGTGCCATACTTTTGTCATAAGTAAGACTGTTAGCGCTCTAGTTGTTCGTTAGAACACTCTGGGACATTCTGTCATTGGGCTATACTTGGGCTACATCTGGGTGATATTTCGGCTACATTTGGTCTCTTTTGTCTCTGGTGGCCAGTTTGGGAGACTTATTTGTTATGAAGTTTCCTAATTTCCTCATTTACTGCAGTCTCCTCAGTAGGAAATACTTTACATTTCTTACTTTGGTTCCATCAAGAAGGCATTCAGATGTGTCACACATTTGCCATAAATTCTGAATGTTAGCCGTCTAGTTGCTCATGAGATCACTGTAGTAAAGCTACTGCTCACCAGGGAAGTCTGCTGCTGGTATTCAAAGTGCATGTCTCAGTCTGCATGTCAGAATTTTTTTATGAAATAGAAGAGGATTTGAGAAGTCAAAATGTGCCCTAATTTTTCTTTCTGCAGCACTAATCATAATTTCCATGGCAAAATGAACCCCCTCATTTTGTTCCTTTGTAAATTAAATGTTTTAGGTGTTACCACTTTATTCCAATCAAGATGGCTTCAGGTGTGCCATACTTTTGTCATACGTAAGACTGTTAGCGCTCTAGTTGTTCGTTAGAACACTCTGGGATATTCTGTCATTGGGCTATACTTGGGCTACATCTGGGTGATATTTGGGCTA
Organism: Triturus cristatus; assembly: GCF_964204655.1. Lineage (NCBI taxonomy): Eukaryota > Metazoa > Chordata > Amphibia > Caudata > Salamandridae > Triturus > Triturus cristatus. The sequence goes on along the minus strand of NC_140590.1, from coordinate 1,531,027,942 downwards.
CATTTGGGCTCTTTTGTCTCTGGTGGCCATTTTGGGAGACTTATTTGTTATGAAGATTCCTAATTTCCTCATTTACTACAGTCTCCTCAGTAGGAAATACTTTCAGTTTTTTACTTTGATTCCATTAAGAAGGCATTCAGATGTGTCACACATTTGCCATAAATTCAGAATGTTAGCACTCTAGTTGCTTATTAGATCACTGTAGTAAAGCTACTGCTCACCAGGGAAGTCTGCTGCTGGTATTGAAAGTGCATGTTTCAGTCTGCATGTCAGAATGGTTTAATGAAATAGAAGAGGATTTGAGAAGTCACTCAAAATGTGCCCTAATTTTTCTTTCTGCAGCACTAATCATACTCTCTATAGCAAAATGAACCCCCTCATTTTGTTCCTTTTTAAATTAAATGTTTAAGGAGTTACCACTTTATTCCAATCAAGATGGCTTCAGGTGTGCAATACGTTTGTCATAAGTAGGACTGTTAGCGATCTAGTTGTTCTTTAGAACACTCTGGGAAGCTGCAGTAGAACACAAAGGAATCAACTGACAGTCTCTGCCCTTCTTGGATGTACATGTCTTACTGAGAATGTCAGACTTCATTCTCACATGACTGAGAAAGATAATGTGAATTTACAGAAAATATGCTCTCAGTTTAGCTTATAGATCACCTTCCCAACTTCTGTGCGAAAAGCATGAGAAAATAGTTTTCTCTCAAACATGATTCATGATATCACAGCAGAAGGCTTTTTCACATGGTAAAATCACCTTAAAACACACCACAATTCCTAAAATGAGTATGGTACCATCAACAAATGATTTATAATGTAGCTAAAGTCTTAAAACCTTCTATTAACTGTAATGCTTTTTAATGAGGTGCTATCATGTATATTGGTCCCAAGATGGCTGCCAACACTTCTTGGATGAAGTACTGACAGCCAATCAGATCTCACGATGAGATGTGTGGTTAGGCTCCGCCAGATATATCTATCTTTATTAACTCTCATTTTCTCAGGAACTACTGAACGGATTTACACTATTTAAGCAAAAGGCACGAGTCTGAACTGAGGACTACCTCTTTGCCAAATTTGGTGTAATTCCGTTCAGCAGTTCGGGCTGTAGCTGCGTCAACAGGTCCTATGGGAAAATGCATGGGGAAAACGCATTTTGGGACCCCCTTTTTTCTCGGCCCCCGCTTGACGAATCACCGTGAAAGTTTCAGGATAGGAGCGGACCGGAGCAGGCCAAAAGTTTGGAAAATTTCGCGAAGATTCATCAATCGGCGCCAATGTTATTCCAAATAAAATGTTGCGGATTTCCTATGGAAAATAGGTCCTAACTATAACTACCTACTGGCGAATGCCAGTAGGTAATATACACATACATGCATATTTCCTCTGTCAGGTTCTATATTTTCAGAAAATGATGAGAAGTTGAAGAAGTTTCCAAAACCTTATTTTATCATATAAGGAATTAGTATGGTTCTGTCATCTTTATTTCCAGTTGGTCTAAATGTACCGAAATATCGAGAAAAGGTTGTTAGTGAGAGCTCCATAAAGAAATGTTGTCACTACACTAGCTAAACAAGCCTAACCTATCGAAATAGAGAAACCCATGAAGAGTTCCCTCAAGCAAAAGAGCAAGATTTTTGGAGAATAGATGGAAAAGCAGCTTAGTTGCCACAGCTGCAGTAGCAACCTTTAAAATAAATCAGTGATAGAGGAATGATTGTGGCAGTAGCAATGATCAAGAAGAGTCTCGACAAAGGAGGGTAAAGTCACTGTGAGCAGTAGCTTTCAGCAACGAGCACCAAGGAGTAGGGTTTAGGATGGTTAAAAAGGACTCTCTCGAAGTAAAGTAAAAAACGGGGTCTCTGTAAAGAAGGGGTTTCACTAACTAGGAACACTTAATTATAGTATAAAAAAGCACAATAATTTAACAAACATTGGTAGGTGTGTGATGCTTTCAACCACTCATCTGATGGTGTTGTCAACTTCTGTTGCTTCTTCTCCTGATTCCCATGGTAAACATACATGCCGTTACATAATAAATCTAATGTTGTAATGATGCTAACATGGAGGAAAGTTCTCATGTTCTCATGAGAACCTTCTTACCTAAGCTATTGACTGCGTTCAAGGACTAGTCAATTGCTATCAAACACATCTATCGACAATGTTCTGGTTAGGCTTGCATAAAATATATCTAAAATATTCTTTATTCTAACAATCTATTCATTGTGAGTCCACAGCAAAGTTCATTGTTATGGCAGGATTGACTAATATGGTGTGCTGAAGCAAAGGAACATGATTTTGCAGTCACCATATTGTTTAGTAGGATGGTAGTGTCAGGCAAAGATGTTATAATAAACGTCTATTTAACTATGAGCAAGAGTCGCGAGAAAATGGTTCGGGTCTAGTTAAAGAAGCACATTAAATGTGATAGCCTACCACATGTCCTTTTCTTCTCATTATTTATCCTACACGTTTAAAGCAAGCACATTTCCCCTACATGTGATTTACTTATGAATTCTTTTAGAAGAGTTGTAATGCATTCTAAAGTAATTCTAACATTTTTAAAGCAAGCACATTATCCTACGTGTTACTTTTTCTATGAAAAATTATTTCTGAAATATTTTATTTATTTATTTTTCACATTTATAAAGCGCACTGTTACCCAGAGGTGTCCTGGCGCTGATTGACAGTGAGTGTATGAAACAAGTGATTAGTGTGAAAAGAGCCACGTCTTTAAGGCCCTCCTGAAGGATAAGAGGTCCGGCAGTTGTCTAAGGTGCAGTGGCAGAGAATTCCATGCCTTAGCTGCACCTAGGGAGAAACTCCTCCCACCCCAGCGAGCTTTCCTGACTCTGGGGATGACTACCAGACCCTGCTCTGCTGACCTCAGCAGTCTTTTAGGTCTGTGCCATTGAAAAAGTTGAGAAATGCAGTGGGGTCCCAGGCCATGCAGGGCCTTGAATGCTATGCAAAGAGATTTGAAGATAATTCTCTTGCGAACTGGAAGCCAGTGTAGTTTTACCAGATCCTGTGACACTGAGGCAAATTTAGGTGTGCCTGTGATCAGTCGGGCTGCCGCATTCTGCAAAGTTTGGAGTTTGTTGAGAAGCCCCTGTTGGGCATTCAACAATAAGCTGTTGCAGTAGTCTAGTCGCGACATCACTAGACCTATGACCACCGTCTTCTTGTATTCGTCAGCAAGAAAAGGCAAAACTTTCCGAATAGTTTTTAGGACGAAGTGAGTAGCTGAGGAGAGTGCATTGATTTGAGGTCTGAAGGACAACAAATCGTCCATCAGAACACCCAGATTTTTAACCTTCCAGACCGGAGCTGGGGGGGTGCCCATTTCCTCCGGCCACCAGCACGGGGACCAGAAGTTGTCTCTGGACCCAAAAAGCAACACCTCGGTTTTAGCTGCATTAAGTTTAAAGCAGTTTTGCGCCATCCAATTACTGACTTCCCGCATACAGCCTCTGAACCTTTCCGCGGTGCTGTCTGTTTCCCCCGGTAGTACAGAAACTACTATCTGAGTGTCATCCGCGTATGATGTTAACTTGAAGCCAAAAGATCTGATGACCGGTGCCAGGGTGGAGACGTATACATTAAAAAGGGTAGGGCTCAAAGAGGACCCCTGAGGGACTCTGCAGGGAAGCACGAAAGGGGTAGATTCATAGTCCCCCAGCGCCACCCTTTGAGTCCTGCTGGACAAAAAGGCATTCAAGATTTTGAGCGCATATCCTTGAATGCCACTAGCCCTGAGCCGGTCCACAAGTATCTTGTGGTGGACCGTATCAAAGGCTGCGGACAGGTCCAGCAGGATCAGGGCGGCTCTGCCTCCTGCATCCATCACTGTTCTTACGTCCTCTGCTGATTTGATCAGTGCAGATTCGGTGCTATGGCCCGCCCGAAATCCATGTTGAGATGGATCCAGGCTCTGACCTGTCTTCAAGAAGGCGCTCAGCTGCGAGTTTAGAATACCCTCTAGGATTTTTGCTGGAAGTGGCAACCTGGCAATAGGCCGGTAGTTGTTCAAGTCGGTCAGCTCCAGATTCGGTTTCTTCAACAAGGGAAGGATGGAAGCTTGTTTCCAACGTGAAGGGAACTCCCCCGTGTCCAGCATAGCATTGAACAGTGGAGTGAGACCTGCGGCCACAGTCGATGAGGCAAGTTTGGCCACACTGGCTGGGCAGGGGTCATTAGGGGAGCCAGATCTTATCCGTTGAAGACGGTTTTTCACCTCCTCCTCCCTAATGGGGGAGAAGTTCAATAGCCTAGGTGAGTTGCTATCTGCCTCTAAGTTGGTTTCTGGAGCGGCCATCTTGGCACGAGTGTCTAATGGAAGGAAGATGTTTTCTACCTTATTCTGAAAGAATTTCGCCAAGTCTTCACATAGTTTGCGACTGGGAGGTATCTCCACTGGTTTGGGGGCCGCCAGGGACGATACTGTGCGGAACAGTTTCATGGAGGAATTACCGGCCTCCCTAAAGCGTTTTGAAAAAAACTCATGTTTAGCTTCTTGAATCGCGAGTTTATACCTTTTCAACTCTGCGTTGAGAAGCTTCCTATCCTCCTCTTTATAGTTCTTCCGCCAGAGTCTTTCCTGTTTTTTGCAAAGCATTTTATGGTCCCTGATATGTTCAGAGTACCACGGTGCCGAGGGGTTGGAGCGTGTGGAGTGATACGTTTTAGGAGGGGCTAGGTTAAGGCAGGCAGCCTCCAACCAGCTCGTATAGGCAGTGGCAGCATCTTCCAGGTTGACTGGGAGGGGCTCCATGGAGATTTTAAGCAAGTTTTCTAAGGCCTCTCCATCTTTATTTTTCCACCTCCTGATCACTCTGGGGGGGTTCAGGACTTTACTACATCTGGGAGGCGTGGCTAAAGTAATTTCAAATTGCACCACCGAATGATCAGACCAGGAAACCGGTTGAACTGCAATGAGTTCTAGGTTGGGAAGATTAGAAAAAATCCCATCTAAGGTGTGTCCTGCCCTGTGGGTCGAGCCGGTGACCCTTTGGTTCAGCTCCATACCGTGCATCAGTTCTATTAGGTCTCTCGTGTCCGAGTCAGAATCACACTCGAGATGAAAGTTAAAGTCTCCTAGCAGAGTAAAAATCTTAGCGCAAAGCGCTTCTTCTAACAGACCACTGAGTGCAGGGAGGAACGGGGCTTTGGGTCCTGGGGGCCTGTAGATCAAGCCACCCTTGAGAGTTTGATGGTTGGACAGAGTAAAGTTGTAAATAAGTGATTCGAATAAATCAGTAGTGGCCGACTGGAAGGATCCTCTGATCGAGTTGTGATAGATAATAACAAGACCTCCTCCCCTTTTACTTTCTCTGTTTTGGACAAAGCACTGGTACTCAGGGGGGGTGGCCTTAACAACATCTGGGCCTGAGGCTGCGTCAGTCCAGGACTCAGTAATAAATGCTATCAAAGATTTGGTTTCGATAATAAGCTCCGCTGAAATTCTAATATGGTGTGCAAGTCGAAATTGAATTTAAAATGTATTACTCACACACTATTGTGGGAGAATGTGGCTGTTGTCTAACATTAGTATGGCAGTAGATTTACCTCCATTCCCGTATTCCGAAAGGTTGCTGTAATGGGAGGCTGGAAGCTGCAACAACACAACTGCTTTGCATCCTCATCCCTAGGAAATTCTTGATATTTTCTTCCCTTCTAGGTAGGTATTTCCCAGGATTGAGAGACCATGATAATACAGTGGATTTCCTTCTGTAATGTATGGAGCTCCCATGTGCTTAGAGAGCATTCTCTAGGTTACCCCGATTTTCAGGAGGTGCTGTGTACCCTGGGTGGTTAATCCAAGGTCTCCTGGCATGCAAGTAGATGGGACCCACATTTTACCAAGTCCATGGGGTCTTCGCAGCCACCCACTCTTCCCTTCCCCGGCTTGCTGTGTATGATTGGCATGCCAGCGAAGTGGGCACTACGGACTACTTGAGGCCAGAGGAGGTGGACAGAGGTGTTTTGTTACCAGTTCAGAGCTGGCGGCACCCACCATTGCATAGCCTCCAATCTGCTTCTCCCGCTGCTCATGTAGCAGTGGGGTTTTCTGACTGGTGACTTACGGAGGTTAGAGGCATATCAGCAACACCCTCTTAGCGTGAGGATAATTATCGCCGGGTAACGTGGATTTTTATCGCTGAGATAGCGTGCTATTAGCAACGCTTATCTCCTCAGCGATAAAAATCCTCACGCTAACTGCCTAACGTGAGATTATCGCTGTAAACCCAGCGATAATCTCACGCAATGTGGCGTTAGCTTGTTGATAGGGCCCCACAAACTTAGCCATGATGTCCACATTCCATCGGATATCATGGCTAAGTCAGTCCTGAAGCAGGCGTAAGGAAAGTAGTGATAACAGGGGTTATCGCTACCTTTCCTGACGCTATGCTTCATAGCGTGGGGCTTGATGATAGGAGAAATGTCGCTTAGCGACATTTCTCCTGTCATGTTAGGTCAGGAACGACCACTTTGCATCTCATTAGAGATGCAAAACTGGGCGTTAGGAATCCCGACGCTAAAGCAAGGTTTCACGCGTTAGCGTGGCCTTGCTAATTAGGCGATAAAATTATCGCCGCTTTTCGGCCGAATACGGCCGCAAAAGCGGCGATAATTTTTTATCGCCTCCTTGTAAATATGCCCCTTAGAATCTGGAACAAATCTTCTCATCTGCCAGCTTTGAGTATTTATCCTGGCTGTATAGGAGTGTTCTTTAGTTGCTCGATCAAGGGCTTGATACTTTCTAGCTTACGTGTAGAAGCTTATCACGTTGTTGTATGTTGTCTATATTTTTCTCTCAAGTGAGTTTTTAAGGATCTTTCATTAGCCATGTACGGTGAGAACTTATTCCTTTTTTAGTGAGAGAAATGTTTTATAATGTAATGAAATGTAATCTATTCGCCTCAGTGTAAAGTCAAGGCAACTGTTAACCAGGTCAACATAGCGTCTGTCATTACACGAATGACATGTTACAAGACAGAGGAAAAAAAAATTGTGTCAGAATACTGCAAAGCAAAGTCATGCTCACTCTTTCGCTTTTCCTAATTGGTTACCTGTCCCACCCCAGTCCAATTCCTACTGCCTCTCCTTCCGCCCATGAGTTTTTTGTTTTCTAATTGTTATAAGTGCCACTGGCGCGCTGATCCTCTTAGGTCCTCATTTCTGGTTGTTCATTCCCTCTGCTATTCATTCTCCCTGCTCACTTGCTCCCCCTTTTCTCTCCCTCTCCTCCTACCCCTGAACTAAAAACGATGAGCAATGTGTATATTAGAGCGTACCTGTCACCTTAACACTCTTCTTGACCATGTGATGTTTGGCATGAACCTATCTCTGTAACCTCACCATTAAATTGGGATGGATTCAGACCATGTAGTACACACCTTTGCAAACCCCACATATACAGAATGCGACTAAAGGCAAACACCTATCGCTGAAACTCTACCGTGTCGACATGGCACTGTAACAATTGTGAAAAACTACGTTGTATATTCACAAGTAAATGGAGCAGCGCGGCAGCAAATTCTGCAGAACCGCGCTGCGACATTTAAAAACACAGGGATGTGCCGTATTCACAAGAATACAGTGCACCCCTGTGTTTTTCCTTGCACTGGTGCTAAAAAATAGTTGGCTAGTGCCAACACAGACACCCTTGCACCATAGTGCAAGGGTGCCTGCACTGCGGAGATGATTTACTGCAACACAGACACCCTTGCACCATGATGCAAGGGTGTCTGTGTTGCAGGGAATGATCGTTTATGTACAGGAAGGGACAATTTACTGCACATAAATAATCTTTAAAGGCGATTTGCACTTTCTATCTGTGCTGCACAATGCAGCACAGATAGAAAGAGCAAAAAGGAGGAGAAATAAAGGTATTTCTCCTCGTTGCACCAATCTCACGCCTGCTTTTGCATGGCATTAGTTCTTGATGCTGCCTCATTTTTACAAACCTTGTAAATCTAGGGCAGTGTCAAAAAGCCACGGGTGTTGCGGTGGAACGCCCACAGCAACAACCATTGTATTCCACTTTCATGCAGATACCTGCGTGAAAGGGTACCATATTTACAAAGCAGCATTAAGCCAAAAGAGCAAAAAGTGGCTTAACTCCCACTTTGTAAAAATGATGCAGGACATTCCGCCACCGGAGTATCGGAAAAAGTGACATTCCAGTGCCACAATCCCGTTGTAAATATGCCTCTTAGATTTAAAGAATGATCCAGTTGTCCTGCACCCTTCACTGTACCTCTATGACATTACCTTGAATACTTTGCTCAGCCGAGTCCTCCCTCAGTTTTTACTCCCCAGCACACACCCATTCCTATAGAGCACCCTTCACTGTACCAGTCTCTATGATACCTTGAATACTTTGCTCAGGCAAGTCCTCCCTCAGTTTTTACTCCCCAGCACACACCCATTCCTATAGAGCACCCTTCACTGTACCAGTCTCTTTGATACCTTGAATACTTTGCTCAGCCGAGTCCTCCCTCAGTTTTTACTCCCCAGCACACACCCATTCCTATAGAGCACACTTCACTTTACCAGTCTCTATGATACCTTGAATACTTTGCTCAGGCAAGTCCTCCCTCAGTTTTTACTCCCCAGCACACACCCATTCCTACAGAAAGAGACCTGGGTGGGCAGGTACATACCTGTAACCTCTGTGGTACAGAATATGGCGCATCACGCCTATACCTGTAACCTCATAATCAAAGTTCAGGCTCCAAAACCTCAATGTAATGCAACATAATCGAACATGCCATGTAAAGAAGAGTCATACAAAGAGTACAATGACAAAAAGCGAAAAAACTGAATTCATATATCAAGCCACTGCCTTCAGTGCAGTTCTTCGCCGGGAGAGAAAGCCCTTCTGATCAATTTACGATTTAGCGTCGCCTCATCATGAGGTGAAATTGCCCGTGATGACAGCGCTCATACAGCATAATCAATGAACTGAAAAGCTTGCTCCTTGTGATTATGACTAATCAAACATCTCATTCCATTTATGAATAATTATCTAATTAAGATGTATTCTTGTGTTCCTTATTAGTCCCATTTGAACGCTTTTAAATATTTCTTAATGCCAGCATTTTGTGTCTTGTCACTAACAAATTATAATGCACATATGCCATTGTTCCAAGACTGAGTATGAAAGAAGTTACACGCTGTGCACTGAGCTCCCAGTTTCAACGTGCACGCCCCCTTGAGTGGGAGCTTTTATTTACAGACTGTGAACTGGTTTTAAATGAGCAACAATACTTCTGAATGCCTTTTATGCATCAATAAAATATGTGGGCTAATTTTTTGCTGGGATTCTTATCTCAGAAACAGACAATTGATGTAATGCATTGAGAACACTGACTTACGTTGAGTAACCAGCCAGCAGATAACATTTTTTTTACTAGCTCATGAGAAAAATGTAAAGGTTCATTCCGGTCACATTAATTAGCTGCTTTTCACAAGCCAAAATGTGCTGGCTATCATATTTTTCCACTTCTGGCTTGGAAAGTATTTATCATCACAAGTATAGCAGCTGCTATGCTTATTTCAGGTATTTTTAGATCTCAACTACCAGACACCAGAGGATGTCTATTCACAGGAACAAGGGTGAGGCTCAGGGAGTTATGTGACCCGGATAGGATCCGTATTCTGTAAGAGGTAGGACTGCCTGTCAGATGGCAACGCCCCTAATGTCCACCAGGTAATTGGGGAAGTAGTTCAGGAAAGAGACTGGCCGTGCCTAAGAAATTTTAGATTTTCCTAAGAATTATTGTCCAAAACTGTCTAAAGAGTTCTTTATATCTTTGAATGGTTTTTATTAAGAACATAAGGGTTAGAGCTTGATGTAACAAGGAACAGTCGAAACGTGTTTCGGCCCAAGTGTCTAGCACGCCTAGGGCTTTTGCAAGGCAAAAATGTCAAAAAGGAACGGAGTTCTAGTCGTAATCGTAGCATTAGTCTCAAAACGGAAGTCTCTGCAGTCATTGCCGCTGAGGATGTCTGTTTGTGAGAAAAGACCGATTGTCAGCTTGCACCGCGCGCTTACAGCTGGCGGTTGCGCAGGAGGTGGTTAGCACTGTTGTTGTCTTGCAGTTGAACAAAGACTGATTTTTCGATGATCTTGCCATTGAATGGTAGGTGAGCTGGGGGGTGGCAGTAATTGGTGAGGTCATCAGTGTCTAGTGTTGTTTTCTTTAGAAGTGGCAGGATCTGCCCCGTCATGAGAGCTCCTGGGAAGCTGCTTGAGGGAGAGAGCTATTGACAATGGTAAGTAGGGCTATGAGAGCATCTCCAGAGAGAGCTTTGATGAAGGACAATGGTAAGACATCATATTCATAATGAATGATTTTGTGTAAATGTAATATGTCACTGAGATCTGGGTAGAAATAGTTCTTTGAAGGCTGATCCTTGTGGGAAGGAGTGGGAGTCAGAATTGAAGCAGGCTTAGTGTCATCGATGTGCTCTTGAATCTTCTGCATTTTTTCTTGGAAGAAGAGGTTGATGGCCTTGCACTTTTCTGTGGAGTGAGGAATTAGTGGGTCAGGCAGAGGGTTGATCCATTGCTTGAATCTCTTGAACTGCGCTCTGCCTCTGTTGGTAGTGATGGAGCCGGATTCTCGTTTCTACCCAATTATCTACAAGAACCCACTCTGGTCGCCAGGATCTTTTTACTTGCTTAATAGCGTAGAGGGAAGAAACACAATTATCAGAACGTATTTACTGCAACTTGATATAACTCATAAAGGATGACTCAAAGTCTGGGAAGTTGATCTTTTATTATCAGCAAAAACATCTGAATATAAAGGCACCTCAATACAAGGCACAAAAGATAAATGGGAACTAACACAAATGCTACTCTACGAAGTATCCGCATTCGACTAAAGATAAAAAGGATTACAGCTTCTAAAAGCATCAGGTACAAAATGGCTATCGTGATGTCAAATTTCAAAGTCAGAAATTAAAGCATTTCTGTCCCTACTCTATTCTAAAGTGACATCCCTACATAACATTCCCTCTTCAGGTAAGCTAAGCGCAAAAAGGTGTCAGCAGTGAAACTTCCTGAGAAGTCTTCACTTAGCAAGAGCTCGACCTATGGTGCTCCTTTTAGCCTCCCTCCTAAGTCTCGTCTGCTCAACCCATGGGGCACTGTCCCTAAAACGAAAACCCCAAACTTGGTACACGCCCTTCAGCACACCCCTTCAAGCAGGTCTTCCTTCTGTGATTTTCCATTCAGACTTTTTCATCTTTCTTTGTTCATATATTTGACCTTGGGTCCCAGGCCCCTTCCGTACCAGGAGTTGCGATTTCACATTCCAATTCACTCCCCTCCGGTCTACTCCTTCTGTCTCGATTCCTTCAACAAAGACTTATTCTAACTAACAGCTAAATGTCCTTGCACCTGCAATAAAACAGGGAATGGAAAAACCCACACATCATGAAGTTCTACATTTCACTGCAATTTAAGCTTTACTAAAAGCCCTGTCAGCCTAATAAGCGAAGCTAAAATAAGGAACGAAGAGGCCTTCTCCTTTACATAGAAAACTAGGCCTTGCAAAATAAAACACATTACAATCATTATTTCAGCATACTTATACGAGAGCAACCTACATTCTAATTTTTAACATGATCTACAATTGCTTAATACATCGCATTATTGCAGAACTTAAACATTAAACGTAATACAAATACATTTCAGAATAACGGATGGCCACTATTTCTTTCGAGGCCTGATTACATTTCTACATCTTTATGTCGACGAATATATATCCATGATGATCCTAAACACTCTTGAATATATATACGGGTGCTGACTAACAGTGAATATGGTGCACCCCTACAAATCTTAACACTAGTGACGCTTTGTCAGTTCCCCCCTTTGATGACAACTGTCATCACATCATCTCAATCTTATTTCATTCTGGCGAAATCCATCTAAACTGAAGTGGTAGCCATCCTGCTCTATCGGAAGCCCTCCATCCTCTTAAGGTCCTGATATTGGCTATCCTGTATATGCGCCATTCGTCTCTCATGCGCTCTGAGAGTGCTCTCAGCCCTATTTCCTCTGTACCACTTAAATGCTCTTACAAGTCCCCACAAACAAATCACGCAAACCACCACAATGATTATTGGCTTCAGCACGTATCCGAGAACTCCTTTCCCCAAATCTGCAAACCAGTTTCCTACGTGCCCAAATCCCTTGCCAATCTTTTCCCACACATTCTCCTCCATCAAACTTGCAATCTCTTGGTGAATCGTAGTAATGTTAACTATATATTTCCTCAACTCCTTACTATTGTCTGGAATATACGTGCAACATTCCTGAACTTTCAACAATTTACAGACTCCGCCCTCTTTTGCCAATAATACGTCTAATGCAAGACGATTTTGCAAAACCATCGTTCTTATCGATAACATCTCTCCATCCACCAACAGCAATGATTTCGCCGTGTTCATTGACAACTCATCAACCACGGTTGCTAACTTTCGTATTTTCACATCATTCAAGACCACGCCCAAACTGGGTATCATTGCTCCAAAAATGTCACCAATCACTACTCCTGCACTTGCAGCTCTCCGCACTCTAGAATGCTGTCCAGTCTCTAGCAAATTCAAATCTTCTGCATGATATATCTTCGGGAAAATAACAGCCAGATAACAAGTACCATACCACTGCGCAGGCAATCTCACGTACGCATTCCTTCCGCATACATAATACACTGTCGGAATCACTTGTACCGGGCCTTGCAAGAAATTCCTAGCTGAATCTTCCATCGTAAAGGTATGATCACACGTACTATGTCCAACCCAGGTTTTGTCTTTATCGGACTGAGGACGAGCAACACACAAATTTTCCTTCTGTACATGGTCTAAAGCTATGGGTCCATAACTTCCTTTTGACTTATGTAGTTTTCCTCATCAGTCCAATCTACTGACTTCTTTCCTCCCTCTTGGTTCTGAGTTAATTTTCTATACCTGTCTTCAACTTGACCAATGAATTTCTTTTCAGTGTCCGATAACGAACACGTCAGATTATGTCTATGCGCATAAGCTGTGTCTAAACTTATAGTCGGAATGAAATAAGTCTGAAGTCTTTCTTCTGACTTATAATAATCATACTTATTCAAATGCTTAAATGCCGGTACATCAGGAAGCACTGTGTCATAATTAGAAAAATAATACTCAAACTGTTTCCTTTCATAAAACAGACTAAGCAACAAACTGCAAGAAATCCCATATGTCAAGGGAAGGTGATGGTATCTAATACCCTCATCTACGGAAGCAGGCAGCTGCATACACACATAGCAATCCTTCGCATCAACATACTCATACAACAGCTTTGCATAAGCGTTAAGTTTAAAATCGCCTCTAGACAGATCTATATGAAACATACGACTCTCTTCTAGCATCAAAGCTCTTCGGTCCCCTATGGCATCCCCCTTTTTACTGGAAGTGGTAGGTGTAGGTGTCCCCTGAACCTCCTCCTCCTGCTTGTGTGCCACCACATAAGACGCTATAACTACTGCAAAAATAGCAACTATCACTACCCCTAAAAGTGTACCCATCACTAATTTGGCTCTAGGGTGAGAATTTCCAACTTCAGCTATCTTCCCACTATGCTCAATGTCCAGTTCAATGACAATGGGCGAGAGTCTCCTCCTCATCCAAACTTGCGTCTCAACCCAAAGCAATCGTCCTCTGTAGCTAGTGTTCCCTAACAAATTTCAGTTCCTTATTTACTCGGTTCAGAAAAGGCTTCCTTAACCCTCTTTCGGTATCTCCAACGGGAAAGTTCCTAAATGTATTCTTCTTCCACTCGGGTCTAGGTTATCTTCTTTTCGAGCTTATACTCAACAAAGTTCATCATTAGTCCAGAATAATTGCCGGTCCCAACATCTCTAGGACCCCCTGTAAGATTTCAAGTTTGAGATTTTTCAGTTCTTGGGGAGCGGGAATAACAGCAAAGGTCGGGAAAGCCAAAGTATCCAAGATCAGACCACGGACGTTACTCAAAAGCGGTGGATCCGTAATATTGATGGTCAATATCCCCTCGATCTCCAATCCTGGAATCTTCAGCAGCACTTCCACTTTCGGAGTCGGATAACTGCTGACCAGTGTGATCGATCTCAGCCTCCCCGTATTCTGCAACCCTGGCATCTGTCACTACGTATGTCCACTCTGGTGAGACGTACCTTTGACACAGCACTCTTGTTCTCCTTGATCTTCTCAGAGCATCCGGGGCTTGATCTTCGTCACTCTGCTCTGACTCTGTCACTTCAGCTACTGGTGCAAGATCTCTTCCTGGTGCCAATCTCAAGTTTACCCGTTTCTGACTCACGGGCCAAACTCTCTCTGCTTCGGTGACACCACTGCTCTCCCTTTGAATACCCTGTGCACTGCTCTCTCCTTCGGCATAATTTGACTCAATGCCGCCCACTGCACCTTCTCCTTCCTCCGTTTCCGATTCAGAGTTATTCTCACATCCCCTTTCAGCTCGGTCTAGTGCACAACCAGCTGCGTCAGCCACCCCTACAGCTTGACTTGCCCTCTCAGATGGCTCTGCCACCTCAGCTGGGTTTTCGTTGACGAGAGGGGCTGTATCTTCCAAGGGTGCTGGGACTCTACGGGTATGGGAGGCATGCACCCAGTTTGGAAATCCCCCACACTTCACTGCCGTGTTCGAGACCAGGATGACTTGGTAGGGGCCACGCCACCGAACATCCAAGAAACTCTTCCTCACGTGTTTGCGCACCAAGACCCAGTCGCCTGGGCACAAGTCGTGGCACAGGTCACTTGCGGCTGGAACAGCTACTGCCTGCACCTGCTGGGACACAGAACGGACCACATCAGCCAGGCCTTTACAGTAGTCGAGAATTACATCATCAGTGATATTAATCAAAGCAGACGCAGGTATTGCTGGCACACGCATCGCTCTCCCCATGAGGATCTCATGGGGTGACAATCCAGTTCTCCTATCAGGCACACTCCGGAGACTCATGAGAACCAAAGGCAATGCGTCTGGCCACTTCAGAGAAGTCGAAGAGCACACTTTTGCCATCCGGGCCTTCAATGTCCCATTAACTTGTTCCACAATCCCAGAAGCCTCAGGTCGGTAACTGCAGTGCAACCTTTGATCTATATTTAAGGCAGCACAAAGCAATTTCATGATTTCGCTGTGGAAATGCGTTCCTCTGTCTGATTCAAGAGAGGTCGGGAAACCGAACCTCGGAATAAGCTCCCTCAGCAGTAACTTAGCTACAGTTAGTGTGTCACATCTACGTGATGGGTACGCCTCCACCCATCTTGAAAAGACACATACTATGACTAATATGTACCTCAACCCATTACACTTCGGCATCTCAATGAAATCCAACTGCATCCTGTTGAAAGGCCCACCTGATCTCCCTATATGACTCATGGTCACGGCTGTTCTCTTCCCTACATTCGTTGACAAGTGACACACCTCTGGCACAGAGCTTCGGCCACTGCTCTAAATTTCGTGTTATACCATGTTTGACGGAACACTCATACCATCGCATCTCTACCAAGATGTACAGCACCATGTATTAGTCTTGCCATTGGGTTCAACAGACACTCCGGTAACACAGCTCTCCCATCATTGGAAACCCAAACATCCACGTCTCCTTTCTCACATCCAGCTCGCACCCAGCTATCCCGTTCCTGGTCAGTCACTTCATCCTGCAGCTGTTTTAGCTCTTCCCATGTGTCAGCCATGGCTAACATTACACAAAAGTCAGTTCTCTCTTGGCTTCCCTCTATATGTCTTTCCGTGAAATTGCATCCCTGTTCTGCACAAAATCTAGCAACTTCATCCGCATAATTATTGCCTAGCGACACAAAATCATTTCCCTGCGTGTGAGCAGAACATTTCACAACCGCAACTTCATCTGGACATTGCAACGCTTCCAACAATTGTCTCACATAGTCCCCATTTCTGATGGGTGACCCAGATGACGTCATGAACCCTCTCTGGCACCATAGTTGTCCGAAGTCGTGAACAACACCAAACCCATACTGACTATCCGTATAAATCGTTATACGGATCTTGTCAGCAGCCAAACAGGCATGAATCAAGGCAATAAGCTCAGCCACCTGCGTGGAGTATACCCCCTTCTAGGCAAGCGGCTTCCACCACTCCAGTGATGGTACATACAGCAAACGCTGCTCTCAACTGACCAGCACTGTCTCTCAAACATGAACCGTCCACAAAGAAGATTTCGTCTGACTCTGGAAGTGGTTCATCGACAATGTCAGGTCTAGGTTTGGTGCACAATTCAGTCACATCGAGACAATCATGATCCTCACAATCTTCATCATCTACATTTGGGGTAGGTAACAATGTGGCAGGATTCAAAACAGAACACCTCTTCAAAGTTACATTCTCTGCTGCAAGGATGACTTGTTCATAACGCGTCAACCTATTGTTCGTGAGGTGCTGTGTTTTAGTCCTGGTCATCAAAAGTTCTACAGAATGTGGTACATGCACAGTAAGCGGGTGACCCATTACAATGCTCTCACATCTTTCGATACTGACACCTGTTGCAGCAACGGATCTGAGACATCCGGGCAACGCAGAGGCTACTGGATCTAAAGTAGCCGAAAAGTAGGTTATTGGTCTACGGACATTCCCATGAACTTGAGTTAACACTGCCAATGCGCAACCTTCCCTTTCGCAACAGAATAATGCGAATGCCTTGTTATAATCCGGCATCCCCAAAGCTGGGGCGCAACACAAGGCCTCTCTCAGTCTCAAAAAGGACCTTAGACAGTCTTCATCCCATGGTACTGGATCACTCACATCCTTGCGCGTCAGCCGCTGTAAGGGCTTCGCTTCAAAGGAAAAGTTTGGGATCCATTGGCGACAATAACCAACCATTCCCAAAAACATTCGAACTGCCCTCTGGGTAGTTGGAACAGGCATTTTCAAAATGGGGTCTATACGATCTGGCGACACCTTCCTTTTACCTTTTTCAATCCTGTGACCCAAATACTGTACTTCACTCAAGCAGTACTGTAATTTATTCAAAAACCCCTTATGCCCATTCTCCGCCAGGTAGTTCAACAACGCTACCGTATCAATCCTGCAGGCGTCTTCAGTTTTTGACGCCACGAGCAGGTCATCAATGTACTGCACAAGGACAGACTCCTGTGGAAGCACCAGACCTTCAAGGTTCCTTTTCAAAATCTGATTGAAAATCGACGGGCTCTCTGTATATCCCTGTGGGATACGACGCCATGTTAACACACGATTTTCCAGCCGAAATGCAAAAAGAAATTGGCTCTCCTCATGCAGAGGGATCGAGAAAAAGGCTTGACACAGATCGACCACCGTGAACCATTCCGCTTTACATGGGATTTGGAACACAATCACAGATGGATTCGGTACCATGGGACAACATGGGACAACTATCTCGTTGATTTTTCGTAAATCTTGCACTATCCTGAATTTTCCGCTAGGTTTCTGTAATCCCATTATGGGCAAATTACATGGGCTACCCATGATCTCTCTCAAAATCCCCTGCTTAATCATAGACTCAATTACAGGTCTAATTCCCTCAATAGTTTCAGGGTATAACTTATACTGGGGTGTTCTTGGGTATTCTGCGTTCGGTTTGACCTGAATTTTCACTGGATCTACTCCTTTAACTAGTCCAATCTCTTCACCACTGAGGTCCCATACATCGACTGACACGGAATCCCTCAAGTCGAATGGGAGTTCGTCCACTGTTAGCGCTGGATACATTTCCACACACTAACGTTGATTCGCAACCTTAAAGGTCGCATCATCGTCCCTCGTCTGCACTTCCACTCCCTTCGGGGTACAGTAGATAGTACAGTTAAGCTTGCACAATAGATCTGATCCTAACAAGCAGACTGGGCTAGAATCGCACACCACAAACTGGTGTCGATCCCTGAAATTCCCTATCCTGGTGGTTATGGGTTCCGTCAGTGGGCTTGTCAGTTTCTTATTTGTCACACCAATAACTTGGATCATCTGTCCAGAAAGGGGTAGGTCCAGAACCGCTGCAGATCTTACAGTCGATCGCGTGGCTCCCGTATCAACCAAAAAGGTCGTAGGGTGACCATCAATCTCAGCTTCCACAAAAGGCCCCTTCTGATCTACTTCTAAAACAGCTCAGAGCGTACAATCATCCTCTCTTTCCCAGCAGGGTCTCGCCACTAGATCTGGGTCATCTTCCCCATTCACTTCGAACAGGGGCATCTGCACATAGGTCCGAGCTCCCTGCTGCATATTCGGTATCCTGGGCGGTTGGGGAACCTGCACCTGCGGAGCACCCATCCCCCCTTTTGTCATCCTAGGTCGCGTCACTGTAGGGACTGTCTCCGCCACAGGGACCTGAGCTATCTCCCCTTCTTGCTGCATTTGGTTCAATGGGTTCAAAGGACACTCGCGTCTCCAGTGTCCAATCTGATGACAAAGATGACAAGCTGTGGTCTTTTTCAATATCGCCACATCTATTCCTGTCCTAGGGTCTACTCCCCTTGGCCTTCCCTGTCCCTGGGCATTCTATGCTCCTCTTTGATAATTTCCCTGCCTTCTTCCCAAGGTTCCCCCGTTAGGCTGTCCCTGGGCTGTCTGCATCTGTACCAATAGCAAGTTGTCTTTCAATTTCCTGTGCTTAGATTCTATCTCATCGCTACAGTATCTAGCATACCGTAGAATGTCATCCACTGGCTTGTTCTGCCAACAAATCAAATGCTGCTGTATCATGAGGCTAACCTCTGGCCTCAACCCCAACACAAATTCCGAAACAAACTGTCCCATGTCTTTAGTATCCAATGCATCCAAGCCACTATACTGTTTAAAAGCTTGCAAAAGCCTCTCGTAAAACTCATGCACTGTCTCCTTAGGCTCTTGCACTGTCCTGTCTATCTTCACCCAATCAATGTCTTGAGGTGAGATTTTCGACTTCAACCATGTGATTACTTGTTCAAACTTTTTCATCACTATCGGCGACGGACCATTTGTAATCGGGTTCCTGTCAGGCTCCGAGGCCGGCCACTCAAACGCAATTTTACATGCCGACCACAGATCACCCGTAACCACTATGTCAAACAAAGTGTTCAAATCAATCCACAGTACTTTCAAAATTTTGACAAAGCGATCAACTTGCTTATACCACTCCACAGGCTTTTCCCTCAAACGGGGAAAATCATTCGTAAAGGCAGCCAAATCACCCCTACTCCAAGGTACATGAACGTACCCTCCATTAGGTACCTCCCGTAAAGGGAAGTTCCCTATCTCCGTTATGCCTCCACCCGGAGGTGGCGTCTCTCCCATTACACCCCTGGAGCTTTTCTTCTTTGACCACCTTTCTTCCCATTTATCAAGCAGAATCCATGCCCTCATGGCTATGATTAGATCTTTGACACGGGTTCTCAATCTAATGACTCTTTTCTCTTCCAATTCCTGCTCACTGTACTGTAACCTGTGATTGCCTTGTAATGCTTTAGTCTTAGACAAGTCCACCGCATATCTCTTTGCCAGCTCTGACAATTTCTCATGTGCTGTCCTCGCTTTGCGAGTCACATCCTTCGCTACAAAGAGTCATTCATCCTTTCGTACGTTAGCATTCTCTCAAGGGGTACATTTTCGCATATTATCTCGTCCAATTCTGCCTTTAGTCTTACGACATCCAGCATCCTCCCTCTCAGGACTCCTCTCAAGACTTCTCGACATCCTGCACCATCTCTTTCATCCTACCCACATTCTCGTTCCTGTGGCCTACTCTCTCCTGACATACCCATGGGAACAGAACGATTTACAACCGTCCCTCATTACCTCTCTGCTTGTAACACGCCCTGACTTTGGGTCCTCACTGGTGGCGTCCACATTCTCAAGTCTGATCTTGACTCAGCTAAAGACCTTGGTCTACCAGGTCTCGACTCTCCCTGTCCTCCCGAGGAGTCGGCTGTAGCTGGCAGCGGCGTACTCCATTCTACAGGCTTCGGAATCTGCTCTATTCTCCTCACCGACCCACTTTCTTCGACCACACTCCTCACCCCTACCTCTGACTGCTCTGAGCTTTCCACTTTCTCTGGCTCAAGTTCATACATCGACTCAATAGTTCCGATAATAACCGGTATTTTCAAAGCATCCGGTAACCTCACACCTCTTTCAACCCCGAAGCTAGTTACAGACTTATTCCTCGTATTCTCGGTCCCTATCTAAATCTTTCCTTCCACCCTTACTTCTGAACGAGGCAGTGCTCCTCTACTCTCTTCTTCCTTTGTCTCGTTTCCCTCTGAGGCCTCTGGGTTATACGGAGGTGGTCTCTCAGACAACAACCTTTCCAATAAGCTGTCGTCCGTATCACTGTCCTCTTCCTCCTCTTTCGACTTTTCTTTTATGTTGTCAGATTGTACCAACAAGGGGTACAATTTGTGTCCCTCTATTGCCTGTACTCTCCATCTTTTCTCTGCTGCATCCCATCTAGCATCCTGAAAAGCCCTGATCGACTTCTTCATCCTTTCCTGGTGTCTATCCCTCGTCATATCATGCACTGCTCTAATCCACGCATGTAGTGCTTCAAATTGTGTTGGCCTTGGCAAAGGTCGCAAAGCCGCCATCACAGACTTCAGCTGATACAACATGGCTAACCTGAATGAGCCATACCTCGGGAAAGCTAACTCTCCTTCACTATGGGTCAATTTGTGCCAATTCTCAAGCCAAATTATAGTATGCAACCCCACATTTCTTGCCATGTAGTGTGCTGCCGTATCCTCGGGAGGGGCTTCTTCTCCCTTGCGAGTAACCACATGTTCATCACCTCTGCACAACTCTCGAAAAACTTTAAAACATTTCATAATGGCCAAATTTTGAACGCGTACTATTTTCTGTTTACTTCCTGGTAACTGTCCACCAATGACAACATCCCGCACACCAACCAACCTATCGCAGCGCGACACCTATTGACGTCACTTCTCTCCCCACTCGCAGCCGTTCTCCCTGTTCTCAACTCACTACGTACTCTTGCATTCGTCCCATCCATACACTGAAATAACTGTTTGTCCCAAACAAGTTACTTCTCTCACTGTCTGTCCACAGCCTCTGACTGTCCGTCCACAGTCTCTCGAAATTGTCGACCTCGGTTGGCAACTGTCTGTCCCCACCGGGCAGACGGATCGCCTCTGATAGGTTACAGATACTCAAATCCTCACACATTTGCTCCCCCTATCTCGGTCCAGGTGATCGATGGTACCTCACGATCCCCTTCGGGTGCTCAACAAAATCTACCACGGGTGTATTCTACACCCTATCGCTTAAGCTTCTCATCGCCTAAGACTTTCCCGGGCTACGCGCGCTCACAGCCTGATCTCACAATCACTCAACATTCATACCAACTCCGCAAGACATCTCACACAAATCAACACCGCAATCTAGAACATCACATCCTATTCATACTCACTCCTCGAACTGCTGCTTTCTGCCGCACTGCTACTCGCCGTCAATCTCCATCCGCCAGGTCTGCTGTTGCCCACCTTCTGATGATTCACCGTCACTTAACATTTATGGGCCTCGAAGATCACTTATCCTAGTCTAAATCTTCCCTCGCTACCAGAAATCAACCATCCTCTGCTACCAACTGATGGAGCCGGATTCTCGTTTCTACCCAATTATCTACAAGAACCCACTCTGATCGCCAGGATCTTTTTACTTGCTTAATAGCGTAGAGGGAAGAAACACAATTATCAGAACGTATTTACTGCAACTTGACATAACTCATAAAGGATTACTCAAAGTCTGGGAAGTTGACCTTTTATTATCAGCAAAAACATCTGAATATAAAGGCACCTCAATACAAGGCACAAAAGATAAATGGGAACTAACACAAATGCTACTCTACGAAGTATCCGCATTCGACTAAAGATAAAAAGGATTACAGCTTCTAAAAGCATCAGGTACAAAATGGCTATCGTGATGTCAAATTTCAAAGTCATGAATTAAAGCATTTCTGTCCCTACTCTATTCTAAAGTGACATCCCTACATAACATTCCCTCTCAGGTAAGCTAAGCGCAAAAAGGTGTCAGCAGTGAAACTTCCTGAGAAGTCTTCACTTAGCGAGAGCTCGACCTATGGTGCTCCTTCTAGCCTCCCTCCTAAGTCTCGTCTGCTCAACCCACGGGGCACTGTCCCTAATACGAAAACCCCAAACTTGGTACACGCCCTTCAGCACACCCCTTCAAGCAGGTCTTCCTTCTGTTATTTTCCATTCAGACTTTTTCATCTTTCTTTGTTCATATATTCGACCTTGGGTCCCAGGCCCCTTCCGTACCAGGAGTTGCGATTTCACATTCCAATTCACTCCCCTCCTGTCTACTCCTT
The DNA here is from genome assembly GCF_964204655.1 of Triturus cristatus. Classification (NCBI taxonomy): domain Eukaryota; kingdom Metazoa; phylum Chordata; class Amphibia; order Caudata; family Salamandridae; genus Triturus; species Triturus cristatus. The sequence continues at coordinate 1,531,005,554 of NC_140590.1, read as the reverse complement.
CTGTCTCGATTCCTTCAATAAAGACTTATTCTAACTAACGAGCTAAATGTCCTTGCACCTGCAATAAAACAGGGAATGGAAAAACCCACACATCATGAAGTTCTACATTTCACTGCAATTTAAGCTTTACTAAAAGCCCTGTCAGCCTAATAAGCGAGGCTAAAATAAGGAACGAAGAGGCCTTCTCCTTTACATAGACAACTAGGTCTTGCAAAATAAAACACATTACAATCATTATTTCAGCATACTTATACAAGAGCAACCTACATTCTAATTTTTAACATGATCTACAATTGCTTAATACATCGCATCATTGCAGAACTTAAACATTAAACGTAATACAAATACATTTCAGAATAACGGATGGCCACTATTTCTTTCGAGGCCTCATTACATTTCTACATCTTTATGTCGACGAATATATATCTATAATGATCCTAAACACTCTTGAATATATATACGGGTGCTGAATAACAGTGAATATGGTGCACCCCTACAAATCTTAACACTAGTGACGCTTTCTCAGTTGCTTTATTGATGGTGTTGGTATAGTGCTTAGCTTTGGCTGATGTGATTAGTTGTCTGCATGTTGAGCATCAAGAGGGCATCAAGAGATCCTCAGAGTTCTATTTTTCTTCCCGTTCTTTTCTGTCTTCAGATGGATCATTTATTCTCAGCGAGTTCTTTAGAGTACATGGGTGCTGCAGAATTTGGATTGCATTTGTGTGTTATAATTGGGGGCGTGGATGTTCATATAGCTTTCCAAAAAAGTATAAAATCTGGTTTCTTTCAAGGACAGATCCCTGGCAAACAGAACCATCACTTAGAAGAATAATATTAGTAGCAAAAGTTAGATTTCATTTGCAGTAAATAAACTGGGCTGAACAGGTCAGTTATAGACAGAGGTAAGGAAGAGCTCTTGGGCTCCACCGGTGTCCCTGACTATCTTGGTATTTATCACCAAAAACATTCTGTGTGAAGATTGGTAGCCCGAGGTAAAGAAAGGCCATCACTTTAGAGTCAAATTAAGTCCAAGTGTATGGGAGATTTTACATTTTTTTAAATGTATTTTTTATTGCCGATTTATATAGTGCAAACTTGACCCGAAGGTATTGGAGCGCTTTACATGAGTGCCAGTTACGTAACACAAGGACACATTCATTTTTTTGGTAGGCACGGGGAGATTAAGTGATTTGCCCAGAATCACAGGATATGGAGTCAACCTCGAGGCTCGAACCTTGGTTTCCCAGCTCCAAAGTCGGCAGTCTAGCTGTGAGACCACATCCTCTCCCCAATTATTGGAATAGGGTAACTCATCTGGGTCTGTTCGTTCCAGTTTAAATGCCCTTGCTTGGCCTGACTTGAAAGTTAGAACGTGCTCAAGTCTGTAGATGAAAAGAAATCACTATATGCTGCAGGAGAACATTCCATTACCTTTAATGGAAGCATTAAAGGGGGTTATTCTTCACAGACTCAAACCTCTCTGCCCAGGGCATTGTGCAACTAATGGGGTGCCAATTTCATGAGTTAGACCATTTGGACTTAGGATACTTTGACTATACCACACTGGAAATATGTGAAGCTTTAAATGTCCAAGCCCAGAAGAAGAGTCTCACCTAAGAGAATATTGAAAGAAGAGAACTGGTGATAAAAATTCCATGAGATTGTGTCAGCAGTGCCATGTGAAGGCAGAGAAGTCCTGGTGAGTGATGGACCCTCGCCCAAAAGTAAGTTGGGTACCATTATTTTTAAAATTTCAATAGTGATTGACATAGCACGTTAGGCTTAACACATACTCTACTGAGAAAGCTACTTTGTGAGCACCAAAATAAATATTTTTAACAGAGTGCATTTCAGCTACTAACTACTTTGATAACAGATCAGGATTAAATCTATTCTAAATTAGTAAATATTTCCTAAAGGACAGAGCCATTCCATTCGTGAACTTCTCTGTGGATTACAGTATTGCCAGAAATCTTTGGAATCTTGTTTTTTCCATCTGTGAGCAATGATCGATCTGGCTCCCATCGTTTCTTGGAATATGATTTATTTTTTAAAGACAGCCGAAACCCCTAGTGTAATAGTAAAAGTAGTAAATTCACCATTATTAGTTACACCAGGTAGTGGTACTCCCTTGATGTCGTCAAAGAATTGGGTTCTGAAGCAGTGAAGAGTATAATGTTCCACAAATGTGTAATTCATAGATCACTTTGGTTGCATACCTTTGACACCCATTCCCTGGGTACATTTCCTGTGCTTCAGTTTGGCTAGGGTGTAATAAAATGATGTTTAATTTTCTTTAGGTGATGTGTAGAGGCAACGGTGATCTGATTTGTTTCAAGTATGAAAACCAGTTAAAATTAAAAGGAGACTGCCAGTTAGAGTGATCATTTCTCAGCCCACTTCGGAAGGGGATCCAATTGATAAACGGTGCATGGTAAAATTTGGAAATGAAAGTGAAACTGGGTTTGTAGCAGGTGTGTAAAATAGTGTAGTTTTTAAAACCTGACAAGTGTAAAGGGTTGTCTTAGATTACATACCAGGCATACATTTTAGTGAAACCCTAGGAAATGTATTAATTACCTTCATTTTTTGACCTTGAAAAAGGCTTGGTCTTAAAATGTTATTGGACATTGGGTCTGAGTAAGGCATTGAAGAAGGTCAACATCCTCAACTTAGGGCTGCCAAGAAATACATACATTTGTCTGGAAGTGCCCGTCATCATCAAATCAATGAAAACTGTAAACACCTAGGGCCTCAATTACAAAGATTTGGTGTAGGGAAGCGCCACAAGTCTTTTTGATGCGCTGCCCTATGCCGAATCGTAAGGGCAGGAATGTGCTGTATTAATGAAATACACCACGTTCCTGTCCTTTCTGCTTCGCACATATTGGTGCCTAGCGCCAACTCAGGCAACCGTGCACCTCCCCAGCCTCCGCTGGGGAGATGCAGGGTTTTTACGCATTCCCAGATTTACTCTGTGTTGTAAATCTGGGAATGTGTCAAATACCATGGGCGTTGAGTATGAACACTCACCGCAATGTCCATGGCACGCCTTCCCGAAGCAGGGTGAGGAAACACAGTGACTTGCGCTGCCTTACACTATATCTACGAGGCTATGAAAAGCCACGCAGGGTGGTTTTTTGTGGCCTCACAAATATGGCTCTACACTCTGCGCCGCTGAAACATCAAAAAAAGTCACGGTCCGGCAGTGCACAGGGCTTGTAAATATGCTGCCTAGTTGCTCGTCAAATTCTTCTGGGCATCCAGATGAAAGATGATAAGCCACATTGATTTTCAGGCACCCGATATACATATCAGTTTTCCTAAAAAGGCATATCAATTTAGAGACACCAACAAATAATGTATTTTACTCAGCCCGTTATAGAAAGTAAACTATGCTTCTATTTCATATTATGCATATCTTATAGTTCCAGTATAATGAATTGAGAAAGCTTTCACAAAGTTACAATAAAATGTGACTTTCAATTTATCAGTAGTTAAAATAATTATGACTAGTGGATAGGCTCCTGAGGCGGAAGCCGGGAGTACTCTGGATTTGGTAATTATTTATTTTGCGCCGCAAGTTTATCTTTCTAATTTTAACCTGCACTCTGTTTTTAAAAAAGTGGCTTACTTGCTCTCCTCACCCCCAGCTGACTAGGTGCCCGGGAGGGCTTTCACGCATTCACTTGGTGACCACAGGCGTGGGCAGAAATATTAGGCAGGCTGCACGGGTAGCGCGCTAGTCGTTGCTCCTCTGTAGTTTTAAAAGAGGATGACAACGCATGCGCGCAGTACTAGTAGATAGGCTCCTGAGGCGGAAGCCGGGAGTACTCTGGATTTTGTAATTATTTCTTTTGCGCCGCAAGTTTCTCTTTCTAATTTTAACCTGCATTCTGTTTTTAAAAAAGTGGCTTACTTGCTCACCTCACCCCCAGCTGACTAGGTGCCCGGGAGGGCTTTCACGCACTCACTTGGTGACCACAGGAGTGGGCAGACATATTGGGCAGGCAGCACGGGTAGCGCGCTAGTCGTTGCTCCTCGGTAATTTTAATAAAGGAGGAAAACGCGTGCGCTCAGGCGCCAAAGGCAAGCCTGGCTGCGCCCGTCCGCGCCCAGCCGAGCCCAGGGGCCAGAGATGCTGCCCCCACCCAGGATAAAAATAAGCACCATACCCCGTTATGTTACTCAGCTGAATCCCTGCGGGCTATTAGTGCGTTTGAACTTACTAAGGATCAAAGCAACAGTAATTGTACTCAGAAGCTCCCCATTATGCTAGAAGTACCAGTCACGTGTAAACATTTCTTATGCTTATACATGCAGAGGACCCCTTCTCAACAAGAAAGGCCCCAGACCTAGCTACTATAGGATTAAGAAATATATTGTGTAATGTAAGGTCTCTTGCAAGACATCCGTTTGAAATCTGGGACATGATTGTTTCTCACTCCCCCGCACTATGTTTTTTAACGGAAACTTGGCTAAATCCCTCAAATCACCCCATGATAAACTTAGCGATCCCAGATAACTATAAATGTATTCATCTGGATAGGGAGGGGAAAACAGGTGGCGGCATAGCCATAGCCTTCCAGAATCATCTTACAGTGAACTGGGAGTCCACGGTAAAAAATGAATGTTTGGAATTGGGAATATTTAAGGTCACTATATCTCCTATGGATTGCTGGCATGGTGCCTTACTCTATCGGCCCCCAGGATCTAAAGCCAATTTTACTGACCTTCTGGACGAACACATAGCTTTACATGCGCTCGCGGCAAATAAGTTTCTCCTGCTAGGGGATTTTAATTTCCATGGGGAAAACACCTCTAATCCGAAGGTTGACAAACTTTTTTCCTCTTTGAAATCAATAGGACTCACACAAAGAGTGGAAGGTTTCACACACCGAGCTGGTCACTTATTAGATCTAGTGTTCACCAACTATGACCAACTGAGCTGTGACCTCCCTGAACCCCTGACATGGACTGATCATTCGATGATCACCTTCTTCATCCACCAGACGTGGCAAAAAAATGGGGAACTATACATTAGGAAAACACCAGAACAACGCAGGTCATGGCGTAATCTCACCTTAGAAACTTTTAATGAGGTTTACTCCCTGGATTTAGTAAATAACCTAACCGAGGCTTCAAAAAAGTTTGAGGCTTTTAACGATGCACTAGAATCTGCTTTTGATGAGACCATACCCAAAAAAAATGGCTCCGCTCAACGACGAATCTCGACTCCTTGGTATACTGAGGAGCTTAAGATAGAAAAAGCTAAATGTAGACGCCTGGAAAGAACTTGACGGGCAAGTAAGACCCATCAAAACAGACTACTGTATAGACAGTCTCTGGCCACATATCATCTAAACCTAAAGCAGCGAGACGTACGTTCATCATCAAGCAGATAGAACAAGCCAGTAACTCTTCAAAAGCCTTGTTTACCATAGTCAAAGATTTCTCATCCCCTAAAGTTTGCATCCAGTCTCCTATGGAGTCCCAGGATTTATGTACCTCCCTGGCGACTTATTTTCAGGATAAGATATCCAGAATTTATGATAACTTTCCTCTGGTAGCCCCCTCAGTCTTGGAAACTCTGTCCAAACTGGAGGACAGGGATAAGGCAACTACTAGTTTCCTGGAGCGTTTTGAACTGACCACCATTGAAGAGGTCTTAAAAGGCCTCTCCAAAGCAAAATCTGGGTCACCAAATGATTTGTGCCCTCCAAAAATTATGTCTCTGCTATCCACGAGCTGTGCTCCTGCAATCAGCGACATCTTCAACTGCTCTATAACAATGGGCACCATTCCCCTGGCATGGAAAGAGGCATCTGTTCGCCCTATATTGAAGAAGCCTACGGCGGATCCATCAATCCTTGGCAACTATCGGCCTATCTCGCTATTACCACTCTTGGGGAAATTGTTGGAAAGCACAATAAATAGACAACTTAGCTTTTATTTGGAACTAAATGGAATCCTGGACCCATCGCAATCGGGCTTTCGGCCAGGTTTCAGTACGGAAACCGCCATACTAGCGGTGACAGATTCGCTCAGACAGACAATACATTCGGGGGGCTCGACAATACTGATCCTCCTAGATCTCTCCGCAGCTTTTGATACCATTTCTTATACAAAGCTGGCAGAGAGACTATCTGCCTGTGGTATCAAAGGGATAGCCCTGAAGTGGTTACAACATTTTCTGTCTGATAGAACTCAAACAGTCATCTTGGGCCCCTACTCCTCGGGCAAAATGCCTCTGGAGAGGAATGTTCCACAGAGCTCTTGTTTGAGCCCTACCCTCTTTAACATTTACATGGCCCCTTTGGCGAGGATAGTTGAACAGCTGGGCTTCGAGATCATCTCATATGCAGATGACACGCAGCTTATGTTCACTATTGGAGAAAACCCAGAGAAAGAGAAAATCCGTTTGGCCATTGGCATGAAGGCGATCTATCACTGGATGACGGGAAATTGCCTTCAACTGAATCCAGGAAAAACAGAGATCATGTTGTTGGTAAAAGCAACTGATATCTGGTCAGATGATTGGTGGCCCGTCCAATTGGGCCCTGCTTCCATTCCCAAACTTTCAGTAAAAAACTTGGGTATAAAAGTAGACTGGACGCTGTCCATGAAAGACCATATTGCGGCCACGACCAGTTCATGCTACTATAGCCTCCGACTTCTGCGGCAAATACTCCCATATATGCCTACCTGTCATCGTAGGACATTAGTGCAGGCTATGGTAACTAGCCGCTTGGATTACGGCAACGCGTTGCTGGCAGAAATAGGGGAGAGTCACCTGGCAAAACTGCAAGTGGTTCAGAATACAGCAGCAAGTATGATTCTCAACCGACCGGCAGGTTCCCCTTCGTTTCCGCTGCTCAGAGAACTACATTGGCTATCTGTGAAAAGAGATCCTTTTTCAAGATATGTTGCCTCACTTATAACGCTTTGAACAACAGAGGTCCTCTTTACCTACAAAGAAAACTTCTCAAATACTGTCCCTTTAGTAGCCTCAGATCTAGTTTGCTGGGCCTCCTTCAGGTTCCTCGTTTTCGTCTTACTCGGACAGGCGGCAGAGCCTTTTCATTTCTTGCTCCAAAATATTGGAACCAGCTCCCCCAGGCTTTGCGATCAATCCCAAATTATGGCCTTTTTAGAAAACAGCTGAAAGCATTTTTGTTCTGAATCTTCACTCCAGTTTCTCCAATGCTTCCCGTGCAGGATTCTAATCTTCTAGTCAGCGCCGAGATGCCCCAGGGTGAGTTGAGCGCTATACAAACTAATTAACATAACATAACATAACATTTATAAGCACTACCATACTTTTGTTCAAATTTTCTTCTGGAATCATCTGGATCTATTCGCGTTTCACTCTGTATTTGTTCAAACACTTGGTTTTTTTGGTAGATAAGACCATGCGGTCCATGAGACGCTGCTGGTCTCCCAACCAGTGACTTACCATACATCTTGCATTCCCCTTTAAAAGAGAAATGCACCTTATGATCTGTATTCATGTACTGCATTTTTTGTTTCCAGCCGCGGTCCGTGCAGGTAACAGCGGTGAGGCGGTGGGGCCGTTTGGGGGGTGATTTCGAGGGACGATGCTGAGGGAGAATTATTTATTTATTTAATTGTCCCTCGAAATCCCCCCCCCACGCGGCCCCACCGCTGTTACCTGCATGGACCGCGGCTGTTTGTTTTTAATTATAGTGAAGTACTTGGTTCTCTAAAAGAGTGAAAGGGTTGAATTTGAGAAGTTGAGCAATTAAGGTAGGAGGAGCAGTAGACCCTATTACAGGTAAGGGACAGTCATCCACCCCAGCATGATCACTCTCAATACAGTGCTTCCTTTCGGCAAACGCTTCGGAAAAAGGAATTATATTTTATTCCTGTCCTTGCTTCAATTGTCCCCATTTATCATTTTTCACTTTATGTATTTCGAATGTCTTTTTAACTACACCCGGTTTTTTCTCTTGTAGTTGTTTATGTCTGAAATTAATTCTTATTTAGTTGTGCTGTTATATATCAATTCTAACATACTTTTCTCTGTGAGTGTCTTGTTGCTTTGGTTCAGCTATCAAAGGTGAGTCAAGGCACCCTTATCATAACCACTGTGGATAGAAATGTGAGACATTGTTCAAAAGACTAGTTTCTCAAACCCTTTATACTTTGATGAGACAGTCATGCTTCAAGTCATCTCTCTACATGAAGAAGCAATTATTAGTGTAAATGATGGCTTATGATCACCACTGGAAGGGCAGATGTTTACTAATGGAGGGGAATGTGTTGTAAGACAGATAACCTGCTCTCTGATTCACAATTTTTGCGAAGTTCATGAAGTTGGCGAAGTTTTAAAAATAACCACACAATTTTCTGATGAAAGCTCTGTAATTTTACTAATTCCTACTATAGGGAAAATATCAAGCTGTTCGTGCTTCAATCATGGTTACATTCCATCATGCAAAACCTGAGAGATTTATGAGAGAAACACACATTTTAACAAAACAAGTAAGCACTGGAAGAAAGCACCAAATCCCTGCTGCAGTTGAGGTGAAAAACAGAATGCATATTAGGAGATCCAACTGTCTTTGTGTCCTTCACCCAGTTATTTTTATTTTGAACTCTGTAATTCATAATGTGTATAAAGGACTCTTAAGTATTCTTTACTATCATGTACTCAGTTAAAATTGCAGGAACTTGTTTTCCCAGTGCACTCACTTCTTCTCTAGGCATGACTTCATGTCATGGAACTAGACAGTTTCTGAGAATTGTCAAAATATTAATAGGTAAGATCCTGTAAGAAAATGGTAATGTTACAAGGCAGTCTGTTGTTTGCCTACAGGGCAGTTACAGAAACTATGGAGCAGAGTAATTTATTTGCACTGAGTCCAAGGGCTTCATTACGAGTCTGGCGATCCACGGACTGCCAAACTTGCAGGGGCATAGCGGTGGCGGTCTTATGATCACCCAATTATGACCAGGGCTGCTGAGCTGCCCTGGGACCACCACAACCACCAAGGGTAAGAGATCCCTGGCGGTGCCATGACGATCTTGAAGCCTGTCACGCATATTACGAGTTTTCTAACTGCCACACTTTTCATGGCAGGGCAACTGCGATGAAAAGTGTGGCGGTGAGGAAACAAAGCGGGCCCTATAGGGCCCCCTTGTGCTTCTGTGCCATGGGATATATGCAGGAGGACCCATGTTGTGCCCCTTGTGTACATGCACCACCGAACCTCCATGGCATGTACGGTAGCAGTCCATGCCGTGCAGGTACTGATGTTGACGTTCTCATTGCGGCACCAATTTCATAGGCACTGTCATAGGAACGTCAAAGAACTGCCTGCCAGACAGGAGAAAACTCCTAATCTGGCCGGCTGTTCAACCACAGGTTCGGTGGTGAGGTGCGGGGCTGTCCCGCTCCCGCACTGCCAAATTCGTAATGAAGCCCTAAGGCATGCCAGTGAATGGTAAAGGTGCTCTGACTCTCTGTGCTCTGAGACCATGACCTTATTTGAGATTGACAGATACGTAGTATCCGCCAAAATATGGCAGACGCACTGTTGGGCACTGTTCTGATTCCTTGCTACAGGTAGAGGGGTTGAACTGTATAGATTCTGCCAGTGAATCTTCAGCCAGCCCACCCTCCTATCTTGTTGAAATTAAGGTCCTTATGCCAATAAGAGAGGTCAAAGTGAAGGTCGCTCAGCCTATTTAGGGCATCCCAGGGTGAAGGTGTCAATTTTTTTTATTTTCATAAACAAAATCTCGCTTTTGGATTTTGTTTTTGAGAATATATATATATATTTTTTAAATGTAACAACACTTCCAGAAAATAATGAGAAATTTGGCGCGTGAAGTACCCTCTTCATGCCAGGAGTAAAGTACTCTGTCATGACAACGGTACATACTCCATCTGCAAAACTCAAAATCAGGCACAAAGTCGGGGCTCGAGGCCAGTAGTAGCTGTGATAGGTAAAGTGAAAAGAGGATGCGATCACAATAAAGCATGTTGGCATACATTGAAGAATGGGTGGTTAGATGGTGATGCATCAGTCCAACGAGAAATTGTACACTTGGAAAGCACTGAAACAAAAGTTTATAAAGTTTATAAAGTATACATGCAATGAGGTGTCAGAATGAAGTTGGAACTCAACCCTGAAGGGGGCCCAGCTGTAACAGAAAAGTTAAAGACATTTTATAGAATACTTTTGAAAGAGATCCAAAGGGATACTGATAACCCTGTATCAAAGAGATTCTCCAGCCTGCAGTGCTACATTTTAGTCTGCCTACATCACTTTGAAGTATTAATAGCTCTTTAATGACGCCATTCTGATGAAATGATTGCTTTTGCTGCAGATGGACCAGTACTAAAGAAATAGTGCACAGATAATGTGGTCATTGTTTCACCATAAAATAAAGCATTATACATGAAAATACATATTGAAGCAGGTATCCAAAAGTAGAACCGGTTCAACACGAAAACTTAATATTAGACTTATGTTATCTGAAATTGAAACTAGTTGTGGAAACTGTCTATTCTGATATTAAAAGCATTGTGGAATTTTTAGTCCCTCTAGTTGATGCTTCCATCTTGAACTAATTAATATATAAATTAATTGAAACTAATTAACTTCTGATTTTTGCTCTTTACAAATTATCTTGAAATAATGATGCTGCGACCAAAAATATCGATATAGGTAGAGTTAAATGGATTGATGAGTTGAATTTCCAGACTGAAGAAGATGTACGGTAAGATCTCAAATGGAGTTGCAGAAGGAAGAATCGCGAGATATATAGAGCAAATGGTGGTCTTTAGAGAAAATTAGATAATGTTTGTTTGTGCATCTATTGTTTGTGTAAAGCTCATGGCATGGGATCATCAGATGATTGTTATGTTGTAGTGAAATGTCTTGGTCAATTGATTGGTCACAGTGTCAAAGTAGCGCGAAACCCAGCCTGAGCCTTATTTGCATTGGTAATGTCTGCAATATAGACAAAACCAAGGAACAGAAGTAGAACGTTTTTCTACATTAGCCCAGTTCGTAGAATCAGGCGGTTTGCGCATGCAAAATGCACAAAAGCCCAATTGATAGTTGGTAACCTGCTTTTCGAATCGCAATTTGAGTTTGCAATTCGGTATTAGGAAGTGGTCTGTTTAGGATGTTCCTTCCTAATAACAAATCGCAGTGACATTTATGAATGTTTTGCGACCGAAATGCGGTAGCAAAACGTTTACAATTTACCACCAACTTCTAAATGGTGGTAACCCTTTCGCAAATGGGAAGGGGCCCCCAAGGGACCCCTTCCCCTTTGTGAATGTTTGTAAAAACATTTTTCGAGAGCGGTCAGTGGTCCCTGGGACAACTGTCTATTCTTCAACAATTAAAAGAAAACCTTTAATTTTTCTGTTTGAAATGCATCCCATTTTCTTTCAAGGAAAACGGGCTACTTTAAAAAAAAAAATTGCTTTATCGAAAAGCAATCACAGACATGGTGGTCTGCAGGCCACCATCCCTGTGATTTTTGTCATTCTCAATGTGTCGCAAATCAAGACCTACCTCGTTAATATTAATGAGGTAGGTCTATTCGCGACTCACTGGGAATCGCAAAATGTGTAATACACACATTTGAACATGGGTGTTTGCGATTACCAAATAGTGAATCACAAAAAATCGCTATTTGGTAATTGCAAATGATTACCTACGTACATCTGACCCCAAGTTCTTAACTACGAGAAGGAATGTGAACTCATTTAATAGGTGCTTACAAAGATGTAAAATATTTACTTCCACAAAATATCATGTCACATCAAGTATAACGTGTGGCTGACCTTCAGTGAAATGTGAATGTTTCTGTCTCCGCTACACTACCTCCTACCTGGGTGCTGATGAGATAATAGGCCTATTCACAAACTGCATTTTGCAGTATGTGTAGTAGTATCGGAATACTACTACTAAAGTACTACAAGATGCTATTTAATAAACCTACATGTGTAAACATCTACCTTCACCCAAGGGAGTAGTCAGAAAATTGAAATACCCCTCACTTTAAACTAAAGGTCTGGTTGTACCAAGGAAGTGAACCCTCCCTAAAAGAGCTCCCTTGTCTCTTACAGCTAACCATCTATTCATTCATCCTTTTACCATTCCATCCACCCACTGATAGAAACCATTTCACCTTTGCATTCTGTCCTCCATTGATTCTTTCATCTATCATTCAATCTTTTGCCATTCTATCCATCCACTAGCCCATCGACCCATCCAGCCATCCATCCATCCACACATCCTTCATCAATGTACATCCATCTATACAACTATCGACCAATCATTTGACTTATCCATCCATAAATAAAGCTTTTCATCCATCAATTGATAATTTTGTCCATCCATCCATCCATCCATGCATCCATCCATCCATTCATCACCTCAGATTTTCATTTACTCTGCCCTCCTTCACCCACCCACCCAACCAGCTTCTCAGATTTCCATTTACTCTGCCATCCTTTCCTCCTTCCGTCTATCCATTCACACACTCAGATTTCAAATTATCCTGCTGTTCTTTCAACCACCCATCCATGCAACCTCTTAGATTTTTATTTACTTTGCCATCTTTTCGTCCACCCATCTACTCAAATTTTCATTTGCTCTGCCATCTTTTCACCTACCCATCGATCCATCCTCGCAAATTTCCATTTACTCTGCTATCATTTCCCACTCCGTTTTCCAATCCATCCTCTCATATTTCCATTTCCTCTGCCATTCTTTCACCTACCCACCCATCTATTCCCCCAGTCATCCTTTCTCCCACCGATGCATGAATGAGTTCACCCACCCATCCATGTATTCTTTCACCCACTTATCCATCTGTCTTTTTATCCACCTATCTGTTCACCCATTCATCAATCCATCCTGTTACGGTAATCATTTCACCCACTTATCATCCATAGTCCACCCACCCATTCATCCTTCCTCCATGATTTCCATTTATGCTGACATCCTTTTGCTTTCCCATCCTCTCAGATTTCCATTTACTCTGCCATCAATTCACCCACCCATCCACCTATCCTTTCGCCCACTCATCCACCTATCCTTTCATCTACCCATCCTGTCACCCACTCATACACACATCCTTTCACCCATTCACTCATTCGTTCACACACCCATCCATGCACCCTTTTACTTTCCCACCCATCCATTCATGCATCCTTTTATCATCCTACTTTCACCCACTTATCCATCTATCATTTTATCCACCAATCCTTTCACCCACTTACCATCCATCCTTTCATACACTCAACCACCCATTCTTTTGTGTACCCATCCCTCATCCACCTATCCTCTCACCCGATCATTCAGCCTTTTACCCACTGTTGGAAAGTGGATTATTAGTGGTGGTAAATATGCATCTATCACTGGCAATAAGGCCACTGACAGTCTAGGGCTCAGTACAGGTCTCAATAAATTATTCCCGTGCTCAACCCTGGGTAGCTTAGCTGTGAGCAAGCAAGCTTAACCTAGGAGACAGGTAGGTAAAGCATTTTAAAACACCACTTCACTAAATAATTAAGATAAAACACACAATAAAAATCCAACAGTGATTTATAAAAATAAGAAATATTTTTATCTTTAAAATGACACAAATATGACAAAAATCCAATGTAGGGAACAGGAGATATGAATTTGTAACGAATTATCAATTAATTGTGCATAAAAGTCCTTCGTGCCACTATGGGACATCTGTTTGTGCTGTGACAAAGTCAAAGTTTCAGGCCGACCGCAATGGAACCCTGCTTGTATACCCCTCATGGTAGGCCTCAGTCAAAATGTTACCTACTGACTTAGAAACATTTCTGGAGCTTTTTCTGCGGGGGTGCTTCGATGCTCTTCACCAGGATGGATTCGGTGAGGGTTCACCAGCTTGCTTTTCACGGAGCTCCTGGTCAAACTCCGGAAGTTGGATCTTCGGAGCTTACCAGCGGGATGAACCAGCAAGTCAGGCCGGCTCACGGTTGAATGTGGCCGGCTTTGCTCTTGTGGTTGAGTCGGTCCCCTTATGGAGCTTTTTTCCAAAGTCGCTCCAAATTTCTCCAAACTTCTAGAAATTCTACCTTGAGGGTCCAAAGTGTCCAAACACAATGCAAGGGTCTGGTAGCTCCAAGATGGTCCTTCAAAGGTTGGGACCACAATTCCCTCAATGCACTGGGACAAAACCCTTACAAATCCACTGGACGCAGTCCAGTCAGGGGGATCTTGGTGGTAATGTTCCAGGCGAGCTTCGTTAACCTGTAGCTTGCAGGGATTCCACTCTTTAATTCTTTTGAAGCAAGGTACATCCACAGGGCTATAGTTCCAGATAATGCAGCAGGTGCAGTCAGTCAGAATGCTGGGCCTGATGGTGCAAATCAAGTTTCCAGCTTGACAAACCTTCGCCTTCTCTTAGTTTCAAGTAGCAGATCTGAGAGGCTCCGCACCTCTCACCTATTCAGTGTTCTCTGGGGTCAAGCAGGAGTGCACTCCTGTCCAATGAGGTACAGGGCAACACCCCAGAGCATGACCACTTCCTCCAAAGTATGGCATAATCTTCACCCAAAAAACACTATTCCTCCAAAAGTCAGTATGACTGAAATCTCAGCAGAGGGTCAAGAACTAGCTAAACCACCAACCAGTATGGCTCATTTCCATAGCTCTCCTACCCTGCCATCTGCAAATTCTGGCCTTAAGCCTGCCATCTGGCTGGGTCAGAAGGTCTGGTGGGTAGATTGGCCTGGCATTCCCTGCCTCTCCCATTTCCCCTTTGAAGCTTCATTGTTTACCAACCCTCCCTCCTGCTCTGGCATTCCTGTGTAGCAGAGCTCTCTCCACCAGATTGCCTCTCCCTGGGTGAGCCACTTATCACTTCATCAAAGCAGTCTGGCTAATCCTGTTACCTCTGACCAATTAGGGAACAGGACAGGATGGCTGAATTTTGGCTTATAGACAAAAAAGTCTTATAATTGTGTGTACAATTTAGGATAAATTCAGCAATGGCATACTGCTGGATTTATCAATACCATTCTCCTGTGTCCTTGAATGATATCTTAATTCAATTCCTAGCAATAGTTATGCATTCTTAAACTATTGCCATGTTATCCTATGAACTGAGCATCAACAATGGGGAAACTGCAATGTGCAATTTCTCCATCATTAGTGCATACAGAACATCTTTTATAAGGGCCCTGCTTTCACCCACTCCAAATGTCCTTTTAGGTTTAAATCTTTTTATTGGTTTGAAAGACAAGAAGGACAAAACAGGATGCATCAAGCAATACTGCCCGGCTTGTGGGCCATAGGCAATCAATCCGCTACATAGTGTAGTGTATCAAGAACAATCAAGAAAAATAACCCAACCTCCCCCCTGCCCCTTGTCCCACCCTTCCCTCCCTCTCCCCTTGCCCCTGTTGCTACCAAGAAAGTATCTACGCCTGACAACTAGCAAACTAGCGGCCCTGAGGCTGGGTGCTATCTTGCGATAGAGCAGGTAAGTTCACAAAATTCAGGGCATAGGAGGGCGATGAAAGGGCACCACAATTCTGCAAAAGAGGCTCCCTCACCCTGGAGAGAGAAAGAGATACACTCCATACCCAGCACGTACCACAACCTTTGCAGCCACTCCTGTTTCGAAGGTGCCCTATCTGAGCCCCATGTTGACAATATATTCTGTAGTGCTGTCCCCCTTTTGCCGCCCCTTGCGGGATTTGAGGGGAACTGTAAGTCTATCAGAGACGCCTAAGATGGTGTATTCCGGAAAACGAAAGATAGTGGTATCGAAGTGTTGGTCTATATCGTCCAAAACTTGTGTCCAGTAGGCCTTAAGAATGGGACATTACCATAATATGTGCAACATGGTGCCTACGGCTCCACATCCCCTCCAACAGCTCGAAGAACGGCTGAGGTCACTCTTATGCAGCCGGGGGGCTGAGGTACCAGTATGTCGCTATCTTGGTTCGCCGGAGATATTGCGCGCTGAGTGTCGGGCCCTATAATGTCACTCCATAGGATATGATAGAGTTCTGTGATGAGTTGTTTGGTAGATTGCTTGGAAAGCAACCAACGTTCATAGGGTGTAAGCCTTCTCTCAGTGCCCTGGCACACAGGGTGTTGCATCGCCCAATGCTGTATCTGTTGATAGTGGTACCACTCGGTTGCGGGCATGGCAAAATCAGATCAAAAATCTTCAAAGGACATGGGACCTTTTTCATTACAAAAGTGCCCTGTAGATCTGCGGCCTTCCTTGTCCCAGTGGTCAAAAGCTGCCTGATCGGGGCCCGCTGTAAAGTCGGAGTTACTAGTGATAGGAGTGGGAGGCGATGGGAAAGTGGTGAGGCCATTGCATGTGGCCGTGGAGTCCCATGTGTTGAGAGTGGATCGCACTATCGGGGAGCCATATAGTCCTGAAGGTCTAGAAGCTCTGCAGAGAAAGGGAATCATCCACAGAGGCTGCCCAGCTAGTGCTCGCTCCATAAAAAGCCAGGGCTTCTCAGACTCCGGTTGAGCCCACTCCAACAAGCAGCGAATCTGAGTAGCCTTGTAGTAGTAGTCTAGGTTGGGCATTCCCAAACCCCACTCTCCTGGAGATCTGAAACTCGTGTCCCTGCTCATCCGCGGCTTCCCGTCAGCCCAGACAAAGGAGGAGAACTCTGCCTGGAGCTGCTTCAATATGCCCGGGGGCCGCTCCACAGGCAAAGTCTGAAAGAGGTATAGAATATTAGGGAGTATGTTCATTTTAAGGGCTGCAACTTGGCCCAGCCACAAGAGGACAAACGGACGCCAGCACTGTATGTCCCGCCTTATCTGCGCTAATTAACGCGTGTAATTTAGGGAGACTATCTCTGCAGTTGAAACTGAAAGCATTATCCCTAGGTAAGGGATGGTTTTTTGGTCCCAGTTGATGGGGCATGCCTGGATGAGGGCAGCTTTAGTTGACGACTGCAAAGAGAAACCCAAGGCCTGCGACTTAGACACATTTACTCAAAAGCCAGAGGCAGCGGAGAACTCCTCCAGTTCAGCGAGGAAGACTGAGACAGACGACTCGGGGGACTCCAGCATAGCGATGATATCGTCCGCGTACAGGCTAATGGTGTGTCTCTCCCCTCCAAAAAGAACCCCGCTGATCTGCTGGTTCTACCGAACCCTCTGGGCCAGCGGCTCCATATAGAGGGTAAACAGGAGTGGGGAGAGTGGGCAGCCCTGTCGCGTGCCTCTGGCAATCGGGAAGGGGTCAGACGTGAAGTCATTCACTCGAACAGTGGCCAAGGGGTGGCTATATCTGCTGAGCACCCATCTTGAAAATCTAAAGTGGTCTCTAAGAAGGGCCAGTGTACCCTGTTGAATGCCTTTTTGGCATCGACAGATAGCACAACTCGTCCCACTGGTTGGCGGTGTGCCTTGTCCAGGAGGTGGAGCATCCTCCTGGTGTTATCGCTGCACTGTCTCGTCACCACAAATCTGGCCTGATCTGCCTCTATTAGTCCAGGCATCAAAGGGCCCAGCCGGGCCGCCAATATTCCCGTAAAGATCTTAAGATCGATGTTCAAAATGGAGATACGCCTATATGAGGCACACTGCCTACCATTCCTGCCGGGCTTGGGCATGCCATGAGCATCGTAGGAGGCATGTTTCAGGTGTCTCCAATTGCTTTGAATAGCCGTGTCAGTATTGGGGCTATAGTTGAGCAGAATGTTTTATAAAAAATGGCTGTGAACCCATCCATGGCGGGGGATTTAAGGAGCTTAAGCCTGGCGATAGCTGAAATTACCTCCTCAACTCGAATCGGGCTATCCAAAGAGGTGGCCTGATCTAATGACAAACAAGAGACTGTTATGCCTTGGAAGTATGCAGAGGAGTTCTGCTCTCATATTTGTTGCGCTGAGTAGAGGTTGGCGTAGAAATCCCTAAAGAGAAAAATCTGCCTCTCTGAAAAGTTCAGAGCCCCCCGCATCGATGATCAGTGGGACCACCGCTGCATGGCGCTGCGCGCACAATTTATGCGCTAACAAGCGGCCACACCTGTCTCCTCCTGTGTAGAACATATGTTTGAGACAGAGGGCCGCGTACTCAGCTCGGTCCAGGTCCAGGCTGGGTAATTGAGCTTGTTCTGTCTTTAGTTGCCTCCATACTCTCGGAGTACCTGTCCTTTTGTGGATCCCCTCTAGTTCTGAGACCTGCCTGGAGAGCTCCTCCCTTTTCTCCCTACGTATCCTATTGTCTGCAGAGGATGTAGCTATGAGGTTGCCCCTAGCCACTAATTTGAGTGTTTCCCATAGGGATACTATTGATGTTTCTTGAGTGTCATTCTCAGCTAGGTGGTCCTTTAGTGTCTTAGGGCCATATGTAGGTAGCCTAGAAAAACCGATTCCTAAATACCGAATTTTACCGAATCGGTATTTAGAAATCGGTATTTGCTATATACCAAAATTTTCGGTAACTATTACCGAATCGGTAAAATTCGGTAAATGAATACCGAATCCACAATACCGACCGGAGTTTCGAACCGGTAATTACCGATTCGGTAAATACCGATTAGGTATTTACCGAATCGGTAAATACCGAATCGGATTTTACCGAATCGGTAATTCAAATGTACATCACTTGAGGAATCAGCCAATCCTGTGCAAACCCCACCCCACCCAACCAGGAAGTGGCCACACCCAGGCAGGTGCACATAATCAGCAGACTCTGGAGAGGATGGGAGTGCAGAGGAGAGCAACAGAGCCAGTGCCTGAACTTGCACAAGAAACTGACACAATGGCCAGCCAGGACACAGAGAGAGATGGAGGGGAAAGGAAGAGGAAACTCAAATTCAGTCCAAAGGAACTGCAGGTACTTGTGGGGGAGGTGGTGAAGCAGCACCATAAGCTTTTCGGAAAGCAGTCCCTGCAAGTGGCTGAATCTGAGAAAAGAAAGATCTGGCTTGGAATCCAGGCGGAGGTAAATGCCATGGGAGTGACCCCCCGGGACATTGATGTGCTGAAGAAGCGGTGGTACGACATCCGTATCATCACAAAGAGGAAGATGGCTGAACTGAAGAAAGAGGCCAGCCGGACAGGAGGAGGAAGGAACAGGGCACCTGCCCTGACTGAACTTGAGGAGCTCGTGGAGTCTACAATTGAGCCCGAAAGTGTCGTGGGGATTGGGGATGCAGACAGCTCTGCCAGAGCTGCTACCAAACAAGGTAAGACGCATGCACAGCATTGTGGCCCCCCTACCCCTATCCCAAATCCCCAATTGGGCAATGAGAATCCCACTCCAGTACATGTGTTTGTGCATACCAGCAATGCATTATGGAAGATATAGTCTGTGAAACCCCAAACATGACAAGAATTGCACAGAACAACAAGGCATGTTACACACATTAGCGATAAGCAGGCAGAGGACAATGAGATAGTGTTGCAGAAATGTATTATGATGATAGCAATGCAGGGCTGCAGGTACACTGAGCTGATGTTAAATTTCTGTCCACAGGCGATACTTCATGCAGGACTGCACAGGAGAAGGGAGAGAGGGCACCCCGGAAGGACATCTCAGAGAAGGCCACCACGAGTGCTGGGCAGACAACAGCACCACAGCCAGCCTCACCACCACAGCCAGCCACGCCACCACAGCCAGCCTCGCCACCA
The DNA here is from genome assembly GCF_964204655.1 of Triturus cristatus. NCBI lineage: Eukaryota > Metazoa > Chordata > Amphibia > Caudata > Salamandridae > Triturus > Triturus cristatus. The sequence goes on along the minus strand of NC_140590.1, from coordinate 1,530,985,897 downwards.
CATCCAGCATCGCCACTCCTGCTGGCCTCACCCGCATCAACACCACCTGCATTGGTCAGGTCTAGGAGGCGTGCTGTTGCCAGATTACATGTGTCAGAGTCCTCATCAGAAGACTCGAGGGAGGCGGAAACATCCACTTTGCCACTGGATGGTTGCAATGCCGGTGTGCCCTCTGCCTCTGAGGGAGCACACACAGGTGCCAGACGTCGGTTGCGCAGTCCACCTCCACAGGGTGAGAGCCATGGTGTATTCTTAGGGCTGGAGGCCACCATGGTCAAGGTGCAGCGCCTACAAGGCAAGGCAATCCTGTCAGTACAGCGCCAAATGAAGGGCCTCAATGACACAATGGGCAACATTGACAGGGGCATAAGCTCAATGGCTGAGGGCATGAGGGAGATGGCTGCGGGCATGCGGGACATGTCCCAGTCCGTCATGCTGATGTGCACAAAGATGGATGAGGACAGAGCAGCACGGCGAAGGGAGAGGCAGAAAATAGATCACAACACAAGGGCAGTGAACCACCTGGCAACTGCCACTTCTCTGCTCTGCAGGCGCTCCGTGGCAATGCAGGAGGGGCTTGCGCACTGCAGCAATGATGTGTCAAGGGGGCTGGTGAGGGTGACCAGTGCACTTGAGGTGCTGCTTACAAGGCAGTCTGCCACAACTGGTGCTGTGGATGCTGGGGACAGCGAGGACACCACCAGTAGGAGCAGCTTTACCCCCCCTGTCACAGACACACGGAGGAGCAACAGATGGCATGGGGCTGCCACTGGTCCCACAGCCAGTGAGGACACTCAATCACTGGCATCCATCCCGCACTGTAGTGCATGGGCGCAGACGCTGATGCAGCACACAATTGCAGGACACAGTTGGGTGAAGGAACCCTTGACTTCCAACTATGGATGTCACCAAATTGATAGGCCAGTTTTGCCATTGTGTTGTGGCGTAGTGCCGCATAATAAAAACTACGTCATGGCATACAACTACTGGCTGTGTCCCCTTACTTACTTAGAAATAGTTGCATGTGATCTCTGCCCATCTCTCTCTCCCATCTGTTGCTGCTGCCACTCCTGCTGCGTTGGGCTCTGGCTGTGCAAACTCATCATCATTGTCCTCAAAATCTGTTATTTCCACCTCTGTACCTGTCTTCGTGGCAAGGTTGTGCAGCATTGCACAAGTGGCAATGATCTTGCAGCAGGTGATGGGTGTGTACTGGCGTGCGCCTCCGCTTTTGTGGAGGCAGCGGATCCTGCTTTTCAATAGTCCAAACGTGCGCTCCACCACGTTGCGTGTTGATTTGTGTGCCACATTATATCGTCTCTCACTCAGGGTTGATGGGTGTAGGTAGGGAGTGAGGATGAATGACTGCATGGCATATGCACTATCGCCTAGGTGAGTAAGAGAGTAGCATTAATCACATACCTCAATACACATTCATATGCGGTAAGTATTAGGGAGTGTCACAGTGATTTACCTAGCAGGTATCCTTCACCAAATTCTCCGGCAACCAGTCGTGTGTAGATCCCACTGTTCTGGAAGATGTAGGAGTCGTGGGTGCTCCCAGGGAACTTAGCTACGATATCAGTGATTATGTTGCCTGCATCGCAGATTACCTGCACATTTATGGAGTGGGTGGACTTTCTGTTCCTGTAGATGTGCTCAGTGGCTGCTGGTGGGCAGATTGGAATGTGTGTGCCATCAATACAGCCTATGACATGCGGGAACTGTGCCATCTGGTAAAAGTCCGTCTTTGTTTTCTGCAGTTCAACCTGTGTGTTTGGGAAGCTAATGTAGTGTTGCATTCTCTGCATCATGGCATCCAGGAACTTCCTGAAGAAACGGGACAGGCAACTCTGGGATACCCCGCCTACCGCAGCTATCACCCCCTGGTAACTGCCAGATGCGAGTAGATGTAGGCTACAGAGCACCTGCACATGTCGTGGTATGGCATGCGCCCTTGTTGTTGGATGGTCCAGGAGTGGGTGCAGGTCCCTTATCAGGTCCATGATGGTTTGGGGGTGTAGCCTGTACCTTTCATGTATCTCAGCCTCAGTCTGTTGAAAGAGTGTGATGCGCTGTCTGTAAATGCGTTCCTCCCGTCTCCAAATCCTCAGACCTGCTGCCTGTAGACGTAGGCGCCTTGCAATCACATACAGAGCCGCCATGCTGTTCACGCTGTTGCATTTTGGGATTGCTTATATGCACTGTGGCTGATTACCACCTGCTTTCACTCAGTGTTAATTACCGACTCTTAAATACCGAATTTCATGGAATTCGGTAATACCGAATTTACCTACATCTCTTTTCTCGTTTTACCATTTCATATTTACCGAATCAGTAAATATGAATTCGGTAATTATGAATCGGTAATTTAGAATTCGGTAAAGATGAATCGGTATTTACCGATTCATATTTACCGAATCCTTCTTTTTGGACTCCTACATCTCAATTGCCTAAATACCAGTCGGTAACGGGATATTTACCAAATTTCGGCCGTTACCGACCGGTATTTAGCTACCTACATATGGCCCTTAGTGAGGTGAGCTATAGCTTTGGGGTGGTGAAGGAGTGTATCTCTAAGAATCCAAGAAAAGGATGGGCGAGATGTGGGGGGAGATAGCAAGGTTGTGGTCAATGCTGCATGATCAGATAGCGCCTGTGGCTCGATAACAGACTCCTGTAGGAAAAGAAGGAGAGATCGGGACTCCATGAAATAATCTATGAGGCCATAAATTCAGCAGGAGTGGGATTAGAAGGTGTAGTCATTTGAATGGGGGTGTAGGTCGTGAAACCACTGCCGAGAGAGCACCAGTCTGTCCCTGCCTCCGAGCCGAGAGATTCCGCTGGCCGTCAAACACAATATTCAGATTGCCCCCAAGAGTATTTGCCTATCAGAGGAGGACGTCAAGTCCGCCACTGCATCGCGTAGAAACGCCTCCTGGCCCTCATTGGGATTATAGATGGTGGCTAGCGTGAGCGTGTGCGGCCCCACAGTTATAGAAAGCACCAAGAGCCTCCCTATAATCCCTAGCACCTTTGCCCCCACCACCCCAGGGAAAGTGCCGGAAATGAGAATAGCAACCCCTGCTCTCTTAGTGGGGAGTGAAGAAAAATATTGCTGAGGAAAGGCCTTAGAGCGGAATCTATGTGTGTCGCTGCGCAATAGGTGGGTCTCTTGTAACTAGCAAATGTGAGCTTTGGAATTCTCCAAGTAAGACAGGATGGCTCTGCGTTTAATAGGGTTGTTAAGCTCTTTCACATTGAGGGTCAGGATTTTAATACTCATCCAGACAGATGGTGGAGACATGATGTGAAATAATTGCTGCGGAGCAGATCGAGCATTACCTGAATGGAGCTTTATGAGATAGCATCAATAGGGGCCTAGCTAGGCGAAGGTTGCAGGCATGCAAGGAGGGCAAGAAATGCACGGGGAAGAAGGGAGGGAACCCATTATATACAAGAGAACAACCCCAACTTAGCAAAAACATTAATGATGAAGATTGGCAAACAGTCAATGTCCGGAGCATACTGCTCCCTGGAGAAGTAGTTTAGGGTACCTGTGGTCAGCAGCTCCCGCTCCCCCCAGGGGAGGCCTATACAAGTAAGTGAACTGTATCCAGCGGCCAGCAAGAGTGATAACAGCAAATGTCAGAACTTGTCCCTTGACGTATCCATTTACTCCGAAGACGCCACTGTGTAGGAACCCAGGACTGCCTGACATTCTCTAGCCATAGCGTCCGGGTCAGGGTGTGTTGACGGGTAGGGGGTTTGATAGTGGTCCACCCATGACCGCTGTTGCATCTGCGCGTGAGATTATTCTGGAGCGGCGTGCCTGCTGTAGGGTCTTCGATGCCCAGAAGATTACAAGCAACAGAGAGGGATCGTATTTGTCTCAGTTCTTGTTTGAAATGAAAGATCAGTCCGAAGGAGTGAACCCAGGAGTATTTGATGCCAGCGTCTCTGAGGTAGGACGTGATCGGGTGGAAAGATTTGCATTTCAGCAAGGTGAAGGCTGCCAAGTCTTGATATAGTATAGGCTTTGAGCCTTCATAGATGAATCTGAGCGGCGCCGGGCCTCTCAAAGAATCTGCTCCTTTAACTGAAAATTATGCACGCACGTCAGGATATCTGCTGGTGGAGCCGGGCCACTCTCCTAGGGCCCACTCTGTGGGTGCGGTCCAATTTAGTAGGGAACTCGGAGGACTCTCCCAGAATGGAGCAGAAGACGCCTACAACCAGTGACTTGATGTCATCGTCCCCCTCACCCTGGGCCATTCCGCGAATATGAATATTGTTCTGCAGGGACTTGTTCTCCAGGTCCTCCACGTGGGCCTGAAGGTCTAGGTTCTGTTCTTACAATCTGAGGACTTCTTGCTGGAGGTGCTCAAGTTCTTCATCTCAGTCTGCTTCATGCTCCTCTAAGGTGTTGATCCGTTCCCCCAGCGTGTCCACATTCCGTCGGATTTCTGTCATGTCTGCTGAGAGCTCGCGTTTCATGGTGAACAAATCCTCACGGAGTGAAGAGAACAGCAACTCCATGAAAGATCGGATGACTGGGCCCTCCAGTCCCACACCGCCCTTAGCTTCGTCCGGGTGCATCGCTGGTGAGCCGCCGGCTTGAGCAACAAGTCTTTCACTGATCTATCTTTGTTGCCTTTTGAGGTCATCAATTCACCGTCACTTTGTTGCCTTTCTGTATGGGTAAGAAACACTAGAGGGTCCCTGAATGTCAGAATATAAGGAGAAGAAGGCAGGGAAAAACTGAATATATAACAGCAAACACTTCTCCCAAATCAGTAATTTAATGTTAGGTGATACATCCAAGATAAAAATACAATTGTCACACAAACCAATGATTTTCAAATTTTATTATCAAAAGTATAAATCATTTTTGTAAAAAAAAATTTATATCACACATATACATGAAAAGAATATACACCAATATATTTTAGCACATCAATTGAAAAGGAGCCCCACTAACATGATGAAAAACAAATAATATGATATGGCAATCAATAAAAAAAATAACAAGATACAGAACACATTTTTCAAAACAAATGGACAATAAACAAAAACAATAATAACAAACAAATACATACACACACTAAATTACAGTACAGTGTTTACTCAATAAGTTAAATACACAAATCAACCAAGAGAGAAAGCGCCGATGCGCGTTTCGGAAGTTGAATATACACAGGCAATTACTTTATCAGGGCGCCTAGAAAACAACTGATTCAGTGGCAGAAAGCCATCTGTATACCATGCACTGTCACCGGATATGTGGTGCAGGGGGCTCTGTATCAATATACGTTTTAAAATGGTAAGGACCCAATGCCACCTCTCCCCTGGGGGGCCTCCCAGGGTGTGCCGCAACTCCCCCTCGACCGCTCGGGCAGGCTCTGGTGCACTTTTGACCACTGGAAGTGCGGTAAAGGGCCCGGATGGAGCGGAGAGCTGAACGGCTGCATCCTATCAAGACGCCATCTTGGCCACGCCCCCTCAAATGTCCTTTTGCCCACCCTTCCTTTCACCCACTCCTCGAGCCATTCTTTCACCCTTCCATCTTCTCACTTACTCATCCACCATCCTCTCACCTATTCATTCACACTTTCACCCACACATTCATTCTTTCACCTACCAATCCATCCTTTCCAACACCCCTCTATACATCATTTTATCAAAAATCATTTCACCCAGTTATTCATCCATCCTTTCAGCCAACCATCCTTTCAGCCGCCTGTCCATGTATCCTTTCACCCACCCAGCCAAGCTTTCAGCAACCCATCCTTTTCCTACTCATCCATCCTTTCACTCACATATCCATCCTTTCACACATCCTCTCAACTAGTCATCCATCCATCCATCATTGTACACGCCCATCCTTTCACCCGGCCATACTTTCATCTACTCCACTGTCCATCCTTATACACCCATTCTTTCACTGTCGTCCTTTCATCCTTCTTTCCCTTTTCTACCAATCCATCTTTTAGCTGCTTTATAGTTTTAGTGTTTAGCTTTTATCTGCCAAATTGCAGACATGGTAGGCCCATGAAGAGCACCACTGTAGATGCTAAAGTGAGGAGTTCATGACGCCCCTGCCTATATCTCTTCAATTTCTTTCTATGGGCCAATCCTCATACATGTATGTTTACTACTTTCTAGTAAATGTGGGAGAGGTAGGGTGGGAAAAAGGGCTTACCTACTTCTAAATTGGAGGGGTTTATTGAAGAGTATGGCGGGTTTATTATGGAGGGTCTGGTAGGGGTTTAGGAAGGGACATGCACACACCCACAAAATAGTAAGCCCATTGCTATTCACAAAAAGCACCTCGAAAGTTACTATATCCACCACCCCCCCAAAACAGTAGTAAATTATGTCAAAATATTTACATAATATATATTTTAATTATTTTTGACTTAAGTAAACTTTTTTACTTTTCCCTATATTTTACCACAATGATACTCCACAGTCGGGGTGGAGCTCTTCCTATGGTAAAGAACTATGCTTGCTCAAAAATGAACTAGCTTGCTCTTTGTCACAAAGGAACAGGAGCCTTGGTTATACTGTAAACCAGTTCTAACTGAGAGGTGATGCCTTCTCCAGAAATCTTATATCCTAAATACAGCACTGTCTCCAACTGGACCTTTCACTTCTCCTTTTTTGAAGTGTGTCCACTGCACTCCAACCTTGTCAATACTTTCCTTACTTAAAATCAAGGTCTTTGTTATGCTTTCCAAAAACAAGGATATAATCTATGAAGACCATTCCTTCAAGAACTCTCTTCATTATTATTCGAAGGAGGGTGCCGTGGATACAGGTCCAAAGGGCATCATGATAAACTCACATAGCCCATGGGCATAACAAACAATGAAAAATACCTTGAATCCACATGTAGCAAAAACTGATGATATGTTTAGGACAAATCCATAACTCTAAACAATCTTGCATCTCCAAGCATACCTGCGGTCTCAGAAACATTTGGAAACAGTTGTCTGTCTATGCAGGTGTTCCTATTGTCATAGAGTTTGAATCACATTCTTGTGTTTCTACCACCATCTTTGGCTGCCCAAAAACTGGTGCCAGCTACTTGGAAGCTTCTATCTTCTCCATCACTTTGTATTGTTATAATCTTCTAAGGTTATTCTTTAGTGATGCAGTTATCAGATTTGGAATCCCTCCTGACCCTGTGGGCAACAGACTTTGTACAATTTTGTGCTAAAAGTTTTTAACAAGCCCAACTCGTGATTGAAAACTCCACGGAATCCCTTGACCATGCCTTCTTTGTTATTAACTCCTGCCACCAGCATGAACTCAATATTCACTGCTCAGCGGTGTTGTGATTGAGTATGATGCTTAAATCTTTCTGACACCAGCACCCGAAAAGATTATCTCTATGCTGGGCAACATAAACCTTGCATGCCATCTTACTACTCCAATACCGTGTCATGGGTTAACAAAACAATGTTTATATTAACATAAATTCTCTGCCAGTTTTTGTCCCCTATATTTCATATTCATTATATGCTGGCTACTGCTTCGACCCCCATCATGCTATTAATGATTGAACATTGAAATCCTAAATTTAGAGATCATCGGAAGGGTAAACAAATTTATGGAAAGTAGTTTTCCAGGCATCTAGCACTCTTTTTCTGTTTTTTTTTTTTTTTGCAGATTTATATAGCGTCATCTCGACCCAAAGGTATTGGAGCGCTTTACATAAGCACCGGTTACATTACACAAGGACACATTTCTTTTTTTTTGGTAGGCACGGGGAGATTAAGTGATTTGCCCAGAATCACAGGATGTTGACGCGACCCGGAGGCTCGAACCTTGGTTTCCAGCACAACATCCTCTCCCTCTTTCTGCATGTAAAAAAACAGTGGTACTCCAGCATCAAGAATTGCAGACATACCAATAGTCCACAGAGGAAATTTGTTCCCATTAACACCGTTTCAAGTTGGTGCTAAACAGCATTTTTTTATTTTATTCTCCATTTCATTTTAAATTCAGTGTAATATCATGATTTCTGATGGCGGTAATGCACTCGCTGCAAACTTGACATTAGCACAAAGGACTGACATATTCTAAACGAGGACAAAAACCGGCTAGAAGTCACATAGCGTATGCCTCTTTGAAGGACATTGTCACTTTGACCTTCAGAGAACCAACCCATTTGCTTTTGTATTGTATTGCAGCATTGGTATAATGCTTACTGTCCCTATGTGTGGCACTGAAGCCAGAGGGGGCCGACATAGAAAAATACAGCGGGGCGTGGGGTTTAGTGGAGGGGGGTAGAGAGGGCCAGCAGGAAGCACGCGGGGGGAGCGCACAGCGGGGCAGTTAATGATAAAAATACAATTTAAAAAACACTTACCTTGTACTGCTGACCGCCTTGTACTCCTCTGCTGTAGTTCCTGTCCCAGCAGTCCCTGGAACAGCATCACTACTCTCATCCAATCCCCGCACCGCTCTCAAGCGTGAGAGCAGCGTGGGGATTGGCCTGAGCGGGCTGAATCAACGCTCGCTCAGGCACAGGGAGTCTGTGCCGTTTCTCCAATCCGGCTGTACAGTGCACCCAGGTTGGAGAAACCTAAGTGCGCATGTCAGTTTAGGCCGCATGTCAGTTTAGCCGGCCTGAGACGGCGGGCTAAACCTAAATGTGCACTTACAAGTGCACATACCACTCCTCCTCCCATTCCCCGGCCCCACCCCACTGCACACGCTGGCTCACAGCCAGCAGATAAAAAATAAAACAATAGTAAGATATTGTATTATTTTTCATCTGCTGGCTCTTACCAGTGAAGCGATACTCCTTTCACTGCGGAGGAGCCGCCGCTGACTGAAACGCGTACTCACACAGCAAGCTACACCGTGTAGGGTGTATGGATGGTTGGAAGAGTGTTTTTTGTGGCAAGCGTGCATAAATTATGCCTAAGCCAGAGGAAAGCTTTGAATTGCTATGATGGCTGCCTCTCCTGCAGTAACAATCTGATTACGGCTTGACTCTGAATGAGCTTCCTCCTGCCTTGTGGACAGTCGCTTTCAGCAAATCCCTTAATGTAATTTATCATCTGAAGATTTAGCGGCAAGATCGATTGCAATCTAACATTGACGTAAATCCTTTAATATGTGTTAGCACTAGTCATTAGCCTGGTCGTGTCATTTGCACTTGGAAGCTGCAGAGTCTTATTAGAGGCTCATTAGCAGTCATATACATCATTAGGTTTCTTAAAGGCATTTGCATTGCTTCAATCCTCAATATTAAACGCGCTCGCGCCTCCGAAGAAGCATATTCATGTTAAGTGATATCTGCTAGTAGGGCTGGGAAATGCTGCTTTATTTTGACAGATAATACATAGCTCAGTGGGTTGAGCGCCTCCTGCAGATATAGTTGATTGAAACCCACAAGGCTAGGGCTGGGCAGAGAAAAAAGAGTCTTCCATCTTTGAGTAGGGAAATTAAAGCTGTCATGTAAGTATCAAGAGATAAATGAGAATTTTAAGTCTTTTATGTAAGTAAAAGTTTCTTATTACTCTATTTACTACTGTATGCAGCAGTGCATCATAACATGTTCATTTGACAAGGGTTTGTCGGTGTCTTTTTGTGATTGAAAAAAAGATAGGATGTACAAATTCTTTGTTTTACAGAAAGTGTAATATTGTGACATCTTTACATTTGTCTAATACCAGCTTTTATATAGGGGTGTGAGATGTACACAGAATTTGCATTGGCACAATTGAGCAAAAAATGTTGACAAAATTTCGCAAATTGCACAAAAAGAAATTCCATCATTTAGCACTATATTTTAGTGCAAAATGATGCATTTCACGCTGAAAAAGAGCGAAAGACGCAATTGCAGTGAACAACTTGTTCTGGTTGTTTTTGTTGTTCCTGTTCCCCTTTGATAGAATTTAGCCACAAACAGTGGTGTATATATGCTTAGTAGCATAATTTAGTGTATTTTGCATCACAAGTGTAACAGTAATTTTGTGAATTCTGCCTGCGTCATTAGAATTTTACCCGGTTCTGCTTTCACATGGACTAGGGTTGCACATAAGGTGGTGGAAGAGGAGGAACGAAACAAGGATGTTAGCCATTAGTAGAGAGATGCATAAATACAGTGCAGTAACAGAAAAAGACCACCATGGTAGTCAGGGCCATATGTAAAGAATTTACAGATTTTGATTTCCTAATTGTGATTCTTACCGAATTCTCAATATACAAAACATACAAGTGTTAAATAGCGATTCTTAATGGGTCACACATTGACCTGCCTCATGAATATTAATGAAGGAGGTTAAAATGTGTGACCAGTTAGGAATTGCATCCGTCACATGGGTGATGGCCTGCTATGGTCAGCAGAAAACCATGTCTGTGATTGCTTTTTAATAAAGCAATTCTTTTTAAATGCAACCTGTTTTCTATGAACACAAATGGGATGTGTTTCAAAAAATAAAATGAAACGTATAGGTTTCATTTTTTTTTAAGTAGGACATTCACAAACGGAAAGGGATCCCTTGGGGAGCCCTTCTTATTTGCTAATAGTTACCACCACCTTTGAGGTGTTGGTAAAAAACTAATGTTTTGCAACTGTAATTCAGTCTAGAACATTCATACATACATAGCACTAAAGTTTGGTATTTGAAAGGGACGCCCTAAACACGCCCCTTCCAGATACCCAGTCGCAAAACACAAACTGTGATTGGGGGACATGTTATCGAATCACAATTTGGGCTCTGTACATTTAAAAAAGCATTTTTGCGGTCTGAAACGGACTGATTCTGCAAATTGGGCTATTTCCGACCTTTTGTACATAACGCTCGTAGTACTGGAGATCCTTAATTATTCACCCTCTTCCTGTCCTTTGCCAGGGATGTCAGTGTATCACACTCATGAGAGTAACACAAAAGACGTCACACAGCCTTTGAACTCCATAGTGTGTGAAATTATACTACCATTAACCTTTTTGTCACCACATATACAAAAGAAATAACTTGATAACGCAATATTACAATTGCAAAACATTTGTATTTTGCTTGCAACATTCGAATTTGAATGATATTAGCACAGGTGAGCAGTGTCACCATTGTGTGGCAGGTGTGGCTAACATATGCCAGCTTGCAGCGCAATTCACCTGAATTTTGCAACCTGTATCAAGGTGCACCCTTAGAGAAACAAAAGAGTTCCCTTGCAGTTATCTCAGGCACTTACAATTACTCTGGAATACAAGTGAGTCCATTATTTTGTCTCACTATGCTACTGCGGAGAGGGGCAAATCAATCTTTCCCTGCATACATCCTCTGGATTAAAACACAAGCAACCCCATACGTCATTCAGCCAGATTGCGTCTCATTAGTAATGTGTAGTGATAGATCAGTTGCACAGTGAGCTACGTAACCCACTTCTAGGCATACTCATCCCATTTATGGCTAATATATATCAATTTATGAGGAATAAAAGTGGTGGGCACAATCCATACATTAATCTAAGCCACCTATTTTTACTTTTGCAGTATTTCACTGCATTCGTTTTTTGCTTCACTGTGCCACTACAGAGATCAACCATATGCAATCAGCTTTGTTCCAGCTTCTTCATGCCACACAGGACCACAGAAGCATCTGCCAGTTTCAACCCCTGATTGAAGACATCAGTGATGTGCAGCAAAGCTGCAGGACGCCTATGTGGGCTTATCAATCACAATAAGGGTGTCTTAGTGACAAAATCAAAGAAGCACATAAAAACAAATACTCAGGGCATAATCACGAGTTCGGCAGTCCATGGGACTACCAAACCTGTGGTGGTGGTCCCTGACCACCAGACAGGCAGTCCAGCCCGCCGTATTACAACTACGGCGGTGAGACTGCAGCAGTATCACTACAACCGCTGGGGATCCCTGATCCTGCAGTGGTGGTGCAGCGGTATGAGGCTATAATATGCTTGTGGTGCTGCTGCGTCACCGCAAGCATATTACATGTTTCCTCACTGCAAGCCTTTTCATGGCGGTGAGCCCACCATGAAAAAGGATGGCAGTGAGGAAACTGTTGCCTATTTGCATGGGGGTGCATGCAGGGGGGGGGCACATGGTGTGCCCCCCTGTCTGTATACACCCTCTGTTCCTGCATGGCATGGACTGCACAGTCCATGCCGTGCAGGAATGTACTTTAGCACTCCCACGGCTTTCTAAGGCTCACATATGAGCATTTGAAAGGCACCGCCGTGGGACCACCAAAGCAGGACTGCCTGACCTGGATTGCACTCGTAATCCGGTGGGTGGTCTGAATACTGGTTTGGCGGTGTTGCAGCGGCATGCTGGCATGGCAGCTTGCTGCAACACTGCCAAACTCTCAATCAGGCCCTCAGTGTGCACCTCAGTGATGAGACTGAATGAAGACAAAAACTAGTCGAGGGCTCCTTATGTTCTGGTTAAAATGGCCCTGGCTCAGTAGTTCTGGCTGTACTAGTCCTATTGGAGCATAACCAAGGCTAATTTGTAAAGAGACACATTCCCGTCAATATTGATCTGCATCGCTACATCACTAATCAAGAGGTGCAAGATTGCTAAAGAGGGATTTATTGTGGTGATTTCCTTCTATGTGGGAACCTTGAAAATGATAAAAATGAGGACAACTTTACTTGAAGAAGCCAAAAAAGACCTTGAGAAATTACTTCAAAACAGCAAGGGGATGGAAGAAAATATTAAAACCAGTACTTAAAATGAAAAGAGAAACTGAAGAAAGAAAGGGAGTCTCGACTAGATTCACATGAGGAGTAAATTCAACAACGAAAACAGAGACACTTTCAGAGAGATGAAAGAGACTATTCTAAAGGAGCAATCTTCACATTTGGCGAAATGTTTGATATCTTGAAGAAGAATCACAAGTTAGAGAGTAGTGGAGAGGGTACATTTACCTCACATGAAACACAAACAGACAAGACCTCTTTTTTTAGAAGATATGCCATAATTGTATTTAGACAAGAAGACCAGAGGAAGGGGATGTGGCCCTGGACAGGGGGAAGCTACATAAATTAGAAGATATTCCTTATGCAACACAAAAAAAATAGATGAAGGGGTGATACCTATTCAAATATATATACACACACATTATGCTAAAAAATATATCATTATAAATAATTATTTTAATTATTTTACAATGTAATCATCTTCATTTAATAAAAAATATTAATATTTGGTAAAACTTGAAAATAATTACAATGTTCATGAGGATAGATACATTTTTTAATTATTATGTTAGAAATTATATTGATATTGATATTTACAAAATAAATATATATATATATATATTTATATATTTAATTATTTTATCATTAAATGCACATTTAATGAGTTAAAGTAGTCCAACATTTTATTTTATTATTTATTATTATTAGCTATCTATTATTCGTTATGATTAGAATGTCACAAATAATTATTTTGAATTATTTTATAATTGTATTTCACATTAAAATATTTTTAATATCTTTATGGAAAAATCAATAAACTTTTAAATTATTTCCTATACTTTTCTATAGGGAAATCTGTCTCAGTGGTGAAGATCTCCATCTATAAGAGAAAAGTTATTAGAAGTAACTGTAGATTCACAGATTCAGTCTTACATGCTTCACCCCCTTAACTGAGGTATGTGGAAACATGTAAGTCTAAGCTTGGGTATAAATCTACCCAGAGAAATGGTGAATGGTACGAAAGTGTAGATTTACACCTAGGTGTAAGACTAGATTTACACGTGATTAAATTCACACAAGTAAAGTTTGAGTTCTTTCTTGTATGCCCTATCACATAATTGTGTTAAGAGCCCAATTTATCCAGCCAGCTGAGAGGGCACTGAAGCCAAGGCTGATGGAGGCACTCATGCATCGTCAAAGGAGCAGCAGCTCCTCTTCCTAGCCCTAGGCTCAATTCTCCTATCTGCAGCAAGGTGTGAGTGACATTGAAGGAAATGGGACCATGCTTGAACTCTTTGGGTCGATTTCGATGTCATCGGAAGGGCTCCGAAGTGGATTCGGGTTTGCCGAATCCAATCTGGATTCCTTGTTTCCAACCAACTCGTTCCCAGTTCCGAACGACCAAGTACGATGCCTGGAAACCGTTAGGGCTGACCGAATCAGTTCCAAAAGGCATTTGGACAGGTGGAGCCTTTCCAGAGCCGATTCGCACAGCTCTATGGACTTGGTTTCTGAACGAGCAAGTACGATAACCGATTTGGACAGCCTTTCCGAATCTGTTTGCCCGGAGCAAAACGGCTGCCGGAATCGGTCTTTGGGAGCCCGTAGCAGGCCCCCCTTCACCCGGGGCCCTCCAAATCGGACCCATGGGGGTACCCATGGGGCCCCCCTTTCCAACCATGCACAGTGTGGCATGGTTTTCCCCATCCACAACTCTCTTTAATGGGAGCCTGTGTTCACGTTCGGAACACAGGCTCCCATTGAAGTCAATAGGAGTCTGACCGAATCATATCCGGATGAATATGGATGCATTGTACTCGTTCGGTCGGACTCCCCCGATCTGGGTCGTACGCAAAACATTCCTGAACCGATTCAGTCTGTATGCTTTCCGAACGAGATGGCAATATGGCCCTTAGTGTGGGCTCTGTAGGAGCAGCCTTCTTCCCCCTGCAGTAACGGACCAGGGAAAAGAGTTCCATCCCATTGTTCCTACGCGTCAACATCCAATAGAAATGTGCTCAAGCAGCAGGGAGAGGGAGCCCTGTCTGTTCTTTTCCCCCAGTGCAACCTGAATGACCCGGATGGTTGACCGGTACCTAGGAGATTGATGGTGGTCATTAAGGCAACTCCTAGGTACCCCCGTTGTCTGTTGCCTTTCATACATTATTTATTTCTTTTAATCTGTTTCTTTTCTGCACATTACCACAGGTGGAGATTGATGGTTTCTGCATTTACATTTAGATAATAAGCCATGATAATAGAAAAGGGCACTTTTACTGTACATCTATCACTTTTCATAGAAAACATCTAGATCAAGTCTTCTCCTAGTACCAAAACTTGAGGCCAGCTGCGTACTGCCCATGTGAACATCCTGGTCTCTGCAATACTTGATAGCCAAGGTCACTTGGGAGTAATATAAAATTAAACATTTCATTGCATTTCACTGTGGAATCCTGACAGGCTGAATGCGTGTGAACAAAATGTAATTAAAGCCACTGCGCTGCCAAAATAATTCTATTAACAACTTGACCACCAGTAGAAATCAACACACGTTGGCAATTCCATAATTTATGTTGCACTGTTGAGGTGATATATGTATGCCTGGGTGCAAAATTCTGCTCCACTCGCAGAATTTGCAGGATTCTGGAACTCTGCGTTCCGTGGAAAACATTGAGTTCCCGCTAAATATTTTTGATATATATTTATTGGAAAGAAAAATTGTCCATGTTTTAAAATATATATAACACATTTTTTAATAGTAGTTAAACAAATACAGAACAAATGCTTCTTAATACATTTTAAGAAATATATATTTTCATATTTTTTAAACATTGTACAAATTTTAAATATTTAGCATACATTTTCATACTGTTATTTAAAAATAAATATGTTTAGTATACATTAAAACATCTTATATGTTATAACATTATTTAACACATAACACATTTTTCAAAAGTTGTTTAACAAATTAAAAAAAAAATTCTAAATACATTTTCAGTAATATATATTTTCATATTCTTTTGACCATTGTGCATTTTCAACTATTTTTTACAAACATATTTTACATATAATTTCATACTGTTATTTAACATAAATACTTTTAATATATATTAAATAATGTTATTTATGTTTTAATATTATTTAATTTATACTTTACAATGTTTCTATTAATTTTTGGAACACTGTTGTACATGTGTTATATTTTTAATACTTTAAAACATTTTAATAAACATTTTTATAAAATTTCTGCTATTTTCTCATTGATTCCTAAGAGGAGATAGTCTTTTTTTAAATTTTTATCAGGCGGCTATTTTTTCTACTGTTAGCTAAATGTAGTAGTCTATTGCTGTTATTTTTGGGTTGTTCAATGAAGAAAGGGTCTTGGGTGTTGGGTGTTCCTGTTCATCGGTAAAGGTAAGTATATTTCTACCTATTAGTAAGGTGGGAGAAGGTAGGACAGTTGTGTATATGATATGTGTGGTGTTATTAGCAAGTTTGTTGTGTGTTTTTTGTGATTTGGATGCTAATCGGTTGGTCGGTTTGAAACCTTTCCGATTAAGGGGCTATGTGGTTTGGAAGGCCTCCTAACGACATTTGATCTGTCTGAATCGGATCGGGAACATATCTTTCCGACCGAATTGGAAAGGTTTCCGACTGACCAATTATGATGCGAGTTAGGCATTAGCAATATCCTAATCTGAACCTGACGGCATTTGGAAGAACCCAGCCGTACAGAGCAGACTTGTACATCTCTACGAGTCACGTTTCCGAACAACCGTATGATGCTGGATTCAAACAGCCTTTCTGAATTGTGCCATTCGACTTGAATCGGCAGTCAGAATCAGACTTTGGGGGCCTGTAGCGAGCTCCACTGCACCCAGACCCTTCCCAATCGGGCCCGTGGGGGGTAGCCATGGGTCCCCTCTTGCCAACCAAGCACAGTGTGGCAGGCAACAGGGGGTGCCCGCCACAGGGTGCCCGATTTTCCCCAGCCACCCTTTTATTTAATGGGAGCCTATGCATTTGGTCGGAACATAGGCTCCCATTGAAGTCCATGGGAGTCCGAACAAATCGTATCTGGAAGCATCCGGATGCATCATAATCGGTCTGTCAGATTCTCCCGATCCTAATCGGTCAGAAACTATTCCCAAACTGATTCGGTCGGAATGATTTCCGAACCGCATCATAATCGGGCCCTCGGTCAGAAAGACACATTCCTGATCCGATTCGGAGGGAGCAAATGCCGTTAGGAGGCCTTCCAAACCGCATTGTAATCGCCCCTATGTATGTATATATTTGGGAATGTAGTGTTTTGTGCAGGAGAGTGTTTTATCTATTAGTTTTGGGTTTCATTTTTCTGGACGTTTCTAAGGGAAGTCAGACCTCCCAATTTTTTTTTTAATAGAAATCAGATTTTTTTTTTTTAAACTAAGGACCTGATTATGGCAGTCTTCCTGTAGGACCGCCACTGCGCTGTCCCAGAACAACCGCCAAGTCATCAGCATTACCGCCTGCTGGATTACAACAGTAATTCAGGGATGCTAGTGTTGCGGCCATGATGCCACTGCGGCTAGAATGTTTGGCTCATAGGAGAGCCTTAACAGCATACCACCTCCGTGACAGCGCCTACAGCACATTTGTGCACGGTGTGACATGCACCATGTCGTGCATGCCACAGAGTGCACACATGATAGTGCAATTTTGGGGGCACATCATGTGCCCCCCCCATTTACCCCCATGTGCAGATTTGGACACAGGCCCTGTTGGAGGCCCCTTTACATGCCTAACCGCCACACCTTTCATGACACGTCACTGCCAAGAAATGCTTAGTGGAAAGGCAGGTCCTAATCTGCTTGGTGGCGCAGATGCCAGCATTGCCTCGATTCCGACATGCTTTGTCCACCGCCACCATCGCTGGATCCTGGATCCTGCTGGTGGCGGTGGTCTTGTGGCGGTTTCACCACCACCTGTAATCGGGCAGGAGGCCATACACGATGATGGTGGTGGACTGCCAACCACAGGTACAGCAGTCTCAGGACTGCTGTACTCATAATTAGGTCCACATTTTTTTAAAATCAATTTGTGTCCTTTTCGGGTTTCCAAGAGCAGTTCTTTTTTTAAACAATTTTTCTGTTTTTTTACGGAACCTATAGAATGTGGATTGCCTTGAGGGATTCGTTTTTTCAAACTACATTTTGTAATTTTTTGGGACTTTTTACTATCCTTTTAACAACTTTTTGCTGGATTGCTTTTTGGAAGTATGCAGATTTGGAGAGAGATCTGCAACAACAAAATTGTAAGTTACATTTTATTAATTTACTAGGGATGGGAAATGTTATATATTTATAATGATGTCATGTTGATATATTTATTATGTTGTTTTGTTGAAACTATGTGATGTGTTTTTTTAATTATGTGTAGGTAGATTGTTAGTTTGTTTATGTATTATATAATTTAAAATATTTTTTAAATAATAGTATTAATATTTTTATTACTCAGTGAGTAATGCAAAATTTAGAATTATTTTTTCCCTCATAAAATAATATTATTTTCCTACTTTAAAAAATATATGTTTAAATTATTTTGGTGTATTATGTTGGAGTTTCTTAGATGCATGGCAGATTTTACATGTGGTTTAGAGCATAGATTTAGCTATTACTTCTAAGGGCCTGATAACAAGTTTTGCGGTGTGGCGCCAGGTATGTACCGCCGTTGCACAGCCAAACCCATGGTCTGGCTGCCCACCAGATTCAGAGTGTTTCTCATGTCTGGCGGGCTTTTAAACGTTCCCACAGCTGTGCCTCAAAGAATGGGCAGCGCAATGGGAACGCCAAAAACGCCAAAAACAGTTCCTGCACGACATGGACTTTAAAGTCCATGCCATGCAGGAACTGATGTGCATGCACACAGGGGGCAAATGTTGACCCTCCCTGTGTGCATCCACATGGTGTGAGGCGCCTGGGGGCCCTGTAGGGACCCCTTTGTTTCCTCTCCGTCACAGTTTTCATAGAGGAGAAACCACCATGAAAATCATGGCAGAGAAGAAACTTGTTATATGCAGATTGCTGCCTCTACACCGCCGCACCACCACCAGGGAGTGGCGGGTCCCTGGCAGCTGTGGCAATGGCGGTCCAACTGCCCTAATTGTAATAGGGCAGTCGGGAGACTGCCAGATTTCTGTAACGGATCATTCTATTCTAAGTTCTTGGTAGCTTTGTTCTTTTTATAAGGCTTCTAGTAATTTGTGTAACGTAAGGTTGAGTTCTGCCTATTGTGAATTGGAAAGCATTTTGCCATCCTTCCAATGTGTTGTTTATTTTTCCTCCTGTGCCAAGGTGCTGTTGTAGATACTCCACCATTGTAGTGTAGTTCCTATTTCCCTTGTAGGCTCTGCGCATTGGAAAAATACACGCTATAGTTGTGGCATAGGACTGAGGTCAGTATGCCTCTATCGAGTACATTAAACTTAATTACTTTGTGTGCCAGTTAACTCAGAGGCCACTAGAAACTCCTTGAATAAACAAGAAGGGAGTCGTTTCTGGCAAACGCGTAAACATGACAACTTTGTTTCCCTTAGAATCGGAACATGTCTCAGAATCGTGGAAACAACAGATAACAGTTTCACTCAGTCAATCGTGCATGCTTAGTTTCTTTAGAGTTACACAGAAATAGATAGACGGGCGTTTCAATAAAAAGGATTTATTGAACAGTCTTGTTTCTCGTGTAAGAGATATGAGCTGTTACAATCGCAAGACAGTATGCGAGATATAATACATACAGTGTAAGCAGTAAGAAGAAATAATACTGCAACAGCATTGTCTTCTAGCTATTACATATATTCATATACACATACATAAATAACAGAGGCTAAAAAGTGGATACTCGTTTGATGCTTCTAAATAGTTCTATCCCAGTGTTCCTAACCTAAGTGTAGTACAAGGTAAGAAGTAGGTTCTGTATTCTATAGTATGGTAAGCTATAGTTTTGCAAATGCCAAGAGGCCCTCTAGATTCTAGTCAGTTCCATACCTTAGAATGAGAGAGGTGGGAATCTGTTTCCGGGTCTCAAACTCTAACACCCCGCAAAGGGAGTCAGAACACTGGAAGCTGGATTCTCTGCGAGCAAGGATGACAGCGTCTGGTCAGTGCGCCAGGCGGGGACTCAAATTCTTCCAAACTTGCCATGGCGAGCTGTATCAAGCTGTGCAGCCGAGCTGTGGTTTGCCATGGTAAGGTAAGGTATAGTTATACCGGGAAGGTGCTTAGGAATGTTAGCATTGATGTAAAGTCGGGCAGAGGAAGACGTCATGAATGAACACCAAAGGAATAGTAGTTCATGTATAATAGATGAGTTCTTGGAGAAATCAATAATCCTAGCTAGGGAAAGTCACAAAGGCTTAAGGGTCTGGTTTCTAAGAACTCGTTGTGACGTTGTGATGGACGGATGTAGGTGACCATGCCTGTATTTGGTAGCATGGCTAATGCCTAAATAAGGACTGGGATTCTATGTCCAAATAAGGGCAATGCGAATTGTGCCTATCTAAGGACATGATTTAGGAAAAACTATGTACGAACATCTAAATCGAAACACAACACCATGATAGCTGGAATTTTGACTGACATCTGTGTCCTGACCTGTGTAGTCTGCCTACCAATTTGTCCTCGAAGTAGTCCATTAGAGGAGCATGTTTGTCTTCATTATTTTGGCAATAGATACTATCTAGCATAGTATGTTGCAATGGTTGGCTACTTCAGTTCTGTCACAGGGACATAGGCTAGTGTAATCATTTTTTTTTTTACTTCAAATGTTTTTTTTCACTATGCCTCGGAAAAAAGAAGCTTCATTGAGCAAGGGTTGACAGTCATAGTGGATGAAATCATTAGAGTAGAGCCACACATCATTGGGTCTAAAGTCCAGCAAACTCTTCTCAGAAGGAAAAAGGAAATGTGGGACAGGATGGTCAACAGAGTGAATGCTGTTGGTACCACCCTGCACACACAGGGTAAAATTAGGAAGAGGTGGAATTACTTGGACACTCAGAGGACTAGCTAGTAGTGGCCCTCCAAAAGCACCCTTACAACTCCTAATCTGGGAGTAAAAGGTCTTGGCCATCCTGCATACTGAGGGCTTGACAGGAATAGAGAGGGGTTGGACTCTGGTAAGATACACTTCAATAACTGCCACAATCTCACAATGTCCTGTTTGCTCTCAACTCTGCTTTTGATATTCTGTTCTCTATCTACTTCCCTAACATGCAATACTCAAAGTATCTGAGGTGTCGGTTTGTCTGAGGAAATGTGTATTGTTGCATATAAGACCACATGTATCCTACTCCATGACATGCCACATGTTGCAATACTGTCTGTAAGTGCATTACAATCAAAGTATCAATCCAGGACCCATAATATGTGTGGAAATGTAAATATAAGGTTCATCCCAAATGATTGTTGCCAACAGCTATGGTATACTGATCGTCTGTAAAGTGTTGCTAATGTGAGACTGAAGTGACTACACCTACAATGAAATCCTGTGATTGCAACTCTAACCAAGATGCTAGACTCATATTGCCCCTTCTCAATTGTCTCCATTGACACGACTGAACTTCACTGGTCATACCATTACTCAAGTGTTGGGAAAGTGAGATTGAAGCCACTAAAACTACAATGAGGCCTTGTGACTGCAGCTCTAACCAAGATTCTAGACTCCTGTTGCCCCTTCTCACTTTCTCTCATGTCACTACTGAAGTTCACTAGTCATACAGCTTACCATCACTCAGGTGTTTTGAAAGTGAGATTTAAGTGACTGCAACTAACATGAGGCCTTGTGACTGCAACTCTGACAAATATGTTAGACTCATTTTCCCCTTCTAACTTGTCTCCTATGTCACTACTGAAGTTCACTAGTCATGCAGGTAACCATTACTCAGGTGTAGAGAAAGTGAGATTGAAGTGACTACAACTACCATGAGACCTTGTGACTGCAACTCTAACCAATATGCTAGACTCCTATTGTCCCTTCTCAAGTGTCTCCCATGTCACTAGTGATCTTCACTAGTTATACAGCTCACCATTTGTCAAGTCTTGGTAAGTTTAGATAGAAACGCTACCACTACTACTATGAGGCCCTGTGACTGCAACTCTAACCAAGATGCTAGATCCCTTTTGCCCCTTCTCACTTATCTACCATGTCACTACTGAAGTTCACTAGTCATGCAGGTTACCATTACTCAAGTGTTGGCAAAATGAGATTGAAGTGACTACAACTACCATGAGGCTTTGTGACTGCAACTCCAACCAAGATGCTAGACTCTTAATGCACCTTCTCACTTGTCTCCCATGTCACTACTGATGTAAACGTATTATGCAGGTAACCAATTGTCGAGTGTTGCTAAAGTGAGACTGAAGTGACTACACCTACCATGAGACCCCCTTACTCCAACTCCAACCAAGATGCTAGACTCCTTTTGCCCTTTCTCACTCGTCTGACATGTTACAACTGATGTTCACTTATCATGGACTATGCAATGTACAGTCAATGCTCCACTGAGATATATGTATGAATACTTTCCTTGATGGTGTCCTGGACCCATCAACTAAAACTAACAATGGCATGAGTGACATCATAACAACGGTGTACCCCTAATATATGTGAGCCATTAAGTAAATTCAGCTGTTTAGCAGTGCCCGGTGACCCTTTAACTCAGCACTTCTCACATGATGAACAATGCTAAATGTGCAAACAAGCTGGGTGTTTTCTCGTATTAGACACAACTAGACCTTGGGATGGACCAATACACATGTTAGGACCACATTGCGTTTGTTGCAGAGTTTTGGAGATGGCATTTTTATCCCTTAAGCCAAAATACCACATATCTGCACAGCTAATGAGCTGATGAAATCTACTACATCTATTGAATGGCAACAAGTTTCTAGTAACCAAGTTCAACTTCATGCAAATAAATGAGAATACTAATCTCTATCTATTTTGTTACATTCTAGATCCCCATTTACCTTGACACAAACAAGGTGGATGTAGATACCTCACTTCCAACATTAACAACGTTCTCTATCTCTCAACAGATCGATCCACGACTGCACCCAGGACGAAGTCCTCAGTGATAACAACCCTCCTAAAGAGGTTGACGTAGATGACGGTCCTGGCCCATCTGGTCAGCTTGGGCAGATGCCAACAGTAGGGCTCTCTGTGCCCACTACAACACCTCCCACCACTGCTGAAACATCACAGCTAACCACTGCTCTCCCAACCTGTGCACCTAGCACAGTCAGTACCTTACTGTGACCCCCCAGTCCTGGATTCTTCAACGGCTAACACCACCAGAGTCACAGAGGAACCAGAACCCAGTGATAGGGTCCAGTCTGTGCCAAAGACACAGGGCTGTGGGGTAGACCTAGTGGAAGGGTAACTGTGTACCAGTAGAGTGAGCCTACTGAGACCATGGTTAACCAGGCTGCAGACAAACATGTCCTGGAAGTCTGCCAGGACTCCCAAAGTGTCATGGGCTAGGTATTGGCTGAAATCTGGAAAATGAAGGAGTTGTAAATGGACACATACCAGGAGGTTGCTGACGTCCACACTGAGGTAGCCGGTATCCACACTGAGGTGGCCTGCATCCACACTGAGGTGGCCGGCATCCACACTGAGGTGGTCGGTATCCGCACCAAGGTGGCCTCCCTGGTTGGCGTGCTGCAGGACATTAATACCACCCTCTGCAGGGCTTTTCCACCTTCATCTACCCCTTTCTGTGGTCCAAGTACATCTACAACATCAACATCTGCCACTGGAAGGCAGGCCTTGTCAGAGGACAACACACCCACAGGCACCCATGTCTCAGCAGCTCCAGATTCCCCTCTGGCAAAAAGAGGGGATGTCCATGCAAAAGCCCAAAAGCTCAAGATGGAAAGTCAACTACTACCATCGGTAAGAGACCTCAACCCTAATGGCCTCCTGTGTATGCAACACATTCACTTTGTTAGACTATTTCTGCCCACTTTTCCAGTTCTGATAGGAGCAGTTTTTTGGACTTTGGGCTTCTGACCATTTGGACTCTACTACAATGGCTTCAGCCACCATGACTGAAGACTTCACTTTTTGTGTGCACTATTGAATTTTATGTTGATTCCTTGGCCTTATTCACTGTATTAAAAGCACACGTCACCAAAGCATTGTAAAAATGTGAATGTACTACCAGGTGAACTTTGCAAGTCAAACTAGATACTTCTGGAAGCATGGATATGTTTTATGTAAACAATGTTCAACTCAGGATTACTACCATGTTACAGCAACACATACAAGTGTCTGGGCTGAGAACATCTTTATTCCAATGTTCCAATATTCAAATCATAGGCTGACACAAGGTCAGAAACATAGCAAATAAGAAATGACTCAGTAATTCTGGGTCAGTGATCACATAATCACTTATAGACTTTCACAACATGGAAGGAGGGGGCAATATCCTACACAATAGGCAACAAGCAATTAGGTCTACATCATCAGCTGGAGCCATATTGCCTACCTCACAAAAGGAATCCTACATCAAATAAAGAAAAAACAGGCACTAGCCAGTACAACAGTTTCTGACCAAAGGGTCATTTCAATCCAGTGTTGCTTGCATCTGGTGAAATGTCACAATCAAAGGGGAGCCTGACACAGACGTTTGAGATGCACAAATACGCTAGGCAAACAACTTGTACATTGATAGAATGGTAGTGCTTCCTGTTCCATCCAGTAGACTTGCTCCCTGTCGTGTGGTGGTACTTAGCCAATATGGGTACCATCAATAGATCCAATTATATGTGGGATTTGCCCAAATCTATGGAAATCTACCTTCACAGTGGCTAAAGCCTCACGTTTGGGAAACTGGATGTAGTTGCCCACATGTCTCAACATTGCTGAAAGGACCCAACGGAACATACGTTGTTACATTCCACCAGAAAAAGAAACAGTGAATTGAAATGTACCTGTGGCCAAAACATGCAAAACTGACATGAGTTTCACTAGTGGTGGAACTGATGTAGGATTATTGAGGTGAGGTAAGAGGTCATACTCCAACTGATGACATAGATCCATGATTGTTTGCCTATTCGGACGGAACTTAATTATGATAGGTCGTTCTTTCATGGTGTGTAGGTCTGGAAATGGGTGGTGCACTGGTTGCTGGCGTCTACTCCCTCTCCCAGGCTACCTATGTAAGTAGTGACACAAAAATGTACTTCGGTCACAGTGAGCAGAGTAACATGAGTGAAGCAAAAGTCATGTATCTGAACATCAATGCTTCGTGAAGCAGTACACATTATTCATCATCATTGTCAAGTTTTGAACATCTACCTGTCATCCCCAAGGTAGTCTTCGCATGTCTGTAACAGAACTGTGCACATCATCAAATCAGAAAATTGAAAATTTCCACTATAGTGAGGGTAGCAAAACATATAATGTGAAAATACTGCCAACCGCTGGCTCATCAGAGGAACAGGTAACTATCTCAAACACAGTTATTCATTCTCTTCAACTTCTTCCTTCCTGTTCCCCTAAGCTGCAATGTGGCTCTGAATTCCAGACTGTAACTGTATTGCGGTGTTTAGTGAAATGGAGTAATTCCTACATAGGACACACATGTAATGGATTATGAGGCATTGCACTTTGTGGAGAGAAGGCCACCATTGGAATGTGTCAAAAGGGTGATTTCTACTTGTGCTATATGCATATTCTATTCTGGGGTGGAATGTTGAGCTAAAGAACGATGGATTTAACACAGATTAATTGTCTGGAGGTGAATGTTTAATTTCCTCTGCGTTCCGTCCATCATCTGTGTGTCTTTTGCTTACATTCATATTCTATGCAGGGCTCAAATTCACAGTAGCTACAATGAGTTCACAATTAACATTGAATTGGTGGAAATATGAGGTTCATGTTCGATGAGCAGCCTCAGCCTGCAGACACCATGGTTAGACATTGAAATGTGAGCAGTCTGGGCCATGGCCCAGCCTGGGCCAGAGTTACTGTGTCCGGCAAACTGATGCACAGAGTAATATCCCTGTAGACCTGCTGATCAATGGATGTTCCCAGCAAGAGTTATTCATCCCACTAGTAGCCATGATAGCTGTTACATGGATAATGTGAGGCATGGTGACTGAAGTGATCTCCTGACCTGATACTTCTTTCCATTGAACCACAGTGTTAATGTGTGTCAACAATGACTGTCCCCTTACTCACACAGGTCTGTTGATACTTTTCTAATAGTGTTGCTTCTACTGTACAAGCCTGTATCTGAGAGATAAATAATGTAGATAGTAGGTTAATTTTGAAGAGATTTAGAAATGTGAATCATCTGCTTGGCTCCAATATTTACTTCGTATACCACTTGACCTTCATGACATCCTGATGTGGCATGTGTAATAGTCAGTTTGTTTCATTCTGGGCCTTGTGTGAGCATTATGTAAATCTCACACTTGGATCCATTCTATTTGGTGACATAGTATTACAATGGTATACAACAAGTGCCAAGGTATGCAAAGTGATCAACTATCATAGTATGGACATGAGGATGCAGTGTAGAGTATTCCATCAATGCATTTGGGCCTGCCTGGCATTATGACATGAGCGGGCCAAACTGTTTGCAGGTAATGTAGCATGTATACATGTGCCAATGCTCAATTAGAAACCTATGGAGTGAACCATGAAGGTGGTGTGATTTGTGGAATTATTCATTGTGATCTGGGAATTTGTGATGGTCGGTTGTGGAAATGCAGTTGCAATAAACCCATGTTACATGTCATTTCAGCTACATCCAGGGCAAGCTGATGGGAAGGGGCCAATGTCAGTGGGGACACAGCTGGTCATGGAGGTTCCGGACGTGATACGTCAAACATGGAGGGACATAGTGACCAGGAGGGTACAAGGAGTTCCCCAGAGGACATCAGCCAAAGCTATTCATCATCTGAGTCATCCTCCGGTGGACGCTCCCAAGTGGTGGTGGACCCAACTAGATCAGTTCCACCTTCACATGGCGGACTAGTGTGAAAGGGTAAAAGTTATGTGTAACAGACATTAATAGGTGTGATATTGTTGAGGAGGTTGTGTTGTTTAACACAAAATAATGCACACATTACTATCACTGTATATAATTTGAAAACACATGTCCATTTTTGTACAGTGTGCCTGTGCAGTAACAGTGTTTTGGTCTAGAAGGGCACCTTACAGATATATTTCTGATGATTGTAATGAAATAATCCCAGACAGGGTCTCAGTGTATGTGTAAATTACTTAAGGACCCCACCTCCCTATCCTGTCCCATAGCGGTGTATCGTTTTGCAGAGGAGTCTATGGCAACAGGTAGTTGTATGACTTACTGCTGATTGAGTTCACAACAGACTTGGTTTTGAAGTTGAGGAGGTAGAGCAGTGGCAGGACGTGTACAATGGACTCCATGACACTAAAAGATGCGTAGAGGTGAGTTTTGTCCTTATATCCCTCCCTTTCCGTGGTCACAGATGTGGTGGTTGGACCGCCACGGTCACACCAGCTGCAAAGTAATTCGTAATTGGGAGGGGGGTTTCACTTGCAGTCCGAGCCTCCAATAGCCTCATAGGCCCGCTCTGTGGCCGCCACGCTCGGAGTTGGCCGGTTGTGTCAGCGGTCTTCGGAAAGTCAATCAGCCCGACTCATAATAGGGCAGTCGGACTGCTACCGCTGGTACAACGGTCACAGACCGCCAAACTCATAATAAGGCCCATAGTGCAGATGTCTGTAGGTGATGACACATACTTTGATTAAAATGATAATGCAAACACAAGTAGATGATGGACGGAGTGCTTAAACCTTTCAGACACTCACCCCCACTCACAGAGCTGGGTTGAATCCATCATAGTTCTTTAGCTCACTTCACCACCCAAGTTTACACCCAGCCATATGCAAATCGGTCTTGACCCTGTTCCTGATGGGAGCAGTCAAGCCCGAACTGCAAACCCAGGACTTCCCTGGAACAGAAACAAGTATCCCGGGACCGGTTTTGGGGTAACACTTCTCATCAGCCAGCCTAGCTAGAAACCAGTGGCAAAGTGTTTGCTTAATTAAAATGATAATAACATCCCTGTATGGCTGTATGGGGGTATATTTTTAGTATAGTATAGATTGGATCATAGCTTGCTCAAAGTCAATAACACTTTTTGGGAGATAGTAGTTGTTTGTCAGTTGCTTAATGTGGCTTAGCAGTACAATGCCTTTCCATTTCTATGGAACTAGTGCATGCTTCTCTTATAGTTTCAAATACTTCTCTCACTTCTATTTCTGGTACATTGGGAGGGTGGTTATGCTCTGTGACATGAATTACTACAGTTTCTATGGTAGTTACCCTCCCATAACATGCATTAGAATAATTTTTGGTACATTTCCAATTAATATGTTCAGCAGAATCATTTTCTTGACTCGACGTGTATCCCATGGAACACAGTAAAAGTTTCCTTTTCTGTGATGTTACAAATTTTGCACCTTGTGTGGTGTCTTTATTCACGATATTAACATAAATACAGAAAAATAGTTATTAATAAAGGTTTTTTGTTAATATACAGTTAAATAGACATTTTGTTTTCTTTTCAAAACTTACTTGTATCTTGTTTAGCAAAGTTTTGTCTTTTTCTGAATCTTTTTTTTCGGCAGGCTTCTTTTTGAAACAGGTGTTTTTTTCTGCAGGAAGAGAAAATGTAGTTTTATTTATTGCATAATGAAAGAGTTATTCAGAGTTTTAACTGTTGCTATTTTAGTACGTTTAAAGCAGTTTTTTTAGATTACTTACTTTTTTGTGTTTTTTATTGTGTACTTGTCGATGGAGTTCAGTTGAAGGTTAAATAATCTATAGAAAAGGATAAATGTTAAAAACAGTGTTAGTATTGCGTATTAAGAATAGGTTTTTTACAACTTAAAATTATTTAGCTTCCTATTTTAAGTATAATTGTTACTTTCTTGGAGAAGTGGATGTATGGTTATATATGTTGCAGGCTTCTATTATGCAGGGAAAATCCAGCAGAGTTTCCTCCTCTTCAAATGTTTGGTGTTTTTTGAGCTATTTTTGGTTAAATTACTGTGGTTTTTATATTGTTTAATTGGTTAAGGTATTTTATTGGTTATAGTTTTGTACAATTTCATGTTATTGGTGGTTTTAGCTTCTGTTTAATTACATTTTCAGTTATGTCCTTATTTAAAAAACATCAATTAATGTTTTTTATGCTTGTATCAGAGATAACTTATTTCATTTATTATTATATATATATAATTTTAAGTAAATAAATAATATTGTTTGTAATTATAAATATGTGTTGTATGTAAGTAGAATGCAAATAGGTGTAATTTAAAATTTTAGATGAGTTTTATGTGGATATATTGTAAATGTATTGTTTTGGCTAAGCAATTTTTATTTTTTTTAAGAAATTGTAGTTGTTATTTATTGTTGGATGTTGTTTTGTTTCTTTGTTTAAATATTTTGGGGCCTATTACGATGGCGAGCGGACAAAGTCTGCCCGCCATCGCAACGGTGAAGGGGACCATCCGCCAGAGGTGCGGCGGTCCCGCTGTGGCCATAAGGATGCCACTGCCACCGTGGCGGTGCCATCCCCCATCCACAACATTGTGGTGGGCAGGGCTCACAGCACCGCCCGCCACAATGCTGTGGATGCACGTTGTGCATTGACATGCACAAGGGGACAGGCACCGCACACTGCCAGCCACTTTGTCCATGCCAATGTAGGGGGGTACCATAGGTACCCCCATTTGTAACCCACAACACTCTAAGGGCCCGCAACAGGCCCCCAAAAGCAGAAACCGCATGCCTTGGAAAGGCACATCTCCCGCCAACATCATGATATGGATGGCGGTGTCTTGCAGACGCCGCCACCATATCATGCCATTTTTCCGTCCGGTCGACGAGTCGACCGGCGGAAAAGCGGCAGACAGTCTTTCCGTCCGCTGCGGACCCCCCCAGCCATCCTAATGCAGGGGGTAGAAGCTATATTTAGAGCCTGTATCATCCCTGAGCAAATTAAGTTTTTGAATGACACTGTCCTGCAAATGTCTTGCCTTGGATTAGCCAGGATCAAAGACATGAACACACTGACTGTACCTATACCTCCAAGTAATAGCACTACACAGGGGCGGTCGACGTACATAATATTTTGAATCACAACAGATCAGATCCAGAATGGAAAAAATGGTTGCTCTGGCCCACAGACACGAATAACTGTCAAGATCGATTCCTGAATAAAACACAGGGTTTCACTATCAATAGGCCAGACCCACGCTATGTTCAAAGACAGCATCCAGGGGAAGTAACAACATACATTGTAGGGAAACTGCCTTGATTGGCTACAGAAAGCTACACTGAAGGATGTTAAACAACACTTAACTTTACTTCAAGAAGGCGCAGACCTTATGGAATTCTTGCTAGGACCATGAAAACCGCGTCAAAAACGTTTCATAGATGCCGGTATCTACGCTGCTTATAATGAAGCATGGAAGGTTACCCAAGCAGAGACTGCAGAACGAATACGAGAAATTGTTCGTATTAATTTAGAGAAAACTCTCTCTGTAGTAGACAATGGGTTAACAACTCTGTCATTAAGAATATATTCATTGGACAGCATTGTGTCTTCTGTCATAGACATCATGGAACAAGACTTGGTCATGTTGCAACATGGTCAGTTTTAACTACGTTCTATCATGCAATTGGGCTGGACAATACAAAACGTGCATGCAGGCTATGTGCCTTGGCGTTTAATCAATACAACGTCAATGTTTTCAGAATTTAATCTCACTGATAAACAGATCAGACTGGCACAAAGTGGAGCAGACTACACTATGCTGAGCATTGAAAAACTGGAAAAATTACCATTCACGGTGGCAGAAAAACCAGCTACTGAGTGGATCATACATGGTAAAATTACTCTGCCTGTCACAACTTTCCATTTTCAATATTGTCTAAAACATATACCAGTTGGCAAATATGAAAGGTTGGGTAAAGGATACATCAAGACATCCTGGGAATTACCTTACACACATAGATGTTGGAGTGGGGAACGTGAAGTGTTTCTTAGCGGTGAAAACACACACTAAGCGGTTCTCTCCTTTGTCAGGGTATTAACTTACACAGGGCCTGTGATGGTTCCACTACAAACTTATCCTGTCACCTGCAAGGTACACCGGCTGCAGTGATTAATCCAATTTTTGGCCAACCTTTTTAATGGGAGTTACATTATGTTGAAGGATCACAGCTGCTGTGGCATGTTGCCAGGTATTCCATATCTAGTTACGTTTACATCCAGGGTCACTTGCTGTATGCAAGTCTTGTTTCCACAAATAGACACAGTCAGGGAGTCGCCTTTGTGGCCTTCACTGAACATCTCTTCTATACGAATTGATACTCTAAGCAGAATGAAAGCCATTCTGTTACAAAAACCAGTGCCACTGACCTCGGCCAAAGAAACCTATGATCTCCAAGTCGCAGGGACTTCTGCAGAGATACATACCCTTTTGTATACAAACTGCCCTGTACATGTCTCAGAAATGTTAGGTCGTATCATAACCATGTCTGATACAAGCGGTATTATACATGCATTTAAGAACGTGTGTGCAGGACTGTTAGCACCTTTTCAAGCAGTCTTCAGCATATTTCCAAACTTCGTGCACTCTGTGTTTGGCGGACTGCCGCTTCTTTTAGCACTCGTTGCAGGGATCCTATTTTTGCTCCTTCGGCTACGATATGGCAAGCCTCATCACCAGTGTCACTCCAGGCACCATAGCGAGAGCTCTATTGGAGATGAAGTGTCGTGAGTGCATCGTCCAAATTTTGGTTTTACCTCGTCTACGAGAATTAAATACCACATGGTTTCTGTCATTCAGACCAATCTGGCAAGATTGCATCTTACCTGTTGTACGCTGCCTGCTTTGCGGTGAAGAATTGCCTGCTTTGCGGTGAAGAATGCGTGCTAGACATCTGTCTAACACTCCCATCAGTCATGCCTACGGATATCAATACTCTGCTGGACCCAGTAACGGCCCATGCTCTGTGTTGTCCCCAGCAGCTACCAATCCTGATGACGGCATTCATTGAGATCTCACAGACGCAAATTGCTACTGCTGAGGTACGAGAGGAAATAACGGGCACGCAGGTAATATCCGATTCGAACATTGCTGATGCAACCAATGCTGAAGGCGATAGTTCACATCTATGTGCAGTTAATCTTCTAAACGTGGTATTCCAACTTTCACCTACAACGGTAGACACATTTTTGTCACCAGAAATAGAAGATTCATGTTTTCTCCAGGCCCACACGCTGACTTTTGATTCAGGCACACAGTGTTCTGAAGAGACTCTGGATTTGGCCTTCATTCTTTTCAAACAAGGGACTGACTTTGGAACTTTTTCCTATGATTAATTTTTTTTCCAATTTTGTATTTTTCATTTTTGGCACAGTAATCTGCTTATAGTAGAACTATTCATAGGGAACATAATTCTTTAAATATCTTCCCGGGACATTATGCCACCCTGTCACATTAACATTTGATTTGTGTTAACCAGATATGAAATGGTTTCGGACCTTTTTTCTTCTGTATCAACGAGCCATTTCATCATATGTATATATTTATGATTCAGTCTTGTGTGCATTTTCAATGCACACATATGCTTGGAATGAAACATTGCTTTTAATATGTACAGCACCTTATGCATAGCAATGGGTTTGTATTGCATTTTTAGGACATATGGTTTTAGATATGTTTTAGCATGTTTTCGATTATCATGCGATATTCTTTTTTAGATATATTTAGCATGTTTAGGATTTAGTAATGTCGTTCATACGAAACTGGAGTGGGTGTTGTGTGTCGATTTAGATTCTGTATATAGGTTTCCTGATTTATGCCTTTATATACGTACAATTCATATTGCCCTGATGTAGGCATAGAACATCCAGCCCTTATTTAGGCATTGTCCATGCTAACCAAATACAGGCATGGTCTCCGACATCCGTCCATCCACGTCACAATGAGTTCTTGGAAAACCAGACTCTTAAGCCTTTAGGAATTTCCCTTGCTTGGATATTGATTTCTCCAAGAACTCATTTAGTATGCATGAACATTTGTTTCTTAGGGGTTCATTCATGACGTTCCGATGCCCGACTTTTATGTCAATATAGGCATTCCTAAACACATTCAAGGTATAAATATACCTGCACTTGCCCTGGCAAACCACGGTTCCAGCACGATCCAGCTCGACTACCTACTTGCAGTTCGCCACGACAAGTTCGAAAGGAAATTGAGTTCCAGCCTGATGCACTGACCACACGCTGTCATCATCTTCGCATAGAATCCAGCTCCAATGTTTCTGACTTCCCTTGCGGGGTGTTAGATATCGAGTCCAGGAAAAGAGATTCCAACCTCGCACATTCTAAGGTAGGGAGCAGACTAGAACTTAGAGAAACTTTTGGCAACTCTTGGCAAAACTAAAACTATAGCTACAGTTAGCTATACTTTAGAAAACAGCACCTACTTCTTACCTCGTACTACACTTAAGTTAGGTACACTGGGGTAGAACTATTTAGAAGCATCAGATGAGTATTCACATTTTAGCCTGTGTTATTTATGTATGAATTTTAATTATTATATGTCATAGCTACAAACCATGCTATTGCAGTATTATTTTATCTTACTGCTAACTCTGTACATATTGTACTTCGCAGCCTGTCTTACGATTGTAGCAGTTCATAACCCTTTTTATTGAAACGCCCGTCTCTGTATTTCTGTGCACCTCTGTAGAAACGAAGCATGCACGATTGACTGAGTGGAACTGTTATCTATTGTTTCCACGATTCTGAGATTGTTCCGACTCTAAGGGAAACAAATTCGTCATGTTTATGCGGTTGTCAGAAACGAATCCCTTCTTGTATATTCGAGAAGTTTCTAGTGACCTCTGAGTTAGCTGGCACACACAAGTAATTAAGTTTAATGTACTCGATAGAGACATACTGACCTCAGACCTATGTCAAATCTATAGTGTATATTAATCCAATGGACAGAGCCTATCAGGGATATAGGAACTAACCATCCTAGTCCTACTAGTCTTCCCGGTTTGGCTGTTCCACCTTGTTCTGGTCCATATAACCCTGGTTCCCTCTATCATGTTCCTCCTAGTAATGGTCCTCCTAGTTCTGATCGTCCTCATCCCGCTGGCAATGGTCCTTCTAGTTCCCATGTTGCAGGTCAGCCTGGTTCATATAGTCCTTGTTGCTCTGGTTTAGGATCCCTCTGAGTCTGAACATCATGAATCCTTCTGTTCCTGGTACCACTCTGCCTAGATTTCCTAATCCTTTAAGTCCCCACTGATCATTCTAATCTAGGGCCTTCTGGTCCTGCTAGTCCTGGTCCTATCTGGTTATGGTCTTCCAGGTCCTTGTCCATTCACTTCTGTCCCCTTGGTCCTCCTTGATCTGATCTCTGTAGTCTGGTTCCTCTTGTCTCTGATAATTCTTTCCATTGGTCTCTTGATACTGGTCCTCTTTAGTCTGTCTACCTGGGTCTGCTTCGCCTGGCTCTGGTCGTCCTCATCCCTCTGGCCCTGATTGGTGCCTAAGACCCTTCTAGCCCTCCTCATCATTTTTTTATAGGGCATTCTGTTCCTTCTAAACCTGCTCCCTCTGTTCCTTAGGACCCTTGTCGAATGGTTTTAAATTCCTCTGGTCCACAGCCTCTGGATCCTTCTCACCTTGGTCCCGGTCCCACAAATCCTGTTTTTCCTTGTTCTGTTCCTCATAGTCTACATGTTCCTGGTCCCCTCTGGCATCGGTAGGCCTATTCCTCGTTGATTAGGTCACTCTTGGTGTGCTTCTTCTTGCCCTTGTCCTGACAGCTCTGGCCATCCTTGCCCTCCTGGTGGACCACCGCCTCATCCTTATTCCTTTACTCATCATCGTCTTCCTCCTACTCATCCTACTCCTTCCTTCCCTTACCCCTCCATAATGTCTTTAGTCAGGGACAGCCTCCAGACTTTTATTTTATTATTGTTTGGATTCCAGATTTCTTTTGCTGAGACAGCACTGTAAAGGACAGAAAAATGGGCTCAGTAAAGACAGGACCAAGTCCACTTAAGACACTGCTTAGTGTGTTAAAAATCATAACTATCTTCCCCAGGACACATTGTGCAAGTGACTAAAATATCAGTGTGTAGCTAAAAGGGCCACTCATGACATGGGACCAATAAACATATATGCCTACTGTACAAATACTGTAAAAAAAAGTGCTGATTCATAGACAGCAGAGTAAACTTCCTGTAAATTACCCAGCTGTGTTACTTATAAGCCTGTGTTTTCACTTTCTCATTGCACAGAAACTCCATTACTGTGTCTCACTTAATTTATCTCCTGCAAGTGTCCCAAAGCACAGTGTCCCCCGAGCATAAATTTCCTAATGTACTTGTCCCTCCCTCCGGGCCCAGAGACCACCTACTTGTATGCATTCCCTGTTTTCCACTGCTTGTCAACTGCTGCTGTTTTGCCAGGTTTGAAAAAGTAGGCAAACACAACTCCCCTTAAAAAGAAGCCTAAAGCACAAGGTCTTCCATAAGATGCTCAAAATGAGTGAAGACTCAAAAATCATCAAAAGGAGGAGCATGAACATAAAAAAAAAATGTGTTCTTGGCAGTGAATAAAACATTTATATAGCATGCTTTAAAACTATACTAATTATTCTTTGCAGACAACCAAATACTCCTTGACTACAGTTCAAAATATCTTTGTGCCATGACCTCAAGCCCCTGAAATCGAAGTTTTGATTCCTGCATTCCTTCTTTGATTATTAAAATAACATACATTTTTTATTCAAAATTGATTTCACAGTTTTTTCATTTTTAAAGAGTCTAGCTTAATTCATGCACTTTCCTTTGTACAAACTATTGTAAATTTGTATATGAACTTACTTTCAAATGACTCACATAAAGCATCACCATTACAAGATGGCCACTACCCTTCCATTGCCTGTTGTCGGTGGTAGTTCCTATTTTAGGGCAGAGATGCATCGCCCTGTATGTTGCACAGCAGCAAAAGCAAATTAATAAAATGTTCATTACCATTTTAATATAAAGTGCTGTAGTTCCAGCTTTAGTTCGAGGGCAATGTGTGGGGTCATTTCTGCTTTTTGGCAGCCGGGATGACTTGCCTAAAGCATAAAGTGCGCATGTCGGATTGGTTGGCTGTCTTGAGACGGCCAGCACGACATGTGCACTGCAGACCGCACCAATCTTAACTGTTTTAAACAGCCGGGCAAGATGCAAACATAGGCCCCAGTCTCAAAAGAAGAGCTGGATTAGCCTGCTCCAACCAATCAATGTGCATCTCTCATGGTGAAAACAGCATGACAGCAGCTCCAGGATTGGTTACATCATTGGTTAGTGTAAGGAAAGTGTACCATCCTTCTCTCCCTTTGAAACTGGATCAGCCTCTTGGCTTCTTTCAGTTGGAACACGCCCTCATGATCATCAGACACCAGACTGGAAAGCAGTATCTGTAAGTCTCGGAATTGTGACTACATTCTGTTGTGCTGGGCAAATCTCCTTGTGCATAAGAAACAAAAATGAATGTGACTTTGTGTAATGTAACTGGTGCTCATGTGAAGTGCTCTAACACCTTCCAGTCGAGTTCCCGTTATAAATATTGAAAATGTGAGGCAACACAAGTATCCCAGGCTTCAATGCATCAGAGCAGTTTTTCATTCTTGATCACCCATACTTTGAAGCAAATCACACCAGCACCAGTGTTTATGCTGCGATTGAGAGGCCTGGAGCTGAGGCTGAAGGCACTGCGAGTTTTCTCACAGTGCCTGTCAGTTGGTCAAAAATGTGTTTGGAATACATGGCCATCCAATCCTTGGCCTCTCTGCAGAGAGAGTACAGGACAGTGGAGTGGTCACGTATTCCAGCTGTAATTGTGATTCTATGTAAATGGGTATGATGGGGCCCGCATCATGGGGGTACACAGTCTTTAAAATAATGACAAAGTGAAAGTAAACATAAATGCAGTGCTCGCTTCCTACTTAAAAGTCATCCCTAACTTTTACGGCATACCACTTTCAAATGTCACTAACGGCAACTGTCTGTTGTCCCTTTTATCTTCCAGGATGGCCAAATAAGACCTTCTTCACATTATTTATCCGTCAATTCCTGTGGCAGGTCTACTATTTAGCCTGTGGCTGGCTAAACTGCAGAGATTATGTACTATTTGGCCAGTGGATGGGTAAATAGACACTTCTTTATTTTATTGTTGGTTGCTGATGGGTGGATTCCATAGAGTACTCCTTTGAGGGTTTAACAGTGATCCAATGTTTGGAACTCCCTGTCACTCTTCTGTGAACTCCATATACTACCCCTGACAATCCAGAAAGCACTTCAGTCTTTTAAGGGTTGTGAAAAGTGCTATATTAATAGCAATACAATCTTTTGGAGAAAATAATTAATACTGTATACCTCTCCCTCGAGACTGTACATGGTAGCATGACATTTCTGCTCAAACCAATTTTGTGCAAAGGAAATCTATAATCAACATAATTTTTTGGAAAACTGGGAATTGTGTAAACTGCGGATAATCAAATAGTTGGTATTTGCAAAGGATTCAATTATGCATGGGTCTATGCTACTCAGACCCAACAGCATAGCCAAGCATAACAAAACATAACTAATCATAATTAAAATAGGAATATTGCTAACCACAAGCTATCATAACCTAAAAACAACAAAACACAACAGAAAATAACACACGCAGAATTAAAAATAACAAAAATAGACACAAATAAATATTACCTAAATGGTAAAAACATAACACAACTAAACCAGAATAAGTACATACCCAAAGTTTGTAATTATAATTGTATTTAAATAGCGCTTACTACCCCTGGCAAGGCATCCAAGTGCTTTTCAGCAAGTAGCACCCTGCTCCAGAACCCAAAGTGGGTTAGTGGTTGGTTAGTATAGGGGAAATATGAGTTGTTAATTGCAGCGGTGGTCATATGAGCCTGTTAGTTTGATTCAATAGGATAAAAGAGGGATAGAGGAGGGAGGTGTCTAGAAAGTGTTATTTAGGAGATCATAGTAGTAAAATGAGGTTTGGGATGAGTCAGGGAGTGGAGGTAGAAAATATATTGAAAGAGGTATATGATGAGACATAGAATAGTGATTTGGAGAGATTTTATGGATTATTTCAACAGTGGGAGTAAAGTAATACATATATAGATTCATAACTACATAAAAATGTATACATGTATATGGACATTAATAAAGAGATATAAAATTGTATTATATAAAGTGCCACATGTACATGCATGGATACATATTTAGAAACTCAGACTTTCAAGTGTTGCAGTACCTAAGGCAAATGTATTTATTTTTATTATTTTGGGGTAATTTTATGTTCTATTTTATTTATTTTATGTATTTATTTATATTTATTTGTATATTTCTCCAATATTTCAATAGTGAAGTACATATAGAAACAATTGTGTAGATCATATGTACACATTGTCATAGATAAAATTAAAATAAAACATATATATATATAAAAATATATATCTATATATATATATATTCATAAAACGGAGTTCCACTCGCACACTCAGCGTCTCCTGACACAGAAACCAGGCTAGTTCAATTCCAGTGGGGGTTTATTTCAATCATAAACCCGCCGTGACGCGTTTCGCCACTGTAGTGGCTTGTTCACACAGCGTTTGTGAATAAAGATTGCCAATACATACATTTTCGCAATACTGATTAATGAACATCGTGAAAGGACTACAGCCTGTACAACAAAGGTAACTCCAACATGAGCGCCATTTTGTAAATGTAGTTTTCACCCCATTCGACATTGAATCATGGTTGCATCTATTCGGTTCATATACATAGATACTCTTGTTGGGTGATCATAGAGTCTATTCATGTGATTTCTTAGCGAGATGCTCGTTTTACCGGATATGCAAAGGATATGGTCTTTGTAGTGTTTTCCCATTTGTCATTAAAACATAGCTGCATCAAATCGGTTCATATACATAGACACTCTAATGGGTATAAATAGGGTCTATTCATTTGATTACTTAGCGAGTTGCTCGTTTTACCGATTGTGTAGTACTTTTACATTCACAAAGGATTATGGTCATTGTAGTGCTCACAAATTTCTCATTCGCTATATAATCGCGTAGTGCCCCATTTTCGGATCACTTACGGCACTGGAATCATTTATATTCTATATTCCCTTGTTACCCTGGTTAGTGGGTGTTTACATGGTTAAATAATCTCTAGTGGGATAGTTGTAAAACAGTGTATATGACATATATCAAATCAATCTTGTTCATATATCTGACGATAATGTTTTGACTGTATGGCATCTACATCTTCACCCCCTTTACATAACAAAACTCCTGGTGTTCAAATATACATAATACATGTCAAAAAAAGTATATATCAAAAAAGTGCATAATAAAATCTTATCTTGATTCATATAAAACCGCAGGATGGTCTGAAGAAAAGGGTAGGGATCTCGTTGGCACTGGTAACGACAATTCCCTTCCTTTCCTCCTGTGGGAAATAAATATACAGACAATTAGACCGAATAGGAAAACATTCAAAAATCTCAAATACACAAAGTCATAGTGATTACTATTCTTCTTGTAAATGTATGGCCATTTCCTCGTCTAAGTTATGGCCTCTTGGGAAAAGAGTACACATACCTATTATGTGTCTTGACTCTCGCTGTCTAAGTCTCAAGACTCGATTACCACCTCTGGCTTTGGGTAAGACCTGTTCAATGGCATAGTATCTTAATTTCGTGTAATCTGAAAAATGATGGCTGGCAAAATGACAGGCAATAGGGTATTGTCTATCATTATTTGTTATCGCCCGCATATGTTCAAGGACACGTTTTTTTGCCATATGTGTCGTACTACCAACGTGACGAAGTTTACATGGGCATTCCAACACATAAATGACAAATGTGCTTGTGCATGTTAGGAATTTAGAGGTATTGATCATGATGTTGGTGCTCATATTCCAGAATTCTTTGACCATTTTGCTGCTTCCCCATGCTTTACAGTGGCCGCATGGAAAAAAGCCTTGTAAATCTATGCCCCTTTCCTCCATATTCGATGTTAGGCCACTATGTACCAGTGTATTTCTGAGGCTGCGCCCTTTCCTATATGTTAAACTGGGACTTTCTGGTAGGGCCTTGCCTATGACGGGGTCGTTTCTAAGGATCCCTCAGTGTCGGTTGATTACTTTGCGTATTTGGGCAGAATTACCATTGTACGTCATGATCATACGAGTTTTATTGTCATCTTCATTTTCTGTGGTCACATTATCTGCTGTT
The DNA here is from genome assembly GCF_964204655.1 of Triturus cristatus. Lineage (NCBI taxonomy): Eukaryota > Metazoa > Chordata > Amphibia > Caudata > Salamandridae > Triturus > Triturus cristatus. The sequence continues at coordinate 1,530,945,818 of NC_140590.1, read as the reverse complement.
GCAAGGGTACTCGATCTTTCCACTTTTTTTATCCTTTCAACCGCTTTCCTGAGGACCCATGCAGGATAGTCTCTTATCTTGAATCTTTCAATCATGGTTGATTCTTCTCTCAGGTAGTCTAACGGAGAACTACAATTCCTTTTTGCTCTGAGCAGCTCCCCATAGGGTATACTCCATTTAAGGTTGTCCGGGTGGCTGCTTAGAGCATGGAGTAGAGTGTTACCTGCCGTGTATTTGCGATAGAGAGTCGTGTGTATGGTGTTGTTTCTCACTACTACCCGTGTGTCTAAGTATTCCACTTCCTCCTTGCTGATGGTGCTGGTCAGGGTAAGATTCTTTTCATTACGATCTAACTCTTTTATGAAAAGCATTGCGTCTTTTTCTTCACCCTGCCATACCACAAACATATCATCAATGTACCTGAGCCACAATTTAACGCTGGTAAAGGCTTCTTCAAGTTTGAAGTTACTGCGATTTTCTTCCTCCCATGCCCCCATGAAGAGATTCGCAAAGCTAGGCGCAAAACAAGTACCCATCGCGATACTGTGTCTTTGTTTATACATTGACCCATTGAACAAAAAATAATTATTCGTGAAACAAAATCTTATCACCTCTAGGATCATGTTGGTATGCTCTAAAAGGCTGATGTTCCTGCGTTTTAGAAATTTTGCACATGCTTGTAGTCCCTGATCATGGTTTATTATGGTGTAGAGTGAATTGACATCCAAGGCTATAAGGATGTAATCCTCTTTCCATACTAGATTGGCAATTTTATTCAAAAAATCTTTTGTGTCTCTGACATAGGAGGGGAGAGTAGATACAAATTCTCTCAGGAAGTGATCTACATATCTTGAGATATTTTCCAGGGCACTGCCCCTCGATGAGATGATCGGTCTACCTGGGGGATTTTCCTTGTTTTTGTGGATCTTGGGGAGCAGGTACATTACTGGTAGGATGGGATAGTCCTTTTTTTAAAAACAGAATTCTTCCCATTCTAGCAGTCCCTTGTCTTTCCACTCATTGAGTAATTCCCAAATATTGCAGACACTATTGTTATATTCTGCCCGTGTGGAGATGGTATAGGTGTTGTTATCACTGAGTTAGCGCAGGGCCTTCCTGACATACATATCTCTGGATAGAATAACAATATTCCCACCTTTGTCCGCAGGTCTCACTACAATGCTTTCATCAGTTGCTAGATCGTTTATAGCTTTTTTCTGTGTAGCTGTTAAGTTATGTTTGAAATTTTTCATCTTCTTTGACCAACTTTTTTGTCTAAAATTTAACATTTCATTGCTCACTAGCTCCTGAAAAGTGTCAATATTGTCATGACCCATTCTTGGTACAAAGGTAGATTGTGGTCTGAAATTACTGCACGCTGCTTTGTCATGTGTTATCTCTAACTCATCTAAAATAAGAAGAGATTCTGGACTCATGTGTGTCTTATCTGGATTATTCTGAAGTTCATGGAGAATGATCATGGTATCTATATCACCAATTGATAAATCTTCCACCTGTGTGGTTCTTGTTACATGTTGTTGTTCCCTACTCTTAGCTGGTTTCAATTTATGCCACTTTTTAAGTTTCAATTTTCTACTAAACTTAAATACATCAATTTTGCTTTCGACATAGTTCATGGGAACTGCAGGACAGACTGACATTCCTAGACACAACGTTCTTTTGTCTTTGTTGCTTATGGTCTTAGTTGTTAAATTGACAATAGTTTGATTTACCATGGCATCATCCATTACTGGTTCTTCTTGGAGCATGTCTGTTTTCTTCCCACGTACTCCGTATTTTTCTCTTTTCTTTCTTCTTTGTCTGGACCTTTTCCTCCTCTTCCTCTGGTACCCCTTCCTCTCCCTCTGCCCCTTCCTCTCGGGTTCGGGGAGTCCTCCATCTGGTTCATCCTGGACATCGATCTTGTTGTTTGCCGGCTCTGTTTCATGAGCTGGTACTCGTCTAAAAAAGTTGTTTTAGGTCTGGTTATCCTGTCTGTATCTGATGTCGAACTTTCAGATGTTCTTGTTGTTTCTGAATCTTCTGTGTTTATGTCACTCGGATCCGTTGAGTCCTCCTCATGCTGTTCCTGACGGTGTCTAGTATTGGTCTCTGCCGGTTTACCGGTATCATAGAGATGGTCATATTTTTTGCTGTACGTCAGGACCCTGCCAGACTCATAGTCCCCGCAGTCCCTGTGTAATTTTCGTTGTTTTCTCCTCTTTATGTCATCCTCCATTATTTTTAAGCGTTTTTTCATTTCCTCTAGGTATTTCTTGATGATTTCTTGGTCATCATGTGCACTCAACAGGATTTTTATTTGTTCTATCTCTTGTTTAATTTTCTCTCTGTCAGACCAGGCATATTTGACCAATATTTACAGCATGTTCCTGGAACTTGTGGCTATATTCACTGACCAGTCCTCTAACATTTGGGGATCCGGAGAGTCATATGAAGGAGTTATGTAAATTCTTAAACCTCGAGGTACCATCGATTTATCAATATAGTCCTGCAAAGACGTTGCCTCCCACCATTTAGAGGTTTCTTGTTTGTGAAGTGTTTTGAATTTTCTAAGTGTTTCATAAATTGTTTTTTCAATTGGTGTTATGGTCTGTACAGGTCTTCAAAACTCTGAGTGCGCGTATATTGAATACCGGTTTCTCTCCGCCGGTCTTGCGCCACCCCTCAATGATTGAGGACGCTACAGGAGAAACTTGGACTGATATATTACCTACTGGCGGTCGCCAGTAGGTAGTTATAGTTAGGACCCCTTTTCCATAGGAAATCCGCAACATTCTATTTTGAATAACTTTGGCGCCGGTCGATGAATCCTCGCAAATTTCTCAAAATAGGTGGGGCGCTACGCTCCGCTCCTACCCTGAAAGTTTCGGGGGGATTCGTCAAGCGGGGGCTGAGATAAAAGGGGGGTCCCAAAACGCGTTTTTCCCATGCATTTTTCCATAGGACCTTTAGACAGGGCTACAGCCCGAACGGCTGAACAGAATTACTAGAAATTTGGTAGAGAGGTAGTCCCTAGGTCAAGGAAGTACCTTTTGTAGGTTTGGTGTAAATCTGTTCAGTAGATTCTGAGAAAATAGCCTTTAAATCAATATATATATCTGAGCCAGCTTACGGTACGCGTACCGTAAGCTTACCGTACGCGTACGGTGGCGTGCGCGAGCGCGATTCTGATTGGCTGTTAGATCTTAGTAAACATTCGAATCGGCCGAAACCAGGAAGCGGCGGCCGCCATTTTGTGTGTTTCACTCAGAAAAAAAAAGAGTGAAAACAAGAAAAGGGGGCAAGGAGGAGAGTTACAGACCCCCTTACATTTGTGAGGGGGTCAAAGATGGACTGTAAAGTTCAAAGAAAACATTTATTGATTTTTAAAAAAATCACGGGGTACGCGTACGGTAAGCTTACGGTAAGCGTACGGAAGAAAAAATAAATTAAAAAAGAAATGAAATGCAGATTTAAGAGTTTAGATATTAGGGAGCTCTAAAAAGAGCCGTTGTGTTTATGAAGTCATTTTTTTAGTGGTACCTACAAGTAAGTACCGATGCAGAGTCTAAGGTTCAAGAGGAAGACTCTGTTCCCTTCATCATTGAAGTGCACACCATCTCCTCTATAAATGTCTTGCATGTCATAACGCAAGTTGTTGTGGTAAATGGCACCCATACCATAGTCACGGAGGAAAGCAGAAACAGATTTGTTGACGTGCTTTCTTGCTTTGTCAATCTGCGGACAGAAATGATTGGACCAGTTCCATTTTTGCCTTTGGCATATGTTGGAAAACACAAAGGCAGTTTTAGGGAAAAGTGAAAACAGTTGTGCAAAGGTGTCCTTCATAAGCATTTCCAGACCTACCCCAGTCAAAGTGCCTAGGTCATTGCCACCACAGTGCACTATTATGAGGTCAGGGTGTTGGATTTGCATGAAGGATTTCACCAATGGCATCAATTGGTGCCACTTTAACCCTCTCTGACCAATCCATTTAATGTCTACATTTGGCAAAGCAAGGTCTCTCACCATACCTGTTTTCTCTGCAAACTTTTTACTCCAGAAGACATAGCTGTGCCCTACAATCCACACTGTGAACATCTTCAAAGGAGAACTGGATGCACTCAGGAGGTGTCTTTCAGTAGAATGGCAATATGAAAAGAAAGACAGTTTGGAAATGGAGGCATACATATTTTTTTCAAAACAAAAAGAACTGATTGGCTGTTTCATACCATTCTAGAATAAAAACTAGGCTGTATGTGTAAATTAATAGAAGCATGTTTTGTATTGGTACAAAAAAATGTGTTACCAAAGAACAGTACTATGGATTTGCTGTTAGGTTTGAAAAGTCAAGCACTCTTGCTCTGTGGAATTGAAACATTGTGTGGCGAACTTCTGACCTAACTCCACACAGCAGTGTTCCATGAGCTGTTGCTATGGTAGCAGGCAGAAGTCAAGTTGGGGGAAGGGTACTAGGCAGAAGTCAAGTTGGGGGCAGGGTACTTTTGGAAAAGGGTTGGTTTTCAACCAATAGAAATGTGTGATTACATTTGAAAAAAAGGGGGAAGCACTGAGATTTGAAACTTACATGTATATGTGTGGAAAAATAGAGGGAAAGTTTGCCATTATCTGGTTCTGCTGAGAGGAGAGAGGTGTACAGCTCTGAGATCCTGGCTCTGCTAATCTGCTGTTTGAGTGCCACATTTCTTTCACAACTAACTAATTTTAAAGGTGAGGTTAGAGTTTGAGAGGAGATGTATATGGTAAATTAAGAAATGAATAATAGAAATGGAAATCCTTTTGTTGAAGTTGCGTTTATCATTTTCTGTTTTGGGAGAAATTTAAATGTGAGGAACATGTAAAATAATATGGACTATGTTTTCACGATAAATTAAGGTGTACTGGAAAAAAAAAGAATAGTTTAAGGGTTTGAGGTTGGACTCAGTAATGCAAATACATTCAGCATCACTAAGGCTGAATGCCCTTGCTGGAATGTAGGCAGCCACCCAGGTTACACATGGTGGTGGTCTGAAAAAGCAGTTTGGACATGTGCATTTAAAAAAATCAAAAAAGTGGATTCATAATGTGTCAGTCTGTAAAAGTGATTTTCACTTGCCAAAAAAAAAGAGCAGTAAGTGTGCTTTCAAATTGGCAAAGAAATTTCGTTTTGGGACTAATGTGAAAACATGACTCTGTGTGGAAATAGGAATTACAGGCAGAGATTTATTCCGTTTTTCTCTGGTGATTTCACAGTTGCATTAGTAGGAAAAAGGGGGAGCGATTTTTTGGGGGAAGAAGCAGACTCTTAGCACACACCCAGCTGCTTGCCATGTATAATCATGCACAGTATTTACAAGTGAGTGGGGTTTTCAGGTTTCAGTCTGTAATGCAAATACATTCAGCATCACTAAGGCTGGTTGCCCTTGCTGGAATGTAGGCAGCCACCCAGGTTACACATGGTGGTGGTTTGAAAAAGCAGTTTGGACATGGGCTTTTTAAAAAAACTGAAAAGTGGTTTCATAATGTGTCAGTCTGTAAAAGTGATTTTAACTTGCCAAAAAAAAAGAGCAGTAAGTGTGCATTCAAATTGGCAAAGAAATTTCGTTTTGGGACTAATGTGAAAACATGACTCTGTGTGGAAATAGGAATTACAGGCAGAGATTTATTGCGTTTTGCTCTGGTGATTTCACAGTTGCATTAGTAGGAAAAAGGGGGAGCGATTTTTTGGTGCAGAAGCAGACTCTTAGCACACACCCAGCTGCTTGCCATGTATAATCATGCACAGTATTTACAAGCGAGTGGGGTTTTCAGGTTTCAGTCTGTAATGCAAATACATTCAGCATCACTAAGGCTGGTTGCCCTTGCTGGAATGTAGGCAGCCACCCAGGTTACACATGGTGGTGGTCTGAAAAAGCAGTTTGGACATGTGCATTTAAAAAAACTGAAAAGTGGTTTCATAATGTGTCAGTCTGTAAAAGTGATTTTCACTTGCCAAAAAAAAAGAGCAGTAAGTGTGCATTCAAATTGGCAAAGAAATTTCGTTTTGGGACTAATGTGAAAACATGACTCTGTGTGGAAATGGGAATTACAGGCAGAGATTTATTGCGTTTTGCTCTGGTGATTTCACAGTTGCATTAGTAGGAAAAAGGGGGAGCGATTTTTTGGTGCAGAAGCAGACTCTTAGCACACACCCAGCTGCTTGCCATGTATAATCATGCACAGTATTTACAAGCGAGTGGGGTTTTCAGGTTTCAGTCTGTAATGCAAATACATTCAGCATCACTAAGGCTGGTTGCCCTTGCTGGAATGTAGGCAGCCACCCAGGTTACACATGGTGGTGGTCTGAAAAAGCAGTTTGGACATGTGCATTTAAAAAAATCAAAAAAGTGGATTCATAATGTGTCAGTCTGTAAAAGTGATTTTAACTTGCCAAAAAAAAAGAGCAGTAAGTGTGCTTTCAAATTGGCAAAGAAATTTCGTTTTGGGACTAATGTGAAAACATGACTCTGTGTGGAAATAGGATTTACAGGCAGAGATTTAATGCGTTTTGCTCTGGTGATTTCACAGTTGCATTAGTAGGAAAAAGGGGGAGCGATTTTTTGGGGGAAGAAGCAGACTCTTAGCACACACCCAGCTGCTTGCCATGTATAATCATGCACAGTATTTACAAGCGAGTGGGGTTTTCAGGTTTCAGTCTGTAATGCAAATACATTCAGCATCACTAAGGCTGGTTGCCCTTGCTGGAATGTAGGCAGCCACCCAGGTTACACATGGTGGTGGTCTGAAAAAGCAGTTTGGACATGTGCATTTAAAAAAATCTGAAAAGTGGATTCATAATGTGTCAGTCTGTAAAAGTGATTTTCACTTGCCAAAAAAAAAGAGCAGTAAGTGTGCTTTCAAATTGGCAAAGAAATTTCGTTTTGGGACTAATGTGAAAACATGACTCTGTGTGGAAATAGGAATTACAGGCAGAGATTTATTGCGTATTGCTCTGGTGATTTCACAGTTGCATTAGTAGGAAAAAGGGGGAGCGATTTTTTGGGGGAAGAAGCAGACTCTTAGCACACACCCAGCTGCTTGCCATGTATAATCATGCACAGTATTTACAAGCGAGTGGGGTTTTCAGGTTTCAGTCTGTAATGCAAATACATTCAGCATCACTAAGGCTGGTTGCCCTTGCTGGAATGTAGGCAGCCACCCAGGTTACACATGGTGGTGGTCTGAAAAAGCAGTCTGGACATGGGCTTTTTAAAAAAACTGAAAAGTGGTTTCATAATGTGTCAGTCTGTAAAAGTGATTTTCACTTGCCAAAAAAAAAGAGTAGTAAGTGTGCATTCAAATTGGCAAAGAAATTTCGTTTTGGGACTAATGTGAAAACATGACTCTGTGTGCAAATAGGAATTACAGGCAGAGATTTATTGCGTTTTGCTCTGGTGATTTCACAGTTGCATTAGTAGGAAAAAGGGGGAGCGATTTTTTGGTGCAGAAGCAGACTCTTAGCACACACCCAGCTGCTTGCCATGTATAATCATGCACAGTATTTACAAGCGAGTGGGGTTTTCAGGTTTCAGTCTGTAATGGAAATACATTCAGCATCACTAAGGCTGGTTGCCCTTGAAGGAGTGTAGGCAGTCATTGAGGATACACATGGTGGTGGTCTGAAAAAGCAGTCTGGTCATGGGCTTTTTAAAAAAACTGAAAAGTGGTTTCATAATGTGTTAGTCTGTAAAAGTGATTTTAACTTGCGGAAAAAAAAGAGCAGTAAGTGTGCATTCAAATTGGCAAAGAAATTTCGTTTTGGGACTAATGTGAAAACATGACTCTGTGTGGAAATAGGAATTACAGGCAGAGATTTATTGCGTTTTGCTCTGGTGATTTCACAGTTGCATTAGTAGGAAAAAGGGGGAGCGATTTTTTGGGGGAAGAAGCAGACTCTTAGCACACACCCAGCTCCTTTCCATGTATAATCATGCACAGTATTTAGAAGCGAGTGGGGTTTTGAGGTTTCAGTCTGTAATGCAAATACATTCAGCATCACTAAGGCTGGTTGCCCTTGCTGGAGTGTAGCAGTCTGGACATGGGCTTTTTAAAAAATCTGAAAAGTGGTTTCATAATGTGTTAGTCTGTAAAAGTGATTTTCACTTGCCAAAAAAAAAGAGCAGTAAGTGTGCATTCAAATTGGCAAAGAAATTTCGTTTTGTGACTATTGTGAAAAGAAATGTAGTAATATATTTAAATAAAATAAAGGAATTTTTTTTTTAGTTTTTTTCAGGTATTGCTGAAGAGCAGTGAACAAAATTTAAGATGCCTACAAAATCCAGAGTTCAAAAAACGCTAAAAAAAAACCTATATTTGAAGACAACTAGAGGACCAAAGTTAGTAGAAGATGCTGATGTTGGGAAAAAGAAAAAATCTTCTGGTAAGCACAAAAAACTATTTCTTAAAAATATATTCAAAAGAATGAAAAATGTACAAAATGTCTGTACTCGAAAGGATGTTTTTAAAAAAAAAGGAGAGGAAAAAATTGACAATTTAGTTAATGCAAATATACCTTCAGCAACTGAAAAGATTTATATAAATAGAAAAACAGCGTTTAAAGAGATACGTAGAAAAATGTTTCAGAGAAGAGTTATGTCTAATTTGATGAAGGATGTGAAGAAATATAAGAAAAAGACAAAGTTTTATAAAAGAAAAAAAGAAATAGAAGCCATTGCAGCAAAGGCATTAGAATTAAAAAGGAAACTATTCATATTAATTTTGAATAGGATGCGTACATTAGACAAAATGGTTAATGTACTGAAATCACATAGCAAAAGGAAAAGAGTAGTGAACAGAACAAACTTTTGTAAAGTGTTTTTAGGCAAGTGGATGCATAGTTCAAGTAGTGAACCTTTTTTTAATGAAGAAAGCTATTTTCAAAGTAATAGTTTGCTGCATGCAGTTGACACCAGAGGTCGTTCATACGAAGTAAAAAATAGTTGCATAATGGAGAAGGAGATAATGGTTCCAAGAGATGAGGTACAAGTGATGGCAGATGAGGCAATGGGGAGACGTCCTAAAGCCCCAGTGTACACTTGGAATTGTAGTAGTATTTGCACTGTGCGTCAGGAATCTATTGACAAATTTCGAGAGTTTCTAAGAGAATATAGTAAAAAAAGTATAAAACAGAAGATTAAGGTGCTTCAAAGTCTGGATCCATGCAGAGTGAGAGAGAATACTGGTTTGCAGGGTCATTCTCTGGCTTGTCTATCTAGAAAAGTGTGCAATAGTGTTTTCCATCATTTTAGGATGCTGGCTGTTCATCATACTGAAATGAGAAAGTTTGTGAGACGGTTGTATTTTGCTAAAAGTCCAGCAATAAAGTTAAATGAATTGAATAGGGCTCTGTTCCGAGGAACGGTATCAGATGTAGAGAAGGTTGTTGATGAAATTCAGTTTTGTTACTTTGGTCCTGAACAAAACAGTGCAGAGAAGGACACACTAAATGAGGAAGAAGTGGAAGAGAATGTACAACCATTTGTAAGTAAGACATTTAATGATCACATAACAAAATTTGAAAAAATCTCTAATGAAAGACCAAATATTACTTGTATTTGTTGCCGCAGAACTCATTATAGAAAACAAACCAGGTATGTTGATCTGTACAGAAAGAGTGAAAATGAAGATAATTATAAGTGGAAGGATTTTGCCACATATATATTTCTTGAAAATTTTTTGAATTGGGTGAAGTTCAGCGTATTTGTAAATACTGTTACAACAAGTTAGAAGAAAATAGAATGCCGACCAGAGCTGTACATAATAATTTAGAATTGGATGCTATTCCTGCTGAACTTTCTGAATTAAATACTTATGAGTCTATACTTATTCAATGTGTTCATCCGTTCCAGACCATAGTACGTATGGAGCCCAAAACTGGTAAATTACCTCCTTCTGATTTACTGAGAGGTTTAAAAGGTAGAGTGGTGTATTTGCCCTTGGATTTGAAAAAAAATATGGAAACTATTGATGCGGATACTTTGGAAACTGAACCATTAGTTATTCTGGTTAATGGTGTACCTACAAAGAATAAGAAGATTTGGCAGGAGCTGGTAGATGTACGGAAAGTACAAAGAGCAAATTTGTATTTGAAAAGGAATAACAAATGGTATGAATCAATTTATATAGAAGAAGAAGAAGAAGAAGATTTACAAGAAGACACAGAAACACCAACTGGACAAATTGAAAAAGTGGACAAGTCAAAGGAAGAAGAAATTTATGAACATTTTAGCATACATCCTCTTCATTCAAAAGAAGTTATGGGAGACAATATTGATCTCTTTCAGATGAAGAAAGCAAAAGGGACTCCCGTGAGTGTATGGGAGGAGAGCTTGGAAGCTCGATGTTTTCCCCAGCTGTTTCCTAAAGGAAAAGGAGGACGATACGATGAACGTCCAGAACAGATTCCAGCTTCTGAGTATCGGACTACAAGACTATATGCTGAAGATCCCAGATTTCGACAAAGTATTCCTTATTTGTTCCATCTTTTATTTGAAAGCGACTTGTCTGCACTGTCTTATGCAGTAAATCACATTTTAAAAAGTGGAGTACATTTACAAAATGTGTCTGCTAAGGATTTTATGGAGAAAGTGCAGCACCGAGATGATCATTTGGAAACACAACTGATCAATCTGATGGCTTGTCAGCGTGGGACAAATGAATATTGGTACCGACGCCATGGTGAATTAAAATGCATGTTACGGAATTTAGGAACTCCAACATGGTTCCTTACCCTAAGCTGTGCCGAGTACGCTTGGGATGATTTACTGGATTTTCTACGAGAGGCAAATTCAAACATTAAAAACATCGAATACAAGACAGCAGGAGAACTGTGCTCATTGGATCCGGTTAATGTTTGCAGATATTTCAATCATAGATTTGAGGCTATGATGTCCTTCATCTGCAATAAAAAAAATCCACCTCTTGGAGAAGTAGTGGATTTCTTTTGGAGAAAAGAGTACCAGGCAAGAGGTGCTCCTCATATTCATATGCTGTTGTGGATCAAAGATGCCCCAAAGTTTGGAACAGATACTGATGAAGCAGTGTTATCTTACATTGAAGAATATGCAACATGTGCTATACCAAAAAGCACAGAAGAGAAAAAGTTAAAGGAGCAAGTTTTACGTTTCCAAAGTCATCGGTGTGGAAAATACTGTCGACGGAAATACAAGAGCAAAGAAAAATACTACACTAAATGTCGATTTGGATTTCCTAGACCTGTTCTTTCAAATGGAAGAGTTAACAGTTTTATGTCAGCTGTGAGACATACTATCACAAGAAAATCACCTAAGAATACCTACAACCTTAAAAGAAAAGAAGAATCAAAAAATATAAATGACTACAACCCAGTCATTTTATCCATGTGGAACGCTAACATGGATATACAGTATGTAGCTGACAATTCCATTGCTGTTGCTCGATATGTAACGTCTTACATTACGAAATCAGAAAAAACAGAATTGAAGGAAATGTGGGAAGAGATTTCTCACGAGAAGACTGTCAGTAAGAAGCTGTACAGTTTCAGTTTGAAGATGTTATCGCATCGAGAAATTGGATCCTACGAATGTTCAGATAGGTTATCTTCTGCAAGTCTCTACTCGAAGTCAAGAAGAATAATTTGGGCAAGTTTAGGCCTTGCAGCAATGAGAAATCGGGTACTAAAATCTGTAGGAGAAATTGAATATTTGGCCGAGAATGACCCAGAAAGTACAGATATTTTGAAATCAAACATGTTGGACACTTATTATCCCAAGAGAAGTCAACATCTGGAGAACATGTGTCTCTATGAAGTGCTGCAGAACTACATTTATTCACGGAAAGCCGCAGAAGACATCAACAATGGAAAATATAAAGTCGTTGGTGAAGAAGGATGTTTGGTGAAGCAAACAAAAGGAAGTTTGATAAATCACAGGAAGCTGAGTTGCGACACTACTGACAAGAAGGAATTTTACTACTTGGCTCTTTTACAGTTGTTTAAACCATGGCGTACAGAGGATGAACTACTGGGAGAATTTCAAAGCTATGAAGATTCTTTTAATGCTTGCAAAGACAGCATACAATGCAGTACATTCTCAACTTATCTGCAAATGTTAAATGAAGAAATTGAACAGGAAACTACAATTGCAGCAGAAATAGCTAGAGACAGTTCTCAGGACAGCCAAAGTTCAGGAACACTCAGTCAAGATCCCCTAGGACAACCAATCGTTGAAAATGAAGCATCAATAGCCATGAATGAAGTGGAAACGGCTATGAATCAAGCTCAAGAAGAATTTATAGACTTAGAAAATTTGGAAAGACAACTGAATCAAGAGCAGCAACAAATTTATGAAGAGATCAAAAACAAAATTGATCACGGATTTCTACATGAAAAAAAAGAGTGCTCATGCACATCATTTCATCCAATCAGGATGTATGTAAGCGGACAAGCTGGAACTGGAAAAAGTTTCCTTATAAAAGTCATCAGAAGCTACCTACAGCAAAAAACAGATTCTACTTTGTCTTGTGTGGTTACTGCTCCAACTGGCTTAGCAGCATATAACATAAAAGGAATCACTTTACATCGTTTGCTAATGTTACCAGTGGAGCATGAGAACAAAATACAATACAACAAGCTAACTGGAGAAGCATCCTTGGAAGTTTCAAGAATATTGAAGAAGATGCAAGTTCTCATTATTGATGAGGTGAGCATGGTATCAAACTTAATGCTTGCCTTTGTGCATTTAAGAATGCAGCAAATTTTGAAGACAGACTATGACATGTTATTTGGTGGAAAACACGTCATAGTTTTTGGAGATCTTTTGCAACTTACTCCAGTTAAAGGACAACCAGTGTTTAATACTGTCACACATGAAGACACGAAGAAGTCATTAGGAAGCATCGGAAATACAAATATTTGGTCCTTCTTTGAGTACAAGGAACTTACTACTAATATGAGGCAAGCAAGCGATGAAGAATATGGAAGTATTCTGAAAGATATCAGAATTGGACTACTCACAGAAGTTGGCAAAAAAGCATTACAGAGTCGGCTGCTACATAATTTATTTCCAAAGGAAGAAATAGTTGCAGAGAAAATATACAAGAATATTGCAGAAAACAAAAGTGTCATCTGCTTAATGCCAACTCTACGTGAATGCTCAATATTTAATGAGGAGCTTTTGAAATTGGAAAAGGAAGAGATCAGGAAATTGGAAGCAGTGGACAAAATTGAGGATGGAAGAATTACTGTCACAGTAACAGGCAAACTGAAAAATAAATTGGACTCACTAGAGAAGAACATCTCCAAAACAGCTGGATTAGAAAAAAATCTATATGTTTGCATGAACTGTAGAGTATTTTTAAGAAGAAATTTGGATGTTGAAAAAGGTTTAGTTAATGGAGCTATGGGAAGAGTTGTGGGTTTTATTAATTATCAGAAAAAAGATGGAATTGAATGTTTAAAAATAAAATTTGATCAGATAGAAGAAGTTAAAGATATTTGTCGTTGTACAGTTCGTTTCATGCTTGTGAAAGACTTATATGTACGTAGGAAGCAGTTTCCGTTTTCTCTAGCATATGCTGTAACTATTCACAAGTCTCAAGGATTGACTGTAGATTGTGCATTTGTGAACATTGGTTCAACTGTGTTCAAAGAAGGTATGGCATATGTTGCTTTGTCACGAGTGAAAACATTATCAGGTTTATTCATGATAGACTTTGATGATTCAAAAGTTAGTGCTGATACAAACTGTGTAAAGGAGTATAATAGATTAAGAAGAAGCTATGCTCCTCATTTAGGTCAGTATCCTGTGTTGGAGAAACGTGTAGTTTCTCGTAAAAGAAAAAATGAGAATATCTGTAATGAAGATGTAGAGAAGAGGAAAAAAAAGAGGAGTGATGTAATTGCAAGCAAAAAGAAAAAGGAAAATGAAGAACAGGTTGTAGGATGTCATTTTGAAAATAGCTCTGGTGTCAACTGCTACGCAAATGTAGTGCTGAATGTTGCATTTTATCTGGAAAGTTTGCAAGAGCAGATAATAGTAAATCAGGGAAAAAGATTCTGTTCTGAGCTGAGTCTCCTTTTTCAAAAGCTGAGTAAAGATAAAACTCAAATAGAAAGTGCTACTGAAATTAGAAAACTTTTAGATATATGTTCAGGACGAACACAGTTTTCTCAAAATGAACAGCAAGATGCACACGAATTTTTGATGTATTTTCTTCAGGTACTGGAAGAAGAAGGGGTTCCCATTGAAAATTTATTTGGTCTCTCTTATAAATGGGAACATAGTTGTGAAAACTGTTATAATATATGTGGCTCTAATGTTGATAATGAAAGGTTTATTTATTTGACATTGCCAGAGAGTAAAACAGTCACTTTTGCAAAATTAGTTAAAGATGCTAATCATAGCATGAAATGCGGTGAGTGTAAATCTGACATGTTTTCAACATTAATTTTAAAGGAATACGGACAGTATGTAATTTTAATGATGCAACGATGTAGAGCTGATGGTTCAAAATTGGATACTTTAATAAAGAAGTTTACAGGACAGCAATTATCAATTTCAGGAAAAACTTTTGTAACTTTTGCAATAATTTTCCATGATGGACCTACTGTTACTTCTGGACATTACACAGTTTATCTTAAATGTGAAAAAGGCTGGACACTGTGTAATGATTCCCAATTGATTTTCAAACAACGTTTGCCTTTTGATTTAGCAAATTCCTATCTAATCTTCCTGAAACCTAAATTTTAGAGAGATTTGGCAAGATCTGGACAAAATAATTTTACCATTTTACTGGATTACCATTGGAATTTTGTAAAAAAAAGATTTTTTAAATTATCATTTGGCCTAATGGAAAGATAACCAATTGTAATGTGGACTTTTTTAATTTTTAATGAAACTTTCAAAAACCAATAATTTAGAGATAATCGGTAACATCTGTACAATTTAAATTTTGGATTGTTATTGGAGTGCCATTGGAAATTTTATCAAAAATGATTTTAAAAATTACTATTTGGCCATGCGGAAAAGTAACCAATTCTATTGTGGACTTAATAAATTATTCAAAAAATTTTCGTGAACCAAAATGTTACAGAGAATCGGTGAGATCTGGACAAATTAAACTTTAGAATTTTATTGGATTACCGTTGGAAATTTATTCCCAAAAAAATTTTAAAATTACTATTTGGCCTAAAGGAAATGGAATCAGATGTATTGTGGAGTTATTTGAGATATAATATTGTGATTATACTTCTGAAACAAACATATCAGACGGTATTTTAAAGAAATAAGTATTGGTATTAGATGATATTTTTTTAGAATATTATGCATTTCTATAATGTTAAGTTTAAGTAAAAAGAGATTCTGGGCTTTTTTAATACAATCTTTGAGATTGTTATTTTTTTTTGCCCGCTGTAAAATGATGAATGCAATTGCTTTCACAATTTATAGTGAAATGCAATATATTCTGAAAACAGCAAAAATAAGGCAAAAATATTTTTTGAAAAATATATAAATATGTGTACTGTATTATAAAATGTTTTAAAAATATTAATACTTTTTTCTTTTTTTTCAGATTGATATAGAAAAATTTCGAAAACTAGAACCATTTTTAAAGCAATTTTTTTTAAAAACAAATGAATAAATATTTTTTTGAGTGGGTATGGTAAGTCAATAATAATAATTGTAGTCTCTCAAGGACCTTGTAATGTGATAATTGATTTTTAGTGTTTTTTAAAAAAAAAAAAAAAATTACGCGTACCGTACGTGTACGGTAAAAAAAAAAAAAAAAAAGTTTTTAAAAAACATATGTAAAAAAAAGATGAAAGATAAGGTTGGCTCTTAAAAGAGCCGTTGTGTTCATGCAGGGACAGAGGAAAGAAAGATTGGGAATATTAGACGGTACGACAAGTGTGCTGATCTATTTTACTGTTCACTAGGGAAACACTGGTCTCCCTATAAGTAATTAGATCGTGACAATGGGCGCACCGTACTTCAACCCTCGCAAACCGAGGGTTAATTTCCAGAGGGCCAGCAAAAGGAGATGCTCCCCCCACAGATGAAGGGCTCACCTGACCTGCAGAAGAAGGAGTCAGCCCTGCAGATGATGGTCCAGGCTGAGCTGCTGTGGATGTGCTTGGTTGACTTTCTGAAGAGTTACCTCCAAAAAGTCGAGCATGTGTCCTTCTGTGTACATCCTTGAGGTGTCTCTTCATGGTATGATTCCCAAAGGAATACTTCTTGTCAGGATTACCTCTTGAAAGTACACGCTTACACAGCTTACAAGTTACTAAAGGTGCATTTACCTTTTGCTGGCCTTCAGGAAAAGTAAAATAATCCCATACATAAGAGGGCTTTTGTTTCCTCGCTCTCTGCCTCAAGGTAGTGCTGCTAGTGCTAGCCTCACTCTCAGAAGAGCTCTGCTGTTCTGCCATCGTATCACAAAGACAACCCAGCTCCTTCTCCTAAGGGATCACAAGCAGAAATGAGAGGAATGGGTGTGGTGCAGGAGAGTTCTAGAACTGAAAGTAGTTTCAACCAATCAAAAGTTGTGTTTCATGATCACATGACCTACCGTACGCTTACGGTACGCTTACGGTACGCTTACGGCAAAAGTGCGCATGCGCGTAAAAAAGACACGCGCTTGCGCGCATGCGCATAACAGTCACTACCCGACACTTCCGCGTAACGTGCGCGTGTAGCGTACGCGCGCACGCGTCCCACGCGGAGTACGCGCGGCTACGCAAATTGCGTAACTATACGCAAGCAGCGTAGAAAAATTACGGGCGTTGCGTAAACCGTACGCTTACCGAAAGCTTACGGTACGCGTACTAAAAAAAATAATAAAAGAATAGAAAAAATGTACTGCAAATAAATTTTACATGTTTATTTTCAAAAATATATTTAAAAAAAACATATTAAAGAATTTTAAAAATTTAACCATAGTCTTTATAAAAGGTAAGAAAAATAAAAAAAATATATGTTTAAAAAAAATAGAAGAAAAAAAAAAATTAGCATTTAAAAAACCTTGCAAATTCACTGAAAAAACCATGGGTTTCACACACGTTATAGTTAGGAATTAGCATTTAAAAAACCTTGCAAATTCACTGAAAAAACCATAGGTTTCACACACGTTATAGTTAGGAATTAGCATTTAAAAAACCTTAGAAATTCAGTGAAAAAACCATAGGTTTCACACATGTTATAGTTAGCTGGACATTTTACTCGTAAAAAACCAATGAAATTCCCCCGTTATAGTTAGTTCAGCTAACTATAACTCGCGCGCCCGCAATGCACTGCTGATGACGTCACATATTACATCACTCATGACATGGTCAGTGACATCACTCATGACATCACTGATGACATCTCAAATGACATCACTGATGACATCACTGATGACATCATCCTTGTGATAGAGTGGCAGACCTCCTCTTCCCCTAATATAACCTTTGATACACACATTCAAAAATAGAGACTAAAATTTTCAAAACAATGGACATACCAATAACAGTTACAACAACCTCTTCAGTAATTCTAAGATCCACATACACATCCACTCATTCACCAACAGTCCTATATAGTCACTCATACATGTACTCACTTATCATATGTACTCATACACCTATACATCCTGTTACACAATGCCACTCATCCATAGAGCTACTCACACACATAGTCACTCATGCTAATAAAGAATCAAACATACATTTACTTGCATATACAGTTATACACACACCACCACACTTACTTCTACGGAAACTTACACATACTTAGTCTTTTAAACAATCACTTATAGAAATACATACTTATTCATACAGGAACTCTTTCAATCTCTCACTCTCACATATACTCACATATATAAACCAATAGTCACATATACTAGTTTTAAACATATGTAGTTACTCATAAAGACACTATTGAGACAGTCATTCACTCACTAACACACCCATACACACACTCATCCACCCATGCAGTCCTGCACACATGCTCTGTTCAACACATACAAACAGTGAGTCACTCATTCATGCACCTATGCACTACGTCATACCCCCCACCGAACCATGCAGACACTCAGACTAATACTCAAAAAACCAACTAATAACCTATATAGACACCCATGTAGCTACTCACCAACCCATGCAGCCACTTATACACAAAGTGAAAAAATGATACAGATATTTACATATTTAAACATTACTCACTAAGCCATGTATTCACTATGATACACTTAATCAGTCAGTTACACAATCAATTTTTCAAAAAGAAATCATCCATTTAGACAGTAATATACCCATTTATTCTTCCATCAACCTTGAGATATACATATATAAAACATATTTAATTTTCAGAAAAACACACATTCACTGGATGATGTCATCAGTGATGTCATCAGTGATGTCATTTGAGATGTCATCAGTGATGTCATGAGTGATGTCACTGACCATGTCATGAGTGATGTAATATGTGACGTCATCAGCAGTGCATTGCGGGCGCGCGAGTTATAGTTAGCTGAACTAACTATAACGGGGGAATTTCATTGGTTTTTTACGAGTAAAATGTCCAGCTAACTATAACATGTGTGAAACCTATGGTTTTTTCACTGAATTTCTAAGGTTTTTTAAATGCTAATTCCTAACTATAACGTGTGTGAAACCTATGGTTTTTTCAGTGAATATATATATATATATATATATTATCTACTGGCGGTCGCCAGTAGATAGTTATAGTTAGGACCTATTTTCCATAGGAAATCCGCAACATTCTATGGGGAATTTCTTTGGCGCTGATTGACGAATCTTCACGAAATTCTCCAAACTTTTGGCCAGCTCTGCTCCGCTCCGCTCCTACCCTGAAAGTTTTGTGGTGATTCGTCAAGCGGGGGCCGAGAAAAAAGGCGGGTCCCAAAACGCGTTTTCCCCATGCAATTTCCCATAGGATCTGTTGTCGCAGCTACAGCCCGAACCGCTGAACGGAATGACACCAAATTTGGCAAAGAGGTAGTCCTCAGTTCGGACTCGTGCCTTTTGCATATTTGGTGTGAATCTGTTCAGTAGTTCCTGAGAAAATTAGGGTAAAAAGGTTAGTGATATCTATGGCTGCGGAGGATCCGCGGACCCTACCCGCACCATACGCGAACCCTCCCCGAACCGAGCACGCACCCTCCCGATCGCGCGCTGAATGCTAATTGGCTGTCGAGCATCTCTCTACATTCGAAACCAGGAACTGTTGGTGGCCATTTTCTGCCTCGGTAGAAGCGAGGCTGAAGAAGCAAGGGGAATAAGTGCGTAAAACATATAAAGGGGGCAGAGTGGGAATACTCTGACCCTCTAGAGGTGCTTAGGGGGTCCCAGAAGGTCCCCTGGGGCCCCCCCTTTTTAAAAAAAAAAAGCGGCAAAATGCGCGCACGGTGCGCGCATCCTATCACGTTGGATGCGCGGATTCTCTCGCGGTGGGTGCGCGGATCCACGGCAACGTTTTTTGAAAAACGACAAGAAATCATTGGTTGTATAACAACTTTGTACACTGAAAGGTAGGGTGTATATTTTTGTTTTTTAAAGGTATGATTGTTATTGGTTAACAAAAACAGATTGTAAGGAACATTATATATGATAAGCTGATATGTTGAAAAGTCAAGCACACTTCCTGTCTTGTGTAGGAACATTGTGTGCTGAACTTGTGACCTGTGAGCTCAGTGCAGTGTTCCATGACCTGTTTCTATGGTAACAGGCAGAAGGCAGATTGGGGGAAGGGTTGAAATGTATTTCAGTTGGAAAGGGTTGAAAAGTTTAACCAATAGAAATGTGTATTTGCTTTTGAGTTTATATGCGAAGGATTGTGATTTGATGTTTACATGTATATGTGTGGAAAATGAAAGGGAAACTTTTCCATTCTTTGCTTTTGCTGAGAGGTGCACAGTGCAGAGATTCTGTAAAAGAAAATATGGTGAGTGATTGATATACTCCTTAATCTACAAAAGAACTTGAAAGATGAGTTATTTAATTGTGAGGGGATGTATGTGGACTATTTTGATTTTAATCAGACTAATGTATTTTTCCTTCTAAAGTTTAGGGAGTACTTTTTTTCTGTACAATGTGTGTGCATGTAGAAACCATTCTGTGATTGGCATTTGTGTTTTTCATGTATTTGTAGTGAGATAACTGTGCAGTTTTTATATTTTGGTAGAATTAGAATCCAGTCATTGTTGATGGATTTGTGAAATGAGTTATGTTATGTCTCTATACTAAAATGTAGTACTACTTCTAGATGAAGAAATGTGTTTTCATATAGTGCAAGGGATAGTGTTGTTTGTCTAGAATCACACAGTGAGTCTGTGTGCATTTGGGAACCACTGTGGGAGAAGCATTTGGTAATATCGTGTATTTGCTGACGGATAAGTGTTTTAAAACCAGTCAGGTTGTCAAGTTTTAGAAGCATTAGAAGCCAGTCTTTGCTTATGTGTTGATTAAATGAGTCAGGCATTGACACTAAAGTGCAGTCGTGAAATATGTAGATTGTGTGCAGTTCCCTTATCACTTCCAGTGTAGTGAATGAGTTTTGGTAAACTCCTAGGAATACTGGTGCTTGTCTAGAATCACACTGTGAGTCTTTGTGCATTTGGGAACCACTGTGAGAGAAGCGTTTGGTAACATCGTGTATTTGCTGAGAGACAACTGTTTTAAAACTTGTCATGTTGTCAAGTTTTAGTAGCATTAGAAGCCAGTCATTGCTTATGCGTTGATTATGTGTTGATTAAATGAGTGAGGCATTGACACTAAAGTGCAGTCGTGAAATATGTAGATTGGGTGCAGTTCCCTTATCACTTCCAGTGTAGTGAATGAGTTTTGGTAAACTCCTAGGAATACTGGTGCTTGTCTAGAATCACACTGTGAGTCTTTGTGCATTTGGGAACCACTGTGAGAGCAGCGTTTGGTAACATCGTGTATTTGCTGAGAGAAAACTGTTTTAAAACCTGTCATGTTGTCAAGTTTTAGTAGCATTAGAAGCCAGTCTTTGCTTATGTCTTGATTAAATGAGTCAGGCATTGACACTAAAGAGCAGTCGTGAAATATGTAGATTGTGTGCAGTTCCCTTATCACTTCCAGTGTTGTGAATGAGTTTTGGTAAACTCCTAGGGATACTGGTGCTTGTCTAGAATCACACTGTGAGTCTTTGTGCATTTGGGAACCACTGTGAGAGAAGCGTTTGGTAATATTGTGTATTTGCTGAGAGAAAACTGTTTTAAAACCTGTCATGTTGTCAAGTTTTAGTAGCATTAGAAGCCAGTCATTGCTTATGCGTTGATTATGTGTTGATTAAATGAGTCACGCATTGACACTAAAGTGCAGTCGTGAAATATGTAGATTGTGTGCAGTTCCCTTATCACTTCCAGTGTAGTGAATGAGTTTTGGTAAACTCCTAGGAATACTGGTGCTTGTCTAGAATCACACTGTGAGTCTTTGTGCATTTGGGAACCACTGTGAAAGAAGCGTTTGGTAACATTGTGTATTTGCTGACAGAAAATTGTTTTAAAACTTGTCATGTTGTCAAGTTTTAGTAGCATTAGAAGCCAGTCATTGCTTATGCTTTGATTATGTGTTGATTAAATGAGTGAGGCATTGACACTAAGTGCAGTCGTGAAATATGTAGATTGTGTGCAGTTCCCTTATCACTTCCAGTGTAGTGAATGAGTTTTGGTAAACTCCTAGGAATACTGGTGCTTGTCTAGAATCACACTGTGAGTCTTTGTGCATTTGGGAACCACTGTGAAAGAAGCGTTTGGTAACATTGTGTATTTGCTGAGAGAAAACTGTTTTAAAACCTGTCATGTTGTCAAGTTTTAGTAGCATTAGAGGCCAGTCTTTGCTTATGTGTTGATTAAATGAGTCAGGCATTGACACTAAAGAGCAGTCGTGAAATATGTAGATTGTGTGCAGTTCCCTTATCACTTCCAGTGTTGTGAATGAGTTTTGGTAAACTCCTAGGGATACTGGTGCTTGTCTAGAATCACACTGTGAGTCTTTGTGCATTTGGGAACCACTGTGAGGGAAGCGTTTGGTAACATTGTGTATTTGCTGAGAGAAAACTGTTTTAAAACCTGTCATGTTGTCAAGTTTTAGTAGCATTAGAAGCCAGTCATTGCTTATGCGTTGATTATGTGTTGATTAAATGAGTCAGGCATTGACACTAAAGAGCAGTCGTGAAATATGTAGATTGTGTGCAGTTCCCTTATCACTTCCAGTGTTGTTAATGAGTTTTGGTAAACTCCTAGGGATACTGGTGCTTGTCTAGAATCACACTGTGAGTCTTTGTGCATTTGGGAACCACTGTGAAAGAAGCGTTTGGTAACATTGTGTATTTGGTGACAGAAAACTGTTTTAAAACTTGTCATGTTGTCAAGTTTTAGTAGCATTAGAAGCCAGTCATTGCTTATGCGTTGATTAAATGAGTCAGGCATTGACACTAAAGTGCAGTCGTGAAATATGTAGATTGTGTGCAGTTCCCTTACCACTTCCACTGTAGTGAATTAGTTTTGGTAAGCTGCTAGGGATAGAGTTGTTTGTCTAGAATCACACTGTGAGTATGTGTGTATTTGGGAACCACTGTGAGAGAAGTGTTTGGTAACATCGTGTATTTGCTGACAGATAAGTGTTGTAAAACATGTCATGTTGTCAAGTTTTAGTAGCATTAGAAGACAGTTATGGCTTATGCTTTCATTATATGAATCAGGCATTGACAGTAAATTGCAGTTGTGAAATATGTAGATTGTGTGCAGTTCCCTTACCACTTGCACTGTAGTGAATGAGTTTTGGTAAGCTCATAGGGATAGTGGTGCTTGTCTAGAATCATACTGTGAGTTAGTGTGTATTTGGGATCACTGTGAGAGAATCATTTGGTAACATCATGTATTTGCTGACAGATAACTGTTTTAAAATCTGTCATGTTGAGAAGTTTTAGTAGCATTAGAATCCAGTCTTTGCTTATATGTTGATTAAATGAGTCATGCTTTGACACTGATGTGCTGTACATAAATATGTAGATTGTGTGCAGTACCATTAACTCTTCCAGACTAGTGAATGAGTTTTGTAAACTCCTAGGACAGTGCTGCTTGTCTAAAATCACACTGTGAGTCTGTGTGCATTTGGGAAAGGATTGTGAGAGAAGCATTTGGTAATATTGTTTATTTGATGACAGATAAGTGTTTTAAAACCAGTCAGGTTGTCAAGTTTTAGTAGCATTAGAAGACAGTCTTTGCTTATGCGTTGATTATGTGTTGATTAAATGAGTCACGCATTGATACTAAAGTGCAGTCGTGTAATATGTAGATTGTGTGCAGTTCCCTTATCACTTCCAGTGTAGTGAATGAGTTTTGGTAAACTCCTAGGAATACTGGTGCTTGTCTAGAATCACACTGTGAGTCTTTGTGCATTTGGGAACCACTGTGAAAGAAGCGTTTGGTAACATTGTGTATTTGCTGACAGAAAATTGTTTTAAAACTTGTCATGTTGTCAAGTTTTAGTAGCATTAGAAGCCAGTCATTGCTTATGCGTTGATTATGTGTTGATTAAATGAGTGAGGCATTGACACTAAGTGCAGTCGTGAAATATGTAGATTGTGTGCAGTTCCCTTATCACTTCCAGTGTAGTGAATGAGTTTTGGTAAACTCCTAGGAATACTGGTGCTTGTCTAGAATCACACTGTGAGTCTTTGTGCATTTGGGAACCACTGTGAAAGAAACGTTTGGTAACAGTGTGTATTTGCTGAGAGAAAACTGTTTTAAAACCTGTCATGTTGTCAAGTTTTAGTAGCATTAGAAGCCAGTCTTTGCTTATGTGTTGATTAAATGAGTCAGGCATTGACACTAAAGAGCAGTCGTGAAATATGTAGATTGTGTGCAGTTCCCTTATCACTTCCAGTGTTGTGAATGAGTTTTGGTAAACTCCTAGGGATACTGGTGCTTGTCTAGGATCACACTGTGAGTCTTTGTGCATTTGGGAACCACTGTGAGGGAAGCGTTTTGTAACATTGTGTATTTGCTGAGAGAAAACTGTTTTAAAACCTGTCATGTTGTCAAGTTTTAGTAGCATTAGAAGCCAGTCATTGCTTATGCGTTGATTATGTGTTGATTAAATGAGTCACGCATTGACACTAAAGTGCAGTCGTGAAATATGTAGATTGTGTGCAGTTCCCTTATCACTTCCAGTGTAGTGAATGAGTTTTGGTAAACTCCTAGGAATACTGGTGCTTGTCTAGAATCACACTGAGTCTTTGTGCATTTGGGAACCACTGTGAGAGAAGCGTTTGGTAACATTGTGTATTTGCTGAGAGAAAACTGTTTTAAAACCTGTCATGTTGTCAAGTTTTAGTAGCATTAGAAGCCAGTCTTTGCTTATGTGTTGATTAAATGAGTCAGGCATTGACACTAAAGAGCAGTCGTGAAATATGTAGATTGTGTGCAGTTCCCTTATCACTTCCAGTGTTGTTAATGAGTTTTGGTAAACTCCTAGGGATACTGGTGCTTGTCTAGAATCACACTGTGAGTCTTTGTGCATTTGGGAACCACTGTGAAAGAAGCGTTTGGTAACATTGTGTATTTGGTGACAGAAAACTGTTTAAAACTTGTCATGTTGTCAAGTTTTAGTAGCATTAGAAGACAGTCATTGCTTATGCGTTGATTAAATGAGTCAGGCATTGACACTAAAGTGCAGTCGTGAAATATGTAGATTGTGTGCAGTTCCCTTACCACTTCCACTGTAGTGAATTAGTTTTGGTAAGCTGCTAGGGATAGAGTTGTTTGTCTAGAATCACACTTTGAGTATGTGTGTATTTGGGAACCACTGTGAGAGAAGTGGTTGGTAACATCGTGTATTTGCTGACAGATAAGTGTTGTAAAACATGTCATGTTGTCAAGTTTTAGTAGCATTAGAAGACAGTTATGGCTTATGCTTTCATTATATGAATCAGGCTTTGACAGTAAATTGCAGTTGTGAAATATGTAGATTGTGTGCAGTTCCCTTACCACTTGCACTGTAGTGATTGAGTTTTGGTAAGCTCATAGGGATAGTGGTGCTTGTCTAGAATCATACTGTGAGTTAGTGTGTATTTGGGATCACTGTGAGAGAATCATTTGGTAACATCATGTATTTGCTGACAGATAACTGTTTTAAAATCTGTCATGTTGAGAAGTTTTAGTAGCATTAGAATCCAGTCTTTGCCTATATGTTGATTAAATGAGTCATGCTTTGACACTGATGTGCTGTACTTAAATATGTAGATTGTGTGCAGTACCATTAACTCTTCCAGACTAGTGAATGAGTTTTGTAAACTCCTAGGACAGTGTTGCTTGTCTAAAATCACACTGTGAGTCTGTGTGCATTTGGGAAAGGATTGTGAGAGAAGCATTTGGTAATATTGTTTATTTGATGACAGATAAGTGTTTTAAAACCAGTCAGGTTGTCAAGTTTTAGTAGCATTAGAAGCCAGTCTTTGCTTATGTGTTGATTAAATGAGTCAGGCAGTGACACAAAAGTGCAGTCATGAAATATGAAGATTGTGTGCAGTTCGCTTACCATTTCCACAGTAGTGAATGATTTTTGTTAAACTCCTAGGTATAGTGGTTGTTGTCTAGAATTACACTGTGAGTCTGTGTGCATTTGAGAACCACTGTGAGAGAAGCATTTGGTAACATCGTGTATTTGCTGACAGATAACTAATTTAAAACCTCTCATGTTGTCAAGTTTTAGTAGCATTAGAAGCTAGTCTTTGCTTATGCATTGATAAAATGAGTCAGGATTTGACACTAAGGTGCAGTACCATGTACTATTCTGTTCACTGCGGCAGAACTGAAAATGTAAAAGTTTTACCTAAGCACTGTCCTAGAAGTAGTCTGATTATTTAGTCAGTTTCTAAGTACCAAATAGATTGCTTCAAATAAAAGTGTTCTGACATACTATACTCTTGTCTTTTACACCTTCAATTCCCTAGTCTGTATCCATACACTTCCAGGAAACATCCTGTCACTTCCTTTGCAGTCCTCTAGAGACCCATTCAACAGCATGTACTAATCCATTGACTGTGCCAAAACTCAAACACTTATAAATTCACCTAGACACTCTCTTTCCAGTACTCTAATGATTCAGTCACTGCCTAAGTATTCATGCACTGAGCCAGTTCTTAGCACATGGACTACGTCAAACCCATATCCACTATGCATGCAGTCCTCTAACCACCTACACACTTGTCTTTCACACCTTCAATTCCCTAGTCAGTATCCGTTCACTTGCAGCAAACACCCTGTCACTGCCGTTGCACTCCTCTAGTGACCCATTCAGCATCATGTACTAATCCATTCACAGCGCCAAATCCTAATAAATTCACCCAGGCACTCTCCTTGCAGTACTCTAATCATTCAGTCAGTACCCAAGTACTCATCCAGTGACCCAGGCCTTAGTATATGGACTGCTTCAAACCCTTATCCTCTATGTATGCAGTCCTCTAACCACCTACACAATTGTCTTTCACACCTTCAATTCCCTAGTCAGTATCCATACACTTCCAGGAAATACCCTGTGACTCTCTTTGCCGTCCTCTAGTGACCCATTCAGCACCATGTACTAATCCATTCACTGTGCTAAAACCCAAACACTTATAAAATCACCAAGATACTATCTTTTTAGTACTCTAATCATTCAGTCAGTGCCTAAGTATTCATACACTGAGCCAGGCCTTAGCACATGGACTGCTTCAAACCCCTATGCACTATGCATGCAGTCTTCTAACCACCTAGACACTTGTCTTTCACACTTTCAATTTCCTAGTCAGTATCCATACAGTCCAGCACTTGTCACTGCCTTTGCACTCCTCTAGTGACCCATTCTGTACAAAGTACTAATCTTTTCTCTGTACGAAAAGCCTAGCACTTATAAATTCACCTAGGCACTCTCCTTGCTGTACGATAATCATTCAGTCAGTACCCAAGTAGTCATGCAGTGAGCCAGGCCTTAGCACATGGACTGCTTTAAATGCCTATGCAGGATGGATGCAGTCCTCTAATCACCTACACAGTTGTGTTTCACACCTTCTATTTCCTAGTTAGTATTCATACTCTTCTAGCAAACACCCTGTGAGTCACCAAGTGTGTCTCCTTATACTACTGTAATAATTTAGTCAGTTAGCATGTAGTGTTTTAGTGAGGTAGGCTTTAGGGCATGAACTGCTTCAAAGTAGTATGCACTATGCATGTAGTGTTTTAATGATCGTCACACTTGTGGTTCAGGGCTATAGTTTCATAGTCAGTTTTTATATAAAATGTGTTTGTACAGTAATGGAATAGTATAAATTTGAAAGTTATTCATATACATTTATTTGTGATTCTTTTTTACAGATACAGAACAGGAGTGTGTCTCATCTGTTTGCACTCTTCGCGTGCAAGATTGTTTGGATGAAGGGTCCTTAGGTGTTTCATCATACTTGCTGTGCCGCACGAGTATTTTTTGTTAGGCTCTCCTCGTAACAGAACTCTTTGGCAAATCTTGCGAGTGACGAAGGTGGCATTGGTCTTTGTTTGCTCCTTGGAAAAAGTAAAACATTTCCTCACCACTGAAGAAAAACGTTGTTTGTGTGGTGCCTTCTGCAAAACATTTTCTTCAGATTCGGGAATATTTTAAAGCGGCAACATTTACAGTTTTTGTAAGTTAAACTTATACAATTTTGTTAGCTGTATGCATTTTATATATCTGTGATTTGTTTCTTGTGGTATTTTGTTGAGAATACCATGTTGGTTTTTTTTTAACAATCTTTCTTATTTTCCAGGTCTGTCGTCGACATCCATTGTCCCCACAGTAGTGTTCCGCCTTGTTGTTTTTTATTATTGTTGTTACATTTTGTTTATTAGTTTATTGTTCATATATATATGTTAATAAAAAAATAAAGTTTGAAAATAGTTTTTCGTTTATATATTTATTATTATAAAAAATAAAGTTTGAAAAAAAAATTAATAACGTTTTTTGTTGTTCTCTTAACTGCTGTGTGACTCTTTCTTGTTCTTATTACTGTTATTTGATGGAGTCCACCATGGTGTTAAATTTTGGGGGACTTATTGCTGGAATACTGGTGATATCTGCAGTTTGCACTAACTTCTGAAAAGTGTGTTAGATTTATCTAAACTTTACTTCCGTTAAAGTGCTGATAATGAAATGGAGAGTAGCCATTCCCGTGCAAAAAGACACGAGGTGCACCATTCTGATTTATTCTAAATACTAAAATCCTGTATTGAATTGCACTGAGGTATTGGCTGCAGTTACAGTGTACACACTAAATCTATTAAGAAATCTCATTGTATATATATTGATTGGGAATAGTGCGTCAGGTGCTGGATCTTGATGAGATACACTGCTCAGTTCGTATATTGTTCTGCACACGAAAAAAATCCCATCACAACTTTCACACTAATTGCAATGCGAAACAAATTCCGGCGATAAGACACGTTAGCACCAGGGATTTTACACCTGCTTTCTGCTGGTGTTAAGCAGGACAACTACCTGCACCATGAAAGGGAACACAGTCAAGAGCCACACCAGAACACCCACAGGTACCATAGAGTCAATGAGCATGATACAGGGATACCCATGAGGGACAGAAGACTCATCTCAACAACTCCAGGACCGCCAATGCCCCCCATACCCACATCTTAGTAAGTGTGTCCCTGTGGTCATTGTCTTAGCATGATAGGCACGAGCCCTGCAACATCACAGTGTGCTGTCACCTCAGCGTTGGCAGTGAGCCTGGATGTGTAGCTACGCACACATCCTCCTGAATGCACAACTGGCGTGTGCTGGTCTGGGGTTCACAGGTCAGTGCAGGGGTGTGCCTATCCGGCAAGGGGAACGGGGTATCTCGGACATGTCCGTGTACAGGAAGTGCGGTAAGTGTGTCTCTGTGTTCTGGTGTGGCCTGCTACAAGAGCCGCAGCAGTTGATGTTGTAAACTGGCATGCACCACCTCCAAACGGCACTGTGATGTTGTAGTTGGAATGTAGCAGGACATGCGCAAATAGGCATCACAATGGTGTGCTGTACGAGTGCACGAGATACAACAGCGCACCGTACAAAAGTGTGGGGGCTCGTGGGAGGGAGGTGCAGCCGTTTGGCAACATAACACACAGTGAACTCGACCATGTGCCACATGCTGGGAATCTCATCCATGATGACCACGGTCGCAGACATCCCACAACACCAACGACTGGCCTTTGTACACATCCTGTATGAATGCAGCGTTGTTTTCACTTCTATGCTCGTTCAGTGGTGTGATGTTGGCGGGTTGTGTGACTAGGGCTGCTTGTTGGTGTGTTTCATTTTGGCCATTGTTAGTCTATATGTGTGTTGTACCTAATTGTGCATGTGTGCCATTCTGCCCATCTCCCCCCTCCCCCCACTCCCTGCTTCTTCCTCTTCCTACTGCTGTTGTGTCTATAATTTTGTTGCTGCACACATAAATACATGTAAAGAATAAATTAGAATAGTTCCTTGATTCTTTTAGGCTTCAAAACTTCTCTATTGGTTTCTTTTTAATTTTCCATATGAACCATTTTTTTAATATTGAACAACACATAGAAGTCAGAAGTGCAAAAGTATTCTATCAACACACTTTCTAGAACATTCTACAACACGTGCAGGTTAAAAGTTCAACAATTTTTTAAAACGTAACGATATTTTTTTGTAACATTTTCTTGAATATTTAACGACACGTGCAGGTTAAAAGTTGACGATTGTTTTAAGTTCGAACAGTGCCTTTCAAATGCAAGTAGCAGGTGTGGTTGATCTGAGCAAATTTTATCCTTCGATATGTACTCCACGTTGAAACTGCTTTTTCTTCACCAATCACAAAGATGCTTTTCCACAAAACTAATGTGCACCCTACTTTTAAAAAAGAATGCTTTTCATGATATTGTCAGAGATAAGTTATAGATAGGAATTAGCATTTAAAAAACCTTTGAAATTCACTAAAAAAAACATAGGTTTCAGGGGTGTTATAGTTAGGAATTGGCATTTAAAAAACCTTAGAAATTCACTGAAAAAACCAAAGGTTTCAGGGGCGTTATAGTTAGCTGGACATTTCCCTCATACAAAACCCTAGAAATTCCCCTGTTATAGTTAGTTCAGCTAACTATAACTCGCGCCCCCGCAATGTACTGCTGAAGACGTCACATATTACATCACTCATGACATGGTCAGTGACATCACTGATGACATCACTGATGACATCTGAAATGACATCACTCATGACATCACTCATGACATCATCCATGTGATAAATTAGTGCATCTTCTCACACCCTAATATAACCTTTGATACACCGACTCAAAATTTCAGACGGCCATTTTGAAAATCATAGATACTCCAATACCAATAACTACTTACCCACTCATTAACTCTTAGGTCTACCTACACCTCCACTCACTCACCTGTACAGTCACTCATACTTACAGTCACTCCGTACAAGACTATCAAATGCATTTATACACCTAGATAGACACTCACACACCGCCAATCATCCATTGAGGTACTGACACACCTAGTCAGTCGTGCAAGTAATTAAAAATAGTCCAATTTACTCACCTATGCAGTTAAACACACTCAAGTTCACTTACTCATAAAAATAGTAACACATTCTTACACTCTAATAGAATCATTGATACAAGCACACACTCATCCATACAGCCACTCTCACAATCACACACTCTCACATATACCCACTTATATACTCTTACACACATATATACTGCCTTTCACATATGTAGTTAGTCACACATGTACCACTGAGATATACATTCAATCCCTAACACACCCATACATACACTCACCCAACCATACAGTCCATCACAGATGCACTCTTAAAACCATGCACCCATAGAATCACCCACTCACACATGTATGCATAGAGTCACACAAACCCTACCCACACAAACACTCAGGCACCCATACAGATACTCAGACAACCAATCAATAACCCATATAGACACTCATATAGCTATTCACAAAACCATGCAGCCACTTATATACCTACACACAGACACATACAGACATTCACACAGTTTAGTCACTAGTCTGCAGTAAGATACAGTTAATCACTCACTTAAAGAGCCAGTTACGCACCTACAAAATCATCCATTCACACACTTGTACACCCACTCATTCTTCAACAGACCTTTCCCTATATATATTAAACATACTAAAACTGTACAGAAACACATACCTACTGGATGATGTCATCAGTGATGTCATCACTGATGTCATTTGAGATGTCATCAGTGATGTCATCAGTGATGTCACTGACCATGTCATGAGTGATGTAATATGTGACGTCATCAGCAGTGCATTGCGGGGGCGCGAGTTATAGTTAGCTGAACTAACTATAACAGGGGAATTTTAGGGTTTTGTATGAGGGAAATGTCCAGCTAACTATAACGCCCCTGAAACCTTTGGTTTTTTCAGTGAATATATATATATATATATATATATATATATATATATTTCAGTGTGGATATCATACGAGCAATCTCAGTAAATAATCCAGCGGCACACCCAGGACAAAACAATAAGTTTTATTATTGTTTCAAACGAACAGAACTACGCGTTTCGGCGAAGCCTTTGTCAAGTTAGTGACCTATGCCCAAATTCCCTTAAAAATACAGGTCAGAGTTAATGAATTATATATATATAATCTACTGGCGGTCGCCAGTAGATAGTTATAGTTAGGACCCTGTTTCCATAGGAAATCTGCAACATTCTATTTGGGATAACTTTGGCGCCGGTCGACGAATCCTCGCGAAATTTTCAAAACTAATGGGGCGCTACGCTCCGCTCCTACCCTGAAAGTCTCGGGGGGATTCGTCAAGCGGGGGCTGAGAAAAAAGGGGGGTCCCAAAACGCGTTTTCCCCATGCATTTTTCCATAGGACCTTTAGACACAGCTACAGCCCGAACGGCTGAACAGAATTACTTGAAATTTGGCAGAGAGGTAGTCCTCAGGTCAAGGAAGTGCCTTTTGTAGGTCTGGTGTAAATCTGTTCAGTAGGTCCTGAGAAAATAGCATTTAAATCAATATATATATCTGTAAGCGCACCGTGCCCGGGGTGTGCGCATAGTGAAAAACCAGAAAAAAAAATAAAAAATAAATACATAACTTAGCATTTAAAAAACCGTACAAATTCACTGAAAAAACCATAGGTTTCACACACGTTATAGTTAGGAATTATCATTTACAAAACCTTGCAAATTCACTTAAAAAACCATAGGTTTCACACATGTTATAGTTAGCTGTACATTTCAATCGTAAAAATCCAATGAAATTCCACGTTATAGTTAGATCAGGTAACTATAAATTGCGCGACCGCAATCCACAATGTGTAATTTCAGATGTCATCATTGATGTCATGAGTGATGTCACTGACCATGTCATGAGTGATGTACTATGTGACGTCATCAGCAGTTTATTGTGGGCGCGCAAGTTATAGTTACCTGATCTAACTATAACGTGGAATTTCATTGGTTTTTTACGAGTGAAATGTACAGCTAACTATAACATGTGTGAAACCTATGGTTTTTTAAGTGAATATATAAATATATATATATTCACTGAAAAAACCATAGGTTTCAGGCACGTTATAGTTAGAAATTAGCATTTAAAAAACCTTAGAAATTCACTGAAAAAAACATGGGTTGTAGGGACGTTATAGTTAGTTGGACATTTGACTCATATAAAACCAGAGAAATTCGCCTGTTATAGTTAGTTGAGCTAACTATAACTCGCGCCCCCGCAATGCACTGCTGACGATGTCACATATTACATCACTCATGACATGGTCAGTGACATCACTGATGACATCACTGATTACATCTCAAATGACATCACTGATGACATCACTGATGACATCATGCAGTGAATGTGTGTTTCTGTAAAGTTTAAATATGTTTTATAAATATATATATTCCAAGGTGTATTGAAGAATAAATGTGAGACTAGAGTGTATAAGACTCAGGATGGATGATTAATTGTGTCTTGCTTAATGCGTGTATTAGCGACTGATATATCCATTCACACAGTTTAGGTTGTTACTTGGTGTGTAAGCAGTTCCATGGTTTGGTTAGCAACTAAATGAGGATCTATATGAACTATTTATTGCTTGTCTGAGTACCTGTATGAGTACCTGAGTGTCTGCGTGGGTGGGTGCGGGGTGTGACTCTCTGCATAGATGTGTGAGTGGCTAATTCACTAGGTATATGTGTTCAAGTCTGTATCTGTGAAGGTCTGTATGGCTGAGTGAGTGTGTGTATGTGTGTCTCGACGAGTGAATGAATGCCTCAGTGGTACATGTGAGTAACTCCATATGTGAAAGGCAGTATATATGAGTGTTGGACTATATAAATTACTATATGTGAGAATGAGTGATTGTGAGAGTGCCTGTATGGATCAGTGTGTCCTTGTATTAGTTATTGTATTAGAGTGTAAGTATGTGTTAGAATATGTTTAAATAAGTGACGTGGTATGTGTATAATTGTATAGGTGAGTAAATGAAAGTGTTATTGATTATTTCCATTACTGACTAGGTGTGTGAATAACTCTAAGAATAAGAGGCAGTGTGTGAGTGTCTGTATAGAAATGTGACTGGATATGATAATGTCGTATTGGTGACTGTATGTATGAGTGAGTGTATAGGTGAATGAATGGATGTGTGTAGACCTTTAAATTAGAGAGTGGATATGCACTAACTGGTATTGGTGTGTTCACGGTTTTGAAAATTATAGTCTGTATTTTAGACTGGGTGTATCAAGTGGTATATTAGGTTTGATCAGGTGCATCTGATTTTCATGTGGATGATGTCATCAGTGATGTCATCAGAGATGTAATTTGGGATGTCATCAGTGATGTCACTGACCATGTCATGAGTGATGTAATATGAGACGTCATCAGCAGTGCATTCCAGGGGTGCGAGTTATAGTTAGCTCAACTAACTATAACAGGCGAATTTCTCTGGTTTTATATGAGTCAAATGTCCAACTAAATATAACGTTCCTGAAACCTATGTTTTTTTCAGTGAATTTCTAAGGTTTTTTTAAATGCTAATTCCTAACTATAACGTCCCTGAAACCTATGGTTTTTTCAGTGAATTTCTAAGGTTTTTTAAATGCTAATTTCTAACTATAACGTGCCTGAAACCTATGGTTTTTTCAGTGAATTTCAAAGGTTTTTCAAATGCTAATTTCTAACTATAACGTGCCTGAAACCTATGGTTTTTTCTGTGAATTTCAAAGGTTTTTTAAATGCTCATTTCTATTTATAACGTTCATTAAACCTATCTTTTTTTCAGTGTTTTTTAATTGTCATCCCATTCTCAACTTGGTGAAAACTGCAAATCTCACCACTCTTCCATCAATACCATACACCAACAAAATCGCCACAAACAAGAGCCACATCTAAAGCTAATGAAATGCACAGTAGGCGTTCCAGTGCAAAAAAAACATGCAAAAACCACTTCCCCATATTTTCAATGACCAGCCAAATCTGCAATGCGATCCAAAAAGCAGGCGATAAGCCAAGTTAGCAGTAACAAATTAACATCAACCTTTAAGTGGTGTAAGGAGGTCGACTATCTACTCCGTTATTTCAACCCAACTCACAGCCACACCTAAAGACCAACACGTGATACAGCTACTTATCATGCAGCTCCGACACCCAACAACGCCACAACACCCAGCTCCACCACCACCAGAACCTCCCCCCCGGACCACCGCCCCTACTACCACCGAGGCAGTACAAAAAAGAACAACGGACCGTCCCAAAACGCCATGCCCCTCAGCCACACAATAGCTGAATGTTGGGAGATGAGCAACCAACTATATATGAAGGAGGCAAGTCACCCATCACTGATGAAGCACACAATGCCAAGTGTAACGCTTATGTGCTGCACAGACCTCACTATGCAAAGCACAAACTCTCCATGTGGAGATATACTATTGATACTTGTAGTGTAGTGCACAGTGGACGCAACCATGTTACCCCAGGCAGTGGGGAAGATCTCGGTCATGAAGCTGTGTTGTCCCCCCCTGGAAGCGGAAGCGGAGTGGGCTGCTCCAATGTACGCCACTCCAGTGTAGGAGTATGAATAAATAGACCGGGCCCTAGGCGTGGTTCACTTGTGGGAATACCAATGAGTCTGTCAGAATGGCAGCCCTCACCCTGGCACGTGGCAGCAGCAATAACCACGGGCCTCTTCGACACAAGGCCCCTGCGAACCCAGCAGCACAGCACCGCAGACTTATATCTGTACCGATTACTGCCTTCGATCTACACTACGGACAGCACGGCTCACAATTCAGATGTAGGGGCGATTGCAGATATCGCAGTCCAGTTCGCAAGACATGTTGCTCCCAGTGCGGCCCACCCAGTCCACGCATCATCGCAGGGTGCGCACATGCTGTGTGCTTCAGGTACCACTAGCTCACTGCACCATAAGTCATCTCCACGTGGCCTTATCAACGCAGAATTCTTTAGACAAAACACTTTGCTCCCAGTGCGGCCCACCGGGACCACGTCTCATCGCAGGGTGCGCACACGCTGAGTACTCCAGGTGCCACTAACTGTGCAGCTCAACTCAGCGCCACGTGACTGTGCGCCCATCCTGACCACTGTCTCCGCCCTACACTGGAGTTACATGGTTGACAATTCAACATTGGTAGCGACGCATATTGTGTAAGAGATTATAATGGGTTAAGAAGACCAATCTGTGCAGCTCAAGTCAACGTCACCTGCCTGTGGACCTTTGCTGACCGCTGCCTCCGGTCTACACCGTGGAAGACCGGCGACACGTGGTGCCAACTAACCCTGTTCAACACAAGCCAATCCCACATGTGTAACTACTGTCCTGAGTCCTCAATGGCAGCGACCACAGCAACAGACTCCCTTCGATCACTGAGGGGTATTTCCACATGGAAGACCGGCGACACGTGGTGCCACTGAACACGTACTACGCAAGGTTTGTTTGGGTCACCAACGTATGCACGTGGCTGTGGACCCTAGCTCACTGCTACCTCTGCCCTACACTGTGGATGACCGGAGACAAATGATACCACTAACCGTCTTCAACACAAGCCGATCTCACATGTGGAACTGTGTCCTGAGTCCTGAATGGCAGTGACCCCAACTTACCAGCGACCACAGCACCAGACTCCCTTCGATTAGTGTGGCGTATTTGCATATCGAAGTCATCAATGTGGAAAGTATTGCCAACGAAAAGATAATGCAAAAGATACATTTTACACAAACTGTCGATTTCCCTTTCCACGTCCAGTAATTTCCAAAGGAAGAGTGAACAGTTTTATGTCAGCAATGAGACATACCATCACTCGAAAATCGCCCAAAAATACTTGCAGAACACTCAATTGTCCGCTTAGGTATCAATAGATTATGATCAGTCCATAGTCATTCCTATGGATTTATCCGCCATTCATTACTCAGGACTCAGAGACATATCCGGGATGAGTTTTGACGGGCATATGGAGTGCCCACTGCTGCACACTCCGGTGGAACCAGGTAATTATTTGATCATGGATGCGCAGGGGCGGCAGTGTCTCTCTCTCTCTCTCTCTCTCTCTCTCTCTCTCTCTCTCTCTCCCCCCTCTCTCGCTCTCTCTCCCCCTCTCCCCCCTCTCTCGCTCTCTCTCCCCCTCTCTCCCTCTCTCTGCCTCTCTCTCTCCCCCTCTCTCTCTCCTCTCTCTCTCTCTCTCTCTCTCGCCCTCACTCTCTCTCTCTCTCTCTCTCTCTCTCTCTCTCTCTTCCTTCTTTTCCTTCTATCTTCCTTTCTCACTTCCTTTCTTTCCTTCCCTCTCTTTTTCTCTCTGGCTTTTTTTTCCTTCTCTTTTTCTCTATGTCTCTCTCCTTTGATATGCGCATTACACATGTCCTTAATTTGTGCTTTACTTTCCAGGCACTGTCGTCCACATCCATGGTCCCCACAGCAGTGTTCCACCTTGTTATTTTGTATTTTTTTTTATAAATTTTGTTTATTACTTTATCGTTGATATATGTTAATAAAAAAATAAAATTTGAAAAAAAAATTCATGACGTTTCTGGTTATTTTCTTAACTGCTGTGTAACTCTTTCTTGTTCTTATTACTGTTATTTGATGAAGTCCACCACGGTCTTAAATTTTGGAGGACTTATCGCGGGAATACTGGTGATGTCTGCAGTTTCCACCAACTTCTGAATAGTTTGTTAGATTTATCTCAAATTTACTTCCATTAAAGTGCTGATAATGAAATGCAGACTAGCCGTTCCCGTGCAAAAAGACACGAGGTGCACCTTTGCGATTTATTCTAAATACTAAAATCCTGTATTGAATTGCACTGACGTAGTAACTGCACTCACAGTATACACACAAAATCATTTACGAAACCTCATTGTATTTATATTGATTGGGAATAGGGCGTCAGGAGCTGGAGCTTGACGAGATACACTGCCCAGTTCGTATATTATCCTGCACACGCAACTTTCACACCAACTGCAATGCGAAACAAATTCCAGCGGCAACCAGGGATTTTACACCTGCATTCTGATGGTGTTAAGCAGGACGACTATCTGCACCATGAAAGAGAACGCAGCCAAGAGCCACACCAGAACACCCACAGGTGCCATAGAATAAATGAGCATGATACAGGGTTACCCATGAGGGCAACAAGACTCTTCGGAATAACTCCGGGACCGCCAACGCCCCCCAAACCCACATCTGAGCAAGTGTGTCCCTCTGTTCATTGTGTTAGCATGATAGGCACCAGCCCTGCAACATCACAGTGTGCTATCACCTCAGAGTTGGCAGTGAGCCAGGACATGGAGCTACGCACGCATCCTCCTGCATGCACAACCAGCGTGTGCTGGTTCGGAATACACAGGTCAGTGCAGGGGTGTGCCTACCCGACAACGGGAACGGAGTGTCTTGGACATCTCTGTGTACAGAAAGTGAGGTAAGTGTGTCTCGAGTTCTGGTGTGGCCTGCCACAAGGGCCGCAGCAGTCGATGTTGCATGCACCAGCTCCAAACGGCACTGTGATGGTGTAGTTGGAATGCAGCAGCACATGCGCAAATAGGCATTACAATGGTGTGCTGTACGAGTGCACGAGATACAACAGCACACCTTACAAAAGTGTGGGAGCACGTGGGAGGGTAGAGCAGCTGTTTACAACATAACAGACAGTGAACTCGCCCATGTGCCACGTGCTGGGCATCTCATCCATGATGACCATGGTCACAGACATCCCACAACACCAACGACCAGCCTTTGTACACATCCTCTATGAATGCAGTGTGGTTTTCACTTCTATGCTTGTTCACTGGTATGATGTTGGCGAGTTGTGTGACTTGTGCTCCTTGTTGGTGTGTTTCATTTTGGCCATTGTTTGTCTATACTTGTGCTAAACTTAATTGTGCATGTCTGCCATTCTGCCCATCTCCCCCTGTCCCCCCACTCCCTGCTTCTTCCTCTTCCTGGTGCTGTTCTGTCTATAAATGTGTTGCTCCACACATAAATACATGTAAAGAACAAATTAGAATTGTTCCTTGATTCTTTTAGGTTTCAAAACTTCTCTCTCTTGGTTTCTTTTTAATTTTCCACATAAACAGTTTTTTTTAATATTCAACAACACGTAGAAGTCAGAAGTGCAACGTATTTTATCAACACACTTTCTAGAACATTCTACAACACGTGCAGGTTAAAAGTTCATCAATCTTTTTTAACTTAACCATATTTTTTTGCAACATTTTCTCGAACATTTAATGGCACCTGCAGGTTAAATGTTCACGATTGTTTTAAGTTCGAACAGTGCCTTCCAAATGCAAGTAGCAGGTGTGGTTGAGTAGACAACTTTTATCCTATGATATGTACTCCACCTTGAAATTGCTTTTTCTTAACCAATCACAAAGATGCTTTTCCACAAAACAAATGTGCACCCTACTTTTAAAAAAGAATGCTTTTCGTCTCCCAATCACGTATCGTTTTGTATGGCAATAAAAAGTAGTTCCCCAACTTTAAACATATCTCTTATTCTACCGAGGAACTGCATGAGCTACAGACATCTTTCCATACCTTCCAGCCATACCTTCAAAATACTAGTGTGGATCGTATGACATAGCTATATTTTCTGGTGCAAGAGGTATGCAGAACAGAGACGTGTTGAATTAGAACTAGGTTTACAAAATGTGGACATTAAATGGTTTGCACAGCGAGGATTGAAGTGGCACCAATTGTTGCCTTTGGTTAAAACCTGTTTGCATCTGGAACACCCTGACCTCATGATTGTGCACTGTGGTGGAAACAACCTAGGCACATTGACTGGGGTAGGTTTGGAAATGCGTATGAAGGACACCTTTAGACACCTCAGCTCAGCACCATGTGACTCTGAGCAATAGCTCCCTTAATAGCTCACATAATTTCCACGCCTGCCTCGAGGGCCTACAGACCCATAGGGGTGAGTAGTTTGCGCTTTACAAATACCGTATTGATTTGATACGCGCAAATTTACCTTCGCACTCCCTGTATAACACCCCCTAAGCACCATACACAAGTTACAATGTTCAAAACAAAGTTTCTCCGAGTTGGTATAACTACATGCTGACACTACTTGACAGATGTGGCACAGCGGCCAGAGCACATGACTTCACAGCATATGACACACAGTTTGGACTCACGCTTTCATCCCCGACTCCTGCACAAACAACAGTTGATGGACAGAATGCAGAACAATGTCATACATTCACCCCAGTAAGGAGATCTGGGCCTAAATCCATCGTTTTTTTGCTCACCATGCCGTTTCAGTTTGAACCCAGCCATATGCAAATCAGTCTTGAACCTGTGCCTCATGGGGAGAGTCAGGTCCGCCCTGGACTGGAAACAAGCATCCTAGGACCAGTTTTGGGGTTTCACCCCTCTTCAGCCAGGATAGCTAACTGGTAGTTTGGGCTGGACTATTCCCATGAGGCACAGGGTCAGACTGATTTGCATATGGCCATGTCTGAACTGGGGTGGTGGAGTGAGCTAAAGAATGATGATGGATTAAACCCAGATCAGTTGACTGGGGGTGAGTGTTTGATTTGCTCAAACACTCTGTCTATCATCCCCTTTGGTATCGCTTTGTTTGCCCTAAGTTGGCAGGCTATGCCAAGACGTGGGTCCCTTGCTCACGTTACCACTGGATTCAAGATAACCTGGCTGATGAGGGTTATGAACCCAAAACCGGTCCCAGGATGCTTGTGTCCGGCCCAGGGAAGACATGGCTTAGGAGTTTGGGCTGGACTGTTCCCATGAAGCACAGGGTCAGACTGATTTGCATATGGCCATGTCTGAACTGGGGTAGTGGAGTGAGCTAAAGAATGATGATGGATTAAACCCAGATCAGTTGACTGGGGGTGAGTGTTTGATTTGCTCAAACACTCCATCTATCATCCCCTTTGGCTTTGGTATCGCTTCATCCCCGACTCCGACAGCACCTCAGCTTAGCACCATGAGACTCGAGACAATACCTCACATATTTTCCGTACCCCAGGACTTTCAAACCAGTAGGAGTCAGTAGTTCGTCCTAGTAGGTATAAACACATGCTGACACTACTTCCACAGGTGTGCTGCAGCGGCCAGGGCACATGACTTCACACCATAAGACACACAGTTTAGGCTCATGCTTTCATCCCCGACTCCCGCAGCAGCTCACCTTAGCAGCATCAGACTACGCAATACCTCACTTAATTTCTGTACCCAGCACTTTCAGACCGGTAGGTATGAGTAGTTCGCTTTGCACCCCCTCTATAGCACACCCTAAACACCCCAAAGAGGTCACAGTGCTCCTGCCCTCCTCTTTCCCACACTTTTCACCCTTTTCCCCCCTTACTTGCTTCAATAAATCACAAAATGGCGGCCAACACTTCCTCCTTCCATGAGACTCTAGACAATACCTCACATATCTTCTGTACCCAGGACTTTCACACCAGTACGGGTCAGTAGCTCATCCTAGTAGGTATAAACACATGCTGACACTACTTCCACAACTGCACTGCAGCGGCCAGGGCACATGACTTCACACCATAAGACACACAGTTTAGGCTCATGCTTTCATCCCTGACTCCCGCAGCAGCTCATCTTAGCAGCATCAGACTACGCAATACCTCACTTAATTTCTGTACCCAGCACTTTCAGACCGGTAGGTATGAGTAGTTTGCTTCGCAACCCCTCTATAGCACACCCTAAACACCCCTACAGTGCTCCTACCCTCCTCTTTCCCACATATTTTGCCATTTTTCCCCCCTTACGTGCTTCAACGGAATCACAAAATGGCGGCCAACACTTCCTAGTTGCAAACGCTCACAGCGCTCGCAGCCAATCAGCAGCAAGCTCGTACCCGTAACGCCTCAGCCAATCAAATGATATAATTCCCAAATATCGATATCTGTAAATTTCGATACTTCTCAAAAACTACTGAACAGATTTACCCCAAATGAACAAAAGCATGCATTTTAGACCAAGACCCTTCTCCATGCCAAATTTGGGGTAATTCCGTTCACCCGTTCGACCTGTAGCTTTGTCTAAAGTTTCCTATGGAAATTAACATTGA
Organism: Triturus cristatus; assembly: GCF_964204655.1. Lineage (NCBI taxonomy): Eukaryota > Metazoa > Chordata > Amphibia > Caudata > Salamandridae > Triturus > Triturus cristatus. The sequence goes on along the minus strand of NC_140590.1, from coordinate 1,530,904,157 downwards.
AAAAACACGTTTTGGGACCCTGGTTTTTTCTCGGCCCCCATTGACGAATCACTCCCAAACTTTCAACATAGAAGCTGATCTCAACAAAGAATTAGTTTTGAAAATTTCATGAAGATTCATCAATCGGCGGCAAAGTTATTGCGAATAGACTGTTGCCATTTTCCTATAGTAACTAGGTCCTAACTATAACTATCTACTGGCGACCGCCAGTAGGTAATATATATATATATATATATATCACTTAAAAACCCATAGGTTTCACACATGTTATAGTTAGCTGGGCATTTCACTCGTGAAAAACCATTGAAATTTCCACGTTATAGTTAGTGCAGGCAACTATAACTCACGCGACCGCAATCCTCTGTTGATGCTAATACTGTATTTAGACACTTATTTACCCATGCCTTCTTCCATTAATTTTTAGCTATACATATATTACAAATATTTTTTTTTCAGAAAAACACATATGTCATCAGTGATGTAATATCTGACGTCATCAGCAGAGGATTGCGGTCGCGTGAGTTATAGTTGCCTGCACTAACTATAACGTGGAAATTTCAATGGTTTTTCACGAGTGAAATGCCCAGCTAACTATAACATGTGTGAAACCTATGGGTTTTTTTTAAGTGAATTTGCAAGGTTTTTTAAATGCTAATTCCTAACTATAACGTGTGTGAAACCTATGGTTTTTTCAGTGAATTTGTACGGTTTTTTAAATGCTAATTTATGTATTTATTTATTTATTTTTTTAAAGTTTTTACCACGCGCCCACGTCACGTAGTTCGCGGAATTTTTCCGCTTCTACCGTGCGCGTACGCTACGCGCACTCCACGATTTTTCGTAAAAAAATTAAAATACATTTTTGCCCTTGGGGGTCCTTCTGGGATCCCCTGACCAAGGCTAGGGGGTCAGGAACTGTCCAGCCTGCCCCCTTTTCACGTTATCCACCTTTGTTTTTCACCCCCTCAGACTGCGAGAGACAAAATGGCGGCCGACACTTAATGGTTTCGACCGATTCGAATGTTTACTAAGATCTAACAACCAATCAGAATTGCGCTCGCGCACGGCAGCGTGCGCGTACGGTAAGCTTACGGTACGCGCTCGGAGCGCGCCTATAGATATATATATTGATTTAAATGCTATTTTCTCAGGAAATACTGAACAGATTTACACCAGACCATCAAAAGGCACATCCCTGACCTGAGGACTACCTCTCTGCCAAATTTCAAGTAATTCTGTTCAGCCGTTCGGGCTGCAGCTTGGACTAAAGGTCCTATGGAAAAATGGATGGGGAAAACGCGTTTTGGGACCCCCCCTTTTTCTCAGCCCCCGCTTGACGAATCCCCCCGAGACTTTCAGGGAAGGAGCGGAGCGGAGCGCCCCACCTATTTTGAAAATGTCGCGAGGATTAGTCAATCGGCGCCAAAGTTATTCAAAATAGAATGTTGCGGATTTCCTATGGAAACACGGTCCTAACTATAACTATCTACTGGCGACCGCCAGTAGATAATATCTACCGCCAGTGGGTAATATATATATATATATATATATATATAAAGTTTCACATTTGCCAAAGCTTTTAGGACGCACTTTCCATCGTCAAAATAAGGCAACAACACGATCTGCAGCTCCCTGGATAAATAAATTACCTTACGCGTTTCAGACTTCAATCGTCCTTATTCATAGGCAGAGCAACCTCACATGTAAGGCACAGAATGCTGTTGAGTAAAACAAATAGCTTTTATTAGCCACAGGTGGAGCCTTGCAATCAAAGTAGAATAGCATTCTGGGAACAGCAGTTCTGTGATTAGCCTCGTAGTTCATGATAAACAACAAAGTCACTCAAATATATTTCTCATAAATCCAGCCATTAGTGGGCTATCCAAAAGAAAGCAGACAGTGTTGCAAACAATGATATGCCGACACGATGGACCGGGATCGGCTCCATGCATCCAGAGCCGTCGGCCCGCTTTTCTTGCGGTAGTGCAGTCCCCACGGCAAGGCTGCCGTGCATTACATAAAGTTTCACATTTGCCAAAGCTTTTAGGACGCACTTTCCATCGTCAAAATAAGGCAACAACACCATCTGCAGCTCCCTGGATAAATAAATTGCCTTACGCGTTTCAGACATCAATCGTCCTTATTCATAGGCAGAGCAACCTCACATGTATGGCACAGAATGCTGTTGAGTAAAACAAATACCTTTTATTAGCCACAGGTGGAGCCTTGCAATCAAAGTAGAATAGCATTCTGGGAACAGCAGTTCTGTGATTAGCCTCGTAGTTCATGATAAACAACAAAGTCACTCAAATATATTTCTCATAAATCCAGCCATTAGTGGGCTATCCAAAAGAAAGCAGACAGTGTTGCAAACAATGATATGCCGACACGATGGACCGGGATCGGCTCTATGCATCCAGAGCCGTCGGCCCGCTTTTCTTGCGGTAGTGCAGTCCCCACGGCAAGGCTGCCGTGCATTACATAAAGTTTCACATTTGCCAAAGCTTTTAGGACGCACTTTCCATCGTCAAAATAAGGCAACAACACCATCTGCAGCTCCCTGGATAAATAAATTGCCTTACGCATTTCAGACATCAATCGTCCTTATTCATAGGCAGAGCAACCTCACATGTAAGGCACAGAATGCTGTTGAGTAAAACAAATACCTTTTATTAGCCACAGGTGGAGCCTTGCAATCAAAGTAGAATAGCATTCTGGGAACAGCAGGTCTGTGATTAGCCTCGTAGTTCATGATAAACAACAAAGTCACTCAAATATATTTCTCATAAATCCAGCCATTAGTGGGCTATCCAAAAGAAAGCAGACAGTGTTGCAAACAATGATATGCCGACACGATGGACCGGGATCGGCTCCATGCATCCAGAGCCGTCGGCCCGCTTTTCTTGCGGTAGTGCAGTCCCCACGGCAAGGCAGCCGTGCATTACATAAAGTTTCACATTTGCCAAATCTTTTAGGACGCACTTTCCATCGTCAAAATAAGGCAACAACACCATCTGCAGCTCCCTGGATAAATAAATTGCCTTACGCGTTTCAGACATCAATGGTCCTTATTCATAGGCAGAGCAACCTCACATGTAAGGCACAGAATGCTGTTGAGTAAAACAAATACCTTTTACTAGCCACAGGTGGAGCCCTGCAATCAAAGTAGAATAGCATTCTGGGAACAGCAGTTCTGTGATTAGCCTCATAGTTCATGATAAACAACAAAGTCACTCAAATATATTTCTCATAAATCCAGCCATTAGTGGGCTATCCAAAAGAAAGCAGACAGTGTTGCAAACAATGATATGCCGACACGATGGACCGGGATCGGCTCCATGCATCCAGAGCCGTCGGCCCGCTTTTCTTGCGGTAGTGCAGTCCCCACGGCAAGGCTGCCGTGCATTACATAAAGTTTCACATTTGCCAAACCTTTTAGGACGCACTTTCCATCGTCAAAATAAGGCAACAACACCATCTGCAGCTCCCTGAATAAATAAATTGCCTTACGCGTTTCAGACATCAATCGTCCTTATTCATAGGCAGAGCAACCTCACATGTAAGGCACAGAATGCTGTTGAGTAAAACAAATACCTTTTATTAGCCACAGGTGGAGCCTTGCAATCAAAGTAGAATAGCATTCTGCGAACAGCAGTTCTGTGATTAGCCTCGTAGTTCATGATAAACAACAAAGTCACTGAAATATATTTCTCATAAATCCAGCCATTAGTGGGCTATCCAAAAGAAAGCAGACAGTGTTGCAAACAATGATATGTCGACACGATGGACCGGGATCGGCTCCATGCATCCAGAGCCGTCGGCCCGCTTTTCTTGTGGTAGTGCAGTCCCCACGGCAAGGCTGCCGTGCATTACATACAGTTTCACATTTGCCAAAGCTTTTAGGACGCACTTTCCATCGTCAAAATAAGGCAACAACACCATCTGCAGCTCCCTGGATAAATAAATTGCCTTACGCGTTTCAGACATCAATCGTCCTTATTCATAGGCAGAGCAACCTCACATGTAAGGCACAGAATGCTGTTGAGTAAAACAAATACCTTTTATTAGCCACAGGTGGAGCCTTGCAATCAAAGTAGAAAAGCATTCTGGGAACAGCAGTTCTGTGATTAGCCTCGTAGTTCATGATAAACAACAAAGTCACTCAAATATATTTCTCATAAATCCAGCCATTAGTGGGCTATCCAAAAGAAAGCAGACAGTGTTGCAAACAATGATATGCCGACACGATGGACCGGGATCGGCTCCATGCATCCAGAGCCGTCGGCCCGCTTTTCTTCCGGTAGTGCAGTCCCCACGGCAAGGCTGCCGTGCATTACATAAAGTTTCACATTTGCCAAAGCTTTTAGGACGCACTTTCCATCGTCAAAATAAGGCAACAACACCATCTGCAGCTCCCTGGATAAATAAATTGCCTTACGCATTTCAGACATCAATCGTCCTTATTCATAGGCAGAGCAACCTCACATGTAAGGCACAGAATGCTGTTGAGTAAAACAAATACCTTTTATTAGCCACAGGTGGAGCCTTGCAATCAAAGTAGAATAGCATTCTGGGAACAGCAGTTCTATGATTAGACTCGTAGTTCATGATAAACAACAAAGTCACTCAAATATATTTCTCATAAATCCAGCCATTAGTGGGCTTTCCAAAAGAAAGCAGACAGTGTTGCAAACAATGATATGCCGACAGGATGGACCGGGATCGGCTCCATGCATCCAGAGCCGTCGGCCCGCTTTTCTTGCGGTAGTGCAGTCCCCACGGCAAGGCTGCCGTGCATTACATAAAGTTGCACATTTGCAAAAGCTTTTAGGATGCACTTTCCATCGTCAAAATAAGGCAAAAACACCATCTGCAGCTCCCTGGATAAATAAATTGCCTTACGCGTTTCAGACATCAATCGTCCTTATTCATAGGCAGAGCAACCTCACATGTAAGGCACAGAATGCTGTTGAGTAAAACAAATACCTTTTATTAGCCACAGGTGGAGCCTTGCAATCAAAGTAGAATAGCATTCTGGGAACAGCAGTTCTGTGATTAGACTCGTAGTTCATGATAAACAACAAAGTCACTCAAATATATTTCTCATAAATCCAGCCATTAGTGGGCTTTCCAAAAGAAAGCAGACAGTGTTGCAAACAATGATATGCCGACAGGATGGACCGGGATCGGCTCCATGCATCCAGAGCCGTCGGCCCGCTTTTCTTGCGGTAGTGCAGTCCCCACGGCAAGGCTGCCGTGCATTACATAAAGTTTCACATTTGCAAAAGCTTTTAGGATGCACTTTCCATCGTCAAAATAAGGCAAAAACACCATCTGCAGCTCCCTGGATAAATAAATTGCCTTACGCGTTTCAGACATCAATCGTCCTTATTCATAGGCAGAGCAACCTCACATGTAAGGCACAGAATGCTGTTGAGTAAAACAAATACCTTTTATTAGCCACAGGTGGAGCCTTGCAATCAAAGTAGAATAGCATTCTGGGAACAGCAGTTCTGTGATTAGCCTCGTAGCTCATGATAAACAACAAAGTCACTCAAATATATTTCTCATAAATCCAGCCATTAGTGGGCTATCCAAAAGAAAGCAGACAGTGTTGCAAACAATGATATGCCGACACGATGGACTGGGATCGGCTCCATGCATTCAGAGCCGTCGGCCCGCTTTTCTTGCGGTAGTGCAGTCCCCACGGCAAGGCTGCCGTGCATTACATAAAGTTTCACATTTGCCAAAGCTTTTAGGACGCACTTTCCATCGTCAAAATAAGGCAACAACACCATCTGCAGCTCCCTGGATAAATAAATTGCCTTACGCGTTTCAGACATCAATCGTCCTTATTCATAGGCAGAGCAACCTCACATGTAAGGCACAGAATGCTGTTGAGTAAAACAAATACCTTTTATTAGCCACAGGTGGAGCCTTGCAATCAAAGTAGAATAGCATTCTGGGAACAGCAGTTCTGTGATTAGCCTCGTAGTTCATGATAAACAACAAAGTCACTCAAATGTATTTCTCATAAATTCAGCCATTAGTGAGCTATCCAAAAGAAAGCAGACAGTGTTGCAAACAATGATATGCCGACACGATGGACCGGGATCGGCTCCATGCATCCAGAGCCGTCGGCCCGCTTTTCTTGCGGTAGTGCAGTCCCCACGGCAAGGCTGCCGTGCATTACATAAAGTTTCACATTTGCCACAGCTTTTAGGACGCACTTTCCATCGTCAAAATAAGGCAACAACGCCATCTGCAGCTCCCTGGATAAATAAATTGCCTTACGCGTTTCAGACATCAATGGTCCTTATTCATAGGCAGAGCAACCTCACATGTAAGGCACAGAATGCTGTTGAGTAAAACAAATACCTTTTACTAGCCACAGGTGGAGCCCTGCAATCAAAGTAGAATAGCATTCTGGGAACAGCAGTTCTGTGATTAGCCTCGTAGTTCATGATAAACAACAAAGTCACTCAAATATATTTCTCATAAATCCAGCCATTAGTGGGCTATCCAAAAGAAAGCAGACAGTGTTGCAAACAATGATATGCCGACACGATGGACCGGGATCGGCTCCATGCATCCAGAGCCGTCGGCCCGCTTTTCTTGCGGTAGTGCAGTCCCCACGGCAAGGCTGCCGTGCATTACATAAAGTTTCACATTTGCCAAAGCTTTTAGGACGCACTTTCCATCGTCAAAATAAGGCAACAACACCATCTGCAGCTCCCTGGATAAATAAATTGCCTTACGCGTTTCAGACATCAATCGTCCTTATTCATAGGCAGAGCAACCTCACATGTATGGCACAGAATGCTGTTGAGTAAAACAAATACCTTTTATTAGCCACAGGTGGAGCCTTGCAATCAAAGTAGAATAGCATTCTGGGAACAGCAGTTCTGTGATTAGCCTCGTAGTTCATGATAAACAACAAAGTCACTCAAATATATTTCTCATAAATCCAGCCATTAGTGGGCTATCCAAAAGAAAGCAGACAGTGTTGCAAACAATGATATGCCGACACGATGGACCGGGATCGGCTCCATACATCCAGAGCCGTTGGCCCGCTTTTCTTGCGGTAGTGCAGTCCCCACGGCAAGGCTGCCGTGCATTACATAAAGTTTCACATTTGCCAAAGCTTTTAGGGCGCACTTTCCATCGTCAAAATAAGGCAACAACACCATCTGCAGCTCCCTGGATAAATAAATTGCCTTACGCGTTTCAGACATCAATCGTCCTTATTCATAGGCAGAGCAACCTCACATGTAAGGCACAGAATGCTGTTGAGTAAAACAAATACCTTTTATTAGCCACAGGTGGAGCCTTGCAATCAAAGTAGAATAGCATTCTGGGAACAGCAGTTCTGTGATTAGCCTCGTAGCTCATGATAAACAACAAAGTCACTCAAATATATTTCTCATAAATCCAGCCATTAGTGGGCTATCCAAAAGAAAGCAGACAGTGTTGCAAACAATGATATGCCGACACGATGGACCGGGATCGGCTCCATGCATCCAGAGCCGTCGGCCCGCTTTTCTTGCGGTAGTGCAGTCCCCACGGCAATGCTGCCGTGCATTACATACAGTTTCACATTTGCCAAAGCTTTTAGGACGCACTTTCCATCGTCAAAATAAGGCAACAACACCATCTGCAGCTCCCTGGATAAATAAATTGCCTTACGCGTTTCAGACATCAATCGTCCTTATTCATAGGCAGAGCAACCTCACATGTAAGGCACAGAATACTGTTGAGTAAAACAAATACCTTTTATTAGCCACAGGTGGAGGCTTGCAATCAAAGTAGAATAGCATTCTGGGAACAGCAGTTCTCTGATTAGCCTCGTAGTTCATGATAAACAACAAAGTCACTCAAATATATTTCTCATAAATCCAGCCATTAGTGGGCTATCCAAAAGAAAGCAGACAGTGTTGCAAACAATGATATGCCGACACGATGGACTGGGATCGGCTCCATGCATTCAGAGCCGTCGGCCCGCTTTTCTTGCGGTAGTGCAGTCCCCACGGCAAGGCTGCCGGGCATTACATAAAGTTTCACATTTGCCAAAGCTTTTAGGACGCACTTTCCATCGTCAAAATAAGGCAACAACACCATCTGCAGCTCCCTGGATAAATAAATTGCCTTACGCGTTTCAGACATCAATCGTCCTTATTCATAGGCAGAGCAACCTCACATGTAAGGCACAGAATGCTGTTGAGTAAAACAAATACCTTTTATTAGCCACAGGTGGAGCCTTGCAATCAAAGTAGAATAGCATTCTGGGAACAGCAGTTCTGTGATTAGCCTCGTAGTTCATGATAAACAACAAAGTCACTCAAATGTATTTCTCATAAATCCAGCCATTAGTGAGCTATCCAAAAGAAAGCAGACAGTGTTGCAAACAATGATTTGCCGACACGATGGACCGGGATCGGCTCCATGCATCCAGAGCCGTCGGCCCGCTTTTCTTGCGGTAGTGCAGTCCCCACGGCAAGGCTGCCGTGCATTACATAAAGTTTCACATTTGCCACAGCTTTTAGGACGCACTTTCCATCGTCAAAATAAGGCAACAACACCATCTGCAGCTCCCTGGATAAATAAATTGCCTTACGCGTTTCAGACATCAATGGTCCTTATTCATAGGCAGAGCAACCTCACATGTAAGGCACAGAATGCTGTTGAGTAAAACAAATACCTTTTACTAGCCACAGGTGGAGCCCTGCAATCAAAGTAGAATAGCATTCTGGGAACAGCAGTTCTGTGATTAGCCTCGTAGTTCATGATAAACAACAAAGTCACTCAAATATATTTCTCATAAATCCAGCCATTAGTGGGCTATCCAAAAGAAAGCAGACAGTGTTGCAAACAATGATATGCCGACACGATGGACCGGGATCGGCTCCATGCATCCAGAGCCGTCGGCCCGCTTTTCTTGCGGTAGTGCAGTCCCCACGGCAAGGCTGCCGTGCATTACATAAAGTTTCACATTTGCCAAAGCTTTTAGGACGCACTTTCCATCGTCAAAATAAGGCAACAACACCATCTGCAGCTCCCTGGATAAATAAATTGCCTTACGCGTTTCAGACATCAATCGTCCTTATTCATAGGCAGAGCAACCTCACATGTATGGCACAGAATGCTGTTGAGTAAAACAAATACCTTTTATTAGCCACAGGTGGAGCCTTGCAATCAAAGTAGAATAGCATTCTGGGAACAGCAGTTCTGTGATTAGCCTCGTAGTTCATGATAAACAACAAAGTCACTCAAATATATTTCTCATAAATCCAGCCATTAGTGGGCTATCCAAAAGAAAGCAGACAGTGTTGCAAACAATGATATGCCGACACGATGGACCGGGATCGGCTCTATGCATCCAGAGCCGTCGGCCCGCTTTTCTTGCGGTAGTGCAGTCCCCACGGCAAGGCTGCCGTGCATTACATAAAGTTTCACATTTGCCAAAGCTTTTAGGACGCACTTTCCATCGTCAAAATAAGGCAACAACACCATCTGCAGCTCCCTGGATAAATAAATTGCCTTACGCATTTCAGACATCAATCGTCCTTATTCATAGGCAGAGCAACCTCACATGTAAGGCACAGAATGCTGTTGAGTAAAACAAATACCTTTTATTAGCCACAGGTGGAGCCTTGCAATCAAAGTAGAATAGCATTCTGGGAACAGCAGGTCTGTGATTAGCCTCGTAGTTCATGATAAACAACAAAGTCACTCAAATATATTTCTCATAAATCCAGCCATTAGTGGGCTATCCAAAAGAAAGCAGACAGTGTTGCAAACAATGATATGCCGACACGATGGACCGGGATCGGCTCCATGCATCCAGAGCCGTCGGCCCGCTTTTCTTGCGGTAGTGCAGTCCCCACGGCAAGGCAGCCGTGCATTACATAAAGTTTCACATTTGCCAAATCTTTTAGGACGCACTTTCCATCGTCAAAATAAGGCAACAACACCATCTGCAGCTCCCTGGATAAATAAATTGCCTTACGCGTTTCAGACATCAATGGTCCTTATTCATAGGCAGAGCAACCTCACATGTAAGGCACAGAATGCTGTTGAGTAAAACAAATACCTTTTACTAGCCACAGGTGGAGCCCTGCAATCAAAGTAGAATAGCATTCTGGGAACAGCAGTTCTGTGATTAGCCTCATAGTTCATGATAAACAACAAAGTCACTCAAATATATTTCTCATAAATCCAGCCATTAGTGGGCTATCCAAAAGAAAGCAGACAGTGTTGCAAACAATGATATGCCGACACGATGGACCGGGATCGGCTCCATGCATCCAGAGCCGTCGGCCCGCTTTTCTTGCGGTAGTGCAGTCCCCACGGCAAGGCTGCCGTGCATTACATAAAGTTTCACATTTGCCAAACCTTTTAGGACGCACTTTCCATCGTCAAAATAAGGCAACAACACCATCTGCAGCTCCCTGAATAAATAAATTGCCTTACGCGTTTCAGACATCAATCGTCCTTATTCATAGGCAGAGCAACCTCACATGTAAGGCACAGAATGCTGTTGAGTAAAACAAATACCTTTTATTAGCCACAGGTGGAGCCTTGCAATCAAAGTAGAATAGCATTCTGCGAACAGCAGTTCTGTGATTAGCCTCGTAGTTCATGATAAACAACAAAGTCACTGAAATATATTTCTCATAAATCCAGCCATTAGTGGGCTATCCAAAAGAAAGCAGACAGTGTTGCAAACAATGATATGTCGACACGATGGACCGGGATCGGCTCCATGCATCCAGAGCCGTCGGCCCGCTTTTCTTGTGGTAGTGCAGTCCCCACGGCAAGGCTGCCGTGCATTACATACAGTTTCACATTTGCCAAAGCTTTTAGGACGCACTTTCCATCGTCAAAATAAGGCAACAACACCATCTGCAGCTCCCTGGATAAATAAATTGCCTTACGCGTTTCAGACATCAATCGTCCTTATTCATAGGCAGAGCAACCTCACATGTAAGGCACAGAATGCTGTTGAGTAAAACAAATACCTTTTATTAGCCACAGGTGGAGCCTTGCAATCAAAGTAGAAAAGCATTCTGGGAACAGCAGTTCTGTGATTAGCCTCGTAGTTCATGATAAACAACAAAGTCACTCAAATATATTTCTCATAAATCCAGCCATTAGTGGGCTATCCAAAAGAAAGCAGACAGTGTTGCAAACAATGATATGCCGACACGATGGACCGGGATCGGCTCCATGCATCCAGAGCCGTCGGCCCGCTTTTCTTCCGGTAGTGCAGTCCCCACGGCAAGGCTGCCGTGCATTACATAAAGTTTCACATTTGCCAAAGCTTTTAGGACGCACTTTCCATCGTCAAAATAAGGCAACAACACCATCTGCAGCTCCCTGGATAAATAAATTGCCTTACGCATTTCAGACATCAATCGTCCTTATTCATAGGCAGAGCAACCTCACATGTAAGGCACAGAATGCTGTTGAGTAAAACAAATACCTTTTATTAGCCACAGGTGGAGCCTTGCAATCAAAGTAGAATAGCATTCTGGGAACAGCAGTTCTATGATTAGACTCGTAGTTCATGATAAACAACAAAGTCACTCAAATATATTTCTCATAAATCCAGCCATTAGTGGGCTTTCCAAAAGAAAGCAGACAGTGTTGCAAACAATGATATGCCGACAGGATGGACCGGGATCGGCTCCATGCATCCAGAGCCGTCGGCCCGCTTTTCTTGCGGTAGTGCAGTCCCCACGGCAAGGCTGCCGTGCATTACATAAAGTTGCACATTTGCAAAAGCTTTTAGGATGCACTTTCCATCGTCAAAATAAGGCAAAAACACCATCTGCAGCTCCCTGGATAAATAAATTGCCTTACGCGTTTCAGACATCAATCGTCCTTATTCATAGGCAGAGCAACCTCACATGTAAGGCACAGAATGCTGTTGAGTAAAACAAATACCTTTTATTAGCCACAGGTGGAGCCTTGCAATCAAAGTAGAATAGCATTCTGGGAACAGCAGTTCTGTGATTAGACTCGTAGTTCATGATAAACAACAAAGTCACTCAAATATATTTCTCATAAATCCAGCCATTAGTGGGCTTTCCAAAAGAAAGCAGACAGTGTTGCAAACAATGATATGCCGACAGGATGGACCGGGATCGGCTCCATGCATCCAGAGCCGTCGGCCCGCTTTTCTTGCGGTAGTGCAGTCCCCACGGCAAGGCTGCCGTGCATTACATAAAGTTTCACATTTGCAAAAGCTTTTAGGATGCACTTTCCATCGTCAAAATAAGGCAAAAACACCATCTGCAGCTCCCTGGATAAATAAATTGCCTTACGCGTTTCAGACATCAATCGTCCTTATTCATAGGCAGAGCAACCTCACATGTAAGGCACAGAATGCTGTTGAGTAAAACAAATACCTTTTATTAGCCACAGGTGGAGCCTTGCAATCAAAGTAGAATAGCATTCTGGGAACAGCAGTTCTGTGATTAGCCTCGTAGCTCATGATAAACAACAAAGTCACTCAAATATATTTCTCATAAATCCAGCCATTAGTGGGCTATCCAAAAGAAAGCAGACAGTGTTGCAAACAATGATACGCCGACACGATGGACTGGGATCGGCTCCATGCATTCAGAGCCGTCGGCCCGCTTTTCTTGCGGTAGTGCAGTCCCCACGGCAAGGCTGCCGTGCATTACATAAAGTTTCACATTTGCCACTGCTTTTAGGACGCACTTTCCATCGTCAAAATAAGGCAACAACGCCATCTGCAGCTCCCTGGATAAATAAATTGCCTTACGCGTTTCAGACATCAATGGTCCTTATTCATAGGCAGAGCAACCTCACATGTAAGGCACAGAATGCTGTTGAGTAAAACAAATACCTTTTACTAGCCACAGGTGGAGCCCTGCAATCAAAGTAGAATAGCATTCTGGGAACAGCAGTTCTGTGATTAGCCTCGTAGTTCATGATAAACAACAAAGTCACTCAAATATATTTCTCATAAATCCAGCCATTAGTGGGCTATCCAAAAGAAAGCAGACAGTGTTGCAAACAATGATATGCCGACACGATGGACCGGGATCGGCTCCATACATCCAGAGCCGTTGGCCCGCTTTTCTTGCGGTAGTGCAGTCCCCACGGCAAGGCTGCCGTGCATTACATAAAGTTTCACATTTGCCAAAGCTTTTAGGGCGCACTTTCCATCGTCAAAATAAGGCAACAACACCATCTGCAGCTCCCTGGATAAATAAATTGCCTTACGCGTTTCAGACATCAATCGTCCTTATTCATAGGCAGAGCAACCTCACATGTAAGGCACAGAATGCTGTTGAGTAAAACAAATACCTTTTATTAGCCACAGGTGGAGCCTTGCAATCAAAGTAGAATAGCATTCTGGGAACAGCAGTTCTGTGATTAGCCTCGTAGCTCATGATAAACAACAAAGTCACTCAAATATATTTCTCATAAATCCAGCCATTAGTGGGCTATCCAAAAGAAAGCAGACAGTGTTGCAAACAATGATATGCCGACACGATGGACCGGGATCGGCTCCATGCATCCAGAGCCGTCGGCCCGCTTTTCTTGCGGTAGTGCAGTCCCCACGGCAATGCTGCCGTGCATTACATACAGTTTCACATTTGCCAAAGCTTTTAGGACGCACTTTCCATCGTCAAAATAAGGCAACAACACCATCTGCAGCTCCCTGGATAAATAAATTGCCTTACGCGTTTCAGACATCAATCGTCCTTATTCATAGGCAGAGCAACCTCACATGTAAGGCACAGAATACTGTTGAGTAAAACAAATACCTTTTATTAGCCACAGGTGGAGGCTTGCAATCAAAGTAGAATAGCATTCTGGGAACAGCAGTTCTCTGATTAGCCTCGTAGTTCATGATAAACAACAAAGTCACTGAAATATATTTCTCATAAATCCAGCCATTAGTGGGCTATCCAAAAGAAAGCAGACAGTGTTGCAAACAATGATATGTCGACACGATGGACCGGGATCGGCTCCATGCATCCAGAGCCGTCGGCCCGCTTTTCTTGTGGTAGTGCAGTCCCCACGGCAAGGCTGCCGTGCATTACATACAGTTTCACATTTGCCAAAGCTTTTAGGACGCACTTTCCATCGTCAAAATAAGGCAACAACACCATCTGCAGCTCCCTGGATAAATAAATTGCCTTACGCGTTTCAGACATCAATCGTCCTTATTCATAGGCAGAGCAACCTCACATGTAAGGCACAGAATGCTGTTGAGTAAAACAAATACCTTTTATTAGCCACAGGTGGAGCCTTGCAATCAAAGTAGAAAAGCATTCTGGGAACAGCAGTTCTGTGATTAGCCTCGTAGTTCATGATAAACAACAAAGTCACTCAAATATATTTCTCATAAATCCAGCCATTAGTGGGCTATCCAAAAGAAAGCAGACAGTGTTGCAAACAATGATATGCCGACACGATGGACCGGGATCGGCTCCATGCATCCAGAGCCGTCGGCCCGCTTTTCTTCCGGTAGTGCAGTCCCCACGGCAAGGCTGCCGTGCATTACATAAAGTTTCACATTTGCCAAAGCTTTTAGGACGCACTTTCCATCGTCAAAATAAGGCAACAACACCATCTGCAGCTCCCTGGATAAATAAATTGCCTTACGCATTTCAGACATCAATCGTCCTTATTCATAGGCAGAGCAACCTCACATGTAAGGCACAGAATGCTGTTGAGTAAAACAAATACCTTTTATTAGCCACAGGTGGAGCCTTGCAATCAAAGTAGAATAGCATTCTGGGAACAGCAGTTCTATGATTAGACTCGTAGTTCATGATAAACAACAAAGTCACTCAAATATATTTCTCATAAATCCAGCCATTAGTGGGCTTTCCAAAAGAAAGCAGACAGTGTTGCAAACAATGATATGCCGACAGGATGGACCGGGATCGGCTCCATGCATCCAGAGCCGTCGGCCCGCTTTTCTTGCGGTAGTGCAGTCCCCACGGCAAGGCTGCCGTGCATTACATAAAGTTGCACATTTGCAAAAGCTTTTAGGATGCACTTTCCATCGTCAAAATAAGGCAAAAACACCATCTGCAGCTCCCTGGATAAATAAATTGCCTTACGCGTTTCAGACATCAATCGTCCTTATTCATAGGCAGAGCAACCTCACATGTAAGGCACAGAATGCTGTTGAGTAAAACAAATACCTTTTATTAGCCACAGGTGGAGCCTTGCAATCAAAGTAGAATAGCATTCTGGGAACAGCAGTTCTGTGATTAGACTCGTAGTTCATGATAAACAACAAAGTCACTCAAATATATTTCTCATAAATCCAGCCATTAGTGGGCTTTCCAAAAGAAAGCAGACAGTGTTGCAAACAATGATATGCCGACAGGATGGACCGGGATCGGCTCCATGCATCCAGAGCCGTCGGCCCGCTTTTCTTGCGGTAGTGCAGTCCCCACGGCAAGGCTGCCGTGCATTACATAAAGTTTCACATTTGCAAAAGCTTTTAGGATGCACTTTCCATCGTCAAAATAAGGCAAAAACACCATCTGCAGCTCCCTGGATAAATAAATTGCCTTACGCGTTTCAGACATCAATCGTCCTTATTCATAGGCAGAGCAACCTCACATGTAAGGCACAGAATGCTGTTGAGTAAAACAAATACCTTTTATTAGCCACAGGTGGAGCCTTGCAATCAAAGTAGAATAGCATTCTGGGAACAGCAGTTCTGTGATTAGCCTCGTAGCTCATGATAAACAACAAAGTCACTCAAATATATTTCTCATAAATCCAGCCATTAGTGGGCTATCCAAAAGAAAGCAGACAGTGTTGCAAACAATGATATGCCGACACGATGGACTGGGATCGGCTCCATGCATTCAGAGCCGTCGGCCCGCTTTTCTTGCGGTAGTGCAGTCCCCACGGCAAGGCTGCCGTGCATTACATAAAGTTTCACATTTGCCAAAGCTTTTAGGACGCACTTTCCATCGTCAAAATAAGGCAACAACACCATCTGCAGCTCCCTGGATAAATAAATTGCCTTACGCGTTTCAGACATCAATCGTCCTTATTCATAGGCAGAGCAACCTCACATGTAAGGCACAGAATGCTGTTGAGTAAAACAAATACCTTTTATTAGCCACAGGTGGAGCCTTGCAATCAAAGTAGAATAGCATTCTGGGAACAGCAGTTCTGTGATTAGCCTCGTAGTTCATGATAAACAACAAAGTCACTCAAATGTATTTCTCATAAATTCAGCCATTAGTGAGCTATCCAAAAGAAAGCAGACAGTGTTGCAAACAATGATATGCCGACACGATGGACCGGGATCGGCTCCATGCATCCAGAGCCGTCGGCCCGCTTTTCTTGCGGTAGTGCAGTCCCCACGGCAAGGCTGCCGTGCATTACATAAAGTTTCACATTTGCCACAGCTTTTAGGACGCACTTTCCATCGTCAAAATAAGGCAACAACGCCATCTGCAGCTCCCTGGATAAATAAATTGCCTTACGCGTTTCAGACATCAATGGTCCTTATTCATAGGCAGAGCAACCTCACATGTAAGGCACAGAATGCTGTTGAGTAAAACAAATACCTTTTACTAGCCACAGGTGGAGCCCTGCAATCAAAGTAGAATAGCATTCTGGGAACAGCAGTTCTGTGATTAGCCTCGTAGTTCATGATAAACAACAAAGTCACTCAAATATATTTCTCATAAATCCAGCCATTAGTGGGCTATCCAAAAGAAAGCAGACAGTGTTGCAAACAATGATATGCCGACACGATGGACCGGGATCGGCTCCATGCATCCAGAGCCGTCGGCCCGCTTTTCTTGCGGTAGTGCAGTCCCCACGGCAAGGCTGCCGTGCATTACATAAAGTTTCACATTTGCCAAAGCTTTTAGGACGCACTTTCCATCGTCAAAATAAGGCAACAACACCATCTGCAGCTCCCTGGATAAATAAATTGCCTTACGCGTTTCAGACATCAATCGTCCTTATTCATAGGCAGAGCAACCTCACATGTATGGCACAGAATGCTGTTGAGTAAAACAAATACCTTTTATTAGCCACAGGTGGAGCCTTGCAATCAAAGTAGAATAGCATTCTGGGAACAGCAGTTCTGTGATTAGCCTCGTAGTTCATGATAAACAACAAAGTCACTCAAATATATTTCTCATAAATCCAGCCATTAGTGGGCTATCCAAAAGAAAGCAGACAGTGTTGCAAACAATGATATGCCGACACGATGGACCGGGATCGGCTCCATACATCCAGAGCCGTTGGCCCGCTTTTCTTGCGGTAGTGCAGTCCCCACGGCAAGGCTGCCGTGCATTACATAAAGTTTCACATTTGCCAAAGCTTTTAGGGCGCACTTTCCATCGTCAAAATAAGGCAACAACACCATCTGCAGCTCCCTGGATAAATAAATTGCCTTACGCGTTTCAGACATCAATCGTCCTTATTCATAGGCAGAGCAACCTCACATGTAAGGCACAGAATGCTGTTGAGTAAAACAAATACCTTTTATTAGCCACAGGTGGAGCCTTGCAATCAAAGTAGAATAGCATTCTGGGAACAGCAGTTCTGTGATTAGCCTCGTAGCTCATGATAAACAACAAAGTCACTCAAATATATTTCTCATAAATCCAGCCATTAGTGGGCTATCCAAAAGAAAGCAGACAGTGTTGCAAACAATGATATGCCGACACGATGGACCGGGATCGGCTCCATGCATCCAGAGCCGTCGGCCCGCTTTTCTTGCGGTAGTGCAGTCCCCACGGCAATGCTGCCGTGCATTACATACAGTTTCACATTTGCCAAAGCTTTTAGGACGCACTTTCCATCGTCAAAATAAGGCAACAACACCATCTGCAGCTCCCTGGATAAATAAATTGCCTTACGCGTTTCAGACATCAATCGTCCTTATTCATAGGCAGAGCAACCTCACATGTAAGGCACAGAATACTGTTGAGTAAAACAAATACCTTTTATTAGCCACAGGTGGAGGCTTGCAATCAAAGTAGAATAGCATTCTGGGAACAGCAGTTCTCTGATTAGCCTCGTAGTTCATGATAAACAACAAAGTCACTCAAATATATTTCTCATAAATCCAGCCATTAGTGGGCTATCCAAAAGAAAGCAGACAGTGTTGCAAACAATGATATGCCGACACGATGGACTGGGATCGGCTCCATGCATTCAGAGCCGTCGGCCCGCTTTTCTTGCGGTAGTGCAGTCCCCACGGCAAGGCTGCCGGGCATTACATAAAGTTTCACATTTGCCAAAGCTTTTAGGACGCACTTTCCATCGTCAAAATAAGGCAACAACACCATCTGCAGCTCCCTGGATAAATAAATTGCCTTACGCGTTTCAGACATCAATCGTCCTTATTCATAGGCAGAGCAACCTCACATGTAAGGCACAGAATGCTGTTGAGTAAAACAAATACCTTTTATTAGCCACAGGTGGAGCCTTGCAATCAAAGTAGAATAGCATTCTGGGAACAGCAGTTCTGTGATTAGCCTCGTAGTTCATGATAAACAACAAAGTCACTCAAATGTATTTCTCATAAATCCAGCCATTAGTGAGCTATCCAAAAGAAAGCAGACAGTGTTGCAAACAATGATTTGCCGACACGATGGACCGGGATCGGCTCCATGCATCCAGAGCCGTCGGCCCGCTTTTCTTGCGGTAGTGCAGTCCCCACGGCAAGGCTGCCGTGCATTACATAAAGTTTCACATTTGCCACAGCTTTTAGGACGCACTTTCCATCGTCAAAATAAGGCAACAACACCATCTGCAGCTCCCTGGATAAATAAATTGCCTTACGCGTTTCAGACATCAATGGTCCTTATTCATAGGCAGAGCAACCTCACATGTAAGGCACAGAATGCTGTTGAGTAAAACAAATACCTTTTACTAGCCACAGGTGGAGCCCTGCAATCAAAGTAGAATAGCATTCTGGGAACAGCAGTTCTGTGATTAGCCTCGTAGTTCATGATAAACAACAAAGTCACTCAAATATATTTCTCATAAATCCAGCCATTAGTGGGCTATCCAAAAGAAAGCAGACAGTGTTGCAAACAATGATATGCCGACACGATGGACCGGGATCGGCTCCATGCATCCAGAGCCGTCGGCCCGCTTTTCTTGCGGTAGTGCAGTCCCCACGGCAAGGCTGCCGTGCATTACATAAAGTTTCACATTTGCCAAAGCTTTTAGGACGCACTTTCCATCGTCAAAATAAGGCAACAACACCATCTGCAGCTCCCTGGATAAATAAATTGCCTTACGCGTTTCAGACATCAATCGTCCTTATTCATAGGCAGAGCAACCTCACATGTATGGCACAGAATGCTGTTGAGTAAAACAAATACCTTTTATTAGCCACAGGTGGAGCCTTGCAATCAAAGTAGAATAGCATTCTGGGAACAGCAGTTCTGTGATTAGCCTCGTAGTTCATGATAAACAACAAAGTCACTCAAATATATTTCTCATAAATCCAGCCATTAGTGGGCTATCCAAAAGAAAGCAGACAGTGTTGCAAACAATGATATGCCGACACGATGGACCGGGATCGGCTCTATGCATCCAGAGCCGTCGGCCCGCTTTTCTTGCGGTAGTGCAGTCCCCACGGCAAGGCTGCCGTGCATTACATAAAGTTTCACATTTGCCAAAGCTTTTAGGACGCACTTTCCATCGTCAAAATAAGGCAACAACACCATCTGCAGCTCCCTGGATAAATAAATTGCCTTACGCATTTCAGACATCAATCGTCCTTATTCATAGGCAGAGCAACCTCACATGTAAGGCACAGAATGCTGTTGAGTAAAACAAATACCTTTTATTAGCCACAGGTGGAGCCTTGCAATCAAAGTAGAATAGCATTCTGGGAACAGCAGGTCTGTGATTAGCCTCGTAGTTCATGATAAACAACAAAGTCACTCAAATATATTTCTCATAAATCCAGCCATTAGTGGGCTATCCAAAAGAAAGCAGACAGTGTTGCAAACAATGATATGCCGACACGATGGACCGGGATCGGCTCCATGCATCCAGAGCCGTCGGCCCGCTTTTCTTGCGGTAGTGCAGTCCCCACGGCAAGGCAGCCGTGCATTACATAAAGTTTCACATTTGCCAAATCTTTTAGGACGCACTTTCCATCGTCAAAATAAGGCAACAACACCATCTGCAGCTCCCTGGATAAATAAATTGCCTTACGCGTTTCAGACATCAATGGTCCTTATTCATAGGCAGAGCAACCTCACATGTAAGGCACAGAATGCTGTTGAGTAAAACAAATACCTTTTACTAGCCACAGGTGGAGCCCTGCAATCAAAGTAGAATAGCATTCTGGGAACAGCAGTTCTGTGATTAGCCTCATAGTTCATGATAAACAACAAAGTCACTCAAATATATTTCTCATAAATCCAGCCATTAGTGGGCTATCCAAAAGAAAGCAGACAGTGTTGCAAACAATGATATGCCGACACGATGGACCGGGATCGGCTCCATGCAT
Organism: Triturus cristatus; assembly: GCF_964204655.1. Lineage (NCBI taxonomy): Eukaryota > Metazoa > Chordata > Amphibia > Caudata > Salamandridae > Triturus > Triturus cristatus. Next base: position 1,530,883,645 of record NC_140590.1, on the reverse strand, counting down.
CCAGAGCCGTCGGCCCGCTTTTCTTGCGGTAGTGCAGTCCCCACGGCAAGGCTGCCGTGCATTACATAAAGTTTCACATTTGCCAAACCTTTTAGGACGCACTTTCCATCGTCAAAATAAGGCAACAACACCATCTGCAGCTCCCTGAATAAATAAATTGCCTTACGCGTTTCAGACATCAATCGTCCTTATTCATAGGCAGAGCAACCTCACATGTAAGGCACAGAATGCTGTTGAGTAAAACAAATACCTTTTATTAGCCACAGGTGGAGCCTTGCAATCAAAGTAGAATAGCATTCTGCGAACAGCAGTTCTGTGATTAGCCTCGTAGTTCATGATAAACAACAAAGTCACTGAAATATATTTCTCATAAATCCAGCCATTAGTGGGCTATCCAAAAGAAAGCAGACAGTGTTGCAAACAATGATATGTCGACACGATGGACCGGGATCGGCTCCATGCATCCAGAGCCGTCGGCCCGCTTTTCTTGTGGTAGTGCAGTCCCCACGGCAAGGCTGCCGTGCATTACATACAGTTTCACATTTGCCAAAGCTTTTAGGACGCACTTTCCATCGTCAAAATAAGGCAACAACACCATCTGCAGCTCCCTGGATAAATAAATTGCCTTACGCGTTTCAGACATCAATCGTCCTTATTCATAGGCAGAGCAACCTCACATGTAAGGCACAGAATGCTGTTGAGTAAAACAAATACCTTTTATTAGCCACAGGTGGAGCCTTGCAATCAAAGTAGAAAAGCATTCTGGGAACAGCAGTTCTGTGATTAGCCTCGTAGTTCATGATAAACAACAAAGTCACTCAAATATATTTCTCATAAATCCAGCCATTAGTGGGCTATCCAAAAGAAAGCAGACAGTGTTGCAAACAATGATATGCCGACACGATGGACCGGGATCGGCTCCATGCATCCAGAGCCGTCGGCCCGCTTTTCTTCCGGTAGTGCAGTCCCCACGGCAAGGCTGCCGTGCATTACATAAAGTTTCACATTTGCCAAAGCTTTTAGGACGCACTTTCCATCGTCAAAATAAGGCAACAACACCATCTGCAGCTCCCTGGATAAATAAATTGCCTTACGCATTTCAGACATCAATCGTCCTTATTCATAGGCAGAGCAACCTCACATGTAAGGCACAGAATGCTGTTGAGTAAAACAAATACCTTTTATTAGCCACAGGTGGAGCCTTGCAATCAAAGTAGAATAGCATTCTGGGAACAGCAGTTCTATGATTAGACTCGTAGTTCATGATAAACAACAAAGTCACTCAAATATATTTCTCATAAATCCAGCCATTAGTGGGCTTTCCAAAAGAAAGCAGACAGTGTTGCAAACAATGATATGCCGACAGGATGGACCGGGATCGGCTCCATGCATCCAGAGCCGTCGGCCCGCTTTTCTTGCGGTAGTGCAGTCCCCACGGCAAGGCTGCCGTGCATTACATAAAGTTGCACATTTGCAAAAGCTTTTAGGATGCACTTTCCATCGTCAAAATAAGGCAAAAACACCATCTGCAGCTCCCTGGATAAATAAATTGCCTTACGCGTTTCAGACATCAATCGTCCTTATTCATAGGCAGAGCAACCTCACATGTAAGGCACAGAATGCTGTTGAGTAAAACAAATACCTTTTATTAGCCACAGGTGGAGCCTTGCAATCAAAGTAGAATAGCATTCTGGGAACAGCAGTTCTGTGATTAGACTCGTAGTTCATGATAAACAACAAAGTCACTCAAATATATTTCTCATAAATCCAGCCATTAGTGGGCTTTCCAAAAGAAAGCAGACAGTGTTGCAAACAATGATATGCCGACAGGATGGACCGGGATCGGCTCCATGCATCCAGAGCCGTCGGCCCGCTTTTCTTGCGGTAGTGCAGTCCCCACGGCAAGGCTGCCGTGCATTACATAAAGTTTCACATTTGCAAAAGCTTTTAGGATGCACTTTCCATCGTCAAAATAAGGCAAAAACACCATCTGCAGCTCCCTGGATAAATAAATTGCCTTACGCGTTTCAGACATCAATCGTCCTTATTCATAGGCAGAGCAACCTCACATGTAAGGCACAGAATGCTGTTGAGTAAAACAAATACCTTTTATTAGCCACAGGTGGAGCCTTGCAATCAAAGTAGAATAGCATTCTGGGAACAGCAGTTCTGTGATTAGCCTCGTAGCTCATGATAAACAACAAAGTCACTCAAATATATTTCTCATAAATCCAGCCATTAGTGGGCTATCCAAAAGAAAGCAGACAGTGTTGCAAACAATGATACGCCGACACGATGGACTGGGATCGGCTCCATGCATTCAGAGCCGTCGGCCCGCTTTTCTTGCGGTAGTGCAGTCCCCACGGCAAGGCTGCCGTGCATTACATAAAGTTTCACATTTGCCACTGCTTTTAGGACGCACTTTCCATCGTCAAAATAAGGCAACAACGCCATCTGCAGCTCCCTGGATAAATAAATTGCCTTACGCGTTTCAGACATCAATGGTCCTTATTCATAGGCAGAGCAACCTCACATGTAAGGCACAGAATGCTGTTGAGTAAAACAAATACCTTTTACTAGCCACAGGTGGAGCCCTGCAATCAAAGTAGAATAGCATTCTGGGAACAGCAGTTCTGTGATTAGCCTCGTAGTTCATGATAAACAACAAAGTCACTCAAATATATTTCTCATAAATCCAGCCATTAGTGGGCTATCCAAAAGAAAGCAGACAGTGTTGCAAACAATGATATGCCGACACGATGGACCGGGATCGGCTCCATACATCCAGAGCCGTTGGCCCGCTTTTCTTGCGGTAGTGCAGTCCCCACGGCAAGGCTGCCGTGCATTACATAAAGTTTCACATTTGCCAAAGCTTTTAGGGCGCACTTTCCATCGTCAAAATAAGGCAACAACACCATCTGCAGCTCCCTGGATAAATAAATTGCCTTACGCGTTTCAGACATCAATCGTCCTTATTCATAGGCAGAGCAACCTCACATGTAAGGCACAGAATGCTGTTGAGTAAAACAAATACCTTTTATTAGCCACAGGTGGAGCCTTGCAATCAAAGTAGAATAGCATTCTGGGAACAGCAGTTCTGTGATTAGCCTCGTAGCTCATGATAAACAACAAAGTCACTCAAATATATTTCTCATAAATCCAGCCATTAGTGGGCTATCCAAAAGAAAGCAGACAGTGTTGCAAACAATGATATGCCGACACGATGGACCGGGATCGGCTCCATGCATCCAGAGCCGTCGGCCCGCTTTTCTTGCGGTAGTGCAGTCCCCACGGCAATGCTGCCGTGCATTACATACAGTTTCACATTTGCCAAAGCTTTTAGGACGCACTTTCCATCGTCAAAATAAGGCAACAACACCATCTGCAGCTCCCTGGATAAATAAATTGCCTTACGCGTTTCAGACATCAATCGTCCTTATTCATAGGCAGAGCAACCTCACATGTAAGGCACAGAATACTGTTGAGTAAAACAAATACCTTTTATTAGCCACAGGTGGAGGCTTGCAATCAAAGTAGAATAGCATTCTGGGAACAGCAGTTCTCTGATTAGCCTCGTAGTTCATGATAAACAACAAAGTCACTCAAATATATTTCTCATAAATCCAGCCATTAGTGGGCTATCCAAAAGAAAGCAGACAGTGTTGCAAACAATGATATGCCGACACGATGGACTGGGATCGGCTCCATGCATTCAGAGCCGTCGGCCCGCTTTTCTTGCGGTAGTGCAGTCCCCACGGCAAGGCTGCCGGGCATTACATAAAGTTTCACATTTGCCAAAGCTTTTAGGACGCACTTTCCATCGTCAAAATAAGGCAACAACACCATCTGCAGCTCCCTGGATAAATAAATTGCCTTACGCGTTTCAGACATCAATCGTCCTTATTCATAGGCAGAGCAACCTCACATGTAAGGCACAGAATGCTGTTGAGTAAAACAAATACCTTTTATTAGCCACAGGTGGAGCCTTGCAATCAAAGTAGAATAGCATTCTGGGAACAGCAGTTCTGTGATTAGCCTCGTAGTTCATGATAAACAACAAAGTCACTCAAATGTATTTCTCATAAATCCAGCCATTAGTGAGCTATCCAAAAGAAAGCAGACAGTGTTGCAAACAATGATTTGCCGACACGATGGACCGGGATCGGCTCCATGCATCCAGAGCCGTCGGCCCGCTTTTCTTGCGGTAGTGCAGTCCCCACGGCAAGGCTGCCGTGCATTACATAAAGTTTCACATTTGCCACAGCTTTTAGGACGCACTTTCCATCGTCAAAATAAGGCAACAACACCATCTGCAGCTCCCTGGATAAATAAATTGCCTTACGCGTTTCAGACATCAATGGTCCTTATTCATAGGCAGAGCAACCTCACATGTAAGGCACAGAATGCTGTTGAGTAAAACAAATACCTTTTACTAGCCACAGGTGGAGCCCTGCAATCAAAGTAGAATAGCATTCTGGGAACAGCAGTTCTGTGATTAGCCTCGTAGTTCATGATAAACAACAAAGTCACTCAAATATATTTCTCATAAATCCAGCCATTAGTGGGCTATCCAAAAGAAAGCAGACAGTGTTGCAAACAATGATATGCCGACACGATGGACCGGGATCGGCTCCATACATCCAGAGCCGTTGGCCCGCTTTTCTTGCGGTAGTGCAGTCCCCACGGCAAGGCTGCCGTGCATTACATAAAGTTTCACATTTGCCAAAGCTTTTAGGGCGCACTTTCCATCGTCAAAACAAGGCAACAACACCATCTGCAGCTCCCTGGATAAATAAATTGCCTTACGCGTTTCAGACATCAATCGTCCCTATTCATAGGCAGAGCAACCTCACATGTAAGGCACAGAATGCTGTTGAGTAAAACAAATACCTTTTATTAGCCACAGGTGGAGCCTTGCAATCAAAGTAGAATAGCATTCTGGGAACAGCAGTTCTGTGATTAGCCTCGTAGCTCATGATAAACAACAAAGTCACTCAAATATATTTCTCATAAATCCAGCCATTAGTGGGCTATCCAAAAGAGAGCAGACAGTGTTGCAAACAATGATATGCCGACACGATGGACCGGGATCGGCTCCATGCATCCAGAGCCGTCGGCCTGCTTTTCTTATGGTAGTGCAGTCTCCACGGCAATGCTGCCGTGCATTACATACAGTTTCACATTTGGCAAAGCTTTTAGGACGCACTTTCCATCGTCAAAATAAGGCAACAACACCATCTGCAGCTCCCTGGATAAATAAATTGCCTCACGCGTTTCAGACATCAATCGTCCTTATTCATAGGCAGAGCAACCTCACATGTAAGGCACAGAATGCTGTTGAGTAAAACAAATACCTTTTATTAGCCACAGGTGGAGGCTTGCAATCAAAGTAGAATAGCATTCTGGGAACAGCAGTTCTGTGATTAGCCTCGTAGTTCATGATAAACAACAAAGTCACTCAAATATATTTCTCATAAATCCAGCCATTAGTGGGCTATCCAAAAGAAAGCAGACAGTGTTGCAAACAATGATATGCCGACACGATGGACTGGGATCGGCTCCATGCATTCAGAGCCGTCGGCCCGCTTTTCTTGCGGTAGTGCAGTCCCCACGGCAAGGCTGCCGGGCATTACATAAAGTTTCACATTTGCCAAAGCTTTTAGGACGCACTTTCCATCGTCAAAATAAGGCAACAACACCATCTGCAGCTCCCTGGATAAATAAATTGCCTTACGCGTTTCAGACATCAATCGTCCTTATTCATAGGCAGAGCAACCTCACATGTAAGGCACAGAATGCTGTTGAGTAAAACAAATACCTTTTATTAGCCACAGGTGGAGCCTTGCAATCAAAGTAGAATAGCATTCTGGGAACAGCAGTTCTGTGATTAGCCTCGTAGTTCATGATAAACAACAAAGTCACTCAAATGTATTTCTCATAAATCCAGCCATTAGTGGGCTATCCAAAAGAAAGCAGACAGTGTTGCAAACAATGATATGCCGACACGATGGACCGGGATCGGCTCCATGCATCCAGAGCCGTCGGCCCGCTTTTCTTGCGGTAGTGCAGTCCCCACGGCAAGGCTGCCGTGCATTACATAAAGTTTCACATTTGCCACAGCTTTTAGGACGCACTTTCCATCGTCAAAATAAGGCAACAACACCATCTGCAGCTCCCTGGATAAATAAATTGCCTTACGCGTTTCAGACATCAATGGTCCTTATTCATAGGCAGAGCAACCTCACATGTAAGGCACAGAATGCTGTTGAGTAAAACAAATACCTTTTACTAGCCACAGGTGGAGCCCTGCAATCAAAGTAGAATAGCATTCTGGGAACAGCAGTTCTGTGATTAGCCTCGTAGTTCATGATAAACAACAAAGTCACTCAAATATATTTCTCATAAATCCAGCCATTAGTGGGCTATCCAAAAGAAAGCAGACAGTGTTGCAAACAATGATATGCCGACACGATGGACCGGGATCGGCTCCATACATCCAGAGCCGTTGGCCCGCTTTTCTTGCGGTAGTGCAGTCCCCACGGCAAGGCTGCCGTGCATTACATAAAGTTTCACATTTGCCAAAGCTTTTAGGGCGCACTTTCCATCGTCAAAACAAGGCAACAACACCATCTGCAGCTCCCTGGATAAATAAATTGCCTTACGCGTTTCAGACATCAATCGTCCCTATTCATAGGCAGAGCAACCTCACATGTAAGGCACAGAATGCTGTTGAGTAAAACAAATACCTTTTATTAGCCACAGGTGGAGCCTTGCAATCAAAGTAGAATAGCATTCTGGGAACAGCAGTTCTGTGATTAGCCTCGTAGTTCATGATAAACAACAAAGTCACTCAAATATATTTCTCATAAATCCAGCCATTAGTGGGCTATCCAAAAGAGAGCAGACAGTGTTGCAAACAATGATATGCCGACACGATGGACCGGGATCGGCTCCATGCATCCAGAGCCGTCGGCCTGCTTTTCTTATGGTAGTGCAGTCTCCACGGCAATGCTGCCGTGCATTACATACAGTTTCACATTTGGCAAAGCTTTTGGGACGCACTTTCCATCGTCAAAATAAGGCAACAACACCATCTGCAGCTCCCTGGATAAATAAATTGCCTCACGCGTTTCAGACATCAATCGTCCTTATTCATAGGCAGAGCAACCTCACATGTAAGGCACAGAATGCTGTTGAGTAAAACAAATACCTTTTATTAGCCACAGGTGGAGGCTTGCAATCAAAGAAGCATAGCATTCTGGGAACAGCAGTTCTGTGATTAGCCTCGTAGTTCATGATAAACAACAAAGTCACTCAAATATATTTCTCATAAATCCAGCCATTAGTGGGCTATCCAAAAGAAAGCAGACAGTGTTGCAAACAATGATATGCCGACACGATGGACTGGGATCGGCTCCATGCATTCAGAGCCGTCGGCCCGCTTTTCTTGCGGTAGTGCAGTCCCCACGGCAAGGCTGCCGTGCATTACATAAAGTTTCACATTTGCCAAAGCTTTTAGGACGCACTTTCCATCGTCAAAATAAGGCAACAACACCATCTGCAGCTCCCTGGATAAATAAATTGCCTTACGCGTTTCAGACATCAATCGTCCTTATTCATAGGCAGAGCAACCTCACATGTAAGGCACAGAATGCTGTTGAGTAAAACAAATACCTTTTATTAGCCACAGGTGGAGCCTTGCAATCAAAGTAGAATAGCATTCTGGGAACAGCAGTTCTGTGATTAGCCTCGTAGTTCATGATAAACAACAAAGTCACTCAAATGTATTTCTCATAAATCCAGCCATTAGTGGGCTATCCAAAAGAAAGCAGACAGTGTTGCAAACAATGATATGCCGACACGATGGACCGGGATCGGCTCCATGCATCCAGAGCCGTCGGCCCGCTTTTCTTGCGGTAGTGCAGTCCCCACGGCAAGGCTGCCGTGCATTACATAAAGTTTCACATTTGCCACAGCTTTTAGGACGCACTTTCCATCGTCAAAATAAGGCAACAACACCATCTGCAGCTCCCTGGATAAATAAATTGCCTTACGCGTTTCAGACATCAATGGTCCTTATTCATAGGCAGAGCAACCTCACATGTAAGGCACAGAATGCTGTTGAGTAAAACAAATACCTTTTACTAGCCACAGGTGGAGCCCTGCAATCAAAGTAGAATAGCATTCTGGGAACAGCAGTTCTGTGATTAGCCTCGTAGTTCATGATAAACAACAAAGTCACTCAAATATATTTCTCATAAATCCAGCCATTAGTGGGCTATCCAAAAGAAAGCAGACAGTGTTGCAAACAATGATATGCCGACACGATGGACCGGGATCGGCTCCATACATCCAGAGCCGTTGGCCCGCTTTTCTTGCGGTAGTGCAGTCCCCACGGCAAGGCTGCCGTGCATTACATAAAGTTTCACATTTGGCAAAGCTTTTAGGGCGCACTTTCCATCGTCAAAATAAGGCAACAACACCATCTGCAGCTCCCTGGATAAATAAATTGCCTTACGCGTTTCAGACATCAATCGTCCCTATTCATAGGCAGAGCAACCTCACATGTAAGGCACAGAATGCTGTTGAGTAAAACAAATACCTTTTATTAGCCACAAGTGGAGCCTTGCAATCAAAGTAGAATAGCATTCTGGGAACAGCAGTTCTGTGATTAGCCTCGTAGTTCATGATAAACAACAAAGTCACTCAAATATATTTCTCATAAATCCAGCCATTAGTGGGCTATCCAAAAGAGAGCAGACAGTGTTGCAAACAATGATATGCCGACACGATGGACCGGGATCGGCTCCATGCATCCAGAGCCGTCGGCCTGCTTTTCTTATGGTAGTGCAGTCTCCACGGCAATGCTGCCGTGCATTACATACAGTTTCACATTTGCCAAAGCTTTTAGGACGCACTTTCCATCGTCAAAATAAGGCAACAACACCATCTGCAGCTCCCTGGATAAATAAATTGCCTCACGCGTTTCAGACATCAATCGTCCTTATTCATAGGCAGAGCAACCTCACATGTAAGGCACAGAATGCTGTTGAGTAAAACAAATACCTTTTATTAGCCACAGGTGGAGCCTTGCAATCAAAGTACAATAGCATTCTGGGAACAGCAGTTCTGTGATTAGCCTCGTAGTTCATGATAAACAACAAAGTCACTCAAATATATTTCTCATAAATCCAGCCATTAATGGGCTATCCAAAAGAAAACAGACAGTGTTGCAAACTATGATATGCCGACACAATGGACCGGGATCGGCTCCATGCATCCAGAGCCGTCGGCCCGCTTTTCTTGCGGTAGTGCAGTCCCCACGGCAAGGCTGCCGTGCATTACATAAAGTTTCACATTTGCCAAAGCTTTTAGGACGCACTTTCCATCGTCAAAATAAGGCAACAACACCATCTGCAGCTCCCTGGATAAATAAATTGCCTTACGCGTTTCAGACATCAATCGTCCTTATTAATAGGCAGAGCAACCTCACATGTAAGGCACAGAATGCTGTTGAGTAAAACAAATACCTTTTATTAGCCACAGGTGGAGCCTTGCAATCAAAGTAGAATAGCATTCTGGGAACAGCAGTTCTGTGATTAGCCTCGTAGTTCATGATAAACAACAAAGTCACTCAAATATATTTCTCATAAATCCAGCCATTAGTGGGCTATCCAAAAGAAAGCAGACAGTGTTGTAAACAATGATATGCCGACACGATGGACCGGGATCGGCTCCATGCATCCAGAGCCGTCGGCCCGCTTTTCTTCCGGTAGTGCAGTCCCCACGGCAAGGCTGCCGTGCATTACATACAGTTTCACATTTGCCAAAGCTATTAGGACGCACTTTCCATCGTCAAAATAAGGCAACAACACCATCTGCAGCTCCCTGGATAAATAAATTGCCTTACGCGTTTCAGACATCAATCGACCTTATTCATAGGCAGAGCAACCTCACATGTAAGGCACAGAATGCTGTTGAGTAAAACAAATACCTTTTATTAGCCACAGGTGGAGCCTTGCAATCAAAGTACAATAGCATTCTGGGAACAGCAGTTCTGTGATTAGCCTCGTAGTTCATGATAAACAACAAAGTCACTCAAATATATTTCTCATAAATCCAGCCATTAGTGGGCTATCCAAAAGAAAGCAGACAGTGTTGCAAAGAATGATATGCCGACACGATGGACCGGGATCGGCTCCATGCATCCAGAGCCGTCGGCCCGCTTTTCTTGCGGTAGTGCAGTCCCCACGGCAAGGCTGCCGTGCATTACATAAAGTTTCACATTTGCCAAAGCTTTTAGGACGCACTTTCCATCGTCAAAATAAGGCAACAACACCATCTGCAGCTCCCTGGATAAATAAATTGCCTTACGCGTTTCAGACATCAATCGTCCTTATTCATAGGCAGAGCAACCTCACATGTAAGGCACAGAATGCTGTTGAGTAAAACAAATACCTTTTATTAGCCACAGGTGGAGCCTTGCAATCAAAGTAGAATAGCATTCTGGGAACAGCAGTTCTCTGATTAGCCTCGTAGTTCATGATAAACAACAAAGTCACTCAAATATATTTCTCATAAATCCAGCCATTAGTGGGCTATCCAAAAGAAAGCAGACAGTGTTGCAAACAATGATATGCCGACACGATGGACCGGGATCGGCTCCATGCATCCAGAGCCGTCGGACCGCTTTTCTTGCGGTAGTGCAGTCCCCACGGCAAGGCTGCCGTGCATTACATAAAGTTTCACATTTGCCAAAGCTTTTAGGACGCACTTTCCATCGTCAAAATAAGGCAACAACACCATCTGCAGCTCCCTGGATAAATAAATTGCCTTATGCGTTTCAGACATCAATGGTCCTTATTCATAGGCAGAGCAACCTCACATGTAAGGCACAGAATGCTGTTGAGTAAAACAAATACCTTTTACTAGCCACAGGTGGAGCCCTGCAATCAAAGTAGAATAGCATTCTGGGAACAGCAGTTCTGTGATTAGCCTCGTAGTTCAGGATAAACAACAAAGTCACTCAAATATATTTCTCATAAATCCAGCCATTCGTGGGCTATCCAAAAGAAAGCAGACAGTGTTGCAAACAATGATATGCCGACACGATGGACCGGGATCGGCTCCATACATCCAGAGCCGTCAGCCCACTTTTCTTGCGGTAGTGCAGTCCCCACGGCAAGGCTGCCGCGCATTATATAAAGTTTCACATTTGCCAAAGCTTTTAGGGCGCACTTTCCATCGTCAAAATAAGGCAACAACACCATCTGCAGCTCCCTGGATAAATAAATTGCCTTATGTGTTTCAGACATCAATCGTCCCTATTCATAGGCAGAGCAACCTCACATGTAAGGCACAGAATGCTGTTGAGTAAAACAAATACCTTTTATTAGCCACAGGTGGAGCCTTGCAATCAAAGTAGAATAGCATTCTGGGAACAGCAGTTCTGTGATTAGCCTCGTAGTTCATGATAAACAACAAAGTCACTCACATATATTTCTCATAAATCCAGCCATTAGTGGGCTATCCAAAAGAAAGCAGACAGTGTTGCAAACAATGATATGCCGACACGATGGACCGGGATCGGCTCCATGCATCCAGAGCCGTCGGCCCGCTTTTCTTGCGGTAGTGCAGTCCCCACGGCAAGGCTGCCGTGCATTACATACAGTTTCACATTTGCCAAAGCTTTTAGGACGCACTTTCCATCGTCAAAATAAGGCAACAACACCATCTGCAGCTCCCTGGATAAATAAATTGCCTCACGCGTTTCAGACATCAATCGTCCTTATTCATAGGCAGAGCAACCTCACATGTAAGGCACAGAATGCTGTTGAGTAAAACAAATACCTTTTATTAGCCACAGGTGGAGCCTTGCAATCAAAGTACAATAGCATTCTGGGAACAGCAGTTCTGTGATTAGCCTCGTAGTTCATGATAAACAACAAAGTCACTCAAATATATTTCTCATAATTCCAGCCATTAGTGGGCTATCCAAAAGAAAGCAGACAGTGTTGCAAACAATGATATGCCGACACGATGGACCGGTATCGGCTCCATGCATCCAGAGCCGTCGGCCCGCTTTTCTTGCGGTAGTGCAGTCCCCACGGCAAGGATGCCGTGCATTACATAAAGTTTCACATTTGCCAAAGCTTTTAGGACGCACTTTCCATCGTCAAAATAAGGCAACAACACCATCTGCAGCTCCCTGGATAAATAAATTGCCTTACGCGTTTCAGACATCAATCGTCCTTATTCATAGGCAGAGCAACCTCACATGTAAGGCACAGAATGCTGTTGAGTAAAACAAATACCTTTTATTAGCCACAGGTGGAGCCTTGCAATCAAAGTAGAATAGCATTCTGGGAACAGCAGGTCTGTGATTAGCCTCGTAGTTCATGATAAACAACAAAGTCACTCAAATATATTTCTCATAAATCCAGCCATTAGTGGGCTATCCAAAAGAAAGCAGACAGTGTTGCAAACAATGATATGCCGACACGATGGACCGGGATCGGCTCCATGCATCCAGAGCCGTCGGCCCGCTTTTCTTGCGGTAGTGCAGTCCCCACGGCAAGGCTGCCGTGCATTACATAAAGTTTCACATTTGCCAAAGCTTTTAGGAAGCACTTTCCATCGTCAAAATAAGGCAACAACACCATCTGCAGCTCCCTGGATAAATAAATTGCCTTACGCGTTTCAGACATCAATGGTCCTTATTCATAGGCAGAGCAACCTCACATGTAAGGTACAGAATGCTGTTGAGTAAAACAAATACCTTTTACTAGCCACAGGTGGAGCCCTGCAATCAAAGTAGAATAGCATTCTGGGAACAGCAGTTCTGTGATTAGCCTCGTAGTTCATGATAAACAACAAAGTCACTCAAATATATTTTTCATAAATCCAGCCATTAGTGGGCTATCCAAAAGAAAGCAGACAGTGTTGCAAACAATGATATGCCGACACGATGGACCGGGATCGGCTCCATACATCCAGAGCCGTCGGCCCGCTTTTCTTGCGGTAGTGCAGTCCCCACGGCAAGGCTGCCGTGCATTACATAAAGTTTCACATTTGCCAAAGCTTTTAGGGCGCACTTTCCATCGTCAAAATAAGGCAACAACACCATCTGCAGCTCCCTGGATAAATAAATTGCCTTACGCGTTTCAGACATCAATCGTCCCTATTCATAGGCAGAGCAACCTCACATGTAAGGCACAGAATGCTGTTGAGTAAAACAAATACCTTTTATTAGCCACAGGTGGAGCCTTGCAATCAAAGTAGAATAGCATTCTGGGAACAGCAGTTCTGTGATTAGCCTCGTAGTTCATGATAAACAACAAAGTCACTCAAATATATTTCTCATAAATCCAGCCATTAGTGGGCTATCCAAAAGAAAGCAGACAGTGTTGCAAACAATGATATGCCGACACGATGGACTGGGATCGGCTCCATGCATTCAGAGCCGTCGGCCCGCTTTTCTTGCGGTAGTGCAGTCCCCACGGCAAGGCTGCCGTGCATTACATAAAGTTTCACATTTGCCAAAGCTTTTAGGACGCACTTTCCATCGTCAAAATAAGGCAACAACACCATCTGCAGCTCCCGGGATAAATAAATTGCCTTACGCGTTTCAGACATCAATCGTCCTTATTCATAGGCAGAGCAACCTCACATGTAAGGCACAGAATGCTGTTGAGTAAAACAAATACCTTTCATTAGCCACAGGTGGAGCCTTGCAATCAAAGTAGAATAGCATTCTGGCGGTCGCCAGTAGGTAGGTATAGTTAGGACCTAGTTACTATAGGAAAATGGCAACATTCTATTCGCAATAACTTTGGCGCCGATTGATGAATCTTCGTGAAATATATATATATATATGTATATATATATATATATATATATATATATATATATATATATATTACCTACTGGCGGTCGCCAGTAGGTAGTTATAGTTAGGACCACGTTTCCATAGGAAAACCTCAACATTCTATTTTAAATAACTTTGGCGCCGGTCGACGAATCCTCGCGAATTTCTCAAAATAGGTGGGGCGCTACGCTCCGCTCCTACCCTGAAAGTCTCGGGGGGATTCGTCAAGCGGGGGCTGAGATAAAAGGGGGGTCCCAAAACGCGTTTTTCCCATGCATTTTTCCATAGGACCTTTAGAACGAGCTACAGCCCGAACGGCTGAACAGAATTACTAGAAATTTGGCAGAGAGGTAGTCCCTAGGTCAAGGAAGTGCCTTTTGTAGGTTTGGTGTAAATCTGTTCAGTAGATTCTGAGAAAATAGCCTTTAAATCAATATATATATCTGAGCCCGCTTACGGTACGCTTACCGTACGCTTACGGTAAGCGTACGGTGGCGTGCGCGAGCGCGATTCTGATTGGCTCTTAGATCTTAGTAAACATTCGAATCGGCAGAAACCAGGAAGCGGCGTCCGCCATTTTGTCTACCGCACTGAGTGTTATGTATCAAACATGATGGCCAAAAACATGTTACGGGGATGTTTTGACAACTCCCTCTCACATAGTCATGTTGAGGGAGTCCCCAAACATCCCCCAAGAGCAAAAACGGCATTATTTTTTTTTCGGCAATTTCGCGGGGTACGCTTACCGTACGCTTACCGTAAGCGTACGGTAAAAAAATAAAAATAAAAAAAACACTATCCACACTTTCTCCACCCCTTGTGCAAATGGTGGCCGAAGGCCACCATTTGTGCATGGCTTATCAGAGCACAGAAATTTCCCAAAAAATTTCAACAGATTACCTATCACAAGGAAGCGCATAATATGTCCTCCATGTGCGCACGGTGCGCGAAGCGCATCGTGCGTACATGGCCCATCTAGCGTAACGTGGGCACGGCACTAACTGCGTAAAGTGGGTGCGCGGTGCGCGAAGCGCACCGCGTGCTCACTGTGCGCGCACGGTGCGCGAAGCGCACCGTGCGCGCACGGAACGAACTGCGTTAAGTGGGCGCGCACGCCACGAATGGCGTAAAGTCACTTAGCATTTAAAAAACCGTACAAATTCACTGAAAAAACCATAGGTTTCACACACGTTATAGTTAGGAATTAGCATTTAAAAAACCTTGCAAATTCACTGAAAAAACCATAGGTTTCACACATGTTATAGTTAGCGGAAATTTTACTGATAAAAAACCAATGAAATTGCCCCGTTATAGTTAGTGCTGGCAACTATAACTCACGCGACCACAATCTTCTGCTGATGACATATGTGTCTTTATGAAAAAAAAATATTTGTAATATATGTATAGCTAAAAATGTATGGAAGAAGACATGGGCAAATAAGTGTCTAAATACAGTATTAGCATCAGCAGAGGATTGCGGTCGCGTGAGTTATAGTTGCCAGCACTAACTATAACGGGGCAATTTCATTGGTTTTTTATCAGTAAAATTTCCGCTAACTATAACATGTGTGAAACCTATGGTTTTTTCAGTGAATTTGCAAGGTTTTTTAAATGCTAATTCCTAACTATAACGTGTGTGAAACCTATGGTTTTTTCAGTGAATATATATATATATATATATTTACATTTGTCAAGCTGACCTAAAAGAATATCTAGATATTTATAAAACATAAGTGGTACATACATTCATACAAAGACATGCACTTCTCTAAATACATACAAATAATCAAATTATGTATGTTTACATACACAGGCATATGCTGTACATTTGTGTTTTGAGTATTTTGTGTTTAGGAACCTTAACTTTACTTCCACTAAATACCTTTTGTGAATACCAAAAGTTCTAAAGTTAGGATTTTGTCTCAGATTACTTCTGTGAATCGGGCCCTGGTTGTTATATTGAAATGAGCCCACACTCAAGGAGTCTTCTGAAGATATGATAGTCATCTGTGGATCTTAAGTTTGGGGATAATGAATTCCATATTTTGGCTGCTTGAACAATGAAAGATGTACAACCCCTGTACAATCATAGAGCCAATCATAGAGTTTTTAAACTGAATTTATTGTGTCTATATCTGTGTTGGGATGTTAGTTATGTTTCTAAGTATTCAAAATAGAGGGTTTTTTCACAGTCGATATATGCAGTTGCATGTAGGGTGGCCTTAGGTGTGGTGAGTTGTGGTGTTTTGTGTTGGAAAGCTACCAGATGGCAGTCTAGCCATGTGACTAGAGCAATCCTTTGAAAGGTAACTAGTTTTGGATATGCAAAATTTGGCATCTAGAATGCGTCCAGCAATGTGTGTGGGTTTGTTGGAGATCTGATATAGGTTTGGTGTGTCTAGGCCATTGATGATAGTTCTTGGATGGGGCATATTAGGTTGGTCAAACCATACGTTTACATCACCCAGGATGCTTAGGTAGGAGTGTACTCTCCTATGGTTTGAAACTGAGCCTAGACACATGTTGGGAATGTTGTTTTGCTAGGTGGTGGTCTGTATGGAAGAAGGACATTACAGGAAGATGTTGGTGTAGGTTTTCATCAGGTGACAAGAACCTCACAACCTTGAATAGAAATATTGTCAGGTTTGGTGAGATTTATTGTTTTCTTCAATATAACAATTAGTCAGTCTGCTCTTTTGACTATGCAATTTTGCGTGACAGTTTGTTAGCCAGGAGGAACAGCTCTATGAAATGCTGGAGCCACGTCATCTCCCGACCATGATTCAGTTATGAAGAGTAAGTTAGGTTGTATGTCAGTGACAGGTTGTAGATGTGGTGCTTGTTTTGAGAATGTGATTGAGAATTTATTAGTAGGCAGCCTAGAGATTGTGTTTAGGTGGTGATGTGATTTTGATTTGTAGAGGAGTGAATATTATTCTTAGAAGTTGTAGCAGGTAGACTATTAGGGTTGGTATTAACGGTATCAGTATAAAAATAGTGTTGTCTATTACAAAATCCTTATCCAGCAGGCTTAGAAGGCATTTTCTTAGGTTTGCAACTGCAGGTGGTGGAGATAGTGTAGTGGGCTGTGTTGTTTTTGTAAAGCAGTCTTATTGTGTAATAGAAAAAGAGATGCAAAGTTGTTAAGAGTGGGATGCTGTTTATTTCATTTGCGTATTTTTAGGGTGGAAGGTGTATGGGTGGGGGTGGTGGTGGAGCATGTGGGTCATGTTTTAACCCTTTAGTTGCTGGGCCTTCCCCCCATGCTAAGCCCTTTTTTGCCTATTTGGGATAGTTCGCACTTAGGGCTCCATAACCTTTTTCTCACATAAGGTATCCAAGCCAAAGTTACGTCCTTTTTTCCAACATCTTGGGTATTCTAAAGGTACCCAGCGTTTGTGGGTTCCCCTGGAGGGGACTGTGAAAATAGGCAAAATATAGCAAAACGTTGAGTTTTTTTAGAAAAATACGGACAAAGTGCTCTAGATAAAAGTGTCTGTATTTTCCCCTAACAGTGACTACCCTAATATCTCACTGTAAAACATCACCGTCTTCCCAGCTTTCAGGCACAAAGAGCTAAATCCAAAAACTTAATTAAGAACCACAGTTTTGAAATTTTTCTAAGAGGTAGCCTATTTTCCCTATTTTTGTGTTTTCAACCTACTTCCAGTTTGTGGTGGAAACCAGTGTGACCCCAACGGGTAATCCAGAACAGCTGCAGAGTTTTGAATAATAAACAAAATTCTTAATTCATCAAGGGGTCTGATGTGTAGATCCCTCAAGGTTTTCTCAAGGAAAATAATGGTTGAAATAAAGATATATTGAAAATGAGTAGGAAAAAAAAGACTGTTTGTGACAACATTTTAATCTGTAACTTTTTGCCACAGTGGCCAGTTTACAAAAGCAATATACGATTACGGCCAGTGGACCCTACTGGTTCCGGGTATATATAGGGTTTGTAGGCTGTCTAAGAACCCAAGGTACCCAGAGCCTGCAACTGAGCTGTATTGTACTATGGTTTTTCATTCAGTACTGAATATAAACCAATTCATATAGCGAAATAGGCAGAGTGAAAAATGGGTATCTACAAAACCTAGGTATTTCTCAAATGGTCACAAGATATAGAGTTTAGGAGCAGTTTTTTTTTAATATCTCTGAATTTGTGGGTACCCGTACTAGCATATGATTAAGAGTTTATTTTTATAAATGTCATCTTTTTATACACTGGCTTACGTTTAAAAGGCACAAATGCAGTGAAATCTAATTGGTAATAACAAATGTTCTACTATTCTATGCTCCCAAAAGTTGGCCAGTAAAAATGGTACCTCACTTGTGTGGGTGGGCCTTGTGCCCGTGACAGGAACTGGGCCAAAACACAACTGGACTCATCGCATTTTTCAACTGAAAACCGACAATTTTTTCCAATGTGAGTAGCTCCAAATTCTGGTCCTTAGCTCAGTCGACACCTGGGGATACCTAGGCAAACTTTACATTTTGGGAAACTAGATACCCAGGGGTATCCAGGGTGGGCTGACTTGCGTGAGTCTCACCACAGTTTGTTTTACCTAGAATCCCTTGCAAACTTCAAACTTTGACATATAAAAAAAAAAAAATGTCCTCACATTTTTGTGGAGGAAAGTTACGGAATCTGTGGGGAGCCACAAACTTCCATCCACCCAGCATTTCCCCAAGTCTCTCGATAAAAATGGTACCTCACTTGTGTCAGTGAGCCTAGTGCCCACGACAGGAAGCAGCCCAAAACGCAACATGGGCGCTTCGCATTTTTCCACCAAAAACGTACCATTGTTTTCAAATTTGGGTAGCTATAGATTTTGGACCCTAGCTCAGCGTGCACCTAGGGAACCATAGCCAATCTGTATATTTTTTTAAACTAGACACCTAGGGGTATCCAGGGTGGGCTGACCGGCATGGCTCTCACCGATTATTTTGCACCCAGCATCTCTTGCAAACATTTCTGTGATGGAAAGTTCTGGAATCTGTGGGGAGCCATCAACTTCTCCCGATAACAATGCTACCTCACTTGTGTGGGTAGGCCTAGTGCCCACCCCAGGAAACGCCCCAAAAGTCAACATGGATGCAACACATTTTTCCACTGGAAACTGACCCTTTTTTTCTGGTGAGGGCATCTCTGTCTATTGGACCCTAGCTCAGCAGACACCTAGGGAAACCTACCAGACCTGCACATTTTTTTTAACTAGACACCTCAGGATGTCCAGAGTGAGGTCACTTGTGTGGCTCTGACCAGGTTTTTTTTTACCCAGAATCCCCTGTATGTCCCAAACTTTGCCTAAAAAACTGATTTTCTTACATTTTCTGTGAGGAAAAGTCCTGGAATCTGCAGGCAGCCACAAGTTTCCTATCACCTAGTGTTCCCCATATGTCTCCCAAGAACAATGGTGCCTCACTTTTGTGGGTAGGCCAAGTGGTCATGACAAGAAAGGACGCCAAACGCAACGTAGATACTTCACATTTTTCCATTGAAAAACAATGTGTTTTTCAATGTTGGTAGTTGTGGATTTTGGACCCTAGCTCAGCTGGTACCTACGGAAATCTACCAATCGAGCAAATTTTTTAAAACAAGACTCCTCGGGAAGTCCAGGGTGGGGTGACTTGCGTGGTTCTCACCTAATAGTTTCTTACCCAGAACCGCTTGCAAAGCTCAAACTTTGCCTAAAAAAGTACATTTTCCTTCCGTTTCTGTGAGGAAAAGTTCTATCATCTGCAATCAGCTACAAATTTCCTACCAACCAGCATTCCTCCAAGTCTCCCTAGAAAAATAGTGCCTCACTTTTGTGGGTAGGCCAAGGGACCTCGACAGCGAAGGGCTCAAAACGTATTGTGGAGACATCAGAATTATCTATCCAAAACAACCTGAATTTGCGGGGAGGGGGGGTGCACCTGCCATCTATAGAAGCCCTTCAAACCAAAACATTTCTGAAGACTAGACACCCGGGGGAGTCCAGGGAGGTGTGGCTTGCGTGAATCCTCCCCAATGTTGTTTTACCCAGAATCCCCAGAAAACTTCAAATTTAGCTAAAAAGTCACATTTTCCACACATTTCATTAAGCCACTTCACGGCATCAACTACTTTATGGTCCGTCCACCATTATGTGTAGTGTGGGGACTATTGTGCACTTTCAATCAGCGAACAGAACATCAACCAAATTCTGATGGCGGATGAAGGTGTTGAGCAGGCCATAAGGAAGTCCATGATTTCCAGAAGTAGAAGAACTAAAATTCTGCGGCTGTTTGCTTAGCGAAATGGTGGCCCATAGACAGTAGTGATCCATGCACATCTATTGAAAGGTTTACCTAAGGGCAGCTCTACTTCAGTCAATTTCCTGGTACTTCGCATTTGTATGATACAACATAAAGCAAGTAGGAAAACACAGGACTGGCTGAGATGGGCACTGGGGACAGTAAACACGACTCCCCTGCCTCTTTTCCTGCTTAGAACAGAATTTACAACAACAACATGGATGAGCCTTTTTAGGTGTTGCAGGAATGCTATCAGCAAACTGTCACTCCTGTGACCTTGCCACATCCTCCATATGAAGTGGAGGCTGCTGTTCCTGTAAGACTTTCAATAATGGACAGCTGAAAGTCAAGGAAAGGCATGTCCCAAGTGCAAGTTGTTTTACTCACATTGCGTGGCTGAAAAACCTGGATGTTCTTGTCCACTCCGTCCATGTACTTGTTGTAATCAAGTATACAGGTGGGCTTGTGAACTTTGGCCATCTATACCCAAACTATGACGGGGAAAGTGATCTCTTCATGAATTGTAGTGAGTAGGTACACATTACGCCTATCAGAGCACTTAACTATAAGCAGTTTATTGGAACTCGATGCAGTGCCCAGGGATTTCTGAAGCTTCCTACAAACAAGCTCCTGTGGTAAACATTGCAGCGCCAATGAACTGTACTGCAGGCCACAGTGCCAGATTTGTACAGCTCACTGAACAGCTCTACTTCCGTATAGAAATTGTCCACATAAAGGTTACAGCCTTTGTGAAGGACTGGCTGCACAAGCACCCATATAGTTTTCCTTTGACTCCTAGCCTGGGAGGGCAACCTACAGGGCTTAGAGTAGAGTCCTTCCTTGTGTACACTCTCAAGCTGAACACATAGCCATTAGAACTCTCACATAGCTTGTACAGATTGATGCCATAGTGATATCTTTCGCTCACAATGTACTGCCTAAACAGCAGCCCCCCTTTGTACAGGATCATGGATTCATTGTCGGCTATATTCTTTCCAGGAATACATGTCTCTGGAAACCTTGAAGACAAATGTTCCACGCCAGGCTGAATTCTGAACAACCTCTCATGAGCTTGATGGTCCCAGGGCAATGCAGCAGAATTGGCATTAAAATGCAGCATGCGCTGCGATTGCAAGAAGCAAACTCTTCTCACGTACAGTGCAAAGATGGGGGTTACTCAAACCGTGCGAGAAGACCAGTAGGACAAGGTTGGTTTCAGTTCTAACCCCATTTTGAGCCTTAAGACCAAAAATATCTTCAACTCCTCAAGCAAAGTGGAAGTCCACTGGTGTGCTCTGGAACGAGGCCTAGACGGCCTCCATGCTCCCTCAGAAAGTGTTTGGCGTGCAAATTTGTTTGCTACACAATTTGCTCAAGGAAGTAAACATCCAAAGAGAGATGGATGTAGTCAATCTGTAAAAAGTTGCCTGTATCAACTCTACATTTAGCGTTGCCAGTGAAACACAGAATTTGGAGCTGAACTAAATTGGGGGGATGCCAGGAGAGCACTCTGTCTTTTCTTCCCACCACTCGTGCCTGCTCTCTGGGTTGGTTTAACCTGTACTGTTGTCCTGCTGCACAACCTAGGCTTGTGAAGGGACAGCAAGACTGCCATCATTGTGGTTGTATGGGTGAGTGATTGGCTTTGTGAGTTGCTGTATTTGTGTTTGAGTGGCTGCATGGATGAGTGAGTGACTGTGTGGCTGTGTGTGTGAGTGAGTAAGTGGGCATGTCAGTGGTGTATGGGTGAATGAGTGGATATGTAACTGGCTGGATAGGTGAGTGATGGGGTGTGTGAGTGGCTGTATGGGTGAGTGAATGGATGTATAAGTGGTGTATTGGTGATTGAGAGAGTGGGAGCATAAGTGACTGTATGGGCGAGTGAATGAATGTGAGAGTGGCTGTATGGATTAATGCTTGTGCCAATAACTGTATATGTAAGGCAGTACATGTGTTAGTACGTGCACGAGTAAGTGACTGGGTATATGAGTAACTTAAGGGTGAGTGAGTGGCTATATGAGTGACTGTATGGGTGAGTAAGTAGGTGTGTGTGTAGCCATATGGGTGACTGACTCAGTGTGTGAATGGTTGTATGGGTGTATGAGTGGGTATGTTAGTGTCTGTATGACCGAATGTTTGAGTGGCTGTATTGGTTAATGGGTGGGTACATGAGTCACTGTTTGGGTGAGTTAGCAGTTGTATGAGTGGCTGCATGAGTGAGTGGATGTGTTAGTGACTTTATGGATCAGTAGGTGGGTGTGTGAGCACTTATATGGGTCTGTGAATGGATTTGTGAGTGGTTTTGTGGGAGTGGAGTGGGTATGTCAGAGGTTGTTTGGGGTGTGAGTGGGTGTGTCAGTGGTTTTGTGGATGATGTCATCAGTGATGTCATTTGAGATGTGCAGAGACAGAATATTGAGTAAAAAATATTGAATTGTACAAATATTGTGTCAAAAATATCATGGGTCAGGAATATCGACAGACAAATTCTCATGGTCAAGAATATCGATCTTAGGTAAGTAATATCGATTTAAAAAACATCAAAGTGTTTAATATCGTTCGCAAAAATGCAGTTGTTAAGAATATCGATGTTTTTATTAATGTTCTGTATTTTAGTATATATTTTATGTGTGTGATGCATGGTTTTTTTTGTCCTCATTTGCCTCTATCACACCATTTTGCTTTTACTCTTTTCATCCAGCCGAAATGATCAAAACCTCATATGCTGACATGAGTAGCTTGGGGTGGAGTCACTTAGAAGAGCGCCCTGGAATAGTGGTTCACACCCGAAAGGAAACTCAATATACACTGCTTCTTTGGTGGAGGGAAAGAAATCTACCACCTTAAACATTGAACAGGTGCTTTCAGCCGAGGCGAAGAAAGGCTTAATCATAGGACTCCTGATCCAATTAGTTAGTTAGTTGGTTGATTCCACCAACACAAAAAGGGGTGCCCAAAATTCATGGCTGCGACCTCCCTTAACTGACATATTCAAATTAGCCACTCTCTTCACTGATAATCTCCAGTCCTCATACCTTGGTGAAGTCTGCGATACCCAAAGTTTACAGATTTCTCTACGGGCTAGCAGAATTGTGTAAAATACCAAATTTGCATTGTTTTTACTTGTTACTATTTGAGAGTCTAAAACCCCAAAAATAACTAGTAAATTGCTTACCTCGATTTGGATCTTCAAAGAGTCAGATAGCGCTTTACTTACGGCACCCCAAAAGGCTTGGATCTTTGGGCAGAGGAAGAACATGTGAAGATCATCCTCCTTCATACTGCCACACTTCGGACATGCCACATCTCCTCCTTTCCCAAACTTTGATAACCTTTGAGGGGTCCAGTAAGCCCTATGGATGGTGAAAAGATGGTTCCTTCTTAGGTATGCAGGCTTTACTATTTTGTATAGAGTAAACATAGATACTTGCCATTGTTCTTCCAGCGTAGCCGCCGGCAAGCATCTTCCCCATAGATCGACTGGTAGAAGGAAATTTCCGTCCTCCATATCCACCATTTACCAATACCAAAGTGCAATCTCCTTTTTTGGGATCTGTCTTGAGATCAATTTCTCCTCAAATTCGTTGTACTTCCCAATTTCTGTGGTTGAAGCTTGGAACCAACTCCGAATCTGAAGGTATTTAAACCTAGATATTCTTTGATCAGATTCCTGATTACAGTAGTCCCAAGATATCAAGTGATCTTCATGTAAGAGATGCTTCCAAGCGACTATACCGGCTTCCCTCAAGGGAATAGCCAACGCATCTTTAGCCCAGTCTGGAGAGCCTGGAGAGTCCCAAATAGGGGCAAAATGGCTAAAGTAGGGCAATTTTACAGCTTTCCTCACCCTATACCATGTCTCAGCCATACCTCGTAAGATCTTCAATCTAACTTTCTTAAAGTATTTTGGGTTGGCATATTTGAACATGAAACAGTCTTCGGTCAGGGTTTTGACTCATCAGCTGGACCTCAAATAGTGCACCCATCTCTGTCTTAGAGAGTGTAACCAAAAGCATTTTTCCATTTTTGAGTAGAAAGGACTATGAACAGAAGAGCAGATCAGGTAGCGCCAAGCCCCCTTTTTCCAGCCTCCTTCTTAGTTTCTTCCAAGCGATGCTTGGCCCCTTGGAAGCCCAGATAAAAGAGCTAATCTGACTCTGGAGTTTTAGAAACCACGATTTGCAGGAAGAGGGATAGCCTCAAAAAGAAATGTGAACTTTGGAAGGATTACCATCTTTATTCGATTGACCCGGCCAAACAACGTCAAAGGGAGATGGGCCCAATTTTTAAGCAAGGTGAGCACTTCTTTTTAAACGAAATTAAAATTCTCTTTCGTGAGATTCGTAATATCAAGTGTGATTTTTACCACTAGATATCTCATATCGTTAGTACATCTTACTGCACTCACTCTTGATTTCCAGGCCATGATCTCAGTTTTCTGTTCGTTGATTTTATAACCTGAGATTTTGCCAAAATCAGCAGTGATTTTTAAATGAAAATCAAATGCTCTCTGTGTATCCCTTGTAAAAACCATGATATCATCTGCGTACAGGCCGATCTTTTTACTCCAGCCCTTCTATTCAAAGGGTAAGATTTCTTGAGATCCTCTTAATCTTCTAGCCAATGGCTCAATATATAAGTTGAATAAGAGGGGGGACAAGGGACAACCCTGTCTGGTTCCCCTTGAAATCTGGATCTGCCAGGGCACCATTAACTAAAACTCTAGCAGTCGGGGCAGCATAGATACCTTCCAAAGTTCTGCAAATATTAGGGCCGAGATTCAGCGATTGAGATACTGCTTTTAAAAAGACCCAGTTAACGCGGTCAAACGCTTTAGCAGCGTCAAGTGCTATAACCACCAGGGGGAGCTCGTAGGTGGTAGCCAAATCTATCGCTCCTATAAGATTGAATGTCAGATCTTTAAGCGTTCTGCACGAACAAAGCCCTTTTGGTCTTCATGCACAACTAATGGAATAACCCCGTTTAGCCTTTCTGCTATAATTTTCGCAAACAACTTATAATCGCAGTTTAAAAGTGATATTGGCTGTATGAATCACAGTTTTTGGGGGATTTCCCACGCTTCAGAATTAAGGCAATAGTGGCCTCTTTCCATGAATCTGGAAAGCCCACTTTGGTTAAAATATTTCATTGAACATAAGTAACAGTACTTCGTGTGGCAGGCCATCTGGCCCAGGAGCTTTTCCTTTCTTACCCTCTTTTAATACTTTTTGGATTTCTAATATATTTATACTATTATTCAGAAGCATACTTTTATCCATTGGTAATTGGTCACTCGGATCTTGAGCCAACCAACTAACCGCTTCTTCTTGAGTGACTACTAAGTCTTCCTGGTAGACTTCCCCATTGTACTTTTGGAAGGCCAATTCTATATCCTGATTTTCAGAAAGTAGAGCTCCAGATTGTTCACATCTGATCTCTATAATTGTGTTTCTAACTTGGTCATTCTTAACTTCCCAAGCTAATAATTTGCCGTATCCCTCCCCATATTCAAAATGTGCCAAGCGACTAATATCCCACCTTTCTTTTAGCCTCCCTTGGACAATTGTTGAGAGAGTTTCCTTTAAGGTCTCGACTTCAGTCAACCTGGAGTCGTGTTGTCCCTGATTACTTACAGAAGTCAAGTCATCTTCCAGCAAACAAATTTGCTGTTCTAAATTTAAGATCTCCTGATGATATGATCTTCTCCTGGCTACTGCAAGGGTACCCAGTCTGCCTCTTAAATATGCCTTGTATGCATCCCAGACTGTGCCTATCGAGGAGGAGCCCAGATTATTATACAAAAACTCTCCTGTCTCAGATTTTGATATTTCAAGATATTGTGGATCCAACAAGATGGAGCGATCTAGTGTCCATCTAGATTGAGACCTCATTTGACCCAATTTTATTCTAAGTAGTATAGCTGAATGGTCTGAGAGATGTACCCCTATATGTTGAATATCTAGTACTGCGTCCCTTAGTCTATTATCAACTAGGAAATAATCGACCCTAGAGTGGTGCCTATATTTTTTATTATGAAATGTAAAACTTCTGTATGAGCCCACTCTCTCTCACCAAATATCAGAGAGGCCCAGTTGCCTATTCAAATGATGTACCATTGCCGACATTTTAGGGTTAACTGCTGCTTTACTGTTTGATGATCTATCTAATTTATGATCAATTACAGCATTAAAATCTCCTGCCATAATAATAGAGTCAGAGAAGTTTAGTAACTCAGCATATAAGACTTCCAGAGGGCCTGTATCATCTTGATTGGGGCCATAATAGCCCACCAGAGTATAATAATGGCCATGAATCTTCACCTTTGCTACTAACCACCTGCCTGGAATAGCAGATACATTGCCTTCTATTGTGATGTTTGTTCCCTTTTTTATCAGAATTGCAACACCTTTTGTTACCGCTGTTTGCTTGTTACAATTGCCCAAGAGATCCATTTTTTAGCTTTAAAAAGCCCAGAAGCTGTCGCCGCTGTCAAATGGGTCTCCTGCAGAATGAGAATTTGTGCTTGGCAATCTCTCAGATATTGTAGACTTTTCTCTCGTCTGGCTCTACCCCTTAGACCGTTAACAATCCAAGAGAACATTTTTATCTCATTCATTTCTTTCTTAACCACCATCTATGAGCTTGATTCTAAATTAAACAGTAGGTAAAGATTAAAATTCTGATATGGCAAATGAGGATAATTTTACTTTTTTGGGAAACCATGGCGGCCAGCTAAGGAGGCAAGTTGCGGGAGCCCGGAATCCGGAGAGCCAGGCGGTTTGTAACCGCACGATGACATCAAAACGGGAAAGACAGGAAATGGAAAGGAAGCCGGACGGACGGAAAAAATTACATTGATTCTCCGGTTACCTTAGTTTGGTGAATCTTTCGTTTCTTCTGTTTCTCCCGCTTGCTGGCTGCCAGTGGCGGCTGGTGACATTTGAAAGTGGTAGGGCGTAAAAGTTTTGTATGAGTGCCCGGAGGCGATGGAGTGTAGCGAGCAAGTCCAGCCACCATATGGTGGGGTTCGGGGAGACTCGGGGAAAAAAAGAGCAGACAAATGGTGCATTTAAGCAAATTTAAGGAAGCAAGAGAGTTGATAAAGCAATTGTGAAAGTGTAGTTATGAAATAAAGAGATTTCATATGATAATAGTGTAGGTAGCTTAAAAAAAAGCACGCACCTTTAATTCCAGCCACATGCACATCATGTTTTTCCACTTAAACAAGCCTGTTTTACTTTCAAGATGCCCGCGCGTTCCCTTGTGTGCAAGGAATGGGTGCTTCTTTCTCGCACATAGAATATAGATGCCATCACTCTAGTAGAGAGTGGTGGGTGAGAGGAGAGTGAATGTAGATCCAGGAAAGGGGAGCTGGGTGGACAGAGACTTAGAAAGGTAGAGGGATGTAGGAGAAAGGAGAGAGTGTGCAGAGAAAGAAATGGAGCTGGGTGGACAGAGAAAGGTAGAGGGAGTGTTGGGTGAGAGGAGAGAGGGTCGAGAAAGGAAAGGGGAAGCTGGGACAGAGAGATCGAAAGGTAGAGGGAGTGGTGAGTGAGAGAAGAGGGGAAGGAGGAGGTGGTTGAGCAGAGGAGTGAGAGGGAGAGAAATAAGGAGGGAAGTGGTAGAATAACCGAAGGTAGGGGAAGGAGTTGGTGATAAGCATAGAAGGGAAAGAGGATGAAAGGAGGAAACTTGGTGGGAAAGAGGAATGGAGAGAAATGGAGTGTGAGTGTCAGAGAGGACAGAAAGGAAAGGCGGAGTGGTGAGTGAGGCAGTGAGGAGACAGAAGGAGTTGTGAGTGTGAGGAGAGAGAGGGGGGAGAAAAAGGAAAAGGGTTGTGGTGAGTGAGAGAACGAAAAAAGGCAGATGTTGTGGGTGAGAGGCAGAGAGGTGAGGAAGGAAAGGGGGAGTAGTGGTTGAGATGACAGGAATGAGAGGTAGAGGTTTTGGGACAAAACGTAGAGGTAAGCATATTCTGCTATGGTTATCATCTCGTCCCAAGAGGAGCGGTAAGACTCTTGTTCAAAAAAGAGCCCCAAAGCTGCCCCCACCCCCTTCTCAGCTGCTCTGCACCTTCACAGCGGCCTTGTTGGAGTCTTGTTTTCGGGTCTCGTTCGTTTTTGTGCTTGGAGAATAAAACCTGGGGTGGGAATGGGTGGGGTAGGGTGTACTGTGTGGAGAACTTGAAGTCATTGAAAATCGGAATCAGTGGGGTCACTTGTGGCTACCGAGTGATCTATTTCCATGACGAAATTTGCACACTCTTGAAACGCCCCACACAAAAACACACTGATCCTTCCTTTGTGATCGGGATCAGATTGTGTGAAAACCTCTCTCTTGTGAACCGCCCCCGCAGTCTCTTGGGGACAGACCCGGTGAACAAGGGAAATCATTTAAAGAGGCAGACTCATAGAATTCTGAGCGACTTTGTCACTTTGATCTGCATTGAACTCGCGCCCAGTCTCCTTCCAGCAGCGCCTCAAGGCGCTGAGAAGAGGTCCTTTCCTGGGCGTGCTGCTCATTGTTAGAAGGCAAGCAGCGGCCCAAGGTGTTTAATACATTAGAACAAAAACAATCCACATCAAATGACGCGCTTGCTTGGGGATACTGTAAGCCAGCTCAGTGGGTTAACAGGGCTCATCTACTGTATTGTCGTGTTTTGCAGGCTGTTTCAGGATCGCCATTTTTTGCCATTTTTTTTTATTCCTCTCCTATAATAACTTGCATTTAGCTTCAGTTGCTGCAATTTTATAAAGCGTTTCATTACAAAGACGCATATTTATTGCACTTTCACCCTGGAGATGTGAACATCTGTTGCTGTCATTCACAGGTGCACGCCACAAAAAAGACCGCGATATTCACAAGGGATGCATGAATCCGAAATTCAAATTTGGTTCACCCGGAGGGAAGACTAAAGAAACAGGCGAAGCAGGGTCGCAGCTCGTGCCGTCCCCCACGCGGGCTCGCATTTCCAGTCCAACAGCAGGTGCCCGATGTTTGAGCACCTTCCAGTGGCGGCTGGAGACATTCGCGGGGGGTGTCGGGTGGGGTGGTGACGCGCGTGGGTGTGGGAGAGTTTTAAAATAAAAATCCATTCCTACCTGACCAGGCAGTCCCGCGCCGCCTCGCCGGATCCGTTGGCGCCTACCTACTCTCAGGATCACTGCTGGCAAGTGGGTGGCAACCCCTCTCAGCCAATCCTGGCACTGCAAGCAGCGCCAAGATTGGTTGAGGGCCCGGTTACTCTCCGCCCGCCTGCCCATTAGGAGACCGAGGTTTGAGCCTTTGCTCAACCCTCGCTCTCCTAATGGGCATGCGCCAACCTGTGCAGCCACTAGTGCGCATGACTGGGCACGGAGAACATTTCTCCAACCGTCCCCACTCATGCACACTTGTGCATTGTGCACTACTGCTGCATGCCACTGGTGACGTCTGACTGACAATGCATGTCAGTCAACATGACGCCGGACTGCCCACCCCCTTCAGACTCTGAAGGGGGTGGGCGGTCCGACGTCATGCTAACTGACATGATTGTCAGTTCTCCCTCGCATCTCTGAACTTAAGTAAACTGAGAGTTTACTTAAGTTCAGAGATGCCGAGGGAGCAGCTGCGGGCGGGGGGGCAATGCCCCAATGGACGCACCGCGCCTGCTGGCTGCATTGCTTCTCTTGGTTCTTCATCACGAAGGGGGAGCAGCCGTGGTTGAGAGCGGCGTTGGAGCTCCGCAGGGGTAGGCGTGCTGGATCTCCTTTCGGGGCAGAGGAGTTGGAGACGGGCAGAGTAGCACCAGTCCCCTGTTTCCCATTCAGGGTTTACACGCCGAGGGAATCAAATCTGGTAAAGGATTCGAATCAGCGCTTATTGCTCCGGTGTTGGCGCCAGCACTAACAAAAAGTGAACTTTCAATCAAGTTAGGGTCTTTAACTCTGTTATCCCCCAGTGCTTGTTCTAAGAATAAGCAGCATGAGCTCTAAGTTGCGAAGAGGGGGGAGAAAAGGGTTGGAGGAATCCGAGGGGGCCAAGAAGATTTCCAGATATACCTTAAGAAGTACTGGAGCTGTGAACCTCGCGGTTGCAGCTTCAGCAGTGGTAACCCCCAATCATCTAAGTAAAGTAAGTAAAGTAGACACTAATTCAAAGATAGCAGGGGTGCAAAAAGTATCAGACAGTATAAAATCGGTTAATAAGTCCACATCAAAACAAGAGCCTGTAGTTAAAGAGACAGCAACATGAAATAAAATTCAAAATAGATCTATTCTGGAACAAAAGATTAGGGTTACTCCCTCACTCAGAACTTATTTTAAAGTTCTCCAAAAACCATTGTCCTGAGTAACCCCCTTCCAACACTTAGGGGTGGATTCCGATCCGGGTCGGAAGGGCACCGAACGCGATCCGGCCAGAAAAACTACGAGCCGTATGTGTGTTTTCCGCCCGACTCGTACAGCTGTACAAGCGAGCAAGTACGATGCGAGCTACGTGAAATTCACCGACTGAGTCGTTCCTGGGTCCAAACCGCTCTGTACGTCTCGGTCGGAAGCTAACCGTGGTGTGCAATGGATGCGATTTACGACTGAGCCAGTACGATGCATGCATCGGTCAGCCTGTGCGAGCCGGAGTGTCTGGCTAGCAAAATGTCCGGGTGGTTGCCTATGGGGGTCCACGTCAGAACCCATGTCACCCGCAGCCCTATGACTCGGACACAGGGGGAGACCCAAGGGTCCCCCCAACACAGGCATGTATGGTGCGGATGGCAACGACGCATACCCACTGTAGGGGGCGCCCTTGCGCGAGACGTACCCATTCAGTCAATGGGAGCCCATGTACGTGTCGTACGACCGGCTCCCATTGGCTTCTATGGGAGTCCGACAGAACCGAGTCTGGCAGCATACGGCCGCATCGTACTCGCTCAGTCAGACTGAAGGACTCCGGCTCGGTCGGAAAACACTCCGGATCCAGCTCGGTCGGAGTGCTTTCCAAACCGGATCGGAATTGGCACCTTAGTGCTAAGATGGACTCGAGCGCCGAGCAGGGTAGTCAAATTAACAATAGTGCCCAGTCACTACTTCTTGCCTCTGAACATGATATAAATATAAATACGGAGGGCTGGTCAAAAGTCGTGGCACCAAACCATTACCAGGTCTTAGAAATAGAACCCGGTCCTGCTGAGCCCTTTCCTGCCCCCTCGAGCTTCGAGGAAATTGCAATCACCAACGATCTACCTAACGAGGAGATGTTATCGCCCCCAAAATCCTCCGCTAGTGAAGATCCGTCTATTAACACTTTGCTTACAAGTCTTACGATGAAATTAAAAAATCGCTTCGAAATCTCAGAAAATAACCAAAAAGTTATTCAAGATGCCTGTGACAACTTGGGGAGGAAATTTGATGACTTAAGCTCGAGAACGGTGCTTCTCGAAGGGGAAGTAAGGGTCCTTAAGGAAGCATTGGTGGGCAACTCAGCAGAGATAGAGGCACTGAAAAGAAGAGACAGGGAACAGCAGGAGAGGCTCGAGAGATTGGAAAACTTTCAAAGGAGAAATAATTTGAAGTTTTTAAAAATTCCAGAGGGCAAGGAAGGAGACGATATTAAACTTTTTCTAGTGCACTTTATCAAAAAAGAGCTACTTCTGGAAGTGTCAGAGGAGGAGATCAGTAGGGATATCCAGAGGATTCATAGGGACCCGTACAGACCCAATCCAAACAGGTCCAAGCCGAGAAGAATTCTGGTAAACTTTTTTACATTTTCCCTAAGGGAGAAGATCCTATCTTGTGCACTGAATAAAAAAATTATGCAGATCGACGGAGTAAATTTCGAGGTCAGATCAGACGTTTCGAGTGAAACTTCCAATAGGCAATGGGAGTTAGGTAAAATAATTGATCCTCTAAAGAAACTTGCGTCTGTGCAATTGAAATTTCCAGCAATGCTATAGGTAATGCTAAACAATGAGATGCATTCCTTCCGTTTCGTAGAAGAAGTAGACAGCTTTTATCAAGAGCTTTCAGTCAGGATCCTGAAAAGAAATATACCTTTTCCTACTCCTGAGGTGTAACTGGCATAATACCGAGGCTGAGAACCTACAAATAGATTTCCTTCCTGTGTCCCTCTAATTTCCTTTTCTTTTTATTCTCTTATATTGCTCTTCTTTAATTTAGAGTATACACATGTATAATATTAGGCTACTCGGGATGAAGGGCACCCATAGGCCCTTCCTAAATTGATACGTCAGGGAAGGGTTTTCCAGGGGGGAGGGGTATCCGTTGCGGAGCACAGGGTGGGGAGCATAATGTGATGTATGTTTTTCTGTATAAGAATTGTTTCTCTGTTTATTATATGTGTTGAAATTTTAGTAGTTATAAAAATTAAAAATAAACATTATTTATTCGCAGAACAATTGGTGCCACACTTGGTGGACATGTACGGTGAGGCTCATGAACGACAGCGGCTGCCGCAGTCCCTGCGAGAAGCCATGATTATAACCCTCTTAAAACCGGATAAAGACCCCGAATGCTGTGACTCGTATAGGCCATTGTCCTTAATAAATGTCGATAATAAAATACTTGCTAAGCTCATAGCCATGAGGTTACAACCACTTATGACTAAATTGGTGTTGCCGGACCAGTCGGGATTCATCCCGACTAGGTCCACGGTTCATAACACCAGGACGCTATTTGCATTGTCGCACTATTTGATTCCTGATACCAAGGCGGCGGCAGTGCTCCTTGATGCGGCGAAGGCCTTCGATTCCATCGAATGGCCTTACCTGCAAACGATTCTGCAACGCATGGGCTTCCCACTGCTTTTCCTCCAGGGGATACAGTTGCTGTACACGGCACTCACTGCCTGTATTAAGGTCAATAACTACATCTCTGACCCAATACGCATAGCGCGGGGCACGAGGCAGGGCTGCCCGCTGTCGCCCCCGCTTTTTGCATTGGCGTTGGAGCCCTTGGCATGTCAAATTCGGCAAAAACACCACTACTCGGCGCTGCAGTTCCCACAGCGGCCGCTACACATCTCGTTATATGCGGACGACATGGTACTCTATGTCCGTGACCCTGAGCTCAACCTGAACCCCTTGCTGAGGGAATATATCCGATTCGGACGACATTCGGGCCTAAGAATAAACTGGTCTAAATCCCTAATAGTACCGCTAACGGACACCACAAATCCGTGCGACTTGGACTACCCATTGGAGTGGCAGTCGGACCCGGTGAGATACTTGGGTGTCTGGTACCATCGGGATCCGGAAGTGGTGATTCGTACAAACTACGGTAGAACAATTGTGGCATTAGAAGAAAAAGTAGAGCGATGGATTCAGTTGCCATTGTCCCTGGCGGACCGCTTAGCTGTGGTAAAGATGGTCATACTGCCGAAGTTGTTGTATTTATTTAACAATATTCCGATTCAACCCCCGCTCGAGGTGTTCCGTAGGATATCCACCCTAGTTCTTCGCCTGGTATGGGCAGGCAGACACGCTAGAATCGGAATGCGTGCTCTTACGCTACCTTATGCCAAAGGGGGATTTAGGGTCCCTGACTTCTTCTTGTATTATTTATGCGCGCAGGCCCAGCATGCCCACGTGTGGTACCACCCAGTTCCTTATTTGACACATGCAGCGATAGAAGAGGGAGATGCACACCCGATACCTTTAGACGCCATCCTACCCCACCAAAGACCCCCATTACATAATCGTGATATCAACACTATTGACGCAACCATTAAAGCGTGGAAAATCATGGGCAGGAAGGCGGGCAAACTGCCACTGTATGCACCGGCGATGCCGATACACCATCATCCGGAACTGTCGGTCACTTGGGAGGAGGTGGGTATGGGACTGCTTAGACAGGTGGGGCTTGTCACAATGGGTGACCTCTATGAGCAGGGGGCTTTTAGACCACTCACAGACCTGACATTTATAAGTAATCAAACACTACTATTCCAATTCACATATCATCGGCTACAGGGAGCACTGAAAGCGCTGTACCCGTCACACCCAGAGGAGCCACCGGCGATGGCTACATTGCAACTGCTGATCACGACTGACACGGCCACACATATGGTTTCGAGACTATACACCTCACTGCAAGAGGACATAGCGGGAAATACAGATGATGCGAAGGGTAAATGGAGCAGTGACTTGGAAGAGCCTTTGACGGAGGAAGAGTGGGCTACAGCCTGCTCCCTCACTGGTATGCTAACACCTAATGGAGGCCTGCGTATAATACATTACAAATACTTACATCGCACATATTACACCCCAGAAAAACTTTACAAATATGGGCTGCGGGCGGATTCCAGATGTTGCCGATGTGGGAGGGACAACGCAGATTTCGCACATTTGGCATGGTACTGCAGTGAGATAGCTGGTTACTGGGTGGAGGTCACACAGACGGTGGGGAAAATGGTAGAGGCGACAATAAAATGTGACATTAAAACCTGTCTGCTGGGACTGATACCGGGGATAAGGGCGAATAAGAGAAAATTATGTGCGGTGGCATTGCTAATGGCCAAGAGAAGGGTGTCGTTGTGCTGGGGCGGAAGAAGGGCACCTCAGACTAGACAATGGCTACAGGATTTGACATACTGTAAAGAAACGTTATAAACGTACGAGGAGGAGCTACCAATGGGCTCTCGGCCCAGAGACTACTGGCACTACCTGGTGCAATACTTGCAAGCTTACCCGATTGCCTAAATGTAGATGTATGCTGGAATTGTACTTACGGAGATCCACAGCCTTGGGACACTCTCGTTCAAAAGTGGATGACGAATGTTGTTGCGCCACAGTATGTATGTTTCAGATCTGTTGACATTGTATGTCATTGTATTGGTATTAAAATGTCAATAAAAAAAAAAAAATAATAAAAATAAACATTATTTGAATTTTGCGTTTTTAGCTCTTTAGCAGGTTGTGGGTTTATAGGGGACTAGGGTGGGAAGTAATTTAATTATATAGATTTATTGATTATTTTTAGTAGTTATTATATTTTTTATTTGAAATTTGTGTTTTTAGTTCCGTAGCGGGATGTGGGTTTATAGGGAATAGGGTGGGAAGTAACTTGATTATATTACATGTATTGAATAATTTTTATTTATTCACATTTGTTTAATTAAGATGTTATAGTGTTTAATGTGTAAACTAATTTGTTATTAATTATTTCATAATTAGTTGCTAATTAATTTTAAATAACGAATTGGCAAATAATTATGTGAATTGTGTAATTAATTGTAGGTGTGTGTAGTGGTGTTTATAGGTGAAAATGGAGGGAAGTAATTTATTTTGAATTAATGAATTAATAATTAGTTATTAATGCATTTTGATTAATTAATTAGTAGCTAATGATGGTAATTGTGTAATTAATTTCAGGTGTGTGTTGTGGATTTTATAGGAATCAATGTTAGGAAGGGTGGGAAGTAATTTATTTTTTATTGATGAATTACTAATTAGTTGTTAATTAATTTAAATTAATTCGTAATTAGTTATGGTAATTGTGTAATTAATTTTAGGTGTGTGTTGTGGCTATTATACTGTTGAAGAATGTGTACTCAATAATGTTTATTATTTTTTTATTATTCATATTTTTTTAATTCATTATTAATTATGTTAATTGTGGAAGTAAATTTAAACAAAAATGTCTTTTTTATTGGTGTGGTGTTACAGGGTAGGAAATAAAATAGATACATTTATATTTGAAATAATTTGTTTGTTTGTTAATATTTGCTCCTTTTAAATAAATATTGTTTTTAAATGTATTTTTTAATTCATTTTATATAATATTTGTAACTTTTTTATACGTAATTAATATTGTAATATGTGCTCTTTAAATATGTTTAAAATATTTGAAAGTATATTTTTAAAATATTGTTTATTTTATTAAGAATATATGTATATATATTTTTTTTTAAATGTTATCAGTAATTTTTGTTTCTCTGCTATCCAACACTCTCCCTACTGTTGTGCTCAGGGGAGTGGGAAGAGTAATTTTTACCCCTCCGCTATCCAATACTTTCCCTACTGTTGCACTCACTGGAGTGGGAATAGTAATTTTTACCCCGCCACTATTCAAAACTTTCCCTACAGTTACACTCACTGGAGTGGGAATAGTAATTTTTGCCCCTCCGCTATACAGCACTTTCCCTACTGTTGCACTCACTGGAGTGGGAAAAGTAATTTTTAACCCTCCGCTATCCAGCATTTTCCCTACTGTTGGACTCACTAGAGTGGGAATTGTAATTTTTACTCCTTCACTATCCAGCAATTTTCCTACTGTTGCAATCACTGGAGTGGGAATAGTAAATGTAATCTTTCTGCTATCCAACATTTACCCTACTTTTGCACAGATTGGAGTAAGTATAATAAATTTTACCCTTCCACTATCCAACACTTCCCCTACTGTTGCACTCTTTGAAGTGGGAATAGTAATTTTTACCCCTCCGCTATCCAACACCTTACCTACTGTTGTATTCAGTGGAGTTGGAATAGTAAATTTAATTATTCCACTATCCAACATTTTCCCTACTGTTTACTATTTATTGTATTGCTAAATATATGTTTTAATTTCTTAATAGTTTAATGTTTTAATTCATTATAGTATGTTGTTTTTAATTTTAGATTATTGATATAGGTATATATTTTATTTTTATATAATTTAAAAGTTTAATAATTAAATAAAGCAAAAGTTAATACATTATTTTAAAGTAAATGTATGTCTATGTATAAATTATTATGTTTGTGTCTTTATATTTTTTTATTATGTTTATTTTTTATATTTAGTTAAAATGTATATTAAATTGAATTTATTGTGTTAAAGATAATATTAATATTTTATATATATTATTTAATTTATGTATATTTTTAAATTTATATTTTGTACATATATGTTTTTAATTTCAATATTTTTGATTCAATATTTTTGTACTTATCTGTTTAAGTATAGGAAGTCGATATTTTTGCAATCTGTGCAGGCACTGCACAGATTGTATAGTCGTGCCTCCTCTCTATATGCTCCCTCTGTGGGATCACCTAGCAATACCCAGTTCTATTAATCATACCTGCTTCGCCTAAAAATTCACTACTATGCATGACTTCCTCGAGCGCCACTACCCACCATCCGCGCTTCGGGCTACTTTCACACGCATGCGCGTCACACCGAGTGCAGCACTGTCATGCATTTACATCCGCGCATGCGCGGAAGCACGACGCTGCTCCTACACGCATGCGCACCACAGCCAGTGACGCCCGAGCTAGCCAGCACGAATGCACGTACTCAATGGCGCTCCTCCCTACTTAACCTCCTCCCTCCCCGGGGTCCGTCAGCATCCGGGACTTCGGGAGACCACAGTAGGTGCAAGGCGATGGCAGCTTCACAATCAAGTAAGGTGTCTCCTATTTGCTCTAGCAGGATACGAGCCCATTCCTGCCAACCACGCTCTTTTAACCTGTTCCTTTTACCTACAGTTCGTTTGTAAGAAGCGCCCCCCTCCCGCTTCCTGCACAGCGCAGTCACTCAGCCATAGTGTAATTACCATTCTTCTTTTGTTACTTTTTGCGCATTGTCTGTTTTTAGTCTGTGCCCAGTCATCTTCCACAGCGCTTAGAGGCTCCATGCAGCCCCTCACTTTTAGCGCACCCTGGGCCACTCATTGTGTACATTCCTCATTCTGAGGATCCGCAATCATTACCAGCAATATCACTTGGCGGCTGTTTGTATGACTTCCACGTATAGCCCCACATAGTGCCGCGGCATTTACCACTTGGCACCCGTAGTCCACAGAACGTTTTTACGCATCATCTAGCACTACTAATGGTCTTGCCTCCGCTCCTCTGCATAGCAGCATGATACACTTCATAGGTATGTGTGTCACTTACGGTACGCTCATTGAAGACAGGTTTGATATCTCACGGCACAAAAAAACCTACCAGTATGTCGCCTGCCATTCAGTGCATCAAATGTTAAATATGTATTGTGTGCTGTCTTGTTTTTCCTTCCACAGGTTTGCGCCAAGTGTCCGCTAATGTGTTGACACCGCGTTCCACACACCTTAGCGAGTGTGTAGGTAACCCTATTTTTGATTTTTTTCACCACGTGGCACTACACCTTTTGCCACTCACTCCTCACTGGTCCTGATGAAAGCTCCTCATTACTTTTACTAGAGAGCTGAAACATGTAGACCCACCACTTAGTCAACTAATAGATAATTACTTCTCCATTTAGTTGCACCACATAGCCTTTTAACCAATACCCTGAGCCGCCAATAATACATTTTTCTATGGTAAGGATCCTCAACGGTATTTTTTAAATTTTCACCACATCACACTTTTGCACTACACCAGCTCCGCTGTAGTCAGGCGTCGCAGCACAACCGGGAGGCACTCGGCCACCCGGTTGGGGCCCCGATGATGAAGCATGACACCAACCAGGTTGGTGTGTGAGGGGTCTTTTAACCCACTTGGTGGGTTCCCAAACATTTGCTTCATTTGACCGTACCATACCACACTGGGCGTGTCCTCTTTTGATTAAGCACATCTATATTTTATACTTCAATATTTTGTCAGTGAACCATTTTTTAATTCTATTTCCTAACTATAACGGCCCTGTAATCTTTTTTTTTTTCAGTGAATGTTAAAGGTTTTTTTAAATTCTGTTTCCTAACTATAATGTCCCTGTAACCTTTGTTGTTTTCATTGGATTTCTGAGGTTTTTTAAAAATTGTTTTTCATAACTGTAACCTGTAACCTTTAACAGTGGGTATGTGAACACATGTGTGGGTCTTTTAGTGGGCATATAAGTGTCTCAGTGGGTTTGGGAATGGGTGCAAGAGTCTCTTAGTGGGTTTGTGAGTGGGTGCATGAGTCTCTGAGTAGGTATAAGTGAGTGGGTGTGTTAGTGTTTGAGTGGGTCTGTCAGTTGGTGTATGAGTATCTCAGTTGGTCTGTAAATAGGTGTAAGAGTGTTTGACCGGGACTGTGAGTGGGTCAGTGAGTGAGTCAGTGAGTGTACGCATGAGTCTCTGAGGGGATCAGTGAATGCATGAGTCTCTGAGTGGGTCTGTGGTGCATGCATGAGTCTCTTAATGGGTCTGTAAGTGGGTGTGTAAGTGTATGATTGGGTCTGTGAGCATGTACATTAGTGTCTAGTGGGTCAGTGAGCATGTGCGTGACTCTGATTGGGTCTGTGAGTACATGTGTCAGTGTATAAGTGGGTCAATGAGCGTGTGCATGAGCCTCTGAATAGGTCTGTGAGTGGGTACATGAGTGTCTGAGTAGGTCAGTGAGTAGGTGTATGAGTGTCTGAGTGTGTCTGTGAGAAGCTGCATAAGTGTTTGACAGGATGTGTGAGTGTATGCATGAGTCTTTGATTATGTAAGTGAGTGCAAGAGTGCCTCTGTGGATGTATGAGTGAGTGTGTTAGTGTCACACTGGCTCTGTGAGTGGGTGCATGAGTGTCTGAGTGGGTCTGTGACTGGGTATGTAAGTCTGAGAGTGGGTGCATGAGTCTCTGAGTGGGTCCATGAATGAGTGCATGAGCATGTGAGTAGATCTGTGAGTGGGTGCATGAGTTTTTGAGTGGATCTGAGAGTGGGTGTATCGGTCTCCGAGTGTGTCTGTGAGTGGCTGTAGGAGTGGGTCTGTCAGTGGGTGATTGAGTGCCTGAGTAAGTCTGTGAGTGGGTGCATGAGTGTCTGAATCGATCTGTGAGTGGGTATATGAGTATATGAATTGATCTGTGAGTGGCTGCATTAGTGTTTGAGTGGGTCTGTGAGTAAGTGCATGAGTCTCTCAGTGGGACTGTAAATGAGTATAAGAGCATCTTACCTGGGACTGTGAGTAGGTACATGTTCATCTGAGCGGCTCAGTGAGTGTGTTCTATAGTGCCCTCAGGGGATAAAAACACAGATTTCACACAATTTCCCCCAGGTGAGGGCCGGCCTGGAAACACAAAGGTTGAGTCTCTCAGTGGGTCTGTAAATGGGTGTAAGAGCATCTGACCTGGGACTGTGAGCAGGTGCATGAGCATCTGAGTGGTTCAGTGAGTGTGTTCTATAGTGCCCCAGGGGAAAAAAACACAGATTTCACACAATTTTCCCCGGTTGGGGGCCAGCCTGGAAACACAAAGGCTGACCACCCCCCTTGTGGTGTCCCTGCTGGTCTAGTGGGACCCAGTGGGATCCTGCTCGTGGATCGTGGTGTGCCATGATCCACAAGCAGGAATCCGTTTCCAGCAATGCCTCCCACAAACATGGGGGGGGCATCTAAAATCCTGCAAAACCCCACCGGACTCATGAGCAGCCTTTACCTGCTCTTTGTAGGCGGTCCATTGGGGGTTTGTAACATCAGTGTGCTTTGTGGTGTGCTGATGTGATAGATGGGCGGTATGGGGGTCAAGGAGGGATGCAGAAGCAATTCCATGCCTCTCATGAGCATTCTTTAAAGCCCTCCCCATTGTCGGCCAATGGCCATTTGAGGCACCAGGGTGGGTGTATGTGTGTCAGCCATTGGCCGACACACACACTTAACTGGTTAAGGCTCTAAATTGTAAAATGCATTAGAGGTGGGTGAATGAGTGTTATTGTGTTGGGATGTTTGTGATAGGTGTTGATGATAATAGAAAATTTAAGTGTAAAGTGGAGTAGGATGTATATTTTTTGTGTAGTCATCGGGGTGGCAGTTTGTTTCTATTTTGTGATAATTGTAGTATGGAATTGTGAATGTGAGAGATTTTGATGTGCTGATGTGTATGCTATGTTTTGTGTTTGTGGACGAGTGAGATGAGCTATTGATTTAGTGAGTATTTATGAAGGATTTGGATGTAAAGTACTGTTGGCGAATGGAAGTTGAATGGTGAAGGGGTGGTGATGTGCCCTGGAGGAGGGTGTATGTGGTGTGTAAAAGGGGATGGACAGGGAATATGAGCGTTCATATTAGATTTGGTAGCAGGAAGAGGTAATATGTGTGGCGGAGTGGAGTGCAAGGTTAGTTTGGTTTTGTATTTTTGATAAAAGAAGAGGAGGGTGTTGTTTGTGGATGATATGAGAGAGAGAGAGGGTTGAGTATAGGATTGGTAGGGATGGGTTGAGATCGGTTAGGATTAAGTAGAGGGTGGAGCTGGTTTCCATATGAACAGAGAGTTTGGGTTTGAAGGGATTAAGGTTATGACTAATGGGGGTTTGTGTTGTGTTGCTAATATGTGTATTTGATAGTGGCATAGGACAGAATGGTGGTTTGTGTGAGGGTTAGGGGGCCATATTGTAGTAGTAGGGGTAGAAGGGTGTACAGATGCAGTTTGCAGGGTTTTGTATTGGTTGCTGAGACTCTAAAATGTAGATCGATTTTCTTTATTATAAATGTGTAGTGTGCATTTGCTAAACTGTGTTGTTATGTTTGAGGATGTGGCTGGCTTAAGGTGGTGGCCAGTAAATTAATTTTGTTTTACAAAAAGAGCAGCATCTCTGGCCCTAAGCCTGGCCCACCAAGTTCCAGCTCAAACACCTAGAACCATTGTGAGTTTCAGATCAAACCCCTATAACCAATGTGAGCCCTAGCAATAAACCCAAGAGTCCATAGGAGCCCTATTCCATAACTGTAGAGCCAATGGGAGCCCTAGCCCATAACCGTAAAGCCAATTGGAGTCCTAGCCCTAAACCTTAGAGCCAATGGGAACCCAAGGCCTAAACCCTAGATCCAATGGGACCCTTATCAATATTAACCAAGGGAGAGTTAGATGCACACAGAATGGCCTTCGCGTCGTAAAGTAACTTAGCAGTCCAGGGTGCTAGGGGGAAACCTTCTGGGGCCTGTGCACCTGGGTGGTCGTGCACCTTCGTTGCGAGGCCAAACAGGTAGAGACTTCCTCTCTTGACATTTTGTGTGTCTTTCTGTCCTTTCCCACCTTAACTAGGATTGCCTTAATTAATGTTTATTCACCACCAGTCTGCCATGGGCAAGTTTCCCCTACTCTTGACCATCTGACCTCTTTTCTCCCAACTATACCGGAGAACTATTGGGTCATTATAGGTGGGGATTTTAACTACCAATTCAAGCCCTTGAATGGCCTGTCCATAAGTATTACAAGTGAGGAGGATTTAGT
Source organism: Triturus cristatus (assembly GCF_964204655.1). NCBI lineage: Eukaryota > Metazoa > Chordata > Amphibia > Caudata > Salamandridae > Triturus > Triturus cristatus. The sequence continues at coordinate 1,530,841,414 of NC_140590.1, read as the reverse complement.
TTGGGCAATCCCAGATACATTCTACCAACACGGGCATGGACCCCCCTTGGTTCTACAAATGAATGCACCCTCACTAAGTCACTCATTGAGGGCTTGTAATGGTCGATTTGTATCTGATAGTCCTGGGAATTTTACCTTTAACAGACCCGGGTAGGCATCGATCATAGATTATATTCTGGTAGATGTTAGATCATGGTATAGCGTCCTCAACTTTAAGGTCACCTCTTGCTACGAGAGTAACCACAATGACTGGTTTTAGATGCATCCTTGCCGCTAGCTAAAGGTCATCTCAGCACACCATTAAAATCTGATTCTGGCTTAGTATTGGCCAATGGAGGGAGGAGAGTACGCTGGGGGGAATTTGTACAAGTGGCCTCCCTATACCAACAAATCGTTCCCTTTCTCGAAGCTGCGTCCCAACTCTTTGCGACCAGCGGCACTTTAACTTCTCAAACCAGAATCACAAATAACCATCAGGATTTGCTTTCTGTCCTGGCACCCTTTTTTCTAGTAGCAAAAGGCATAATCTGAATTCTAAGCCAAGGCACACATGGTTTAACAAACACTGCAAGATAGCTAAGCAAGCCCTTTTAACCTCCATCAGACCCAACGATAGGCCAGAATGTAAGGAAGCTAGGGAATACTATAAAAATACTGTAGCCAGTGCGAAAAGCAACTGGGAAAGTGAACACTGGGATGCAATTAAAATAGCGCTAGATAGTCATGACACGAGGGCCTTTTGGAATTTAATTAACACAGGTAAATCTGAAGGTAAATTGCACCTAATCTAGGGGAAGAAGTCTGGAGAGCTCATTTTAAATATTTGTACACCAGGACAACTGAGGAAGCTGGATGGGTGGAAACAAACACTATTGATCTGGAGTCGCCAAATAAAGAGGTCCCACCCTGTTCAATGAAGGAGGTCACACAGGCACTGGGCAAGTTACTACCAGCTTAGTAGCCAGGGCTGGACAAGATTCCTGGCGACCTTTTTCGCTCCGAGCTGTCAGTTTGGGCACCATACTTGTAGTCACTTTTTAACGCCATTTTGCAGGGCATGGCGCTGCCCTCCACTTGGGCAGGGGCAGAAATGATCCCAATTTATAAAAAGGGTTCACCTCTTAATCCAGCCAACTATCGCCCCATAAGTCTTTTAGACGTTAGCCAAAAACATTTTGCACGCGTCCTCTTGGGGCGATTGAATCTTGGATAGAAGAGAGTAATGTTTTAACACCTCTACAAGCAGGGTTCAGGGCTAACATCTCTACTATTGACCAGATCTTTAGATTACAACTCATCTACTGGAAAACTGTGGTTCTAGATTGTGGCAGCCTCTACCTCACATTTGTGGATCTTAAATCTGCTTTTGATTTAGTTCAGAGGGATCAATTGTGGGGCATACTTCTGGACCTGGGAGTTCCAGAGTATCTCTGCTACCAGTTGAAACGTCTTCACCAAGATAATTATGCACGGATAAGATATGGCAAAAATTGTGAACTTTCTGCCCCTTTCCCTGTAGAGAAAGGGGTGCGCCAAGGATGTGTTCTGGCCCGACACTCTTTTCCCTTTTCATAAACGGCCTAATAGAATCCCTGCTGGCTGGAAAAGAGGTTAGCAAACTTCAAAATTCCAGCTCTTCTGTTAGCGGATCACACGCTGTTCTTTCCAAATCACCTATGGGTATGCAAAGGGTTCTTGATGTATTCAGCGTTTTTTGCAAAAGCCGGGGATTAGAGATAATTTTACAAAAAAACAAGTATATGGTTTTTAAAGCAAACGCCACAAACTTCCCAAATCCCCAACTAGATGGAAGAGCCCTAGAGAAGGTGTCTATATTTGATCATCTCGGGATCACACTAACCGATAAAATGGAATGGGGGACACAAATAAAGAAAGCTAGTTTAAAATTTACCCAGTCTACAGGAGATATCATAAAAGTTTACAAGAGCTGCACGCACAAAGTTATAGGCCCTGTAGCAGAAATTTAAAAGACGCAGGCAAGGGGTGCTGCCCTGTATGGGGTAGAATTATGGGGCCACTGTTCACCCACCTCTCTATCAGTGACAGAGAATTCATTTCTCAGGTAATTGCTGGGTCTTCCTACTAGCGCTCCATTAACACCTCTTAGGATGGACCTAGGGATCAGCCCTATAGCAGATGTAGCCTCTTCTAGACCTTTCCTATATTGGCGACGCATTTGGAGTACCCCCGAACTAGCCGAATATAAAGAGGAGTTGAAGGATGTTATGAGGCTACAAGATGTGGGGAAACTTCCCTGGCTAGCCTATATTAGGAACACTTGCCAGGCTCTGGGGAGGGTAAACATGTGGACATCTGCAGGAGACACTCCTCGAGACCCATAGAGATTGTAAACTGGCCCAAGTATGGCGGGGGACCAAGCTTGGATGCCTAGCTTCCAGGTTCTTGGAAATAAAACAGCAATATAGGCTAGAACCGGCGCTAGATTATATTCAACAGCCTCTAGCAAAGAAGCTTTATTTCCAATTTAGACATGGGGTGCTCCCGCTTGGGTAATTTACTAATAAGTGGCAGGGCTCCCACACTCTAGATTGTCCTAGGTGTGACCAAGCAGAGGAAACTGAAATGCACGTACTTTTCTTCTGCCCCCCTATGGAAAGTCAAGGTCTCGGTGGATGCTACAATTGTGTAGGAACATGGGGACTAGACATTATACCGAGGTGTTTAGGCTTTTTTAATATGACACTGATATGCCTATTGTGTTCTCTAGCTCGCAGATTTTATACTCCATGTGGTACACTCGCAGAGTTATTCTAACGAAAGACCCTACAGGAAATTCTTAGACTTACAGCAATTATTAGTTATGCTATGTTATGCACCTTTTAGAACAATGTGGTATGTACATACTCTTTCACATGTCGACCCCCAACCCGATCTACCACCATCAGGTGTTTTATAATTCCTATAATTTTATTTATTTTAAATCGGCATCTCTATTATTCTTTCTACAGCATTTATAAGACAAGAAAAAAGTTTTTTAGTACCAAATAAGGTGTTTTAATTCTTAACGAAACAGTCATTTGTTACAGCACGTGTTATTGCTGCTCACTACGCGTTGAATGTAGAAATGATGTATTTTATGCACATTGCACAATCTCCTGCTGCTGAACACTGAGCAGGCTTGGGTTGCTAACTTAAGAATGCAGTCAAGATTTGTATACTTATGGTGATCTTAGAAAAAAAAAGGGAAACAAAGTATATAGTTTTGAAAATGACGTGCTGTATTTCGCTAAAATGTATCGTATTGTTTTATATGCTTTTATGGCCTGCATGGCCGAAATAAAGATTTTTTGACTGACTGACTGACTGAATATTAACCAATCACAGCCCTAACCCGGTCTATCCATCAAAATACTAACTCTAAGCCCTAAACCCAATATAAACCCTAGCTCTAGAAGCTAATCCGAAACCCTAGTTCTATCAACAAACCTGAATACTAACCCTAGCCCTAGGTCCAATACAGACCCTAGCAACCAATCACATCCCTGTCAGCCAATCATAATATTAACCCGAAGCCCTAGGACCAATACAAACCCTAGCCTTAGTGACCACTCAGAACGCAAATGCAGCAACCAATAGGAAGCTTATTTCAATAGCATGTGCTCCTACCACTCATTTATATATAGATATATTATATACTTACATAAGATAACAAAAGATGAACACAAACATAACTAATAGCACACAACCATAGCATACATATAACATAACACCAATATAATATGCACATAACGCAATATGAATATAATATTTTATTTGCAGAGACTGAGCCTTTGCTTAGCTATTATTTACATGTAGCATGGAAGAAGATGCAGCACACTCAACAAAACGTCCTAATGAGTGAGCAATATCCACTAAACCCTTTGCTTTAAAGGCAATAAACAAAGCATCTCTTTTGTGCAGAGTGCATTTTAAGTGCTTGTTTTTCACAAGCAGTGACTTATTTACCCTTCTTATATTTTAGTCATTTTCATACATCAATAATAGGCTTTTGGACCTTTTTGCTTCCATATATATTTTTTCTTTTCAGATTTATCCAAAAATGACGATTCATATTTAATTTGTTCTGAAACTCAACGCACCCTAATGGCACTTAAAAAGAACAATTCCATCTGTATCACCCACACACAAAATCTAATCGGATCTAATTTCAGACGTTTCACATGTAATTGCACCATTCTTGAAGTTAATGCTGGTGTGTTTCCTCTCAGGTTTATAGCAACTCAAATATTTTTGGGTGTCAGTCTGGATTTATTTCAACCTCCTTTAGGAATGAATTAGATATTTAGATCAAATGCATTTTAATGTGGACCCATCGTGACATTCTGGCCCACATATACTAGTTTATCACACATCGCAGTGCAGCAGCCACAAATGCTGTGCTGAGCTGTGTGAGGAGACAGAAGGAGAGCGCCATATTTACAGAAATATGGCACTCTCCTCCTCTCTCCCTAATGGTGGCACAGAAATGTGATGCTGTGTGACACAAATGCACCTTTGCTCCGTAGTGCAAGGGTGTCTCCATGAGTCTAGCATAGGTTTTGTACTGGAAGGATACCCTTCCAATGAAAAAATACTACGAGGCATATTTACAAGCCCTGTGAGCCACTGGTATGTCACTTTTTGTGATGGTCTGGTGACACACAGTTCTTAGCCATATCTTCAAGGCCACATAAAGCCACCCTGCATGGCTTTTCACAGCTTTGAAGATAAGGAATGAGGCAATGCAGCGCAAGTCGCTGACATGCCTTACTCTTTGTGAAAGAGGCATTCAATAGGTGTTGCTGTGGGTGATCCCACTCAACACCCATGGCATTTGACACTGCCCCCGATTTACAGCAGCTCGTAAACCTGGGGCAGTGCTAAAACCTTGCGCCTCCCTAAGCAGACGAAATGAGGAGAAATGTTTAAATTTCTCCTCCTGATTTTCCTCTTTCCATGTGTGCTACATTCTGCAGCACACATAGAGCGAGGAAAATGCCTCTCATGATTGTGTTTGTGCAGGAAGGTGCCCCTTCCTGCACAAAAACATTTTGCCAACAACACAGACACCCTTGCAATATGGTGTAAAGGTGCCTGCATTGGCTCACGGTTGCTTATTGTGTGCCAGCACTGGCTGAATGGACAGAAATGTACAGTATTTTGTAAATACTTGTAAATACGGTGCATTCCTGTCCTTTCAAATTGGCGTAGGGCAACGCAGCAAAATGACTTACGCCACTTCTTTGTAAATATGCCACTATATCTTAGACTAACTTTAAACCTTTTCCCACTTTGAATGTGTGCTGTACAGTGCATCACACATACAAAGTCGGAAAAGAAGGAAATTCAACATCAGCACAGTTTTTTGCTGCAAAACTCTGTCTGCTTCTTTAAGTAAATAGGGTTTTTCCTCAAAAACCTTGGGGCATAGTTACAAAGAATAGGCATAGAGCAGCGTTGCAGGTCATTTTGCTGTGCTGCTGTATGAGCTGTGGTACAGGAAGGTGCCCTCTTCCTGTATAAAAACAATCCTGCCAACAACACAGACACCCTTACACCTTTGTGCAAGAGAGGCTGCATTGGTGCTAGGCACCAAATTGAGCACAAGTACTGGCTGGAAGGACAGGAATGCACAGTATCTTGTAAATACAGTGCATTCCTGCCCTTTGAAATTGCTTTAGGGCAGCACAGCAAAAATACTGGAAGCACTGCCATATACAAATTTTTTGTAAATATGCCCTTTAGGGCCTCATTTACAAGGAATTGGCATAGGGCAGCGCCACAAGTCTTTTTGCTTCGCTGCCCTATGCCAATGTGAAAGGGCAGGGATGCACCATATTTATGAAATACAGTGCATTCCTGTCCTTTCCCCCATGCTGGTTTCCTGCATAGCACCAACTGGGGCACCTTTGCACCATGGTGCAAAGGGTTTCTCCGTTGCGCGCAGCATTGCTTTTGTGCAGGAAGGGGAACCTTCCCGCACAAAAACAATCCCAAGAGGCATTTTCTTTGTTCTGTGTTTGCTGTAGAATGCAGCACACATGGAAAGAGGAAAAAACTAGAAGAAATGAAAACATTTCTCCTTGTTACGCCTGCTCTGGGGAGGCAAAAGGTTTGGTGCTGTCCCAGGTTTACGCGATTTTGTCAATCTGGGGCAGCATCAAAATCCATGAGTGTTATGTGGTAACACTCACCCCAATGCCTAGGGAATTACTCCATGAGATAGAGTAAGGCAACACAGTGCTTTGCGTTCCCTTGGCTTACTCCATAACTATAAGGCCATGCAAAGCCACGCAGGGTGGCTGCGTTGCCTCATAGGTATGAGTGAGAGGACTGTGCCACCGGAGTGTCAAAAAACAGTGACGCTCCAGGTGCAGAGCCTCTTGTAAATAAGCCCCTTAGGCTTAAGGGAAGCCAGTAAATCACTCCCCTGTTCCAGCCTGGGATCTTCTTCTCGTTCTCAATCACCTATGGGGAAAGTCGTTTTGAGCCCTGGATCCTGTCAGTCTTAACTTTCTGATGTACAAAGTTATTTTCCTGGTTGCCATCACCTCCGGTAAGAGATTGGGTAAGATTTAGGCCCTACTTTCCAATGATATTTTTATAAGCTTTTTTTTCGGACAAAGTGGTTGTCAAGCTGAAACACACCTTTATTGCCCAAACCATCAACATCTTTTAATTGTTTACAGGACTTGGTTCTTCCTGTTTTTCCCCTTGTTCCATCAACAAACCAGGAGAGATTATGGCATACTCTTGATTTCCATAGAGCACTTTATTATTTACCTAAACAAAACTAAATCTTTAAGACAAGCAGATGCCCCTTTTGTTACCGTGGGTCTTGGGGGAAGGGCCCTAAGCCTTCGACCTCATCTTTCCATAGGTGGGTAAAGGTGGCTGTCTTCCTGCGGAGGATACTTCTTTGTACAACACTACAGGTTAGGTCCACTAGAAGTTTTTCCTTGACTTGGGTATCTTTAAAAGACATTTGTAGCTGCGGTTTCTCTTCATAGGCGGAGTGTCACCCCCACCTGCGCATGCAATGGTAAACACAGAATAAATAAAAGGTCTTTCCATTTTATTATTCTGTGTGGTTTCGGCCTTAACTGCTGGAGTATGAGGGTGGGGTGGGGCAGATTCCTGCATATTGCATGTCTCCCAAGGTTCACTGCACATGTCAAATTGGCCGTCTGTCTACAGTCGGCCTATCCAAAATGCGCTCTTCAGACCCAGCAAACCCAGGGCTGGAAAACAGCCGGGGGATTGCTGACAGAGGCCACCAGCCTCAAAATGAGTACTGGGTTAGCCTGCTACAACCAATTTTTGAAACATTCCCAGGTTTACAAATCCTTGTAAATTTGGGAATGTGTCAGAATCCATGGGTGTTGTTTGGGAACACCCACCGCAATGCCCATGGAATGCCTCTTTGACACAGAGTAAGGCAACGCAGTGACTTGCGCTGCTTTGCCTCAGTCCATATCTACGAGGCATGAAAAGCCACGCAATTGCTTTGCGCAGCTTCATAGATATGGGTCTGCACTCTGTGCTGCTGGTGTGTCAAAAAAGTGGTGCACCAGATGTGTAATGGGATTGCAAATAAGTCCCCAATTGTGACAAAGGTATCATGGTAAAGTGTATTTTTCAGATATGAAATTTTCCATCATGCATTCCTGTGGAAACAATTTCTAGCAGGTGGAAGGAAACAGCTAGTCGCATGACAGTGAGAGTAAAATCCTCCTCTTGGCTGATCCAAGATGTAAGTGTTTAATATCTCAAGCCTACAGCTGAAGGGGAATTAACAAAGCAAGTCGATGGTTTGAAAGGGACTGACCCCAATCCCCCTCGCTGTGCACTGAACACAAGAAGTTAGTTTTACCATACTTGAAAGGAGCGATCAGAAGTGATAGCCCTGCATCACATCTAAGAGAGAATAATGGTCACTCAAAAGGTCAGTATTAGATAGGCTGGCTCTGACTACCACTAGTTTCTGGAACCAGCCAGTAGATGTACTTTCAACCTGACACAAAGGCAAACTGAATCAGAAGGATTTTGGCATTCAAAGCATCAAACGAGAATGAACATATTACTAAACCAAGTGGCAATGGCTCCTGGAGGAATCAGCTTTGAAACACTACTCGACACTTTGGGGTCTGTTGATGTACTGTGACTGGGCAGGACCAATGTTTTTCGGTATCAAATCATCTGTGTTTTTCCATATAGGTTTGAAGTTGATAAACAACAGACTTTGTGATATGATTACAGCAATAAATACTTGGGGGTCTATTTTGTATTTATGAGCTGGTTTGCGTCACTCTTACAAAATGCAACGTGGTGCAGGATCTACACAAATCTTGCATGGGATTTATGAAGCCTTGCAAGGCTACTTTGCTGGGTCCTGAGTGGCTCCATAAATTTGGAATAAGGCAATGCAGCACAACTGGCCACGTTGCCTTACTCTGCCGTGGGAAGGCATTCCATGGGTGTTGTAGGGGTGGTCCTATGTAACTTCCATGGTTGTTGATGCATTCCTAGATTTACAAGAACTGGTAGACCTAGGAATTCACCAAAAAGATAGGCCTTCTCAGTTAAGGTGTAGCGAGGAGAAACATCTTTATTTCCCTTTGTGGCTTCCTCATTCCATGCGTGCTGCATTCTGTGGCACACATAGAAAGAAGAATATGCCACTCAGGATTGGTGCACCTTCCTGCACAAAAACAATCCTGCATGTAACATAGGCACCCTTGGACCATGGTGTAAAGGTGCCTCCATTTGTACCAGATTGCCAATAGGGCTCCAGCATAGAGGAAAAACCAGCAATGGACCATATTGCATGAAATACTGCGCATTCCTGTCCTTTCCCTCTCATGGAATGCAGTGCAGCGCAGCGGGTGACTTGCTGTGCTGTTCTACGTGACATTCTCATAAATAGGCCCCTCGGTACCTGTGATCTTTTTTTGCAAAAAGATAATCATTGTGTGCTTTAAGAATAAGGACAACAACCCCGCCATGAGAACAAATTCCTGATTCTGGTGGTTAATGTGGCAAGAGTTCCTTCATTTTGTACTAACAAAGGGAGAAACAGCCTTACAACGCAGCTTTTACCACCCATGGTAAGTCTAGTTGAGATAAGTATATATGTGTGTGTATGTGTGCATGTGTGTGTGTATATACACACACACACACACACATATATATATATTCAGTGAAAAAACCATAGGTTCCACACATGTTATAGTTAGCTGGAAATTTTACTGATAAAAAACCAATGAAATTCCCCCGTTATAGTTAGTGCAGGCAACTATAACTCACGCGACCGCAATCCTCTGCTGATGACATATGTGTCTTTATGAAAAAAAAATATTTGTAATATATGTATAGCTAAAATTTAATGGAAGAAGACATGGGCAAATAAGTGTCTAAATACAGTATTAGCATCAGCAGAAGATTGCGGTCGCGTGAGTTATAGTTGCCTGCACTAACTATAACTGGGGAATTTCATTGGTTTTTTATCAGTAAAATTTCCAGCTAACTATAACATGTGTGAAACCTATGGTTTTTTCACTGAATTTGCAAGGTTTTTTAAATGCTAATTCCTAACTATAACGTGTGTGAAACCTATGGTTTTTTCAGTGAATTTGTACGGTTTTTTAAATGCTAAGTTACTTTACGCCATTCGTGGCGTGCGCGCCCACTTAACGCAGTTCGTTCCATGCGCGCACGGTGCGCTTCGCGCACCGTGCGCGCACAGTGAGCACGCGGTGCGCTTCGCGCACCGCGCGCCCACTTTACGCAGTTGGTGCCGTGCACGCACGGTGGGCACGCGGTGCGCTACGCGCACCGCGTGCCCACGTTACGCTAGATGGGCCATGTACGCACGATGCGCTTCGCGCACCGTGCGCACATGGAGGACATATGATGCGCTTCGTTGTGAAAGGTAATATTTTAACTTTTTACATGTGTAATATGTCATGCACAAATGGTGCCCTTCGGGCACCATTTGCACATGGGGTGGAGAGAGTATGGATATTTTTTTTTTTTAATTACATTTTACCGTACGCGTACGGTAAGCGTAATCGGCGAAATTATCGAAAAATTTAAAATTCCGTTTTTTACCTTGGGGGATCTTTGAGGACTCCATTAACATGGCTAGGTGCATAGGAGCTGTCTAAACAGCCCCTTTAAATGTTTTTTGCCTTTGTTTTTTAACCCCCTCTCAGAGTGCGAGAGAGAAAATGGCAGCCGCCACTTCCTGGTTTCGACCGATTCGAATGTTTACTAAGATCTAACAGCCAATCAGAATCGCGCTCGCGCACGTCACCGTACGCGTACGGTAAGCGCACCGTAAGCGCACCGTAAGCTGGCTCAGATATATATATTGATTTAAAGGCTATTTTCTCAGAATCTACTGAACAGATTTACACCAAACCTACAAAAGGCACTTCCTTGACCTGTAGACTACCTCTCTGCCAAATTTCAAGGAACTCTGTTCAGCCGTTCGGGCTGTAGCTGTGTCTAAAGGTCCTATGGAAAAATGCATGGGAAAAACGCGTTTTGGGACCCCCCTTTTATCTCAGCCCCCGCTTGACGAATCCCCCCGAGACTTTCAGGGTAGGAGCGGAGCGTAGCGCCCCATTAGTTTTGAAACTTTCGCGAGGATTCGTCGACCGGCGCCAAAGTTATTCAAAATAGAATGTTGCGGTTTTCCTATGGAAACAGGGTCCTAACTATAACTACCTACTGGCGACCGCCAGTAGGTAATATATATATATATATATATATATATATATATATATATATATATATATATATATATATATATATATATATATATATTCAGGTTCAGAAAGTCAATATTGACGCGCTCTCAGTCAGCGGACCACAGGACACACAAGAGGGCTCCAAGGGTGTTTATTACGACGCGTTTCGACTTGCTCCGAAGTCTTGCTCACGTAAACAAACAGTGCATTGTGACAAACGTAATTGATAAAGTTGCACGGCGCTAAACATCGACATAGGACAATTCAGGTCGAATACTGTTTACAAACGGCAGACATCTTGTAATGGTCAAAAGTCAACAATTCCATAACATAAATGGCTATAAATCCAAAACCAAATAAGAACACATCATGGGTCTAAAGGTGGTACACAATATTGATTAAAATAATGCACATAATCCATGGAATATTGACTCTCAATAATAAACGGGAATAGCAGTTGTGACCATAGTAACAGAAGCGCGTCTGTAAACACTAGCTTAAGCGTCAGCTGGGGGTAGTTTCGTAGATAACAGACCTGTATTGTAAGGGAAGTGTCTGTTATTTCAAAATAATCGCGTGTCTGTGCAGATCAAAACTATATACAGCGCTAAAGAATATAAAGCACTGTGCCAATCAGTCTAGCCTAATGTAGACGTTACCGGCTAAAATAACCGGCATATGCATACATCCAGAAGTAAAAATTATCCTCTGCGTGTGTCAGTTTATGTGCCAAAAATGGCGTGCCTCAATGTTGACCGGGCTCAAAAGCAAAGATCACTCAGTCTTACTGGTGGCTACTACGAAAAAGATGATACCTGTATGTAACATGGAATAAGCACAGCAACTTGGTGAAAATTATTTAATGGATGACAGCGCCTGGACCGGGCTTGAGCTACGAATCCTTGGGAGCTAGTACGAGTGCAAGATTGAACATCGGAGGTAAGCCTGGGGATTACTGCTGCCAAATGCGGGTATGAGGGCGGATTCTTCTCCGGAGGGCGGGTTATTCGTTCCCTTCCCGTAGTTTGTGTTGGCTGACCCAGTGAATTCCGGCACAGTCGTATGGTCACTCTTTGCCTCCGACCATCTTAACTGCAAGAGGACCTATTTGTTCCATTGAGAACTATACTCTTCCACACTCGTATCGTATAGACCACAAACAAGGGTATACTGGAACAGCTGACAACGCTAGTATTACTCAGATATTGGACTGTACTATACCAACTGATTGTGAAACCATTATAGCTCAAGGCAGAAGGAACCTGTATTTATACAGGGGTTACACGGACCTGACGGGACATTGAGGGTCAACTAAGGGTGCAGTGCACCATGGATGAGGAGGTTGAAAGAAGGGCAGCTGCCCAAATTCTATTCACACGGAGACAAAGAACTACGAAAGTAGCGGAGGATACAGTGGCACCATCCCAAACTGTTGAGGACAGGATCAGAGTGTTGGAAAAATTGAAAAAAACGGAAATTTCCAAGTGGTGGGAGGCGATTTCACTGCAGAACTATATAGATCAGGAAATGGTCCCTAGAGGTCTGAGGATCTTTACCACACCCACCTACGAGACGCCGAATCCTGCAATGCTCAAAGAATGGTCTGATAATTCCGCACTTAGCTCCAGAAGAATGTTGGAGATTCTAGTGAAGTTTGCATGGATTGACAGAGACCTCATCCTTAAACAGATCCAAGAAGTACAGGAAGAACTTAGCAAACTAACTGATGGAAAAACAGTAGATGAACTGTGTAACGTTATGAAAGAACGTTTGAAAAAATACGAAGACGACATCAAAGCTCGCAAAGAACGCAAGCTCAATCGGGATTATAATGACTACGAGAGCGGTAGGATTTTGACCTTTAGCCGCAAATATGATCATCTATACAAGAACAAAGAACCTGCAACCACTGTTTCCCCTACTACGGATGAGAGACAAGAGAACACTATTTCGACAGCCAGTGAAACTGAATCGGATGTCTCGGCTGAAACATCCTCCAATAATGACTTTGCAACACGTCCGGTCAATTTTTTAGAAGAGTATCGTCATCTACGCCGGAGCAGACGGACGAGGCAGGAAGCTCCGGCGATGAGAACACGGGGACAGAGGAGCAGAGGCCGAGGAAGAGGTCGGGGAAGCGGAGAAACCGTCGAAAGAGACTACAGCAGCGATGGCAGAAGAGGCAGGGCAAGGGGCAGAGTGGGAACTGGCAACACACGCCCCAGAAGAGCCCGCTAATGGACAGTGACATGGTAAATAAGACCATTATCAATCTTTCTAAAAGAGTGATGAGCGAAACAGAGAAAAGGACTCTATGTTTAGGACTTTCTTTCTGTCCCTCTAAACCATTCAACTATACTGATGCCAGAATAGATCTCTTTAAGTTCATTAGGAAACTCAAGCTTAAAAAATGGCACAAACTAAAGAGACTAGGGGAGACGAGAAAATCAGGTAGACATACATCCAGGGAGTTTGACAATATCAATGTGGGTGATATAGACACCCTCATTGATATGATCCAATTAAATCAGGATGAGATGACAGACCCTACTGAGCAGCATACTCAGATTTGTGAGTCCATAGGACTTGTTACAGACCACAGTGCCTTATCAGGCTTCAAACCGAAATCTACATTTTTCCCCACTTTACCTTTTGACACCATTGACACGTTCCAAGAGAGTGTAGGTAAGGCTTTATGCAACTTCAGAAAAAGAAGCAAGGGTTATATCCCAGGTAAGAACAACCTCACATTTACCCAGAAACAGGCGCTCAAGTCACTTGCAGATGATACCGAGATTGTCATCCGCCCCGCAGACAAGGGTGGCAATATCGTGATCATGGACAGGGACATGTACCTTGCTGAAGCGCATAGACAACTCAGTGATGACAGATACTATGAGACCATCAATAGGGACGATTATAACAACAGCATCACCAATGTGTGGGACAAACTCACCATCTGGAAAGACAAGGGTATCCTAGAATGGGAGGAGTTCTGTTATCTAAAAAACGATTTTCCTGTGTTACCCACACTGTATCTACTCCCCAAACTCCACAAGGACCCCACCAATCCCCCAGGACGTCCTATTGTGTCCTCTAGGGGAAGTGTATCAGAACATATATCCAAATATGTGGATCACTTCCTCAGGGATTATGTAATTCGGCTCCCCAGTTACATCAGGGACACCAAAGACTTCCTCAATAAGATCGATGGGGTTAATTGGGAAGATGACTTTCTGATGATCACTTTGGATGTACAATCCTTGTACACCATTATTGACCACCAGCAAGGACTCAAAGCGTGTGAGCATTTCCTTAGATCTAGACCTGCCCATCTCAGGGAACACAACAAAATGATTCTGGGCATGATCAGCTTTTGCCTTTCCAACAACATCTTTCTTTTCAATGGGGTGCTGTATCGACAGACTGTCGGTACAGCGATGGGTTCGTGCTTTGCTCCCAGTTTCGCCAACCTTTTCATGGGGCACTGGGAGGAAGAGATCTTCTCCAACCCCGCATTGAACAAATATCTTGGCCACATCCGCATCTGGATGCGTTACATCGACGACTTGTTCGTCGTATGGAAAGGGGAACATCAGGAAGCCATTGAGTTCATAGATAGACTCAACATCAATGACAGAAACATTGTTCTCACTAGCAGTATCAGTAAAATTCATGCAGAGTACCTGGATGTCTGTTTGGACATCAAGAAGAAGAAAATTAACACCACTCTTTTCAGAAAGAATACTGCTGGTAACAGTGTCTTGCATGCCCTCAGTAGCCATCCTGAGACTCTCAAATGGAGCATTCCATACGGTGAGCTACTCAGGGCCAAGAGAAATTGCAACACAGAAGAAACATATCAACTAGAAAGCAAAGAGATGTTGTCCAGATTTAAGATCAGAGGCTACCCGAACTGGGTTTTGCAGAAGGCCAAGACTAGAGCTGATACAATGTCCAGAGCCCATACCATCAGAGAAAGGGAGACTGAATCCCCCGGGAGTGAAGAGGACACAACACGTTTGATCCTGACCTACAATTCGGATTCCAGCAGCATCAAGAGAATATTGGCCAAAAACTGGGATATTCTTAAATGTGACCACACCATTGGTGAATTGTTGCCTGATAGGCCCACGATTACATACAGAAAGGGCAAAAGCACCAGGGACATGTTGGTTCATAGTGATATTACCATTTACTCCAACATACACAAACATGGCCTACAGGGATTTTTTCCCTGTGGGCACTGTAAGGCGTGCAAAAACAGTACACTAGTCAAGAACATTTGCTATAATGGCATCACTAAGAAAATCGCACAGTTCCTCACCTGTAGTACCACCTTTGTCGTGTATGTCATAGAGTGCCCATGTAAATTGTGGTACATAGGGAGTACTACCTTGTTGGCTAAAAAGCGTGTGCTTGAACACTATCGTGCCATAATACACAAAGACGACAAGTACCCTGTGGCCCGACACTTTAGTGATGTACATTTCTCCAACCCTGCCCTTCTGAGATTTTTTGTTTTGGAACAAATCAACATAAATCCCAGGGGCGGCAATAGAGTACTCAAACTCAGACAAAGAGAATCAAAGAACATCATTGATTTTCAGACTAAGGCACCGGGCGGGTTGAATCAGGATGAGGAGTTGGCAATCCATCTCAGAGAATAACATCTATCAGCTTTTGCCTCTCCCACATGACACCTTTCCCAGTGGTACCAAAAATGTGATGAACAGTTAATGTCTCTTTTTTTCTCTCCCCGTGTGATAGATATCCTCTTTCCATGTGATAGATCTGTGTGCACACGAGATCTCATTTACTATACATGTTGAATATTTTTAACAATTTTTGCATTTTCTTACCATTGCATTTTTCTTTTCACAGGAGGAAAGGAAGGGGCCCATACACTGGCACGTTCACCTCACAGGCAACCTACCCTTTTCCCCTCCGGCACACTGAGCACCTTGACTTGAAGACGCACGGGAGTCTGCATTAAGTACCATCTGGCACTTGCCATTTCTTTTCATGTTGATGGAATTTAGGGGGTTGATATTTTTGAGAACTGTGATATGTACATCCTATGGCGTAACATGCACACAGAAAGTGTGGGGACACTTGCCCTCGCTAAATTCGATTTCACTTGTTGACATAGTTTTCACACTGATGGAACGCTGTGCTTATTCCATGTTACATACAGGTATCATCTTTTTCGTAGTAGCCACCAGTAAGACTGAGTGATCTTTGCTTTTGAGCCCGGTCAACATTGAGGCACGCCATTTTTGGCACATAAACTGACACACGCAGAGGATAATTTTTACTTCTGGATGTATGCATATGCCGGTTATTTTAGCCGGTAACGTCTACATTAGGCTAGACTGATTGGCACAGTGCTTTATATTCTTTAGCGCTGTATATAGTTTTGATCTGCACAGACACGCGATTATTTTGAAATAACAGACACTTCCCTTACAATACAGGTCTGTTATCTACGAAACTACCCCCAGGTGACGCTTAAGCTAGTGTTTACAGACGCGCTTCTGTTACTATGGTCACAACTGCTATTCCCGTTTATTATTGAGAGTCAATATTCCATGGATTATGTGCATTATTTTAATCAATATTGTGTACCACCTTTAGACCCATGATGTGTTCTTATTTGGTTTTGGATTTATAGCCATTTATGTTATGGAATTGTTGACTTTTGACCATTACAAGATGTCTGCCGTTTGTAAACAGTATTCGACCTGAATTGTCCTATGTCGATGTTTAGCGCCGTGCAACTTTATCAATTACGTTTGTCACAATGCACTGTTTGTTTACGTGAGCAAGACTTCGGAGCAAGTCGAAACGCGTCGTAATAAACACCCTTGGAGCCCTCTTGTGTGTCCTGTGGTCCGCTGACTGAGAGCGCGTCAATATTGACTTTCTGAACCTGATTATATTACCGGCGTGCTCCGCCGGCGTGCGCGCCACCTTCCTTGGGTCCCCTGGCTGTCAGCAGGAGCAACTTGGTGAAAATTATATATATATATATATATATATATATATATATATATTATCTACTGGCGGTCGCCAGTAGATAGTTATAGTTAGGACCCTGTTTCCATAGGAAATCCGCAACATTCTATTTGGAATAACTTTGGCGCCGGTCGATGAATCCTCGCGAAATTTTCAAAATAGGTGGGGCGCTACGCTCCGCTCCTACCCTGAAAGTCTCGGGGGGATTCGTCAAGCGGGGGCTGAGAAAAAAGGGGGGTCCCAAAACGCGGTTTTCCCATACATTTTTCCATAGGACCTTTAGACACAGCTACAGCCCGAACGGCTGAACAGAGTTACTTGAAATTTGGCAGAGAGGTAGTCCTCAGGTCAAGGAAGTGCCTTTTGTAGGTCTGGTGTAAATCTGTTCAGTAGTTCCTGAGAAAATAGCATTTAAATCAATATATATATGTGGGCGGAGCCTAACCACACATCTCATCCTGAGATCTGATTGGCTGTCAGCACTTCATCCAAGAAGTGTTGGCAGCCATCTTGGGACCAATATACATGATAGCACCTCATTAAAAAGCATTGCAGTTAATAGAAGATTTTAAGACTTTAGTTACATTATAAATCATTTGTTGATGGTACCATACTCATTTTAGGAATTGTGGTATGTTCTAAGGTGATTTCACCATGTGAAAAAGCCTTCTGCTGGGATATCATGATTGAGAGAAAAATATTTTCTCATGCTTTTGCCACAGAGGTTTGGAAGGTGATCTATAAGCTAAACTGAGAGCTTATTTTCTGTAAATTCACATTATCTTTCTCAGTCATGTGAGAATGAAGTCTGACATTCTCAGTAAAACATGTACATCCAACAAGGGCAGAGACTGTCAGTTGATTCCTTTGTGTTCTACTGCAGCTTTCCAGAGTGTTCCAAAGAACTACTAGAGCGCTAACCGTCCTACTTATGATAAATGTATGGCACACCTGAAGCCATCTTGCTTGGATTAAAGTGGTAACTCTTAAAACATTTAATTTAAAAAGGAACAAAATGAGGTGGTTCATTTTTCCATAAAAAGTATGATTAGTGCTGCATAAAGAAAAATTAGGGCACATTTTGAGTGACTTCTCAAATCCTGGCATGCAGACTGAAACATGCACTTTCAATACCAGCAGCAGTTTTCCCTGGTGAGCAGTAGCTTTACTACAGTGATCTAATGAGCAAAAAGAGTGCTAACATTCTGATTTTATGGCAAATGTGTGACACATTTGAATGCCTTCTTGATGGAATCAAAGTAAAAAACTGAAAGTATTTCCTACTGAGGAGACTGCAGTAAATGAGGAAATTAGGAAACTTCATAACAAATAAGTCTCCCAAGATGGCCACCAGAGACAAAAGAGCCCAAATGTAGCCCAAATATCACCCAGATGTAGCCCAAGTATAGCCCAATGACAGAATGTCCAAGAATGTTCTTAAAAACAACTAGAGCACTTACTGTCTTCATTATGACAAAAGTATGGCACACCTGAAGCCATCTTGATTGGAATAAACTGGTAACACTTAAAACATTTAATTTAAAAAGGAACACAATGAGGGGGTTCATTTTGCCATAGAAATTATGATTAATGCTGAAGAAAGAAAATGAGGGCACATTTTGAGTGACTTCTCAAATCCTCTTCTATTTCATTAAAAAATTCTGACATGCAGACTGAAACATGCACTTTTAATACCAGGAGCAGACTTCCATGGTGAGCAGTAGTTTTACTACAGTGATCTAATGAGCAACTAGAGTGCTAACATTCAGAATTCATGGCAAATGTGTGACATATCTGAATACCTTCATGATGGAATCAAAGTAAAAAACTGAAAGCATTTCCGACTGAGGAGACTGCAGTACATGAGGAAATTAGGAAACTTCATAACAAATAAATCTCCCAAGATGGCCACCGGAGACAAAAGAGCCCAAATGTAGCCCAAAATCACCCAGATATAGCCCAAATATAGCCCAATGACAGAAGTGTGCAAAACACTTATTATTTTGTGTTTTTGCAGTGTTATATAGTGCAGACTTGTCAGGTATTGGAGTGCTTTACATGAGCATTGGTTACATCACACAAGAACAAATTCATTTTGGTTGTAGACATGGGGAGACTAAGTGATTTGACCAGAATCACAGAATGTCGAGCTGAAGCAGAAACTTCAACCTGGTTCCCCAGTTGCAAAGTCTGCAGTTCTGGAAGTAACACCACATCCTCTCCCCTAAGTGCAACATTTAATCAAGTTGTCAACTAGATAAAAAAACATAAAGATAACAAATAATTTAAAAGTGCTTTGTCGCTATTTGAAAACTCAGAAAATATGTCCTTATTTTAGTCTTTTAGAGCACTAACCATAATTTTGATGCCAATAAGACCCTCTCATATATGTAATTTCTAAAGGAATGCTCTAGGTATTACAGTTTTGATTACATCAAGATGATGTCAGGCGCTCCACACTTTTGTAATAAATATAGAATGTTAGCAATCTAGTTGTTCATTAGGATACTGTTGAGAGGCAGAGGCCAGGGGCACGGACTCTGAAAATTGAAGGCAGGTAGGAGTGTGCAAAGGCAACAATTTAACCACACTGAGCAGGCAGGAAGGGCCGTGGAAGCACAACAGACTATGGAGGGCAGTGGAAAGGGGGGCAGGGGCAACAAACCAACAATACAGGACTTGCAAGAGAGGCTGTTGGAGGGAAGATCTATTACGGGTCAAGGAAGCTAGGGGCGGTCCCCAGAGCCCCGGGAGCCACCACAGAACTGAGCAGGAGAGTGAGTCAGGGACAAAAGGGGCACCTTAATTTGAGCCGGGGTGCCTAGGAACGCTTGCTCCAAAAATGAAGAAAACAGACATATGAGACATGGAATTGGAGGCAGAATACAATGGCAGTTTAATGAGAAGATGCAACTTCAAAGAAACCGCAGAATAGAGACCTAAAGTACAAAATACAGAATCCAGATAATCATACAGCTGTCATGATATTCTCTGTATCTCAATTAATGGACTGACAGAGAGAGAGAGAAAACACATCTATAAATGCATCATGAAAAACAAGTTACACCAAGGAAAATGCTACCTAGGGACACTCACATTTACTCTTAGAGCAAGCATTCCTGCAATTACAATACAACATCTTTTAAATGCAAAAGTAAAGAGAACAATGGTTAAACATAACATGACATTTCATATAGGTAAAATAGAATAAGATACTTCAAGCAAAGCCGAGCAAGACATTTTAAGCAAAGGAAGACAAGAGCTCCCAGTTCTTGGGGAAAACCTGCACAGCCTGTTAACCTACATACAGACGGCGAGGTTGTCCGTCGATATCTGTGGGTGCTCCCTTTTTATATCATTTTGTGGGCTCCTTTGCACGCTACATCTACCTACATATGCTACCCAAAAGCTTCGTCTGCAGATTTTACCAGACATTTCGTCATTTACCCACTTAATGCTGACAATGGACTGGGTGAAAAGGTCAGTCTCTCAGGCCAATCGCTTATCGTAAGTTCCATAGAGCAAGCAGAAAATAATGGGTATTGTACAGGAATTCAATATATTCATGTATAAAATCTCCTCAGTTCTCCTAACTTGACGCTCTGCGGTTGCCACTTCCTTAAAAGCGGGAAACCTGCCCAGGAAGCAAGTACCAGTCCAGGATGCAGCCTACTGTATGTCGACAGCTTCAGGGGGATGTTGAACTTTGATACCGAGCACGGAGCACTCGGGTAGGGTGGGGGCTACTAGTTTGGAGCAGAAGGCCTCGCAGACCTGCCTTCAGACTGCTATACACTAAAATTGCAGAGCTATGGTCAATTTAACAAAGAGGCCTACATATTGAACAGAAGGGCCTACACAGGGGTTTTATGCTGGCTGAGTGGTAAGGATGTCTCAGGATAATTATATAGCAACACAGGACCCGCTGGTCAATTTAATACGGCCTACAAATGCGGCTGGCAGGGCAAGGACAAGGGTCTCATACTTCAGGTGTGGACAGAACGGGCCAGGGGCCCCCTGTGATACAAAATCTACCCTCCTTCAAGGCTGTGGCAATGTAATAGACCATTGTGGGCAGAAGGAAGAGGCAATGGTAGTACAACCATACATGCCAACAGACCCGATTCAGCCAGGAAACGTCCAATGTTTTTAAGCTCAAATGGGCTTTATTTGATCTGTCTCCTGTCTACAATATCCTCTTTTTCAATGTAACTCAAAGGGGAAAATCAATACCCCAGTTTTTTTTCAAAATCTCCCTCTTACCAAGTTCAAAATGTTCGCAAGTATGGTACATTGGATCATGGAAGGAAATGGGATAGGGACATGGACTTGGATAACAGAGGACAGGAGAGACATGGAGAGGTGCACCAAACTGACCCTGCAGGGCAGGCATCAGGGTTTGCAGCAGCACAATACACCACACAGGGCATGCAGGACGGGAGTGCAGCACAACAATCCATAGAAAGCAAGAGGGAGGGGACAGGACCATGCACATGGACAACAGAGAACAGAGGGGCAAGAGGCAATGGTAGCTAGCTGACCATAATGGACAGATAGGAGAGAAGGCTGCAGCATAACAGACCATAAAGGGCAGGAGGGACGGATCAGGGGCATTACAATGGAACAGACAAGCCAGGAGGGAGGGAGTAGGGGTCTGCACATGTAAACAGAGGGCTGGGGGCAAGGGGGCAGGGCAGGAGCAGCAAGATGGCCATGGAGGTCAGGCAGGATGGGCACTAGAAGCAAGACACAACATGAAGAGCAACAGTGAGACTGTGATGCCATACACACAGACCATGGAGGGAAGGTGGGAGGGGGTCAGGGGCAGCTAACTGACCACACAGGGAAGGTGGGAGGGGCCATGGCAGCACAGAATACCATGCATGGCAAGTGGGAGGGTTAGTGGCAGCACAATGGCTATGATGGGCAAGAAGGAGGGTGCAGGGGCATGCACAAAGGACGATGGAGGATAGAAGGGAGGGTCAGGACCTGTGCACAGACAAGAAAGTTCAGGGGAAGGGGCCTCACAACAGACCACACGGGGCAGGCAGGAGGAGCAGTTGCAGCACAACAGACCAGGGAGGGCAGAAGGGTGTGGCAGTACAATGGACCATGTAGGACAGGAGGAAGAGGATAGAGGCATGGCATGTGGACAGGCAGGGTGGAGGTGGCAGGGACAGGTTACAGTCATCTGACAATGCTAGGCAGGTGGGAGGGGAGTGGCAGCTCAACAGAACACTCAGAGTAGATAGGAGTGGCAGGTCCATGGGACATGGTGGGCAAAAAGGATGGAGCAGGGGCATGCACAAAGACATCGGAGGGCAGGGGGAAGGAGAATAGGGGCAGCAAGCTAAGCACAGAGTTTAAGCAGGAGGTCAATGATGGGGCATAGAATTGGGCAATGGAGGGCAGGAGGAGTGGACTGGTACATCATACTAAATTGAGGGCAGTGGCAGCACATCAGACCATGCATGGCAGGAGGGAGGAGGCTAGTCCATGGATTCACACAACAGAGGATAGGGAGGAGGGGGATGGGGCAGCAAGCTAACTGTTCAGAGAAGGCGGGTATTAGAAACTTTATTGTTTTTAAAACATTTTGTCTGTGCAAACTACTTAAAATATGAACAAGTATGCAGCATAATCTCACTTTTATTCAGGAAGAAGAAGACGTTAGTGACTGTGACTCCGGGCTCACTTGGCAAAAACACCCCCTGACCCTCCACCCCCTATCGCAAAATGTAATGCCCGTGAAAAGGGTAGGTGAACACAGTGTTATATAGAACATAGTCCTGAGAGCACGATTGAAAATGAAAACTAGATATAGTGTATGGTATAAACTATGCACCAAAAAGTGTGATATAAGATGAACCAGGCGTGAAATATAATATGCAATACATTGTGCGCAATGACAGATTCATTGGAGAGCGCGAGATAGCACAGGCACTAGCGTGTGCTATGCGATATGCGCCTTGGAGTGTAATATGCACAGGGCAGTGTTGTGTAACCTAACTAGTCTCTAAAGTTGTAATATAAAATATGTGCTGGGGAGTGTAACGTTGCATATGCACTGTGACAAAGATATGGATCCCAAATTGTAATATGTATGGCATAGCACTGTGCGTTATAACATAGGCATCGAGGAAGGCACGTTAGATGGGGCAATATAACCCGTGCGAAGACAAGTGTGGCATGACATTTTCACGGGGTGGTGTTACAGTGCACATGGGCTAGAGAGTGTCATAGCATATGCACTAGCTAGTGAAATACAATACAGAGGTGTGTGGCACTCGGCAGGCAATGGTGGGTGTAACACAGCATTGGGCTCTGTCAGGAGCGCGCTGTGACTCGCAAGTGATGTTCGTCCCCTTTCCAGAGAGTAAAATAAAAAGTATTACACATCCGGCAGTGGATGTGTGTTTTATTAACTGTGAGGGGGGTTTCTTGCATAGTTTTGGTCGAATTTTTGTCGAATCCCCTTTGAATGGCTTGGTGTGCATGTGTATTAAATGTGCCCGTCAATAGCTACCCATGTTTGTATAAATAAACGACAAGGGTGTCTACCGGGATTAGGCACGGTAGAGCATCAGACATGTCAGAGCTTCACTAGTGGTGTAAATACATTCCACGTGGATTAATTGCATGCATAGTCGCCTTTTAATGAATATCACGCAAATCGTCATGGTGATAGGTACGTACGGTTTGTCCAGCATGTCCTAGGTGTGTCTATAAATATATATTTTTTAAAAATAATAAAAAACAGTGGCCGGCCCTGGGGATTGGGGTCAAAAAAATATAATTAGGAGACAGGCCCTGGGGGATGGGGTCATCAGGGCCAATAAATTAGAATAAGAAGGGGAGCCACACAGCCCCCCTTCTTAAAAAAATAAAATAAATAAAAGACTGGCATCGTGCCGGAGGCCATGCCCCCTCCATGCAGCACTCTGCAAACGCGCCCCCAACAGGCATCTCCAGTATGCGCCAGGGAGCTGCGCTGCAGACAGGTGTTCTGAGGCCAAGCCCCTTTTTACACCTCTCTGCAACGCAGCTCTGTGGCGCTTACTGGAGGTACCTAGTGGTCTAGTGTGACCCTAGGGACCCTTAGGATTCAAGGGGACTTAATCTCTCAACTTAGAACAGCCACAGGGCGCGTTTACACAGTGGTGAAGGGAGGGGACGGGGCCTGAGGTGACGTGTGCAAACACGCACCATGGCACGTTTTAAATTGGGGATATAATTTCCCTTCAATACTGAGGGCCCCTGGGGGCTAACTAGCCCACCAAGTGCTTCCAGTAAGCGCCACTGAGCTGCATTGCAGAGAGGTGGTCCAGGCCGTGCCACTTTTTACACCTCTCTGCAACGCAGCTCTGTGGCACTTACTGGAGGTACCTAGTGGGCTAGTTGGACCCTAGGGACCCTCAGGACTCAAATGAACTTAATCTCCCAACTAAAAACGGACACAGGGCGTGTTTACACAATGGTGAAAGGAGGGGACGGGGCCTGAGTTAACGTGTGCAAAAACGCCCTGTGGCCTGTTTTAAGAGGTAGTTTTAATCCCCATGCCCTATTATATACTAGGGGCTTATAGAGGAGGTAAGGCTAATCACAGGGGGACCCCAACGCATAATGTTCCCTAGTGTATGTAGGTGTTTTCACTGTATTCTAAGTGTCTTTTAACATAGCACTGGCTCTAGGACTGGTTAGTCAGACTCAGTTACCACCAGTATCCGTCTGAAAAAGTTGAGGGTACAGGATGATTTTGCAACAAGGCTTCTTTCTGCTCTTCTTTTTGTTCTTTCTGCACGTTATCCTTCTTCCTGCACTTATCTTCGTATTTGAGGACTTCTGTTGCTTCTTTCTGCACTTCTTTTGTTTCTTTCTGTGCATTTTTTCTTCTTTCTTCACATGTCCTATCTCTGTAGGCATAGTTAGAAATTAGCATTTAAAAAACCTTTGAAATTAACAGAAAAAACCATAGGTTTCAGGCACGTTATAGTTAGGAATTAGCATTTAAAAAACCTCAGAAATTCACTGAAAAAACCATAGGTTTCAGGGGTGTTATAGTTAGCTGGACTTTTCACTTGTACAAAACCATTGAAATTCCCCCGTTATAGTTAGTTCAGCTAACTATAACTCGCGCGCCCGCAATGCACTGCTGATGACGTCACATATTACATCACTCATGACATGGTCAGTGACATCACTCATGACATCACTGATGACATCTCAAATGACATCACTGATGACATCACTGATGACATCATCCTTGTGATAGATTGGCAGACCTCCTCTCACCCTAATATAACCTTTGATACACACATTCAAAAATAGAGACTAAAATTTTCAAAACAATGGACATACCAATACCAGTTACAACAACCTCTTCAGTAATTCTAAGATCCACATACACATCCACTCATTCACCAACAGTCCAATACAGTCACTCATACATGTACTCACTCATCATATGTACTCATACACCTATACATCCTGTTACACAATGCCACTCATCCATAGTTACTCACACACATAGTCACTCATGCTAATAAAGAATCAAACATACATTTACTTGCATATACAGTTATACACACACCACCACACTTACTTCTACGGAAACTTACACATACTTAGTCTTTTAAACAATCACTTATAGAAACACATACTTATTCATACAGGAACTCTTTCAATCTCTCACTCTCACATATACTCACATATATACACCAATAGTCACATATACTAGTTTAAAACATATGTAGTTACTCATAAAGACACTATTGAGACAGTCATTCACTCACTAACACACCCATACACACACTCATCCACCCATACAGTCCTGCACACATACTGTGTTCAACACATACAAACAGTGAGTCACACATTCATGCACCTATGCACTACGTAATACCCCCACCGAACCATGCAGACACTCAGACTGATACTCAAAAAACCAACTAATAACCTATATAGACACCCATGTAGCCACTCACCAACCCATGCAGCCACTTATACACAAAGTGAGAGACTGATACAGATATTTACATATTTAAACATTACTCACTAAGCCATGTATTCACTATGATACACTTAATCAGTCAGTTACACAATCAATTTTTCAAAAACAAATCATCCATTTAGACACTTATATACCCATTTATTCTTCCATCGACCTTGAGATATACATATATAAAACATATTTAATTTTCAGAATAACACACATTCACTGGATGATGTCATCAGTGATGTCATCAGTGATGTCATTTGAGATGTCATCAGTGATGTCATGAGTGATGTCACTGACCATGTCATGAGTGATGTAATATGTGACGTCATCAGCAGTGCATTGCGGGCGCGCGAGTTATAGTTAGCTGAACTAACTATAACGGGGGAATTTCAATGGTTTTGTACAAGTGAAAAGTCCAGCTAACTATAACACCCCTGAAACCTATGGTTTTTTCAGTGAATATATATATATATATATATATATGTATGTATATATATATTCACTGAAAAAACCATAGGTTTCAGGCACGTTATAGTTAGGAATTATCATTCAAAAAACCTTAGAAATTCACTGAAAAAACCATAGGTTTCAGGGGCGTTATAGTTAGCTGGACTTTTCACTCGTACAAAACCATTGAAATTCCCCCGTTATAGTTAGTTCAGCTAACTATAACTTGCGCGCCCGCAATGCACTGCTGATGACGTCACATATTACATCACTCATGACATGGTCAGTGACATCACTCATGACATCACTGATGACATCTCAAATGACATCACTGATGACATCACTGATGACATCATCCAGTGAATGTGTGTTTTTCTGAAAATTGCATATGTTTTATATATGTATATCTCAAGGTCGATGGAAGAATAAATGGGTATATAAGTGTCTAAATGGATGATTTGTTTTTGAAAAATTGATTGTATAAATGACTGATTAAGTGTATCTTAGTGAATACATGGCTTAGTGAGTAATGTTTAAATATGTAAATATCTGTATCAGTCTCTCACTTTGTGTATAAGTGGCTGCATGGGTTGATGAGTAGCTACATGAGTGTCTATATAGGTTATTAGTTGGTTTTTTGAGTATCAGTATGAGTGTCTGAGTGTCTGTATGGTTCGGTGGGGGGTATTACATAGTGCAAAGGTGCATGAATGAGTGACTCACTGTTTGTATGTGTTGAAGACAGCATGTGTGCAGGACTGTATGGGTGGATGAGTGTGTGCATGGGTGTGTTAGTGAGTGAATGACTGTCTCAATAGTGTCTTTATGAGTAACTACATATGTTTTAAACTAGTATATGTGACTATTGCTGTATATAAGTGAGTATATGTGAGAGTGAGAGATTGGAAGAGTTCCTGTATGAATAAGTATGTGTTTCTATAAGTGATTGTTTAAAAGACTAAGTATGTGTAAGTTTCTGTAGAAGTAAGTGTGGTGGTGTGTGTATAACTGTATATGCAAGTAAATGGATGTTTGATTCTTTATTAGCATGAGTGACTATGTGTGTGAGTAACTCTATGGATGAGTGGCATTGTGTAACAGGATGTATAGGTGTATGAGTACATATGATGAGTGAGTACATGTATGAGTGACTGTATAGGACTGTTGGTGAATGAGTGGATGTGTATGTGGATCTTAGAATTACTGAATAGGTTGTTGTAACTGGTATTGGAATGTCCATTGTTTTGAAAATTTTAGTTTCTATTTTTAAATGTGTGTATCAAAGGTTATGTTAGGTGGAGAGGAGGTCTGCCACTCTATCACAAGGATGATATCATCAGTGATGTCATCAGTGATGTTATTTGAGATGTCATCAGTGATGTCATGAGTGATGTCACTGACCATATCATGAGTGATGTCATATGTGACGTCATCAGCAGTGCATTGCGGGCGCGCGAGTTATAGTTAGTTGAACTAACTATAACGGGGGAATTTCAAAGGTTTTGTACGAGTGAAAATTCCAGCTAACTATAACGCCCCTGAAACCTATGGTTTTTTCAGTGAATTTCTAAGGTTTTTTGAATGCTAATTCCTAACTATAACGTGCCTGAAACCTATGGTTTTTTCAGTGAATTTCAAAGGTTTTTTAAATGCTAATTTCTAACTATGCCTACAGAGATAGGACATGTGAAGAAAGAAGAAAAAACGCACAGAAAGAAAAAAAGAAATGCAGAAAGAAGCAACAGAAGTCCTCAAAGACGAAGAAAAGTGCAGGAAAAGGATAACGTGCAGAAAGAACTAACAGAAGAGCAGAAAGAAGCCTTGTTGCAAAATCATCCTGTACCCTCAACTTTTTCAGACAGATACTGGTGGTAACTGAGTCTGACTAACCAGTCCTAGAGCCACCTACATACACTAGGGAACACTATGCGTTGGGGTCCCCCTGTGATTAGCATGACCTCCTCTGTAAGCACCTAGTATATAATAGGGCAGGGGATTAAAACTACCTCTTAAAACGCACCACAGGGCGTGTTTGCACAAGTCACCTCAGGCCCCGTCCCCTCCCTTCCCCACTGTGTAAACACGCCCTGTGGCCGTTTTAAGTTGGGATATTAAGTCCCCTTGAATCCTGAGGGTCCTAGGGTCCAACTAGACCACTAGGTACCTCCAGTAAGCGCCACAGAGCTGCGTTGCAGAGAGATGTAAAAAGGGGCATGGCCTAGACC
Source organism: Triturus cristatus (assembly GCF_964204655.1). Taxonomy (NCBI): domain Eukaryota; kingdom Metazoa; phylum Chordata; class Amphibia; order Caudata; family Salamandridae; genus Triturus; species Triturus cristatus. The sequence continues at coordinate 1,530,812,951 of NC_140590.1, read as the reverse complement.
ACCTCTCTGCAACGCAGCACAGTGGCGCTTACTGGAAGCACCTGGTGGGCTAGTTGGCCCCCAGGGTCCCTCAGGATTGAAGGGGAAATATTTCCCCAACTTAAAACGAGCCACAGGGCGTGTTTGCACACGTTAACTCAGGCGCCGTCCCCTCCCTTCACCACTGTGTAAACACGCCCTGTGGCCGTTTTAAGTTGGGAGATTAGGTTCATTTGAATACTGAGGGTCCCTAGGGTCCAACTAGCCCACTAGGAATTAATTCCCCAACTCACAACTGGCCATGGGGTGCGTTTGCAGAGTGCTGCAAGGAGGGAGCGTGGCCTCCAGCGTGATGCCTGTCTCTTATTGATTTTATTTTTTTAAGAAGGAGGGCTGTGTGGCCACCCTTCTTTTTCTAATTTATTGGCCCTGGGGACCCCATCCCTCAGGGCCTGCACCCTAATGTTTTTTGTTGAAAAAAATTAATTTGGAAGGGGGCCGCGTGGCCCCCCTCCCAAGGCCTTAATCGGCCCCGGGGACCCCAACCCCCGAGTCATGGCCTTTTTTTCTTTTTTTTTCTTTAGGAGGGGGGCTGCGTTGCCCCCCTCCTCAGGCCACTTATGGCCCCGGGCACCCCATCCCAGGGGCCGGCCTTTGTTTTTTATTATTTAAAAAATATATATATTTATACAAACACCTAGGACATGCTGGACAAACCGTATGTACCTATCACCATGACGATTTGCGTTATATTCATTAAAAGGCGACTATGCATACAATAAATCCACGTGGAATGTATTTACACCGCTAGTGAAGCTCTGACGTGTCTGACGCCCTACCGTGCCTAATCCCGGCGCCCCCGCCGGTGGGTACTCTCCAAGTAGACACCCTTGTCGTTTATTTATACAAACATGGGTAGCTATCGATGGGCACATTTAATACACACGCACACCAAGCCATTCAAAGGGGATTCGACAAAAATTCAACCAAACTATGCAAGAAACCCCCCCTCACAGTTAATAAAACACACATCCACCGCCGGATGTGTAATACTTTTTATTTTACTCTCTGGAAAGGAGACGAAACTCACTTGAGAGTCATAGCGTGCTCCCGGCTGAGCCCAATGCTGTGTTACACCCACCAGTGCCCACCGAGTGCCACACACCTCTGTGTTGTATTCCACCAGCTAGTGCGTATGGTATGACACTCTCTAGCCCATGTGCACTGTAACACCACCCCGTGAATATGTCATGCCACACTAGCCCTCGCACGGGTTACATTGCCCCATCTAACATGGCTTCCTCGATGCCTATGTTATAACGCACAGCGCTATGCCATACATATTACAATCTGGGATCCATACCTTTGTCACAGTGCATATGCAACGTTACACTCCACAGCACATATTTTATATTACAACTTTAGAGACTAGTTAGGTTACACAACACTGCCCTGTGCATATTACACTCCAAGGCGCATATCGCATAGCACGCACTAGTGCCTGTGCTATCTCGCGCTCTCCAATGAATCTGTCATTGCGCACAATGTATTGCATATTACATTTCACGCCCCGGTTCATCTTATATCACACTTTTTGGTGCATAGTTTGTACCATATACTATATCTAGTTTTCATTTTCAATTGTGCTCTCAGGACTATTTTCTATATAACACTGCGTCCACCTACCCTTTTCACGGGCATTACATTTTGCGATGGGAGGTGGAGGGTCAGGGGGTGTTTCTGCCAAGTGAGCACGAAGTCACAGTCACAAACGTCCTCTTCTTCCTGAATAAAAGTGAGATTATGCTGCATACTTGTTCATACTTTAAGTAGTTCGCACAGACACACATTTTTAGAAACAATAAAGTTCCTAATACCCACCTTCTCTGAACAGTTAGCTTGCTGACCCATCACCTCCTCCATATCCTCTGTTGTCTGAATCCATGGACTAGCCTCCTCCCTCCTGACATGCATGGTCTGATGTGCTGCCACTGCCCTCCATTTAGCATGATGTACCAGTCCACTCCTCCTGCCCTCCATTGCCCAATTCTATGGCCCATCATTGACTTCCTGCTTAGCCTCTGTGCTTAGCTTGCTGCCCCTATTCTCCTTCCCCCTGCCCTCTGATGTCTTTGTCATGCCCCTCCTCCATCCTTTTTGCCCACCATGTTCCATGGACCTGCCACTGCTATCTACTCTGAGTGTTCTGTTGAGCTGCCACTCCCCTTCCACCTTCCTAGCATTGTCAGATGACTGTAACCTGTCCCTGCCACCTCCACCCTGCCTGTCCACATGCCATGCCCTTATCCCCTTCCTCCTGTCCTCCATGGTCCATTTTACTGCCACACCCTTCTGCCCTCCCAGGTCTGTTGTGCTGCAACTGCTCCTCCTGCCTGCCCCATGCGGTCTGTTGTGAGGCCCCTTCCCCTGAACTCTCTTGTCTGTGCCCAGGTCCTGACCCTCCCTTCTATCCTCCATGGTCCTTTGTGCATGCCCCTGCACCCTCCTTCTTGCCCATCATAGCCATTGTGCTGCCACTAACCCTCCCGCTTGCCATGCATGGTCTTCTGTGCTGCCATGGCCCCTCCCACCTTCCCTGTGTGGTCAGCTAGCTGCCCATGACCCCCTCCCGCCTTCCCTCCACAGTCTGCGTGTATGCCATCATAGTCTCACTGTTGCTCTCTATGGTGTGTCTTGTTTCTAGTGCCCATCCTGCCTGATCTCCATGGTCATCTTGCTGCTCCTGCCCTGCCCCCTTACCCCCAGCCCTCAGTTTCCATGTGCAGATCCCTATTCCCTCCCTCCTGGCTTGTCTTTTCCATTGTAATGCCCTTGATCCGTTCCTCCTGCCCTTTATGGTCTGTTATGCTGCAGCTTTCTCTCCTGTCTGTCCATTATGGTCAGCTAGCTACCATTGCCTCTTTCCCCTCTGTTCTCTGTTGTCCATGTGCATGGTTCTGTCCCCTCCCTATTGCTTTCTATGGATTGTTGTGCTGCACTCCCGTCCCGCATGCCCTGTGTGGTGTATTGTGCTGCTGCAAACCCTGATGCCTGCCCTGTGGGGTCAGTTTGGTGCACCTCTCCATGTCCCTCCTGTCCTCTGTTATCCGAGTCCATGTCCCTACCCCAATTCCTCCTGCCTACCATGATCCAATGTACCATACTTGCGAACATTTTGAACTTGGTAAGAGGGAGATTTTGAAAAAAAACTGGGGTATTGATTTTCCCTTTTGAGTTACATTGAAAAAGAAGAGGAGATTGTAGACAGGAGACAGATCAAATAAAGCCCATTTGAGCTTAAAAACATTGGACATTTCCTGGCTGAAACGGGTCTGTTGGCATGTATGGTTGTAATACAACTGCCTCTTCTTTCTGCCCACAATGGTCTATTATATTGCCACAGCCTCTCTTGCCAGTCCTTTATTGTTGTTTGTTGCCCCTGCCCCCCTTTCCACTGCCCTCCATAGTCTGTTGTGCTGCCACTGCCCTTCCTGCCTGCCCAGTGTGGTCAAATTGTTGCCTCTGTACTCTCCTACCTGCCTTCCATTTTCAGAGTCCGAGCCCCTGGCCTCTGCCTCTCAACAGTATCCCAATGAACAACTAGATTGCTAACATTCTATATTTATTACAAAAGTGTGGAACGCCTGACGTCATCTTGATGTAATCAAAACTGTAATACCTAGAGCATTTCCTTTAGAAATTACATATATGAGAGTCTTATTTGCATCAAAATTATGGTTAGTGCTCTAAAAAACTAAAATGAGGACATATTTTCTGAGTTTTCAAATAGCGACAAAGAACGTTTAAATTATTTGTAATCTTTATGTTTTTTTATCCAGTTGACCACTTGATTAAATGTTGCACTTAGGGGAGAGGATGTGGTGTTACTTCCAGAGCTGCAGACTTTGCAACTGGGAAACCAGGTTGGAGTTTCTGCTTCAGCTCAACATTCTGTGATTCTGGTCAAATCACTTAATCTCCCCATGTCTACAACCAAAATGAATTTGATCTTGTGTGATGTAACCAATGCTCATGTAAAGCACTTCAATACCTGACATGTCTGCACTATATAAAACTGCAAATACACAAAAAATAAGTGTTTTGCACACTTCTGTCATTGGGCTACATGTGGGCTACATCTGGGTGATATTTGTGCTGCATTTGGGCTCTTTTGTCTCTGGTGGCCATCTTGGGAGATTTATTTGTTATGAAGTTTCCTAATTTCCTCATTTACTACAGTCTCCTCAGTAGGAAATGCTTTCAGTTTTTGACTTTGATTCCATCAAGAAGGTATTCAGATATGTCACACATTTGCCATAAATTCTGAATGTTAGCACTCTAGTTGCTCATTAGATCACTGTAGTAAAGCTACTGCTAACCACGGAAGTCTGCTACTGGTATTAAAATTGCATGTTTCAGTCTGCATATCAGAATTTTTTAATGAAATAGAAGAGGATTTGAGAAGTCACTCAAAATGTGCCCTAATTTTTCTTTCTGCAGCACTAATCATAATTTCTATGGCAAAATGAACCCCCTCATTGTGTTCCTTTTTAAATTAAATGTTTTACGTGTTATCAGTTTATTCCAATCAAGATGGCTTCAGGTGTGCAATACTTTTGTCATAAGTAAGACTGTTAGCACTCTAGTTGTTCTTAAGAACACTCTGGGACATTTTGTCATTGGGCTATACTTGGGCTACATCTGGGTGATATTTGGGCTACATTTGGGCTCTTTTGTCTCTGGTGGCCATCCTGGGAGATTTATTTGTTATGAAGTTTCCTAATTTCTTCATTTACTGCAGTCTCCTCAGTAGGAAATACTTTCAATTTTTTACTTTGGTTCCATCAAGAAGGCATTCAGATGTTTCACACATTTGCCATAAATTCTGAATTTTAGCACTCTAGTTGCTCATTAGATCACTGTAGTAAAGCTAATGCTCACCAGGGAAGTCTGCTGCTGGTATTCAAAGTGCATGTTTCAGTCTGCATGTCAGAATATTTTTATGAAATAGAAGAGGATTTGAGAAGTGATTCAAAATGTGCCCTAATTTTTCTTTCTGCAGCACTAATCATAATTTCTATGGCAAAATGAAGCCCCTCATTTTGTTCCTTTGTAAATTAAATGTTTTAAGTGTTACCACTTTATTCCAATCAAGATGGCTTCAGGTGTGCCATACTTTTGTCATAAGTAAGACTGTTAGCGCTCTAGTTGTTCGTTAGAACACTCTGGGACATTCTGTCATTGGGCTATACTTGGGCTACATCTGGGTGATATTTGGGCTACATTTGGGCTCTTTTGTCTCTGGTGGCCATTTTGGGAGACTTATTTGTTATGAAGTTTCCTAATTTCCTCATTTACTACAGTCTCCTCAGTAGGAAATACTTTCAGTTTTTTACTTTGGTTCCATCAAGAAGGCATTCAGATGTGTCACACATTTGCCATAAAATCAGAATGTTAGCACTCTAATTGCTTATTAGATCACTGTAGTAAAGCTACTGCTCACCAGGGAAGTCTTCTTCTGGTATTGAAAGTGCATGTTTCAGTCTGCATGTCAGAAGTTTTTAATGAAATAGAAGAAGATTGGAGAAGTCACTCAAAATGTGCCCTAATTTTTCATTCTGCAGCACTAATCATACTTCCTATGGCAAAATGAACCCCCTCATTTTGTTCCTTTTTAAATTAAATGTTTTAAGAGTTACCACTTTATTCCAATCAAGATGGCTTCAGGTGTACCATACTTTTGTCATAAGTAAGACTGTTAGCGCTCTAGTTCTTTGGAACACTCTGGGAAGCTGCAGTAGAACACAAAGGAATCAACTGACAGTCTCTGCCCTTGTTGGATGTACATGATTTACTGAGATTGTCAGACTTCATTCTCACATGACTGGGAAAGATAATGTGAATTTACAGAAAATATGCTCTCAGTTTAGCTTATAGATCACCTTCCAAACCTCTGTGAGAAAAGCATGAGAAAATATTTTTCTCTCAAACATGATTCATGATATCACAGCAGAAGGCTTTTTCACATGGTAAAATCACTTTAGAACATACCACAATTCCTAAAATGAGTATGGTACCATCAACACATGATTTATAATGTAACTAAAGTCTTAAAACCTTCTATTAACTGCAATGCTTTTTAATGAGGTGCTATCATGTATATTGGTCCCAAGATGGCTGCCAACACTTCTTGGATGAAGTGCTGACAGCCAATCAGATCTCACGATGAGATGTGTGGTTAGGCTTGGCCCAGATATATATGTGATTTTACTTTTGATTTTCTCAGGAACTACTGAACGGATTTACACCATTTAAGCAAAAGGCACGAGTCTGAACTGAGGACTACCTCTTTGCCAAATTTGGTGTAATTCCGTTCTGCAGTTCGGGCTGTAGCTGCGTCAACAGATCCTATGGGAAAATGCATGGGGAAAATGCGTTTTGGGACCCCCCTTTTTTCTCGGCCCCCGCTTGATGAATCACCGTGAAATTTTCAGGACCGGAGCTGGCCAAAATTTCGCGAGGATTCGTCAATCGGCGCCAACGTTATTCCAAATAGAATGTTGCGGATTTCCTATGGAAAATAGGTCCTAACTATAACTACCTACTGGCGACTGCCAGTAGGTAATATATATATATATATATATATCCCAGTCACCACATTCACACTTCCCCCTCCCACTTCCTCCGGTGAACTGTGGTTCGGAGTGTCATGCCAAGAAAGATTCAAATTTGATTTAGTACCACGTCACACTGCCAAATAATCCGCAGGTCTGAATTGAGATCTAACTGCAAAAGAATGCTAATATATCAAATACAATATATCTGGTTTTATTGTAATTATGTATTGGGGAAAATGTGTATTTGTCTATTTTTGAATAGGCGATACCTTAGGAACAATAGAACAATGTCCTAGTAAGTCTTTTTGTTTGATTTTCTATCTGTTCTGAGGCTATTTGGTCCATTTTATTTATGATTTAGATAATGCTCACTTGGGCAGAATTGTGCATAAATGGATGGGGCCACAATATGCAATACAACAGGGTTCGAACTGTGTACCAGGACAGTATGAATATTTTCTCCATCACAAGTCCATTCTGGTAAAGTAACAGGCATGAGGGTGTATTTTAACCACCATGCAATGTTGTGAACTAACACCTAAAAAGACTAAAAAGTATTCAAAAATATTTAAAAATATCTAAATCATTTAAAAATATTAAAAATGTTTTCAAAATATTGAAAGTATTTTCCTTAAACAATTAGGTGATTTCTCTCGATGTAAAAATGGTGCTTACAGCAAGCAGTGTTCTCCGAATGGTTTTCTCAAACTATTACAGTCCTCTTTCTACTTGCATGACTCTTTTTACAGGGGTGTATATCAATTGATTGAATCTGTGTCTCACCCATACCCGTGATCAAGGAGATGCTGAACTCTGAAACGCGTTGGGGAAGATTTTAATTCGTGTAACATATTCCTGAATTAAAATTGTATTTTGAATACATCTCGAGGAGACCTGTGGATTATTTGGGAGCATGACGTGGCACCAAATCGTGTTTGAATATACATTCCTAAATGAACATAGGTTACAGGGACGTTATATTTAAGTTCAGATTTTACACACACAAAACCATAGAAATTCAGCAGTTATAGTTATACTTATCTCAAGAAACTATAACTCGTGCCCTGAGGTATATATTTTTAATGGTCACATGGTGCAAAAGCTATTAGAAAAAAAACACTTTTGCTATGGAAACTAGGTCCTAACTATGACTACTTATTGGCGGCCGCCAGTGGTATATATGCATATATATTCACTGAAAAAACAAAGGCTACAGGGAGTTTATAATTAGACTCAGATTTCACTTATACTAAACCATTGAAATTCAGCAGTTATAGTTTCCTGAGCTAACTATAACTTCTGCTCCCCTCAATGCACTGCTTATTACTTTTGACAAAGACCGTAGAGGCGGTTGGAATGCGTCACCTATAGCCACAAAGAAAGTCTTCCGCGCTGAGTGCAGCGAGACCCTGTGGCAAGGCGAGGGGTCCTCGGAGAGGAGGCACTCCATGGCGCAAAGGTGGTATGGCTGGTGTGATCGACAGGGCACTTAAAGAGGACAGCAATTGTGCCGCAACCAAGAAAAATCTTTTTCTTTAATGGACTTCGAATCCCAGAATACATCAGGGAAGAAGAATGCTGGGTCCGAGTCCTCTTTCGATGTTTGTGTGCCATTTCCAATGGGACTCACCTGTTAAAAATCATCATGATAGGTTGTGCCGCTTTTCAAACACAAGCAGATGAAGGCAGAACGCCGAAACGCGTCCTTGTGAATAAAGCATCTTCAACCTGGGCCCCGTGAGTGCGGTGTGTTTCTTTTGGGAACCGGAGCTTTGATATTTGTGTGGACCCACCTCTATACTAACCGCACCCGTCTGCAAGAGTGCATATATTGCCAAGGTGGACTTTGGAGCTGGAATTTAATTTGCAATTGCACCGCCATCAGGGAATCAGAGCACCGACGCCGACTTTTGTTGACAGGAATTATGCCTGTGGAAGCCTTGGCCATTTGACCTGCTCCCGCGCTGAGTGCAGAGAGAACCTGTGGCAAGGCGAGGGGTCCTCGGAGAGGAGGCACTCCATGGCGCAAAGGTGGTATGGCTGGTATGATCGACAGGGCACTTAAAGAGGACAGCAATTGTGCCGCAACTAAGAAAAATCTTTTTCTTTAACGGACTTCGAATCCCAAATTTTTAATAATATGTAATTTATGCATCATTTACTTTAAATTGTATTTTCGTTTATACTTTCATCATATATAAACTCTGTTCAAATTTTAATACATATCAATGCGATTGTTTTAAAACACTCGACAGAACATTCGAACTTAACTGTGAATATGTCGGTCCTTTTCTATGGCGAAAGCAACTAATTATCTTTCCTGCCAACTAAAGCGGCATTGAACCAATTAGGGGCGGAGTATATAAAGCGTAAGTAGGCATCAACGCACTACCCGCTCTACTTGCAGGAGAAACGGTCAGACGGACGCTGACATACCTAGCGGTAAGGAGATTGCCTTAGCACGAGGATTTTGATCTTGTTAGAACCTTTGTAGAAAAGCTCATTCTATTTGCTACATGAATTTTTGCTCAAGAGTATGGATAGGGACTCTGCTATCCATGGGACACTCGCAATTGAACTTTACTGAGTAAAGGATATATAAATCATTACTGTTAGAAAAGTCTATCTATGCACCAGATTACAATTCCTAAATACTAGTAACTTTCATGTCGCAAGATAATTTGAAGTACTTACGTGCTAACCTGAAGTTTGGGGATAAGAATACTAAACTTTTGATCTGATTAATAAGTATTTAGCAAACACTTAGGGTCTTGTTTTCTGGTTTTGGATTATATCAGATCTTATCAAGGAACGCTAGATTAAAGAGTGACTATGAATAAACATATACTTTGAAGATTTGCCTAGCATTGATGAATATATTTACATTTACTATCAAGGTGAGAACACATTTTAAATATTAATAGTGAAAACCTCTAAAAAGCTAAAGCAATTAGGTTAAAATTAGTATATGTTGTTTTAGGAATCTATGCCTACAAAGGAGATTCAACAACTCCACGGATGACTTTTCTCTAAAATATATTTCAAGAATGGGGACTAGCTACTGATCAGAGGTAAAAAATGCTCCAGCTACAATAGGAACTGTGATTTTAAATTTGAGCCACTAGTGTGGAACAATAGAAGGGTTACACAAACCAATTATTCCATGTATTACACTAATGCAACCCCTCCCTCTACGTGGGTAATAGACTGATTAATTTGATAAATACATTTTGTTAATATATAAACAAGAAAGGGAAACTTCTGTTAATGAAATGAAGTTAAGAATGTTGTTTCTGTTGTTGAATATGATGAAATATGATCTTACTTACATTAGTTGTAAGGAGACTAAATCTGGATAACAATATAATAGTAATGTGTATATTTATAGCTATATTAAGTTGTTCTATTTTTTCCTTGATTCTAAAGTATACTAATTTTGTTTGTGTGACAGCCCTAAGAATAAATGTCAAAAAAGGAACGAATAAGAAGACTCATTTTATTATTAATGCCTAGAATATGATAATGTGGTTATCTCAGATTTGTTTGTGTTGAATAGAAGAATAACACTGGTGGGGACCAGGGTCTGAGATTGTGGGGCGCCGAGCAATAAACCTGTAACCCATTTTGTATTACAATTTATTAATTAACAGGTGCAAGGTGCCATTAAGCTTATTTGACATATGATACTTTGCTTTTTCAATGGCTAACTATTTTGATAAACGTGAATTTTTGGCTAAAGACCTATTTTCAGGTGTACTTGTGACAGGAAACGGGGTTGCTAAAGAATCTAAAAAAAGTTTAAAAGAACTGTTCATTAAACTAGAAAGATTACAGAAAAAAAATCTGCTAAATGGTGGGATGCCATGACTCTTAGAAAATACTTAGATGCAGATAGGACACCTAGAGGTCTTAGGATTAATATTTTTCCAGCTGTAGAAGATCTTGACGAGCAAAAGGCAGAAAGATGGGAAGAAAGACTAAAACCAACATCCAAAGAACTTATGATTATGCTTATAGAATTTGCAGAAGACCAGAGAAAACTGCTATTGGCAGAGATTGAAGAAACCAAGAAAGAAATAGATAATCTTAACTGTCCAGAAAATACAGTAAAAAATAATGAGATCTTAGACAAAATAATGGATTCTTATCAAGTAGAACTAAAAGAAAAAAAGAAGGTAAAATTCTCTAGAGATGAAAGGGACTACAAATATGGCAGAGTTTATACCTATGCTATGATGGCCCTATACGCAATGACGAGAGAAACTATAAAAACCCTACAAAGACTATTGCTAAGAGTACAACTCTTAGTGATACTTCAAGCACTGGCCTAAGTAGTAGTGAATCAGATTTAGAGCGATCAAATAGAGAGGATTCAGGAGCTGGGGTGAGAACCTCTTCTTTTTTAAGGGAACTCAAAAAAATGCAGAGAGTACAATTCCAAACAGGAGGGAGAGATCGAGAACAGGAAATGAGAGGAGGAGAGGCAGTAAAGGTGGGGGGACTAGGGCCTTCCGTAGAAGACAGAAACAAAGACGGGGTAATTACAGAGAGAGACAGAAATGAGGAAATAGAAAATTTGATAGTTAATCTGTCTAATAAAAACTTGACAGAAGCAGAAATAAGTGTTCTTAATAAATGGTTAAGTTTTGCACCTTCGCATAAATGGGATGACTTGAAAGCCAAAGTTGATGTCAATAGATTTACACGTACACTGAAATTGAAGAAATATTTTTGAATAAACCTGATTTGAAAAAAACTGTTTGTATAGAGAAAGATATCAGTCAAGTGTCCATAAAAGAACTTAATGATATTGGATGTCTTGTTAATCTAGATGATGAAACAAATTGTGACATTGAAGATATCGCACTAGAACTAGATATTGAAACTGGTCACAGTGTATCAAGCAAATTAAGACCAAAATCCAAGTTTGTACCTCCTACGCAAGGAGAGAATGTGATTGACATGTTTACTAATCTTGTTATGAAAGATTTTTATAAAGACATACCAAGCAAATGTAAGTATAATCTAAATAAAGAGGAATTTGAAGCACTGCAAAACTTGAGTAAGGAAAAAAGTATTATTATTCGACAAGCAGATAAAGGGGGGAATGTAGTGGTGTTAAACCACCGCAACTATCATAATGAAGCATTGAGACAACTTAGAGATCGTGAGAGCTATGCTAAAGCTAATTTATCCCAATTAACAGACTCTAAAGAGACTATTAAGAACAAACTCAAGGTCTATATAGACAAAAAACTGATAGACACTGATGAATATAACTATCTACTGGTAGACAAAGCAAAACTACCCATAATCTATTTTCTCCCTAAAATACACAAAGGTGGGAAAATACCACCGGGACGACCGATTATATCAGGTATTGGCAGCATGACAGAACACATATCAGAATATATTGATATGTTTCTGGCACCATTTGTCAAAACACTTGTCTCTTATATTAAAGACACCAAGGATTTTTTGCAACAAATGAGAAATATAAACTGGGAAAAAGGAATGATTCTAGTAACTATGGACGTTAATAGTCTTTATACTAGTATCAAACATGATAAAGGGATTGAAGCTGTTAAATATTTTTTGTACACTAAGTCATCCAGCTATTTACAGCATTCAAATATGGTACTAGATCTTTTAAACCTGGTCCTTTCAAATAACTTCTTTTACTATAGAGAAGACTTGTTTCACCAAAAAACAGGAACAGCAATGGGGGCGAAATTCGCACCGTCATACGCTAACTTATTTATGGGACACTATGAAAGAGAACATGCTTGGAGGTTGGGTGAAATTTATGAGGAAAACATTATCTACTGGGGTAGATTTATAGATGACGTGTTCATGATTTGGAAGGGCAGTGAAGACAAATTGAAACTCTTTCACAATCATCTAAATACTAATAACTACAACATAACTCTCACTCTTGAATATAGTATGGAAACCATTGTTTTTTTAGATGTGGAAATGTATGTCACACATGGACATATAGAGTCAAGACTTTTCCGGAAGCTAACATCAACTAATTCAATATTACATGCTAAATCAGGACATCTAAAAAGGCAGATTGATAATATTCCTTATGGAGAATTTTTAAGAGCCAAAAGAAATTGCAGTGAGGATAAGGAATATCAGATTGTTAGCAAAGACATAACTGAAAGATTTCTGAGAAGAGGTTAAGACATAGGAATTGTAGATAAAGCTAGAATTAGAGCTCAGAGAGTGACAAGAGACGAACTATTGAATGACAGAATTCGATCTAGAGAGAAAAAGAAAGAAGTGATTAGATATATCACTACATCTAGTGAAGGAAACAGTAGGGTTTTCAAATCACTTTGCAAACATTGGGATATACTAACTTTAGATAAAGAGATTGCACAATTTTTAGGCAACAAACCAAAAATGGTTTATAAAAAGGCACCAACACTTAGAAATTTACTAAGTCCTAGTGATACATGCACATATGTAGTGCAGAATAAGGGCAAGGAACAACAGATAAAGACAAGAAATATATTAACGCCAGGATGCTATAGATGCAATCACTGTATCTGTTGAAAATATGTTGCAGACAAAACTCAAATATTTCATGACCATACACCCAAGAACACATATAAAATGAATTCCTTTATTAATTGCAACACAAGCCATTGTGTATATACAATGACGTGTATTTGTGATAAAAGATATGTGGGCTCGTCTATGAGAAAACTGAAGATTAGATGGATGGAACATCTTAGAGCAATAAAAAATTGTGATCCTAAGTATCCCATGGCAGTACATTTTAAAGAAAAACATAAACTGACTGAAATAGGAGACATCCAATTTATGGGTATAGAACAAGTTAACATAGACAGAAGGGGTGGAGATTTAGAAGCGAAACTAAGATCTAGAGAAACCTATTGGATAAATAGACTACAGGCAGTACAATATGAGTTGAACATGGATCGCGAAATATACACATTGTTGGGTTAATTGGTATCCTAGTAACATCTTCAAGAAGAAGGATACACACACAATATATTTGCAATCTTTTATAACGATTCTGTGTGACATACACTGGATTAAGTATTAACTATACTTGTATATACATTGGCACTTAGCTTTACCACTAACCAATTTGATTCACATTGATCTCAAACTCCTGAATAACTATAATAGAGATGGAGATAAAGGCACAGCGTTCTCAGTCTAACAAGAGAATCAATATGGTAGCTTGAACAATGATCCTAATAATGAATAACTGTAGTAGTGTATTAACTCTCTGGGTATATTCTTATATTTAGTAGATTGACTAAAAACATATATCTGTCGGGTTTTAAAATATACGGAGGAATAATGAATTAATCGAGCAAACTATAAGTAAATAAGACATAGCCAAAGGAATACTAATCTTTAAATGCAGTATTTAACATATTATTGAAGACTGCACAAGGATTCGTTTTTGACTAGAGGATGTTCAAAGAACATCTTCTGTACATTATAATTTCTCCTTTAAAGGATCAAGACTAATGATTCAATTTAGATAAAACTAGGAAACTATAAGTAATGAAACACATCACATGGACTACTAATTTTAAATGCAGTATTCAGTATGTAACTCAAGATAGCACAACATATAAGAATGCACAAGTTACAATAAGAAGCTACTCGGGGTTCGATTCTTACTAGGGGATGTCTAAAAAGAATATATTTTTGTGTATTATAATCCTTTCTCTCAAAAAAATCAAGACTATCCTTATAGTTTAGGTTTTTATTTTTTATCAAAGAAATACTATTATTTGACCGCCCAGGTTTATTTGTAAAAAGTGTTTTCAGTTAACAAATTATCACCCTGCAAAAAACAGTAATAGAAATCCTTTGGAAAACTGTATTTATTTGACGAGTAAGATAGCTCAATGCATTAAAACATGAAGGTTACAGTAAGTGGGTTTGATCCTGACATACGGATAAATACATTTTTTTAATAATATGTAACATCATTTACTTTAAATTGTATTTTCGTTTCTACTTTCATCATATATAAACTCTGTTCAAATTTTAACACATATCAATGCGATTGTTTTAAAACACTCGACAGAACATTCGAACTTAACTGTGAATATGTCAGTCCTTTTCTATGGCGAAAGCAACTAATTATCTTTCCCGCCAACTAAAGCGGCATTAGACCAATTAGGGGCGGAGTATATAAAGCGGAAGTAGGCATCAATGCACTACCCGCTCTACTTGCAGGAGAAACGGTCAGATGGACGCTGAGATACCTAGCGGTAAGGAGATTGCCTTAGCACGAGGATTTTGATCTTGTTAGAACCTTTGTAGAAAAGCTCATTCTATTTGCTACATGAATTTTTGCTCAAGAGTATGGATAGGCACTCTGCTATCCATGGGACACTCGCTATTGATCTTTAATGAGTAAAGGATATATAAATCATTACTGTTAGAAAAGTCTATCTATGCACCAGATTACAATTCCTAAATACTAGTAACTTTCATGTCGCAAGATAATTTGAAGTACTTACGTGCTAACCTGAAGTTTGGGGATAAGAATACTAAACTTTTGATCTGATTAATAAGTATTTAGCAAACACTGAGGGTCTTGTTTTCTGGTTTTGGATTATTTCAGATCTTATCAAGGAACGCTAGATTAAAGAGTGACTATGAATAAACATATACTTTGAAGATTTGCCTAGCATTGAGGAATATATTTACATTTACTATCAAGGTGAGAACACATTTTAAATATTAATAGTGAAAGCCTCTAAAAAGCTAAAGCAATTAGGTTAAAATTAGTATATGTTGTTTTAGGAATCTACGCCTACAAAGGAGATTCAACAACTCCACAGATGACTTTTCTCTAAGATATATTTCAAGAATGGGGACTAGCTACTGATCAGAGGTAAAAAATGCTCCAGCTACAATAGGAACTGTGATTTTAAATTTGAGCCACTAGTGTGGAACAATAGAAGGGTTACACAAACCAATGATTCTATGTATTACAATAATGCACCCCCTCCCTCTACGTGGGTAATAGACTGATTAATTTGATAAATACATTTTGTTAATATATAAACAAGAAAGGAAAACTTCTGTTAATGAAATGAAGTTAAGAATGTTGTTTCTGTTGTTGAATATAATGAAATATGATCTTACTTACATTAGTTGTAAGGAGACTAAATCTGGATAACAATATAATAGTAATGTGTATATTTATAGCTATATTAAGTTGTTCTATTTTTTCCTTGATTCTAAAGTATACTAATTTGTGTGACAGCCCTGAGGCATTTCTGTGACACCTCTATGTAAATTTGACTTCAAAGAAAATAAGAATAAACGTCAAAAAAGGAATGAATAAGAAATGCCTAGAATATGATAATGTGGTTATCTCAGATTTGTTTGTGTTGAATATATTGAATATTGTCAGAGAAAAGCGGCATCATGACAAAACAACATACCAGTATGAAGCGCTAGTGGCGAAACTAAGCAAAGAAAAAAACATCATTGTCCGAGGAAGTGACAAGGGTGGTAACATCGTCTTGCTGACTAGAGCTGATTATGACAAAGAGGCCTATCTTCAGCTCAATGACAGACAATGCTATGAACGAATCAGTGTGACAACTTTAAAATCTACACAACAAGATTTCTACCACAAACTGACCAGATGGAGAAGTAAGCAAATGATATCTGAGGATGAACTTAAATTTCTTAGAAACAACAACCCAGTAACTCCCTTGATCTATTTCATACCCAAAGTCCACAAAGACATGAACAAACCCCCCGGCAGACCTAATATTTCTGCTAGGGGTGGTTTATTGGAAAAGACATCAGAGTATATTGATTATTTTTTGCAAAGCCACGTGAAAACCCTTGAGTCATACATACAGGACACAGGTGACTTCTTGCTTAAAATACAACAGATTATGTGGATGGACAATGATTGGCTGCTGGCACTTGATGTGACAGCACTCTATACCAGCATCGTACATACAGATGGCATTTCGGCAGTCAAGTATTATTTATCACGTAGATCAGAACAATATCAGGATCACAATGCTATGTTGTTACAAATGCTTGAATTTTGTCTATGCAATAACATTTTCATGTATAACAACCTTCTGTATCGCCAACTACAGGGCGTGGCTATGGGGGCCAGTTTCTCTCCAAGCTATGCCTGTTTACACATGGGCGCTCGGGAGGAACTGGTCCTCAAGGTCCAATATGAGACGATTTTCAGAACAAATGTTATTGCCTGGTATCGGTATATAGATGACTTATTTGTGGTCTGGAGGGGAGGTAAAGAACAGGCGGAGGAATTTATCTCCATGATAAATGTAAATCAGTTCAACCTCAAATTTACAGCAACTATGAGTCAGTCTAATATTGCATTTTTGGACACCGAGGTATTCATCAGTAACAACAAGATCCAAACAAGACTATTTAGAAAAAGTACTGCAGGGAATACCATCCTCCATGCGGGCAGTGCACATCCTACACATCTAATTAACAGCATTCCCTACGGAGAGATGCTTAGGTTAAGGAGAGTGTGTAGCAGTCAACAAGATCTTGAGTCAGCTCAGCAAGCAAGCAAAATCCGATTTTTGGAGAGGGGTTACAGTGCACGGGTTATCAACAGTGCCATAATGAAAACCATGAAAGTCAATAGACAGAAACTCCTCGATACTTACAAAACTTCTGACCAATTGGTACCTATGAAAACATGTGAAAAGTCACCCTTAGCAGTCAGTCCATTCAGGATCATTACGGGATACAATAGGCAACATACAGACTTATACAAAATCATAAATCGTAATTGGCCTATAATCCTCAGTGATCCAGTCATTGGCCCTACTCTTCCTCACAGAGTTTCTATCACTTACAGTAGGGCTCCCTCCATGAAGGACCGTTTGGTCAACACTAGCCCTGAAACCATTGAAAGAAGCACTTGGCTTCTGACCAACAGTGGATTCTTCAAATGCAAAACATGTAAATCTTGTATCCACGGTTTGAACATGAAAACATTCAAAGATGGTTTCAGTGACAGGGAACATCTCATAGACAAGGTTTTGACATGCAAAACAGAGTTTGCTATATATGTATTACAATGCCCTTGCCAACTTAGATATGTAGGCAGCACAAAACATGCTGTTCACAAACGTATCCTACAACATCTTCGGGCAATAGCAAACCAAGATAATACCTATCCTGTGGCTAGACATTTTAAAGAATGCCATCACAGTGACAACAAGGGCCTAAAATTTTATGTCATTGATGCTGTAACGGCAAGTAGGCGTGGAGGGGGCAGAGAACACAAATTCCGCCAACTTGAAACTAGGTATATTTTGCAGCTTGATTCTAAACACCCAGGGGGGTTGAATATTACAGAGGATCTTTATACCTGCCTACCTTAACGCCACCTAGATTTTGGTTGGTATCCATCTGTTTATCATAAGTTTTTATTCTAGTTGGTAGAACCTATGGACGGCTCTTTACCTTTTAGATAATCATTTCTTTATTATTTTAAGATTGCCAATCATCCACGGGCGTGAGAATGGCTCCTTTGAAAATACCTTTTTCTCCCCCCCTAAGCTGCATTCACACACTTGGTGAGATTGAGGTCTTCTGTTCCCTACTTATAGTTGTATCACAATGTAACCGTTATCTATATAAGACCATTCTAACCAAAGGTAGAATTAAATGACATCACCACAAGTTATGATGAGGGCTCTCATCAAGTTGTATTCTACCTTCGGAACTGGGTCCCTCTGATTTCATTCATACTGGGGGCCGCTGGGTACGATGTTATATTTGATATGTCCACAACCACAGTGTGGATATTTGATGCCACTTCAATCAGTATTCTTTAGGGCGCTCTCAATTCAGCGTTACATTTACCTTTGGATATTTCAAACTGGGTTCAGTTTGTTTTAGGATTAGATTACTTTCCCCAACGTCTGACTATTTGAGATTTATTCAAATACTAACAACATCATTGTATATAATTTTGATTTTAAAGGTTTTTTATCTAATCACAGGGTGAGGTACATTTTACGTTATTTTACACATTGCACATTTGCACAATCAAATCATGTGACTTGGATAATGATGTAATTATAGGTAGAGGTAGACTTGATAACAGCATTATTTACAATAGGGGATTTATCCCGTAACTCGCTATGGTTATACTGAAAACAGCAGTGGTTGTGGAGTGTATATATGTTTTCTCAATGAGAACGCAGACACTCGGATTACATATAAGATGGCCATATCATTCTATATGCCATTTGCACATTAAGCATGATGTTTTGTTTGCATAATATCCACATATTCGATGGTTTGTGTATTGTCTATGCTCGTAGAGGTGTTTCATTTTTATCATTTAAACCTCATTATATAGCAATTTCATTTTAAAGAGGTGTTTCTTTGCATATTGAATTTATTCATGTATACTCACCGACTTTATAACGATGTGTTATATTCAGTGTCATAATTTACACATTAGCGATTTTTTGCACAAATTTTTTTTATCGAACTCAGCTTTTATTTTGCACATACATCAGTTTTAAGTAAACAATATTTATTTTTATGATATAAACTATATTGCAGGTTTTTAAATTATTTACAATTCAATTACCTTTACTGATGTACTTTAACCACAATGTTTTGCACAGACCAACCGTCAAGTCTTTTATCCATTTCCTCTAAAGACAGTCACATGATTACTTGTTTGTATGCACAGTCACTTTAAAAGCCATGATATCATTGGGTCATGTTATCATGTGATCAAGGCTCGGAGGAGCCGAAACGTTATGGCGGCAAAAGGCACAGAATAAAATAATTCAGCACTTACTCATGGTCCGTGTCCGTATATGCTGTGACAGTGTGGAGTTACAATTGCAGCTGTTCTACGGAATACCTCATATATATATGTATGTATATAGATTATCTACTGGCGGTCGCCAGTAGATAGTTATAGTTAGGACCGTGTTTCCATAGGAAATCCGCAACATTCTATTTGGAATAACTTTGGTGCCGGTTGACGAATCCTCGCGAAATGTTCAAAATAGGTGGGGCGCTCCGCTCCGCTCCTACCCTGAAAGTCTCGGGGGGATTCGTCAAGCGGGGGCTGAGAAAAAAGGGGGGTCCCAAAACGCGTTTTCCCCATGCAATTTTCCATAGGGACCTTTAGTCCAAGGTACAGCCCGAACGGCTGAACAGAATTACTTGAAATTTGGCAGAGAGGTTGTCCTCAGCTCAGGGAAGTGCCTTTTGAAGGTCTGGTGTCAATCTGTTCAGTAGTTCCTGAGAAAATCAAACGTAAAATCATATATATATGTGGGCGGAGCCTAACCACACATCTCATCCTGAGATCTGATTGGCTGTCAGCACTTCATCCAAGAAGTGTTGGCAGCCATCTTGGGACCAATATACATGATAGCACCTCATTAAAAAGCATTGCAGTTAATAGAAGGTTTTAAGACTTTAGTTACATTATAAATCATTTGTTGATGGTACCATACTCATTTTAGGAATTGTGGTATGTTCTAAGGTGATTTCACCATGTGAAAAAGCCTTCTGCTGGGATATCATGTAAATGTAAATGTACAGATATTTATATAGCGCAAATCACCAACCGGTCTCTAAGCGCTTGCTTAGGGAACCAGTCCTGGTATTCCCCTGTGAGATAACCCAGCAGGGCATCCACAAGGTGAAAGCCAGGCATCCCGCCGTGAGGGGCCATTGTGGAGATTAAGCAAGCTATTGCCCAGAGTCACAGAGTGTGAACCCATGAATCGAGTATGCACTGGAGCGAGAATTATCGAGTCCATGGACAATTTATGGACTCAAGACCCAGCCGAGCCGGGAATTGAACCCTGGTCCCAGACTGACCTCTGCTTCCAGGTCTGCCTACTCTAACCAGTGAGCCACACTTCTCCACTTGATTGAGAGAAAAATATTTTCTCATGCTTTTCCCACAGAGGTTTGGAAGGTGATCTATAAGCTAAACTGAGAGCTTATTTTCTGTAAATTCACATTATCTTTCTCAGTCATGTGAGAATGAAGTCTGACATTCTCAATAAAACATGTACATCCAACAAGGGCAGAGACTGTCAGTGTTTGTGTTCTACTACAGCTTCCCAGAGTGTTCCAAAGAACAACTAGAGCGCTAACAGTCCTACTTATGATAAACGTATGGCACACCTGAAGCCATCTTGCTTGGATTAAAGTGGTAACTCTTAAAACATTTAATTTAAAAAGGAACAAAATGAGGGGGTTCATTTTTCCATAACAAGTATGATTAGTGCTGCAGAAAGAAAAACTAGGGCACATTTTGACTTCTGAAATCCTCTTTTATTTCATTAAAAAATTCTGACATGCAGACTGAAACATGCACTTTCAATACCAGCAGCAGTTTTCCCTGGTGAACAGTAGCTTTACTATAGTGATCTAATTAGCAAAAAGAGTGCTAACATTCTGAATTTATGGCAAATGTGTTACACATCTGAATGCCTTCTTGATGGAATCAAAGTAAAAAACTGAAAGT
This sequence comes from Triturus cristatus, assembly GCF_964204655.1. NCBI lineage: Eukaryota > Metazoa > Chordata > Amphibia > Caudata > Salamandridae > Triturus > Triturus cristatus. The sequence goes on along the minus strand of NC_140590.1, from coordinate 1,530,791,810 downwards.
GTTTCCTACTGAGTAGACTGCAGTAAATGAGGAAATTAGGAAACTTCATAACAAATAAGTCTCCCAAGATGGCCACCAGAGACAAAAGAGCCCAAATGTAGCCCAAATATCACCCAGATGTAGCCCAAGTATAGCCCAATGACAGAAGTGTGCAAAACACTTACTATTTTGTGTTTTTGCAGTGTTATATAGTGCAGACTTGTCAGGTATTGGAGTGCTTTACATGAGCATTGGTTACATCACACAAGAACAAATTCATTTTGGTTGTAGACATGGGGAGACTAAGTGATTTGACCAGAATCACAGAATGTCGAGCTGAAGCAGAAACTCCAACCTGGTTCCCCAGTTGCAAAGTCTGCAGTTCTGGAAGTAACACCACATCCTCTCCCCTAAGTGCAACATTTAATCAAGTGGTCAACTGGATAAAAAAACATAAAGATAACAAATAATTTAAAAGTGCTTTGTCGCTATTTGAAAACTCAGAAAATATGTCCTTATTTTAGTCTTTTAGAGCACTAACCATAATTTTGATGCCAATAAGACCCTCTCATATATGTAATCTCTAAAGGAAATGCTCTAGGTATTACAGTTTTGATTACATCAAGATGACGTCAGGCGTTCCACACTTTTGTAATAAATATAGAATGTTAGCAATCTAGTTGTTCATTAGGATACTGTTGAGAGGCAGAGGCCAGGGGAACGGACTCTGAAAATTGAAGGCAGGTAGGAGGGTGCAAAGGCAACAATTTAACCACACTGAGCAGGCAGGAAGGGCCGTGGCAGCACAACAGACTATGGAGTGCAGTGGAAAGGGGGGCAGGGGCAACAAACCAACAATACAGGACTTGCAAGAGAGGCTGTGGCAATGTAATAGACCATTGTGGGCAGAAGGAAGAGGCAATGGTAGTACAACCATACATGCCAACAGACCCGATTCAGCCAGGAAACGTCCAATGTTTTTAAGCTCAAATGGGCTTTATTTGATCTGTCTACAATCTCCTCTTTTTCAATGTAACTCAAATCAATACCCCAGTTTTTTTTCAAAATCTCCCTCTTACCAAGTTCAAAATGTTCGCAAGTATGGTACATTGGATCATGGAAGGAAATGGGGTAGGGACATGGACTTGGATAACAGAGGACAGGAGGGACATGGAGAGGTGCACCAAACTGACCCTGCAGGGCAGGCATCAGGGTTTGCAGCAGCACAATACACCACACAGGGCATGCGGGACGGGAGTGCAGCACAACAATCCATAGAAAGCAAGAGGGAGGGGACAGGACCATGCACATGGACAACAGAGAACAGAGGGGCAAGAGGCAATGGTAGCTAGCTGACCATAATGGACAGACAGGAGAGAAAGCTGCAGCATAACAGACCATAAAGGGCAGGAGGGACGGATCAGGGGCATTACAATGGAACAGACAAGCCAGAAGGGAGGGAGTAGGGGTCTGCACATGTAAACAGAGGGCTGGGGGCAAGGGGGCAAGGGGGCAGGGCAGGAGCAGCAAGACAGCCATGGAGGTCAGGCAGGATGGGCACTAGAAGCAAGACACACCATGAAGAGCAACAGTGAGACTGTGATGGCATACACACAGACCATGGAGGGAAGGTGGGAGGGGGTCAGGGGCAGCTAACTGACCACACAGGGAAGGTGGGAGGGGCCATGGCAGCACAGAAGACCATGCATGGCAAGTGGGAGGGTTAGTGGCAGCACAATGGCTATGATGGGCAAGAAGGAGGGTGCAGGGGCATGCACAAAGGACGATGGAGGATAGAAGGGAGGGTCAGGACCTGTGCACAGACAAAAAAGTTCAGGGGAAGGGGCCTCACAACAGACCGCACGGGGCAGGCAGGAGGAGCAGTTGCAGCACAACAGACCGGGAGGGCAGAAGGGTGTGGCAGTACAATGGACCATGTAGGACAGGAGGAAGAGGATAGGGGCATGGCATGTGGACAGGCAGGGTGGAGGTGGCAGGGACAGGTTACAGTCATCTGACAATGCTAGGCAGGTGGGAGGGGAGTGGCAGCTCAACAGAACACTCAGAGTAGATAGGAGTGGCAGGCCCATGGAACATGGTGGGCAAAAAGGATGGAGCAGGGGCATGCACAAAGACATCGGAGGGCAGGGGGAAGGAGAATAGGGGCAGCAAGCTAAGCACAGAGTTTAAGCAGGAGGTCAATGATGGGGCATAGAATTGGGCAATGGAGGGCAGGAGGAGGGGACTGGTACATCATACTAAATTGAGGGCAGTGGCAGCACATCAGACCATGCATGGCAGGAGGGAGGAGGCTAGTCCATGGATTCACACAACAGAGGATAGGGAGGAGGGTGATGGGGCAGCAAGCTAACTGTTCAGAGAAGGCGGGTATTAGGAACTTTATTGTTTTTAAAACGTGTGTCTCTGCGAACTACTTAAAATATGAACAAGTATTCAGCATAATCTCACTTTTATTCAGGAAGAAGAGGACGTTTGTGACTGTGACTCCGGGCTCACTTGGCAGAAACACCCCCTGACCCTCTACCCCCTATCGCAAAATGTAATGCCCATGAAAAGGGTAGGTGAACACAGTGTTATATAGAACATAGTCCTGAGAGCACGATTGAAAATGAAAACTAGATATAGTGTATGGTATAAACTATGCACCAAAAAGTGTGATATAAGATGAACCGGGCGTGAAATATAATATGCAATACATTGTGCACAATGACAGATTCATTGGAGAGCGCGAGATAGCACAGGCACTAGCGCGTGCTATGCGATGTGCGCCTTGGAGTGTAATATGCACAGGGCAGTGTTGTGTAACCTAACTAGTCTCTAAAGTTGTAATATAAAATATGTGCTGGGGAGTGTAACGTTGCATATGCACTGTGACAAAGATATGGATCCCAGATTGTAATATGTATATGGCATAGCACTGTGCGTTATAACATAGGCATCGAGGAAGGCACGTGAGATGGGGCAATATAACCCGTGCGAAGACAAGTGTGGCATGACATATTCACGGGGTGGTGTTACAGTGCACATGGGCTAGAGAGTGTCATAGCATATGCACTAGCTGGTGGAATACAACACAGAGGTGTGTGGCACTCGGCAGGCAATGGTGGGTGTAACACAGCATTGGGCTCTGCCAGGAGCGCGCTGTGACTCTCAAGTGATGTTCGTCCCCTTTCCAGAGAGTAAAATAAAAAGTATTACACATCCGGCAGTGGATGTGTGTTTTATTAACCGTGAGGGGGGTTTCTTACATAGTTTCTGTCGAATTTTTGTTGAATCCCCTTTGAATGGCTTGGTGTGCATGTGTATTAAATGTGCCCGTCAATAGCTACCCATGTTTGTATAAATAAACGACAAGGGTGTCTACCGGGATTAGGCACGGTAGGGCATCAGACATGTCAGAGCTTCACTAGTGGTGTAAATATATTCCACGTGGATTCATTGTATGCATAGTCGCCTTTTAATGAATATCACTCAAATCGTCATGGTGATAGGTACGTACGGTTTGTCCAGCATGTCCTAGGTGTGTCTATAAATATATATTTTTTTAAAATAATAAAAAACAGTGGCCGGCCCTGGGGATTGTGGTCAAAAAAATATAATTAGGAGACAGGCCCTGGGGGATGGGGTCATCAGGGCCAATACATTAGAATAGGAAGGGGAACCACACAGCCCCCCTTCTTAAAAAATTAAAATAAATAAAAGACTGGCATCTTGCCGGAGGCCACGCCCCTCCTTGCAGCACTCTGCAAACGCGCCCCCTGGCGAGTTGTAAGTTGGGGAATTAATTCCTCTTCAATACTGAGGGTCCCTGAGGGCCAACTAGCCCAACAGGCATCTCCAGTATGTGCCAGGGAGCTGCGCTGCAGACAGGTGTTCTGAGGCCAAGCCCCTTTTTACACCTCTCTGGAACGCAGCTCTGTGGCGCTTACTGGAGGTACCTAGTGGTCTAGTTTGACCCTAGGGACCCTTAGGATTCAAGGGGACTTAATCTCTCAACTTAGAACAGCCACAGTGCGCGTTTACACAGTGGTGAAGGGAGGGGACGGGGCCTGAGGTGACGTGTGCAAACAAGCACTCTGGCACGTTTTAAATTGGGGATATAATTTCCCTTCAATACTGAGGGCCCCTGGGGGCTAACTAGCCCACCAAGTGCTTCCAGTAAGCGCCACTGAGCTGCATTGCAGAGAGGTGGTCCAGACTGTGCCACTTTTTACACCTCTCTGCAACGCAACTCTGTGGCACTTACTGGAGGTACCTAGTGGGCTAGTTGGACCCTAGGGACCCTCAGGATTCAAATGAACTTAATCTCCCAACTAAAAACGGACACAGGGTGTGTTTACACAGTGGTGAAGGGAGGGGACGGGGCCTGAGTTAACGTGTGCAAAAACACCCTGTGGCCTGTTTTAAGAGGTAGTTTTAATCCCCCTGCCCTATTATATACTAGGGGCTTACAGAGGAGGTCATGCTAATCACAGGGGGACCCCAACGCATAATGTTCCCTAGTGTATGTAGGTGTTTTCACTGTATTCTAAGTGTCTTTTAACATAGCACTGGCTCTAGGACTGGTTAGTCAGACTCAGTTACCACCAGTATCCGTCTGAAAAAGTTGAGGGTACAGGAGGATTTTGCAACAAGGATTCTTTCTGCTCTTCTTTTTGTTCTTTCTGCACGTTATCCTTCTTCCTTCACTTTTCTTCGTCTTTGAGGACTTCTGTTGCTTCTTTCTGCACTTCTTTTTTTTCTTTCTGTGCATTTTTTCTTCTTTCTTCACATGTCCTATCTCTGTAGGCATAGTTAGAAATTAGCATTTAAAAAACCTTTGAAATTCACAGAAAAAACCATAGGTTTCAGGCACGTTATAGTTAGGAATTAGCATTTAAAAAACCTCAGAAATTCACTGAAAAAACCATAGGTTTCAGGGGTGTTATAGTTAGCTGGACTTTTCACTTGTACAAAACCATTGAAATTCCCCCGTTATAGTTAGTTCAGCTAACTATAACTCGCGCGCCCGCAATGCACTGCTGATGACATCACATATTACATCACTCATGACATGGTCAGTGACATCACTCATGACAATTTCAATGGTTTTGTACAAGTGAAGAGTCCAGCTAACTATAACACCCCTGAAACCTATGGTTTTTTCAGTGAATATATATATATATATATATATATATATATATATATATATATATATATATATATATATATATATATTCGGCCGTTATAGTTAGTAGACCTGACTATAACTCTCGCCCCCGCAATGCACTGCTGATGACGTCACATATTACATCACTCATGACATGCTCAGTGACATCACTGATGACTTAACTGATGACATCTCAAATGACATCATCCAGTGAATGTGTGTTTCTATAAAGTCTAAAAATATGTTTTATATATATATATGCCAAGATGTATTAAAGTATGGGTGTATGAGTGTCTGAATGTATGATTTAGTAGGTGTGTAACTGACTGTATAAGTGAGTGATTAAATGTGTCTTACTGAATGCATGGGTTAGAGACTAAACTCTGTGAATGTCTTTATTAGTCTGTTAGTTATTGTGTAAGCGGCTGCATGGCTTGGTGAGTAGCTACATGAGTGTCTATATGGGTTATTTATTGGTTGTAATAGTATCTGTATGGGTGCCTGAGTGTGGGGGTGTGACTCTGTGCATAGATATGTGAGTGGTTGTTGCACTGGGTATATGGGTTCAAGAGTGCATATGGAAACAGCTGTATGGGTGGGTGAGTGTGTGTATGGGTGTGTTGGTGAGTGAATGGATGTCTCAGTAGTGCATGTGTGAGTAACTACATATGTTTTAAAGCAGTATATGTGAGTGTTGGAGTATATAAATGACTATATGTGAGAGTGAGTGATTGCAAGAGTATCTGTATGGATGAGTGTGTGTTTCTATGAGTGATTGTTTGAGAGTAAGTATGCGTTAGCATCTCTATAAATAAGTGTGGTGGTGTGTGTATGACTGTATAAGCAAGGAAATGGGTGTGTGATAGTTTCTTTGCATGACTGACCAGGTGTATGAGTAACTCTTTGGGTTAGTGGCAGTGTGTGAGTGTCTATATGGGTTTATGAGTGGATATATCAGTGGCTGTATAGATGAATTACTGTGTATATGAGTGACTGTATGGTTTAGTGGGTGGATGTGTGTGTAGATGTATAAATCACTGAGCAGGTATGTACTAACTACCATTGGTCTGTCTATGGTTTTGATGTTGGTGGTCTGTATTTTAGAGTGGGTGTATGAAAGGTTTTATTAGGGTATGATGAGATGCATTAGATGATCACGTGGATGATTTCATCAGTGATGTCATTTGAGATGTCATCTGTGATGTCATCAGTGATATCACTGAGCATGTCATGAGTGATGTAATATGTGATGTCATCAGCAGTGCATTGCAGGGGCGCGAGTTATAGTTAGGTCTACTAATTATAACGGCCGAATTTCTATGGTTTTATACGAGTGAAATTTCCAACTAACTGCAACATCCCTGAAACCTATGGTTTTTTCGGTGAATATCTAAGGTTTTTTAAATGCTAATTTCTAACAATAACATGCCTGAAACCTATGTTTTTTTCAGTGAATTTCAAAGGTTTTTTTAAATGCTAATTTCTAACTATGCCACAGGTAGGGCATATCAAGAAAGAGGAAGAAAAGCGCAGAAAGAAGCAGGACAAATGCAGAAAGAGGCAACAGAATTCCAGAAAGACGAAAAAAAGTGTAGGAAGAAGAAGAGATGTGCAGAAATAACCAACAGAGGAGCAGAAAGAGGCCTTGTTGCAAAATCATCCTGTGCCCACAACTTTTTCAGACGGGTACTGGTGGTAATTGACTCTGACTAACCAGGCCTAGAGCCAGTGCTATGCTAAAAGACACTTAGAATACAGTGAAAACACCTACATACTAGGGAACACTATGCATTGGGGTACTCCTGTGATTAGCATGACCTCCTCTGTAAGGCCCAACTACATAATAGGGCAGGGGGATTAAAACTACCTCTAAGTCACAGGTGCAGAAATATGCCACTTTAACTAGTAGTCGCATTTGCAGAGTGGTGGAGAAAGGGTGCCGGGCGTCCAACCAACGCTCAGGAATTCCACTGCGTCGGACTTACAGGAGGCACCAGCAGGGATCCTTGGCCCCCAAACTCCCTCAGGGCTAAATTGGACTTCATCCCCTATCCCGTAGTCTGTCACAAGGCACATTTGCAGAGTGGTAGAGAAAGGAGGCCATGGCCTCCGAAGATGTCTTAGCAATCCCACTTTGTGGGACTTACTGGAAGTAACAAGAGGGGTAGTTGGCCCCCAAGGACATCCTTGGGGGCCAACTTCCAAAACTATCACCTCCAGTCAGTTCCACACAGCAGCATTGGTAAGTACTCGTACCAGGCCACGCCAACTTTGCTCACCACTCTACAAACGCGCTCCTTGGCACGCTCTTGGATGGGGAATCAAGTCCCCTTCACTGCTGGGGGTCCTTTAGGGGCCAACTAGCCTACCTTTTACCTCCAGTAAGCCCCACACAGTGGGATTGGTGAGAGGTAGACAAAGGCCTCTCCACCACTCTGCAAACATGCCCCTGGCGCGTTGTAAGTTGGGGGATTAAGTCCCCTTGAATCCTGAGGGCCCCTGGGGTCCAACTAGCCCACCAGGTACCTCCAGTAAGCGCCACAGAGCTGCGTTGCAGAGAGGTGTAAAAAGGGGCTTGGCCTGGACCACCTCTCTGCAACGTAGCCCTGTGGCACTACTGGAGGTACCTGGTGGGCTAGTTCGCCCCCAGGGGACCTCAGGATTGAAGGGGAATTAATTCCCTAACTTAAAATGCGCCACAGGGTGTGTTTGCAAATATGTCACCTCAGGCCCCGCCCCCTCCCTTCACCACTATGCAAACGTGCCCCGTGGTGCGTTTTATATTGCGGGATGAAGTCCCCTTGAATCCTGAGGGTCCCAGGGGTCCAACTAGCCCACCAGGTACCTCCAGTAAGCACCACAGAGCTGCGTTGCAGAGAGGTATAAAAAGGGGCGTGGCCTGGACCACCTCTCTGCAACGCAGCCCTGTGGCGCTTACTGGAGGTACCTGGTGGGCTAGCTGTCCCCCAGGGACCCCCAGTATTGAAGGGGAATTAATTCTCCAATTTAAAACGCGCCACAGGGTGCGTTTTCAGAGTGTTGCTGGGAGGGGGCGGGGCCTCCAGCATGATTGCGGTCTATTTGTTTTTGGGTTTTTAGGAAGGGGGGCTGTGGGGCCCCATTCTTTTCCCTTTTTTTGGGCCCTGGGGACCCCATCCCCCAGGGCCTGCCCCCTTTTTTAAAAAAAATGAACGGGAAGGGGGCTGCGCGGGCCCCCCTCCCATGGCCAATTCTGGCCCCGGGGACCCCATCCCCCGGGGCATGGCCACATTTTATTTTTGTTTTTTTTTTGGAGGGGGGCTGCGTGGCCCCCCTCCTGAGGCCTCTATTTGCCCTGGGGACCCCATTCCCCGTGGCCGACCTTTATTTTATTTTTATTTTTTTTTATTTTATTTTTCATTTTGGGGAGGGGGGCCACTTGGCCCCCTCCCGGGCCACATCTAGCCCCGGGGACCCCATCCCCCGGGGCAGGCCCTATTCATTGGCGACCATGGGGGGAGATCAATGCCCCATGGTCCCGCCGGCTCCCTGCGTCCTGCAGTAGCCGATATTGCTTTTCCACATGGGGAGCTGCTGACATGCAGCTCCCCTTGTGGAAGAGCAATCTGCTTTGCTTCATTGCCCTGTCATTGCAAACAACAGTGTCCTGGGGGTGGCCACCCTGGGACACTGCAGGAGCTGGCCCTGGGGGGTGGCGGTCCCCAGGGCCCTCAAGGGCTCCTGGAGGGGGGCCATATGGCCCCCCTCCCAACATTGGCAAAGCCCCGGGGAGGTAGTGGTCCCCGGGGCGTGTGGGGGGGCTTGAGCCCCCCACACATGTTCTTTAAAAATAAAAACAAGCCCGTGGGGTGGCGGTCCCCGGGGCTGCTGGGGGGCCATGTGCCCCCCGCAAATATTTAAGAAAAGCCCCAGGGGTGGCGGTCCCCAGGGCTGGGGGGGCCTTGGAGGCCCCCCACCCATTTTAAAAACAAGCCCCGGGGGTGGCGGTTCCAGGGGCTGCGGGGGCCCCCCTGTGCCCCCGCAATCACAATATAACATGCCCCCGGGACTTGGCCCACCCAGGGTCTAAATGATAACGAAGTGCGGAAGCCCGCGCATCATTTTTTTAATTTGACATATTTTTTTTTAATGCTTTTTTGGGCCCTGGGGGTCCTTGTGGAACCCCCTAAGCAGGCCTAAGGTATCAGGGTGTTTCTTCTCTGCCCCCTTTTCTTGTTTTACGCGTTTGTTTTTCTGTTTTCTTGTGACTCGGTTCTACTGAGTCACGAGATGGCTGCCAACACTTCCTGGTTTGGAGTGTTGACAGCCAATTAGAATAAAGCTTGTGGTCGGGGGTGTCCGCGGATCCACCGCGCCTCTAGATATCGAATCTTTTATTTTTTGATTTTCTCAACAACTACTGAACGGATTTACACCATTTAAAAAAAGGGCGCTTTCTGAACCAAGCACTACCTTTTTGTCAAATTTGGTGTAATTCCGTTCCGCATTTCGAGCTGTAGCCGTGTCTAAAGTTGCCAATTGAAAATAATATGGCGAAAACACGTTTTGGGTCATCAGGGATGTCATTTGGGTTGTCATCAGTGATGTCATCAGTGATGTCCCTGACCATGTCATGAATGATATAATATGTGACGTCATCAGCAGTGCATTGCGGGGGCGCGAGTTATAGTTAGCTGAACTAACTATAACACCAGCATTTTTATGGTTTTGTACGACTGAAATGTCCAACTAACTATAACGTTCCTGAAACCTACGTTTTTTTCAATGAATTTCTATGGTTTTTTAAATGCTAATTTCTAACTATACCATGCTTGAAACCTATGGTTATTTTCAGTGAAATTCAAAGGTTTTTTAAATGAAAATTTGTAAATCTAATGTACCTCAATCCTATGTTTTTTTATTTTCTATACATATATATATATATATTTAAAAACGTTGTGAACAATTTTTAGTTAGGAAACCTATATTCATTCTTTTTTTTGTGATATTATACAGAAGTCACGCACCCTTCGCGCATCTTACACGATGGCTGCGTAGCCAATTTGAAAAGTCGCACTGGGGTCACGACTTTTGCGTAATTTGTAAAGTATGAAATATCTTTAAATTGATTATAAATAAAAGTTTTCCTTTATGTGTTTGTCTAAATTTATTAATAAAAGTATTTTTAAAGTATTATTTTCAATATAATTTAGACGAAAGTAAAGTAACAAAATGCGCGGTGTAGCCGCTTAATGTGCGCAACATCTCCCCAAGCGTATTTCGGGGGTCGTGCTGTGATCTCGCGACTTCGGCGTATTTTTTAAGTTGAAAAAATGATTATAGAAAGTTTGAATATGATATTAGACTGAACAGTTTTGCTAATATACTTATTAAAAGTTTATAGTGTATAATGATATATATGATTTTCGCGGGTGCGCGAAGGCTGCTTGACGAGTGCGTGCACCCTACGCGACTTCATGTCAGCAAAAGAAAAAAGGAATCTGATTGGTTGAAATCAATTTCATTGTGACATGGGGAGGATCCATCCTTCTGATATTTCCCTTACTTTTTTGTCCTTGATAGAGAGACCTGTTTCTTGCTTCTCTTTATATTGATATACCTTTTTTGTGTGTTTGTTTATTTTTAATACAACTATGGCTTCTCGTTTTACCGAAGTTGATCCACTTGCAGTAGAGGAGAAATAACAGATAGTGCAGCAGAAAAAAAAGGAAGGAAAGCATCTTTTGGTCCTTTTTTAGTGTACAAGACGACCTGCGATGGATGCCGCTTCTGCCTCCCGTAACCTAGAACGGCAAAGTACGGTCAAACTGCGGTGGGACGCACACTCTTTGACCTATAATGGCACTGCTCCACACTTTGGGGAGGACGCTTTCCATTAGCTGTGTTTTCTGATGACGTGTCTTGCCGGCCCCGTCCAACAACAGAACTCCTTTAGATCGAAACCGACTCTTCCACTCTCTCACTGGAAGTTAAACCAGGCCACGTGGACACTTTTACAATACAACAGCCGGTAATGCACTTTTCGGTAAAAAAACACATTCCTTTCTCCTAATCAAATAAAAGACTCACTGAAGAACAGGGGCCAGCTTCGATCGGTAAACAGCTGTTACAACGACTTCTTTACTTCGCAATACCATTACAACGCATGAATTACCATGCATGTGTTGTACATTGCGAAGTCATTACTACACATTTTTATTAACCCTGGGCGTTACACTACGCTTCGCCCACGTAGAGTACGTAGCCCTGCCTGCTTCGCAGTTTTCGAAGTAGGCGAAGCAGGCAGCGCTACGCACACGCCAGGGTGAAGCGTAGCTGCCTGCCGCCCGCCGCCCGCCTCCCGCCCACCCTCCTTTTAAATTAATACCCTGCATGTTAAATAATTAAAAGTAAAGAGACTTACCTGAAGCACGGCGTCTCCGGGGCTCCCTCTTCTTCATTTGCAACTTCTTGTGACAAATGCGCATGCGCGGGCGTCTGCGCATTTGTCACAAGAAGTTGAAAGTGTTGTGTTGTGTAGGGGTCGTGCTGGGGTAGTGTTTTAAGGTTTTGGGTATCGCAGTGGTGTTTGGGTAGTGTAGGGGGTCGTGCTGGGGCGAGTGTTTTTTGGTTTAGGGTAGCGCAGTGGTGTTTGGATAGCGTAGGGGGTCGTGCTGGGGGTAGTGTTTTAGGGTTTAGGGTAGCGCAGTGGTGTTTGGGTAGCATAGGGGGTCGTGCTGGGGCTAGTATTTTAGGGTTTAGGGTTTAGGGTAGCGCAGTAGTATTTGGGTAGCGTAGGGGGTCGTGCTGGGGCTAGTGTTTTAGGTTTAGGGTAGCGCAGTAGTATTTGGGTAGCGTAGGGGGCCGTGCTGGGGGTAGTGTTTTAGGGTTTAGGGTAGGGCAGTGGTGTTTGGGTAGTGTAGGGGTCATGCGGGGGCGAGTGTTTTTTGGTTTAGGGTAGCGCAGTGGTGTCTGCGCATTTGTCACAAGAAGTTGAAAGTGTTGTGTTGTGTAGGGGTCGTGCTGGGGGTAGTGTTTTAAGGTTTCGGGTATCGCAGTGGTGTTTGGGTAGTGTAGGGGGTCGTGCTGGGGCGAGTGTTTTTGGTTTAGGGTAGCGCAGTGGTGTTTGGATAGCGTAGGGGGTCATGCTGGGGGTAGTGTTTTAGGGTTTAGGGTAGCGCAGTGGTGTTTGGGTAGCATAGGGGGTCGTGCTGGGGCTAGTGTTTTAGGGTTTAGGGTAGCGCAGTAGTATTTGGGTAGCGTAGGGGGCCATGCTGGGGGTAGTGTTTTAGGGTTTAGGGTAGCGCAGTGGTGTTTGGGTAGTGTAGGGGTCATGCGGGGGGTAAATTTAGGGTTTAGGGTAACACAGAGGTGTTTGAGTAGTGTAGGTGGTCATGCTGGGGTAGTGTTTTAGAGTTTAGGGTAGCGCAGTCGTGTTAGGTAGTGTAGGGGGTCGTGCTGGGGGTAGTGTTTTAGGGTTTAGGGTAGCGCAGTCGTGTTTGGGTAGTGTATGGGGTAGTTCTGAGGGTAGTGTTTTAGGGTTTAGGGTAGCGCAGTGGTGTTTGTGTAGTGTAGGGGTAGTGCTGGGGGTAGTGTTGGTGTTTGTGTAGTGTAGGGGTAGTGCTGGGGGTAGTGTTTTAGGGTTTAGGGTAGCACAGTGGTGTTTATGTACTGTAGGGGGTCGTACTGGGGGTAGTGATTTAGGGTTTAGCGTAGTGCAGTGGTGTTTGTGTAGTGTAGGGGGTCGTGCTGGGGGTAGTGTTTTAGGGTTTAAGGTAGAGCAGTGGTGTTTGTGTAGTGTAGGGGTTCGTGCTGGGGTAGTGTTTTAGGGTTTATTGTAGTGCAGTGGTGTTGGTGTACTGTAGGGGGTAGTGTTTTAGGGTTTAGGCTAGTGCAGTGGTGTTTGTGTAATGTAGGGGGTCATGCTGGGGGTAGTGTTTTAGATTTTAGGGTAGTGCAGTGGTGTTTTTGTAGTGTAGAGGGTCGTGTTTTAGGGTTTAGGGTAGTGCAGTTGTGTTTGGGTAGTGTAGGGGGTTGTGTTTTAGGGTTTCGGGTAGTGCAGTGGTGTTTGTGTAGTGTAAGGGGTCATGTTGGAGGTAGTGTTTTAGAGTTTGTTGTAGTGCAGTGGTGTTTGTGTAGTATAGGGTGTCGTGTTTTAGGGTTTAGGGTAGTGCAGTTGTGGTCGGGTAGTGTAGGGGTTCATGCTGGGGGTAGTGTTTTAGGGTTTAGGGTAGTACAGTGGTGTTTGGGTAGTGAAGGGGATCGTCGTGCTGGGGGTAGTGTTTTAGGGTTTAGGGTAGTGCAGTGATGTTTGGGTAGTGTAGGGGGTCGTGCTGGGGTAGTGTTTTAGGGTTTAGGGTAGTGCAGTGATGTTTGGGTAGTGTAGGGGGTCATGCTGGGGTATTGTTTTAGTGTTTAGGGTTGTGCAGTGTTGTTTGTGTAGTGTACAGCGCATGCGCTGCAACGCTAGACGAGACCTAAAAAGAATTGCACCAAGATGGCTGCCTACGCCTCCTGGATTGAAGTGTTGGCAGCCAATTAGAGCCAAGCTTGTGCATGTGTAGTTAGGTTCCGCCCAGATATATAAAGAATTTTTTCCTTTAATATCTCAAAAACTACTGAACAGATTTACACCATTTAAAAAAAAGGATGCTTTCTGAACCAAGCTCTACCTTTTTTGTCAAATTTGGTGTAATTCCGTTCAGCAGTTCGAGCTGTAGCCGTGTCTAAAGGTTCCTATGGGAAATGCATTTTTCGACCTCTTTTTTTTTTATTTCTCAGGAACTACTGAACGGATTTACAGCATTTAACAACAAGCATTTACAATGCAATGGTCTCGGCGTTGTTAAAGTTAGAGCTATTGGCATTGCTCATGACATTATTTTTGTTTATGTTTTTGTTTTTAAAACATTTAAAGAAACGGCATTGTTATTTACAATGTCAATAGCTGAATCTCTCTCAAATGCGAGACCTATTGCATTTGCACCCACACACAGAGCCACCACACAGAGCCACCCACACAGAGCCACCCACACAGAGCTATTCACATAGAGCAACCCACACACAAATAGAGCCACCTACACAGTTACCCACACACAGACAGAGCCACCTACAAAAAAAAGCCACCCACACAGAGCCATACACACACACACACACATAGAGCCTCCCACACACACACAGAGCCACCCACAGAGCCGCAATGTGTGGCGCAAGCTGCAGGGGCCTTCTAAGGAGGGCCTTGGCACTTATATGTTTTTTACTTCTATATAAAAAAATGTGCATAAATTAAGCACTGTAGTAACCACGAACTGTTCTGAGCATCAGTATGACGGTTCTTCTTAAATTCCTGAGTCCGGCCTCAGAGTTCAACCCCGCAGCTAGGAAGAGTGGACAGCAACTGGTAATTAGCTGGATACTTTCTCAGACATTTGTTTGCACAGTCATGTCACGTGCTATTGATTGTGCCCTTGGGTCTTATCTTAAATACAGTTTACATCTATTTACGAACTGCCTGTTTCAGCCATGAAGTCTTCCATGTCTCTTTTTGCATGTGTACCCCAGTTGACAGACACAATGCCACTGATCTTGTGTGATATCAGTCTTCACTTGCCGAACAACAACTGTGAGCAAAGACGTGACCCCAGTGCTCTCATCGATGGCTCCTCCGTCCCCGGCACTTAGAAAGTTTCAATTATCCTCCGAGGATTGGTGATAGCAAGAAGGTTGGAATGGGTCGTGACTCTGCAGTATCCCGGACGAGGCCGCAAACTGTTAGTACAGGCACAGGTAAGCTGCCCACTTACTCTCCCCCATGTCCACGACACCGGCAACAGCCTCACTGTCATACATGCCAACATTTCATAAAAGCAAAGTGCGAGATTTAAAAAAAACAAAATCGGGAGAAGGGGGCCTTCAATCGGGTTTCTGTCATGTATGGACTTTGGAAGTGTGCTGCTGCAGGATCGGACATTTGAAAGCAAATTCACGTGTTTTTTTAATCACCTTTCAAAAGCATGGAGCGCAGTGGCAGGCAGAGAAAGAGGGGGATGCAAGAGTTCGAACTGGCCTGGCAGGTTGCGGTCAGTGCATACACCCCCCCTCCCCCGTCAGCCCAGGCTGAAACAGCTTCGGGCACACACACAGCCGTCACCCCCACCCCCCTCCCAGTACTTCACAGACCATTCGCTTGTTAATGAGGCTTTGTTGGTGTTTCACCTCTTCTAGACCTCCTGCATCGCAATTCTGACTATTGCTGGAAGAATTAGTACGTTACACAATACGGAGCCCTGTCTGCTGAAACCCCGAGGAATCGGGTTTTTGCTTGCAGGAATCGGGAGGCGGGAGACTTGCCATGAAATCGGTAGTCTCCCGCCTGAATCGGGAGTGTTGGCATGTCTGCACTGTGCTTACCTGAAAGTGGTCAGAGAGAAGCTGTAACCGCGCTCCGCCGCCATCTTCTTATTCATAGTGAATGTGAAACACCAGAGAACTCGGCTCCTACCGCGTGGAAATAGATAGAGGACAACAAGGAAGTATCAACTCAAGAAGAAGCAGCCTCCATATTGGAAAAGCATTTACGTTCATGCCCATTACTAAATCCTCAGCATGTCCGTTTTGATTTTTCAATAATATTTATGTGGGCGGCGGCTGCCGGTGCAGTCACTGCTTTTGGGGTGGCTCCAGATTCACTCGCAGTCTGTGCTCGAGAGCCGGCAGAAGCCCGAGGGAAGCCGCGGGCCGGGTGCACGAAGTTGCGGATCGGCCTCGGCTTGTCATTAGGAGGCAGCGGCTGCGGATCTCGGGGGAGACATGTCGCGCCCCGCAGTACAGCCGAGTCAGCAGAAGCTGGCCGAGAAGCTCACCATCCTCAGCGACCGCGGCATCGGGATGCTGACCCGACTCTACAACATCAAGAAGGTGAGGCGGGGTCCCGGGAACTCTGTCAGCCACTGCTCGGGGAGTTGGGAAGGGGCAGTGGTGGGCGTTGCCAGAACAAGTCCACCCTCAAATCTGCGTTTTCCAGTCTCCAAATGTCAATTTCTAATTTTATTATCTCTTGCGCGCTAAAGCTTTCCGAAAGAAAATCAGGGCAGAGCAAAGCGTCATCAAAGTCCTCATTCAACAAGTATGTTGTGGTAACTTGATGCCATTCAATACAAATGAAAGTTACGTTTCGTAAACATTCATCACGTTCTATAAACAGCACATGGATTGCCCGAGAGCAGGGGGAGAGGACGAGCACACCACCGCCTTTCTCCGAGGCGAAGCAGAAATGCCTCGGAGAAAGGCAGCAGCGTTTCCGGATTCGGGGGCGTGTTTTGCTTTTCTCTCCTCTTGCCATTGGCTGGAGGAGATAATGAGAAAAGTTGAAAAAAACACGCCCCCGAATCCGAAAAGGACGGGGCCTGTTCGGAGTGACGGACCTCTTCTCCAATGGCTGGCCAGCATTCAAGAGGCCAGCCAATAGAGAACAGGGGAGAAGAGGGGCGGGTTCAAGCCCCTCTACTCCAAGTCATTATCTCTCGCGAGCGAGACTGCGCAAGCACAGCCTTCGCTAGCCAAGACCTAAAAAGGTCTCTTTCTGAACCAAGGGCTACCGTTTTGCCAAACTTTGTGTAATTCCGTTCAGCAGTTCAAGCTCTAGCCGTGTCTAAAGTTTCCTATGGAAAATAACATGGAAAAAACACGTTTTGGGATCCCCCTTTTTTCTCGGCCCCTGCTTGGCAAATCACCCCAAAACTTTCAGGATAGGAGCTGACCAGAGCGGGCCACAAGTTTCGAAAATTTCGTAAAGATTCATTAACCGGCGCCAAAGTTATTGGGAAACAATAAACGCTCTTCCTATGGAAACTAGGTCCTAACTATAACTATCTACTGGCGCCAGTAGATAATATATATATATATGTATACATACATATATATATATATATATATATATATATATATATATATATATATATATATATATATATATATATATATATATATATATATATATATATATTCACTGAAAAAACCATAGGTTTCAGGGGTGTTCTAGTTAGCTGGACTTTTCACTTGTACAAAACCATTGAAATTCCCCCGTTATAGTTAGTTCAGCTAACTATACCTCGCGCGCCCGCAATGCACTGCTGATGACAGCACATATTACATCACTCATGACATGGTCAGTGACATCACTGATGACATCACTGATGACATCTCAAATGACATCACTGATGACATCACTCATGACATCATCCAGTGAATGTGTGTTTTTCTGAAAATTAAATATGTTTTATATATGTATATCTCAAGGTCGATGGAAGAATAAATGGGTATACAAGTGTCTAAATGGATGATTTGTTTTTGAAAAATTGATTGTGTAACTGACTGATTAAGTGTATCATAGTGAATACATGGCTTAGTGAGTAATGTTTAAATATGTAAATATCTGTATCAGTCTCTCACTTTGTGTATAAGTGGCTGCATGGGTTGGTGAGTAGCTACATGGGTGTCTATATAGGTTATTTGTTGGTTTTTTGAGTATCAGTCTGAGTGTCTGCATGGTTCGGTGGGGGGTATTACGTAGTGCATAGGTGCATGAATGAGTGACTCACTGTTTGTATGTGTTGAAGACAGCATGTGTGCAGGACTGTATGGGTGGATGAGTGTGTGTATGGGTGTGTTAGTGAGTGAATGACTGTCTCAATAGTGTCATTATGAGTAACTACATATGTTTTAAACTAGTATATGTGACTATTGGTGTATATAAGTGAGTATATGTGAGAGTGAGAGATTGAAAGAGTTCCTGTATGAATAAGTATGTGTTTCTATAAGTGATTGTTTAAAAGACTAAGTATGTGTAAGTTTCCGTAGAAGTAAGTGTGGTGGTGTGTGTATAACTGTATATGCAAGTAAATGTATGTTTGATTCTTTATTAGCATGAGTGACTATGTGTGTGAGTAACTCTATGGATGAGTGGCATTGTGTAACAGGATGTATAGGTGTATGAGTACATATGATGAGTGAGTACATGTATGAGTGACTGTATAGGACTGTTGGTGAATGAGTCGATGTGTATGTGGATCTTAGAATTACTGAAGAGGTTCTTGTAACTGGTATTGGTATGTCCATTGTTTTGAAAATTTTAGTCTCCATTTTTGAATGTGTGTATCAAAGGTTATATTAGGGTGAGAGGAGGTCTGCCACTCTATCACAAGGATGATGTCATCAGTGATGTCATCAGAGATGTCATCAGTGATGTCATGAGTGATGTCACTGACCATGTCATGAGTGATGTAATATGTGACGTCATCAGCAGTGCATTGCGGGCGTGCGAGTTATAGTTAGCTGAACTAACTATAACGGGGGAATTTCAATGGTTTTGTACAAGTGAAAAGTCCAGCTAACTATAACACCCCTGAAACCTATGGTTTTTTCAGTGAATTTCTGAGGTTTTTTAAATGCTAATTCCTAACTATAACGTGCCTGAAACCTATGTTTTTTTCTGTGAATTTCAAAGGTTTTTTAAATGCTTATTTCTAACTATGCCTACAGAGATAGGACATGTGAAGAAAGAAGAAAAAATGCACAGAAAGAAAAAAAAAGAAGTGCAGAAAGAAGCAACAGAAGTCCTCAAAGACGAAGAAAAGTGCAGGAAGAAGGATAGCGTGCAGAAAGAACAAAAAGAAGAGCAGAAAGAACCCTTGTTGCAAAATCATCCTGTACCCTCAACTTTTTCAGACGGATACTGGTGGTAACTGAGTCTGACTAACCAGTCCTAGAGCCAGTGCTATGTTAGGGGAACAACCTTTACAACGCAACTTTTACAACGCACTACACTTACAACGCATTTTTTACAACGCAAAATCCATTACAACGCATTCCATTACAACGCATGACACTACAACGCATTTTTAAAAACTACCTTTACAACGCATTCCATTACAACGCATACTACCTTTACAACGCATACCATTACAACGCATAATATTACACTACACTATCCAACACTTACCCTACTGTTGCACCCCCTGGAGTTAGAATAGTAATTTTTACCCCTATACTATCCAACACTTACCCTACTGTTGCACCCCCTGGAGTTAGAATAGTAATTTTTACCCCTATACTATCCAACACTTACCCTACTGTTGCACCCCCTGGAGTTAGAATAGTAATTTTTACCCCTATACTATCCTACACTTACCCTACTGTTGCACCCCCTGGAGTTAGAATAGTAATTTTTACCCCTATACTATCCTACACTTACCCTACTGTTGCACCCCCTGGAGTTAGAATAGTAATTTTTACCCCTATACTATCCAACACTTACCCTACTGTTGCACCCCCTGGAGTTAGAATAGTAATTTTTACCCCTATACTATCCAACACTTACCCTACTGTTGCACCCCCTGGAGTTAGAAAAGTAATTTTTACCCCTATACTATCTAATACTTACCTTAAATGCAATTTAATATTATACGTTGTAATGGTATGCGTTGTAAAGGTAGTATGCGTTGTAATGGAATGCGTTGTAAAGGTAGTTTTTAAAAATGCGTTGTAGTGTCATGCGTTGTAATGCAATGCGTTGTAATGGATTTTGCGTTGTAAAAAATGCGTTGTAAGTGCATGCGTTGTAAAAGTGTGCGTTGTAACGACATACATCCCTATGTTAAAATACACTTAGAATACAGTGAAAACACCTACATACACTAGGGAACATTATGCGTTGGGGTCCCCCTCTGGTTAGCATGACCTCCTCTGTAAGCCCCTAGTATATAATAGGGCAGAGGGATTAAAACTACCTCTTAAAACAGGCCACAGGGCGTTTTTGCACACGTTAACTCAGGCCCCGTCCCCTCCCTTCACCACTGTGTAAACACGCCCTGTGTCTGTTTTTAGTTGGGAGATTAAGTTCATTTAAATCTTGAGGGTCCCTAGGGTCCAACTAGCCCACTAGGTACCTCCAGTAAGTGCCACAGAGCTGCGTTGCAGAGAGGTGTAAAAAGTGGCACGGCCTGGACCACCTCTCTGCAATGCAGCTCAGTGGCGCTTACTGGAAGCACTTGGTGGGCTAGTTAGCCCCCAGGGGCCCTCAGTATTGAAGGGAAATTATATCCCCAATTTAAAACGTGCCATAGTACGTGTTTGCTCACGTCACCTCAGGCCCCGTCCCCTCCCTTCACCACTGTGTAAACGCGCCCTGTGGCTGTTCTAAGTTGAGAGATTAAGTCCCCTTGAATCCTAAGGGTCCCTAGGGTCACACTAGACCACTAGGTACCTCCAGTAAGCGCCACAGAGCTGCGTTGCAGAGAAGTGTAAAAAGGGGCTTGGCCTCAGAACACCTGTCTGCAGCGCAGCTCCCTGGCGCATACTGGAGATGCCTGTTGGGCTAGTTGGCCCTCAGGGCCCCTCAGTATTGAAGAGGAATTGATTCCCCAACTTACAACTCGCCAGGGGGCTCGTTTGCAGAGTGCTGCAAGGAGGTGGCGTGGCCTCCGGCACGATGCCAGTCTTTTATTTATTTTAATTTTTTAAGAAGGGGAGCTGTGTGGTTCCCCTTCTTATTCTAATTTATTGGCCCTGTTGACCCCATCCCCCAGGGACTGTCTCCTAATTATATTTTTTTGACCCCAATCCCCAGGGCCGGCCACTGTTTTTTATTATTTTTAAAAAATATATATTTATAGACACACCTAGGACATGCTGGACAAACCGTACGTACCTATCACCATGACGATTTGCGTGATATTCATTAAAAGGCGACTATGCATACAATGAATCCACGTGGAATGTATTTACACCACTAGTGAAGCTCTGACATGTCTGATGCCCTACCGTGCCTAATCCCGGTAGACACCCTTGTCGTTTATTTATACAAACATGGGTAGCTATTGACGGGCACATTTAATACACATGCACACCAAGCCATTCAAATGGGATTCGACAAAAATTCGACCAAAACTATGCAAGAAACCCCCTCACGGTTGATAAAACACACATCCACTGCCGGATGTGTAATACTTTTTATTTTACTCTCTGGAAAGGGGACGAACATCACTTGAGAGTCACAGCGCGCTCCTGGCAGAGCCCAATGCTGTGTTACACCCACCATTGCCTGCTGAGTGTCACACACACCTCTGTGTTGTATTCCACCAGCTAGTGCATATGCTATGACACTCTCTAGACCATGTGCACTGTAACACCACCCCGTGAATATGTCATGCCACACTTGTCTTCGCACGGGTTATATTGCCCCATCTAACGTGCCTTCCTCGATGCCTATGTTATAACGCACAGTGCTATGCCATACATATTACAATCTGGGATCCATATCTTTGTCACAGTGCATATGCAATATTACACTCCCCAGCACATATTTTATATTACAACTTTAGAGACTAGTTAGGTTACACAACACCGCCCTGTGCATATTACACTCCAAGGTGCATATCGCATAGCACGCGCTAGTGCCTGTGCTATCTCGCGCTCTCCAATGAATCTGTCATTGCGCACAATGTATTGCATATTATATTTCACGCCCGGTTCATCTTATATCACACTTTTTGGTGCATAGTTTATACCGTACACTATATCTAGTTTTCATTTTCAATCGTGCTCTCAGGACTATGTTCTATATAACACTGTGTTCACCTACCCTTTTCACGGGCATTACATTTCGCGATAGGGGGTGGAGGGTCAGGGGGTGTTTCTGCCAAGTGAGCCCGGAGTCACAGTCACAAACGTCCTCTTCTTCCTGAATAAAAGTGAGATTCTGCTGCATACTTGTTCATATTTTAAGTAGTTCTCACAGACACACGTTTTAAAAACAATAAAGTTCCTAATACTCGCCTTCTCTGAACAGTTAGCTTGCTGCCCCATCCCCCTCCTCCCTATCCTCTGTTGTGTGAATCCATGCACTAGCCTCCTCCCTCCTGCATTGCATGGTCTGATGTGCTGCCACTGCCCTCAATTTAGTATGATATACCAGTCCACTCCTCCTGCCCTCCATTGCCCAATTCTATGCCCCATCATTGACCTCCTGCTTAAACTCTGTGCTTAGCTTGCTGCCCCTATTCTCCTTCCCCCTGCCCTCCGATGTCTTTGTGCATGCCCCTGCTCCATCCTTTTTGCCCACCATGTTCCATGGACCTGCCACTCCTATCTACTCTGAGTGTTCTGTTGAGCTGCTACTCCCCTCCCACCTGCCTAGCATTGTCAGATGACTGTAACCTGTCCCTGCCACCTCCACCCTGCCTGTCCACATGCCATGCCCCTATCCTCTTCTTCCTGTCCTACATGGTCCATTGTACTGCCACACCCTTCTGCCCTCCCTGGTCTGTTGTGCTGCAACTGCTCCTCCTGCCTGCCCCGTGCGGTCTGTTGTGAGGCCCCTTCCCCTGAACTTTCTTGTCTGTGCACAGGTCCTGACCCTCCCTTCTATCCTCCATCGTCCTTTGTGCATGCTCCTGCACCCTCCTTCTCGCCCATCATAGCCATTGTGCTGCCACTAACCCTCCCACTTGCCATGCATGGTCTTCTGTGCTGCCATGGCCCCTCCCACCTTCCCTGTGTGGTCAGTTAGCTGCCCCTGACCCCCTCCCACCTTCCCTCCATGGTCTGTGTGTATTCCATCACAGTCTCACTGTTGCTCTTCATGGTGTGTCTTGCTTCTAGTGCCCATCCTGCCTGACCTCCATGGCTATCTTGCTGCTCCTGCCCTGCCCCCTTTCCCCCAGCCCTCTGTTTACATGTGCAGACCCCTACTCCCTCCCTCCTGGCTTGTCTGTTCCATTGTAATGCCCCTGATCCGTCCCTCCTGCCCTTTTTGGTCTGTTATGCTGCAGCTTTCTCTCCTGTCTGTCCATTATGGTCAGCTAGCTATCATTGCCTATTGCCCCTCTGTTCTCTGTTGTCCATGTGCATGGTCCTGTCCCCTCCCTCTTGCTTTCTATGGATTGTTGTGCTGCACTCCCGTCCCGCATGCCCTGTGTGGTGTATTGTGCTGCTGCAAACCCTGATGCCTGCCATGCAGGGTCAGTTTGGTGCACCTCTCCATGTCCCTCCTGTCCTCTGTTATCCAAGTCCATGTCCCTACCCCATTTCCTTCCATGATCCAATGTACCATACTTGCGAACATTTTTAACTTGGTAAGAGGGAGATTTGGAAAAAAAACTGGGGTATTGATTTTCCCCTTTGAGTTACATTGAAAAAGAGGAGATTGTAGACAGGAGACAGATCAAATAAAGCCCATGTGAGCTTAAAAACATTGGACGTTTCCTGGCTGAATCGGGTCTGTTGGCATGTATGGTTGTACTACCATTGCCTCTTCCTTCTGCCCACAATGGTCTATTACATTGCCACAGCCTCTTTTGCAAGTCCTGTATTGTTGGTTTGTTGCCCCTGCCCCCCTTTCCACTGCCCTCCATAGTCTGTTGTGCTGCCACGGCCCTTCCTGCCTGCTCAGTGTGGGGTAAATTGTTGCCTTTGCACCCTCCTACCTGCCTTCAATTTTCAGAGTCCGTGCCCCTGGCCTCTGCCTCTCAACAGTATCCTAATGAACAACTAGATTGCTAACATTCTATATTTATTACAAAAGTGTGGAACGCCTGACGTCATCTTGATGTAATCAAAACTGTAATACCTAGAGCATTTCCTTTAGAAATTACATATATGAGAGGGTCTTATTGGCATCAAAATTATGGTTAGTGCTTTAAAAGACTAAAATAAGGACATATTTTCTGAGTTTTCAAATAGCGACAAAGCACTTTTAAATTATTTGTTATCTTTATGTTTTTTTATCCAGTTGACCACTTGATTAAATGTTGCACTTAGGGGAGAGGATGTGGTGTTACTTCCAGAACTGCAGACTTTGCAACTGGGGAACCAGGTTGGAGTTTCTGCTTCAGCTCGACATTCTGTGATTCTGGTCAAATCACTTAGTCTCCCCATGTCTACAACCAAAATGAATTTGTTCTTGTGTGATGTAACCAATGCTCATGTAAAGCACTCCAATACCTGACAAGTCTGCACTATATAACACTGCAAAAACACAAAATAATAAGTGTTTTGCACACTTCTGTCATTGGGCTATATTTGGGCTACATCTGGGTGATTTTGGGCTACATTTGGGCTCTTTTGTCTCCGGTGGCCATCTTGGGAGATTTATTTGTTATGAAGTTTCCTAATTTCCTCATGTACTGCAGTCTCCTCAGTAGGAAATGCTTTCAGTTTTTTACTTTGATTCCATCATGAAGGTATTCAGATATGCCACACATTTGCCATAAATTCTGAAAGTTAGCACTCTAGTTGCTCATTAGATCACTGTAGTAAAACTACTGTTCACCATGGAAGTCTGCTCCTGGTATTAAAAGTGCATCTTTCAGTCTGCATGTCAGAATTTTTTAATGAAATAGAAGAGGATTTGAGAAGTCTCTCAAAATGTGCCCTCATTTTCTTTCTTCAGCATTAATCATAATTTCTATGGCAAAATGAACCCCCTCATTGTGTTCCTTTTTAAATTAAATGTTTTAAGTGTTACCAGTTTATTCCAATCAAGATGGCTTCAGGTGTGCCATACTTTTTTCATAATGAAGACAGTAAGCGCTCTAGTTGTTTTTAAGAACACTCTGGGACATTCTGTCATTGGGCTATACTTGGGCTACATGTGGGTGATATTTGGGCTACATTTGGGCTCTTTTGTCTCTGGTGGCCATCTTGGGAGACTTATTTGTTATGAAGTTTCCTAATTTCCTCATTTACTGCAGTCTCCTCAGTAGGAAATACTTTCAGTTTTTTACTTTGATTCCATCAAGAAGGCATTCAGATGTGTCACACATTTGCCATAAATTCAGAATGTTAGCACTCTTTTTGCTCATTAGATCACTGTAGTAAAGCTACTGCTCACCAGGGAAAACTGCTGCTGGTATTGAAAGTGCATGTTTCAGTCTGCATGTCAGAATATTTTAATGAAATAGAAGAGGATTTGAGAAGTCTCTCAAAATGTGCCCTAATTTTTCTTTCTGCAGCACTAATCATACTTTTTATGGAAAAATGAACCCCCTCATTTTGTTCCTTTTTAAATTAAATGTTTTAAGAGTTACCACTTTAATCCAAGCAAGATGGCTTCAGGTGTGCCATACGTTTATCATAAGTAGGACTGTTAGCGCTCTAGTTATTCTTTGGAACACTCTGGCAAGCTGCAGTAGAACACAAAGGAATCAACTGACAGTCTCTGCCCTTGTTGGATGTACATGTTTTACTGAGAATGTCAGACTTCCATTCTCACATGACTGAGAAAGATAATGTGAATTTACAGAAAATAAGCTCTCAGTTTAGCTTATAGATCACCTTCCAAACCTCTGTGGGAAAGGCATGAGAAAATATTTTTCTCTCAATCATGATATCCCAGCAGAAGGCTTTTTCACATGGTGAAATAACCTTAGAACATACCACAATTCCTAAAATGAGTATGGTACCATCAACAAATGATTTATAAGGTAACTAAAGTCTTAAAACCTTCTATTAACTGCAATGGTTTTTTTTTTTGCATGTATATTGGTCCCAAGATGGCTGCCAACAATTCTTGGATGAAGTGCTGACAGCCAATCAGATCTCAGGATGAGATGTGTGGTTAGGCTCCGCCCACATATATATATGATTTTACTTTTGATTTTCTCAGGAACTACTGAACAGATTGACACCAGACCTGCAAAAGGCACTTCCCTGACCTGAGGACTACCTCTCTGCCAAATTTTAAGTAATTCTGTTCAACCGTTCGGGCTGTACCTTGGACTAAAGGTCCCTATGGAAAATTGCATGGGAAAAACGTGTTTTGGGACCCCCCTTTTTTCTCAGCCCCCGCTTGACGAATCCCCCCGAGACTTTCAGGGTAGGAGTGGAGCGGAGCGCCCCACCTATTTTGAAAATTTTGCGAGGATTCGTCAACCGGCGCCAAAGTTATTACAAATAGAATGTTGCGGATTTCCTATGGAAACACGGTCCTAACTATAACTATCTACTGGCGACCGCCAGTAGATAATATATATATATATATATACACAATTTCTTACCTGTAGCTCGACATTTGTCATTTATGCGATTGTCTGCCCCTGCGAACTATGGTACATAGGGAGCACCACCCTGATGGCGAAAAAACGGGTGTTGGAACACTACCGGGCCATCATACATTCTGATGCCAAATATGCGGTGGCTCGACACTGGAATGAGAGACATTTTTCCAACCCTGACCTTCTAAGATTTTTTATCTTGGAACAGATTTCCAATAACCCGAGGGGTGGTGATAGAGTACTCAAACTACGACAAAGGGAATCTAGATACATCGTAGATTTCCAGACCAAACACCCCGGGGGATTGAACCAGGATGAGGAGATGGCAGTACACCTTAAGTAATATGTATCATGATTAATGGATATTTTATAGACTAATGCTCATCTCTTTCCTATTTCGTGTGGTGTTTTTATGCCCCCTCAGCAGAACATGCTATAGGCCAACCTTGTTTAGATTCTCCCCCTCCTCCTTGTTTGAAACACACTAGATTAGATTGGCAATATTGTTCAATGTTTTGCTGTTTCTGTGTTTTTAAGATGGTAACACTGTTTTGTTCTCTTTTTTACTTTCAGGAGGGAAGGAAGGAGCTCATCACAATCACGTGCACATTCACGGGCTTCCTACCCTTTCCCCCCCTCTTTCACTGCATTTGGATGAAGCTGTCTGGTGTTGTGGTACAGTGATCTGCGATCTATTCAGTACTTCCCTGTTCATTTATGGACTTTTACTGCACTAGGCGCACACGGGCACTTGCCCAGTATAGCTTTGATATATTTGATATTTGAGGCACTTGCCAATATAAGACAGTGATATCTTCACCCACATGACTATTTTAGCATTGTATACGATAGTTGCTCGTAAGACTGTGGCATGCGATTTTCGTCTTGACATTTCCCAGCACGAAAGCACATCACCAGTAACTACTCCCCCGCATTTAGGGGTCGTTTTCTGTTTTCTGCACTCTGCATTTGCTAAGACGAATCTTGCCTTAAGGCCAGCGGCACTTGCCGTACCTTGATTTACTTGATTTATGTGGTTTTATGTGTTTTATGTGATTTATGTATTATATACATATTACCTTTCACACATGTAGATCCTGCATATTAAT
Organism: Triturus cristatus; assembly: GCF_964204655.1. Classification (NCBI taxonomy): domain Eukaryota; kingdom Metazoa; phylum Chordata; class Amphibia; order Caudata; family Salamandridae; genus Triturus; species Triturus cristatus. Next base: position 1,530,764,523 of record NC_140590.1, on the reverse strand, counting down.
TCATGCTTACTCAGCACTTACCTACAAATTACGATCTACATGTGTTCGTGTACTGCTGTAACGATTTACGCTTATATTCTCACTGCAAAATGTCTGCCACATTGCCGATATGGGCCAACACTATTGTTACGATTTACGTTTGTATTCCCATTGCAAAATGTCTGCCACATTGCCGACATGGGCCAACACCATTGTCCTTTGTCACTGTCTACCTCTACCCCTCCCGGAAGACTTTATCTGTTGCTCACTTATTGTTTGTCCTTACGTGATCAAGACTCTGCATATAGTTGAAACGCGTTGTTGTGAGGAATAAACACCTCTTTGGATACTATTTTGGATTTTGGAATTTACTGGTAACTGAGAGCGCAGTATTGGACTTTGGGGAAATACTTACGAGCCGGCGTGCTCCGCCGGCGTTTGCGCCACCTCCCTTGGGTCGAGCAATCCAGCAGGAGCGGTTTTTGGATTATATATATATATATATATATATATATATATATGTATATATGAATTACCTACTGGCGGTCGCCAGTAGGTAGTTATAGTTAGGACCACGTTTCCATAGGAAAACCTCAACATTCTATTTTGAATAACTTTGGCGCCGGTCGACGAATCCTCGCGAATTTCTCAAAATAGGTGGGGCGCTACGCTCCGCTCCGACCCTGAAAGTCTCGGGGGGATCCGTCAAGCGGGGGCTGAGATAAAAGGGGGGTCCCAAAACGCGTTTTTCCCATGCATTTTTCCATAGGACCTTTAGAACGAGCTACAGCCCGAACGGCTGAACAGAATTACTCAAAATTTGGCAGAGAGGTAGTCCCTAGGTCAAGGAAGTGACTTTTGTAGGTTTGGTGTAAATCTGTTCAGTAGATTCTGAGAAAATAGCCTTTAAATCAATATATATATATCTGAGCCCGCTTACGGTACGCTTACGGTAAGCGTACGGTGGCGTGCGCGAGCACGATTCTGATTGGCTCTTAGATCTTAGTAAACATTCGAATCGGCCGAAACCAGGAAGCGGCGGCCGCCATATTGTGTATTTCACTCTGAAAAAAAAGAGTGAAAACAAGGAAAGGGGGCAATGAGGAGAGTTACAGACCCCCTAACATTTGTAAGGGGGTCAAAGAAGGACAGAAAAGTACAAAAAAAACAATTATTGATTTTTAAAAAAATCACGGGGTACGCGTACGGTAAGCTTACGGTAAGCGTACGGTAAAAAAAATAAAAATAAATAAATGAAAAGCAGATTTAAGAGTTTAGATATTAGGGAGCTCTAAAAAGAGCTGTTGTGTTTATGAAGTCATTTTTTTAGTGGTACCTACAAGTAAGTACCGATGCAGAGTCTAAGGTTCAAGAGGAAGACTCTGTTCCCTTCATCATTGAAGTGCACACCATCTCCTCTATAAATGTCTTGCATGTCATAACGCAAGTTGTTGTGGTAAATGGCACCCATACCATAGTCACGGAGGAAAGCAGAAACAGATTTGTTGACGTGCTTTCTTGCTTTGTCAATCTGTGGACAGAAATGATTGGACCAGTTCCATTTTTGCCTTTGGCATATGTTGGAAAACACAAAGGCAGTTTTAGGGAAAAGTGTAAACAGTTGTGCAAAGGTGTCCTTCATAAGCATTTCCAGACCTACCCCAGTCAAAGTGCCTAGGTCATTGCCACCACAGTGCACTATTATGAGGTCAGGGTGTTGGATTTGCATGAAGGATTTCACCAATGGCATCAATTGGTGCCACTTTAACCCTCTCTGACCAATCCATTTAATGTCTACATTTGGCAAAGCAAGGTCTCTCACCATATCTGTTTTCTCTGCAAACTTTTCACTCCAGAAGACATAGCTGTGCCCTACAATCCACACTGTGAACATCTTCAAAGGAGAACTGGTTGCACTCAGGAGGTGTCTTTCAGTAGAATGGCAATATGAAATGAAAGACAGTTTGGAAATGGAGGCATACATATTTTTTTCAAAACAAAAAGAACTGATTGGCTGTTTCATACCATTCTAGAATAAAAACTAGGCTGTATGTGTAAATTAATAGAAGCATGTTTTGTATTGGTACAAAAAAATGTGTAACCAAAGAACAGTACTATGGATTTGCTGTTAGGTTTGAAAAGTCAAGCACTCTTGCTCTGTGGAATTGAAACATTGTTTGGCGAACTTCTGACCTAACTCAACACAGCAGTGTTCCATGAGCTGTTGCTATGGTAGCAGGCAGAAGTCAAGTTGGGGGAAGGGTACTAGGCAGAAGTCAAGTTGGGGGAAGGGTACTTTTGGAAAAGGGTTGGTTTTCAACCAATAGAAATGTGTGATTACATTTGAAAAACAAAAGGAAGCACTGAGATTTGAAACTAACATGTATATGTGTGGAAAAAGAGAGGGAAAGTTTGCCATTATCTGGTTCTGCTGAGAGGAGAGAGGTGTAAAGAACAGAGATCCTGGCTCTGATAATCTGCTGTTTGAGTGTCACATTTCTTTCACAACTAACTAATTTTAAAGGTGAGTTTACAGTTTGAGAGGGGATGTATGTGGTAACTTAAGAAATGAATAATAGAAATGGAAATTGTTTTTGTTGTAGTTACACATGGTGGTTTCATAATGTGTCAGTCTGTAAAAGTGATTTTCACTTGCCCCGAAAAAAAAAAGAGCAGTAAGTGTGCTTTCAAATTGGCAAAGAAATTTCGTTTTGGGACTAATGTGAAAACATGACTCTGTGTGCAGAGAGGAATTATAGGCAGAGATTTATTGCGTATTGCTCTGGTGATTTCACAGTTGCATTAGATGGAAAGGGGGAGCGAATTTTTAGGGGAAGAAGCAGAGTCTTAGCACACACCCATGTGCTTGCCATGTATAGTCATGCACAGTATTTACAAGCGAGTGGGGTTTTCAGGTTTCAGTCTGTAATGCAAATACATTCAGCATCACTAAGGCTGGTTGCCCTTGCTGGAGTGTAGGCAGTCACCGAGAATACACATGGTGGTGGTCTGAAAAAACAGTTTGGACATGTGCATTTAAATGAATCAAAAAAAGTGGTTTCATAATGTGTCAGTCTGTAAAAGTGATTTTCACTTGCCCCGAAAAAAAAAAGAGCAGTAAGTGTGCTTTCAAATTGGCAAAGAAATTTCGTTTTGGGACTAATGTGAAAACATGACTCTGTGTGCAGAGAGGAATTATAGGCAGAGATTTATTGCGTATTGCTCTGGTGATTTCACAGTTGCATTAGATGGAAAGGGGGAGCGAATTTTTGGGGGAAGAAGCAGAGTCTTAGCACACACCCATGTGCTTGCCATGTATAGTCATGCACAGTATTTACAAGCGAGTGGGGTTTTCAGGTTTCAGTCTGTTATGCAAATACATCAGGTTTCAGTCTGTAATGCAAATACATTCAGCATCACTAAGGCTGGTTGCCCTTGCTGGAGTGTAGGCAGTCACCGAGAATACACATGGTGGTGGTCTGAAAAAACAGTTTGGACATGTGCATTTAAATAAATCAAAAAAAGTGGTTTCATAATGTGTCAGTCTGTAAAAGTGATTTTCACTTGCCCCGAAAAAAAAAAGAGCAGTAAGTGTGCTTTCAAATTGGCAAAGAAATTTCGTTTTGGGACTAATGTGAAAACATGACTCTGTGTGCAGAGAGGAATTATAGGCAGAGATTTATTGCGTATTGCTCTGGTGATTTCACAGTTGCATTAGATGGAAAGGGGGAGCGAATTTTTGGGGGAAGAAGCAGAGTCTTAGCACACACCCATGTGCTTGCCATGTATAGTCATGCACAGTATTTACAAGCGAGTGGGATTTTCAGGTTTCAGTCTGTTATGCAAATACATTCAGCATCACTAAGGCTGGTTGCCCTTGCTGGAGTGTAGGCAGTCACCGAGAATACACATGGTGGTGGTCTGAAAAAACAGTTTGGACATGTGCATTTAAATAAATCAAAAAAAGTGGTTTCATAATGTGTCAGTCTGTAAAAGTGATTTTCACTTGCCCCGAAAAAAAAAAGAGCAGTAAGTGTGCTTTCAAATTGGCAAAGAAATTTCGTTTTGGGACTAATGTGAAAACATGACTCTGTGTGCAGAGAGGAATTATAGGCAGAGATTTATTGCGTATTGCTCTGGTGATTTCATAGTTGCATTAGGTGGAAAGGGGGAGCGAATTTTTGGGGGAAGAAGCAGAGTCTTAGCACACACCCATGTGCTTGCCATGTATAGTCATGCACAGTATTTACAAGCGAGTGGGGTTTTCAGGTTTCAGTCTGTAATGCAAATACATTCAGCATCACTAAGGCTGGTTGCCCTTGCTGGAGTGTAGGCAGTCACCGAGAATACACATGGTGGTGGTCTGAAAAAACAGTTTGGACATGTGCATTTAAATAAATCAAAAAAAGTGGTTTCATAATGTGTCAGTCTGTAAAAGTGATTTTCACTTGCCCCGAAAAAAAAAAGAGCAGTAAGTGTGCTTTCAAATTGGCAAAGAAATTTCGTTTTGGGACTAATGTGAAAACATGACTCTGTGTGCAGAGAGGAATTATAGGCAGAGATTTATTGCGTATTGCTCTGGTGATTTCACAGTTGCATTAGATGGAAAGGGGGAGCGAATTTTTGGGGGAAGAAGCAGAGTCTTAGCACACACCCATGTGCTTGCCATGTATAGTCATGCACAGTATTTACAAGCGAGTGGGGTTTTCAGGTTTCAGTCTGTAATGCAAATACATTCAGCATCACTAAGGCTGGTTGCCCTTGCTGGAGTGTAGGCAGTCACCGAGAATACACATGGTGGTGGTCTGAAAAAACAGTTTGGACATGTGCATTTAAATAAATCAAAAAAAGTGGTTTCATAATGTGTCAGTCTGTAAAAGTGATTTTCACTTGCCCCGAAAAAAAAAAGAGCAGTAAGTGTGCTTTCAAATTGGCAAAGAAATTTCGTTTTGGGACTAATGTGAAAACATGACTCTGTGTGCAGAGAGGAATTATAGGCAGAGATTTATTGCGTATTGCTCTGGTGATTTCACAGTTGCATTAGGTGGAAAGGGGGAGCGAATTTTTGGGGGAAGAAGCAGAGTCTTAGCACACACCCATGTGCTTGCCATGTATAGTCATGCACAGTATTTACAAGCGAGTGGGGTTTTCAGGTTTCAGTCTGTTATGCAAATACATTCAGCATCACTAAGGCTGGTTGCCCTTGCTGGAGTGTAGGCAGTCACCGAGAATACACATGGTGGTGGTCTGAAAAAACAGTTTGGACATGTGCATTTAAATAAATCAAAAAAAGTGGTTTCATAATGTGTCAGTCTGTAAAAGTGATTTTCACTTGCCCCGAAAAAAAAAAGAGCAGTAAGTGTGCTTTCAAATTGGCAAAGAAATTTCGTTTTGGGACTAATGTGAAAACATGACTCTGTGTGCAGAGAGGAATTATAGGCAGAGATTTATTGCGTATTGCTCTGGTGATTTCACAGTTGCATTAGGTGGAAAGGGGGAGCGAATTTTTGGGGGAAGAAGCAGAGTCTTAGCACACACCCATGTGCTTGCCATGTATAGTCATGCACAGTATTTACAAGCGAGTGGGGTTTTCAGGTTTCAGTCTGTTATGCAAATACATTCAGCATCACTAAGGCTGGTTGCCCTTGCTGGAGTGTAGGCAGTCACCGAGAATACACATGGTGGTGGTCTGAAAAAACAGTTTGGACATGTGCATTTAAATAAATAAAAAAAAGTGGTTTCATAATGTGTCAGTCTGTAAAAGTGATTTTCACTTGCCCCGAAAAAAAAAAGAGCAGTAAGTGTGCTTTCAAATTGGCAAAGAAATTTCGTTTTGGGACTAATGTGAAAACATGACTCTGTGTGCAGAGAGGAATTATAGGCAGAGATTTATTGCGTATTGCTCTGGTGATTTCACAGTTGCATTAGGTGGAAAGGGGGAGCGAATTTTTGGGGGAAGAAGCAGAGTCTTAGCACACACCCATGTGCTTGCCATGTATAGTCATGCACAGTATTTACAAGCGAGTGGGGTTTTCAGGTTTCAGTCTGTTATGCAAATACATTCAGCATCACTAAGGCTGGTTGCCCTTGCTGGAGTGTAGGCAGTCACCGAGAATACACATGGTGGTGGTCTGAAAAAACAGTTTGGACATGTGCATTTAAATAAATCAAAAAAAGTGGTTTCATAATGTGTCAGTCTGTAAAAGTGATTTTCACTTGCCCCGAAAAAAAAAAGAGCAGTAAGTGTGCTTTCAAATTGGCAAAGAAATTTCGTTTTGGGACTAATGTGAAAACATGACTCTGTGTGCAGAGAGGAATTATAGGCAGAGATTTATTGCGTATTGCTCTGGTGATTTCACAGTTGCATTAGGTGGAAAGGGGGAGCGAATTTTTGGGGGAAGAAGCAGAGTCTTAGCACACACCCATGTGCTTGCCATGTGTAGTCATGCACAGTATTTACAAGCGAGTGGGGTTTTCAGGTTTCAGTCTGTAATGCAAATACATTCAGCATCACTAAGGCTGGTTGCCCTTGCTGGAGTTTAGCAGTCTGGACATGGGCTTTTTAAAAAATCTGAAAAGTGGTTTCATAATGTGACAGTTTGTAAAAGTGATTTTCACTTGCCCAAAAAAAAGAGCAGTTTGTGTGCATTCAAATTGGCAAAGAAATTTCGTTTTGTGACTATTGTGAAAAGAAATGTAGTAATATATTTAAATACAATAAAGGATTTTTTTTTTTGTTTTTTTCAGGTATTGCTGAAGAGCAGTGAACAAAATTTAAGATGCCTACAAAATCCAGAGTTCAAAAAACGCTAAAAAAAAAACTATATTTGAAGACAACTGGAGGACCAAAGTTAGTAGAAGATGCTCATGTTGGGAAAAAGAAAAAATCTTCTGGTAAGCAGAAAAAACAATTTCTTAAAAATATATTCAAAACAAAGAAAAATGTACAAAATGTCTGTACTGGAAAGAATGTTACGAAACGAAGAGAACAGGAAAAAATTGAGAATTTAGTTAATGCAAATATACCTTCTGCAACTGAAAAGATTTACATAAACAGAAAAACAGCGTTTAAAGAGATACGTAGAAAAATGTTTCAGAGAAGAGTTATGTCCAATTTGATAAACGATGTGAAGAAATATAAGCAAAAGGCAAAATATTACAAGAGAAAAAAAGAAATTGAAGCCATTGCAGCAAAGGCATTAGAATTAAAAAGGAAACTATTCATATTAATTTTGAATAGGATGCGTACATTAGATAAAATGGTTAATGTACTGAAATCACAAAGCAAAAGGAAAAGAGTAGTGAACAGAACAAACTTTTGTAAAGTGTTTTTAGGAAAGTGGATGCATAGTTCAAGTAGTGAACCTTTTTTTAATGAAGAGAGCTATTTTCAAAGTAATAGTTTGCTGCATGCAGTTGACACCAGAGGTCGTGCTTACGAAGTGAAAAATGGTTGCATAATGGAGAAGGAGATAATGGTTCCAAGAGATGAGGTACAAGTGATGGCAGATGAGGCAATGGGGAGACGTCCTAAAGCCCCAGTGTACACTTGGAATTGTAGTAGTATTTGCACTGTGCGTCAGGAATCTATTGACAAATTTCGAGAGTTTCTTAGAGAATATAGTAAAAAAAGTGTAAAACAGAAGATTAAGGTGCTTCAAAGTCTGGATCCATGCAGAGTGAGAGAGAATACTGGTTTGCAGGGTCATTCTCTGGCTTGTCTATCTAGAAAAGTGTGCAATAGTGTTTTCCATCATTTTAGGATGCTGGCTGTTCATCATACTGAAATGAGAAAGTTTGTGAGACGGTTGTATTTTGCCAAAAGTCCAGCAATAAAGTTAAATGAATTGAATAGGGCTCTGTTCCGAGGAACGGTATCAGATGTAGAGAAGGTTGTTGATGAAATTCAGTTTTGTTACTTTGGTCCTGAACAAAACAGTGCAGAAAAGGACACAGTAAATGAGGAAGAAGTGGAAGAGAATGTAGAACCTTCTGTAAGTAAGACATTTAATGATCACATAACAAAATTTGCAATAGTCTCTAATGAAAGACCAAATGTTACTTGTATTTGTTGCCGCAGAACTCATTATAGAAAACAAACTAGGAATGTTGATCTCTACAGAAAGAGTGAAAATGAAGATAATTATAAGTGGAAGGATTTTGCCACATATATATTTCTTGAAAATTGTTTTGATTTGGGTGAAGATCAGCGTATTTGTAAATACTGTTACAACAAGTTAGAGGAAAATAGAATGCCGACCAGAGCTGTACATAATAATTTAGAATTGGATGCTATTCCTGCTGAACTTTCTGAATTAAATACATATGAGTCTATACTCATTCAATGTGTTCATCCATTCCAGACCATAGTACGTATGGAGCCCAAAACTGGTAAATTACCTCCTTCAGATTTACTGAGAGGTTTAAAAGGTAGAGTGGTGTATTTGCCCTTGGATTTGAAAAAAAATATGGAAACTATTGATGCGGATACTTTGGAAACTGAACCATTAATTATTCTGGTTAATGGTGTACCTACAAAGAATAAGAAGATTTGGCAGGAGCTGGTAGATGTGCGGAAAGTACAAAGAGCAAATTTGTATTTGAAAAAAAATAACAAATGGTATGAATCAATTTATATAGAAGAAGAAGAAGAAGAAGATTTACAAGAAGACACAGAAACACCAACTAGACAAATTGAAAAAGTGGACAAGTCAAAGGAAGAAGAAATTTATGAACATTTTAGCATACATCCTCTTCATTCGAAAGAAGTTATGGGAGACAATATTGATCTCTTTCAGATGAAGAAAGCAAAAGGAACTCCTGTGAGTGTATGGGAGGAGAGCTTGGAAGCTCGATGTTTTCCCCAGCTGTTTCCTAGAGGAAAAGGAGGACGATACGATGAACGTCCAGAACAGATTCCAGCTTCTGAGTATCGGACTACAAGACTATATGCTGAAGATCCCAGATTTCGACAAAGTATTCCTTATTTGTTCCATCTTTTATTTGAAAGCGACTTGTCTGCACTGTCTTATGCAGTAAATCACATTTTAAAAAGTGGAGTACATTTACAAAATGTGTCTGCTAAGGATTTTATGGAGAAAGTGCAGCACCGAGATGATCATTTGGAAACACAACTGATCAATCTGATGGCTTGTCAGCGTGGGACAAATGAATATTGGTACCGACGCCATGGTGAACTAAAATGCATGTTACGGAATTTAGGAACACCAACATGGTTCCTTACCCTAAGCTGTGCCGAGTACGCTTGGGATGATTTACTGGATTTTCTACGAGAGGCCAATTCAAACATTAAAAACATCGAATACAAGACAGCAGGAGAACTGTGCTCATTGGATCCGGTTAATGTTTGCAGATATTTCAATCATAGATTTGAGGCTATGATGTCCTTCATCTGCAAGAAAAAAAATCCACCCCTTGGAGAAGTAGTGGATTTCTTTTGGAGAAAAGAGTACCAGGCAAGAGGTGCTCCTCATATTCATATGCTGTTGTGGATCAAGGATGCCCCAAAGTTTGGAACAGATGCTGATGAAGCAGTGTTATCTTACATTCAAGAATATGCAACATGTGCTATACCAAAAAGCACAGAAGAGAACAAGTTAAAGGAGCAAGTTTTACGTTTCCAAAGTCATCGGTGTGGAAAATACTGTCGACGGAAATACAAGAGCAAAGAAAAATACTACACTAAATGTCGATTTGGATTTCCTAGACCTGTTCTTTCAAATGGAAGAGTAAACAGTTTTATGTCAGCTGTGAGACATACTATCACAAGAAAATCACCTAAGAATACCTACAACCTTAAAAGAAAAGAAGAATCAAAAAATATAAATGACTACAACCCAGTCATTTTATCCATGTGGAACGCTAACATGGATATACAGTATGTAGCTGACAATTCCATTGCTGTTGCACGATATGTAACGTCTTACATTACGAAATCAGAAAAAACAGAATTGAAGGAAATGTGGGAAGAGATTTCTCACGAGAAGACTGTCAGTAAGAAGCTGTACAGTTTCAGTTTGAAGATGTTATCGCATCGAGAAATTGGATCCTACGAATGTTCAGATAGGTTATCTTCTGCAAGTCTCTACTCGAAGTCAAGAAGAATAATTTGGGCAAGTTTAGGCCTTGCAGCAATGAGAAATCGGGTACTAAAATCTGTAGGAGAAATTGAATATTTGGCCGAGAATGACCCAGAAAGTACAGATATTTTGAAAACAAACATGTTGGACACATATTATCCCAAGAGAAGTCAACATCTGGAGAACATGTGTCTCTATGAAGTGCTGCAGAACTACATTTATTCAAGGAAAGCCACAGAAGACATCAACAATGGAAAATATAAAGTCGTTGGTGAAGAAGGATGTTTGGTGAAGCAAACAAAAGGAAGTTTGATAAATCACCGGAAGCTGAGTTGCGACACTACTGACAAGAAATAATTTTACTACTTGGCTCTTTTACAGTTGTTTAAACCATGGCGTACAGAGGATGAACTACTGGGAGAATTCCAGAGCTATGAAGATTCTTTTAATGCTTGCAAAGACAGCATACAATGCAGTACATTCTCAAGTTATCTGCAAATGTTAAATGAAGAAATTGAACAGGAAACTACAATTGCAGCAGAAATAGCTAGAGACAGTTCTCAGGACAGCCAAAGTTCAGGAACACACAGTCAAGATCCCCTAGGACAACCAATCATTGAAAATGAAGCATCAATAGCCATGAATGAAGTGGAAACGGCTATGAATCAAGCTCAAGAAGAATTTATAGACTTAGAAAATTTGGAAAGACAACTGAATCAAGAGCAGCAACAAATTTATGAAGAGATCAAAAACAAAATTGATCACGGATTTCTACATGTAAAAAAAGAGTGCTCATGCACATCATTTCATCCAATCAGGATGTATGTAAGCGGACAAGCTGGAACTGGAAAAAGTTTCTTAATAAAAGTCATCAGAAGCTACCTACAGCAGAAAACGGATTCTACTTTGTCTTGTGTGGTTACTGCTCCAACTGGGTTAGCAGCATATAACATAAAAGGAATCACTTTACATCGTTTGCTAATGTTACCAGTGGAGCATGAGAACAAAATACAATTCAACAAGCTAACTGGAGAAGCATCCTTGGAAGTTTCAAGAGTATTGAAGAAGATGCAAGTTCTCATTATTGATGAGGTGAGCATGGTATCAAACTTAATGCTTGCCTTTGTGCATTTAAGAATGCAGCAAATTTTGAAGACAGACTATGACATGTTATTTGGTGGAAAACACGTCATAGTTTTTGGAGATCTTTTGCAACTTACTCCAGTTAAAGGACAACCAGTGTTTAATACTGTCACACATGAAGACACGAAGAAGTCATTGGGAAGCATCGGAAATACAAATATTTGGTCCTTCTTTGAGTACAAGGAACTTACTACTAATATGAGGCAAGCAAGCGATGAAGAATATGGAAGTATCCTGAAAGATATCAGAATTGGACTACTCACAGAAGTTGGCAAAAAAGCATTACAGAGTCGGCTGCTACATAATTTATTTCCAAAGGAAGAAATAGTTGCAGAGAAAATATACAAGAATATTGCAGAAAACAAAAGTGTCATCTGCTTAATGCCAACTCTACGTGAATGCTCAATATTTAATGAGGAGCTTTTGAAATTGGAAAAGGAAGAGATCAGGAAATTGGAAGCAGTGGACAAAATTGAGGATGGAAGAATTACTGTCACAGTAACAGGCAAACTGAAAAATAAATTGGACTCACTAGAGAAGAACATCTCCAAAACAGCTGGATTAGAAAAAAATCTATATGTTTGCATGAACTGTAGAGTATTTTTAAGAAGAAATTTGGATGTTGAAAAAGGTTTAGTTAATGGAGCTATGGGAAGAGTTGTGGGTTTTATTAATTATCAGAAAAAAGAAGGAATTGAATGTTTAAAAATAAAATTTGATCAGATAGAAGAAGTTAAAGACATTTGTCGTTGTTCAGTTCGTTTCATGCTTGTGAAAGACTTGTATGTACGTAGGAAGCAGTTTCCGTTTTCTCTAGCATATGCTGTAACTATTCACAAGTCTCAAGGATTGACTGTAGATTGTGCATTTGTGAACATTGGTTCAACTGTGTTCAAAGAAGGTATGGCATATGTTGCTTTGTCACGAGTGAAAACATTATCAGGTTTATTCATGATAGACTTTGATGAGTCAAAAGTTAGTGCTGATACAAACTGTGTAAAGGAGTATAATAGATTAAGAAGAAGCTATGCTCCTCATTTAGGTCAGTATCCTGTGTTGGAGAAACGTGTAGTTTCTCGTAAAAGAAAAAATGAGAATATCTGTAATGAAGATGTAGAGAAGAGGAAAAAAAAGAGGAGTGATGTAATTGCAAGCAAAAAGAAAAAGGAAAATGAAGAACAGGTTGTAGGATGTCATTTTGAAAATAGCTCTGGTGTCAACTGCTACGCAAATGTAGTGCTGAATGTTGCATTTTATCTGGAAAGTTTGCAAGAGCAGATAATAGTAAATCAGGGAAAAAGATTCTGTTCAGAGCTGAGTCTCCTTTTTCAAAAGCTGAGTAAAGATAAAACTCAAATAGAAAGTGCTACTGACATTAGAAAACTTTTAGATGTATGTTCAGGACGAACACAGTTTTCTCAAAATGAACAGCAAGATGCACATGAATTTTTGATGTATTTTCTTCAGGTAGTGGAAGAAGAAGGAGTTCCCATTGACATTTTTTTTGGTCTCTCTTATAAATGGGAACATAGTTGTGATAATTGTTATAATATATGTGGCTCTATTGTTGATAATGAAAGGTTTATTTATTTGACATTGCCAGAGAGTAAAACAGTCACTTTTGCAAAATTAGTTAAAGATGCTAATCATAGCATGAAATGTGGTGAGTGTAATTCTGACATGTTTTCAACATTAATTTTAAAGGAATACGGACAGTATGTAATTTTAATGATGCAACGATGTAGAGCTGATGGTTCAAAATTGGATACTTTAATAAAGAAGTTTACAGGACAGCAATTATCAATTTCAGGAAAAACTTTTGTAACTGTTGCAATAATTTTCCATGATGGACCTACTGTTACTTCTGGACATTACACAGTTTATCTTAAATGTGAAAAAGGCTGGACACTGTGTAATGATTCCCAATTGATTTTCAAACAACGTTTGCCTTTTGATTTAGCAAATTCCTATCTAATCTTCCTGAAACCTAAATTTTAGAGAGACTTGGCAAGATCTGGACAAAACAATTTTACCATTTTACTGGATTACCATTGCAATTTTGTAAAAAAAAGATTTTTTAAATTATCATTTGGCCTAATGGAAAGATAACCAATTGTAATGTGGACTTTTTTAATTTTTAATGAAACTTTGAAAAACCAATAATTTAGAGATTATCGGTAACTTATGCACATTTTAAATTTTGGAATGTTATTGGACTGCCATTGGAAATTTTTTCAAAAATGATTTAAAAAATTACTATTTGGCCATGTGGAAAAGTAACCAATTCTATTGTGGACTTAATAAATTATTCAAAAAATTTTCGTGAACCAAAATGTTACAGAGAATCGGTGAGATCTGGACAAATTAAACTTTAGAATTTTATTGGATTACCGTTGGAAATTTATTCAAAAAAAATTTTTTAAATTACTATTTGGTCTAAAGGAAATGAAATCAGATGTATTTTGGAGTTATTTGAGATATAATATTGTGATTATACTTCTGAAACAAACATATCAGACGGTATTTTAAAGAAATAAGTATTGGTATTAGATGATATTTTTTTACAATATTATGCATTTCTATAATGTTAAGTTTAAGTAAAAAAAGAATCTGGGCTTTTTTAATACAATCTTTGTGATTGGTATTTTTTTTTGCCCGCTGTAAAATGATGAATGCAATTGCTTTCACAATTTATAGTGAAATGCAATATATTCTGAAAACAGCAAAAATAAGGCAAAAATATTTTTTGGAAAAAAATGTAAATATGTGTACTGTATTATAAAATGTTTTAAAAATATTAATACTTTTTTCTTTTTTTCCAGATAGATATAGAAAATTTTCGAAAACTACAAACATTTTTAAAACTATTTTTTAAAAAAACAAATGAATAAATATTTTTTCAGTGAGTATGGTAAGTCAATAATAATAATTGTAGTCTCTCAAGGACAATGTAATGTGATAAATGATTTTTAGTGTTTTTTAAAAAAAAAAAAAAAAAAGTACGCGCACCGTACACGTACGGTAAAAAAAAATAAAAAAAAGTTTTTAAAAACATATGTAAAAAAAAGATGAAAGATAAGGTTGGCTCTTAAAAGAACCGTTGTGTTCATGCAGGGACAGAGGAAAGGAAGCATGGGAAAATTATTCAAAGCGACAAATGTGCTGATCTATTTTGTTGTTCACTAGGGAAACACTGGTCTCCCTATGGCAAATTAGATCTTTACAAAATGTGCAATGAATATCAACCTTCCGAAATCGAGGGTTCATTTCCAGAGGGCCAGCAAAAGGAGATTCTCCCCCCACAGATGAAGGGCTCACCTGACCTGCAGAAGAAGGAGTCAGCCCTGCAGATGATGGTCCAGGCTGAGCTGCTGTGGATGTACTGGCTCGTCTTTCTGAAGAGTTACCTCCAAAAAGATGACCATGTGTCCTTCTGTGTACATCCTGGAGGTGTCTCTTCATGGTGTGATTCCCAAAGGAATACTTCCTGTCAGGATTACCTCTAGAAAGTACACGCTTACACAGCCTGCAAGTAACTAAGGGTGCATTCACCTTTTGCTGGCCTTCAGGAAAAGTAAAATAATCCCATACATAAGAGGGCTTTTGTTTCCTCGCTCTCTGCCTCAAGACAGTGCTGCTAGTGCTAGCCTCACTCTCAGAAGAGCTCTGCTGTTCTGCCATCGTATCCCAAAGACAAACCAGCTCCTTCTCCCAAGGGATCACAAGCAGAAATGAGGGGAATGGGTGTGGTGTAGGAGAGTTCTAGAACTGAAAGTAGTTTCAACCAATCAAAAGTTGTGTTTCATGATCACATGACCTACCGTACGCTTACGGTACGCTTACGGTGCGCTTACGGCAAAAAGTACGCATGCGCGTAAAAAAGACACGCGCTTGCGCGCATGCGCATAACAGTCACTACCCGACACTTCCGCGTAACGTGCGCGTGTGGCGTAAGCGCGCACGCGTCCCACGCGCAGTACGCGCGGCTACGCAAAGTGCGTAACTATACGCAAGCAGCGTAGATAGATTACGGACGTTGCGTAAACCGTACGCTTACCGTGAGCTTACGGTACGCGTACTAAAAAAATATTTTTTTTTTTTAAAAAGTACTGCAAATAAATTTTACATGTTTATTTTAAAAAATATATTTAAAAAAACATATTAAAGAATTTTAAAAATTTAATCATAGTCTTTATAAAAGGTAAGATAATTAAATTAAAAATATGTTAGAAAAAATAGAAGAAAAAAAAAAAATTAGCATTTAAAAAACCTTGCAAATTCACTGAAAAAACCATGGGTTTCACACACGTTATAGTTAGGAATTAGCATTTAAAAAACCTTAGAAATTCAGTGAAAAAACCATAGGTTTCACACACGTTATAGTTAGGAATTAGCATTTAAAAAACCTTAGAAATTCAGTGAAAAAACCATAGGTTTCACACATGTTATAGTTAGCTGGACATTTTACTCGTAAAAAACCAATGAAATTGCCCCGTTATAGTTAGTTCAGCTAACTATAACTCGCGCGCCCGCAATGCACTGCTGATGACGTCACATATTACATCACTCATGACATGGTCAGTGACATCACTCATGACATCACTGATGACATCTCAAATGACATCACTGATGACATCACTGATGACATCATCCTTGTGATAGAGTGGCAGACCTCCTCTCACCCTAATATAACCTTTGACACACACATTCAAAAATAGAGACTAAAATTTTCAAAAACAATGGACATACCAATAACAGTTACAACAACCTCTTCAGTAATTCTAAGATCCACATACACATCCACTCATTCACCAACAGTCCAATACAGTCACTCATACATGTACTCACTCATCATATGTACTCATACACCTATACATCCTGTTACACAATGCCACTCATCCATAGAGTTACTCACACACATAGTCACTCGTGCTAATAAAGAATCAAACATACATTTACTTGCATATACAGTTATACACACACCACCATACTTACTTCTACGGAAACTTACACATACTTAGGTGCCGATCACGATCCGGTAAAAAATGTCCCCGTACGACTCGTATCGGGTCTTTTTACCGTACGAATCGTACAAGTGCCGTACGAACTGGCAATCACGATTCGCATGGTAAAAAGTCCATACGAACCGCACTGGGAATCATTCCCCACACGTCCTCGGGTCGGAAAATGTGTCCGACACGTCCTCGGACGATTTACCTTACAAACGTGAAAAGCCAAGTCCGACCGAGGAATCACGATCCATCCCGTGCGTCCGAGCGTACAACCGTATGGAAAAAACACCATCCGCACCGAACTCCTATAGCAACCATGGAGACATGTGCCTGCATACGCGCCCAACACTCCCCCCAGCCCCCGTACGTCCGACACGTACCCCCCGTGTATGTATACCCCCACCCGTCTAGGTACACCCCAGTACGTTCAAGTCGTACCCCCACCCCAGTACATGTCGTACCACCGTCTATGTACACCCCAGTACGTTCGAGCTCCACCCCCACCCCAGTACGTGTCATACCCCCTGTGTACCTACACCCCAGTACGTTCCAGTCGTACCCCCACCCCAGTACGTGTCATAGCCCCGTCTACCTACACCCCAGTACGTTCCAGTCGTACCCCCACCCCAGTACGTGTCGTACCCCCCGTGTACCTACACCCCAGTACGTGCGAGCCACACCCCCACCCCAGTACGTGTCATAGCCCCGTCTACCCACACCCCAGTACGTTCCAGTCGTACCCCCACCCCAGTACGTGTCGTACCACCGTCAATGTACACCCCCCACCCCAGTACGTGTCGTACCACCGTCCATGTACACCCCCCCACCCCTGTACGTGTCGTACCCCCATGTACCTACACCCCAGTACGTGCGAGCCACACCCCCACCCCAGGACGTGTCATAGCCCCGTCTACCCACACCCCAGTACGTTCCAGTCGTACCCCCACCCCAGTACGTGTCGTACCCCCCGTGTACCTACACCCCAGTACGTGCGAGCCACACCCCCACCCCAGTACGTGTCATAGCCCCGTCTACCCACACCCCAGTACGTTCCAGTCGTACCCCCACCCCAGTACGTGTCGTACCACCGTCAATGTACACCCCCCCACCCCAGTACGTGTCGTACCACCGTCCATGTACACCCCCCCACCCCTGTACGTGTCGTACCCCCGTGTACCTACACCCCAGTACGTTCCAGTCGTACCCCCACCCCAGTACGTGTCGTACCACCGTCAATGTACACCCCCCCACCCCAGTACGTGTCGTACCACCGTCCATGTACACCCCCCCACCCCTGTACGTGTCGTACCCCCGTGTACCTACACCCCAGTACGTTCCAGTCGTACCCCCACCCCAGTACGTGTCGTACCACGGTGTACCTACACCCCAGTACGTTCCAGTCGTACCCCCACCCCAGTACGTGTCGTACCACCCTCTATGTACACCCCAGTACGTTCGAGCCCCACCCCCACCCCAGTACGTGTCATACCCCCCGTGTACCTACACCCCAGTACGTTCCAGTCGAACCCCCACCCCAGTACGTGTCATAGCCCCGTCTACCTACACCCCAGTACGTTCCAGTCGTACCCCCACCCCAGTACGTGTCGTACCCCCCGTGTACCTACACCCCAGTACGTGCGAGCCACACCCCCACCCCAGTACGTGTCATAGCCCCGTCTACCCACACCCCAGTACGTTCCAGTCGTACCCCCACCCCAGTACGTGTCGTACCACCGTCAATGTACACCCCCCCACCCCAGTACGTGTCGTACCACCGTCCATGTACACCCCCCCACCCCTGTACGTGTCGTACCCCCATGTACCTACACCCCAGTACGTGCGAGCCACACCCCCACCCCAGGACGTGTCATAGCCCCGTCTACCCACACCCCAGTACGTTCCAGTCGTACCCCCACCCCAGTACGTGTCGTACCCCCCGTGTATCTACACCCCAGTACGTGCGAGCCACACCCCCACCCCAGTACGTGTCATAGCCCCGTCTACCCACACCCCAGTACGTTCCAGTCGTACCCCCACCCCAGTACGTGTCGTACCACCGTCAATGTACACCCCCCCACCCCAGTACGTGTCGTACCACCGTCCATGTACACCCCCCCACCCCTGTACGTGTCGTACCCCCGTGTACCTACACCCCAGTACGTGCGAGCCACACCCCCACCCCAGTACGTGTCATAGCCCCGTCTACCCACACCCCAGTACGTTCCAGTCGTACCCCCACCCCAGTACGTGTCGTACCCCCCGTGTACCTACACCCCAGTACGTGCGAGCCACACCCCCACCCCAGGACGTGTCATAGCCCCGTCTACCCACACCCCAGTACGTTCCAGTCGTACCCCCACCCCAGTACGTGTCGTACCACCGTCAATGTACACCCCCCCACCCCAGTACGTGTCGTACCACCGTCCATGTACACCCCCCCACCCCTGTACGTGTCGTACCCCCATGTACCTACACCCCAGTACGTGCGAGCCACACCCCCACCCCAGGACGTGTCATAGCCCCGTCTACCCACACCCCAGTACGTTCCAGTCGTACCCCCACCCCAGTACGTGTCGTACCCCCCGTGTACCTACACCCCAGTACGTGCGAGCCACACCCCCACCCCAGTACGTGTCATAGCCCCGTCTACCCACACCCCAGTACGTTCCAGTCGTACCCCCACCCCAGTACGTGTCGTACCACCGTCAATGTACACCCCCCCACCCCAGTACGTGTCGTACCACCGTCCATGTACACCCCCCCACCCCTGTACGTGTCGTACCCCCGTGTACCTACACCCCAGTACGTGCGAGCCACACCCCCACCCCAGTACGTGTCATAGCCCCGTCTACCCACACCCCAGTACGTTCCAGTCGTACCCCCACCCCAGTACGTGTCGTACCCCCCGTGTACCTACACCCCAGTACGTGCGAGCCACACCCCCACCCCAGGACGTGTCATAGCCCCGTCTACCCACACCCCAGTACGTTCCAGTCGTACCCCCACCCCAGTACGTGTCGTACCACCGTCAATGTACACCCCCCCACCCCAGTACGTGTCGTACCACCGTCCATGTACACCCCCCCACCCCTGTACGTGTCGTACCCCCATGTACCTACACCCCAGTACGTGCGAGCCACACCCCCACCCCAGGACGTGTCATAGCCCCGTCTACCCACACCCCAGTACGTTCCAGTCGTACCCCCACCCCAGTATGTTCCTGGCGCACCCCCAACACAACCTCCTAAGTACGGAGCGCACCCCATGCCCCAACATCACAACCGCATGTACGAGTCGTACAAAGCCACACACAAGGACATAATCGTACAACCAAATGGCCCATGTACACACCGTACACACGCTCAAAACGCACGTACACAACAAGGACAAAACAAAACAACACAACAATACACCATTCGAAAGGCACACAGCCACTAAACATGGCCAACAACCACTAAAATAACACAATCACTGACCTGCAACTGTCAAAAACAAACAGAGGCCCAATACACCACCACTCCTTATAACACACCCACCCAAAATTCAAACACTGCCACACCCACCCATAGACCAATGAAAAGGGCCCACACACACAAACCATGAGCCTTTGCAACAGACCCACTGCTGCCAGACACCACAGAACCAGACTACAAGCGACACCACATCTTACACTTGCACACCTTCACACGACCACCCTCACAAACACCCTCTCATCACATTCACACACACACACAACCATCCACACCCCCCCCCAACATCCACACACCCCCCACACCCACACCATCCCCACCCACACCCCTCACCATGCCCACTACCAAGAATCCAAAGTTCAGTCACCGAGAGTTGGAGGTCCTTGTTGATCAAATCCTCAGAGTCGAGCCACAGATCTTTGGAACATTGGTCAGAAGCACCAGCCAGGCAGCCAAAACAGCCATGTGGCAGACCATCGTCGATGCTGTGAATGCTGTTGCGGACACCAGGAGGACCAAGCAGGATTGCCAGAACAGGTGGTACGATCTGCGGAGGAGGGTCAGAGCCAAGAGACAGGAGGAACACGACCAGGCCAACGCCACCGGAGGAGGGCCCTCCCGCAGAGCCGTACAGTACCATCCCTGGGAGGAGAGGGTGATGGCCATACTGCCGGTGGAGGCAGTTGAAGGAGTAGAAGGACTCCGAGACCCGGGTGAGTACACAAACAACGCACCTCACATGGGGGGAACTGCAACCACAACCAAAATTAATAACAGGCACGCAACCACCACAAGCCATCGCATTACTCAACCACACTCCATGAGCAGGCACATGCCACTGCTGCCACCATGCCCCATGCACCCAGCTGGACAATGTCAAGTCACAGGCCACAGAAGACAACAACACATGACACGGTAACCCGGATGGCGGGAGGCTGGGCACCAAGAATCACATAGTGCGACTCCAAAGCAGACAACAATGCCCTCTGCCCATATGGCCTAGGTCACAGCCAGACAAACACTGTGTCCCAACACAGGAATGACTTGCCAGCAAATGGCGGACGCCTTGCATCAACACATGGGGGTGAAGGCACTGTTTTGCACATGCCAGCAGCTAATGAACAGCCAACAGTGTGAGAGAGTGGCAGCACACACCACCACAGCAGCAGCGCACAGACACACATCAGACAAAATGGGTCCCTGGAGATCAGAAACAAACTCACATCAACAGGCCAAGGGCCACTCAAAGATCTGCTAACAGTGTGTGCCCAGGAAGCTGGGCCAAGGTGACAGAGGGTGACACACGGAGGGAGGGAGAGGGGGACACAGAGGGAGGGAGAGGGGGACAGAGAGGGAGGGAGAGGGGGACAGAGAGGGAGGGAGACACAGGAAGATGGACACAGGGAGGAGGCTGACACACAGAGGGAGGGAGAGGGGGACAGAGAGGGAGGGAGAGGGGGACAGAGAAGGAGGGAGACACAGGGAGAGCAAATCAGTCCTTTGGTGTGTGGGAATGTCTGCTCGTCAGCAGGTGGACTGCGTGCATGTAGACAAGGGTGGCCAGTGCCAGAACCCCCCCTCTTCATCATGGCAAAACGCAGGGCCATGTCACAACCTGTACACGAGCACAAGGACAGCCACCTGCATCATATAAGTGTGTGGATCCACTCCATGTGCACATGTACAGTGCTACAAGGAAGGCGCAAATGCATAGCTCGGCACACATGCACACTCCACTGCTGACTGCAGTCACACTTGACGCAGCAAGTACGACTGTGCCACACATAGTTAAAGGGGCCAAATTGGTGCCCAAGGGACACACACATGCACAAGTGCACTGTGAGTGGAATGCAAGACAGATCCTAATTCCAAGAGGAAATGTGCCAACTTTGTAACGGATGAAACATGGATGTTGCATGGATCCAAATTAACATTTTCTCTCTCACACACAGGTCAACGTCGTGCCGCACCCCCCAACACTGGGGGGGAACACTCCCAGGACCCGGATCTGCAGGAGACCGATCCCACCGGCAGCGACCACTCTCACCACTCTGTGGACGACCCCGACCGACCTGGCCCCTCTGGTGTCCAACCACCTGCAGCACCTGCGTCAGGTACAACCGTGCCAACCACCACCCCCACTCCTGCCACATCCCAGGAGACACCCAGGATCCCTGCCCCAACACCACAATGCAGCCAGGCTCGCCAGGAGGGACACGGTGTCCCGGGCACCCAGGAGGAGGCAGGCGACAACGCCAATGCCACCCCTCAGGGGTCCCGGAGACCCGATGTGCCCACAAGTGCAGGCCAGACGCAAGTGGGCAGGGGTGGTGGGAGTGGAGGACGGCGGAGGCGCGAGCCTGACCAGTTGGCTGGGGATCCGGTATTTTCCCATGTCCGTAACATCCTGGACTCATACCGGCAGGACACCACGGGCATGGCCCAGGTTGTGTCTGTCCTCGAGGGGATCAAGGTCCAGCAGGCCCAGCAACATGCGGAGCTAATAGCCTGTCTACAGCTACACCAACGGAGGATGGAGGACAGACAGGCTGAGCAAGTGACGGCGTCCCAGGGGATTCACGCTGAACTCCGTCGGATGGCCGACACCATGGCCGACCCTCCCTGTGCCAGAAGGCGGAGAACATCACCACCCACAGGGAGGGATCATGAGGAGGAGGAGGAAACATCCGACGGAGCATCCCAGACGTCGTCACGGCCTGCTGCTGAGGTTCCCCGCAGGAAGCCGGGTCGTCCACGGAAAGGACCGTGAGGGTGGCTGCTACATCACCATCTCCCAGGACACCTGGCCTGGCACCTGGCCCACTGGAGCAACAGCATCACAGCATCAAGAGACATTCTCTGCCACATGGCCCTGCTGGTCACTGGCTGACCAATGTTGACAAAGACTGTGGCATGGACTCTGAGGATTTCCAACGGCAAGGACACCAACTCCCCTACTGAACTTTGGATTCCCTAATCCCGGAAAGCCCCTCACTTTTCCCTCCCCCCCCCCAATAATAAATCACACTATTAAGAGTAGATGCCTGCTGGTAGCATTATTACCCAACATGTGTCTTGTACAGTCTAAACATGCCTGAGTCATCTGTTCACTTCAACCATCCACACCCTGGGGCCTGAGTCTGGCACAGGACACATGGGTCACAGTTTTTTAGGCAAGACAGACATGGAGCACCATACACACCCGTGATGGTCAGAACCAGCTGAGGGGGTGGCCGAACAACCGTGCTGACAGACACATTGAGTACAGCAACAGTCATGCGCAGAGGTCAGGGATCCTGGCCCGTGTCCTGGGGGGCACCCAGGTATGTGTAGACAGGTGGCAGAACCATGTCCTGCAAGCTTGAGTCCGGTGGATGCAGAGAATGGGGTCATGGACAACGTTGGATGCATGGGGATGGCACATGTCACAATACCCACACAGTCATGGACATCATGCCCAATACACAGTCTCAGCACACACACACAGCTTGCATCTTGCCACTCGACACATTGACACATAGCCACAATCAGGGAATACCATGCCAGACATGCAGGATGCACCGTGCCAACACACCAGCAGTGACTGAGAAGAGGCACCTTGGAGGCATAGGGACACCTTTAATAGTCATGTTTTTGGGATTGCAGAGGCAACTTGAAGTACACATGAACACATCATGTGGAGTAACATGTGGCTCCAACACTGGCACCCCCCTTCTGCAGCACAAATGCGTGATAGCCATGGAACTGGCACACAAGTGTTGGCTAACAGCTAAATACCCACAGCTGCTCACGGAGAGACTGCCATACACCATACATCCGCTGATGTGGAAGTCCCACGCCATGTCAAGACAATGTTAACCGTATGTGTCCGAGGGCAGTGTCACACACATTGATGCCTTCATCACAATCCACTATCCCATCACTGATGACTGACAACCAGGCAGGCCATCTATCCATGTGTACCCAGCTGCATGTCGTGTCCCATGGGGATGCCACATGTCTGCAGAGGAACCAAACCCCGACCGGGGCAGTGTGCACACATCGTGAACAACTGCCACACCCAATACACCCCAGATGCATCCCTTACCCCATGGAGACTTCCAAACGTGTCCGTGCCTGTAACGCTGAGTCAGCCCACGATGTCATGTCCATGAGGAATAGCAGTGCCACAACAATGCAACCAGCAAACGGCATGCGCAGGTACCTGGGGAAGAGAGACACACAAGAAGTCAGCCACAAAAAGCACAGCCACTTGCATGTGCATGTACTCGACACATGTATGGATGACAACATGCTAGGTCACAATTATGACTGGGGAAATACTACCATCACTGCCACCATCACTCCAGTGACACACCCACACACACCTCTGACACACGTGCCATACATGCAGGTGGAGACACACATCACAACGCATGCCACACGGGGACCAATGCGTGCACACTCAGACCCTGGTACTCACCACTAAGCAAAGAAGCCGCGTATGAGCCGAGTCCGGATGTCCTCTTGCGGCTCCACATCCTCCACATCACTAGCCCCATTGCCAAGCCCTTCGTCCTCCACGGGTGGATGGTCCTCGTCATGTTGATTCAGGATGAGTGGCACAGCTCTTTCAACTGCCATGTTGTGCAGCATGCAGCAGACCATGAAGATCTTGCAAACCTTTGCCGGGGCATATGGGAGTGCGCCGCCGGTCTTGTGGAGGCACCGGAATCGGCTCTTCAGCATGCCAAACGTCCTCTCTATCACTCGCCTTGTCCGGCCATGGGCGGTGTTGTAGCGGAGCTGGGCCGGCGTGATGGGGTTGCGGAGAGGTGTCAGCAGCCAAGGCATGTTGGGATAGCCAGCGTCCCCTAAATGGAAAGCACATGGATATCGTTAGAACTGGCGAAGCGGTAGTGCTGCTCGGCCAAACAGAATACAGGACAGTCAGACTGTACCCACCAACAACACATGCCCGTTCGTTGCGCAGCTGCATCATCATATCAGGCATCCCGCTACGCCTCATGATGTAGGCATCGTGTGCTGATCCTGGGAAACGAGCACAGACATGTGAAATCACCATGTTGGACAGACACACCACAAGGGCATTGATGGAGTGGTAGTGCTTCCGATTGCGGTACGCCACCTCCCGTGCGTGTGGTGGTACCAAACCTACATGTGTCCCATCTATGGACCCAATGACATGGGGCATCCCTCCCAGGGCATAGAAACCACGCTTGACCTCAGTCATCTGTTCAGGGGTTGGGAACTTGATGAAGTCATCCAGGTGAATCAACATGGCCTCCAAGAAATCATGCAGCACACCGCTGAACATGCTCTGGGACATGCCACCAACATGAGCTATGGTATTTTGGAAGGTACCCGTGGCAAGGAAATGTAGGGCAGCCATTACCTTCAGCTGGGGTGTCAGTGCCGTAGGATACCTGTGCTGCGGTTGCAGGTGTGGTGCCAGTCTCGCCGTCAGCTCCAGAATCAACGGTTGGGTGAAGCGGTAGAGCCGTATCCTGTCATTCTCCTGCATGGTGGCCAAGTCTGGAATTCTTCGGGCAACAGGTGGCGCTCTGCAGTAATTTGGAAGTGACAGGGAAGAGTGAGTGCACTACGAGAACAACTCATGTCTACTGAGCACATGTAAATCTGGCAATACACACATGCCACATAGGGAGTCAGGCATGTGCTACATGCCCAGGACACGTATGGATGCAAGGTGACACTCCTTCCAAGACCCAGCTACACACGGTGATTGAGAACCTCCCCATGCCACGCCATGGAAATAGCTGTGTCCCAGTGCAAGTGCACTGCCCGACGCAAGACAGGAGTGACATACACCCACACATCAGCAGAAGTGTGATGCCGATTGCAGAGACTGGCAGCGGAACACTTGAGCCACAGGTCACATGACATTACACTAGTCCAGCCCACACACCTTGCCATGAAGGTGCACATGTCATGACTCACCACACATTCCTTGTGAGTTTGCTGACATGGCCTTGTCACGCTACTCCGTGTCCCTTGCATACATGTGCACCTCACATCCGATAACACATGTGGCATGGTGTTGGGAACAGTGTGCAATGACAATCTACACACAGCCACATGTTGGTTGCTGCAACGGCTGCAGCTTTTGAGGGTGCTACAACCTCAACCTGATGTAAATCCCGGACACATTTATGGCATAGTCACATTGTGCACTGTGGGTAGTGACAAGTCATGTGTCATGACCCCTGTACCGGGCATCATGGGACACTTCCGTGTGTTGGTGTCCGTGCCATGCCAGTGACGCTCACCCCAAGTGCGCAGTCCCACATGCACACATGTCAAAGGAGTCAAGGGCATGCCTGGCACACATTGCACCCTCACACAGTACACATGTACACATCTCATCATACATCTGGTGCCTTCTCCACTCAGGAGGCATGTTCCACATCACAGCCTGTGACACCTGTGCCCCACACATGTGGTAATGCACAGACGATGCCTTGATGTCCATTCCTGGACAAGTATGTCCATCCATGGACAAGTATGTCCGCCCTATTCCTACATGTGTGTCGCCTATCACCACAGTGATGTGTAAAATCCGCCGTACTGCTGCTGAGAGGGCCTGTGCATGTTCCCAAATCACTGTGGGAGTGCTGCCGTATGTGTACCCATCGTGATGGCGAGCGTAGATGCGAGTGTACGGTCCGTACCACTACGGGTACGCATACGCGTGCAGACCCATAGTGATAGTGAGCGTAGATGCGTGTGTACGGCCCTATCACTATGGGTCTGCACGCGTATGCGTACCCGTAGTGGTACGGACCGTACACTCACATCTACGCTCACTATCACTATGGGTCTGCACGCGTATGCGTACCCGTAGTGGTACGGACCGTACACTCGCATCTACGCTCACTATCACTATGGGTCTGCACGCGTATGCGTACCCGTAGTGGTACGGACCGTACACTCGCAACTACGCTCACTATCACTATGGGTCTGCACGCGTATGCGTACCCGTAGTGGTACGGACCGTACACTCGCATCTACGCTCACTATCACTATGGGTCTGCACGCGTATGCGTACCCGTAGTGGTACGGACCGTACACTCGCATCTACGCTCACTATCACTATGGGTCTGCACGCGTATGCGTACCCGTAGTGGTACGGACCGTACACTCGCATCTACGCTCACTATCACTATGGGTCTGCACGCGTATGCGTACCCGTAGTGGTACGGACCGTACACTCGCATCTACGCTCACTATCACTACGAGTACGCATACGCGTGCAGACCCATAGTGATAGAGAGCGTAGATGCGAGTGTACGGTCCGTACCACTACGGGTACGCATACGCGTGCAGACCCATAGTGATGGAGAGCGTAGGCATGCATGTACGGGCCGTTGCCATGCATTTGGGGTGCCCTAGGGCCCCCACACGCACCGTACCTGTGTGTGATGCTCCAAATTACATAGGGGACAAGTATTAAGGCCTACATGCATGCTGGTTGTCATGGAGACCAAGTTCAAAATTCGAAATTGTTCTGGAAGGTGCACAGCAGAAGTCAGTTGGAATTTGTCTACTTTGTTGCAATGTGTTTGTGGGGCTGACATCATGCAGGAGAATGAAACCGATAGAGAACCCACAGACTGCTAGGTTTGAAGGGATTGGTGGAAACATAGGATGCAAATGTGAGTGACCAATCTCTCTGTACTCCTGTGCATGAGACTGGGCAGAAGGGCACATATAAGGCAGCCAGGTCCCATGAGGGAGCACTTGCCTGCACATCTTTGCATTCGTCGACCCAGCTGCTGCTACTGATTCCCTGGAACCATGTCAAGGGCTGTGGAGAGGACACAGCCATTCACCCTGGAGGAGAACATGGCTCTGCTGGATGTGATCCTCCCACAGTACTCCATGCTGTATGGGCGACCAGGGTATCAGGTGAGTGCATAGGCCACTGCCACAGACTGTCCCTATGTGGTGACTGTGACTTCTGACATTGCGTCCAGGTGTAACACACATGCCATGTACTGTCGGGGGGGTCCCAGGGGGGGGGGTGCCTGATGTCTCCCAGCAGTGCCCTGAGACAGGAGGGGTGGGGGACTATCACTCACAGCAGTGCCCTGAGACAGGAGGGGTGGGGGCCTATCACTCACAGCAGTGCCCTGAGACAGGAGGGGTGGGGGCCTATCACTCACAGCAGTGCCCTGAGACAGGAGGGGTGGGGGCCTATCACTCACAGCAGTGCCCTGAGACAGGAGGGGTGGGGGCCTATCACTCACAGCAGTGCCCTGAGACAGGAGGGGTGGGTGTGATGCACAGTGTGAGCCTTGATCATTGATTGTGACATTGCCATCATTCCACCTGTGTACCCACTGTGGCACGTAGTGCTTTTTCCCTCACCAGGGGATGATGTCCCTATGACAAAGGTGCAATGCGTTGGCTGCATGACATGCCTTGTTGTAACCAGCTAATTTGTACCCATATGTCTCTCTGTGACATGTGGCTGGTGTATTGATGTGGTGTCACTTGTTCCTCCTCACAGGTAGGCGCCACTGCCAAGGAGCAGATCTGGCTGACCGCCGTCAGTGCCGTGAGGGGTGTGGATGGTCGGAGGCGGAGACTGCCCCAGGTGAGGAAACGCTGGCAGGATATCCGGTGCTGGACGCGGAGGATTGCACGGCTCCTGCTGGGGGACTCACCTGAGAGCCACAAGAACCGCGGCCGCCGCCGTCTGAGCCACCTCCACAGGCGTGTGCTGCCGGTGGTCTTTCCAGACCTGGAGAGGCGCTTACAGGCGATGCAGCAGCCGGAAGGGGGTAGGTACATGTGTGTTTGTTGTGTGTCACCGGCATTTGTAAGGGCACAGTAGCATGAATTCACTGGCAGGGTTTAAAGGTGCTGTGCAGATCCTGTTTGCCCCAGTATAGCGCTGTGCCCCTGCCACACTTCCCCTCCTTGCAATGTGTTCCCTTGTCTGTGTGTAGTCACTCCTTCACAGGGTAATGTAGGCTGGCGCTTTGTCCACGGGAACAATGACTGTAGCATCATGTGTGGGGGTGGTGTGTAACAGGTTGTGGGACCTTGCCTGTGCACTGTCAAGTTCACTGCATGTGGGTTCCATGTCAGTTGGCACTGATGCTGACTCCAGACATGGGAGTTGGTCTCTCATGTGTCATGCCTTACAGCGCGCATGTCCCATGTAGTGGCCTGTGACATGATGTGCATGAGTGTGCGATACACATAGTGCAGGGATGGTGACGTGTGTTGCAGTCATTACCATTCAGTAGCATGTAGTTGCGTGCCCACTACTGTCCCCTGGGGCACCTTTTCCTCAGTGGTGTATGTGTCATCATAAACGTGGCCACTGTCAGTGTCTACAGCGTAAGTTGTGCTCTGTGCCATTGTCCCCTGTCACCATGTATATAGACGTGCTATTTTGTACAGGTGTCCACTGTGCAGCCTGACCTGATTGTCCTTCTTCATACTCACAGTTGCCAGTGCCTGTGTGTCTTGTTATACTCATCTGAGCATGGGCACTGGTACCTCATTATTTGTACAGGCGCACCTTGGCTGTTTGGCGTCCAATCTTGCTTTTTGCCTGCCCCTGTGTGTATCACCCAGACTATGAGATGTTGGTGCCACCTGTGTCTCAACAATTTGCCTCGTGTAGGGTCTTGTTGGGGCGGGCAATGCCTATGTGTTAAATCCTGATTACCACTTGCTGGGTCTGGGCAGTGTGTGATGTGTCTGGACACACACGCAATGTGCAGTGACCGAGTCATGTTGTGCATGTTTTCAGCATTACCTATGCAGCATGTGTCTCAAGTTCATGGATATGGTCCCTGGTCATCGGTATTTTCGCCAACGCTGTGTGGTGCAGATGCAGTGCTGGATTGTCCCCAGGGCCTGGGTGCTATGTCAGACTCCTTTTCCTGTGTTTAGCTATTGTCTCATGCTCTCCATGGTATTTCAGTGGCATGGTGGCTCAACCAACTGTGTGTTTCATGCCCTACATCGGTATCCTGTTCAGTAGATGTTAGGGATCTTCCTTTTCAGGCCATGCAATGTTACCTATGTAGATTGGACTCATGTGACAGATGTGTACAGGTGTCTGATTATTTTCTGTCTCTCCACCCTGCCCACAGCATCGTCGGGGGACACAGAGGGAGACATGGACACAGACCAGGCGGAGGGACCGAGCACCAGTGCCAGCCGTGACATCGGGTCTGGCACATCGAGTGGGACAGAGGCGGAGGAGAGTGTGGCCGAGGACCTGTCGACTGGCACATCAGACTACGAAGCTGACAGGTCCGGGGACGATGTCTCCGAGTGGGCGGAGGCTGCACCAGCAGCTGACAGCGGAACAACACCTCGCACCGCCCCCTCAGTTTCCACCAGCCGCCTCCCACTTGCTCGTGTCCCTTCCCAGCGTGCCCGGTCACAGCATGTCTCCTTCCTGCCAGGCACCGCACCCCCTGCCCCTGTCTCCACTGCTGCCGCCAATGCAGAGTCTGTGGACATCCAGCGGCAACTGCAGGTTGGTCAGGCTGCGATCCTTAATGTCCTCCATGCCCACGGCAAAACCCTCACCAACATCGAGGCTTTCTTGGAGGGCATTCATTCATCGCAGGCTGACCAACGCAACTTGCTGAGGTCCATCGACTCCACACTGACTGCAGCAGTGGGTCTCCTGCAGCGCGACCTCCCCCCACCTACCCCTGCCCCATCCACACTTCCCACTCCCATGCCTGTCACACGTACACCCAGACGTCGGCATGCACCCACATCAACGGACACGGGCACCACACCAGCAGGGAAGGTCCACCGCACTCCTCCTGACACGCACACACAGGGTGAGGTAGGCACACCCACTGGGTCGGGGGGCAAACGTGTGACACGCAGCCATAGTGGGAGTCCGCATTCCACCCAGTCCACTCCCTCCAAATCCCCTCCACTCAGCTCTCCTGGCCACATCTCCCCCAAGGACTCCTTCATGGCCGCTCTGTCCCTGAGCCCCACAGTTACACCACCACGCAAGCGGTCAAGGAGGTCCCCGGTCAGGGTGGTTGAGTCTCCCCCCCTGTCTCCACCCTCCCCCGGTGGCGCTGCGACCCATCCCTCTGACCCCCCCCCCTCCTTGGGGCCTGAGGTCCCTTCGGGTGCAGGGGACTCCCTGGAGGACCTTGCAAAGGTGTGTAGTGCCATCCTGGCCTCCGCCTTTGGCACTGACCCACCCCCTGTGCTGGAGTCCTCCATCCCTGCACCCACAACGCCGCCCCTTTGCCCTGATGTCCCTGCGGTGCCTGTTGCTTCCCCCCCCCCTGATGCCCTCACCAGTGTGGAAGACGATGCCATTTGACTGTGCAGGCAAGGTAGGGGACACGCATCCCACTGTGTCCCCCATCCAGCTGAGAATCATTGACTGCCCTATGGGCTTTGTGAAGATTGAACTGCCTGCGATCCACGGACATTGTGCTCATGCTGAATAAAGCTTAATTTTGTTTTCATTATCACACTACTGCTATGCTGGTATTGGTGTTGGTGGGGCTGCTACATGGTTTTGGGTGGTGTGTAAGGGTTTGGGTGTGTGGGATATGTAGTAGTGTACTGCTCATTGGTGGGACCCTGTGATCTGTGTGCCATCACAAGGTGTTGGCTAACTTTCTTTGTTCATGTAAGCAGTTACTGCATGGTGCACTTGTCCCAGGGTGTATTCCTTCCTCTGTGTACCCAGCTTTCTTCCCTGCAGGGTGTTCCCAATGTTTAGCGCAGAGCTGTGTCTACATGAGCTGTGTGTGTGACGGAGCCCTTCTACTTTGGCCATGCATGCAGGGCCATGTCTCCACCTGCAACAATCGTGGCATCCTTGGTGATCACTGTACTTGTGTGTGGAGTCTGTTGACATGAGTTCATGGGGACATGTTCCCTTGTAGCCAGTATGCATGTGGATGATTCTGGCCTCACACACATGTGTTACACCCCTCCTGTCTCAGGGCACTGCTGGGAGTGATAGGCACCCACCCCTCCTGTCTCAGGGCACTGCTGGGAGGACTCCACACCCACCCCTCCTGTCTCAGGGCACTGCTGGGTGGACTCTGCACACACACCTCAGATTTCAGGATATGTGCGCTTTGCACATACACGGTGGGGGTACGCTCAATGCATTCGAGGTGAGGGTACGAGTCTACTGACACTGGTGTGGTGGGGGTACGCTCCGTACGTCTGCGGGTGTGGGTACGGGTCGTACTTACACTGTTGGCATGGGGGGTACGCTCCTTGCATTTGCGGGTGGGGGTACAGGTCGTACTTACACTGTTGGGCTGGGGGGTACGCTCCTTGCATTTGCGGGTGGGGGTACAGGTCGTACTTACACTGTTGGGCTGGGGGGTACGCTCCTTGCATTCGTGGGTGGGGGTACGGGTCGTACTTACACTGTTGGGCTGGGGGGTACGCTCCTTGCATTCGCGGGTGGGGGTACGGGTCGTACTTACACTGTTGGGCTGGGGGGTACGCTCCTTGCATTCGCGGGTGGGGGTACAGGTCGTACTTACACTGTTGGGCTGTGGGGTACACTCCTTGCATTCGCGGGTGAGGGTTCGAGTCGTACTTACACTGTTGGCATGGGGGGTACGCTCCATGCATACGCGGGTGAGGCTACGGGTCGAACTTACACTGTTGGGGTGGGGGTACGCTCCGTACGTCCGCGGGTGGGGGTACGGGTCGTACTGACACTGTTGGTATGGGGGGTACGCTCCTTGCATACGCGGGTGAGGCTACGGGTCGAACTTACACTGTTGGGGTGGGGGTACGCTCCGTACGTCCGCGGGTGGGGGTACGGGTCGTACTGACACTGTTGGCATGGGGGGTACGCTCCTTGCATACGCGGGTGGGGGTACGGGTCGTACTTACACTGTTGGGCTGGGGGGTACGCTCCTTGCATTCGCGGGTGGGGGTACGGGTCGTACTTACACTGTTGGGCTGGGGGGTACGCTCCTTGCATTCGCGGGTGGGGGTACGGGTCATACTTACACTGTTGGGCTGGGGGTACGCTCCTTGCATTCGCGGGTGGGGGTACAGGTCGTACTTACACTGTTGGGCTGGGGGGTACGCTCCTTGCATTCGCGGGTGGGGGTACGGGTCGTACTTACACTGTTGGGCTGGGGGGTACGCTCCTTGCATTTGCGGGTGGGGGTACGGGTCGTACTTACACTGTTGGGCTGGGGGGTACGCTCCTTGCATTCGTGGGTGGGGGTTCGAGTCGTACTTACACTGTTGGCATGGGGGGTACGCTCCATGCATACGCGGGTGAGGCTACGGGTCGAACTTACACTGTTGGGGTGGGGGTACGCTCCGTACGTCCGCGGGTGGGGGTACGGGTCGTACTTGCACTGTTGGGCTGGGGGGTACGCTCCTTGCATACGGGGTGGGGGTAGGGTCCGTACATATCCGTCCCCGCGCTATGTGATGTTTGTGCGGCCCGTACCCAGGCCTTTGCCACGTGGGTGCGATCCGTCCCACCATTGTTGGGGTGACGTGTGTGGGCGTGGTCCGACTCGTACCCACGCTCTTCAGGCGTGGGTACGGGACGTACCTGTCTGGTTGTGTTGCCGGTTCGCGTGGTGACGGACTTCCGTTGTGGCGGTCGCTGGCTTATCAGGACACGCCCCCACCCCCTCGTGGTGACCAGGGCATGGGAGTCAGGTATGTCCAGGCCATGTGTGGTGTGTAACTTATGTGGTTGTTTTGTGGCCTGCCCTGGTCGTGCCACCCCCACCCCACCCCACTTTCCCCCCTCCCTTAGTTATTCTGACCTTCTGCGGCGTCTGCGTCGTAACCTGTAGAGGAGGTGTACTGCTATGAGGGCAGGGTTGACTCGTAGGTTCGGGTCCATGTCTGTCCGTCGCGTACTGGTACTCCTTGCTCGCGTCGTCCTGTCGCGTACGGGTCCTCCTTGATCGCGTCGTCCTGTCGCGTACGGGTCCTCCTTGGTGGCGTCGTCCTGTGTGTCCGTCACGTACTGGTCCTCCTTGTTCGCGTCGTCGTCTGTCCGTCGCGTACTGGTGGTCCTTGTTCGCGTCGTCCTGATTTCCCGGCAGTTTTTGGCTGCCGCAAAATATTCACCGTGCGGGGTGACGTCGGTGCGAATCGTGATTCCTGGGTCGTGAATGGCTGGCTGCGAGCGTCCCGACGTCAGGTCGGCGCTTTCCCGGATCGCATTGGTAGGTGTTTTTTGTTCGGTCGGGCTTTTTTACGAATCGTACGGTAATGGTGTACCCGTGCGAATCGTAATTCCTTGTTTGTAAAAATTGACGACCGGGTACGCGTCGGGCGGAGATTGTGCTCCGTCCGACGGTTCGTACCCGGTTTTTGCCGGATCGTGATCGGCACCTA
The DNA here is from genome assembly GCF_964204655.1 of Triturus cristatus. NCBI lineage: Eukaryota > Metazoa > Chordata > Amphibia > Caudata > Salamandridae > Triturus > Triturus cristatus. The sequence continues at coordinate 1,530,730,437 of NC_140590.1, read as the reverse complement.
TGTCTTTTAAACAATCACTTATAGAAACACATACTTATTCATACAGGAACTCTTCCAATCTCTCACCCTTGCATATACTCACATATATACACCAATAGTCACATATACTAGTTTTAAACATATGTAGTTACTCATAAAGACACTATTGAGACAGTCATTCACTCACTAACACACCCATACACACACTCATCCACCCATGCAGTCCTGCACACATGGTCTGTTCAACACATACAAACAGTGAGTCACTCATTCATGCACCTATGCACTACGTAATACCCCCCACCGAACCATGCAGACACTCAGACTGATACTCAAAAAACCAACTAATAACCTATATAGACACCCATGTAGCTACTCACCAACCCATGCAGCCACTTATACACAAAGTGAGAGACTGATACAGATATATACATATTTAAACATTACTCACTAAAACATGTATTCACTATGATACACTTAATCAGTCAGTTAAACAATCAATTTTTCAAAAACAAATCATCCATTTAGACACTTATATACCCATTTATTCTTCCATCGACCTTGAGATATACATATATAAAACATATTTAATTTTCAGAAAAACCCACATTCACTGGATGATGTCATCAGTGATGTCATCAGTGATGTCATTTGAGATGTCATCAGTGATGTCATGAGTGATGTCACTGACCATGTCATGAGTGATGTAATATGTGACGTCATCAGCAGTGCATTGCGGGCGCGCGAGTTATAGTTAGCTGAACTAACTATAACGGGGCAATTTCATTGGTTTTTTACGAGTAAAATGTCCAGCTAACTATAACATGTGTGAAACCTATGGTTTTTTCACTGAATTTCTAAGGTTTTTTAAATGCTAATTCCTAACTATAACGTGTGTGAAACCTATGGTTTTTTCACTGAATATATATATAAGTTGCACCAAGGCTCCCACAGTTGCTCGCAAACAGACGGGACATGGACTCCAGTTAGGTGCTGTTTCTTTTATTTTATTATGCTGGTGCAAGACATGGCTGATGACGCGTTTCGCCCTATAGCAGGGCTTGATCACATGACGAACACATGATTTGTCATTTTTTTTATACACATTTCACCATGTTTGTATCACGTGACACTAAGTGAAACTAAAATAAAGACTCCACTGGAATTTACAGTGCAATTGCATTTTTCGTCATTTACAGAGCACATATATATATATATATTCACTGAAAAAACCATAGGTTTCAGGAACGTTATAGTTAGTTAAACATTGCACTCGTAGAAAACCAGAGAAATTCTGCCGTCATAGTTAGTTCAGCTAACTATAACTCATGCCCCCACAATGCACTGCTGATGATGTCATATATTACATTATTCATGACATGGTGAGTGACATCACTGATGACATCTCAAATGACATCACTGATGACATCACTGATGACATCATCCCATGACTGTGTGTTTCTATAAAGTTTAATTACGTTTTATATATATGCCATGGTGTAATGAAGAATGAGTGGGTGTATAAGTGTCTGGATGGAGGATTTAGTAGGTATGTGACTGACTGTATAAGTGAGTGATTAAATGTGTCTTAGTGAATGCATGGATTAGTGACTAAACTGTGTGAATGTCTGTATCAGTCTATCTGTTGTTGTGTAAGCTGCTGCATGGGTTGGTGAGTAGCTACATGAGTGTCTATATGGGTTATTGATTGGTTGCCTGAGTATTTGTATGGGTGCCTGAGTGTGACTCTGTGCATAGATGTGTGAGTGGTTGATTCACTGGATGTATGGGTTCAAGAGTGCATGTGGAAACAGCTGTATGGGTGGGTGAGTGGGTGCAAGGGTGTGTTGGTGAGTGAATGGATGTCTCAGTGGTACATGTCCAAGTAACTACATATGTAAAAGACAGTGTATGTGAGAGGTGGAGTATATAAATGAAAATACGTGAGAAAGTGGCTGTATGGATGAGTGTGTACTTGTATCAGTGATTGTATAAGAGAGTTAGTATGCGTTAGTATCTGTATGTGTATCAGTAAGTGAGGTGGTGTGTGTATAACTGTATAATGAGTAAATAGCAGTGTGATTGATTTTTTGGGTGACTGACTAGGTGTGTGAGTAACTCTATGGGTGAGTGGCGGTGTGTGAGTGTCTTTATAGGTGTATGAGTGCATATATCAGTGGCTGTATTGTTGAGTGACTGTGTGTATTAATGACTGTATGGGTGAATGGATATGTGTGTAGACCTATGAATCAGTCAGTGGGTATGTACTAACTGGTATTGGTGTGTCTATGGTTTCGAGAATGGTGGTCTGTATTTTAAAGTACGTGTATGAAAGGTTATATTAGGGTGTGATGAGGTGCATCAGATATTAAGTGGATGATGTTATCAGTGATGTCATGAGTGATGTCATTTGAGATGTCATGTATGATGTCACTGACCATGTCATGAGTGATGTGACAAATGTTGTCATCAGCAGTGCATTGCGGGGCGAGAGTTATAGTTAGCTCAACTAACTATACCTCTAGTTTTGTACGAGTGAAATGTCCAACTAACTATAACGTTCCTGAAACCTGTGGGTTTTTTTCAGTGAAGAAATATATATATATACTCACACACACACATTTAAAGGTTTAGGGGGTGGGTAGGAGATAGGGCGGTAAGGGTGGTAAGGGTATTTATAGGGTTTAGGGCAGTATAAGGGTATTGGGTGGTAAGGATAGTTTAGGGTGGGTAAGGGCATTGGTTTGTAATGGTATTTGTAGGGGTTAGGGGTGGGTAAGTGTTAGACTTGGCATCTTTGGCGTGGTTTCCACTGACTTTTTGCCTCTACCCCCTGCCTTTTTGACTGTGTGCTGGATTTATTTTTTGCAGGTTTAGATGTTTTGGGCACTTTGCCACTGCTGTTCAGTGCTAACGTGCAAGTGCTCCCTGTGTAAATTGTGATTATGATTTTTTCTCCATGGCTGTCATATTTGATTTATTGGTAAGTTCTTATTAAAGCTCACTGAGTGTGCCAGGGCCTGTAAATCAAATTCTTGAGCTTGCAGTACTGGTTGTGCCACCCATATGGTAGCCTTGTAAATATTTCTCAGACCTGCCACTACAGTGTCTGCGCGCGCAGTTTTAAACTGTCATGTAGACCTGGCAAGTGAACCCACTTGCCAGGCCGTATCCTTCTCTTTTTCTACATGTGAGGCACCCCTAAGGTAAGCCCACGGTATCCCACTGGGTATGGTGCAGTGTATGTGAAAGGTAGGACATGTGCTGGTGCGCTTTACATGTCCTGATAGTGAAATACTGTGTATTTCATTTTTCACTATTGTAGGTTGCCTTGTAACATCTTACAAGTGTAACTTGCCATTGGGACAAGATAGAGAAATGGAGTTTAGGCTCCCTGAACTCAAAATTTAATAACACACCTTTTAGTAAAGGTGATTGTTAATTTGCGTGTTTGAAAATGCCTCTGTTAGAAAGTGGGCATTTTCTTGTTTAACCATCCTGTGTGTCTCTGCCTGTTTGTGTACTCACCGTCTGGTTTTTGGAGTGGCAGGAGCTGGAGATGTGCATTCACTCTTAACAGTCACAAGGGGGTTGAGGTGTGCCCTGCCTTGCCTGGGTGACTCATAGCCTGGCTGAATAGTCCTTGCCTACATTTACAGTGATGGAAGTTGTTTCACTAGCAGCTGAATAGGCTGTCTACTCTGCACAATGCTGTCTCCTCCTCCTGAGGTCAAGCTGGACCAGGTTTGGACTGAGCTCAGAGATCCCTGCCACAAAGAGAAAAATGAGAACATGGGTATAAGTATCGGACCTAAAATCCCAGGACTTTTTATTACTTATGGAAACAAGAGGACCCTACCAAGAAGATGAGTTGAAGAGCTGTGTGTGGAGCGCTGCCTTTTGTGTGTGAGGGGTGGTTACCTTCAGTTGCTGCTTCAATCTGTGGCAGAGGAAAAGGACTGTCTCTTTTTGCCCTGCTCTAGTATCCTGTTTGAGAGCATCTCCAAGGGTTTGCCTGTGCTTGCCTCCTGTTTTAGGAACGATTCAGGGGGATAAAAGTCTTCCTTGTATTACTTGCTGAAATCTTTCTGACCAAAATTGCTGGGGCGAACTACCCCTACCCGCTTTCTGTAAGTTCAAGGCACTGCCACTGTGTGCTGTGTCATGAGGCCACCGGGATGTGAGCAACCTCTAAAACAAAGGCGTGGCCGCTCATTAGCTGAGCCGGAGTGAAGGATTTTCCAGTGTTGCCCGGCAACAACCGAGGAAGCAGCTGAGGTCCCTGCAGCACTCGAAGGAGAAGCAGCGCATGCTGCGGATCCGCCAGCGTGAGACCCAGCAACCGAGTGCCCCAGCCCCTCCAAGTGGAAGCCCGTGTGTGGAGGGACGTTTTTCGGGTGAGAGAAGCTGGACCATCGTTCGCGCTTGCAGGCCCATGCTAGCTGCATCGGGCATACGTGCTGCAGCGCACCAATGGAGGAATGGCTCCTCGCACCTCCTGCCTTGTGGAAAAGGGCAGGGCGACACATGAGTCATTTGTTGGTCCCACCATGGACCAGAGGGGGGCCCCGGGAATTCTCCCCCCGTTGTTGATACCACTGAGGGCACTTGGTTCTCTTGTCCGCAAATGTCTGAGCGGGCAGAAATCCTCAACGGAGGTCCCGCTCAGCCCTTTCCCTCAATCAATGGAATTTACTGTTGTAGATGGGCAAGTGACCCGATAGCCTACGTAGCGGTACAGTGAGTATCCGTTACCCAAAAAGGCATACTAGGAGCACAGGAACGATGTGCCTTAGGATTTCATTGTGGGTTATGGCCAGATGAATATGGTGATTCTTTTGTTTTCTCTACTGCATTTCAGGCCCTGATGTTGGGATAAATGTTGTTTTATTCAGGATCTGCCTATTAGATACAGTGGAGTTGTTTATGACATAAGCAACTATAAGTATCTACTGTAATGCTCTAACTATGATGATTATGACAACTGTGTAGTTGGCATAGCGATTTGTGAATTAAGTAATTGTGTTCGTCGTGTTTATATACAATATAAGTGATAGTTTATATAACCTGTTGTGGAGTCTCTTTTGTGGTGTAGTCGGTGTGTCACTGTTGTGTGTGTGTGTGTGCGCAAGCGCTTTACACAGTGCCTCTGGGGAAAGCCTGGCTGCTCTGCCAAGCTACCAAGGGGGTGAGCAGGAGTTATCTTGGGTGTGTAACTCCCTTACCCCGACTAGAGGGGTGGGTTCTGTCGGTTTTAGGTGCACACCCTAGCCAACTAGAAACCCCATTTCTAACAGTAAGGATATTGGATCATAAGGTTGTTTTTAGGGTTTAGGAGTGGGTAAGGGCATTGGGTGGAAAGGGTATTTATAGGGTTAAGGGGTGGATAAGGGCATTGTGTTGTAAGGGTATTTTTAGAGTTTAGGGTTGGGTTAGGGTATTGGGTTGTAAGGATGGCTATCTTTAGTCCATCTTATGCCTCTTTCTTTCTACACCCTACATTTCATGTCTCCTTATCTCACTCTTGAAGGTTCTTTCTCATCCCTCTTTTTCCCTTTGAAAATGATTCTCTATCTTTCGCCTCCTCCATCTTTCTTGTTTTTCTAACTTTATCTATCTATAATAAGTCACAGTTCTCAGAATTCAGTGCCAGTGCCCATCATCATCACAAATTAGGCACTCTGTGTATCCCAGAAGGGCAGTGATGAGAATGTGTTACTACCTGTTTAATGTTTAGTGCAGAATAGTAGAAACACTCTCATTAAAAGGAACTAAAAAACACAAAAGCACACAGAATTCTTTACAGTTGGGACACAGAGCTGCCTGCCATTGCTATCGTTTGATGTGTAACAGTGTTGCTTCCCCAACTATTATGTTTTAGACCACATATGTGTTTTGAGGCTATGATTCCTGAATGAAGGGGGTCATGTTTTTCAGGTAACATCACTCTGTCCATCCTCTAAGGCATCAAATTGGTCTGTAACCAAAAGTGATAAATCTCCAAATATTGAGAGGCACAAAGTGTTTTATTTTGTGCTTTTATGATCATTTTAAGATCGAATAAAGATAGATTTATATTGATTGATTGTGTGGCAAAATACTGTCGTGCAAAAATATCATATCCAGAACGTCGACTACTACAAAGTCATAAAGGTAAATAAATGTAGGTAAGCATAGGTTTATAATTTACAGCTCCATATCTATATATGTATATGGACTGGTAAGGTACCTAGATGTGAATTTAAGAATAATAAATCTAGACTTACCTAGTTCACTTACCTCCATTTTATTGTGGAAGTAAATATTCTGGATATGCTATTTTGGTAGAACGGTAATTAAAACTCAGTACTGCTGTAGAATACCACCGAGAGGTCAAAGGTTGGCATCCTTGTGGTTCCCCTGAAATGTTCACGTCTTTGAGTTCAATAACATAGCACAATAGATTTAGGCTATAATAACACCATCTGCTAGCATATAGAGACATCTCAGTGTGTATACAAGTGCAGTAACCTATTATTAATATAAATGTTCTGTAATTTTCTGGATTTGTAATGCGCTATGGGGGAGCATTTAGTTTTGTCTATTCTAAACTTACTGAATAACTAACTCAAATTAACAAGATTTAATCTGTGTGTCCCTGGGTACGTGGCCATGGATGCACAGTAACAGCTTTGAATACCACAGGCAAATAAAAGACAAATAAACCTTGACTACCAGCTTATCTGTGAATAATTATTTCTCAGCTCCAATGGACCATTTCTGAGGTTTCTATTGTGGTCCTTGAAAAGTGGAGGAAGAGCAGCCTTCACTGGTTACAGGAATTGCCAACGAGTCCACCTGACTGACTCTGCTTGTTTTCACTGAAATACTTCTGCTGCTTTCAGACTATCAGTCCTTGGCTGCCTATTGAGAATGGCAACAATAGCCGTTCCTAGCTGTTTTATATTGGCGATGTCACAGACGTCCTTAGCAAGGACACAGAAGCCCCATTATCCATAAGCCATTGAATGTGTCCTAAGGAAAAAGTCCAAATATGCATATTTACAAATTGCTCTTGTGTCACACCATTGAGTAATCAAGACATGTTCATATATTTCAATTTGTAGACTTATTCAATTTCCATGTTAAATCGATGCTGCAAATTTACCACTTCCATTGAGGCTGTCCCTGAGTTTGGAATAGCACAGATTAGTGGACATACATAAGACCCGCACTGTACCCATTCCAGAGTGGCATGCAATTCTTACATATATGTATTACCAAAAAACAGCCAACACTCGCTTTGTGTTTGTGGTTATTGTTGGCCGCAGTTTAATACCTTTGCATATATGTCTACACATTTTGTACTTCCCCCTGGCCATACATTTTTATGACCGGGGTCATAAATCATTGACAGGTAACATTATAAATCATGGTGTCATAATCACATGTCATAAATCATTATTGGATCGCAAATCATTATGTTATCAGCAGTCATAAATCTATTGCCATAAATCATTCTTCCTTAGTGTCATAAATCATTAGCCATAAATCATTAATTGGTCATAAATCACTTGCTTGTTATTGCTCATTAGCATATCACATAGATGTAAGTCACCCTGACAGTTTGTACATTGTTCTGTTGGTTTCCACACCCCTTTGCGTGTGGGGGTAGTTTCTCCCAGGAGTTAGGCCCCAACTCGCTACCTTGCTAGTCTCTTTTGTGCCCTGCTGTCTGGCGGGGTCTGGGCCGCGAGCGCCATCTCAGTTTTCTACCCGCTTTTATTCAGCCTACTCACCCTGCCGTAAGGCATCCCAAAGTGAGCGGCCCTCTTGCTACACACCGCCCTGTTGGTGTGCTTCCATAACCAACCAAATGTACCCCTCGTAACCGCCACGCCGCCGGGGAGGCTCACATCTTCCTGCGGCTCCCCCCAGTGCAGCTTTGTCTATGGTTTAGGAGCAGCCTGTTAAAAACATCACCCCCCACAGGTTTCTACAGAAAACACGCATCCCTCCTTCCGCTAGATGGACCCCGTCCCGTCCGTAAAGCTCCGGGCGACCTGTGTGGATGAGGTCATGTCATCCACCCAGGTCGCCAGTAGTTTTATGCTCTCCAAGCCATTGGTTTTGCAAAATTTGCTGACTGCAATATTCAGCTTCCTTATAGAGTTCTTGACTGCCTAATGCAAGTCGGCCCCATGCCACACCAGCCTGCTAATCAATTCGGACCAAATGATGACGGTTTTCCCAGAGCACCGAGCCGCCTCCGTGACGTCCACCTGAATAGCGAGGAGTAGCTCTTTTCTCCCCCGCCGGGCTAAGTAATTCCCACCCAGATGAATTAGTAACACATCTGGGTGCCAGGCCATGTCCGTCCGAAGTTCCTCGAGCACCGCTGGCAGTTGGTCCCATCTCATCCCCGATCCCACCATTGGATCCATGTGTTGACCGGACCGCCTCTCTGTTTGTGGCCTCCTTGAATCTGCCTATCTGTGCGCGGGAGAGTGCATATGCCACCTCGTTCTCCACCCCTGGTACATGGCGTGGTTTCAGCTCTATGTTTCCCTCCAACTGCAATTGAACCAAGCGACGCATTAGCCTTAATGTGTCAGGGCACATGGCTGCTCCTCTGTTGATTGCCTGCACCACTCCCTTGTTATCTGATCAGCTTCATGTCGCTCAGTGTTTTCTTTCAGATCGCTAGGGCAGCTATGATGGGGAACAGCTCTAGAAATGTGATGTTGCTGGTGACGCCCTGTTTAGGCCAGCTGTCTGGCCATAGCCCTGCACACCACTTGTCCCCCAGGATTGCACTGAAACCTGTGCTGCCTGACGCGTCTGTGAACAAGGCGATCTGCCTGGCCGTCACCCAGCCTTCTCTCCACATTAGCTGACCATTGAAATCTGCTAGAAATGTGTCCCACTTGATGAGGCCGTGCTTGACCCCTGTCCCCATCCTAACATGATGTTGTTTGTGCGTGAGGCCAGCAGTTAACTGCGTTAGGCGTCTGGCAAAGAACCAGCCGGATTGGATGATTCTAACCACAAAATTAAGCTTACCAATAAGCTGTTGTAGCTCACGGAGGGTTGCCTTTTCCCTACCGCGCAAGTTTCTAATCTCGTCCCTGAACTCCCTTTCTTTCGCCTCAGGGAGCCTGGACGTTCCTGCCACTGAGTCTAGTTCAATCCCTAAAAATGTGAGCTGGGGGAGGGACCTACTGTTTTGCTTGCCGCTAAAGGGACTCCCAGTTCCCACGCTAGTTCCTGTAAGGCAGGCAGGGTCTCCTCACATACCGCCGACCCTGCTGGGCCTACGAACAAAAAATCTTCCAGGTAGTGTAGTTTACCCCTCGCGGGCTGCCGACGTGCAATGCCCACTCCAAGAAGGTGCTAAATTATTCAAAAAATGCACAGGACACGGAGCATCCCATTGGCATTGCTTTATCAAAGTAAGTTGCCCCCTCCAACTGGAAGCCCAGCAGGTGAAAGCTACTTGGGTGAACCGGGAGGAGGCGGAAGGCGGACTCAATGTCAACTTTGGCCATAAGGGCACCATGTCCCGCCACCCTTACTAAGTCAATGGCATTGTCCACCATCGTGTTTGCCACTGAGCATACCTCTCTGCTTATGCCATTATTGATGGATTACCCCTCTGGGAATGAGAGGTGGTGGATAAGTCTGAACTGACCTGCTTCTTTTTTGGGGACTACCCCGAATGGAGATATCACTAACCCTTTCAGGCCCGGGGGACAGGGGGCCCTCCACCCTACCTAGGGCTATTTCTTTGTCTATTTTATGCCTCACTATCTCGAGGTGCTGCAGCACTGATTTCAAGTTATTGGCATTACCTGTGTGTAAGGGGCCTGTACATAGTATGACAAATCCTTCTTCAAAACCTTTCACTAGCATTCTTGTGCACTCTTTGTTATGGTACTTGTTTGCTAGCTGTCTGAGCTGGTGTGCGTTAATGAGGGATGAGGCTAGCTGGTAACTGCTGACGTCCCCCACTCCCCCAGCCGGCCCCGTGTCAGTGTTATTGCTTCCTCTTTTTCTCTTTCTTGTCCCCTCGCTGCTCCTTCTTGCGTCTGCACCCCGCTGCTGGGTGCCCCCCCGCAGATGGCACAAATGTGTTGGAGCTTACAAGAGGCCCCCCAAGTGCACTCATTGGGCTCGTATTTCCAGCAGGTGGGCGGGGGTTTCCAATTATTATATATTTTGGGCTTGTAAAAGTGGCTGACCGGCCTCCTCCCTCCGCTTCCTCCTCTATGTGCGTCTGAAACCAGCTGGTCCAGTGCGCTTCAGATGCAGCCCTGATTTTCCGCAGTAGTTTGCCTGTCTCAGCTGGTTGGTCCCTTCCGTTGGCCCGGTTCGCACCAAACCTGTCCTAAAGACTGTGTGTTCCTGCGGGGCATATTTGCAGCAGATATATCTTGTCTCTTAGTGGTGGAAGGCGAACACTGCAACTCAACAGTCGTATTAGCTGACTGCCAATGCTCCTCTCCATTCGCGTCTCCTCTACGACGCTCGGTGTAGGCGAGGCCCGCTTCGGCCATGCCCAGAAAGCCTTGCAGCATCTGCTCAGGGGGTCGCCAGTGAGCCTCACACCTGCAGCGGTTGTACGGCTCACCTCGAACCTGGCCCCCCGGGTGGCACTGCTCCGGGAGCCGAAGAATGAGCTGAGGGTGCTAACGTGGGCGAAAGCAGGAAACTGCTCACTGCCTTATGAAGGGGAATGCCTACCCTCCCCGGTTCTGCTTGTCGAGGCCGGATGCGGTAGTCGCCTTCCGCTCTCCGCTGTCCCATGATGCCGTGGGCTCCTTCTCAGCAATCGAGAAGTGGGTGGGGCAAGGAGGTTTCCGCTCACCTCAATGCTCGCCTTTAACCCGTCCACGTAGCAAGGAGGCAGCCAAATGCCCACGAAGGCAGTCGCACAGACCTCCGCTTACTGCCGCGACTCTGCTTCCTCAAGCGGGTGGAGAGAGGAGGCTTCTGCTCTCTTCCAAGTCCCACTTCTGATGACAATTCCACAGCGCTGGAGCTGAGGGAGGAGGCCAGACTCCGTTTCGAGGGATGTCGACGATTCCACGGATACCGGCTGCAGAAGTAACGGGTAAACCCCAACTGTAATGTCCTCGATATCGTCGATGAAATCCTCGGTGCCGCTTCCTAGCTCCAAAAAGTAGTAGTGAACTGTTGCATGTGGGGCGGCACCTTATAACTCCCTCTTCCCGCTGATCACAGACGGTGCACCCTGATGGGGGGATTCGAAAGTCGCCTGGCCCCCATTGGTCCAGTGACCTGGCGCCTCTCTAGCGTGATTGTGCTTCGCAGGAAGCGCCCTCACCCTCTGCCTCGAAGTGCTTCTCGCCGGCACAAACTGGTTCCTTTACAGGGCTCTGGCGTCCGTTATGGCGCTGGTCTTCGAGTCCCCCTTCGGGGGCTGCCTCTGCAGGATCAGCTTCTCGGTTTTCCCCAATTAACATTTTTTGTGTTCAATCTTCCTTCAAATTATAATTCAAACGTTGCAGTTTATAAGAGAACATGTTCGACATCTTTCAAACCTGCCAGTCAGTTGTTTTCTGAACTGAAGACTGGAACCTCATTGTCTGTCAATAGTCCCCGGATTAAAAGCTTGGGGAACTTTTAGTGTCAGTTAGAAACTGGTCCTATTTGACTAACATCTATCGTAAAAAGCAAAAATAGTCATTCTATTCCTTCAGGCCTTGAGGCACACTAGTCCTGACGAAGACAATTCATCACTGCTTCCCTTGCAGGTTACTTCCACGTCATCCTTGGATTCGTAGTTATGACAGAGTGTGGTATTTTTCTAGAAGCGTGGAAAATTGTGTTATGTGTTAATGGTCAATTAATGTGTGGGTATTTATGCACTGTTGGGTTATTTGTGCACTTTTGATTTATGTTTTGGAATTTTTGTCCAGTATTCTTGTGCATCTCCTGAGGAGAGTTTGAGACTCGGAGTCAGTTGAGACAGGAACCTGGAGCTTTCCTTAAAAGAGGCGTCCTGTGCTGTTTTTAGTGCCTCTCTTTCAACGAAGTTCTCCGCTTTTCTAAACTATGTGGACCCAACGTTCTTCCCAACAAGTTGATCATAGAAGACATTTTAGAAGGAATCAGAATAGTAAGTTAAAAAAAAGAGTTTGGCATCATAGTTGGTGGTGGGACAGAGGATCAGAGGGGAAATATGGTCGGGTGGGGTGACAACTGATTGAAGGGGAGTGTTTAAAGAGTGAAAGCAGAGAAGAGAGGTAAAGATATACACGAGGTTGAGGTGCTGAAGGAGAGATATGAGCTAAAGAGGGCCTTTTATGGAATCTGAGAGGGGCAAAGTTCATTTGCAAAGACATTAGAATTAGAATTGTTTTGGGGGTGATGTACAATCATTTAGGATCATTGTGTCTGTGATGACTGAAAGACCTCCCTCAAGTGAGAGACAGAAAACGAGAAAAGCTGTTTATTTGTATGACTGATGTGCGTTGCTTACAAGATGTGTGTCAGAGAAGCTCCAACCGGCATGGATGTACAGAGATTAAAATTTAGAAGAAGATAAGAATTGCCAGCAGAGGATTGGTCAGTGGGATGAGTTAGTGGCAGATCTTCTAGTCAAGCCTTCATGGAAATATTAGGGGTGAACAGGGAAGACACCACAAGACGTCTCTCCCTAATGCTCTGATCCCTCACTGAAAAACCCAAGGTAGATGCTGACAAAGAACAAGAAATTCAAGTTGTAAGCCAAGTGACCCGGTCAGTCATAATAATCAAGGACTTTAACCAAAGATGACTTTTACTGAAAACTCCATTCTGCACATGGAACTGTTTGTGGTATTAGCAAGTAAATGAATAGTTACTTAAATGTGTATTTTACTGTTGAATCCTAATTTATTTATTGAGTTATTTTCTGTATGGAAAATGTTTTAATCTTGAAATGTTATGTGTGCATTTTTGCATTCTTTTTAGAATCTTGATTCTTTGAATTATGGTCTGGTTCTAGAGTGAACTGAGGAAAGCACTAGCGCTAGTCAGTGCTAGTGTCACAAAGGGCACTGATTTTTGGTGTGCTGGATTCACCAGCAAATTTTGATCAATAAAGTTTTCCAAACTTGAAGTTGCTCTTCATTGCAGTATTTTATTCATACTTATAAAGATATATTCATGGAAGTATTCAATAGTTTATACTTGGTATTCAATTCCTTTTACAACAATCCATATGTTCCCAACAATCCATATATTCCTATTCCAATGCATTTCGGCCTGCTGGCCTTCATCTGGGAAATCTATGAAACAAAGAGTGGTATCTATCACTAATAATTCTTCAAAAACAAACAATGTTTAACTCACTAAGTCACATATTATCTGGCACCATCAAGTGATATACATACTATGATACGTTCGACAATTGAAGTAGCCATTTACATTTACGCGTATAGATTATTTTCCGTTGTTAAAACCAAATGCATGCGTGTTTTTTCTGCTGTTAACTGGAGCCTAGTAACATTACAAATTAATCTCACAGTCAGATTGGCTAGCGCAGCGCGTTAACTAACAAGCATTCGTTGACGCTTTAAACCAATTTTAGCGATTCTAATGTTAAAAAGGTTCAAATTGCCTCGAGTGGGCTGCAAGCATTAAACGTAACGTGGTAACGTTACTATTTCAACTTACAGACAGGTTAAGTGGCGTGGCACATTAGCCGACAAATGTTTGTAAGCGCTTAAAGCAAATGCTCGCGGTTCCGGTATTAAATGAGTGCAAGCTGCTTCGGGTGGGTTACAAGCATTTAAACGTAATTCCTTCTTACCGAATATGCAGGAAACTGAATTCTATCAGCGCTGTAAGCAGAACGTTCTCAGCGCGATGCAAGTTGGCGTGTGACGCGTGTGGGCTGTACTACGATGTTTTAAAGTCGCGCATGTATCAGTTAAAGGGCCAGTGTCTATATGTGTGTTTCATACTAAGTAATACTAACACTTAATAACAATGATGATAGTTACAATATATTATACCACGGAAACAGTGTATCATAATGTACAATTAACATAATCATGACAGAATATTAATAGATTTATAAATAACAACTAAATTCAGTTCTTTCATTTATCCCCTGAGGACGCAGGGTTTGCAAGTGGAATATCCAGTGATTTTCACGTGTCAATAAAGTCTTTCTATTATCTCTCTCTTCATTTTTTTCCACAATTTCCAATATACATGCTCTGATCTGGTTAATCTGATGATTTTGTTCAATGAAATGGTTGGCAACCGCTGATTTAAACACTTTTGTTCTTATATTACTTTTGTGTTCAGTTAATCTTGTTTTTAGTTTACGTTCAGTTTGTCCCACATAGGCTTTTCCGCATGGGCATTTTAGCATATAAATAATGTTTTTTGTGTCGCAGGTACCATTAACCTGTAGCTTGATTTTGTTGCCCCGCATGGGATGAGTGATGGTGTTACCCTCCATGATATTGTTGCAATTACTACAGTTTCTGCATGGGATAGTGCCTTTAAAGGTTATTAAAGGTTTTGTGAGAGTAGGTTTCTTTATGATTTCACCGAGATTTTTAGCTCTGGTAAATGCAAATGTGGGTTCATCCTGGAAGATGTTATTGAAGTCCAGTTCTGTTTTGAGCATACACCAATGTCTTTTGATGATTTTCTTGAATTGTGGAGTGATAGTAGAATATTTACTCACGCATGTGATTTTAGTTGTTTTTACACGTTTTTGAGAAGAGAGTAACATCTGCCTGTTCTTGGCTGTGGCTCTTTTGTGGGCATCCTGTAACACCTCATTTGGGTATCCTCGTTTCTTAAATTTGTCAATCATGATTAGTGCTTGTGTCTTGGATTCCTTCGGGTCTGAGACAATCCTTTGTACGCGGAGTAATTGTGAATATGGTAAGTGTTGTTTGAGAGGGGTAGGGTGGAAACTTTGGTAGGCAAGCAAATTGTTTCGATCAGTTGTCTTGGTGTATAGAGTAGTTTCAAACTTATCACCTATTTTAAGGATGGTTACATCCAGGTAATTAATTTGTTTCTCATGTACTACATGAGTAAATTGAATCCTTGGATCAATCAGGTTTAGTAGTTGGATGTTGTTGATCAATTGGTCTTCTGTATCTTTCCACAGGATAAAGATATCGTCTATATATCGCAGATATAGACGTAACCCTTGTTGCCATTGGGGATTTTGTAGAATGTATTTATTCTCATACTGGTGCATGAAAATGTTCGCGTATGCTGGGGCTGCTGGATTTCCCATGGCGGTGCCAGACTTTTGTAGGAACCATTTGTCCTCCCATTTAAAGAAGCTGTGCATCAATGTGAAATTGAGTAATTCCAGTAGAAATATTTTCATATTTTCGTCATATTCCATCTGAAGTAAGGCAGTTTCCACGGCCTCTATCCCTAATGTGTGGGGTATAGAGGTGTACAGTGCTTGTACATCAATGGTACACATGAGTATCTTTTCGTTGGAGTCCAATTTCACGTTATCCAACTTATTTAAAAAATCTGTAGTGTCTTTAATGAAAGAGTTCATGTTGATGACGTAAGGTTGGAGGTATTTGTCAATTAGTTTGCCAATAGGTTCCTGTATGCTGCCACAGGTTGATACTATGGGGCGACAAGGTGGTTGTAGGGGGTTCTTGTGGATTTTTGGTGTAAGGTAAAACCTTGGTGTTTTGGGATGATCCATAGTAAGATATTTTTTCATCTTGTCATCCACGCATCCTTTATTGATGCCTTCTATGATGATGGTTTGTAGTACCACTTGTATTTCCTTGGTGGGGTTTTTATCGAGTTCCATGTAGGTATTCTCATCATTAAGATGAGCTTGAGCTTGTGAAATGTAGTAATCTTTATTCATGATGACCAGAGCGCCACCCTTGTCCGCTCTCTGACAAATGATGTTGGGATTGGATGCTATGTTTTTGAGAATAGCTAGTTCTTTCTGGGTAAGGTTTTTACTTTTAGTTTTTTTGCGATAGTTGATCTTACCTAAGTCTTGTTTAACCAGTTGTTCGAACAAATCCAAAGTCTTATGGCTGATGGGGGCCATGTAGGTGCTGGTGGTAGTGAGACCTTTAAGGGAATCCTCCTTACTTTGTTGTTGGTCCTGTTGTTCTCCTACTATGTTAGAGAAAAAATGACGCAATCTGAGTTTTCTCATCAGTTTAAAAAAGCTTATATTTACTTCTAGGTGGTTAGTATGGGCAGTGGGGACGAATGACGTACCTTTTTGCAGAATTTTCATTTGTAGTCTGTTTAGGTGGATATCAGAAATATTGATGACTAGGTTGTCTTGGTCTTCTTCTTGTCTTTCTTGGACATCATATGTCTGGTCTGTGGGGGGTCTTTCTCCTTCACTTGTTCTAGATTTTCGTCTTGACCTCCTCGGTCGTCCCCTTCGCTGGGGCCTTCTCCTAAAAAAGGCTGAGCTGAAGTGATTGCAGTAGCTGTAGGTGCTGTTCTAGTAGGTCTTTTTCCGGACGCATCTGATGTGCCATCTGTATCAGAGGAA
Organism: Triturus cristatus; assembly: GCF_964204655.1. NCBI lineage: Eukaryota > Metazoa > Chordata > Amphibia > Caudata > Salamandridae > Triturus > Triturus cristatus. The sequence continues at coordinate 1,530,713,942 of NC_140590.1, read as the reverse complement.
GAAGTACTCAGGGGATAAATGAAAGAACTGAATTTAGTTGTTATTTATAAATCTATTAATATTCTGTCATGATTATGTTAATTGTACATTATGATACACTGTTTCCGTGGTATAATATATTGTAACTATCATCATTGTTATTAAGTGTTAGTATTACTTAGTATGAAACACACATATAGACACTGGCCCTTTAACTGATACATGCGCGACTTTAAAACATCGTAGTACAGCCCACACGCGTCACACGCCAACTTGCATCGCGCTGAGAACGTTCTGCTTACAGCGCTGATAGAATTCAGTTTCCTGCATATTCGGTAAGAAGGAATTACGTTTAAATGCTTGTAACCCACCCGAAGCAGCTTGCACTCATTTAATACCGGAACCGCGAGCATTTGCTTTAAGCGCTTACAAACATTTGTCGGCTAATGTGCCACGCCACTTAACCTGTCTGTAAGTTGAAATAGTAACGTTACCACGTTACGTTTAATGCTTGCAGCCCACTCGAGGCAATTTGAACCTTTTTAACATAAGAATCGCTAAAATTGGTTTAAAGCGTCAACGAATGCTTGTTAGTTAACGCGCTGCGCTAGCCAATCTGACTGTGAGATTAATTTGTAATGTTACTAGGCTCCAGTTAACAGCAGAAAAAACACGCATGCATTTGGTTTTAACAACGGAAAATAATCTATACGCGTAAATGTAAATGGCTACTTCAATTGTCGAACGTATCATAGTATGTATATCACTTGATGGTGCCAGATAATATGTGACTTAGTGAGTTAAACATTGTTTGTTTTTGAAGAATTATTAGTGATAGATACCACTCTTTGTTTCATAGATTTCCCAGATGAAGGCCAGCAGGCCGAAATGCATTGGAATAGGAATATATGGATTGTTGGGAACATATGGATTGTTGTAAAAGGAATTGAATACCAAGTATAAACTATTGAATACTTCCATGGATATATCTTTATAAGTATGAATAAAATACTGCAATGAAGAGCAACTTCAAGTTTGGAAAACTTTATTGATCAAAATTTGCTGGTGAATCCAGCACACCAAAAATCAGTGCCCTTTGTGACACTAGCACTGACTAGCGCTAGTGCTTTCCTCAGTTCATAGCACATACTCCAAAGCAGGGAGTAAACGAAGGAGCACGATTTACGCCTTTAACCTAAAGATTACCTTGGAGCTGTGCACGACTATCATCTAAATCACTGGTTCTAGAGTGGACAGGTTTGTCAGTAGCCTGCTGCTCTGGAGCCGGACGGTAGCTTGTTATGGTCGTGGGTCCCCTGGAATACAGAACTGGATCTAAACCTTTCTTTGCATTGGTTTCCGGTCCTTTCATTTGGTACGTGTGATGTATGGAACCCACACTACATTTTGGTAACAGGAGTGGGGTAATCTCCCAACCCACCTACAGGACCCACCGACTATGTTTGATTCAAAGGCAAGGATTCTACATTTGTGTGACACTGGGAACTGTTGGCTGGAAAAGTTTCTTTTTGAGCCCCTGGCTTTGTTTCGAAGATTTACCAGCGCACCTTGAGCGCTCAAGATCTGGAGTGCGATCGGCGCATGGTGATGCGAGGATCAACCGCTCAGCGCAGCAGATCGCAAGCCACGAGTCGAGATCCTGACCTGCCTCCAGTGATGATTGTTTGTTTCCAAGAGCTGCACATTGAGTACGCATACCGTGTGACGTCATCCCGTCACGCCGGCGTGTGGCCATTTTGGATTGGTGAACTCGACATTTTCATTGCTTGGAAAACGCTTGCTGTTCGCTTCTCTTGCACTTCCTGGGCAGTTTATTTTCTCTCAGTTAGCTTCATAGTTGTTTGTGTTTACACTTCGTTTTGCCTGCACTGTTGTTTGGGTGCTTACTACTCACTTGCCTGCGTTTCCTGGTTAGTAGCCAGTCCCCAGTCTATATCAGCTTTCTCTGCTTGTGGACAAGGTAACTTCTGACTATTTTTTTTTCAACAACCTCCTGCATATATTTTTTTATAAATGGCTGCAATTCAAGGAGTTATTCAACCACTGCCCTCTTTTCAGACAGCTGGAAAACCTGATATTAAATGGTTGGTGTGGCTTTGTATTATTGAAAACGATTTGACTCTCATTGATGCAGATAACTATTGTTCTACCAGGAAAATTGCACTGTTATTTAACCATTTGGGGGTAGCTAGTCAGAGGGTTTTCGATAATCTTCCTCCTTTTCCCGCAACGTTGAACAAAGAGACACCCAGGTACGTTTGCCTGGAAGCAAAAGAAAGGATGAGGAAGCAGTACTCTGATGAATCTAGTGTCTTATTAAAGAGATTCAATTTTGCAATGTGCAAGCAGTCATGTGATGAGTATGTAGAGGAATAGATTGCCATTCTACAGGTCATGGCTGCAAAATGTGAATTTGGGGCAAATGTTGACATCTATAAACATGATCAGTTTTTTTTTTATTTCTTTTCAAAAAAGGCGCAGTAACGGTTGCTGACTTGTAATCTTACGGTAGCAGAAACTATTAAAGTGGCCAAAAGCATAGAGAGATCGATTGTCACTTCTAAAGTGCTGTCAAATCATACCTCACAAACCCAATCCTTGGTTAGTTGCCTTATGGAGGAGGAGGTTGTTTGTGCCGTCAATACAAAACTGTTGGCTATAAGAAAAAAACACAGCATGGTCAGCAGGGACGTGGACAACAAGTGTGCTATTGGTGTGATTCAAAGAATCACATAGGGAATAACCCATCTTGCCCTGCGATAGGTTGAAAATGTAATCGCTGTCATAAAATAGGTTGTTTTCAGGGGGTGTCCAGGGCTAGCATGGGCAGCAATTTTAACAAGGTCAAAGTTAGCAATGTGAGTGTGGATGATTCTGAGGGTGAGTTGCGAGAGTGTAGCAACAGGTTATCGAATGTGTTATTGACTGTGGTTTTGCCAGAGGTCTCTTGTTGTGCTTCAAAGAAAAAAATTAAAGGACCTTTTGTTAATGCTGTTATTGATGGCAAAGAGGTCACAGTGATGGCGGATTCTGGTGCCCCTGGTACTATTTTGACAGATCGTACCTTTTACAAGCTCTGGTTGGTGGCAACAGACCTGACTACTTCAGACATTAATATTTCAACTGCAACAACGGCGGGCCCTTCTTGCCGCACCTCACATCAGTTCTCAAGAAAAATAAAGTAATTGTCGTGCAATCAACCCCATACGCCAGCCGCTGAGTGGCGCTACTGTGCTCCAGATCAATACAACATGAAAAAATGAGAAAGGGGGTGCACAAATGAAATAGTCCAATGAGCCTCAACGTTGTATCTTAATATCCTCTTTATTTCGAAATAAAGTAGAGTTCCTAGTATGACGGCATGTTCCTCGGTAGGAACATGCCGTCATACTAGGAACTCTTCCCGTACTATTGCCGACTACTGTAACGCGTGTGAAACACAATACACGCCGCCAAGCTTTCGAGACTTGTTCTATTTTTATGAACAAATAAATTTGACTCAAGCCCTGATGAAGTTCCCCTTGAGGGAATGAAACGCGTTGGCTGACCATTCTTTTATCAACCTTAATCTATTTCGAAATAAAGAGGATACTTCTGACATTAACCCCAAGGCATTTGGGGAACAGGATATAAACCTTCTAGAGTGTTTCTGGTCTACATTGCTATGTTTAGGAAGGTCCATTCTAATGAAGGTCCATGTTACAGTGAACGTAAGAGAGTAGTGAGTTGGATAGATCCTGCAAGTCTGTGTATCATCTTGCTCCCAGGTCAAGATCCTCCCATTGTATTGGGGGAAGCACATAATGTTCTGTCATCATTGGAGGTGAAGGGTGATATTGTGGACAGTATGATTGCATCATATCCTGGTGTTTTTAAAGATGCTGTGGGGATGGTACTGGGTTTTGAGCACAGCATAAAGCCCAAGAAGAGTGCCTTGCAAGTAGTGCACAAAGTGAGACCCATGCCTCTCAATGTAAGGCAGGATCTTAAATTGCTTTTGAAGAAGTTAAAGTCTGTAGAGATCATTGACCTCATTGATACATTGGAGTGGGTTTCTACGGTCATTCTGACCAAGAAGAAGACTGGAGATCTCAGACTATGTGTGGATTTAAGATCGCTCAACCAGAACATCTTTGTGGATTGCCATCCGCTTCCACATATCCAGAAGATGATTGCGAGCATTGGGTGTTCGAAATATTTCGCCACCATTGATTTGCATTCAGCATATCACCAGATGCATTTTTGTGAAGAGTCACAGTCACTCACTGTGTTTGTGACCCCATTTGGTGCGTTCAAATATTTGAGACTATCATTTGGAGTCGCATCTGTGGTAAGTGTCTTTCAAAAGTTGATGGATTTGTTTGTTGGTGATATGCCACGTGCAAGCTTTTCAAGATGACATCTTGATTTTCACAGAAACTAAAGAAGAACACATACAAATGTTTAACATGGTTTTGAGCATCTTACAATCTAGAGTGATGACTGTGAAGCCTAGTAAATGCAAGCTTCTTCTGCAAGAGTTGAATATTTAGGAAATCTTATTTCTGGGAAGGGAATTAAGACTTAGTTTTGCAATGTAGAGGCTATTAAGAATGCTCCTCCTCCCTTCGACAAGAATGCTCTCCACTCCTTTCTTGGCCTCTGTGAGTATTATGCCAGGTCTGTACTGGGTTATGCTCTGACGGTGCAGCCCTTGAGATCTCTTCTCAAGAAAGGTATTAAATTTGATTGAAATGTTTCTGTCAATGCTGTGTTTGAAGAAGTCAAACTATTAGTTGTTAATGCTCCTACTTGGTGACCATTTGTTTTGAGTGGCATATCATTCATTAAAGTTGCCGTTAACCTCAAGGGGCTTGGGGCAGTCTTTGACCAGTAGGTTGAGGGGCAAGAAAACACCATTGCATTTGCTTCTAGAGCTCTGTCTGGGGCTGAAAGTAACAATAGCACCATCGAAAGAGAAGCTCTGGCAATTTTATGGGCTGTGGAAAAAATTCAAGACATATATTTGGAGTAATTCCTGTGAAATATTTACTGATCAGAAGCCTTTGGTGTTTTTACTATGTGGGAATGGTTTGGGCAAGGCCTCTGCACAATTGCTTTGGCTCTTGTCTAAGTCACAGGAGTATGCCCTCATGGTTAAATACATTTAAGGAGGGAAGAACATTTATGCAGATTGTTTCTTCCACCTTTCTCTTCCTTATAACAGAGATTACATCGATGACTGTGGCATGGAGTGTGCTGTGGGTCTTGTAGATGTTGTATCTGCATGCCAAGGGAGTGTAACGCAAGATGAGTGGTGTACAGCCATGGCCGAGGATGAGGTTTTGAGTAAAGTGGAGTATTTTTGTCAAAACTAAGTGGCCATCTGAGAAAACCCTCACTGGGGAAATGAGGAGTTTTGCTGAAGTTGCAGAGGATTTTTCATTTGAAAATGGGATTTGCATCAGGAAGGATCTATTTGTTCCCCTAGCCCACTCGGAGAGAAGATCACTCAAATGGCTCATGAGGGACATATGGAAATATCAGCTACCTGCAAGAAAATAAAACAAATTTACCGGTGGCCAGGTTTAGATAAGCAAGTGTATAATTTTGTTGGAGTATGTCCACAATGTGTAGTTTCTGACAAGCATTGGAATTTGTCTCGGAAACCGGTTTTTCCAGTTCCTTTTCCGGATAAAGCATGGGAAAAGATCGCTTCAGATTTTTCTGGGCCTTTAATCTACTTTCATCTGACAAAAGATATCTTTTAGTAGCCATTGACTACTTTTCAAAGTGGTTGTGGTTGTATTGCTCTTTTGTAGAGACAGTGAGCTCATCAACGGTGATCACCTTTATTGAGAATATTTTAAGGCGGACGGTTTGCCCTGCAGCATAGTCACAGACAATGTCATGCATTTTGTCCCTAGAAAGATGGTTGATTTTATGAGGGAGTATGATTTTAAACATTCTCAAGTGGCATTGTATAGTTCATCCTCTAACAGGTTAGTTGAGAGGGCCAATTGTTTTCTGAAAGAAGGGATTCAGACAGTGTTAGGGCCAATATTGATGTTTCAGAATTTTTGTAGGAAAAAGTTTGGGCATACCTCTTGTCTCCTCATTCGACCACAGGAGTTACTGTTTTTATAGCATTCAGAGGCAGGGCAGCCAGATCAAAGCTTATGCCAAAGTGGTTTTGAACTTCTCTGCTGAGCTAAGCCTTGCCAAAGCGAGTAGTGAGGGGTAAGATGAGCAACTTATTAGAGACAGGGTAGCGGCTAAAGAGCTTGCGCAGAAGACTCTGTATGATGGCAGGACCAGGGTTAAAGGTGTGCAGACAGCTGTTAATGATTGCGTACTAATCAAGAAACCTTATAGGGTATGTAAAGGTGAATCCAAATTCTTTCTACCTGTACAAGTAATTAGGGTCAGTAAAGCTTTTGTCTTACTGGATGGGAGAGGTTGGTGGAATTAGCACAGTGTTGTTTGGTTAACAGAAAGCCAAGTGGACATATTTACTATTTCGGCGCATGTATGCTGACAGAGCTGGTGATGATGGTTCTACCTTGAGTTATGATGTTGAATGTGGGGTCATGTCTACTCCAGGGACTCAAAACAGCAACAGCTCTGCTGGGGCTGATTTGGATGTCTCCTCGTCCAATACTCAGGTCAATGTGAGTAGCAGTGATTCTGCCGTCAAGGTTGCATGTGATAAAGGTGGTGCAGCTGAATCCAATCTTCCAGCGTTATTGGCTCAGAGAAAATCCTACCAAGAACCCTCATCATCCTCTCGCAGCCAGCGCACAGTCAAATTGTCAGCTAAACTTTGTGATTATATCCTGACTTGATCTTTGTTTTGTGTTGTGTACGGAATGGGGAGGGGAGATGAGGTATTAGCAAGTAAATTAATATTTACTTAAATGTGTATTTTACTGTTGAATCTTATGTATGTATTGAGTTATTTTCTGTATGGACTATATTTTAATCTTGAAATGTTATGTATGCATGTTTGCATTCTTTTTGAAACCTTTGGTTTGTCAGTAGCCTGCTACTCTGGAGCCAGGCAGGAACTTGTTATGGTCATAGGACCTGGATCTAAACCTTGCTCTGCGTTGATTTCCGGTCCTTCCATTTGTCAAGTATGGGTGTGTGGAACTCACACTACAATGTTTGTGGCCTATACACTAATCCAGGGTCAATCAGAAAAATAAAATAACATCCAATTATTGTATTGAGAAATGGTTTTTAGTTCCTGCATAAAGTACTACCAAAACTTTTTAGGTCTCGCCTACACAGCGAATGCGCTGCTTAGGGGGGACCTCTTGGAATCGATCCGCTTTTGTCCCCAAAAACGTGCAGGCGTTGCATTACTTTCAATGGCAATGCGTGCAAGTTTGGCAATTGCCTTGCAGGAGCGATCTTTGGCAACATCTGTTTGTAATTAACTTCCAAACACATGGTGCCCAAGGCTCGCTCCCGCAAGGGAATCGCTGTGTGTTCTCTCGGCTTAAGAACTCTCCGTTAGTGCGTGTGTTTTCCATTTATCGCCCTCATGCGCTTCTTTCCCCTCTCCTGCTCCGTGTCGGTCTCTCATCCGTCTCGCACTGCTCTCTCTCGTTTCTTCTTGTTCAAGCACTGCATAGTGCATATTTATTCCAGGTGACTTCCTTGTGTGCTTCCCGAGACCCTTCCCCCTTCGTGTTGTTCGACCCTTCCCCCTCTGTGTTGTTCTATAGTGATCAGCACTGTAGTTTTGCGGTTTTTGCTGTAAATCGTGGTTATTATTACCCCCCATTTCAATAGCACTGAAATTATGAACCCTGGAAGGATGAAAAGGCAGAGGTGAACCTTTCATGATTTGAACTCGTGATCGGCAGCTCCTACAGACATCCATCCGCATCTAGCACCTAACTCACTGAGCCAACTAGCTGGCCTTGTTGTCCCAGATCTAAGGCTTGGGTGGGGGGCATTGTGGGGACGGGGATAAACTTCTGGGCTGCTTTATGGGAACTCACTATTGAGACAGTTCTTCCTGCCCATGGGAGTATTGTGCAACAGGGTAATTAGCTGTGCAATTAAGCAGTTCTATTTATAGCTTCGGGAAGAATTTCCCAGGATCACACATGCGGACACGCAGCTGATGTCATTAGGCACTTCGTATATGTTAGTTTATAAACAGCAATGGTGATCTGCTGCCCGGTCCCGGACCTGCCAGTCTGGGGTACACCGAAACATTGTGGTTCTGGGGGTGACTGAGGAGATCAAAGGGACCATGGCTGGCACGGGCAGGTATGATCTGCAGTGTGCCCACTGCAGGGGCACGTGCACTGTTCAGACGTAGCCTCACCAAGAAAGTACGTGGGAGATTTATGACAGGCAGATGGCTCTAAGCAGTCGAAATGGAGGGTTGGGGCAGAGTCACTCGCATGCCAGGTGGGACAGAGATAAAAGCTAAATGTTAAAAGTGAATGTCCCGTACACTCGTGAAACGACAGTTACTTCAGGCCGACCAGGAGAAGAAAAAAATTAAGACTGGTATCGAAACTAGGAGACGTGGCATCTCTTCGGTAAACCTGTGAAGGCCAAAACATTGTGTAGTGTTCTGTTATCCGTTCCTCGTGAAGCTTTCCTGGTCTTCACGAGGAACGGGAAGAATGTTCCAAAGTTGTTGTTCAAATGTGTTCAGCATGCGCTGTGGCATGTGAGTAGCGGGTAACACTGGTTAGCTTTTAAAAATTTTTTACGGTTACTTGTGGACAGTTAGCAGACTTACCGGGCAGTCTCAGAGGGGATCTGAACCTGGAAGCTGCAACCTTCTTTTCATCTCGTCTTTGCTTCAATAAATTTGGATTATAAATTCATTACGTGTCAGTATTCACTACACGTATTAATTGGCGACGATTTTACCTGACGAGAACCTGCGCGTCAATTCAGCTATTTCCGGATTTCTGACACCGTTTCCGTCAGATATTCAGCGCTTCAACGATCTTGATTGGCTTAATTTTCGTCCTTAGCGCCTTCCTCCTGAAGCAGTGTATCCTGCTTTCCTATTGGTCTCCAGTACGTTTATTCACCAATCGCTGTTGTTCACAGACGTTACTGATCAGTATCTCAGCGGACATTGCCGGAAAGACTAGAGCGCAGTGCCTTCATTACTGCGCTATTATACAACACAAAACATGAGGTATTTTAAAAATACCCATTAAAGCTCATTGTTGTCAGTCTAATCCCCGCGCAATTAGCTGTATCTGCACAGCGTTTTGGTGAATGGTGAGATTAATGAACACTTCAATGTGAAGGTGAGACTGTGCATTTTATTCACGATCTGCATAAACTTTCTACGCTGACTCACACAATTACTCTGGTGTGATCTTCTATGCTGATTCACACAGCTATATTGGTGTGACTCTCCATACAATGTATAGTCCATTATAATTTATCTTCAAAAAATTTTAATTGCTTCATTTGTCGCTTAAGATGTCTACACCACTTACAAATATTACAGGAAATCCACCTGTTCCCTGGATACAATGGAAAGAATAATTCATTAACTACCTTTTTACTATTGACAATGCTAACAAATTGTCTAATGATAGAAAAAAAGGTTTATTAATGCACAGCCTTGGCCCAAAAGGTTTAAGAATTTACAACAAATTAAATAAGGATTCTGCCGGTGGTGATGAGAACGTTTTTAATCAGGCTATTAAATATTTAGATAGCTATTTCTCTCCCAAGGTATGCATTGGAGTTACACGTTTAAAAAATTTTCAGAGGAAACAACTTAAAGATTAATCCTCAACAAGAGACACCTTCCAAAGAGACTGTGGCTAGAGTTTTATCTAATAGAACTAAAAGCAACTTCCCCAATAAATTCAGCAGTAAAAAAGAAGTTACTTCTAATAAAAAAGATTTGCGTTGTTACAGGTGTGACAGTAAGAACCATTTAGCCAACGACAAAAAATGTCCTGCAATTAAAAGCCGCTGTGCAAACTGTGGAAGGGTTGGTAATTTTAGCAAAGTGTGTCATGATAAGAAATCCAGCAAAGTTAAATGCATTGAAGGAAAATAATTTAATTCTAATAATGTTGACAGTGATGAGGATGAAAATGATATATCCTCATCAGAGGGTAGAGTTGTACTAAATATTTCAAGTGTTAAACAATCAAACAAGCCCATGTGTTCAATGCTTATGGGTGGAGTGAACATTCACATTGCGGCAGATTCAGGCTCTTCTTTCACAATTATCAATGAATCAGTATGGTCTGATAAATTTATTAGCAGAATTGGTTCTGATTTATTAGTACCTGACATAGCTCCGGAGAGTTTTAATGGAGATCCCATCGATTTATTAGGTTTTAGAAAGCTTTTGTTCAGGTTCAAACACAGAAGTGCCCTTTGCAAAATGTATGTGTCAAAGAAAGGTCCATCTGTTCTCGGTTGGAAAGACCAGAAGACACTTAACATGATTTTAGATCCAAATGGTATTGAACAAGTTTTAGTTGTTAATGAAGGTGACTCTTTAGGAAAGGGTTTATGTAAGGATTTTCCAAATGTATTTTCAGGGAATTTAGGCAAGATTGAGGGGTTTGAACATTGCATCAGGCTGAAACCAGATGCTGTTCCTAAGGTACATAAACTAAGAAATATTCCTTTTGCAGTCAGGGATGAAGTAGCAAATGAGTTGAATAGGTTGACTAATGATGGTGTAATAGAGCCAATTGAGAGTTCTCAATGGATTTCTCCATTGGTTGCAGCCAGGAAGGCCAATGGAAAAATTAGGCTTTGCATTGATTTGCGCCATTTAAATGCCAATATTCAAGTTGATTAATTTCCTCTTCCCAAGATCAACGAGATGATTTCCAAAACTAGAGGTATGCAAGTTTTTTCAACTATAGATCTGTCCCAAGCGTATCACCAAATTCCCCTCTCAGACACTTGTAAAGATCTCACAGCCTTTGTGTCTCATATTGGGTGTTTCAGATACACTAGGATGCCTTTTGGGCTGGCCTCAGCAGCTGCTGTGTTCCAGCGTCTTATGCATAACATTTTCGGTCATTTAGGTTATGTCCTCATATTTCAAGATGACATTCTAGTTATGGGGAAGAATAAAGTTGACCACAAAGGTAAACTTGTCAATGTACTTTCCTTGTTGAACAACTATGGTTTGACTGTTGAGTATGCAAAGTGTAAATTTGCGGCCTCTAGTGTAAATTATTTGGGACATGAAATTAGTGCAATGGGAATTCGTCCCAAGTCCAAGTTGGTTTCTTCCATTACTAATGCTCCCAACCCAAAGAATAAAGACAATGTTAAATCCTTCCTTGGGATGGTGGAGTTTTTCGCTAAATTTGTCAAAAAAAATTCAAATATAACCTTTCACATTAGGCAACTTCTTAAAAATAAAACAGAATTTTTGTGGTGTAATTCTTGCCAAGAAGAGTTTGATGACATAAAAAATGCAATTGTGCAAGCTCTTGCCCTTCAGGGTTTTTATCCATGTGGAAAAAACATCATTACTACTGATGCTAGTGCCACTGGAATTGGCGCTGTTTTTTCACAATTGGGTGAGAATGGAAAAGAGCATATTATAGCCTATGCTTCAAGAACCTTGTCCCCTGCAGAATGTAAATATGCAGTTATTGAACGTGAGACAATTGCTTGCGCTTGGTCCTTGGAGCATTTTAGAACTTTTGTTTGGGGCAAAGAATTAATAATCAAGTGTGATCACAAACCTCTGGTTAAGGTCTTATCCAATGTTGGTATGATCAATGTTAGTGCCAGATTAGCCAGAATATCAATGAGACTTTTGGACTACATTTACAAAGTAATTTACATTCCTGGTAAAGACAATACTATTGCTGATTTTCTTTCAAGGTTTTCCACGCAATTAGAAGAAAATCAAGATGACATTATGGAAGGTGTTCAGGTGGCGTGGTTGTGGGACCATGGCGTTGACTCTATTCAAAGGTCTGAGTGGAATGAAGCCCTTGATAAAGATGACAACTTGAAGAAAGTTTTGGAATTTGTGAATTCTGGCTGGCCACGCAAAATTGAGATCAAGGAGTTAAAAGCTTTCTGGGAGGTCAGAAGTGAACTAGCTTGTTTGGATGGAAATTTGATTAGAGGTGATAAGTTGGTTGCACCCTTTAGCCTCAGAAATAAGATTATAGCTTTATGCCACGATGGTCATCTTGGAATTTATAAAACTAAATCCATTTTCAAAAGCAGGTTTTGGTGGCCAGGTTTAGATATTGAGGTGGAGAGAGTTGTAAGGGAATGTGAATGATGTACTTCTGCTGATAAATCACTTAAAACCTTAAGACCCCCTATGAGTGATTTCATGTGTCCAGAGTATCCCTGGCAGAATGTTGCTGTGGACACTATGGGTCCCATTGGGAGTTCGGGAAACTATATCATTTCCATGATGGACATGTTTTCAAAATGGCCAGTAATTAAAATTATAAAGAGCTTGGATACTAACACAGTTATAAAAAATGTTGATGAAGTCTTTCTTAGTGAGGGGACTCCTGCTCTAATTATCAGCGACAATGGAGTGCAATTTACTTCTGAAAGTATGACTTTATATTTATCTAAGTGTGGAATTACTCACAAAACCACTTCTTTATACAATCCTAGTGGAAATGGATTAATTGAAAGGTACAGCAGAGTATTAAAAGGTGCTCTTCAATAGGCCTTTAAATACAATGTTCCCTGGGAGATCCAAGTATTGAAGACTCTTTGGTCCTATAGAGTTTCCATTTCTGAATCTACCAAATTCTCTCCTTTTGCACTCATGAGAGGAAGGAAACCAGGGTCCAAATGGGTTCCAAGTTGGATTAAAATTCTTGGGGATATCAATTGGTCATCTGCAGAGGTCATGGACAATTTATATTATAAACACAAAGAATACAAAAAATCGTATGACAAAAAACATAATACATGTGATGTTAAATTGTCCATTGGTCAATGGGTTAGAATTAAAAAGCCTGGTTTCGCTCCAAAGAATAGCAGCAAATTTTATGATCCACAACGCATATTCCAAATTTTAAAAAACGCTGTCATTTTGGAGGATGGAAAATGCTGGAATATCAAAAGAGTTGCACTGTGTAAACAACCCGTCAATGACATTCCTGATAACTGTCGTCCCAAGGATTCTCAACAGTGCAATAAAAACACTAAAGCAACCATTAGTAATTCTCTTCAAAGATCAGCAAGATCCATGGACAACATCCACAACAAGAAGATCCTCGGAAAAAGAATAACCAGACCTCCACGTGTTTTGCAAGATTATATTTGTGATTAATTTTGTTTTTTTTTTAGAAAAGGGGGGGATGTGTAGTGTTCTGGTATCCGTTCCTCGTGAAGTTTTCCTGGTCTTCACGAGGAACGGGAAGAATGTTCCAAAGTTGTTGTTCAAATGTATTCAGCATGCGCTGTGGCATGCGCGTAGCAGGTAACTCTGGTTAGCTTTTAAAAAATGTTTACGGTTGCTTGTGGACGGTTAGCGGACTTACCGAGCAGTCTCAGAGGGGATCTGAACCTGGAAGCTGCGACCTTCTTTTCATCTCATCTTTGCTTCAATAAATTTGGATTATAAATTCATTACGTGTCAGTCTTCACTACACATTGATTAGGTAAATTTAGAATTCTGACGTGGAATTGTGGACTGACATTCTTACTGACCAATCAGTTCAATGGTAACATTTGCTCCAGTGGATCGGTGCGAAATTTTCAGTGACTGAGGAAGCGCTGGAGTTTATACATTGGTCGATTAATGCAAATGCTCTTTCTCCAATGGTTGAATAATACAGACGTCATTGTAAAATCAAAATCGGACTATGCCATTAGAAGTTTACCTCATCGGGACCCACAAGTTAAAAGTGCAATTCAGCTACTTGGTACAACATGTGATCCCCGGCACTTCATAGGGTCTTTCTGCGATTTTACATGAACATTACAGTGGTGTAGGAAGAAGATAAAAAGCGAGATCCATGGGATACAAAGCAGGAAAAAGAAAGAAAACAAAAAAGAAGAAATTGAAAGAAAATTAAAAAGAAATCCAACAGAAAGAATATGAAAGACACGTGATATAAAAATGTAAAAGCATGAGGTGCGAAGAAAATGAAAGCAAGAGATAAAAGGAAAAGGAAGAGCTTGGGAGAAAGTGAAGTGACCACGTGCAGTGATGCAGCCCCACAGCAGCAGGTGCTCAGCTCTGGAAGCTTTGACAGGGCCCACGGGGCTCCTCTCTGTTCACCCCCGGCCGTCACCGTCCCTCCACGCTGCTGTGGCCTGTCTTGCACGCTGCCCTGGGCCCATGCCCGCCTCGTTTGCTCTCTCCGTGGTCCCGTCGCCCCGTGATCTCCCCCCGCCCCCTCCCCCAAACCCCCTTCTCTCAGCACTCAACCTCACATGAGCTTCAGGGGATATTCACCTTCGCTCTCTCTACGGTCATTAATGCCCCCTCACATACCCTCTGGTCATGGCCGATCTGGAGTCACAGCTGGGACAACGTGGGTACACAACAGAGCACATACGTTGCATAACTGTACGATTTGATGATCTCTGCAGATCACTTGTTTATCGTGACAGACAATTTAAGATCTTTTTGTTGTATGACAGGGCTCTTCATGTGTAGATATACGCCCCCACCTCTCCCTTTGTATGTCGGTGCACTTCTGAGGCTGTAATTCTTCCCGGCTTATTTACAAGCCCCTGGCGCTGCCCTCTTGCGTCACTTTCAACATTGGAAAAACCCACCACTGTGACCTCCACTGAGGTATTCGTGGAAAGTATAGAAGGGTGGTGGTGTTTCCTGTGGCACTCCAGAGAAAAACGCCCACCCATGGCTACCTCTGTGAAGCAGCAGGGTAGAATGCAAAACACTTCACAAATCAAAGTCCTACAAAATCATACATCAACTACTGACGGACCGTGTGTTTACAAATTGCTGAAGTCAAGTTATTTTTTTGCAAATCTTGGTTTCTGCCAACCAGGAAGTAGATACTGACACATATGGACACAGTGAGCAGCGGGAACCCTTCCTGGTGGACATCTTGAAATGAGTCAAGGAAGCCGGGTGTATAGAAAGCTTGCCCACAGCAGGTTTCCTTCAGAATGTTCTGAGTACGTACGTCAATATGGCTGCATTACAGGGTGACGTTGTTGAAGGAAACTCTCGGGTTTAGGCATAGGGGCCGTTTTGTCTTTCAGTGCTATCGACGTCTGGTTAGGACCAAAACTTGCGGGAACTTCTTCAGAAAAGTCCTTTTCTCACCTTGGGCTTCGCGTTCAGGGAGATGCCACTGGTGCTTATAGGCACTCGGACTGAACACATCAGCCTTTTGAGCACAAGAAGTTTTCTGGGTTAAACTTTGTGTGCCGAGGATCTGAGGTCTCCTTTTAGGGTGGGGTGTGTCACACGTATCGAGGTACACATGTGTAGCACCTACAGGCGGTACAATAAAAGGATCACATTGGTACCACTGGCTTTTTGCTGCTGGTAAATATTCAGAGTATTTCTGTGATTTACAAGTAAGCCTTGTAATCAGACAAATAGCATCGCTCAAAATCTGTTATTAAAATATATGGCATCATGGCGCCACGGATTTGTACCATTACCGCACAACTGTAAAAGGTGTTGGAATGTAGCATGTAAAGCATACTCTCCCGCCCTGTTGGAAACAGAAGCCCCTATGGCAGTGCCCGCTTTGCCCAGTGAGTATCAGTGCTTCAGCAGAGATCTGCGCAATCACCGACACTCTGCTCATTCAGCGCTTGGCCTCTCTGCTGAAACTGCCATCGGCAATGACAATTTTGGTGGTGGTTTTGTGAGAAGTGACGATCGGCCCAGTAATAGCAGTGAGACTGCAGTTAGGCTTCAAAACAAAAATCACCGGAGGAAGAGGGGGGCGGTTGATTATCCCTGCCCATTTGGGGTCAGTTAAACTTTCATTGTACCAGGTCGATGCAAGATGCTAGAGACCTCAGTGAAGCAGCCTAAAGTGGATCCATCCGTCTGTCCGTCTGTCCATCTATCTATCTATCTATCTGTCTGTCTGTCTGTCTGTCTGTCTGTCTGTCTGTCTGTCTGTCTGTCTGTCTATCTATCTATCTTGTACATCCTTTCTGTCTGTGAACCATCCGTCCCTTTATCTGTGGAAACTATCTACCGTAGCTTTTATTATAGCGCCTGCGACACAGAGGTTTCATGGCGCTGGATGCTGATATGAAGTTGATTGAAGTGTGACACTGAAATCCCTCAGTGAAATCGTTCATTTTCGTTAATTCCTGGGTCCCGTGGCTCATGTGCCCGGGTGCCCCCTTGTGCCCCATGAGTTAGTGTCTGCCATCATTGTCTCTGCATAAGGAGTGTTTACATGTGATATTAACCACTATACGAGGAAGGACGTAAAAGGTCAACAATGTCTAGTATTTGTTGCTAATCTTCTTTAATAAAATACGTGTCTTCACATTATCAGCAGCCAGTCTGTAAAATAGATTACATTCTTGGCGAACTTTCAAACCTCGTTAAATATTCATTTGGGATAAAAACGTTGCCCATCCTCCCCTCCAGAGCCGATCTTTGCTAAGATAGCGCCCTGGGCCTGGGCGTGGGCAGAGGGAAATACCCTTGCTGATGGTAGTGAATTAAATGAGGCAGCAGGAGGTCCCATTTGTGTTCCCTGGTCAGTACCTGATAGAGCAGGGACTGGTCCCAGAACACCAACATCCCCAGACCACCCCCAGCTCACCTAAATCACAGATAGTTTAGCTGCCTCAAGCAGATGATGGTTTTCTTGATGTGTGCCAGCAGGGGTCAGAGGGTGAAGGGGGGTGGGGGGGTCAAGGAAGGGATTAAAGGGCTGTTAAATACATCACCCACAGTATGATAATAAAGGACTTAACCCACTTTAAACTGGCAAATCAGACAGAAACGAACAGGCAGGGACAAGGCTGGAGCAAGATGAGAAGGGCGCTGCTGTTGGTGTACCTTAATCCACACAGCTCCCTGCGCCCCTCAGAATATTGGCGCCATGGGCCAGGGCCCAGCTCGGCCATGCTGAAGGCCAGCCCTACCCCCGTCCTCTATTTCCGAAGGATGTGTCGGCAGCTGGCACAGTGAACACAAGTCACCCCAAGTTCTGCTTAAGGGTGAGGCTCACCAGTGGTCCTAACCTGTCTGCTGGAGGGGGCGGGCCTCAAGTCTCGAGCCGGTGGAGCAGTCTGTCTGACAGGGATGGAGACCAGCCACATTTCCTGGATGAGTGGCGCCTATACAAAGGAATCCCCTTGCCTGGTTTATTCATTGCGCTGATTTACATTGCGCCCTCATTCCATTCCACCTTACCGACACTTTAGGGCACCGCAAACCTAAGGAATACTAGATGGCTGCTGCTATATCTGGATTACAGTGTGGCACATGTAGGTTTTCCAATCAACCAATCACAGCTTTTCAATAACGCTGAAAATAAACATTGACAATACTGCAGGAGAGAACCACAGCGTTCTTAGAACAACAAAACCTTTACAGTTTTCTTTGTGGCAAGAGTTCATCAATGCTTCTCCCTCTAACCGGAGCACATTCCACAACAAGCATCACTGCTGAAGTTGTAAAACAAGCATTGGCAAAGACAACAAATCTGGCTTTGGCTCTGAGGTTTTTGTCTTAGTCAATCCAGTTTTAAGAAGCTATAAGTTTGTGGATCCGCTGGTCCCTCACCAATATAAAAAAGCATTGGCATAGCCAATAGGTCTCACCTTTGGGACCTTATAAGTGTTTAGCTATGCAACAGTTACTGTTGTTGCACCAAAGATATTGTGCTGGATAACTAAACACTTGATGTTAGCAATGATAAACAAGCATTGGCATAGCCAATAGGTCTCGCCTTTGGGATCTTATGATCCCAAAGGCGAGACCTATTGGCTATGCCAATGCTTGTTTATCATTGCACATAAACACACATTTTAAACAGATTGCCATTTTGATTTTCAGTTTTGTACAATGCACATTTAGCCTGGCTGTTCAAGAAAGGATATGCTAGTTTTTAAGTTGGCATAGACAACAAGATACTGCAGGTTTAGAGAAGTCAGCTTTCTACTGTACCCTATATTATCTCCTTTTCAAGGGCTTTTAAAATTCTTCCCATGAGAAGGGCTAGGTACCTGGTTGTTAGTGGCTATCTGGATTTTCTGTTCCATCATGTGTCCTAGCAGCCACTTACTGCATTACAGAAAATGTATTAAGCAAGGTGAGGATTAAGTATTGAATTCTCCTACGGCTCAGACGGCAACGTGCGGGCCCATTGAATCGACACAATATTTTTGCCTCTTGGGAGTATTTTTGCCTAGACATGGGTCCTGTGCTCACTGTGCCCAGGAACCAAGATGCATCTGACAGAAGAACCACAACTAAGGTGAAACGTGTCTTGTGTTACCAGTGGTACAGTTCAGAGAGGAACTGTCTTGGCAGTTAGACCTGAACTGTTCCTATTGGAGCTGAATCAAGGCTGATTCACATTGTATTGTATTGTAATTGCATTTATATAGCGATTACTACCCCAAACAAGGCGCTTTTTGTCTGGGTCTAATCCGAGGTGGCATGGTTGGCAAAAAGCCAATGGAGTGAGATGTGGCGCTAAGTAATATCCAGTGGCTGAAATTAATTCAAGAATCTCATCCTTCACTTTTTTGTTCATTGTTGTACAATTGATTTAGCATTTTTGCGTGAAATGGTATTAGGCTTGTATGGGCTTTTCTAGATGGACAGATACGTTTTTAAAAGTTATATATCATTAGTCGCCATTGTATTGCTTTAAAATTTTTAAATAAACGTGTTTAAAAAAAAATTAGTTCAAGACATAATATTTAACAAACATTACTACATGTTAAATAAAATAAAAATGTTATTGAGGGTGATATTGTTTAAATTATTGTTTATAAATTATTTATAAATTAAAGTGAAATACATTTGAATGAATACATAATTTAATGCACACTTCCTTTCATGACTTAATATGCTGTAATATTTTATTTTCTTAGTTCTAAGTTAAATATAAATATTTAAAATTAATTTATATACATTATACATTTTTAAAATTGTTTTAAATAAAAATAAACTTTAATAGTTTTCCCTCTACTTTTCCATAGGCAGATCTCCGCAATGGTGGTGATCTCCACCTATGTGTGCAAATGTACAAACAGTAATTTTATACTTCTAAATGCTGTTGTTGGAAGCTCACCCCCCTGATTTGAGTGGGTGGAGACATGTAAGTCTACACAGAGGTGTAAATCTGCAGAAAGAAATTGTGAATAGGAAAAAAGTGTAGAGTTACAAGTAGGTGTAATAGTCAATATGCAAGTGAGTAAATATATGTGTGTATATTAATCTTTGTGAAAGGCCCCATAATCTCTGGTGTGAACCTCAGAGCTAACAGAAGTTCATGAAGATAAATCAATGGCAACCCACTCCTCTGTACTTTGGCGTTCGACCATAAACATCTCGACATTCCCCATTATCAGGTGAAGCTCACGCAAGGGCTATAATTTGGATCCTTGTAGAAATAATACTTTCTACTGCAGCAGACATGCTGATGAAGAAGCAGGCCTTGTAATAGCACATCCAACATACATGATGTGAGCATTAACATCTTTAAGGTATATTCTTGCCTTTATTAGTCTTTTCTCCCTTTCTGTTTCCGTTGCTTTGTGGTCAATGAGGATATAGATTTTGAAGTTACGCAACAATATTGCATCTGCATCCAATCCTAGATCAGCTGTCCACGTAGTCCTGCACATGGCATCGCCTGTGATAATGGATGAATTTTCAGAAATGATCAGCATGTGAAATTAATACGGAAAAATCATCCTTGAAAACTAAAATGGCTTTTTGGTGACACTGTGTTGTCCACAGACTCCTGCATGCATGCAGTTCACATAAGGAAGGTGGAATGTCCCATAATTACCAGAGACATGATTCAGGCTCATATGCTTGTTTAAGAAGTTTGTAATGATGTCAAAAATATGCAAGCCTAAAATTATAAGAAACGTTCCTTTTACATAGCAGCAAGTCCTTAGAGTGGAGTAGTCCGACTAATGTCTGCTTTGCACATTGAATTTCCAAAGGCATGGGGTTAACTTCCTCTGTCCACTTTCATGTGTTCCTTGTTTAGGGGTTTCCCTGTGCCTTATGGCTGGCTTCCTTTTCTTAATTTCTATGGTTCAGCTGGGAGTAGGTTTTGTGCTTATGCCCCATATATACGTTCTATGCCAATCTCAGTGGCTATATTTCCACAGACATGGATCTCATTTTCTAGATGTGTCTACTTTTTAAATGATTGTTTCCTAGCCGTTTTGTACTGTCAAATGTTCAGTATGTAATTTATTGTTTTCCTCACCTTGGTTTACTGCTTGGAATTAGTCTCACCGTTGTGCTATTGGCTGTTTGGGTGTAATCTCCCAGGAATGACTTCAATTGGAATGCACGTGGAACTATTTTCTATCTGAAAAGTGCAAATACTCCCTGCTTTTTTATCACAGCCAATTACTTATCTCATACATCTGTTGTTTAAAAGAAAAAATCGCTTTTGGTATTTTTCCGAGCCTGACACTTTGCATTACTTTTTGGCAAAACACATGAATTAGAGGAATAACACTTTGGCGTTCCTAGCAACCATATTATGCTGCTGGCCACTGATCAGAGGCAATGTGCATGGCAGCTCCCTTACTGCTGTACTGGGCTCTGAAATACAAATTAAGCGCACCTATCAGCTTTGACAACACAAATAGGTCTGGTTTATAACTTAAGATATAAATCAGATCTAATGTTTTTGCAAACGCTCTTTGTTTTTCTAACTTATACTTTTCTCTGAATTGGCCAGCCTATACCTGTTAGTTCAGTTTGCATCATATATATTATCCATGAGTGAATCTGTTTTTTGGTAGTATGTAGAGATCGGCTAATCTGTGCTGACGCAGAAAACTTCCCAAAATATCAGAAACAACCTTAGAGATGATATTAAAAAAAGGGGGTGGCTATGCTAAATGCTTGAACATCTACTTAATTTTCTGGGGTAGTTCCAAAGCAAAATCCCATCTCCAAGACACAACAAGAGAAAGTCCTGTTCTGTGATGCTCACACAGTGATGGCAACGAGCCACCTGGGGTGCATACTGTTGTGCTGTAAAACAGCCTGGATTACTTGACAACAAAACACCGAACCACACACTCTGCTGTTTCTTGTAGTTTCCTTGATAAGTAAGTCAATATGAGGGCAGATAGATTTCAAATTCCTCCGTTTATTTGCATCCCAATCCTGTATATGGTATATGCAATTTTCACCGTAGAGGCAGCCGACACGTGCTTCGTCCACAGGACTTTTTCAAGGCTGCAAAACTATAAAATATAATTTCAAATTGGTGTAGGATTTGCTGATCTTGCCTATTACATTTCTTGAGCGTATCACCGTATATACAAACAAGGTAAGACCCAGTGCAAACTAGTGCACAAACCAAACTACTTGTGTAACGATAGAATGTGAGAAGAGCCACCCCCATCGGCTATTCCGTGCTGACATAGAAAACATCCCGAAATATCAGAAACAGCTTTAGAGATTATGGCAGGAGATCTGAAAAAAACTTCCAAATGTGATCTTAGAGATATGAGGTGCAATATTGGCTCAGTGGATTAATATGTAACATGCAGATCTGTTCCTAGCCTAACACCCTATTAAAGAAGTTCGGCACCGAAATGCAAGCAGATTGCAAGTTCTAATCCGAGTCAGAGATAAAGTGGGTTTAAAAACTGCATGCATATGTCAGCATGTAAAGGGCAGATCAATGAAAACATTAACATTGCCTGGTGAGGTAAAGCTCTAGTCACAATGTTCTGTGTGTAATCTGCAGGTAACCATTTGTACTTATTGTCAAAGGCCTTCAAATGATTTTTCAGGAGATTAGTTTGACTGCTTTGAAGATCAAAATATAACCTCCAGATCACATCTTTAAATCTCAGCACAATACCCCAAAGTACTAAAGTCCCTTTTGTAGAAAACTGTGTTTAATTTGGAAATCCCATGTCTCAAACCCAATAAAATAGCTTGGGGGGCCCAGTTAGTGTCTCTTGAGGACTGCATGCGAACTCAAATCAAATTCAAATAAGCTTTATTTTGGTTTCACAAAGGAAAACCATAAAAGTTAAAACATACAGATACATAAAAACCAGGTTTATTAAGAACACAAGTTAAGAAAAAAAAACACTTGCACAGCCTCCCCAATTTGATCTGTAAACATAATGTGCAATCATAAAGTGTGATGTGCCATGGAAGACATAAAACATACAAATACATAAAAATCAAGTTAGTTAAAACACAGGTTACAAATAAAAACACTTGCACAGCCCACACAGTTTGATCTGTAAACATAACATGCAATCATAAAGTGCAATGTGCCATGAGAGACAACACTCCCTTGAATATTTAACTTTGTGATGTAAACTGAGCCGTCACAGCTTGTGAAGATCACATTTGTTCATACGTGAACTATGCATCCAGGCACTCCCTGGTTTTCCCAGTAGATTTTAAATATCCACAATGAAGGGTAAACAATCCTCTTTTATCAGCTGCAAATACAAAAGGGCAGGAGGAGCCTGAATAAAATTCATCTTCTTTAATACAGGAACCAAAAACTGCTTTCGGGGGATTTCATAGAACTTGCATATGAACATAAAATGCAGCAAATCCTGTGGGGACTGACTGTAGCAGCCACAGGGTGCTAGCACTTGACCTCTCCTGCATCCCTTGGCCTTGCTAGCAAGAGGTGAAAAAGGTTAATCCAAAACCTGGTTACTAAAAACCTCTCATATATAGTTTGGGATCCCATAAGATAAGGCTCCGTTGACGGGGTTGTTTTGAGCATTATAAAATTATGAACACTTGGTTTCTGCAGCTCCTGTTCGTCCCTATCCAATTTCCTTTGGGTTAAAAAGGCTACTCTAATTGATTCCACATCTTTCTTGACAATGGTTTCGGGCTTAAAAAATAAATCAACTCGCCCTACCCTTTCCAGACTACTTTGAATGTAATTTAGCCAGGGAATTCGGGTTGCTTTGTCGAGAGACATGCACTCAAAATCAGATGGTTAAGGGTTAGCTCCTCATTCAACCAACACTGCATCCAAAACACAAGAGGGCGTACAGCCAAGGTGTCATTTAAAAAGGGGACCCCCAACTCCTCATGGGCCACTAGGTTGGATAGACCACGCGGGACACTCAACAGGCGCTTCAAAAAGTTATTCTCGATAATCTGGAGGGGGTCCGCAGCAGCATAACCCCAAATTTCGCTTCCATAACTAGCTACTGCCACGCTTTTGGCTTGATAAACTTTTAGCAAGGATCCAATCAGTTTCCTCCCTATTTTAGAAGCAAAGTTAAAAATTGCCGCATTCACCCGAGACAGGTCCCCCCTTTTCCTCAAGATAAGTGGCCCCCATTTTAACTGGTCATCCATGAGAACCCCTAAATAAGAAAAGACGTTTGTGCGGGGGATTTTGGCAGGGCCAACACTAAATTGAAAACCTTTTTTAGATTGTTGCCCCACTTGCATTATATAAGATTTTGCATTATTTATTTCCAAATTCCGATCTATCATGAATTTGGAAAATGCATTTAATAGAGTTTGCAGTCCTAGTGTAGTCCTGGATAAAAGGACGGCATTGTCAGTATAAAGTAAGACGGGAATGCAGCGCCTCCCTACGCATGGATAGTCTACCCCCATGGCTCTCAATGCACAATCCAGATCATTAATATAAATTTTAAATAAAAATGGGGCCAAGATACAGCCTTGCCGTACTCCCCTCTTTATCTCCAGGTCCCTGGTAACTCTGAGATCCTTTGAGAACCTAACATTGGCCGTGGTAGACCTGTGCAAATCCTCTAAAAAGTTAACAACGCTGTTATCCACCCCCATTGCCCTCATGGACTGCCACAATTTTACCCTATTGACACAATCAAAAGCGGAGGACAAGTCCATGAAGGCAAGATAAACAGTACTGGGGCGGGCAACAGTGTATTTACTCAATAACATAGAAAGGTTGAGGCACTGGGCAACCGTTGATCTCCCCGGTTGGAATCCATACTGGACATCCGACAAAATATTATGCTCCTCCGCCTAGGTAGATAATCTCTCCAGGAGAATGCGACCTACAATCTTAACCACGGACTCAATGAGGGAGAAAGGCCTATAGCAATGAGTGCTATTCTTGTCACCCTTCTTAAAAACAGGGACTATAGTGGAAGTGGCCCAAGACTGAGGGCGATCGTTCCTTGCGGCTGCATTAAACACAGCCACAAGTACCGGTGCCCAAAATGAAGGGTCAGACTTAAACAGATTCGGGGGAATGCCATCTGGGTCCGGCACTTTGTCAGTGGACAGCCCTACAATGCCAATCTCCACCTCGCCTAGTTCGAAGATCATTACCGGGGCATTTGGATCCCGAACTTCTTAGCAAGGGCAAGGGAGATCCGTTGGGCTATCAAACATTGATTTAAAATGAAGTACCCATTCCTCTTCTGTGATATGCGCATCTAGGGCCCCCCCCCCCCGCTTGCTGATCAAAGAGAGGGCTGTTTACGATGCTCCAGAACCTGGAGCTATTCCTGAGAGCACTTGAATCAATCAACTCCCTCCAAGCCTCCTCTTTCAAAGCGCCCATCTGTCTGGCCAGGGATGATTTATATTCTTTATGGTGGGTGCACACCAGGGTTTGATTTCTTGGTTTAACAGCCAAGGCTTCCCTCAGATTTCTTGCAGTCCGGGTACAGGACGCATCAAACCATCTGGGGCCAGAACTAACCATTCTACCTGCCGGAATACTTAAAATTTCACCAACTTTATGGGCTATAAATTCATAGGCACCAATAACCTCGCTTGGGGAGGAGCCTGCCGCGGTGCACCATGCTAGCTCAAGAGCACAAGATTCTCTTACTGCCCGGTAGAATTTATCTGAGGAAATCTGGGACCATTTCAGACTTCGATTGCCGTCCGTAGGTCTAAGTGTGCCCCTGATTGCTACATCACCAATACGTATTGACAATGGACCCCTCATGGAAACACAGAGGGGGTTATGGTCACTATGTTCACTCTCAACAATATTAAAACCACAAAATAAGGTTTGCAAAGAGGAAGAGATTAGAATAAAGTCAATTAATGACCCCCTACCTCTCCCTTTAAAAGTTGAAACGGGGAACATGGTATGTGGGGCAGTTAAAGGCATCATGGACATCATATCAAATTCATATAACAAGTTATTCAACAATTCCCCCTGAGCAAGATGTTCAAAGTGGAACCCCTTCATCCGCAGACAGCCCATTTCAGATATACAGGGTTGCCACAAGGATGGATGTTAAAATCACGAAAAACCATAAGGTTATGTAAAATGGAGTCAAAGGACTTGCTAATGAATGTGCCCAGGGAGGTAATGGTGCAGGCCCCGTGTAGATAAGGTACAGAATTGTAAAAATTGATGAGACCCCACCTGGTATCTCACTTTTTTACAGTTAGTGCCAGTATTCCCAGGCATGGCGATGGCACAACCCAGATCTGACAATCAACAGCTAAAGAGATATAAGTAACTATACCGCCCTTGGTGCACTTGTTGCAGGAATAGCTGGGACAAAGAAAGCCTTGTAACCCTCCAGGAATAAGTCACAATCCACCAACCATGTTTCATGAAGGCTGATCACCTGGAATTGCTTCACGAATTGCAAGCATAGTGGATCATGGAACTTGTTTGCCAACCCTGCAATATTCCAGGACAAAAATGTAATAGCTATTATACTTCGGCTCTCCTCAACCACCTCTAATGGATGCTGCTTCTGAACATCAATCTCATTACCGTGAGACATAGAATTACTTAGTCAATCACACTGCTCCAACCCTGTTATTGCAAAAAATCTATTATTTAACTCCAGTGAGGGGCAGACTTTGTGCGGGACAGAGATTACAGAAGGTAAGTTGGCTGCAGGAGTGGGCTGTTGCACAGAAGGTGTTCTAGATAACCACCCACCTCGGGGAGCTTCCCTATGGGCATTAGATAGCGTTTCCTTTGATAAATCAGGTTTATAGAAAAAGCCCAAAGGGAGGGCCCTGATAACAGATCCTAGTTTAGGGTGACAAAGATCCCTGAACAATATCTTGCCCGCAATATGAGGGTTATCAAAGTTAACAATTACACAATCGCCAAGGCCTGTTTTACATGAACTCCCAATCCAGCTAACTCTGCGGGCCATGATGATGTTTTTAGCCACACGGGCACCCAAGACGGTGTTACATGTGAGCCAGTGAGTTATTTTATTTTTCAACTGCCTAAAATCCTTATTGGCCCCTGGAGGGAGAGATGGAACACTCCCTAGAACTAGTACGTAAGGAGTGGATTCAGGTGGTAGGTCTATTACTGGGAGACTCGTTCGCACCTCACTTTTCTCCAACCTCCCATCCCTAGGGCAGTAGCTAGCAGCTGGGCCTTTACCGGGTACAAGGGTATTTCTTCTTGGACCTTCTACTGGATTCCTATCCCCAGAACCCGGTTCTACAGACTGCAATGATATTGAGGTTAGAGGCTGGTCTATGGGATTCAACTGTTTGGTCTGTGGCTCGGAGACCCTTGCAGACTTCTGGCCAGGGGCAGCACTACGGACTCCTAGAAGAGGCACCGCCTCTGCAGTGTTACGTAGCGCTATTCTAGCCTCAATTTTAGTCAACCTCTCAAAAATAGGGCTTAATTTAAGGTCTAACAATTCGGACATAATTGACTGAAATGCAATTAGCGCCCCAGGGAAATCAAAAGTAGGGGGAATAGGAGGGTAGACTGAGACAGATGCAGGAGTTTTGGAAGCCAGATTGGATTTCGCTTTCTTCGCTTTACCCCCAGTAGCTTGAATCTTCCTTTTGATACTGGTACCCTTCTGCAATATCCCATCCGTTACCGGAATTACCCCTACACTTGGCTGAGCGGAGGGAGGTATCAAAGCATTGCTGATCAGACAAGTGCCATTTCCCTGCCTCTCTATAGAATCACCACCCTCCCTATTATGTATTACAATTACAGGTGATTCGAGTAGAGTAATTAATGTACTCAGCAGCCCCATACAGCTCTGTGAGTTCAACTCAGACACAGGGCGGCTGGCCACTCCTGCGTATTCGTTGGTACCACCCTCCTGCGGCATCTGCTACACACAACAGTCCGTGGGGGGGAGGTAGGAGGGGTTACTAGGAGACCTCAAGATGCGCCTATTCACCATCTCAATCTCCTTGTCCAGTGCAGATGTGGCCCTTTGAAGAAAAGAGTCCATGGTGGAGACTGATGAGACAACACCCGCCTTCCCCTTCAAGGCATTAGCGGAAGTAGGTGATGTAACATTGCGCCTAACCATGGCTGTAGATTCAAAAGTGTCAGAGAGAGTTTAAAAGCAGGTACCGCTGGTGGGCCTAGTGAGCCAACACGAACCGATTGGCTAGTGAACAATAAAATACGAACAATGTCAGGGTGGATTTAACTAGACAAGCGTCCCGAGCCACCTCGCTGTAACAGTTGCTCAGGCCTTGTTGAACAAGAGTGTTTCGGTTATAACCCCCCCCCCCCCCGGGAAGCAGCCCCCAAACAAGGCAAACAGACTCACACAGGTCGAATCGATGACTCGTAAATTCCCAGAGGGTAGTGCTGCACCCACAGCCCTGAAACACAGGTCACTGAGAGGGGTCCCAGCCTAGCCTCATCCAGTCACAGACGGGCCCACCCTGGGTCCGGGCTTGGTCCGCGTGCGCGTCCCGCGCTTCGGGAGTCGGCGCGAGGATTTGTAGCGCCTACAGGTGCTGTTGGATTACGTTGCGGCCGTAAGCAGGAGGCAGGCCAGTTGTTGTGGTCCCCCGGGACCAAACACAGCACAGCAAACCGGAGCAGAAAGCAACTCTGACTCACTAGCCCCACTTGCAGTAAAATGGCTCAGGAGGTTAATACACCTGTTGCTGCTATCCTTTTTTGCCTGAAAATTTGCATCTAAGCATGGTCAGCTGAGAATCTCATCCTTCAAATGTCAATAAAATTACTATAATGAATCATTCATAAACATCTATTATCAAAGCACCAAGAATGCATTACATTTGTGGAGTAGTTTATATGTTAAATTAACAGCAACAAAATCATAAATAACAACATCAATAATAATATGAACAGAAAGAGTTGGTTTGAACTATTCTTGCTAGACTAAAATATCCTCTATTTAGCTAGTTTTTCATTCAGCTCCTACCCTGATCTCATATAATTAGCAGCAGAAGCCTTTTTTTTTTTTAGAGTTTTATATAGCGCAAACTAGACCCGAGACATCGAGTATCAGAGCACTTTACATAAGCATCAGTTTCGTTACAAAATGACACATTCATTTTTGTTAGGCACTGGGAGATTAAGTGATTTGCCCAGGATCACAGGATGTTGAGCGTCATTGCCGAGACTCGAACCCAGTTCCCGATCTTCGAGGTCGACCGCTGCTCTAGCCGTAAGGCTACATCCTCTCCCCTAACAGAGTATCCTCTCTATCAGACTGTCACCCGCCATCTTGTATTTTTAACCCTTTGAGTGCCGTTGTCGGCCAACGGGCAACACCTACACTACTTCCCCAGTGCATCTGCCAGCCACTGGCTGACACTGGGGAGGTATATAAAGGCCTCTCTGGCGCTCTCCACCAGAGAGACAGAGGGAGTCCGTTATTTTATTTTTAGCTCAAGCTGTTTGGGAAGAGCTTCCTGAACAGCCTGAGTGTTTTTTGTGTTTTTTACTGTAATGATAATCAGTGCGCAGGGCGTTTTTACATCATTGCAATAAAAGTGAAAGTAAAACGAGCCGATGGGCTTGTTTTACTTTCACTGAATCAGTGCTCAGGGGCATATCTCAGCCCGCCGAGCACTGATTCTCTTGAGGGAAGGTATCATTGGAAAGGGGAGAATCTCATCTGCTCATTGGCTCCTTGCTTGGGGATCATCACAGGAGACAATCTCCAAGCAGGGATCCACCCACTAAGCACCAGGGATAGGGGGATTAGCCCCTTAGGAAAGGGCTTGTGCTCCATCAAGACAACATTTTTAAATGAAATATTTTTGCCCTCCTCGGGATTAGAAAGCCTACTAGAACACCAGGGTCAATTAAAAAAATAAATATAGAGGTGGGGGCTGCCCATTATGGAAATAAATGCAGCAAGAACAGATGATGGACAGAATGATGAATTAACCAAACATTCACCCCCAGTCACAGATCTGGGTTAAATTAATCTTTTTTTGCACGACATGCCATTCCAGTTTAGACCCAGCCATATGCAAACCAGTCTTGGCCCTATTCCCCATGGGAACAGTCCAGCCCAAACTGCCAGGGCAGGTCCTCAATGAACCAGGAAAACACACAAGATGATGGACGGAAAGTTGCACATTTGCAAAACATTCACCCCCAGTCACAGATCTGGGTTTAATCCATCGTTATTTTGCTCACCACGCCACCCCAGTTCAGACATGGCCATATGCAAATCAGTCTTGACCCTGTGCCTCATGGGAACAGTCCAGCCCAAACTGCCAAGCCATGTCTTCCCTGGACCGGAATCAAGCATCCTAGGACCGGTTTTGGGGTTTCAGCCATCTTCAGCCAGGATAGCTTGACTCCAGTGGCGTAGTGAGCAAGGGACCCACGTCTGGGCATACCCTTCCCACATTTGCATTTGTCACCCCGAGTGGGAAGGGTATGCTCAGACGTGAGTCCCGTGCTCTCCATGCCACTGGAATCAAGCTATCCTGGCTGAAGAGGGGTGAAACCCCGAAACCGGTCCGATGTTTGGTTCCAGTCCAGGGAGGACTTTGCTTGGCAGTTCAGGCTGGACTGTTCCCGTGAGGCACAGGGTCAAGACTGATTTGCATATGGCTGGGTTCAAACTGGAATGGCATGGTGAGCAAAAAAATGATAGATTTAGGCCCAGATCTCTGTACTGGGGTGAATGTATGACATTGTTCTGCATTCTGTCCATCAACTGTTGTTTTTGCATTTGTCACCCCGAGTGGGACGGGTATGCTCAGACGTGAGTCCCGTGCTCTCCATGCCACTGGAATCAAGCTATCCTGGCTGAAGAGAGGTGAAACCCCGAAACCGGTCCTAAGATGCTTGGTTCCAGTCCAGGGAGGACCTGGCTTGGCAGTTCGGGCTGGACTGTTCCCATGAGCTACAGGGTCAAGACTGCTTTGCATATGGCTGGGTTCAAACTGGAATGGCACGGTGAGCAAAAAAAAGATGGATTTAGGACCAGATCTCTGTACTGGGGTGAATGTATGACATTGTTCTGCATTCTGTCCATCAACTGTTGTTTTTGCATTTGCCTCCCTGAACCAGGAACAACCATCCTGGAGCTGGTTTCGAGATAACACCCCTCATTAGCCAGGCTAGCTTGAATATGGTGGTGTATCGAGCACAGGACCCACGTCTGGGCATACCCTTCCCACTTAGGGCGACAAATGCAAAAAGAACAGATGATGGAGAGAATAATGAATTAATCAAACATTCACCCCAGTCACGGATCTGTGCTAAATCCATTGCTTTTTGCACGCCACACCATTCCCATCTAGACCCAGTCACATGCAAATCAGTCTTGACCCTGTTCCCCATGGGAACAGTCCATCCCGAACTCCCAGGCCAGGTACTCCCTGGACCAGAAACAAGCTTCCTGGGACTGGTTTCGAGGTAACACCCCTCATCAGTCAGGCTAGCTTGAATCTGGTGGCGTAGCGAGCACGGGATCCACGTCTGGTAATACCCTTCCCAATTAGGCCAACAAATGGAAAAAGAACAGATAGTGGACGGAATGCTGAATTAATTAAACATTCACCCGCAGTCACAGATCTGGGTTAAATTCATAGTTTTTTTGCATACCACGCCATTCCAGTTTAGACCTAGCCATATGCAAATCAGTCTTGACCCTGCTCCTCATGGGAACAGTCCAGCCCGAAACTGGGGTGGCATGGTGTGCAAAAGAACTGTGGGTTTACCCAGATCTCTTAACTGGGAGTAAATGATTTGATTGTTCTGTATTCTGTCCATCATTTGTGTGCCTTTCACTATGGGCATAGCCTTGCCCGACCCCTAAAAAAAATAAGGTGACAGTCTTTCTGCCACCTCCGGAGGGGAGATGTGGGTGATTACCCCAATTTTGCCCAAGAGGGAGGGACAGAAAGCACACTAGACACCAAACAATGTCATTTTTCTTAAAACAAATAAAGGGATGGGAGCTGTCTACAATGGCATGGCCATGTCCCCACCCCCAACAAGAGGTCAGACAGTCTTTCTGACCCCTTGAGGACAGATGGGGTAATTACCCCGATCTGTCCCCTGTGGTGGCAGCAGGCCCACTAGATACCAGGGTAAAAATATAAATATATATATATGGGTGGGGGCTGTCCCTTCTGGGCATGGACATGCCCCCACCCCCCAAAAATATGGTGGTAGTCTTTCTGCCCCCCCGGTGGGTAGATGGGGGAGATTGCCCCCAATCGGTCTCTCAGGGGGGAGCAGTAAGCCAATTAGACACCAGGGAATGCCCTTTTTTAAAAAAGATATAGGGGTGAGGACTTCTCACCATGGACATGGCAATGCCCCAATCGCCAAAAAGAGTATAGACATATATTCTGCCCCCTCTGAGGAGCACATGGGGATAATTACTCCCGATATGCCCCCAGGGGGCAGAGAGCCCACTAGACACCGAGGTCAATTAAAAAATATAGGGGTGGGGGCTGCCCACTATTAACATGGCCATGTCCCTACCCCTAAAAAATATTGTGTCAGTCTTTCTGCCCACCTGGAGGGATGATGGGGGAGACTGTCCCAAAACCCACTGGACACCACAGAACGTCTTTTAAAAAAAAAATAATATAAGGGTGTGGGCTGCCCATCATGGGCATGACCATGCCCTCAACTCAACAAGAGAACAGACAGTCTTTCTGCCCCCACCCCTCAAAAGATTAGTCGACCATCTTTCTGCCCCCCTCTGATAGGAGATATGGGGGGACTGCCCCCAATCTGCCCCCCCCTGAGGGTTAGAAAGACCACAAGACGCCAGGGAATGTCAACTTATAAAAAAATAAATATGAGGGTGGGGCTGCCGACCATTGGCATGGCCATACCCCCACCCTAAAAGGCACACACAGTCTTTCTGTCCCCCCACAGTGGCCGATCTGGACAATTACCCCAATTTGTCCCCTGGGGCAGAAAGTCCACTAGACACCAGAGACTATGTTAATGCAGTATTTTTGTATGGGAGGGCTTGGGCATGGGCCCATGGTCTCCGCACCCCACGGTCCAATAGACTTTCTGTGACCCTGTGGGGTGGATAAGGGAATTCACCCACAATTTGCTCCCACTCAACACTAGGCACCTCAAAACAGAGTCAAAACAAACAAAAGGAGGGTGCTGTCTACCCTGACATTGAGCCCTACCTCCTCCCCAGAAGGGGCAATGGTGCCTTTCTGACGCCCCCCCCCCCCCCAGGGGACAAGAAGACGTTTTGTTTCAGCGGGAGAGATTGCGCCAAATAAGCCCCGGGGGGAGTGGTTTAGATCCACCATGACTCCTGATCCAAGGAAGGAGGATGACGTGGAGGACTTTCCCTGGCATGCTCCCACCACCTCCACTCATACTGCATCTGGTCTTCTCTATTTGCAACCAATTACAGGAAGTCAGGCAAAAGAGATCAGGACAGGTAGTCCTTCCTTTATGTTTGAATACGGAATCAGGAGGAGGCCCTGACAATAGAAGAAGAGGACAGGCCCTTAAAACCCTGCATCTCAAAGGACCCCATGGTAAAAGAGCGAGGAGTATGTAATAGGTCCTCAAGACCTTAGAGGAGGTGGAGATTTGCAAGGAGGTGTACCGGCACTAAACCGACAAAGATACTGAGCAGAAGACACTACAAGAATTGAGAGACGCGGTAAGGAGGGAAATCACCACCAAGCGCAAGACATCTGAATACCCAGAAAAGGAACAGAAGAACACCAGGAGGCCATCATCAGGATGAGACACCCTGCCACGCTCCTAGAGGAGCATGGCTAGTCCAGGTACATCTTCGGTTGCTGGGAAAGTGCAAGAGTTGCGAGGGTGGAGGAGGTAACCGGGGCAAGATGATTCTCCTCTCTTAAAATTTGGCAAACTGAGCAAAACAAGTCACATCTGGCATTCTGAATGCATACATTTTGTTTATTCTGAGCATTCTCCCCTATGGAAAGTAGGACGTATGTCTTGTAGGTTTGCCTAACATTTCTTTCTGTTAAACCTTTACCTAGAGACATTTAACTAGGTTATTACTGAGCAGCACATACTTACATGACTCTTCGAGAAAAGTCTTACACATGGTAACAGGTCAGGAAAACAAGCATAAGACAGGTGTCCTTTTCTCACTAACTCTTTCCCATATATGACATTAGTAAAGCATTGAACACTTACCTGTAGCATTTTCTTCTTCGTTTGAGGGGCGTGCATCAACCCTGGTGGTCCCAGTGTTCCGATACCTAAAGGAGAAAAACAGAAGGTTACTTTGAACTCTAAATTTTTTTGCAAGAATAAATCAAATAAAGGCAACATCCTTAAGAATTCCAATTGGGTCAGCTCTCATAAATACCGCAATTACAACAGGGGGGTAGATAGTCCGCCTGACACCAGGGATTTTGCTTTTGGGGCAAAAGAAAGTTGTGCAGGTTTTGCACTATTGCATTGGCCAGACTCACAGCCAAAAAAAGAACAAACCAGTCCTGTTGCCACCTCCTCACCCCAGGGCAGACAGGAGGCTTACCCCAATTTGACCTTGGGGGCCAGACAGCCAACTGTAAGGCAGGAATATATTTTTTAAATACAATAATTGGGTTGTTCTGGCACATCGTAACATCTGCCCACTCTCACCCCTAAAGCCTTTACAGTCTTTCTGCTTCCTTATATACTATGAAATCTAGGCCTGGGCGGTATATTCCGTTCCGCTCGTGGAATTTGCGGAATTTGGGTAATTTCGCGTTCCGCGGAGAACGCGGAATTGCCAAAAATTCCGCTATCCTCGGCTTCGCAGAATTTTTTGCTTGTTCGTGCTTTCAAAATGCGTGTTTGTGAGATATTTTCCCCCAAGCACGCAAACAGCGTTCGCGAACAGGAAAAAAGCATCGCGATTGGACGGAACAAGCAATTCCGCGTGTTTGCAGAACTCTGCGTGCTCGGGGAGATTTTTTACCGTTTTGCGGAACTTTGCGTAGCGCGACTACGCAAATTCCGCCCACCCCTAATGAAATCCCGTCCCAATGGCATAAGAGAGGACATTTTATTCCTTTGGGGGTTGTTTTTACATATGACCAGGAGAGTGTGGCTAACTCCCAATATCGTCGCACTTGGAATGCTGAATGACTGCACTTGTTGGACTTGGGTAAGCTGCCGCCTGAGAAAACC
Organism: Triturus cristatus; assembly: GCF_964204655.1. Lineage (NCBI taxonomy): Eukaryota > Metazoa > Chordata > Amphibia > Caudata > Salamandridae > Triturus > Triturus cristatus. The sequence continues at coordinate 1,530,679,470 of NC_140590.1, read as the reverse complement.
TACCACACACAGACAGTTCAGAAACATAGACACCCGGGAGAGTCCAGGATGGTGTGCTTCACATAGATCCCACAACATTTACTTACCCACAATGCCCTGCAAACTTCAAACTTTGACTAAAAACACAAAGTTTCTTCACATGTCTGTGATGAAAACTTCTGTAATCTGCAGAGAACCACAAATTTTCTACCACCCAGCATTCCCCCAAGTCTCTGGATAGCAATGGTAGCTCACTTGTGCGGGTGGGCTAAGAGACTTTGACACAAAATGGAGCTCCCATTGACCCCGGTTTGATCTGTTCCTGTCAAGAGCACTAGGCCCAGCCACACAATTGATACAGCGTTTGTATCTGCCTAAGTGGCGTAGTGCAGGGTGGTAGGAATTTTGTGGATTCCTGTGTATTCCGGAAGTTTCTATCACAGAAGTGTAAGAAAATGCATGATGTTAGGGCTTGTTTGAGGTGTGCAGGGCATTGTGGGTAAGAAAACCTCATGGGCTACATACAATGTACACCACCCTGGAATCCCCTGGTTGTCTAGTTTCCAAAAATGTCTGTTGTTTGTAGGTGTGCATAGGTGGTGCCACAGCATAGCCCCAAATACCACTGCTACCCTTATTGCTTATCTATCAACGTAGCACCTTCGGGCCTTTTGTGTCATGGTCTCTAGGCTCACCCACGGGGTACCGTTCTTATCGGGAAACTTGTAGGAGTGCTGGGTGGAAGGAAGTTTCTGGTTCCCGGCAGATTCCGGATCATTCCATCACAGAAATGTGAGAAAAATATGTTTTTTAGCCAAAGTTTGAGGTTTGCATGCATATTGGGTAAAAAGCTGGTAAGAGCCATGCAAGTCATCCCACCCTGGATTCCCCTAAATATCTAGTTTTCAAAATGTGCATATATGCTGGGTTTCCCTGGGTGCTGGTTGAGCTATGGCCAAAAATCCACAGCCACCCACTTTGCAACAAAAGGATCAGTGCTAAGTGGAAAAATGTGATGTTTCCATGTTATGCTTTTGTCCATTTCCTGCCACGGCACTAGGATTACCCACACAAGTGAGGTATTATTTTATTTTTAACGGGAAACTTGGGGGAATGCTAGGTGGAAGGAAGTTTGTGGCTCCTTGCAGTTTCCATATCCCTCTATCAGAGAAATGTAGGGAAAATGTATTTCTTTAGTCAATGTTTGAGGGTTGCAAGGAATAATGGGGAAAAAATGTGATTAAACCACCCGTGTCACCCCACTCTCCATTCCCCTAGTTGTCTAGTTTAGAAAAATGTTCAGGTTAGCTTGGTTTCCCTATGTGCCGGCTGAACTAGAGCCCAAAATCCACACCTACCCACTTTGTAAAGAAGGGGTCAGGTTTGAATGGAAATGTGTAATATATCCATAATACGTTTTGGGCCATTTCCTGCTGCAGGCACTGTACATACCCACACAAGTAAGCTGCCATTTTCATCGCGAGGCTTGGGGGAATGCTAGGTGGAAGAAAGTTTGTGGCTCCCAGCAGAGTCCAAAACATTCCGTCACAGAAATGTGAGGAAAATGTTTTTTTAATCAAAGTTTAAGGTTTGCAAGGGATTCTGGGTAAAGAAAAACAGTGAGAGTCACACAAGTCAACCCACCCTGGATTCCCCCATGTGTCTAGTTTTCAAAAATGTTCAGGTTTGCTAGGTTTCACTAGGTGCTGACTGAGCTAGGGCCCAAAATCCACAGCTGCCCACAATGGAAAAAAATGGTCTGTTGAAAATGTGCTCTGTCCGTGTTGCATTGTGGGTCATTTCCTGTTGCAGCCACGTGGCCTATCCACACAAGGGATATACTATTTTTATCAGAAGACATGTGGGAGCCTAGAATAGTAGAAAATGTATTATTACCAATTGGAAGCCGCTGCTGCATTTGTGCTTTCCAAATGCAAGCCAGTGTGTAAGAAAGAAGATATTCTACAAAATACCCTCTAAATCATATGCTAGTACAGGTACCCACAAATTCAGAGATGTACAAATAACCACTGCTCCTGAACTCCACATCTTTTGCCGATATCAGAATTACATAGATTTCCTTAATACCCATTTTTTATTCTACATATTTCTCCATTAGAAATGGTCTATACTCGGTACTAGGCCTGGGCAGTGAAATTCGCTCCGTTCGCGGAGTTTTCTGCACACCGCGGAGCTCGCGGAGTGCAGAAAACTCAGCTTAGCGATGTGCAGCTGAGTTTTTTCCCCGCTAGCAATCGTGAACAGTAAGTTTGCGATCGCGAACGGTAAGTTCGTGAGCTCGAGCTGCCGCTCGGGTAGAATTTCTACCTGAGCTGCAGAAATATCAGCACAAACTGCAGTTTGCACTGCACTCCGCCACCCACGGAACTTTGCGGAGTTTTTTGTAATTTCGTGGAGTTCCGCGTAGCAAAACTCTGCGAACTACGCTCAGGGCTACTCGGTACACCAATAAAAACCATTGTACATTCCAGCTCATTTGTTGGCACTGGGTACCTTAGGTTCTTGGAGAACCTGCAAACCTTACATGTAAAGGTAGATTGCTTTTGTAAATCAGCCATAATTACAAAAAGTTACAGATGGAAACTTTGTCAGGAATGGCTGTTTTTTCCTACTTATTTTCAATATTTCTTTATTTCAACACATAGGGCCTGATTCTGATGCAGTTTGGAAAGCTTCCCGACCAAATGGGTTTGGGAATGTTTTCCGACCAAATCAGACTGGGAGAGTCCAACCGACCGAGTATGAGGCATCTGGATGCTTCCAGATACTATTTTGTTGGACTTCTATTAACTTCAATGGAAGCCTTTGTTCCGACGGAATGCATAGGCTCCCACTGAAGGAAAGGGGTGGCTGGGGAAAATCGGGCACCCTGTAGCTGGCACCCCCTGGTGCCTGCCATACTGTTCATGGCTGGTAAGGGGGGACCCATGGGTACCCACATGGGCCCGATTGGGAAGGCTCTGGGTGCAGGGGGGCCCACTACAGGCCCCCAAATCTGAGTCCTACTGCCAATTCGAGTTGGACAGTACAATTCAGAAAGGCTGTCCAAATCCAGTATCGTACTCTGTTGTTCGGAAACACGGCCCGTAGAAACTGCTACATAAGGAGCTTAGGTCTAAAGAGGGTTCCAAGGAGGAGGGACTGGAACTGTCCAAACAGGCGAAGATGCCAGAAAATATAGAGAATTGGATGGCAGCATTTCTTATAGATGTGAGAATGTACTGTGACTAGTGCCCAGAGAGGCCGGTCACACTATTTAAATATAAGGATGTAATTAAAAAAGCTCAGCTAAATTACTGAGGTTATGCGTGGGTTCAATATGATGAAGTATTCCGGGCCCAGATGGCAGTCGACCTAGAGGATCGATGAGGAAGGCGTGTCACCGACTTATGGCAGCACACTATGGGCCCTGCTAAATTTGGCAACACAATTTTACTGCTAGCAGCTTACCGATTGTATACCAGCCCTTTCAGGGGTGCCCCACCCAGGGAGGGGTGAGGGTGTTAGACAAAGGAAGGGGTAGTCACCTCGGCCTTGCTGGGACTACAACAAGGGTTTCTCCATTAGGGAATTTTGTAAGTTCTGGCAGAAATGTTCAAAATGTGCAGGCTGACATCCCCTGGTCAATTGCTTCGGACTTGTGGGTCTTCTAGCTCAGCAGGGCCCGTGCACCAGCCAGGGACCACAGGAGGGCAACAGCACGGGCCACAGGGGGTAGCACAGTCAAAGTCCTGGCTACGGAGCGAGGAGGGGCAGCCAGGGACATGGAGGAAAAGGCTTGTATGCCTATTAGGTTGAATTGATTGGAATTTTGCCTTTCCCATTATGATCAGAGGGATGGCGCTATACTACTGTTGAACAGATTCAAGTGGAAGAGTTAGACTGGGGTATGAAGGCCCAACAGTAGACAACTGGATGGCGATTTTTTAAATCAGCCAGCGAACACAGGCAAGTTCTGAGAGACAGGTTGCTCAATAATATTCAGGAGGGTAGGATGGCAGGTCACTTTGAGGATTGGCCTCTCGAACAACCACCAACTCAAACTAAGCATTGGGTCACGGTCAGTGTCCAGGAGGGAGAGGGTCTTTCAGCATGAGGACAGTAAACCAGTTAATTTTAAGCTATCATGCGCAAGACACTCACTAATATTGGTGTGGATGGACATGGTTTTGGTACTCACTTTTAGTTGAGGCTTGGCTACAGAAGCGGGTGGGGGAGTTGGGGTCAAGGGGACATAATGGTTCTGGGTTGAAGTCAGTTAATCAGGAAGGATATAATCCTAGCGGTATGGTGGGAGAAAAGAAATAGGTGGGGGGCACATAGGCCTGCTTTACTTCTTCTGGGTGGCTGTTGCCAGAGAAGTTACCATGGTTTACCGGAGTTTAATGTTGTCAGCAGCAGTTCAGGCTGAAAGGGGACAGGTAGGCAAATTCACGCCTGGACAAGGCAGGTAGTTTAAGGTTCTGTAGGACGTTTAATGGGTCAAGAGGTTATTAGTAGGCCTGGGCAGAGCTTGTGAAATTGCACTCTGCAGAATTCTAATGAGTGTCTGACAAACTCCAAGAAATTTCGGAAACTTCGCGAGTGGTTGGAGTATTGCTCAGCCAGTGGCCAACCCTAGTTAGCAGGCCGCACTAGGGGTACGGGAGCGGTGCTCGGTGTTGTGCTAGTTGCACCAGTTGCTGAGGCCCTCTGGACAGGATTTTGAGGATCTTTAGAAGACTCTTGTTTTTGTCTGTTGGTTTCTCACCCTCTTTCACCTTGGGAGGCTTTGTAACCCCTTTCTTTTAGTCACCCCCCGTAGTTGTCTTGGTTACCCTTGTCTTGACCCAGTGGTCCACCTTCTTTCCCAATTCTTGGGGAGAAATTGGATCTAGGTCTACCAGATACTGATGCAAATTTTCATTGATGCAGTTACTTAAAATGTGTTCCTTCATAAACAAATCATAAAGTTCCTCTTAATTCTGCACTTTGCTTGCAGTCAACCAGCCACCTAGCGTCTTTACTGAGTAGTCTACAAATTCCACCCAGGACAGACTCTGGGACTTCTAAGCCCCCCTGAATTTAATTCTATACTCCTCAGTAGTGAGTCTAAATCCCTCTATCATGTTGTCCTTCATGAGTTCATAGGACTCTGCTTCTGCCCCACTAAGGGTCAGAAGTCTGTATTTGCACTTATCAGAGGACAGATCCCAGAGGAGTGCCCCCCAGTGAGATTTCCTCACGTTTCTGGTCTCACAAGCCCTCTCAAAGCCCGAGAACCACTTGGTGATGTCCTTGCCATCCTCGAATTTAGGGTCAATACCATTGGGGATTTTAGGATCACAGGATCCTTCCTTGTCTTGATTTTTTAAGTTGCTGCCACCATTGATAGGTCCTATGCCCATTTCTGCTCTCTCCTTTTCTAGGGCTAGGAGCCTAATCTCCAGCTCTAGTCATTTGATCATCCTTTCTAAAAGGAAATTCTCCTCAGTGAGGTTGTGCTCACTGTCTTGTAGAGAGTTAGCCCTACCTCTGTAGGTCCTAGACCCTGTACCTCTTGGGTTTGGGGGTGTAGGACCCTAGGTTTTAATCCTCCCAAAGAAGTTGAGGTGGGGGGTTTACCTCTGACATTGGGCATGGCTTTCCTCATACCTCCGCTGTTGATCTCCTTCTTCCCCTCCTTCGGATGAATTGCCACTGATCTGATGACTATTGAACGAGCCTTGGAGCGGCAAATGCTCGATCGGAAGCTCTGGATGGCGGTTGAGTGAGCTGGTGTGAGGTTTCCCCCCTCCTTGCCATCCCATTGCCTTCCGGCTTGGATTACAGCTGCCTGCCTTGCCGCTTGACCTCTTTCTTCGCCTCCTGTGGTGTCACTGAGACGTGCTAGTCTTGCTCCATGATGGAGTCGTAACAGCGGTGAGGGCCACGGCGCTGCTGGTCCTGTGCCCCCAAATTGGTTTTTCACTTCCCGAGCCTGGGGAGGCTCACCATCCTGGTCCCCGCTGCTGCCTCCCTTCTTCCTGGCCTGCTTACTGGGCATGCGAGTTGACTGTAGCCCGGAGTACTTCTGCACGATGACCCGAGTGAGATCGATGGCCTCCCGCCTTTCCTTCCCTCATCGATCCTCTCGGCTTACCTTCCTCTATTCTGTCCGATGCCATGGAGTCGACGTCTTTGTGGCTTTTTTGGACTGAATTTCTTTGTTTTCTTTTTTCTTCAAGCCCGCCATCTTGTGATTGATCTAACTGGTGTCCCTATCCGGGGTCCTCCACCTTGATGGCATTGACTGTTCTTTGGTTCCAGAGCGGACCGTTGGTTTTCTCCGTACTTGCCCTGACTGCCCTCTGCCTTCATGTCGACCCCTCCATGGCTCGCCTACACCCCTCTCATCATATTCCCCCCCTCAAGACTCTCCTCCGGAGTCGCCCTCGGACACACACCTTTGCCTATGCGATCTGACATTTTGAGGGAGCCAATAAACGTGCATACCTCTCGTTGGGTCTTAGGAACAGGCATATTAGTGATAGCAGTTATGCACTCAGGTGTTAGTCTGCGACCCTCCTTCGACAGTAGGTGACCTAAATAGGTGACATCCTGTCGACAACATTGGAATTTCGAAAGTGACACCTTGTGTCCATGTTGTGCCAAATGCAACAATAATTTAACTGTGGCTTCTTTGCAACCAGACATATCATCCGAAGCCACAAGGAGGTCGTCAACGTACTGCAGCAGCACATTACCAGGGGGAAGCTCCAAAAAATCCAATTGAGCTTTCAAGGCTTGACTATAGATGCTGGGACTTTCAGTATAGCCTTGTGGAGCACGACAGAATCTTGAGCTCCGACCAGCTATTGCAAATCCAAATAGATATCTGCTATCTGTATGGATTGGTATGCTGAAGCAAGATTTCTTTAGATCAATTACATAAAAGAATTTTGCAGATGAGGGAATCATTGTCAAGATCGTGGTAATGTCTGGGACCACAGGATACTTAGGAACCACTATCTTATTGACCTCTCTGAGGTCTATCACAAAGCGGTAAACGTCAGGGTGGGCATCAGAAGAGTCCAAGGGCGCCTTTTTAAGAATAGGGAGAATAGGGCTATTACACACATTCACCACAGTCTCTTCAACCACACCAGAATTAATCAAATCCTGTATTATCTGCAATAGTGCCTTTTCACCTGCCTGGGATATCTTGTACTGGGGAATATGTGGCAATCTAGCATTGTCTTTGATCTGTATTGATACTGGCGGGATCTGAAGGAACCCCACATCTGTTTCACCAGTAGCCCATAATGTACTTGGCACATCTTTCAACTCAGCGGGAAGGGGGGCATCTTTCGCGAACCACTGTTTGGCACGAGTTACCTGTGGTCCAACAGTCATGTAAACACGATCTGGAGAACAATAAATTGTTGCATGCAACCTTTTCAACAAATCCAGTCCTAACAAATTCTTACCACAGTTTGACGTCAGTAAAAATGGCGAGTCAACCGTAAAGGGGCCAAGAGTCATAGCAAAAGGCTCGGAAATGGGGCTAATGGCCGGCACGCCCGAAAAACCCACAAAAACATTGTTTTGGCCAGACAGCTGCCCCAGGACCAGTGATCGGGAAACAGAGCTATTCATAGCCCATGTGTCAACTAAAAAAAAATTGGTCGTACCCTGTAAATCAGCAGTGACGTAAGGTCCACGCTGATCTATAGGCACCGGAAGTGGTCCCTTGCCCTGCCCTTTGCTGTCCTAGCTGTGAGACAACCCTGTGACTTCGTCAATGTGATAATCGTCATGGTAGTACTGTCTTCCTCAAGGGTCATCAAAATAATTCCTGCTCTGCCTATTGTGTGATGCATCCTCTTACTGCATCCACCCTCTACATCCTGTTCCTCGTCCACGTCCCTGAAAACCCCACCCTCTCGGGGCCTCGCTTTTCTGCAACAACTCTGGACAGTCGTTCCGCCAATGTCCCTCCTGCTTACAGTACACACACTGGTTGGCCCGAGGGGCACACCCGAAGTACCACCCCAGCCAGACAGGGGCAGCCGCTGGGCTGATCCCGAACCTCTTTCTCATCCACCTCCCCCCGCAATTTGCTGCATCAATACCCTCGTCTTCAAATCCTTTGATTTTTTTCTCTACCCTTTCCTTGTCCTCATTCTCTCTATGTTCATAATACTGTGCCATACTGAATATTACCGATGGGGATGATGTCGTCCAAGTACTTTCCGAGGCCTGCAACCTTGTTGCAATCTCGGGGAGCAAGTTAGCGACAAATCTGTTAACAAACAGTCGCACACCACCCTCCTGTGACAGGTCCTGCCAACGAAAGTCTAAAAACACTCCTTCACATTTGGTAAAGAAATCCGACACACTTTCATCCTTCTTCTGACGACACGCAGTCAGCTTATCCCAGTCCACTCGCTTCAGCGGGATAAGAGAGTGCATGTAAGTGATAATACCCCCGGCAGAGCTAGAAGCTCCGCTTTCGGCTTATCGCCAGGCTTGTGCTCCTTATCCCAAGCTCTGATCTCATCCCAAGTGCCCCCCAACCCCAGGGTATGATCCTGCGTATGAACCTGCCTCCATATATCCACCGGTACCAACAGGCCGAAAAACAACTCTATATCAGCTAGCGTCATCACTGTGGAGGAGGCCGCCTCCGTCAATTCTTTGTAATACGTAGTGGGGTTTTACCGAGGGTCCGGTAGCTGGATCTTCCAGGGAGTATAGATCCACTGCTCCTGAAACCGGGTGTCGACTCGTGGCCTGATTACAGTATTTGTAGAGTCGAGCAATTCTTGTATCTCAAGGTGGTAAATGGGATGTACTTCCCTCATGGGATGCTGGGTCCCTAGCGTTGGAACCTTCTGGGGTAATCTGCCTCGGTAACCCACTAGTGTTGTTACATTGCTAAAAACCTCATTGGGAGCCATCCCTTCAGCATATACCCTGTCCCATATATCATAGATTATTTGCGGTGCAACACCTTGAAAACACTGTTCCCATAAACCTATAAGAGTGGCAGACATGTGCTTAAGGGCATGCTGCTGTATGAACGGCTCATAATCTTTCATCACACTCCATACATATTCCACACTATAGATCTTGTTCCGAGCCCACTGAGCTGCCTGATTCACCACCATTTGCTTTTCCTCATCACCCACTGCAGATCACACTAACACTTTATCCATTCGATCTCGCGCTGCTGCCCAGTTCGCTTCATGGGCCCAACGCATGGGCGTTTCGGCATTCAACAGTGATTGGGGTATCACACTCACGGGGGAAAGGGTAGATGCAGAGACAGGTATTATCATGTAGGGAGACAGGGTGGTAGGAGTGAAAGGGGGAATAGCAGTCGATACATAGCTAAGAGATTGGGCAGGGGAGCTAACAGCACCCGCCCCAGTGACTGGTGCGAGTAGGGGAGTAGCAAGTGGGGCCGGGGCTGAGGCGCTGGCACTAGAAACAGAAACACTAGAAGGGGCAGCACCAGAGGCCGATGTCTGGGATGTCAGGGCTGTCGGGTATATCCGTTCAGGGGCATAAGGATGAGGAGGACGAGTAACCAATAGCTCTACAACAAAATCATTGCCTTCCTCTCTAGTAATATAACATTTGTCTGTCTGTAGCCGAAGCTTTGCATCTGGGCACTCCATGCCCTTCTCTATCTTCCCCCTTTCATAGGCTACTGCTTTCTGTGTTATAGTTTGTGTCTGTCTCTTCCGAGCCTCTTTCTCCGCCCTCATGCGTTGCTGCTTTGCTTCTTTCTGCCATATTCTCAGAGAATCAAACATCGACTGCCTGCTCTTTTTAACAAACAATTTATCCTGACCCATGCACTGTCCCCAGCGAACAAGTATAACACCAATAATGGTAAATAAAGGAAAGAAATAAAATAACAAATATTATTTGTGACCTAAACCAAACGGTCCAGAGATCATTCCCTACAGTCCGGGGACTGTACCAAATTCAGGAAGACAGGTTTCAGCCCCAGACCCTTTTAAACATTTGCCATATCACCAGTTGGTCTGGCAGATTGCTGGCGAACAGCCCCGGACCTTTTCAAGCGGGGGCCTAATTTCCAATTGGTCCGGTAGACTGCTCGCAAACACTCTGTGCCTTTTCAAGGGACGGCAAACCCACCAAGTTCAAGACAGTCTGGAGACCATACCAAGACACAGCCCATCAACTTGTGTCGTTCAAGCAAGGCAGTACGAAAACTGCAGACAAGACAGTCCGAAGACTGTATCAAGACACAGCCTGTGGGCTTGTGCCGCCCAAGAATGGCGCCATTTTCCAAGAGTCAAATCACTCACCTGGTGCACACAGGTCAAGTCAAGTTGTTCTCCACAGCCGACTCTTTGGACCAAAGGTCAGCTCCAAGGTTTCGCCTTCTCAGGACCCCAGCTAGTGACAACTAGACGAAGGGGCGCCCGATCAGCTGGGCGGGGCAGCTGTTAGAACCAGCCTCGATCATGTGGGGATCCCCGATCCTCCCGACTGATCAAACGCACCCCCGACCCTACAACCCTATTACGGGCAAGTCAGATCATCTTGCGAGGTCCCTGTTCAGGTGTCAACTGAAGGATGTGGCACCTGCTATGCCTTCCCGAAAATGAAGAGTTGGTCAGACAGTAGAGAATATTATTATTATTATTATTATTATGTGTTCTTATATAGCGCTCAACTTACCCTTGGGCATCTTGGCGCTTGCATTGGGAACCCGTCCTGGTTTTTCCCTGTGAGATAACCCATACTGGGCATCCCCAAGGTGAAAGCCAGGCATCCCGCCGCGGGGGTGCCGTTGTGGAGATTAAGCAAGCTTGTTGCCCAGAGCTGCATAGTGTGAACTCGTGCTTAGAGTGGGCACCGAAGCGAGAATTATCGAGTCCGTGGACAATTGGGCTCCGGACCCTGCCGCGTCGGGAATTGAACCCTGGTCCCGGGTCTGACCTCTGCTTCAGGGTATGCCTCCTCTAACCAGTGAGCTACACTTCTCCACAATACAAACTTACATGTTTATTGTCAATACTCTGCAGAGGAGTCCAATCAGACATGCACCCTAGGATGTCTACCGAGGGACTGACCCTCTGAACAGTCTATAGCAGATAATCATTCCTCTCGTGGAGCCCTCAGCCACGCCCATAATGGAAAACTACCGGCCTGAGCCGAACATGAACAAAGAGGCACAGTAGGATGAGCTAACACCTGCCGGTAGGGTACACGTTATCAAGGCCTCAAGGCCACGGTGCTGAGTCTCAGCATCTCCTAACGTGGGAGCAGAAACTACACATTCAGATAAGCATTGCCAGGGAAAAATGGCCTATTCATTAGCAAGTTAGAAAACAGCCTTGAACAGCACAGAAATATAATAACGAAATGCAGTGTTCTGCTGAGGCAAGCAACATAAGCAACAAGGCCTAACTCTGGCCCAGTCTAAGCAGCCTAATAGGAATTGCGAAATTCAAAATGGAGTCACACTTGCTAACTGAAGCTTGCACATTACGGGAATAACTCAGCGGGTTGTATAACGTGAATGCAAATGGCGTCTATTTAGCCACGCACGGCTAACCTAATATGGCATGAAACACAGAGGAAAAAGCAACCTGACGCTGTCAACCACATCACTGCCGGCTCCGTGACCTGTTGGCACTGCAGAAAGCACCACCCCGCTTCGCACCGCAATCCTGGTCTCAACAATTACACCGCCCGATGCCACCACTGAGCTGTTTCTTGCACTGTGAACGGTGGACACCGCACTTCGCACAGCCTTGCTTGACATCGCCACCCTGGAATCCCAGGCAATGCTGCTCCATTCTTACCTCGATGCCACTGCCTGCACTGTGGCCTGGGGACACCGCTCGTACATTACCCGATGCACCACCCCATCCCACACCACAGCCTTGGCCTACCAACGCCGGCACCATCTACTCCAGATCATCTGGATGCCATCAGTGATCTGCTGCCTGCACCGCGACATGAGGGCACTGCACTGCTCCACTTTGCACCGCAGGCTCAACGCCTGCCGGTGCTCCTGACTTCAACCTCATGGAGTTCAATCTCCAATGTGTGTGACTTCAAGGGCTCGACAACTCCCGCACCGACCTCTGGAACCAACGCCTGTTGACGCCACCTCTTCGGAGCTCATCACAACATCCACGATGCCCTGCATTTCCAGGGTACTGTTTGAGAGTCGTCCTGACACCTTAGCTGGCCCGTGACTCTTGGACTGAAGTGTTGGATTTGTTTGTTCACGACGCCGTGATAGTCCCTGGCGGAGCAATTGACTTCAATGAACTCTATCTTAAGTCTATTTGAGCAATATTCGTATTTTGATTACTGTATGTTGGATTTTTATGGTTTTGGTCTTGTATTACACAGATAAATACAGGCTATTTTCTAAAACTGGTGTGGTATCCTTTTTTAGTGTTTTCACTGTATTAATGTGTGATATGTTCAAATGCTTTACACATTGCCTCTGAGATAAGCCTGACTGCTCATGCCAAGCTACCAAGGGGGTGAGCAGGGGTTATTTTAGAAGTGTAATCCCCCTTACCCTGACTAGAAGGAAGGCTCCCTACATGGACAGGATAAAAACCTGCCAACCAGAAATCCCCATTTTTAACAACGCATAACAACAAACTGACAATGCTGTTGTCGAATCCACCTGATATGACCTCCCCATCAGTCCCAAGTCACAACTGCATGGCCAGGAAGGTCCTGTGACCTCATGCCTGAAGAAACTGATTGACAGATCACAGGTGGGGTGACATTTAACCCTTTGAGAAACGTGCAAACAGGAAAACACAGATCGATCCCACAGATAGACAGCGACACCACAACTGTCTTAGGAGATTGGCCCGAATAAAACTCGTTTGACCAGAGGGCGCGTGTTCCTAAAACACCATAAAATCAGATGCCACACTGTTAGGAACACTCAGCCAATCAGAAAACAGCATGCACACCGCAAGGAATGATCACATGCTCCCCATGCCGGACATCAAGACACGTACCCACTAGCCCCACATTGTGTCAACGCAAGGTAGAGACCCACCTGCATGGGTTACTTATCAAATTTGCAGATTTATGCCCCGTGACTAGCCCCAGATTTCTGTCTCCATAGGAATGTACAAGTTGTTTTATAACATTTCATGTCATATATAAAAAGACACCCAAAACCAAAGTGCTTTGTGACAGTCTTTAGACCCCGACTCTGTTGCATGTTCTTTCGACCGCTGCATTCAGTAAAACCAACTATTCCTATTTTGCTAAACGCCTCTTGTATTTGATTTGTTCAAGGTAAATTCATATTCGAGCAACAATATAATCATGTTAAACATCTACAAACAATGAACAACCTAGTTTTTATGAACCTTTAAACCTGACTTTGAACTATGTGTGATTACCTGATGGTTGAGTGTGCTTGGTTGTGTTCGAGTAACAAAGGTTTGTTAAATGTCTAGTTTTCTAATGAACATTTTATCACAGACAAGCCTCTATGCAAATATAACATCCATAAATGGCAACCGTCGCGAGTCAGACGATCGATTTCAAGCATAATCTGCCGCCTCCCAATTCCCGCAGGCAGATACCCCATTCAGAGATTTGTAAAACAACCAAAAATAAAATGCTGATACTGGTCATGCGCTCCAATCTTCCCCTACAAGAATGACCTCTGACATTAAAGGTTAACGCTTTGTCCTTAATTATTTGATTCTTGGATCCTTAATTAGAGATGTGGCAGGCCTCAACATTTTATTTTATGGCAGTTTTACATAGCACTAAAAAAAAACCAGTTTAGAACTCTGTTTTTGTTTGCCATAGTTTAGAGCTCTGTTTTTGCTTCCACTATGTTATTAAAGTGCCAAAAATGAAATGCTGATTGTCTGTCACCATACATATAAATAGACCCGATTCAGGCAGACTATTTTTTTTTATCTCCCACTTGCCTGCTCTAAAATGTTGGCATGTATGGACATTCTATTTTCAAGCAGCTCTGCCCTTTCATATTGTTCTTGCACATAATTTGTCTTTATTGCAGATAAAGCCTGCAGCCATATCCTATGCGCAATGATGTTTACTGAGCTCCGAGCTGTGTTCCATCGCCATTTTGTGTTTGATCTCCTCTCTGTCCAGCCCAGGCAACAGTGCAGTCCTTTAACGCTTCAAGTTAGATACAGCAGAGAAATATCCATGCCCATCAAGTGACCTACATTACCAAGGAAATAAACTCTTAGGGGGCAGGGAAGAGAGAAGGGAGCGAGGATTGCAAAATTTCAGTTTAATTAGCAGGCACACTGTTCAACTAGACAGGCACGCTGGGGAGTGGAGGAGGGGGCCCCCCTCTCAGGTCTGTCTAGACAGAAATCACTGAATTGTTTCCAAAAAATGCGATGTACTGCAGGCTCCGCACATACATCGAGCCGAGTGAAGATTCACCACCGCAATCAGAAAATGAACAAAGATGAGCCTGTATTAAAGTTACGAGAGATGCTCTTAAACCTCGCGAAAAGCTTCAGGCAGAAAAAAAGAGAAAATTAGAGAGAGAGCGAGAGAATGCATCTCCAACGTTACAGTTCGATCTTTCTTCATTATCTGTACAAAATGATCCAAAAATGAGATTTCGCACCTAAACGCGATGAGGCAGTGTCTGCGTCTCGTTTTTTTTTTATCTTCCTTTCGGTTAAAATTATTGTCTGACTGCTTATTATTTCGCGTGACTGTTCGGAAATGTCAAATGGTTGTTTATATGCTCGTCTGGAAGAGCCTCGCCATTACTTTGCGCCTAAGCAATGTAGACAGCCATATGACACAGCTAATAGAAAAGCCAGTCGGAGGCGCGTGCTGTCTAACAGCGCCCTAATTATTCAAAGGCGCGCGCGCCGCGTCTGCTTCAGAATCCGCATCACCTGAGCGAACCCAAAGTCGAAAAAAACGATTCCCCCAGCAATACAACCATCAGCATCGTCTCTTTACGCGCCGACGCTCCGTAACAACCGCCATTACCATTTTCAAATTGTATTTACCTTTACAAGTGCTAATCCTGCCGCGTGTCTTTAGATCCGCGTGCCCCCACGGAGAAGACATTACCGCCGTGGTGTCGGGCTCTGAAGGGGGCCATTCTGCAATTTCCAAGGGGAACAACTGACTTTATGTTATTGTGTTGATTATTTTCCTGGCGAATGTTTTTATCCGATGCACCATGCAAAACATTAGATCAAATACTTGCATACGGATATTAGTTCATGCCTGAGCAGCTCAGACTAAAATAGCAGAGCTGAATGTTCGGAGGAAAAGGCGATGATGGGTAAAAGAGAGAAATAGGCCGCAAACACCGAGGAAAGGAAATTCATTTGCCGAAGTTTTTTAACTGATACGGACCACAGGAGGGTCCTCCCGCTTTTGATTGGTCGAGAGTTCTGAACGTCACCAATTCCATAGGAAATACCACTCCAAGGTGGACTGTGAATTGGTCCAGTGTAACACAGCTAAATTTGGCCAGCTAATTTCTCCCACACACAAGTCAGTATACCTTTGAAATTTAGGCAGGGCTTAAAGTGGGCCGGACCCAGCAGGGCATGGGTACTCACAAACATTTCCCCGGGGACCACAAAGTACTGTCTGAGGTTTCCAGAAGGCCGCACCCATGCCATCAGGCCGAGGTGTTGAAAGGTGGGCGTAGGGGGACGTGACTCAGATGCATGCTAAAGATTTGGGGGCAGATTTATGTTTCCTGGCGCATCCCTGCAAATCAGCAGGGATGCGCCAGGAAAGATGCGTCACGCAAGTTTACCCTTGCGCCACCACAGATGCGCCGCATTTGCAATGCAGCGCATCGTGGCGCAAGGATAAACAGATGCGTGACGCATCTGATTGCGTAAGGGCGGCGCATTGCTGGAGTCGTGTCGCAAGCACAACGCAACTCCAGCAATGTTTAGGGGCTGCCCATACTTAACATGCTGCGTCATGCCTTACGCCTGCTTTAAGCAGGCGCAAGGTTTTGACGCAGCAGCGTCGGAAAAGTGACTGAGTGAAATCTTGTAGATTTCACTGCGTCACTTTTCCGAGGCTTTTTCCGCTGGAACGCCCACCCTGCATACATTAAACCTGACGCAGGTTTAATGTGGCGCAGGGCTTTACACCGTGACGCATCTCCATAGATGCGTCACGATGTAAATAGGGCGCAACGTGGCGCAGGGTTTACACCGCCGCTGCGTCACAAAAGAGACGCAAAGGCGGCGTAAAAGTGGCGCAAGTCTAACATAAATCTGCCCCAAGATGTCTAGAAACATTATTTGCTTCTTTACCTTAAGTTTAGTTAAACTGCAAATAAAGTATGCCCGTTTCACAACTTTCTGAATTTTCCTGATCTGTCAATTGAAGAGCAGCCCAGTGCTGCTCATGGGGGGCAACATGTGGCCCTCGGGCCACACTTTGAGTATTCATGCATTAGGGTCTCAGCCCAGGTGGTAATTAAAAATGGACATTGAAACAGGTCCCTATCGGGCCCAATATAAGCATGTCCTGAATTTTAGAGGCAAAGAGACTCGGGCTTCTAAATAATGAATGTGAACATGTTAAGGTAGTTCATAGCAGCTTTTAAATTCCTGTTTATGTTTCACGTTTTCTTTAATATTGCTCTCCATAAGAGTGTTTGCTATTTCCAGGATGATGCGTTTCTGTATTTTTCCATGTAGGCTATTACTCCTGTATAGCTCGCTCTTTGAACTGAGTCGCCTCTGGGTACTTACATCGGGCCATGACTGAGCGCTCTGGAGTTAAGGCTGAAGGCAGAGCGATTTTCACACAGTGCCTATCAGTGGGTCAGGAAAACTTTCAGAATTCCGGTTAATCCAGTCTTTGGCCTCTCTGCAGAGATCACAGCACAATGTTCACGCATTCCAGCTCCAATTGTGATTCTGTGCAAATGTGTGTGAAGGAGGTACAGAGTTGTCAAAATATTGATAAGGCGTAAGTAAAGAAAATGCAGTGCTTAGAGGTGAGTGGGCAGTGCTTAATTTGTAAAATATTAGGTGCCGGGGCTCTGACCAGGAGACCACTGCAGCTTGCACCACCCATCACCCTTGTCATTGCTGCCAAAACAACTACATACCTTCCCTCTCGCATGTAAATGCGACAGTTCGCATTATTCCAGGTCCCCACAGCTAAAGGAATGGCTGGGAAGGCAGATATTAGCAATGTTTTAATGTATATTGTTTCCTTAAACAACTGTTATACTGCTCATCTCTAAATTACATGAGCAGCGCCACCTTGTGGCAGACTGCCCTAAGTTTGGTGTTGACAATTAGGTGCCGGTGCCGAGCACCGGAAACCAATTAAGTGCCGGTGCTCAGCACCGGAAAGCACCTGCTCAAATTAAGCACGGCGAGTGGGTGTGTTGCGTGTTTGTGCGGCGGTGAAGAGAAGGAGATGCGAGGAAGTGCATAATCCTTACTCTTTCCTGTGAAAAGAGGGTATTGGAGGGCAATGGTGAGGTGTAACATATGTATGTAGGAGATGTGAAGAGAAAAGGGGTGAAAATAATGGGCATGATTGCGACACTCTGAAGACCACGACTCCTTACACAGGCCTCAGCAATGGTTAATTCACAGTCTCATAATTCAAACATTTTCAATATTATTTATTTACAACAAAATCATTGACAAAGCCAATAGTCTTGGCTGGCTTTTGGTGGACATCAGTTGCTGTGTTATATTTCTGAATACATTAACGGAAAGCTCAGAGAGCAACCAAAATACTGTTCGGTTGGTGCTACGGAAAGCACAGAAATTTAGTTTACATCACACCCCTAATTACATAGACTATGGCCCTTTTAAAGACCCCCCACTTTTTTCTTCCCACTTAAAGTCCTGAATTTAGAAATACTGATGCAACTGATAGAAACCTGGGGCATAGCTTCCATTGGTGCAGCAGGTGCAGTGGCACCAGGACCTAGCGCCTTGAAGGACACACAGCACCCTGATTATTGCTGTATTTCACAGTTCAAACAGGAGCCAGAGGATCAATTTCCTTCCTTGCACTAGAATCCAGTACACACTGGCTACGCCACTGATAGAAATACTACTATTTAGGTAAGAGCTCCTACCAGTGTCTTTGCGTACTGCCCAATGAAAACCAGTCTGCTTCTTAATATACCCTACCTTCCAGAAAATGACAGCGTGGGTAACTTACAAACGGTGTTCAGAGACAAGGCACGTTTCAAGGCTTGGATTTCTCCAGAGGACCATTAGTGGCCAGTTGTGTAAGGTCTGTCTAACAATATGGGCAGTTGCCACTCCTACATCCTGATTTGGAAGCAGACCACAGACCATCCACCCCAGGATCTCCCCCTACCCAGTGGGTCTCCACCACCAGCATCCCCATCGTGGCACATATCACACACAAATACTGTAAGTACTTTTTGGGTTAGGGGTTGTAACAACCCCGGCCATATTTATTTACACAAATACATCATAAAAAATTAGCATTTCACATTAAAACGCAGAAACCACCATAACACTCCATACAGTATTATTTACATATTCTTGGACGGCGAATCTTTACAGAGACTCTAATACATAGCCATTCCTAACCATAAACTATACATTGTCCTTGAGTATCCGGCACTGAGCCTACGTGTAAGATCATGACTGGTCCAACTACCTGTGAGGTCCCTGCGGAGTGATCTTGCGCAGGAGGCCCGTCTGCCCAGAACGTTACCTACCTCAGGCACCCCCTACGCCTTCAAATACCCCCCCCCCAAGGGGCTGTGCTGCTAGCTTGGTGCCCAAGTTCCCGATTGGCCATTAAGGCCTGTTGGAAGGGTGCACTCCCGCACCCTCTAGCCGATTTGCTGTAAGCACCACATGAAGGGCCCTGAAAGACCGCTGTCCCTCACCTATCCCCATTAACAATGGGGTTGCCTTCTAAGGACAGTAAATGCCTCACCAATCATGACCTTACCGCAGACCAAGGATACTATCATAAAATACAACACATGCTTACCACTGCAAAAAATGAGGTTAGTCATGAATAGAAGTGCAACAAGCAGTAGAACATGTCTCCAGAACTTGATATCTGAAAAGGAAACGAAAACACCCAGTGACACTGCAACAGGAACCAAACATTCTTCCACAACAATCTGCTGCCTCAGGAGATGGTGGACGGCACAAAAGAGGCAGTTTAAAATCCCAGCAGCTGGCAGCTCATTGGTGTCGGAGCGGTGAGCAATGAAAGAGACAGCTTCGCCGCTCTGCCGCCCCTTTTAAAGGGGTGGGGTCCGGCGCAGACTGGTTCTCGCCGACCTGGAAGTGCGTCTCCATGCCGGGCTGACCAATGCCTGCGCACCTTGTAGGCTGGTGCCACCCGGCATCACTTGCTGCCGTCACCATGCCCCCCGCCATAGGTGCAGCGCTCCTGAGGGCGCCTTTGCAAATGTCATACCACTTCACCACTCACTCACACTGACACCACAGCATATAGACATCTGGGAGAGCTGCTTGCAACATCCAGAGATTTCCTTGCAAAGTTAAGCTATGTTGGGCTTTCATCACACAATTTGGCCGACCCAAATCATTGCAATAAAAGCAGTGACTTAAAACATACTTTAAGCATCTAATGAAATCACAGGAAGTAGCATCATATGGCCTTTCACTCAATGAGAGCATAAGAAATGAAAGGCACACATTTGACCATGATGAAATCCTAGAAAATTGATTTTTTGTTTAGTGTTTACAGGTTTACAGTGAATAACTTCACACTCTCAAAGAAGGACATACCAGCTAAATTTATGATTAACAAGAAAGCTTGCAAATATCATGGTTATAACCCCTGTTAATCTTTAAATGTCCTCAATCAATCAAGAGTCTTATAAAGTGCGATTACTCTCCCATAAGGGTCTCAAGGTGCTGGGGGGAGTAACAGGGGGGGGGGGTCAATGCTGATCCATCGAAGACGCTGCGGTTCAGTCGAAGAGCCAAGTCTTGAGGTCCTTCCTGAATTGAGGCAGGGACGGTGATTGCCTGAGGTGGAGAGGTAGGGTGTTCCAGGTCTTTACTGGTCCCACGTTATTTAGGGCTTTGTAGGTGTGTGTATGAGGAGCTTGAAGGTGATTCTTTTGTTGACTGGGAACCAGTGGAGCTCTCTCAGGTGGCCTGTGATGGGACTGTGAAGGGGTATGTTGAGGAGGAGTCTTGTGGAGGTGTTCTGAAAGTTCTGCAGTTTCTTGAGGAATGCAGGGTGATGCCGGCATAGAGTGCATTGTCGTAGTCGATTCTGCTGCTGATGAGTGCGTGGGTGACCGTCTTTCTGGACTTGGTGGGGATCCACTTGAATATCTTTAGGAGCAAGTGTAGCATGTGAACAAGGTTGATGAGATGGCATTGATCTGGCAGTTCATGGTGAGCGAGGAGTCCAGGATGATGCTGAGGTTTTGTGTGTGGTCTGTTGGTGTGGGGGTTCCAAGTGATGCAGGCCTCCAGGAGTCACCCCAGGCGTAGGGGATGGAGCCCAGGATAGGAACTTCGGTCTTCTCTGAGTTGAGCTTGAGGCAGCTGTTCTTCATCCAGATGGCGACAGCCTTCATCCCGTCGTGAAAGTTGTTCTTGGCGGTTGTGGGTTCATTGGTGAGAGAGAGAATCAGTGGGTGTCGTTCGGCATAGGAGACAATGTTGAGTCCGTGGCTCCTGATGATGGCTGCAAGCAGGGCCATATAGATGTTGAAGAGAGTAGGGCTCAGGAAGAAGCCCTGAGGCACTCAGCAGCTGATCTGTGTGGGTTCAGAGTGGAATGGTGGTAGTCTGACTCTGTGTTCTGACAGTGAGGAAGTAGCAGATTCATTCCAGGGCTTTACTTGACAGGCAGCCTCATGCATTTCACTCTATTTTCTGTGGGAGACAGGTGTGCCCAGACATAGCTAAATGATTACGCCATGCACAAATATCTTTTAAATGCAAGTATACCTTTATCCATGGGTAATCTAGGCATAGGAGCACAGACCACTTGGCACCTACGTTGGCAGTCTGTGTAGAGAGGTCCACATTGGGATGTTTATTTCTTCTAAACTATATTCATACTCGCCAAGCTAGCGCTCCAAGAGGAGTGCTAAGACATATTGGTGGGATGGGGGGCAGGATGATTGTGCTTCTACTTGACATTCTTTTGACCACACTGCCCCTCATTATGAGGTCTTAGAATGAAGGTGAGGGAATACCTGTTGGCCAACATTTCTGTTCTAGCCAGTATTCCCACACCTAAATCTGATGTTTACAGGTTATTACCTCAGAGTGAAGAATAGCATGCAGATCAGGAAGTGCAGGGTCCAAATCTGCATTTTTATGCCTAGTGAGGGGCCCAAACCAAAACATTTACTACCTGCTGGTAGCAGGTGATAAATGGGTATGAGAGATTTTAGGAGACACATTTTGCGGTGCGATAGGACAGAGGCAGGTAGATTAGGTCAGTATGGAGCATTTGCTGCTCCCTCATGACTTTGAGGGTGGAAGGGTCAGATGCAGAAGCTGCTTGCAAGCCCCCACCCCCCACCTCTGCTCTAAAGTCTGGGCCCACAAATGGTCAGGACCAGAGCTTGCAGATCGGGTAAGTCAGGGTTTGGACACATCAGGAAGGTTAGATATGGTCGGATCCATATCCCCCCTGGGAATATCACTATGAATATTTCCACATGTGGAGTTAAAGGGTGGGCAGTGGTTGGGCACAGCAGGTGCAGCTCCCACAGTTCCACTCTAAAGTCCCAGCCTAGTGTCTCCAGGCCTGCAATTACCTGGTCAGGAGTTTGTGGACCTTATAATTCGGTGTCTGGAAAAAGGAGGAAATTTAGAGTTTTCCAGAGCAGCATCTTCCATTAGATTACCACTCGAAGATACTTGTAATCGGGGCACAGTCTTTGATCCTCCCCAGGGTGATAAAACAAGCAGCATTAGGTTCCATGCTATTACAGGATTCTAAAATGCCTCCATTGTCGTAGTATCAAAATCCTTGAATTTTTTTTGTTCCCGAATTCAAAATGAGGACAGGTTTGTTTTATACTAGGGGGCAGGTGGCAGATGTCAGACTGAGAAACTATACCAAGTATTTGAACACTCTTCTTTAATTTTTCAGTTGTAGTAAAAATGTGGACAAACTCATTTATGTTTCCAGTAAAAACAGAGAACAGTTGTTTTTCGTGAACACTGGGCCCTACTCCTTTACCTACTCTAAAGCTGTTGAGAACCATAGGCAAAACCTGCAAAATCGCTTGTGTCTAAGGTCCACGGCTTGGTCTTAAAAAAGAGTAAAAATATTTTGTAAAGTTCTAATTTTTATGGTATGCGTTGTATGGTTTTATGCGATGTTTTTATGTTATGGCAGAGTAGGGTATATCATCTGTTATTTTATGCTATCTTAAACAAACCAAACAACCTTGTACATTTTTACCTGACTTATCCCTCCTTTGACTCATCCCGAAACTCATTTTACTACTGTGATCTCCCTAATCCATTTCTTGAGATTCTTCCCTTCTCCATCTCCCCTTATACTCATCCCAAACCTCATCTTACTACTGTGATCTCCCAATAAACACTTTCTAGACTCTTCCCTCTTCTATCCCCTCATTATGGTTTTCAATCCAACTAACAGACTCACATGTCCACCGCTCAAATTAACTCAAATTTCCCTATACTAATCCACCACTAATCCTTTTGGGTTCCAGAGTAGCATGCTACTCGCTGAGAAGCGCTTAGACGCTTTGTCAGGAGTAGTAAGCACTATATAAATTCAAATACAATTACGACAACATTACAGTGGTCTGTTGTTCCCTACCTAAATTTGCGGTTTACAAATACGCACACACATCCGTACATATGTAACAATTCCTGACTAAAGCTAGTAGCTTATTTACAAGCCCCTTGTGCTGCCAGCGCATCACTTTTTGTGATGCTCCGGCGGCGCAGCTCACAAAATCATATCTAAGAGACCATGCAAAGCCACTATGCGTGGCTTTGAATGACCTCATAGATATGCAGCAAGGCAGTGCAAATCGCTGCGTTGCATTACTCTGCACTCGGGAGGCATTCAATGGGCTTTGCAATGGCTTTTCCCACGCAACACAGATGGATTTTGACGCTTCCCCAGATTTACGAGAGCATGTAAACCTGGAAAGGCGCCAAAGCCTTACACCTCCTGAGGTGAGGCATAACAAGGAGAAATACGTTTATTTCTCCTCGTTTGTTTCCTCTTTCTGTGTGCGCTGCATTTTGCAGCACACACAGAAAGAACAAAATGCCTCTTAGGATTGATTCTCTGCAGGAAGGTTACCCTTTCTGCACAAAAATAATCCTGCCGACAACACAGGCTCCCTTGCACGATAATGCCTGCATTGGCACTAGGCTGCCAAAACTACACTAGCGCAGGGGAAAATGACAGGAATGCACCGTATTGCACAAATATGGTGCATTCCTGTCCTTTCACTTTGGCGTAGGGCTGCGAAGCAAGTTGATTTGCTGCGCTGCCCTACACCTAATCCTAATAAATGGAGGGCCAAGGTTTTCATCTAATCTCTTCAAACAGTAGGCTCTAACCATACATGTTAAATTAATAGTAAATATCTTCCTATGTCTCCATAGCTTTACAGCTGCATACCCTACACATCTGCAGTGAGCGCGCCAGGTTCCTGCTGGGCGCATCCTTCTCAAAATTCATGGAAAATTACAAAAATGCCTCTCCCGTGTTCCGGCGCTAATTAAGGGCTCTGCTTTTCTTGGTACCACCCAGTTCCACTCAACGCGGAGTGCATCACCACAGGGCAGCGTGTGGTTGTCATGTGTTGTGCATCAGACCTAATTGCCGGTGCTGCCCTGCCTCTTGTCATAACGCTCTTCAGCTCAGGATGAGCCATAATCCCTAGCAGATGCACAGTTTGACTCCATCGTCCAGATGTTGTAGGCGCTTTCAAAGACCGCCACCACCGGCTTGCCTCTTTTTTGCATGCGGCTGAGCAGACTGTGTTTCGTTGGCTCCTTTGCTGTGGTTTCTGGGAGGTTTATTAAATTTGAATATCAAAGCCCCCAGTTACAGTCTGTAATTTGATCTTGGAATGGGTCCTTCTTGATCACTGGCTGGGCCACTTCAGATCTTTGCACTCCTACCCAAACCTTGTCATTTTTTTAATTATCTCAAAGATAGACAGCGTGTCAAAGGCTGCACCCCAGAGCCTTCCGAAGGGGTAAGATTGCAATATATTGGTCTTTGTACAGTGCTTTCTTACCCCCTAAAAAGGTCAAAGCGCTTTCTGGCTGCCAGTTTAAATAAGGTTAAATTGGCCGGTTTTTATACATTTGTTTTTGCATTCACTTTCATTGATTCAATGTCTATTTTTCCTTATGGCATTTATATTCTAAGTTTGACTTTTTAACATCTATGATCTGGTTGCACATTGAGAATGTCAACAGTAATCTTTCCTTTTTTTCAACCTTTGGAAAGTTCTATTAAAAAATGCGTATAGTTTGCAAAGTTGTCACTTCATGACATCTGTATGAAGATCGTAACGTTTGAGACAATTTACGTTGTGTACGAAAACAAAGTTCTGCTGAGATAATTAGCACAAAACAAGCGAGTGTGCTTTCGTGCACAATGCCACAGTGCATAGCACAGCTCTTCAAAATATTTTCTTGCAGAGAAAAGTTCAGTGCACAGTTTTTAGCATAGAAGTATGAAATATGCAAGTAGTGTTTAATCTCACTCCACTGGTCATGTTTGGTTTGGTTCTGCTGCATGAAAGTAAGTCACTAAGGGGCAGATTTACTAACCTTTCGAGCAACGTAATGCAGCATGGGAACTTGTGCTGCATTGCATGAAAGGAACAAAACAGAAATGTGTCATGCCTACTATGATATGGCGCACTTCTGCTCTCTCATAGCACTGGTACACTTCAGGCAGCCTAGGGCCGATGCAGGCACCCTTGCGCCATGGTGCAAGAATGCTGGTGCGACAGACAAGTCTGGTGCAAAGTAGAATTAGTCCAATGTATAGGGTAGGATATGGTATGTGTGATGTGTGATGTTATAGAGGGTCTGTGTCACAGGCGGGGTAGGAGAGTGTATGTAAGATGTGTGGGGTAATTATAGGTCCGTAGGATATATTTAATGGGAGGAAATCATCTGTGCAGCATGCAGTACAGGGGATGATGGCCGATAGTAGGTTTGGTAGGAAAGAGTCTTTTAAGGTATGGTGCAGGACGTGTCTGGGATGTAGGAGGGCAGGAAAGGGTTTGTAGGATGTGTGTGGCAAGAGATGGTCAGTAGCATTTTCAAGGCAAGAGATGTTCTGTAGAATTTGTTAATGTCTGGTCATACCTCTCTTACCTTGCAGAGGAGCAAGGTTGATAGTGGGGTTCTTCCCCAGCAACCTCAGCACTGTCCTCCAGAGTGACTAAAGGCGGAAAAAGTGGATGCTAGACAATGGTGCCCAAACGAAGCTCAGAAGGAAAGGTAAGTTATAAAGAAAAAGCACAGGGAATAAAAAAATCTCAACCAGCAAACAAACAAAAGAAAAAGACATGCAATTTAAAAGAAGGAAAAAGCAAGATCAAAACAAGACCAACTTACTCCAGAAATAGGAAAGAAGGGAGTTGAGTGCAAAGACACAACAAAGTTGGAATCTGTAGAATACAAAACATCCCTTAAAATAGCCACTAGTGCTGACTACCCCAAGCATGACCTGGAAGCTGGTTAATCAGCATCTTGTATTAGCATGCTCAATAGGAATAAATGGTGTAAGAACCTGGGTTAATAATTGCGACAGAGAGGGGAGTGCTTTACAGGCAATAATTCCCCAAATGTATTTTAACTGGAGCCACGACTCCACTGCGGCTCTGCCAACACCTCACCCGTGCCCGCCCGTGCCCACCCATGTCTGTACTCTTGTGCAGTGCATGGGATTCGGATCCTGCCATGGCAGGAGAAATTTATTTTTGAGCTCACACCAAAAGGCAGGAGCTGTGCACTTTTCCTGCTTCCAGTTGGGAGATTAATGGGAAGAGCACCCCTCTCCCCCAGACACTGGCATGCAGGGCGGGCAACAAGCCCCACCCTGCAACTGTCCCTTTAATCCCTGGGGATGGGGTCTTCAGGATCTTAAATTAATGTAACAACTCCCAGGGTGATGAAGGGCCACAAGAGTGCACTGAAGCAGGGGAGTGAGCACATGCATGCTCCCTCCCCAAAGAAAATGTATTAATAACCAGAAATTAGAGTGTTGCGTTGTCCCCCTGTGCTTGGCACTCCCCGCGAAATTCTTGACTTCAGTTAGCAGAGTGATACTTTCTTTATCGTGCCCTTGGTTTACAATAGGGACCGAGCATTAAAGGAGGATATCCTCTGCCCTGTAGGGCTGATTTGGATGATTCTGGGCTTGTATTGATCCTGGCGGGCACCCTAGCTACCAGGAGCATTCTCTTCAGGTCTCCTGACCTCGAAAGGCGTTACCTGCACCAGAACTGCCCTATGCTTGGGGTTCTCGTGCTCTCATCTGCTAGGGAGGCATCTTCCACAGCCCCTCATCAGCCAGCCAACAGAACACCCTCCCTGCTGCACTCCTCAGATTTAGGGCCTCTAAGCTTCTTGAAGAACACTTGTGTGTCAGTAGACTCTTGGACCAGTCCACAGAAGTTCTAGGGGAGCCATCAAGAGCCCCGCAGCAGCTCCATCTCCCCAACTATTCCTCCGGGAGACCCATCCTAGTCTTGGGGGGTTAACCGGAGTCAAAGTTTAAAAGTCCATCCTTGTATGGCATCAGGTAGCTTCTCCTTTCAGCGGGGCATCCTGTTGCCGTCGCTTTCCCAGGTCTGGTGTCTTCTCATATGTCTCTCCTTTGAGCAGGGGTTTTTAAGTAGGGAGGGTGAACATTTCTAGAAGCATGGCACCCCAGGTTAATTCAAAGGATCCACAGCAACCACTCCAGCCCTGCCCCAACCTTCCTGCACAGTGTTCTGGGACAGTCCAATGAAGTGACTTAAAGTTTTCTGTGTAGCTCCTCCGAGAGCCCCTTACTGACGCAGCTGCCTGATCTCTTCCACTAAAACTTCAAAGGCAAGCCCCCCATGTTGGCAATAGAGGCTGGCCCTGCTCCTTTGTTTCTGTGGGGCTGGATGGTCCAAGCCCAGTTTAAATGTGACAAGCTAATTGTCGGATGTAGATTTCCTCCCCATTCTTTACTTTCAAACAAGCTGGTCAAGCACTATTAATTGCTCTATTGTGTGGAGAGGCCTTTAGTAAATACTTGGCGCAGTAGTGGGAACAAAAGGCCTAGAATCTGATTCTTAGCTGAGCTATTGAAATATGACAAAACGTAAAAGAGGGCATGTGTGTTGTTGGGACTGTATAGTTAGGGACTTTCAATCTCCATGAGGGTTCGTGTTTACTCCTAGATTGTTACCATGCCAGTTCCTGTAAGCCTAAATAGCATGAAACTGTACTGTAGGGCAGATTTCATCGGTAATATGTGAAACAATGTAAGCACCATAGACCTACAGTATGCATTACGGATCTACACTATAAATGCCCACTCAGATTATAAGGCTTACCCTAACACAGTACCAATGATTGAAGAGTCCCCTCTAGAACAGGCTACTAGTGTGCAGACACCAGGCTCTGCAAGACAGTAGTCCCACATGTGCAGCCCACATGCACACATGTGTTCCCAAGTGTTCACATGTTACCAGTCCACAGCCTCTTAACGTAGCTGCGCAGCAGCGGCCATATCTTAAAAGGCCGACACTGGAGGTTAGCACTCTTAGTCCATGTAACCTGACTTTACTGTGAGTGAGACTCAGACAGTGAGAGTCACTCATAGTAAAAGGCAAAAATCTGGGCAGTCAAAACTGAAAAATCCAGGAAGATTATGTGGAGGGAACCAACTTAGCAAAAAATTGTACTTTCTCTAAAAAGATAATTCTTGTCAGATAGACTACCAACTGACGAAAGACCCTAAAAGTTCAACTCATCTGACTTTATTTTAGGTAGGCCCTGTCTCCATTTTAGATCATGGAGATCACCATCTTTCTTCCTGTGTGCAGAATCATTGTCATGTCTGCAATTTCACACATATGTCGTCTGACCTTATTTTTCTAAGAATTGTGTACGTGTCAGATCGTCCTACTGCTGACATAGATATAAGACCTGCTGCGACATGCGTCTGGGTCAAGAGTCCCCTTATAACCATATCTAGATCAAACAAGAACAAGTCTAGACATGTAGGTAAAATAGTGTAGCCTGACTGGACGTTCTCTTATGCCAGAAGTTCCAATCTCTGATAAGATTTAGTATATAAAGACCACCATTTTACCACTTAATGGAGAGGTCCTTCACCCAGATTATTGTATGAGATTCTGCCAGCAGATGGTCTCACCTACTGCTAGCGCAGTTGGAAAATGCAACTTCTCGCTCAGTGTTGATAAAGACAAGTCCGGAGCTATCGCAGCGCATGTGTACCCTTCTCAGGGAACACCGCCTTAACGCCTCCACTTATAAAGACAGCCTTTGCTGTGAACAAGGTATGCAGTACATCACTTCCCCCTAAGAAACTCTAGAATGCAAGTTGCTCTGCTTTCCATGCTTCTTAGTGTAGCACATAGAAGTAGGTTGTATAGTGTTAGGTTTTAGATGACATTTTGATCATGTTAGAAATCTTCATTTTATTCTAACCCTGGGCGGAGTGCCACTACGCGGAGTTCCTCGGAGTTTAAAAAAACTCAGTGGAACTCTGCTCTACTCCAACCTCCCACACTTAAAAAAAAATAGTAAAAACAAAACACTTACCTTCTCTGATGTCTCCGGTAACCGTGGGCAATGAACTCCACTCCGCTAGCGGAGGTTGCAGAGATTTGCTGACTGTGCATTACATTGAAGACACGGAATTCATGTAAAAACTCCGACACGTAGTGGAGTTAGCTACTGCACCCACAACCCTTTGATAACACAACTTTACCTTTACATGCTAAAAAGCATATACCTAATTCACAAAAGTGAGCTTTGAAAAATATCAGGCAATGAGAGAGGTGATGATTTTGGGATCCGCCCTAACCTAGGGGGAGGACCCAGCAGATGCCTTGAACACAAAGATCATATCATGCTGAACGATTCGGTGGTGGTGGTCCCATCCTCCTAGGACCACCCCAAGCAACGTTATGGGCAAAAATACAGTGCCAACCAAAGGAACAGCAAAGCATTATGGGGCGAGATTCTAGAGTGCAGTGAATCACTGCTTGCTATATTTACATTTTCACTTTTGTGAGATCACTATATGCATTTTAGCATGTAAAGATAGAGTTACTTGTTGTTTTACCAAAGGTATGTGAGGTTTCTGTTTAATTAATTGGAATGAGACGGAGTGGAGTTTCACTGAGTTTTTGTTCAACTCCGCGTAGTGGTACTCGCCAACTTCACCCACCCTTAGTCTCCGGGCTGCCCTCCTCCTCGCCTTGGTCTCTCCTCCTTGCCAGTTGCAAACCCCTACGTTGTACATCTTGCGAGGACTGCGCATGCGCAGTCCTCGCAAGACGTACAACGTAGGGGTTCACAACTGATGAGGACGGTGAAGAGGAGAGACCACGGCGAGGAGGAGGGCAGCCCGGAGGTGCCAGAGCAGGTAAGTGGTGTTTTTTAAAACCATTTTTTGTGGGCAGGGGCTAACTCCGCTCCGCTGCTGAGTCGAAGTTTTGCCTGAACTCTGCGTTCCCAACGGAATGCAGAGTTGGCAAGACTCTGCAAATGGGCTTATTTTATTCTTGTCATAACATGCCTTCTTGTTGATTTTACAATATTCTGGGTATCTGTTTTAGACATACTGATAAACAGGTTGTTCTTGTTGTAATAAATGCTACTGCTTAAAATATCCATTCTTCTTAATACAGTGTGTGTATGATACTGTGAAAAATTAAGTAGGTTTCTTTCTGTTACCACGGTGCCCTTGATCCCCTTACAGGGATTGTTTGTAACTCAAATGTAATAACTCTATTTCAATAATGTACTCGATAGTGTTTTGCGGGGCTACAATAACCTTTCTTTTACATTCACCGATGGTGCATTGAATTGAGGTCACTTATGTTACCCATAGGTGGAAAAGAAAACCTTGTAGATCTACCCTAAAGTCGTTGTTTACGCAACACAACCATATGACAATAAGACTGCTCATATGTTTCGTAAGGTAGTAAAAGGGACAAAAGCGGAAGGAACTTACTGGTCATTCTTTATTCTAAATGGCAAGACATGGTGTGTATACCATACATAGCAAAGAAGAGTGAAAACACTTTGACAGAATTCACAGCATCATTGTGAGCAAACTTTGCAGATGGTAGTAAGCTTTTCCAGTTATCTTGAGTGGTGTTGGATAAAGATTGCAGAGACTGTGCCAAAATTTGATTTATGTGCTCAGTCCATTAGTCTGAGAGTGGTACTTAATGACATTGCTTGTTAGATTCCTAACCCTCTACCTAGGGTTTTCAACATAAAGAGATATACTGTGAAAGATTTTCTGAGGTAACTCATGGAGACTGAAAATACAGGGTGCGGAGATCTGCTTCCACCGCTGAGACACCTCACTTGAGGTAGCCATGTGCTTTATAAATTGTATTAAAAATAAATTGACAATCATACTCCAGAGAAGGTGGTAAACGATGTGCAACAGGTTTTTCAAATACATCATGAAATTCATGATATCTGGTAGGAAAGTGTACCAAGGAGGCGACAAGCTTTGACGTGGTTGAAATCTATTATGTGATGAGAATGGGCCAGTTCATATATAGACACAACCCAAGAACTTCAAAGATGAGTGTTTACTGAATCACAGCAATTCGGTCAAAGAAAGTAATTTCAACATGACTTTCAATAGATACATTTAGTGAACTTGTTCCTTCATTAACAGGTCTGAACTTAAAATGGATCAATAAACTGCATGGACAATATCAGCATGTTCTTTTGATAGTGTAGATATATTATTCGTTATTTCCAGAGTCAAGTCCATACACAACCTAGTAGCCCTAGATTCAACCATTATTGAAGCAGTGATGCTAGTTTCTGAAGATCAAGTGAGACAGGCATTAAATAATAGTTGGGAAGTAGGTGGTTGCAAATAGGACATATGTTTGGCAAAATAAAGGAGCAGATAAGAAGAAGTACCCACACTCACCTCTTTTATTATAGGTGGCTGTTGGAGTTTCCCTGTCTATCTAGGGCAAATTGGACAGGAGCGAACCATGTGACCTTTCTTACCACAATACATACTAAGTCCCTGATCTCTTCTTCTCTTACATTCCCCTTCAGAAAAAGGAGCTGGTATCAATCTTATGTGCATTTCATCTTCTCTAGACTCAGAAATGGCTTCAGAATTTTTAGCAATTAGAGGATTTAACCCCAGAGACTGCAAAGGCACTTCTCTTCTCTTTACTTCTTAGCTTTTGGTTCCCATAAACAATACTCAATTTGTTAAACTATATATCTACAAGGTTTTGTAAAGTCTCGGGTCTCACTGCTGTTGACAACTCATCCTCTATCTCTTCTTTAACATCTCAGCATTATATAGGATATTGGGTCTTTTCTGTCCAACCCACTTTTAAAATCATTTGCCTAAAGTGACTTACACAAGCAAAAGCATAACTAGTGTGCCTGGTGAAAATCAAGTGAGACAACCTTTGCTTAAGATTTGGGAGCATGTGCACACCCAATTAAAGGGTCCATCCAGCTCCTGGGTGACAGTCGGAAGCTCAGGAAAATGGACTTCTGGAGGCTTATGACAGATAACTAGTATCTTTTTGAAAAATACTTTTTGTAAAATATTTATTATAAATCTGGCTTACCAAAGAATTGGGCTTGTAATAAATATTATAAAAAGTCCAAATATGAACTTTGTAGCTGTTTCCTAAGTGAAAATACCAAATATTAAATTTAATATTGTCTCACAATATTTTCCCATGGAATAGCTACCCCTGCTACCGTGAAAATAGCTCTGGGGGCTTTTCACTGTATGCATATTTTTTACATTAAACCTTTACTTATAAATACCGTGCACCCTGCCTGGTAGGCATGTAATGCCAACTTAAGGGTGACATTAATATTAATTTTTTTTTTTTAAAAGATGGATTAGACCTATCGAAATGGGTAACAGGCCGAATTTGCAGCTTAAACCTGCACAACCAGGTTACTGGTGGCAGTCCTGCAGTCATGTTTACACTGCCACTACGGTAAATGGCACTATAAGTGTACAGTCCACTTGTGACATTCAACTTAAATGCCCTGGACTTTTAGATAAGGTAAATATTAGGGGTGGGCGTAACTCGCTGAGTTTTACTCCATGAAATTCCGCTGAGTTACACAAAATCGCCGCAGGATTCCTTGGAGTTCCGCGAGTGGCAGAATTTTGGCACATCACGCTACTCGCACTGATTTCTAGCACTGGGAGCTTGTTCTGCACTGTAAAATCAATGTGAATGGCACCATGTGCCACACCAAAGGGTGCTGCTTATTTATGCAGCTCTAGTAGATTTTCTGCTTGAGTGGCAGCATTCTCAACGCGAACGGTAGCAACCTGCTGTGACCGCCCTTGTTGAGAAATTGCGTCAGGACTCGTCTTAGCTCTCAATTTTTCTCGCTCGTGCTCACCTACTTAATGTTGGCGCGACATAAACCACCACATGGTGGTTCAGGGAGTTTTTCTGGAACTCCACGCGCAAGGCAGAGCGTAGAGTGGGCAAAATTCCACAAACTCCGGCTGCGGAGCAGAGTTTACGGCCCACTCCTTGTAAAAATGCCAATTAGGGGTTTGCCAATTTCATCATTTTTAAAGGTGGAACACAGGCACTTTTCCGCTGTTTAGCAGGGGTAAAGTGCACAGAGTTCTACAGCCAGTCAAAGCAAAACTCTGGGATGGAACCATACAAAAGCCGATCATTTCCAACAGACAGGTTATAAAGAACCTCACAACAGGCTATGAAACAAGAGGAAAACAAGCAATTTAAATCAAGGAAAACAAAAGCACGAAAACAAGTCATGTTTAACCCAGAAAAAAGAAACAAGGGTCTGCATCGCAAACAACGTTGCATACGATGAAGAGAGTTTCCACGAAACATTGTGATGCACAATGTCCCTTTATATAGTAAATAGGGGTGACAACCTCAAAAATGACATGCAAACACACTACAGCTGTCTTGTATTGCCATGCGCCACAGAAATAAACAGTAACAAGACAGACAGGCCTTGTCCTACAGACCTCTAAAACAGTCCTTGTCATACAGACCTCCAAACACTAGATGACCTCATTACTAAACAAGAGACATAAACCCCATTCTGCTCCACCATTCCATTATGAACAATATGTCTTACCCTTTTTTATGCAGTGCCCTTCAATCCTTTAGGAGAGTGCAAACCATCACTCAATATCTGAAGGTCCCATGCATGCCGGAATCCGCAGCGCACCACACCACACTCCACGGTGGCCATGAAACATAACAGACGTATGTGATGAAAAGTGTGATATAGGATGAGTAGGGCTGGAGAACTTGTGTATATGTGTGTTCGTGTAGGAGAGGATGTGTAAGATGTAGTTGGCAAAATTAATTACCCTCAGAAAGATTTCATGTTCTTCAGTGAAACAAGTAACTACTCAAGATGCTCTTCTTCTGCCTCTACTACATATCTTGGTAGGGCAAACATGTCACGGCACATGCTTTAGCCTGATCACTGTGATTGCATGTTCACCCCTCTGAAATAAGGTGCAGATAATGTCTCATAGGCCTGTGAGGGCTTGCCCCACTGTGCCACTGTCCTCAGCAGAGGGAAGGACTTTGCAATGACCAGGTGATCAATGCCAGCCACAAAGCCAGTATTCGGAAAATCCTGGGGATTAAAGTCACCCGTGCACGATGTTATTGTGTTCCCCAACCACTGAGTACAAGTGATCCCCAGAAGTCATAATTTATATGAAAAGGTCTAAGAGCCCCTACTTAGTTTGTGCCAGTGTTTGTCGGTGCTCAGCAACAGCTCTTCCTTCTTATCAACAGAACGTACTTATGAAAGTCTACCACATGGTGGCACTTTCCGTCTAATTATGAGCAGATCACATCAGCAGAATATTTAACAATACAGTATACATTCAAAAAATAATATCTTGTGCATGCTATTCTTACAACTTTGGATGACGAGGAATAATCCAAATGTTCACATTAGTTGAAGTGTGATGGTTTTTAGGTAGTGTTGGCACTGACATTTAGCAGCTCTGGCCATGGATGTGGTTGCTGCAAACTACAGTAGCATCCCTTAAAATACTTTGGACCCTGGCACTTTTTTCTTTTTTCCAAAGTAAGCAGGATATAGGAGGTGTCATTGATCTCCTTGTGAGCAATCAAAAGGTGTTGCTTGACAATGCCATGTGGCAATTAGGGTCTTGCATAAAGAACCCTCGGGCTCTGAAATCTAACCCACTCGCCAAACAAAGGACTGTGCCAGCACAGATTGGGAAATCCAAGTACACGTGGGACACACGCATTGCCCTAGTGTTGTTGGAAAGTGGCGAAGGCAAGGATTACATCAGAAAGTGAAATAAATGCTAGCATCATACTTATATAAAAAGTGCTGCTGAGGAGTAGAACCCCCCTCCCCCTCTTCAACCCAGATTGGGTAATACAGTGATGAAGTGAACATAATTCTCTGGAAACCCACAAAAGAATGGTTGGGAGGTGGCAGCAGAAAGCAGGTGAAGTCCTGGGGGAGGCTTTTTAAAGGGCAGTACCATGCAGTGCGGAGTCAATGACAGCCAGTGCATTAATGGTTTATAACCTCTATACCCAAAGAAATTGAAAATATGGGAAAATGCCTATAAAGCTGATTTGGCTTGCTCAAATGTCCACAATCGTTGTAAGAAAGATAAGTGGTCTATGGCACACACTGTAAAGATCTGTGCTTCAGAGTATAATATGGGCATGAGAACCTAGGTGGCTATTACATTTACTGGAAAAATGCTTGTGTTTCTGGTGAAAGGGCAAAATCAAAATTGCTTTCATGGTTCTACTGTATTTTGTAGTGTATTGCATGTAATCTGTAGACCACAGATTTCTGTTCAAGATAGCTCAGGAGGTAAATGCTCTTGAAATATTCTTGATTTCTGCAGGACACTTTTATAATCAGGTAAAACGACTCATTTTATGAAGTGCTAACTGCAAACAGCGCTCACAATCTCCAAGGCCGAGGCATGAATCCTTTCAGGATTTTACTCTATAGTTATTAATCTGAGGTTATTTATTTATTGAATTATTTATTGAATTATTGTTTATATAGTGCATGTATTTCTATCACACGGGCCTAGCTGCAAAGCAGCGGAACACTTTACAAATAACAGAATAGCTGAGAAAACGGGTATGGTTGAGTACCAGAAATAAATGTAATTTGTTGCCAAAGCATACATTGTATTGAGTGTTGTATAAATGGTTTTAGTATAATGACACAAGCACACATGACACTCAGATAAGCACACATAACATCTATACAGAAGTTCTGTAACAGGACACACATATGCCCGCTATCTCAAATAGAGTCTGAGTAAAAAAATAAAACACTTCCAAAACTGACTTTATTTCATGACAGCTCAAGAGACATGGTTGCTTATACACTTTTTTAGCTGCTGAGTCTGGCCAGTGGCAAATGTAAGGTCCCATTTGTGCTCCATCTGACTTCAATCCACTTCCACATAGTAAAAAACAACTATGAGGAAAGTAACGTCTGTGAAGTGAGGCATTTGCCGTTGGGCCGTACTAAAAAGGAAATCACCTCCTCGTCCCATTCTTTACATAATGAGCTATTCCTCTGGTTTAACCAAACTGACCACCACCTACCAAGCCTTTTACTATTTCCATGAACCATCCATAGGACTGAACAACCTCCCACATACCATCCACCCTCATAACCTACTTCCTGCTTCTTTTTGTGCCCATCTTCCTTCCCCCCCTTTCTCGGACTTTGGAAGATGCTAAGATACTCGTCGGATATATATTACTTCTTTCTATCTTTACTGTATTTTTGAGGAGTGCTGGGGCCTTTTCATTCGTACTTTTTTTTGGGGAGATACAAGGGCTCGTTTTGTATACGCGCGATGCTCCATCTCTGTATGGTGCAGGGAGCGCACGCACGCGCTTATTCTTTCTGCCCGCGGGATTTCCAGCGCAGTGCAAAGGCCTGCGCAGGAACAGTTCATTGTTCAAAGCGAGAATTATTTTTCTCTGATGGCGCTCTTTAACTTGGTACGTTCTTCGGCTCCCCGGTACGGTAAGAGGTCCCTTACTGGAACAATAAAAGGCCTGTGCCCTTTTGGGAGATTAAGGGGGGAGTAGGGGGGCAAGCCAACACCAGACCATTTTATTGTGTGTGAAAAAGGCCGCTTTATTGAAACAGGTGCATATCACAATAAACTCCTTGGCCACTGCCTTACAAAACTAATACCTCGCTATACAATAACCTCCTGACCCCTTGAGTCTTCCCCCCACCCCTACGATCCCACATCATTTCCCTCCTCCCCCAAAATACAACATAACATTCCATAACCAACATATAACCCAATCCTACACCATGTAGCCTTTCCTAACTCCCAAACTCCCCTGACCGTAACCCCTACCTGCCTTCTGTGCAACTGTAACTATCCAACCTTTAATCTAAACTTATCCAACCTGGATACCCTTTACCTGTCCCTGTACCCAAATTACCAAACCTATAACAACAAACTCTAGCCAATCCCGGCCAACTGTCAAACCACCCCGCCACCCAGGAAAAAAGGGGGGAAGTGTCGGCGATTACGCCTCTTCGTCCCCTTTTTCCTGCCCCCCCACCCCCCGCGAACCCGCGTAACTTAACGTCTGGCAACACCCAACAATCGTGCCAACACCTCCCTCAATTCCAAAAGGTAAAGGTCCATCCCCATCCGGGACAAATGAACCCCATCGTCTCTGAACATTTCCCGTGCTTCATAGCGAATGTCCCGATGCCCCACGCGTCCAATCCCCACATGCCTGCAGAACCTCACCATCTCCGTATTGAGCTTTCGCCTCGTCTTGTCCACCGCCCCTGGGTTAATCGCCCCCCTCCAACTCCTCCGGGGGACAAACTCCGTCCACACAATGGAACAACCCGCCCAACGCTCCTTAATCAGCACCAAATCCTTCTTCATCGCCAGCATCAGCGCCAAACCCGTCTCCCTGACCATGTCGTTCTCCCCCAAGTGGAGCACCAACACATCTGGGCATCGACCTGCTCTCATAATACCGTTCAACACCGACACCTATTCTCTCCACCGCATACCCCCCCTGCCCCGCCGTCCAACTGAAAACAATGCATTATTAAAACCCAACTGCTCCCCAAAATAGCTCTCTTGCGCCTGAATTTGCGCCCTCCTCACGAACGAGTGCCCCACGATCCAAATTGACATTTCTCTGGCGAGGGGTCCCATCACTGAACCTGAAAAGAAAACAAGAATGAGAAACCAGCCAACTCCGCCCTAAAAGCCAACTCTCTCTCTTTTTTTTTTTTTTTTTATAACAAACCGCCCCCTGTTGCGCTGCGCACATACCGCCGGTAGCAATTCGACGACCACCTACCCAACTTCATGATGTCCCCACTGTCCCAACCCCTCGCATGCGCCTCCCACGCTGCCCCAATGCGGAAGGAATGCGTACCAAATCCCTTCTCCTCAATCCCCAATCTCCGGAGCGCTTTCCTCAGCACCGCCAGCAGCTGTGAAGCTTTAACGCCCCGCCCCTGCTGATGGGAAAAAAACAGTTCCCCCAACCCTTCCGAACACGCTTTCCACCGTTGCCCCCAACGAAACGGACAAACCGTCGGAGAGCGCCCTTCCTTCAGAGCCACCCACTTCCCCCTACCTTTTTGATCAGTTTTCGTCTTTCGAAGCCAAACACTCACTACCTGCTCGCCAAAGGAGACCTCATCCCAGGTTAAACCCTGCTCCCCCTTTGATCCCAACAATTCCGACACCTGAAAGGCCCCAAAAAACATCCAAGACATGAGTGTGGAGAATAGAGCTGCCTCCCCAACATTCCAGCACACCTCAGGCAGGACCCCCAGCACCCTATCTAACAACTCCCAAGACAATGGCCTCCTCACTCGGGCCCATCTCCCGCATTCCCTTGCCCAGCCTTCCAAAATCCGGGTCCCCAGCTCCCCCGCGGAAGGCGCATATCCCCACAACAACTTCCCGACGAACGCGACCCCCGCCAACTTGCCCCCTATCGTCACCTTCGTCAGCCCTGTCTCCACCAGATCCAATATGAACTGCACTACATCCTCCCGCCTCTCCGCCTCGGCAGCTCGCCACCGCGCCCCATACCGGATAAATTCATCCCACGCCGCCCGGTATGCCAGCCTCGTAGATTGCGCCAAAGAACCTAGAACCAATTGTAACATCCTGTATTGCCTACTTCCCATAGTTGGTGCGGCATCCTGGTCGGGTTCACGTCCGCGTCCTTGGCGAGCCCACGGAA
This sequence comes from Triturus cristatus, assembly GCF_964204655.1. Classification (NCBI taxonomy): domain Eukaryota; kingdom Metazoa; phylum Chordata; class Amphibia; order Caudata; family Salamandridae; genus Triturus; species Triturus cristatus. The sequence continues at coordinate 1,530,640,958 of NC_140590.1, read as the reverse complement.
TCTCCCCCACTGTGAACGAGACAAGGCATCCGCAATGTCATTGTCCACCCCAGGTACATGCACCGCGCGAAACGCAACATCATGTCGCAAGCACCCCGGCACAAAGACTCTCAACAGCTTGAGCACCTGCGCGTCCCGCGCCGACTGCCTGTTCACCACCTGCACCACTGCCATGTTGTCAATCCTGAAAGTAACCTTCTTGTGGGCCAATAATACCCCCCACAATGTGACTGCCACCACTAAGGGGAAGAATTCCAAAAACGCAATGCTCCTGCCTCCCTCCAACCATTCCACCGGCCAGGGCTCTGCACACCACCTCCCCTGCCAGTACAGTCCAAACCCCTTGCTCCCCGCCGCGTCCGAGAAAATCTGCACGTCCCACACCATGTCCACCTCTCTCATCAGAGGCACTCCGTTAAACTGGTGCAAGAAAAATTGCCACATCCTTAAGTCCTCCCTTACGCCGGCCGACAGTCGCACATGGTGATGTGGTGGTCTCTGTCCCTCCAACGCTCTCCCCAGTCGCCTACAGAACGTCCGCCCTACTCTGACCACTCTACAAGCAAAATTGAGGTGCCCCAGCAACACCTGGATGTCTCTAACCGTCACCTTGTGGCGTGCCAACACCCCGGTCAGCATTTCCAACATGTTTAGCTTTTTATCCGCCGGGAGGCGCGCCTCCATCAGGACGGAGTCCATTTCAATACCTAGGAAAGCCAGTACCGTACTGGGCCCCTGCGTTTTCTCCGGGGCCAGCGGCACGCCCATGTCCCCCATGATCTCATGGAAACTGTCCAGAGCCTTCTGGCAGTCCGCGGAGTCTGAGGCGCCGACAAAAAGAAAGTCATCCAAGTAATGTGTCACTCCTTGGTGACCCGTCCGTTCCGTAAACAGCCATTGTAGGAACGTGCTGAAGCGTTCAAAAAGTGCGCAAGACATGGAGCAGCCCATCGGCAATGCTTTGTCCACATACCAGTGACTGCCGAATTGTATGCCCAGCAGATCCCAGTCATCTGGATGAACTGGCAGCAACCGGAAAGCTGACTTTATGTCGCACTTTGCCATCCGCGCTGCTGCGCCCGCGGTCACCACCAGTGACATAGCCACGTCAACAGATGAGTAAGACACGGTGGCCGCACCCTCCGCGATGAAGTCATTGACCGACCCACCTTCTGGCCATGACAAGTGTTGGATAAGGCGAAACTGCCCCACTTCCTTTTTGGGCACCACTCCAATGGGTGACACAATCAAATCTGGCAACGGCCACTCCGTAAAGGGGCCCGCCATACGGCCCTCCTGCACCTCCTTGTCCAATTTCGCCTGCACCACCTGCGGGTGCTCCCGTGCCGATCTCAAATTGTCCGCCCATCTCCGGACCCTCGGACCCTCATACCCCAATCTGAACCCCTCCCGAAACCCCACTCGCAGCTGCTCCGCCGCCTCCCTGTCCGGATAACCCCCGAGAGCCCCTTCCAATCTCTCCACCTTAACCGGCGTATGAGCCCTTTGGCCCAGGCCCCTTAGCCCCCCGCCCCCCTCCCCCTTGCTGCGCCTGCTGCTGTGTCCCAGCCTTAGGGGCTCCGTACTGCCACTGCTGACTGCCTTGTGCTGGCCCCTGAGCCCCTCCGTACTGCCACTGCTGACCGCTGTGCGCTTGTCCCTGGGCGCCCCAACACTTGACCAGCGCATGCTGCTTGCCACACCCTGAGCATTCGTGCCGGAACTTACAGTACTCCCTGGTGCAGAGCCCCTTGTTATAATCCCAGCAGGCCCCCTTCTCCCCTGTTGTCCCCTTGCTGGCTCCCCCCACCCCCCCTCGGGTGGGACCCCCTCGAAAGGGCTGGTATAAGAGCGGTAGCCCGCTGGCCCCGCCAGCCCCATGGTATGCTGCCACAAGTCCGTATCCAACTCACCCCACTTTGCCTCTGCATCCCATGCCATGCGCGCTCGGAATTCCTCATCATACTGAGCCCAGGCATATCCACCCCCGGTAATCTGCGCCTTTCGGATTACGTCCATGTATTTAAACATGGCCACTGACCTCTCCGGGAACTTTTCACAGTACACGCTGGCATATATGAGAAACGCCGCTGTCCAGTTCTCTATCGTTAAGGGCACTTTAGGCCTCTTGGCCAGCTCGAACTCTTCCTCCTTAGAGCCCTCCTTTGCCCTGACCTCCCTATGCAATAATTTAAGCATCTCCACGTATTCCCCCTTCCAAATTCTTTCCTTTGTTGCCAACATCAGGTACGCCCCCAACGGCTTGGTCACCCCCATATATGGCAACCTTTTAATCTTCAACTTCTTACTCTCCAGCTTATTGTCCACCTCCTTTGTCCCACTTGACCCTTTGTCGTCCGTCACCCCCGTCCTGGTCGCCCCCGTGTCCTGGCCTGTGCCCTCCGTGCCCACCGCCACATCTACTACGTAAGTGCCCTTGCGCAGTCTATCCCCGTCCCCCCCCTCCTCCCCCCCCACTCCTCTTGACACCATCCTTGCGCGCCCGAGCAAATGTTCATTACCTGGCGCCAAGTCCTCCGTCCGCCGCTCTTCCTGGCGTCCAGTCCTGGGGGCCGAGATGCTTTCCCACCGCGATGTCCGACCCGTGGGCCGCGCCTGGCGTCGTGACACCTTTAAGAAACTATCCACAACATTACTCGGCCCCCCGTCCCTACCGTCCCCCACCTCACGCAACTCCCCTTCCTCCATACTCTCCTCATCATAATCTAATTCCTCCTGTCCTGCACCCCCAGCGCTCCCTGCTGGACATGCCACCTGCTGATTAGGAAAACAAACAACATTCCTGGCGGTGCTCCTCCGTCGCTGCCCCCCGGGGCGCTGTGACCCCGTGGGTGTTGGGGCTGGCGAGCCCGTCTCGGGCCTACTTGTGCCAGCCGCGCCGAGATCCCTCGCCGGTACTGGGTACGCCGCCCCAGGCTCCACCCTCCCTTCTCCTTGGCGTCGCCAGGCCGCTCCCAGCCTTGCCAAGTCCGGTACCCCGCGATGCTCCCGCTGGCGCTCCACTACCTGTAAAGAAAAGGCATGGTCTGGTGTGCTGGGCCTACCTGCTATCTTCCTGCCATCCCATCCCCGCTTACCTACCCCCAACGTCCCCGCGACCCATGCCTGCCCCACCGCGCTCAACTCCACCACGTCCCCTTCCCCCCCTTCTTCGTCGTCACCGTCACTCCAGTCCCAATCCCCGCTCCCCCCCACTCCTCGTCCGCTCGCCCCCAGTCCCGCCGCGCTCCCCTCCGCCCCCCCTTCTCTGTGCTCTCCGTCCCCCCCGCCTTGACGCCCCCGTCCCCAACCCCCGACTCCCCCCCCAACCCCTCCGCCCAGGACTCAAATATGTCCAGGCCGTCCCAGTCCCTCTCACTACCCTCCGATTCAAACAGCACGGGGGATTCCCCCCCTGCTGCTCCCCCCCCAGCAGCCGCCGTCCAGCCCTTCCCGCCGCCGCCCAGCTTCGCCCCGCTCCCGTCCCGTGCGTCCTGCCGCCGACCGCCTGCGCTACGCCCCCCCCCTCACCCACTCGTCCCCGGGCGCTTCCCGCCCTTGTGCCATCCCCCCCCGCTGAGCATCTCGCCCCTCCCCTTCGCGCAGCCCCCAACTGCCGCCTGCCCCGTCCTCGCCTCTCCTGTCAGGCTGCGCTCCAAACCGCCTGCCCCTGCTCCTCTCAGTCCTGGCCCCCCTATCTCCTCCCCTTCGGCCCCCATCCGCGTCGCCGCGTGGTGCCGCTCCATATCGCCCCCTGCCTCGACCGCCTGCAATAAGTCCTCATCGGGCACTTCATTCAGCCCCACCTCCTCTTCCAGCCGCTCTGGCCGCCCCTGCGCACTCCTCCCACCGCTATACGGGCCCTCCCGGCCCTCCCAGGAGCGTCCCCGCGGTTGCCTTGGCAGCGGACGCTCCCTTGCTGGAGGAGCGGCCCGCGTAAGATTTTGGCCTCGCGAGGGAGGCACCCGACGTCTGCCCCCGTCTCGCCGCTCTTCCCCGCCCCCTCCCGCCCTCCCTCCCTACCGCGCGTACCTCCCCCACGACCTGGCTCCCATTGCTGCCTGAAGGCGCGCTTTAAATTTCAGTGCGTCCTTCCATTCCCCAGCAGGGCGCAAGGCCCCGCACAGTAGGAAGGAAACGCTTTGTCCCTCTTTAGTTTTGTTAGAAGGCATGTTTCCAGTGTCAGCCCATTCTTCAGGTCCCCACGGTGCATGGGTTCGTGCTTGAGTATGCGTTTATTTTAGCAGGGCACAGGCAAGTTGGAAATAATGCTTCAGTTTGTTCATGTTTTCAAGGGAGAACCCTAAGGGGCAGATAATCAAGGACATGCGATATTTACCGCAAATCGGGGCATATTATCAAGCGGCAGAGATCATTTTCGCTGGCCGCTCTTAGCGTGAGATTTATTATCGCCGCCTATCGCTGGAAATTATCACCATGCTAGCGCTGTATTAACAACGCATAGCGCAATGGCGATAATTTTCCAGCGATAGCAAGGTGTTTTCCATGGACCATCGCTGGTTTTCCAGCGATGTTCCATGGAAAACAGCGATAACCTTGCTGATACGACCCTGTGGTCGTATCAGCATAATCCACCCCCAATGGTAAGTATAGCTAAGTCAGGATTTTAGCAGACGTTAGTTTTTGGCGAAAACCAAAAACTAACGTCTGCTAAAATCCTGAGGGCCACCTTGTAAATATCGGAAAGGCCCGTTACCAATATTTTACAATGCAGTTTTACGTGGCACGCCTACCTTGCATCTCATTAGCGATGCAAGGCTAGGCGGAAAGAAGCCGGGCGCTAAGGCAAGGGAACACGTGCTGGCGTGTCCTTGCTAATAGAGCGATAAAATTATCGCCACTTTTCGCCCGAAAACGGACGCTAAAGCGGCGATAATTTTATCGCGGCCCCTTGATGATATGCCCCATCGTGCTTAGCACGATTCACATTATCGCTGTATTACATCGCCGTGTTAGCAATGTATTATCAACGTCTTGCTAACAGGCGATGTAATACCAGCGAATAACCTGAATAGCGCGTGAAATCCAGCGAAGATTCCACAGCGCTAAGGAGAGGCTTGCTGATACAGGAGTGTGTACCTAACATGGCAATCCACCTCCCATTATCCGTATGCCTAAGTCATTTTAAAAGCAGGCGTTACATACCAGCGATAACCGCGGTGAGCGCGGTTATTTTCATCGCTTTGGGGGTCTGCTGCACAGCTTGCTAATATCGCGAATGCAAAAATAACAATTGATGGACAGAATGCAGAACAATGTCATACATTCACCCCAGTACAGAGATCTGGGCCTAAATCCATCGTTTTTTTGCTCACCATGCCATTCCAGTTTGAACCCAGCCATATGCAAATCAGTCTTGACCCTGTGCCCCATGGGAACAGTCCAGCCCGAACTGCCAAGCCAGGTCCTCCCTGGACTGGAAACAAGCATCCTAGGACCGGTTTCGGGCTTTCAGCCCTCGTCAGCCAGGATAGCTTGATTCCAGTGGCATGGAGAGCAAGGGACTCACGTCTGAGCATACCCTTCCCACTCGGGGTGACAAATGCAAAAATAACAATTGATGGACAGAATGCAAAACAATGTCATACATTCACCCCAGTACAGAGATCTGGGCCTAAATCCATCGTTTTTTTGCTCACCATGCCATTCCAGTTTGAACCCAGCCATATGCAAATCAGTCTTGACCCTGTGCCCCATGGGAACAGTCCAGCCCGAACTGCCAAGCCAGGTCCTCCCTGGACTGGAAACAAGCATCCTAGGACCGGTTTCGGGCTTTCAGCCCTCGTCAGCCAGGATAGCTTGATTCCAGTGGCATGGAGAGCAAGGGACTCACGTCTGAGCATACCCTTCCCACTCGGGGTGACAAATGCAAAAATAACAATTGATGGACAGAATGCAGAACAATGTCATACATTCACCCCAGTACAGAGATCTGGGCCTAAATCCATCGTTTTTTTGCTCACCATGCCATTCCAGTTTGAACCCAGCCATATGCAAATCAGTCTTGACCCTGTGCCCCATGGGAACAGTCCAGCCCGAACTGCCAAGCCAGGTCCTCCCTGGACTGGAAACAAGCATCCTAGGACCGGTTTCGGGCTTTCAGCCCTCGTCAGCCAGGATAGCTTGATTCCAGTGGCATGGAGAGCAAGGGACTCACGTCTGAGCATACCCTTCCCACTCGGGGTGACAAATGCAAAAATAACAATTGATGGACAGAATGCAGAACAATGTCATACATTCACCCCAGTACAGAGATCTGGGCCTAAATCCATCGTTTTTTTGCTCACCATGCCATTCCAGTTTGAACCCAGCCATATGCAAATCAGTCTTGACCCTGTGCCCCATGGGAACAGTCCAGCCCGAACTGCCAAGCCAGGTCCTCCCTGGACTGGAAACAAGCATCCTAGGACCGGTTTCGGGCTTTCAGCCCTCGTCAGCCAGGATAGCTTGATTCCAGTGGCATGGAGAGCAAGGGACTCACGTCTGAGCATACCCTTCCCACTCGGGGTGACAAATGCAAAAATAACAATTGATGGACAGAATGCAGAACAATGTCATACATTCACCCCAGTACAGAGATCTGGGCCTAAATCCATCGTTTTTTTGCTCACCATGCCATTCCAGTTTGAACCCAGCCATATGCAAATCAGTCTTGACCCTATGCCCCATGGGAACAGTCCAGCCCGAACTGCCAAGCCAGGTCCTCCCTGGACTGGAAACAAGCATGCTAGGACCGGTTTCGGGCTTTCAGCCCTCGTCAGCCAGGATAGCTTGATTCCAGTGGCATGGAGAGCAAGGGACTCACGTCTGAGCATACCCTTCCCACTCGGGGTGACAAATGCAAAAATAACAATTGATGGACAGAATGCAGAACAATGTCATACATTCACCCCAGTACAGAGATCTGGGCCTAAATCCATCGTTTTTTTGCTCACCATGCCATTCCAGTTTGAACCCAGCCATATGCAAATCAGTCTTGACCCTGTGCCCCATGGGAACAGTCCAGCCCGAACTGCCAAGCCAGGTCCTCCCTGGACTGGAAACAAGCATCCTAGGACCGGTTTCGGGCTTTCAGCCCTCGTCAGCCAGGATAGCTTGATTCCAGTGGCATGGAGAGCAAGGGACTCACGTCTGAGCATACCCTTCCCACTCGGGGTGACAAATGCAAAAATAACAATTGATGGACAGAATGCAGAACAATGTCATACATTCACCCCAGTACAGAGATCTGGGCCTAAATCCATCGTTTTTTTGCTCACCATGCCATTCCAGTTTGAACCCAGCCATATGCAAATCAGTCTTGACCCTGTGCCCCATGGGAACAGTCCAGCCCGAACTGCCAAGCCAGGTCCTCCCTGGACTGGAAACAAGCATCCTAGGACCGGTTTCGGGCTTTCAGCCCTCGTCAGCCAGGATAGCTTGATTCCAGTGGCATGGAGAGCAAGGGACTCACGTCTGAGCATACCCTTCCCACTCGGGGTGACAAATGCAAAAATAACAATTGATGGACAGAATGCAGAACAATGTCATACATTCACCCCAGTACAGAGATCTGGGCCTAAATCCATCGTTTTTTTGCTCACCATGCCATTCCAGTTTGAACCCAGCCATATGCAAATCAGTCTTGACCCTGTGCCCCATGGGAACAGTCCAGCCCGAACTGCCAAGCCAGGTCCTCCCTGGACTGGAAACAAGCATCCTAGGACCGGTTTCGGGCTTTCAGCCCTCGTCAGCCAGGATAGCTTGATTCCAGTGGCATGGAGAGCAAGGGACTCACGTCTGAGCATACCCTTCCCACTCGGGGTGACAAATGCAAAAATAACAATTGATGGACAGAATGCAGAACAATGTCATACATTCACCCCAGTACAGAGATCTGGGCCTAAATCCATCGTTTTTTTGCTCACCATGCCATTCCAGTTTGAACCCAGCCATATGCAAATCAGTCTTGACCCTGTGCCCCATGGGAACAGTCCAGCCCGAACTGCCAAGCCAGGTCCTCCCTGGACTGGAAACAAGCATGCTAGGACCGGTTTCGGGCTTTCAGCCCTCGTCAGCCAGGATAGCTTGATTCCAGTGGCATGGAGAGCAAGGGACTCACGTCTGAGCATACCCTTCCCACTCGGGGTGACAAATGCAAAAATAACAATTGATGGACAGAATGCAAAACAATGTCATACATTCACCCCAGTACAGAGATCTGGGCCTAAATCCATCGTTTTTTTGCTCACCATGCCATTCCAGTTTGAACCCAGCCATATGCAAATCAGTCTTGACCCTGTGCCCCATGGGAACAGTCCAGCCCGAACTGCCAAGCCAGGTCCTCCCTGGACTGGAAACAAGCATCCTAGGACCGGTTTCGGGCTTTCAGCCCTCGTCAGCCAGGATAGCTTGATTCCAGTGGCATGGAGAGCAAGGGACTCACGTCTGAGCATACCCTTCCCACTCGGGGTGACAAATGCAAAAATAACAATTGATGGACAGAATGCAGAACAATGTCATACATTCACCCCAGTACAGAGATCTGGGCCTAAATCCATCGTTTTTTTGATCACCATGCCATTCCAGTTTGAACCCAGCCATATGCAAATCAGTCTTGACCCTGTGCCCCATGGGAACAGTCCAGCCCGAACTGCCAAGCCAGGTCCTCCCTGGACTGGAAACAAGCATCCTAGGACCGGTTTCGGGCTTTCAGCCCTCGTCAGCCAGGATAGCTTGATTCCAGTGGCATGGAGAGCAAGGGACTCACGTCTGAGCATACCCTTCCCACTCGGGGTGACAAATGCAAAAATAACAATTGATGGACAGAATGCAGAACAATGTCATACATTCACCCCAGTACAGAGATCTGGGCCTAAATCCATCGTTTTTTTGCTCACCATGCCATTCCAGTTTGAACCCAGCCATATGCAAATCAGTCTTGACCCTGTGCCCCATGGGAACAGTCCAGCCCGAACTGCCAAGCCAGGTCCTCCCTGGACTGGAAACAAGCATCCTAGGACCGGTTTCGGGCTTTCAGCCCTCGTCAGCCAGGATAGCTTGATTCCAGTGGCATGGAGAGCAAGGGACTCACGTCTGAGCATACCCTTCCCACTCGGGGTGACAAATGCAAAAATAACAATTGATGGACAGAATGCAGAACAATGTCATACATACACCCCAGTACAGAGATCTGGGCCTAAATCCATCGTTTTTTTGCTCACCATGCCATTCCAGTTTGAACCCAGCCATATGCAAATCAGTCTTGACCCTGTGCCCCATGGGAACAGTCCAGCCCGAACTGCCAAGCCAGGTCCTCCCTGGACTGGAAACAAGCATCCTAGGACCGGTTTCGGGCTTTCAGCCCTCGTCAGCCAGGATAGCTTGATTCCAGTGGCATGGAGAGCAAGGGACTCACGTCTGAGCATACCCTTCCCACTCGGGGTGACAAATTCAAAAATAACAATTGATGGACAGAATGCAGAACAATGTCATACATTCACCCCAGTACAGAGATCTGGGCCTAAATCCATCGTTTTTTTGCTCACCATGCCATTCCAGTTTGAACCCAGCCATATGCAAATCAGTCTTGACCCTGTGCCCCATGGGAACAGTCCAGCCCGAACTGCCAAGCCAGGTCCTCCCTGGACTGGAAACAAGCATCCTAGGACCGGTTTCGGGCTTTCAGCCCTCGTCAGCCAGGATAGCTTGATTCCAGTGGCATGGAGAGCAAGGGACTCACGTCTGAGCATACCCTTCCCACTCGGGGTGGCAAATGCAAAAATAACAATTGATGGACAGAATGCAGAACAATGTCATACATTCACCCCAGTACAGAGATCTGGGCCTAAATCCATCGTTTTTTTGCTCACCATGCCATTCCAGTTTGAACCCAGCCATATGCAAATCAGTCTTGACCCTGTGCCCCATGGGAACAGTCCAGCCCGAACTGCCAAGCCAGGTCCTCCCTGGACTGGAAACAAGCATCCTAGGACCGATTTCGGGCTTTCAGCCCTCGTCAGCCAGGATAGCTTGATTCCAGTGGCATGGAGAGCAAGGGACTCACGTCTGAGCATACCCTTCCCACTCGGGGTGACAAATGCAAAAATAACAATTGATGGACAGAATGCAGAACAATGTCATACATTCACCCCAGTACAGAGATCTGGGCCTAAATCCATCGTTTTTTTGCTCACCATGCCATTCCAGTTTGAACCCAGCCATATGCAAATCAGTCTTGACCCTGTGCCCCATGGGAACAGTCCAGCCCGAACTGCCAAGCCAGGTCCTCCCTGGACTGGAAACAAGCATCCTAGGACCGGTTTCGGGCTTTCAGCCCTCGTCAGCCAGGATAGCTTGATTCCAGTGGCATGGAGAGCAAGGGACTCACGTCTGAGCATACCCTTCCCACTCGGGGTGACAAATGCAAAAATAACAATTGATGGACAGAATGCAGAACAATGTCATACATTCACCCCAGTACAGAGATCTGGGCCTAAATCCATCGTTTTTTTGCTCACCATGCCATTCCAGTTTGAACCCAGCCATATGCAAATCAGTCTTGACCCTGTGCCCCATGGGAACAGTCCAGCCCGAACTGCCAAGCCAGGTCCTCCCTGGACTGGAAACAAGCATCCTAGGACCGGTTTCGGGCTTTCAGCCCTCGTCAGCCAGGATAGCTTGATTCCAGTGGCATGGAGAGCAAGGGACTCACGTCTGAGCATACCCTTCCCACTCGGGGTGACAAATGCAAAAATAACAATTGATGGACAGAATGCAGAACAATGTCATACATTCACCCCAGTACAGAGATCTGGGCCTAAATCCATCGTTTTTTTGCTCACCATGCCATTCCAGTTTGAACCCAGCCATATGCAAATCAGTCTTGACCCTGTGCCCCATGGGAACAGTCCAGCCCGAACTGCCAAGCCAGGTCCTCCCTGGACTGGAAACAAGCATCCTAGGACCGGTTTCGGGCTTTCAGCCCTCGTCAGCCAGGATAGCTTGATTCCAGTGGCATGGAGAGCAAGGGACTCACGTCTGAGCATACCCGTGGGACCCGTGCTCACTGCGCCACTGGAGTCAAGCTATCCTGGCTGATGACGGCTGATAGCCAGAAACCGGTCCTAGGATGCTTGTTTCCGGTCCAGGGAAGACATGGCTTGGCAGTTCGGGCTGGACTGTTCCCATGAGGCACAGGGTCAAGACTGATTTGCATATGGCCATGTCTAAACTGGGGTGGCGTAGTGGGCAAAAGAACGATGGATTTAACCCAGATCTCTTGACTGGGGGAGAATGTCTGCATTGTCAGCATTCCGTCCATCATTTGTTTGTTGTAACGCTTTTCGCCCTAAGTGGGATGGGTATTCCCAGACGTGGGACCCGTGCTCACTGCGCCACTGGAGTCAAGCTATCCTGGCTGATGACGGCTGATAGCCAGAAACCGGTCCTAGGATGCTTGTTTCCGGTCCAGGGAAGACATGGCTTGGCAGTTCGGGCTGGACTGTTCCCATGAGGCACAGGGTCAAGACTGATTTGCATATGGCCATGTCTAAACTGGGGTGGCGTAGTGGGCAAAAGAACGATGGATTTAACCCAGATCTCTTGACTGGGGGAGAATGTCTGCATTGTCAGCATTCCGTCCATCATTTGTTTGTTGTAATGCTAATATCGCGAAGCAGTGTTAGCGTGGATTTTCCATGTTGTTTAGCTAGGGAACGCCTACTTTGCATGTCATTAGCGATATTGATCTGTGGTAAATAAAATAAATATTACCGGACTGAATTTCATACGGAATCTTAAAATAAAGTAAAATAGCTCAAAATAACAAGAGGCAGAATCCGTGGTATAAGAGGTTTTCTAAATGGGCTTTATTCCATTCAAAATGGCCGACTCGAGTCGCGGCCTTCAGGTTCCGTCACCACGAGGGTTCAGGAAGTGAAGTACAATAATTTATTGATAGACATGTATTTTTATAATAAGTACATTACAATGAAACGAATGTAGAAGGCGTAACATTTGATAAGAAAAGTGACAAAACAGGTACGTAATCGAAACTAGGCGTAATAAGGAATAAAAGAAACATGATTGGTTTGCATTATCAGACATAGGTGGATCTATAAGATAATACTTAGCATAGATGCGCGCGCAGCAGTATGACGTGTAATTGACGTGCAACTAGGGGGTGAAGGGGACTTGACATTTAGCTCTACATGTGGAGACGAGAAGTCTGAGGGGTCAAGTCAACCTAATCCCAAATCATATCTAACATCCTATGTTTAGAGAACTATGTTATCCACAAGGAAGGACTCTCGGACAGAATCTATTCTATACTAACTGTGTGTGCGTGTACAAGCGTCTAAGTGTCTATATGAGATGCGAGGGGCAGAAAACTTTCCATAGCAGCAGGGCTATGAATCACTCGCAGGAGGACGGAAAGGCTGAGTCCCTTGCTTGTGAGCAGAGGAAATGTTTACTTAAATCACTAGACAGGAATGCATCGGCTGAAGAGCAAAATAGATAATTCGAAGGTGAAATACAGCTTCTTGGCAGACAGGCGAAAACTGGCCGAGGCAGGCACCGTTAGCTGCACAGGGAGTAGGACAAAGTTCATGGATACAGATGCGAGCTCAAGCTGAAGCTGTCAGAGGCTGAGAGCAGGGAAAGGCTTTGAGGACAGAATCGGGCCTACTTGCCTGAACTGTAAAAATGTAGTAACTTAGCCATATAAAGTCGGTGGCCTTTCATACCTAGGAATCGAATATCCAGCCCATTGATGGCGGATCTGACAGAGAACATGTCGACGGTAGACACACATATGTTTGCGTCTTAGAAACTGGAACTGGAGGGAACATACATGTACTTGTAACATGTATATAGAACCGTTGGGGTCCAAGATAGGGGACATAACTGACCAGGAAAATCCACATTTCCACATTCCCTCCTTGTCCCCTACTTGCCCTTCAAGAGATATCAATCTTCATCATTCCATCGATTTGCTCATGGAGCATCATTTCTTCTTCCTTCTTCTTCCGGTATTTTGAACGAGAACTGTGATATGGAATGCATGATGTGGCACACAGACCACAAATCGCGGGTCCACATTGTAGGCATAAACAACAACTGAAGAGCATAAGAAGGCCAATACCTAGGAAGGATAGAACTCTCCATCCCCAGGCTGATATCACACTCCAAAACCACCCGGACCACGTCCAAGTGCCTGGATTCTCGTGTATCTGGCTTACAATCTTATGAAGGCGTGTTATAGCTTTATATACAGATGGCGAATTTTCTGGTATGAATATGCAGCAGCTGGATCCGATGACCCTGCAAGCTCCGCCCCTATCGGCCAGGATGACGTCAAGGACAAGACGATTCTGGAGAACAACAATTCTCATCACTGATTGTTCCTCTGTCAGATTGCCTAGGGCGGCTATAGTCTCGTTTACTACAGCTTCAAGAGTCTTGGTTAGTCTACGTATCAGCTTACTATTTGATATAGTACCTATATAGGGAAAGATACCTTTATTGAAATCTACATACTTGTCCCATGCCGTCTCAGTATAATCGACAACTGGGAGATCTCTCCGCTCTCTTTTGTGTACTAAATGAACATGTCGATAATAATCAGGAGGAGCTAGGAAAACAGGTGGCAAAAGGAATGCGATGTAACAGGTACCATCCCAATCTAGAGGCAGAAGCATATATGCCGTCTGACCACATATAAAGTAAGAATGGCGAGAAGCTCTAAATGAAGATTTCCCTTGATCACTATATTCTACTGTAGTAACACATTGGCTATGGCCCATATGTATGGAACCAACTTTTCTTACACATAATTCACCCTTTACTGGAAATACTGACATAGTGGGCAGAATTAGTTCAACTTCGGATTTGACATTCAAAATCATAAGATTAGGCGTAAAATTACCTAATTTGTACACTTCATTTTCTAAATCAGTTCCTGTTCTACTGGGGTGACCCTCCTTATTAGGGTGACAGTCTTTGAATAAAACTAGATTCAGATTTCCCCATATCCAATGTTGTTGATAAACTGCTGTGTCTGGGTCTATGGAATTTAATAAACTAAACCATGCTCCACAGGAGCCATTGTGTGTGAACGGATGTGGAAAGAAAGGCAGAACTCCTTTGTTATTCTGATAGGGAGGGAGTCGGCCACACACCCAACAATTGGTGGCATTACTAGTCTGATGGGAATGATGTAACATACTAATGAATGTGTTATTACGCAGCGCAAGTCTATAGGACAACTCATGTGGGGGTAAGTCACTAAAAGAATGTTCATCAGTTATATTGAAAGCACGGTTAGAAACAGGATAATACATATGCAACAATATACTTGCAGTAACTATTAAAAAACTCAAGGAAAACAAAATTAATAAAGTCACAATACAGTGGTTACGCAGTAATTTACAATAAGCATGTCGTTTCATTATGATTCTGGACTCTACATGATTCAGACCTAAGGGATACATGTCGGGACAGATTCAACCGCTTCACCTTGGAGAGGACTTAAACAATCAAATCGTCCGACAGTTTAGATCTGGACCTGAGTTTCTGTTTATAGAGTTCGGTGCTACTGGCCTCAGCCAAAGGTAGCTTTGAGTCAATGGGGGAAGACACACGGGAAGTACTGTCTGTGTCAGGAGGAAGTCCATGAAATTTTTTGATATGGCTGGTATGCACCCAGCCTTTCCTTCCTTCGATCTTCACAGCTGTTCTGGTCGTCAGCAGGACCAACTTAGGAAGCCTCCACCTTGGCTCCAGTTGGGTTTTCCGATCAAAATTCCTGACGAGGACATAATCGCCGGGAATTACATCATGAGGTTTCACCTCGGTGTTGTCGGGAAAAGCTGCGATTACCTGTGAACGACAAGATTGTAGTGCAGACATCAAGGAAGCCAGGTAATCTGTCAGCATATTACAGTCAACATCAGTTATTTTACGGGGTATAGGCGTCCCCCACATATTCGGTGGTCTACCAAAGATCACCTCATACGGGGATAGCCCTGTTCGAGAGTGTGCTACCATTCTCATGTAGAATAGCGCAACTGGTAAGGCTACTATCCAGTCCACACCTTTTTCCTGACATATTTTAGACAATCTGATTTTTAAAAGTTGATTATGTCGTTCCACGAGACCTGCTGCCTCGGGGTGTCGGACACAGTGGAATTTCCACTGATATCCCAACAAAAGTGAGACATGTTTCATTAATTCGGATGAGAAAGGCTGGCCGTTATCTGAATATACAACACGTGGTAACCCGTACCGTGGGAAGAATTCTCGAACTAGCTGCTTGGCAGTAGTCGGGGCAGTGTAATCTGATACGGGATACGCCTCTGTCCAACGGGAGAGAGCGCAGACAACTACGAGAACATATTTGAATCCTCGACAACGTTCCATCTGAATATAATCCATCTGGAGGACTTCAAAAGGATGGTCAGGAGGCTGAAATCCACCCTGCTCTACGGGAACACTCTTTCCTGGATTAAACTGACAACATATCATACAGGTACGAACTTTTTGTTTAGCTGCTGCTCGTAAATGTTTGTTGAACCAAATGTGCTGAATGCTGTCTAGCATAGCCTTCTCTCCTAAATGTGCTGGACTGTGAACTGTAGCTATAATGGCTTGAACCATGGAATCAGGGAGAAACCATACAGATTTCTCCTTCGTCATCCATCCTTGATCTGTCTGGATCCCTCCTAGTTCCGTCCACTTCTTTATTTCTTCTGCTGTGGCATGTGTCTGTATGTCAATTACGTCAAGTGCGGGATCCTTAATTGTCATACACTGTGTTGGGGTCTGAACTATTGGCTTTGTCATGTCTAATGTGCGATTCTGAGCAGTCTGTTTAGCTGTTCGGTCAGCTAAATCATTTCCTTGAGAAATGGTATCAGTAACCTTCGTGTGTGCCTTACATTTCATAATCGATATAGCAGTGGGTAGATGTATTGCGTCTAACAAGGCATGAATGAGGGGTCCGTGCTGAATGTGGGCACCATGGGAGGTTAAATAACCTCTCTCTCGCCACAGCACGCCGAAGTCGTGTACAACTCCGAATGCATAACGTGAGTCAGTGTATACATTAACTTTCTTATTTGTGGCTTGAATACAGGCTTTTGTTAGAGCAATAAGTTCTGCTGCTTGGGCTGACAAAGTATCTATACAATTTGTCTCAATAACTTCAGTGTCTGTTGTGACTGCATACGCGGCCACTAAATCTCCTGTACTTGTTCTCATGCACGATCCGTCTACATACAACGTCAGGTCTGGATCTAACAATGGAACGTCTGTCAAGTCATGTCTAGGTTTCGTCTTTATTTCAATGATTTCAACACAATCATGAGCTAGTGGGTCTGTTCCAATTACAGGTAATAGTGTAGCAGGATTCAATGTATTACACCGTCGGATCTCTATGTGTGGTTGAAACAATGTCAGTTCATAACCGGTAAGTCTTGCTATGGTCAAGTGTTGTGTTTGTGTTCGGTTCACAAGAACCTCTACTGCATGTGGTACTTGTACTGTCAATGGGTGTCCTAATACTATGGCATCGCTTTGTCTGATTGCTAAAGCTGTCGCTGCCACTGATTTCAGGCATGCAGGCAAAGCCTGAGCTA
The DNA here is from genome assembly GCF_964204655.1 of Triturus cristatus. Lineage (NCBI taxonomy): Eukaryota > Metazoa > Chordata > Amphibia > Caudata > Salamandridae > Triturus > Triturus cristatus. The sequence goes on along the minus strand of NC_140590.1, from coordinate 1,530,624,318 downwards.
CGGGATCTAATGTACTGGAAAAATAAGCACATGGCTTGCGTGATCCTGCTTGATCCTGAGTGAGTACTGACAAGGCAGTACCTTCGCGTTCTGTAACAAAGAGTGTAAAATGTTTGCTATAACATGGTGTTGCTAAAACAGGTGCTTGACATAAAGCTTTCTTTAGGCTTTCAAAAGCTTGTGTATGTTCCTGAGTCCAAGGGAGAACAGTCGATGTGGCTGCCTCCTGTGTGGTTAACTGAATGAGTGGTTTTGCTAGAAATGCGTACTGAGGGATCCACTGCCTACAATATGAAGTGAGGCCTATGAAAGCCCGCACCTCCTTCTGTGTCTGGGGTATTGACATGTTAGCAATTAACTGGATGCGATCTGGTGTAAGCTGCCTTCCCTCCTTGGACAGCGAGTGACCAAGATAAATAACTCGCTGGACACAGAATTGCAGCTTAGAAGGAGACACCTTGTGCCCCTTGTCGGCTAGAAAATGTAAAACTGTCAGAGAAGCTTTTTCACATTCTGGCTCGCTTCTCGCGGTGATCAGCAGATCATCGACATATTGAAGCAGTGCTGTATTGACTGGCATGTGGATACTGTCAAGTTCTCGTTTCAGTGCTTGGCTGTAGATGCTGGGGCTTTCTGTGAATCCTTGGGGAGCGCGTGAGAATTTAAAGCTGCGCCCATTTAAACTGAATCCGAACAAGTATTGGCTTTCCGGATCTATTGGGACGCTGAAAAAGGCATTCTTGAGATCAATTACAGTAAAAAATGTTGCTTCGGAATCAATTGCTGTCAACAATGATGATATATCAGGGACCACAGGGAATTGTGGTACAATACACTTGTTTAGTTCACGCAAATCAATAACCAATCGGTACACTGGTGGGGCAGTAGGATCAGTTCGTTTAAGAATCGGAATTATCGGTGAATTACATACATTGGAGTCTGTTTCTACAACTACTCCCTGGGCAATTAGCTCATCAATGATTTTCAGCAAAGCCACTACAGCATCATGCGGTAACTTGTATTGTCGCATTCGTGGTAGTACCACTCCTGCTTTCAATGTAACTCGATAGGGTGTAATGTTCATGCAGCCAACATCCGTAGGGCCTTGTGCCCATAGATGTACTGGTAAAGTCTGTAGTCGGGGATCCATGTCTCTAGACACATAGTGACCTTTAAAATCACGCAAAAACAACCTTACTCCTTCCGGAGAACAACATATTATGGCTCCTAGTGCTTTCAGAGTTTTGATTCCTAACAGATTTTCTGGGCATGATTTAGTAAGCAATAAATCTGTAGTTCGTGTCAAAGGTCCTATCGTAAGTGGTAGAGGCTGTGATACTTCATTAACAATAGGTTTTCCCGAAAAACCAAGGGAAACATTTTGAGAGCCTGAGAGGGGTGCCCCTGGAACTTCACTTCGTTTTATAGTTGTTCGACTTGCCCCTGTATCGAGTAAGAATTTTCTATCTTGACCTAATAATTCACTATGTACATAAGGTCCTTCTTGATCTACAGGAATCTCGATAAGTGGTAAGTCAACTTCCCTCTCTAGGCTGGTTCATGCGTACCGCTGATATTCAGGGTATTCATACTGTGCAGTCTGATACATTTGTCGTGTTGTGGTTTGTGTGGCAGTAGCAGGCAACGGTGGTGCAGCTGGCACAAACTGTATGGGTTGCTGTGAGGCTGGCATGGACTGTTGCTGAACTGGCATAGACTGTCCATGCTGCATAGCTCCTTGTTCATTCTGATCTTGCCTAACTAATCGTGGTCTCTCCTTTGCAATACCTGTAGCTATATTACGTTTCAGGACTGGACAATCGTGTACATAATGGCCTAGTTGTTTACAGTAATTGCAGGTTCCTTTTACAGGAACTGCAGAATCACCAGAATGTGTCACACCCTTTTTGTGACCATCTGCTGGTACTGTCTGAGAAACTAGCATTTTCATTTTTGTATCCTTCATGCGTCTATGCTCGTGTTCTTGTTCATCCCTAATTCTATTGTGATGATACTGTAACATTTGTAGCATTTGCGACGGAGTGTTACTTTGCCAGGTACTCTCGAATTTCAATATTCTATTCTTTACTGGAGGTAATGCATTTTCCACTAATTTTGTCACAAATAGATGTGGATATGAGTCACTACTTGCTTTTATACCACTATTTATACCAAAACATTTTTCAAATCGAGCATAATAATCGCTTGTGTCTTCATCTTGCTTTTGTTTACAGGCTGTGATTGCACCCCAATCTTCCTTTTTTGTAGTTAATAAACGTGGCAGTACCTGTACTAGTAAACCTGGTAATAGTTTAACTTTATCCCCGAGCCCTGAACCTGCAGTTCGGGCCCTTTCTTCCTCTGCTAATGCTGTCCAGTCGATCTTTTGGTCTCCCACTTCCCACTCTTTTTCTTTCAGTTTTTCATAAATGCCAGCAGGCAAAAGCACCTTTAATATCGTCATAATATCAGGAAAGGTGTACTCTCCCATCAGTAACATGTCTTTAATTTCTCGGTGGAAACCCGCTGGGTCTTTGTCATGACTAGGTACTACTTTCTTCATTTCTAATAATTCCATTTTTGATATGGGTGTGTAAACAAATACACGGTGAAACTCATTGTCTTCGCCTTTTATTGGGTGCACTTCCCGTAAAGGATTTTGTCTATCCATGTAGTACGGTGCTCTTTCTCTGGGGGGCAGGGAGAGAGAATCTGGATTTACAAAAAGGACGTACTGCTTACGTGACACTAATATCTCTTTAATTAGCTTGTTACTAGAACCTCTCCATCTGTACGTGAGTAGTTCCGTTAATATATCAGGTAAAGGACCAGGGTCAGCATGTTGGCTCTTATATAATATGAGGAGTTGCTGAATCATATAGATTCCAGCTAAACGTTGTTCATCTGTACTGAGGTTGAGAAACGTGTGTGCTACGGTCTCATCACCGTATTTTTCAGGACTAACAATCCAGTGAACGGCTGATCTGGCTAATTCTTGCTCATCTATGGAATCGAGGAGGTGATAACCCCTTCGTTCTCGTAGTATTTTATCTGCGGCTTGAAACGAATGTTCAGGAGACTTCAGATTTATTACAGGCGTTGGATACGTTCTGCTGTTATTTGAGCATACTGAGTGTATGGGATCAGAAAAACATCTAGCATTATCACAGGATCTTCCTCTGCCTACATAGGCTATGGTCTCTGACTGTCTTGCAGAGTTCCCTGATTCGGACACTTCATCTTGTTCAAACTCGTCTGTTCCCAATCTTTCTTCATGAATACGCTCTATTTCTTTACGGATTTTTCGGCACATGGCTATTATACAATTTTGCTTATCGTGTCTCCCTTCCGATATATTCTGACTCCATTTTGTAAGAATAAGCATTGCATTCGGGTCTACCCCCGGACGATCTTGATTTCTGATCACACAGTTTATGAGGAAACGTAACAGTTCCCCCTGTATCTCTACTTTCTGGAATTCCATAGCTCTGTTAATACATCCTGGATCTCGTCCTGTTTGAACAAAATGATATATGTTATCTAGATGCGTAATCATCCCTGGTAACCTTGCTAAATACTCTGCGGCTCGCCTGATACGTAATGATGCCAGGACCATTTCGTCCTCTTTACCGACCACGGGGTCATATCTACAATTTACAAGGAGTTCCTTAAGCGTACGTTCATTTACGAATTTTGGTGTACGTGAATGTGTTGACTCTTGAAAGACAAGTTTATTTATTCTAGGTGGTGTAAAAGTACTGCTAGCACCTCCCGTGGCCCCATCTGGGGCGTCGGGTGTGAAAGGGTTCGTCGAACGTGACACAGCAACTATGGGTGTCGATACCCCTGTAGAGTCGACTGTGGAGACAGATGCGGAAACAGATGTGCTTGCCGAAGCTTGCGTCGGAACTTGCTGTTGCACGGGGACAGATACCTGATCCTGACGTTGAACCCCTCTGCCAGATGGTCTATGTGGTGCGGCGTTAGCATACTCGGGAGCTGCGTCATCTAGATATGAGGAAAGAAAAACATCTTCTGCGGTTCTGGGAAGCCCCTTTGGATGTACCTTAATTGGAAATAATGGGGGTGGCAAGTCTTTTGGTATCTCTGGAGCAGCCTTAGGTAATCCTTCGGCTAGTAGGGGATACATACCATTCATAAGAGCATTTCTTTGTCTATTTACTTGTTCTGATTTCACTCGGATACCTTCCTCAATTAATAGATTTTCTTGAACTTTATTTGAACTTTCTTTACTCCTCTCTTCTTGTCTACGTGCTTTTTCTGTTCGTCTATGAGATTCTTTACGCCATAACTCGACAGCGTCTTTCTGTGACTGTCTGACCTTTCTTTTCCATAACTCTTCCTCCACTTTCATGATGCACTCTGCATCCCAGGTTCCCGCTGCGGGCCACCTTTGACTTTCCGGTAATCCCTTGGTATAATCTACCCATAGATCAAGAAACAATATGGCATCTAAGCCATGCTTATGGTACATGAAATGTCCTGGAGTGTCTCTAGGAGGAATAGGAACTGCTTCTTCAAGCACCCCTTTTCTGGTAGTAATCTGTCTTAACTTCGAGAAGAGCGGCATATTGACAACTGATCTGATACTTACTCTTGAACTTACTTAATACGAGAAACACAATAATGAACAGTGAACAATGAACAGTCATTCATACCACAATATGCAAGACATTTTCTGAATACTTTAAACATTAAACATTAAACATTTAATAATGGTCGACAATGATGACAGTCTGCTTAACTAATCACCACGCTGAATTCTTGACAATAACTGAATACTTCGGAATACTTGATATACTGCTAAACAGTACATATACACTGCTAAACAGTGCAGACCGGATTTGTGTACCCAAATCCGTTTTGACCGGCACAACCTATGTGCGCGTCAACACGCCTCCCCGGCGATGGTACTCACCGAGTAGCTCCTTGAAACGGAAGGCCTCAGAGAATGGACAGGACTCGATAACTGCGGACAGCGGACCCTCTGGACATCGGGATTTCGGAAAACCTGGTGGGCCTCTGTATACCTCGGATCTTGCTCTCTCAGCTAGGCTCTGGTCGGGATACTTCGCACTTCTCACCGCCTCGTCTGGGTTGATCGCAGCCTCAGTCGCCCCCGCTTGACCGGAGGGAGCTTACAGGAAATCCTGCTGGTACGCGTTTATGGTCCGTCCAGCTGTGGCAGGAGACCGGGCCTGCAACGCACCGCCGGCGCGTGAGATGAGAAAGTGTCCCTATTCGGGCGCCATTATGTGGTAAATAAAATAAATATTACCGGACTGAATTTCATACGGAATCTTAAAATAAAGTAAAATAGCTCAAAATAACAAGAGGCAGAATCCGTGGTATAAGAGGTTTTCTAAATGGGCTTTATTCCATTCAAAATGGCCGACTCGAGTCGCGGCCTTCAGGTTCCGTCACCACGAGGGTTCAGGAAGTGAAGTACAATAATTTATTGATAGACATGTATTTTTATAATAAGTACATTACAATGAAACGAATGTAGAAGGCGTAACATTTGATAAGAAAAGTGACAAAACAGGTACGTAATCGAAACTAGGCGTAATAAGGAATAAAAGAAACATGATTGGTTTGCATTATCAGACATAGGTGGATCTATAAGATAATACTTAGCATAGATGCGCGCGCAGCAGTATGACGTGTAATTGACGTGCAACTAGGGGGTGAAGGGGACTTGACATTTAGCTCTACATGTGGAGACGAGAAGTCTGAGGGGTCAAGTCAACCTAATCCCAAATCATATCTAACATCCTATGTTTAGAGAACTATGTTATCCACAAGGAAGGACTCTCGGACAGAATCTATTCTATACTAACTGTGTGTGCGTGTACAAGCGTCTAAGTGTCTATATGAGATGCGAGGGGCAGAAAACTTTCCATAGCAGCAGGGCTATGAATCACTCGCAGGAGGACGGAAAGGCTGAGTCCCTTGCTTGTGAGCAGAGGAAATGTTTACTTAAATCACTAGACAGGAATGCATCGGCTGAAGAGCAAAATAGATAATTCGAAGGTGAAATACAGCTTCTTGGCAGACAGGCGAAAACTGGCCGAGGCAGGCACCGTTAGCTGCACAGGGAGTAGGACAAAGTTCATGGATACAGATGCGAGCTCAAGCTGAAGCTGTCAGAGGCTGAGAGCAGGGAAAGGCTTTGAGGACAGAATCGGGCCTACTTGCCTGAACTGTAAAAATGTAGTAACTTAGCCATATAAAGTCGGTGGCCTTTCATACCTAGGAATCGAATATCCAGCCCATTGATGGCGGATCTGACAGAGAACATGTCGACGGTAGACACACATATGTTTGCGTCTTAGAAACTGGAACTGGAGGGAACATACATGTACTTGTAACATGTATATAGAACCGTTGGGGTCCAAGATAGGGGACATAACTGACCAGGAAAATCCACATTTCCACAGATCGCTGACAAGCAAAGTAGCAAGAAAACACGCGCTAACGCTTGTTAGCGTGTCCTTGCAAATAGGGTGATAAAAAGATCGCCGCTTTTTCGTCGCTATGTGCCGAAAAAGCGGCGTTGTTTCCCTTAATAATATGCCCCTAAACCTTTCACATTTCTTTCCTTCACAGGTAGTCCGTGCTAACTCAGGTTAAGTGAAAAAAGAGAGGTTAAGGAAGAAGGGGCTTATATTAACCCTTTTTCTGTTGCTGCCTATTTGATTGGCTGGTTTCTCTTTTGTTTGTTGCATAATGTTTTTACTTTATTATAGGCACTACATTCAGGCCCGGCTTTAGGGCGGTGCGACCGGTGCCACCGCACCTGGTGCTGGCTTCCTGGGGGCGCCGTGTTTGCAAGTTTATTATGTTTTTGAAGCACCTGCTGCAGCGTTTCTTTCCCCTGGCAATTACCAGGCCTCACAAAAATGTCAAAATAACTCGTGTGATTAATTATCTTCCTGTAGAGAGCTCAGTGTTTTGTATAGTTGAGGTTTTGACCTCTGTGAAGTGAGTGCAGAGGGTTAATGTGCCTGCTGCAAAGAACGTGTACACCAAGTCGATTTCAGAGTGCATATGTGAACACATCAGCAGGTTACTGCTTTTAAAAGAGACATCCTTTTGTTACTTGCAATTTATAACTTAAAGTTCTAATATTCAACAGTGAGCTATTAACTTTCATCACAGAACTGCATACACACTGGAAAGCATACATTAGAACATTGATTAATGTTGCATAAAGGGTTAATTTGACTAGAAATCGATTCTTATTATTAAAGAAAACTCCCAACTATGCTGTTTCTTTTTCGACTCTGAGTTTGTAGTTCTCCACACCAAGCACTCTTAAACTATACTGCCTACAAGTATGGATGACATGTGACTCATACACTTTTAGTCCTTTGGCTTATGTAAACATTTCCTATATTCTGATTTGAAACACGTATGCTTGATTGTCTCTGTGTAATGTGTGTGTGATGCAAAGTGCTCTGACACCCTACACTGGTATGAGTGGCGTTATATAACTAATTCAATGTATCTGAGAGAGTGCGGTTCTAGAGACTGTTAAAGAGTGCTAGTGAGAGAATCCGTGGTGGAGGTGGACATTGAGGAGGGGGGGGGGGGGCGGGCGCCAACAAACATTGTCGCACAGGGCGCCACCAGCGCTAAAGCCGGCCCTGACTACATTTCTGATATATATTAAACCTTTTATTCCTAAGAGTAATATAAAAAGTTTTTTATGGGCATTTGAATTTTCCACAGGCATGTTCAGGTAATCTATTTAAGGTCCCATTGCCCGTATTTAAGGCTCCCTAATGGATTATCATTCAATATGTGTGTCTCCTACCTTGGTACAATATGGGCAAGTATTCTTCTTCCTCTCCAGGGGGCACTTCTTTGCATGGTGTAAAGAGGCAATCACATAGGAGATCCAGATAAGAATTTAAAGTTGCTATCTTTTATCTCTTATTAAATCTCCAGTTAGCAGATATAGAAGTACATTCTACCATTGGTGATAGGTTCTGATTATTGCAGATGCCGGTGATCCCATAGCTTCAGCTTCATTTAATCTCAACTGTCCTTGGTTTGTTGCAAAGTGCAGTGTAGACGGATCTAGCTAGGGTCTCAGTTCCAAGATTCATGGACATACTGTATCCTCTAGCTAAACGTTAATTGGACATTCCACAATCCTTGCTCATTGACCACTCTCTTGCAAAATGTAATTTGCCAACGGTCTCTTTTTTCTAGGTGGCATTATCATTTCAGATCCTGTCAGCAAGAAGGCAGAGGGGCATTGAAGTCAGTGAGGTCACAGATTCATTCCACGTACTAATCTCAATCTCTAGTTAAGGACTGTAAATTCCTTTCGGCAAGCATTCAGGATGGTGAGGATTGTTCTCAACTTCTGGGTTATATGGAGATAAGCTACACTCCTCTCAGATGTGTTCTTTCATAGCTTATGGGCATCTGCTATGAGTTGTAGCTGCTAAGCACCAACTTCATCTAAGAGGATGGAAGGTTGATTGTTCCCAGAGTATTTGTCCTCTTCAAATGACTTTTAGAAGTAACAAGTCATTTAGGGAACAGTTTGAGGATATACTGCACAAATCCTTAAATACTCAGAAACACACTCAGTCTTTTTGCCAGATTCGCTGGACCTTTGACAAGCATAAAATGAATTTTAAAAGAAATAGATGATGGGGATGTGATTTCTATTTTAATACGTGTCTAAATCTACTCAAAGAAATGAAGTCTCATCAGTTGTTTGAACTTAAAGGGTGCTAGAATCCACACCTGTGACTATGCGTAGATCCTGGAAAATTCAAGCTCTGTGGGGAGCCATCTCCCCTCTTTTTTAAATCATTGGAAAGCTTTGCTAAAGGACAACAGGTCTTTGAAGGTCATTTCTCTTGGGTAAAAAATGCATTTTATCCTTGATCATCAAGGCTCCCAGTTTGTTCAGCCTCCTTGCCCAGGGTTCAAGCACAAAGACAAATTCTCTTAGACAGTATTATTTCTTTGGTTAGCAAGAGAAACGTATGTCAGGTTCCTTCCGCAGAGGTAGGTTGTGATAGTATTCAATTGCTTTCTGGTCCAGAAGTCATGGGGAAGTACAGGATGATTGTGCCTTTCATGATGAACACTTACAGCAGGTTATTCCATTGATTTCTCCGGGAGGCTTTCTGACAAAGATTGACTACACATTCCAATTTCAGAATCTTGTCAACAATCGCTCAAATTTTCTGCAGGAAGAGACCATTTTCAATTTTGAGTCTTCCTTTATAGCAGAGGTCTTCAATCTGTGGGGCACGACCCCCAGGGGGGTGGTGGAGTCCTGGGAAGGGGGTCGCAGATTCTCCAGGCTCACTTGTCCCTACTAAAAGACAGCCCTCCTGGGATGGCTAATTTAGATCGTTATCAGCTGCTTGCCTGAATGAAAGGCAAATGTGCCTTATCAGTTAATCTGCACGTGTAAAGGATGCTTGGGAGCAGTTCAGGCTCTTTGTGATGACAAATCTTTGTTTTTTTGAGTGGAAGTGCAAAGAGTTAACAACAGGGCTGGAACTTCTTGCTTTTAATTTTAACTGCATTTACACAGCTCTTAGCGCCACTAAAGAGGTGTTGAAGGGACAGTTATGTAAAAACAAAATTGCATTACATACGCTCTGGTATTATTAAAATCTACATTTTGAAAGCGTAATTTTATCGTAAAACTATTTGCGCACTTCGCAGCATTCTATCTTGCCTTATGTGTAATGAAAGTAGAGAAAATTGACTTAGATATTTGCCGTGCTTTCTGTCACAGGCTGTGACTTCGTAGCACCAAAAATACACATCACTATTCCCCACTGCACCACAAGCAGTGCCCCCAAGCCATGGTGCAGTCACAGTTGTTGAAGTCAGCGATTGCGTCAGTGAGACCAGGGCGGTGAAGTGAAGCAGGGCAGTGTGGAGTGCGGTGCCCACAGGTCACGGTGTAAGCAGCAGCTCGGCGGCAGCAATCGTTGTCAGTGGGACCAGGGTTGCTGTGCGAGATGTGGCGATACTCTCTGCGGTGCCGTCAGGACATGGAGCCAGCGACAGAGTTGGTTGCTTTCCCCCCTCTGCGGCAACTGAAACCAAGGTTCCAGGTGCGGTACCCAGAGGTGGGTGAAGTCTTTGCGGTCCCTGAGACTTCAGAACAGGAGGCAAGCTCTACTTCAAGCTCTTGGAGATACTCAGCAACAAGTAAAGAAAGTTCTGTCCAGTCCTTTCACTGCCCAAGGCAGAAGCAGCAACTGCAGGCCAACCCAACAAAGCAACAACACAACAAAGGGGCAGTACTCCTCTTGGCAGCTCTTCCAGCTCTTTTTCTTGGCAGGTTCCTTGATTCCAGCGAGTTCTAAAGTTCTGGGGTCTGGGCCCCAATATTTATACTCAGTTTCTCTTTGTGCTTTTAGGCAGAGAGGGTCCATGCCCAGCCCAAACCAGTTCCATCCTCTCTATCCCAGATTCCTGGCAGGAGGTGGTGACAGCATTGTCCAAGGCAGACCAGGCCCATTCAGGCGCAAGGACATCTCCTCCCACTACTCTAAATGCAGGCCAGGTCTATTCAGCTCAGCCCAAACTCATCCAGGAAAGGCAGGACACACCTTGACCCCCCCAGTAGATGTATGATGAGAATGCACGTCCCCAGCCCCTGTCACTCCAAAGCCAAACAGTCAATCCACAAACTCAGCAGAGGCACACAGGATGGCTAAGCAAGAAAATACCTACATTCTAAAAGTGGTATTTTCAAACACAGAACATAAAAATCATCTTTACTAAAAGATGCATATTTGTAGTCTGAGTTCAGGCATACTAAACTCCATTTCTCTATCTTGTCCCAATGGGAAGATATACTTATAAGAAGTTATAAGTAAACTCCCGTTCTATCCTGGGGTCAGATAGCCTTTCCATAATGAAAAATTAAACACACTGTAATTCACAACCAGGACAACCAGGCAATGTCCATGCAGGAGAAACTCACCTGGTACAATCCTGGGAGAAATCTTCGCTCTTCCAGTGCAAGCCTGGTAACCAACGCTAGATTTAAGAAGACCAGGCTGGGTGGCAGAGCATTTGGTATAGCAGCCCTACGACTCTGGAAGGACCTCCCCCTGCACCTCAGACAAACTAAATCACTGCTCCTATTCAGAAAAAACCTAAAGGGGTGAGTAATATGAGCTCCTCAAATTAGCGTATAGGCCATCTGTCCTGCCTAATGACAACTTGGTATGTCACAGCGCCAGGATACCCGTAGGGTGACAGTTTTTTGCGCTATATAAATCTTCGATACAATACAATACAATGTCACACACACACCAGTACATGTCCTACCTTTACTATACACGGCACCCTGCCACAGTGGTACCTTGGGCCTACCTTAGGGGTGCCTTACATGTAAGAAAAGTGAAGATTAGGGCCTGGCAAGTGGGTGCACTTGCCAGGTCGACATGGCAGTTACAAACTGCACACAGACACTGCAGTGACAGATCTGATAACCCTTTTTAGGGTTGCTTGGGTGAGTGACACAATCAGCACTGTAGGCCCGCCAGCAGCATTAGATTTACAGGCCCTGGCACCCTCAGTGCACTTTACTAGGGCCTTACTAGTAATTCAAACATGCCAATTATGGAAACACCAATCCATTATACAATTTACAATAGAAGAACTTGCACTTTAACACTGAACAGCAGTGAGAAAGTACGCAGAGACACTAAACCAGAAAAAAAGAGTCAAAACTAGGAGGTCAGAAAGGAAAAAAACAGGGGAAACATGCCAAAAGATGCCAGGTCTAACAGGGGCATTTATGGTTGTCGATAGATGATGAGGAGTACCAGTTTCTAGAAAATTGTGTCTTAAGGGGGTCCTTACGCCTAAAAAGGTTTGACAAGGTGTTCCCGCCATCAAAAAGTTTGAAGACCTCTGCTTTATAGCCTGAAGACTGCCCCAAGAGCTTTCACAAAAATGTTGGCTCCATTGATGGCTCTTCTTCTCAGAGGATGCAGATCCATTCCTGTTTTGACAACCTCCTAATCCAGTCTCATTCACAGTCACAGCTTTTGATGGACACCTTTTGATTGCCACCAAACGAGTGACTCGAACTGTCCAAATATTTAGTTTTCTAATCAGTCGGAAGAAATTCCAGCCATCTCTATCTCAGACTTTGTGGTGTATTGAGTACGATTCAGGAGTTATGAAGGGATCGTATGGTCCCATCCTCAAAAGAGGATACAATTATGCGTTCATGTGGAGCAGCTCTTGAGCCAGTTGGTAGCTCCAATGGGAGAATGGCTTTGGGTCCAAAGAGAGATGGTAATGTGTAGTTTTTCTCCTGTGAGGCTTTAAAAAAGGAAAGTAAACAGAAGAGAACGTATTTTTCTTAAACTTTTAGTTTATTTTTGTTTTAGACAGCACCCTTGTTCATAATACCTTGGGCTCATTTTTATCTGGTACGTCTAGTCAGGGACATTGTTCATCACCGGTATCCAGTTTCAGAAAAATAAAGTCAGCGGGCCCGATTCACAAAACTAACTTAAGACAAAATCCTAAACTTACTACCATTTTGGTATTCACAGAAGGCACTTACTCATTTCGGTATTCACAGAAGTTAGGAGTCCTAACTTTAGGACTCCTAAATGCCTTCTGTGAATACCGAAAGTCTTAAAGTTCGGATTTTTCTCAGTTTAGTTGTAGTATAGTTGGGACTCCTAACTTTAGGACTCCTAAATGCCTTCTTTGAGTACGGAAAGTCTTAGAATTAGGATTTTTCTCAATTTATTAGTAGTAAAGTTAGGACTCCTAACTTTAGGACTCCTAAATGCCTTCTGTGAATACCGAAAGTCTTAAAATTAGGATTTTTCTCAATTTAGTGGTAGTAAAGTTAGGACTCCTAACTTTAGGACTCCTAAATGCCTTCTGTGACTACCGAAAGCCTTAAAATTAGGATTTTTCTCAGTTTAGTAGTAGTAAAGTTAGGAGTCCTAACTTTAGGGCTCCTAAACTGAGAAAAATCCTAATTTTAAGACTTTCGGTATTCACAGAAGGCATTTAGGAGTCCTAAAGTTAGGACTACTAACTTCTGTGAATACCGAAATGAGTAAGTGTCTTTGTGACAAGACCAATCGAGCACCACTTATCTAGGTAACTAATGCCTGCCAACCGACATCTGCATCCTTTTCCCTTCCACTACACAAAAGTCTAACTATAGATGCCATCATTTCGGGTTGAGAAGCTATGAAGGAGAATCTATCAGCTCAGGGTCATTGGTCCACTTGGGAAGCAGCACAGTCCTCCAGTTAGGGGAATGTAAAAGCAGTACTGAGAGCTCTGCAGTAGTTTTCAGCTCAGTTCAGGGGGTTTGCTATTGCAGTACTCACAGACAATTTGGTTACGAAAACTTACCTGAATTATCAGTTGAACGATAAGTCTCTGGCTTTGAATTCTGTTATTTTCATAGGCAGAGAGGATTCTTCTTTACAGAGGGCAGTTCATATCTAGGGGATTCACAATCTTCAGACAGACAAGTTAATTTGAGTTTTTCTAAGTTGTCAGGATTTTTCCCTTTTCAGAAACAGTGCCTCAGATGGGGTGTGCTATAAGTAGACCTGTTTCCAGTCAAACACATGCCCATCTTCCCCAATGCTTCACAATATTTTTGGATTTGAAGGCTCTGAGAACAGATACTGTAACATACTTCACAAGGTTCCATTCTATATTTCTTCACTCTGATTCCTCTACTTCCCTGGATTGTGTCCAGAATTTGAAAGGAACATGCGGAGGTGATCATATCAGTGCCCGTCTGACTATGAAGAATCAGTTTCAGAAACCTTTTTGACTTTAATGGTAATTTTTCTGATAGATAATTTCAAGGCAAGGAGAATTAGGAAATTAGGCTCTTTACAGTGGCTCTATTGTCATGGAAACATCGGTGAGGCTAGAGCAGTTTTGAACTTGGGTCCTAACTTTCTCCCCAAGGTAAATTCTTTTTTTCACAGAGAGCAGGAGATCATGCTTCCTTCATTGTTGGATGTCCTCTCCTCAGACAGTCTAGTCCTTCTTGATGTGGTAAGAGCTTGCAAGTTTATTTGCAGAGGACAGATGTCATTAAGCAATGAGACAGCTTTTTTTGTAAATTTTGGTTCAGTCAGAAGTGGTTATGAATCATCTAAAGCTAGTCTTGGAACATGGATTAAATTTGTCATTCCTTTAGTTTATGCGAATCCTGGCAAGGATTTGCTAGAAACTGTGCTTACTCACTGAGCCAGGGTTATGAATGATACTTGGGCAGAGTGTGCTGCTGTTTCCATTGTTGATATATGCAAGGCATCTACATGGGCATCTCCTTCTATAGTTGATCCTCACTACAGGCTCAATGTGGTACAGAATAACAAATTGATTATTTGTTCAGATATTCTCTCTGAAGCATCTTCCTTATAAATTATCATGACCTGTCACTTAAAGGTGGACATGAGGTTTGTTTTTTGCTTTATCTCATTGTGTCATAATAAATATTTCTTTTTGTTGATTATCACACCTAAAAGTTGCTATCTCTTTTTCAGTATGTCTTTGTGAAATGTGTCAGATCTATAAGAAGGCTGCCTGGGTAAACCTCATTATGTAAGGAATGGGAAGAGACAGGAGATGTGGAGGTAACATCTGAATTACTTACCCGTAATATTCATTAATCCTATTTTTTGTCCCTGGTCCCAGTACTTACAACCTGCCCTCCCTACCTCCTTATAAATCTTATTTTCTGGAAGTGGGCTCCAAGGGTGGTTTATGGGAACTGTTCTACGGAGGGTACATGGAAATAATAAAAGGCTTAGTAGGTGGTGTTCAGGTTGGTTACACAAGAGGAGTATCTCATTATGCAAGTACTGGGATGAAAGACGAAGAATCAGACCAATAAAGATTACTGGTTAACAATCCATACAATAGGAGCCAACATCCCCATGCAGGCTGCAGTTCTTCAAGGGAATATACGCTGCAGAGCGCAGCAAATGTTCTTCAGTGTCGATATTGCATTTGGGGCGAGTGTCCACAGGTGTTGCTATTATTAATGCAGCAGATTCTGTGGCACCTGTGGCCTAGGAATGCTAGTGGCTCCTAGAACTTAAATTCTACCAGTCTTTTTCAATCCAATGGACAAGTCGGTTAGCCCGTTTTTCAAGGGAATTGCCTAAACCACGCGTGCCATTTTCCCGCAAACGCAACCATGCATATGCCTTAACCATGCATATGCCTTAACCACTCATATGCATGGTTAAGGCAAGTGCGCAGTCTAGATGCTGAAATGGGTGGGCCCAGGAACAGGAAGTCTCGTGAGAGAATGCTATGATGTAAGTGGGTCTGGGGCCGGGTTTTGGGCGGTTGGCGGTTGCTATTTAAGGGTTGACGTAATTTTTAGGGCTGGGGTCAGGGTACTTTTTAGGGCTCGTGGGGGGTCAGGGTACTTATTTGGGCTTGTAGGGGGTCGGTGATGCTTTTTGGGGCTCAGGGGAAGGCGGTCGAGTTAGTTTTTGGGCTCACGGGGTGCAGTTAGTTTTTAGGTCTCAAGGGGGGGCGGGGTAGTTTTTAGGACTCAGATGTGTCGGGTAGTTTTAGGGCTCAGGGGGGCTCGGGTAGATTTCAGGGTTTGGGGGGCGGGAAGATTTTAGAACTCGGGGCGGGGTGGGTGGTCGGGTAGTTAACCACTGCAGAGGACCGCCTGCAACCAGTATCCAGCTCAAGAATGGCAGTAAGAATTCAAGTCTGGCTGGTTTCCACTCAATGTAATCAGAGACCGCTGCACAACTGTAATGACAAACTTCTTGCATTTATTTCACTGACGCCAGCAGGGAAAGTTCATCAGAGCAAGCCAATGACCTAAACGTCACTCTGGTGTGCACACAAATGACTATGAAGCCCCTAAGCTTTGGACACAGCTCTGAATTCTGCTTCGTTGCTGGTGCAGGTGTTTCTTCCTCCAGACATATTCTGAATAAACAACTTCTGTACAAACTATTGATTAAGCTGAAGTTGAATAAACACGTTGCAACATTAATCAATCGGAAAGTTACAGTAAATAATTTACTGGCAGACTGAATCACTACTTACATTTATTTCGCTGTAAATAACACTCTTTAATCAAACATTGTTTGCCAAATACGCGCCAAACTTTTGCAGAAACTTTGAGGTATGTTTACAAGGGAACTGGCAGAGCATGGCATTAGCCTTCTTCGCTTAACGCCGTCCTCCGCCACTTCTGAAATGCAGGGCTGCACCGTATTTACGACAATACAGTTTAGCTCTGCGTTTCCCCTGTGCTCAAGCTAATTTCAGCTGGCTAGCACCAACACAGGCTCCCTTGCACCATAGTGCAAGGATGCCTGCTTTGTGGGGAATGATTGCTTATGTGCAGGAAGGTATCCCTTCCTGCACATAAACAATCTTAAATGCCGATTTGTAACTTCTATGTGTGCTACTTTGTGCAGCACACATATAAGTTACAACTCGTTATTTTTAAAATGATTGTTTATGTGCAGGAAGGGAAACCTTCCTGCACATAAACAATTATGCATGGTGTTTTTGCTGTTTTTAAGTGTGCTGCACAATGCAGCACACATAGAAACAGCAAAAACGAGGAGAAATAAAGCATTTCTCTTCATTGTGCCATGTTAAGACCAGATATTCCCTGGTCTTAATTTTGGCATTGCCCCATATTTACACTACTCTTGTAAATATGGGGCAGCATCAAAATCATGGGTGTTGCGGCGGAATGCCCACGGCAACACCCATTGCCCACCTTTTTCACGCTAAGTATAGTGTGAAAGGGTGCCTTAATTACAAGGCAGCGTTAAGTCATGTTAAGTGGTGTAACGCTGGGGGGCGTGGCTAAGCGCCCGAGGGGAATGACGGCGCCGGAGGAGCGCTCCGTCAGACCGGGGATCAGCTGGCGGTTCCGTGCGTTACTCGCGCACACCGAAGGGGAGCCTCTGCTGTATAAGGACGGCGAGCATGCCCTGAACTTACTTTTGCCGCCGTGACGGCATTTCTTTCAGCGTTGCTGTCCTTTCTGTCCCGGTCGCGGCTCTGAAATGGCCGCGACCGCCATTTTGTTTTCTCCAATGACCGGGATCTCTTCAGCAATGCGTCCAGCGCGCATTGAATTCCTGGAACTTTAACTATGTCGTGTTACTCACGGCAGTGCAGGCGATACAGTAGTTTCAACCAAGCACTTTCAGGTGACTTTCTTTTTATTTTCATGGCTTTTTCCTGATTCAATGGAAGTTTCTGGCTCTCTTCAAACCCGGCAGCCATTTTGAGACTTCTTTCTGCTTTTCATGGCTCTTGGCATTTTTTGCTCTCTCTGGCCTAACATATATATTTTTTTATTTTTGCCATCCCTTTTTAACTGCCTCCCTGTTATTTTTCAAGTTCCTTGGACTGCGTAAAGTGCCTGTTTCGTTCTCAGTTTTTGAATTGTTCCTGGTATATTTGCGCTTCATAGGCGTGTCGATGGCTGACTGTTCCACTAAGGCCCATAGACGCAATTATATTAAGAATTCCAAGCTCTTCACAGAACTGGCTCATTTTGAAGCCTCTCAGGCTCTGTCTGTCGATGAGATGACGTCGCACGTAGAAGCCTCTTCACAGCCCTCAGCAAAAACGATGTCTAAGAGGTTGAAAAAAGATCCACCTTCACCTCCCAAATCCTCTACGACCATCTCGATGGAGTTACTCCTTGAAGAGATACGAGCCTTGCGCCCTTTTATGGAAGAAACCAACGCTAAGCTGCAGGTCCTTACTGACAATTGGACTTCAATGAATGAAAGAGTGTCGTCAGTGGAGCGTGATGTCTCTTCTCTTCAAGAATCTGCCGCCAAAACCACCCATTTGCATGCGCAGGTTTCCTCTCTCCAGAAGCAGGTGGAGGACTTGGAAAATCGAAATAGGCGCAACAACCTTCGCCTTTATGGCTGGTGGAAGGATGCGAGGGGAGTGACCCTGTCAATTTTTTTAAGTCATTCCTTCCCAAGCTTTTACACCTGCCCGAAGACATATCGCTTAACATCCAGCGTGCCCACAGGCTGGGTCGTGTTTCCTCCTCTTTATCTGCGCCAGTGAAACCCAGAGGTGTAATAATGTATTTCCTGGAATACACAGATCTGCTGAAGGTTCTCTCAGCGGCCAGAGCCTCTCCTCGTCTTACATGGTCGAGTTCCACCTTGTTTTTCGCGCAAGATTATGCCAGAGCTACCGCAAATCGACGCAAGGCTTTCTTGGATATGAGACCTGACCTTCGCTCACTTGGCGCTCGATATGGTCTCTTCCACCCTTGTTTATTCAAAGTAACCTACAATAATAAAACTACGACATATGAGGACCCTACGCGACTTCGAAGTTTCCTGAATTCTTGCAGTCAGCATGCCATGGAGCTTTCTGGGCCTTCTTCTTCTCTTCCACCGTGACTCTTATTGATGCTGTATTATGCTGCTCCAGCTTCAGTTGAACATTGATTTCTCTTACTCAATTGTTCTTTTGCTGAGTTTATATTTTTCACTGAAATGTTTGCTATTTATGTCATAATCTCTAGGTTTGCCCTATCCAATGTGTGTCTTTTGTTTCTGCCATTTGCCGTTGTCTAACCCTGTTATTTTTCTCCCCTTGTAGTTCAATGTTCCACGTTCCGCCCTGTTCCCTCTGGTTTGAAGCCTCACTGACCCCGAGTGTCCTGCCTTCTCCAGTTGGCCTTAACTCCCTCCCCTCATATCCACATGTGTCTCTACATATTCCTGTTCCTGACCGTACCTCCCCTAACCCACCCCTCGTAAGTATCCCTCATATCCTTTATTATATGTCTATTTTTGTTCTATTTCTATCAACCTTGATTTTTCCCTTCATGTTCTTAATTTTAATGGTGTCAATACCTTTTCCACAACCTTTTTCCTCTTCTATCTCTCTTTCCTTGTTTTTTTTTACCTTTTATTGGCTCCCTCGATCATGCTTCTTTCTCACTCTACATTTTATTTCCTTATTACTTCATCTCTCCTTTGACTTACACCCATTCTCTTTTCTCTTTGGTTGTTTTCTCTCTCAACATACTTCTTTATTAGTCTTATTGTACATGCTCTTTTTTCTCTTTTATTGCACTCTTATTATTATTATCTTTGGACTTTATTCTATCATTTCACTGATTTTAATAACATCTTGGTTCTCCCCTATCTTTTTGGCTTCTCTTATTTTCTCTCACTCTTCTTGCTCCTATCCATTCTATTTCTTCTCTATTTCTTTTTGCTCTCTCTCTCTCCTATGTTCTATATTTTTCACGAGGCTTTTTGTCAATGCTTTATTCTTTCTTTGCATTATTCCTTTAATAATCTTTGATGTCAATACGTATTGTGTCCTGGAATGTTAAAGGTCTTCACTCTCCCATTAAGAGGCAAAAAATTCTCTCTCATCTTGCCAAGCTGAATGTAGACATCGCCTTTTTGCAAGAAACACATTTGTCTGATGTTGAAGCTGCTAAACTCAGGAGGGGTTGGGTTGGTGATGTTTTCTCTGCTCCTGGGGATGGTAAAAGAAATGGTGTGGCTGTTCTAGTTCGTAAATCTCTCTCTTACTCTCTCTTATCTTCTGAATCAGACCCCGAGGGCAGATGGCTGTATGTCAAACTTTCCTCGAAAGGCACTCCCATCTCCCTTTTCAACATTTATGCACCTACTGGTGGTGACCCAGCCTTTTGGCGCACAATGGCTTCCCGTATTTCTGAGTACGTTGATGATAATTTTATTATGGCAGGAGATTGTAATTTACCTCATGACCCTTTTTTAGACAGGCATTCCAAAGCATCTTATATCCCCAATAAATCGCACAAATTGTTTGTTCAAGCAGTATCCCAACACAAACTTGTTGATGCTTGGCGTTTATGCAATCCTACAACTAGGGAGTTTACCTTTTATTCCCCATCCCACCAATCGCAGTCCCGCATTGATTACATTTTTCTTTCCCATCACATCTCTCAGTCCCTCACTCACGCCGATATTGGCCCCATTTTGTTTTCTGATCATGCCCCCGTTTTGGTTAATATTGACGTCTTGCCCAAATCTACTGGGCCAAAGCGATGGCGCTTTAATAATGCTCTCCTTCTTGACCCCAAGTTCACAACCTCCTTTGTTGAATTCACCACAGAGTTTTTTGCCATTAATGACACGCCCAATCTCCCCAAGCATGTTATTTGGGACACTTACAAAGCTGCAGCCAGAGGTTTCATCATTGATTTTGTGGCCAAAAAGCGTAAATATGCCCGCAACCGTACTAATGATCTTCTCCTTACAATCAAACAATTGGAGCACTCTTTTTATACCTCCCACTCGCAGGAAAGTTTGACTGCTCTCATTGAAGCAAAGATGCAATTTAATAAACAATCCACTGATGATGCTTCGTTATATCTGTTGAAATCTAGTTCGAAATTTTATGGGGTAAGAACAAAGCGGGGAAGATTCTAGCCAATTATTTAAAAGTTAAGCAACATAAACTGAATATTGAGTCTGTTTTTGATGCTAATCTTGTTTTAAGGCGCACAGATGCTGATATTCTAGAAGAATTTTCATGCTTCTATGCTACGCTTTACTCTTCTGAAACTCATCCTACTTCCCAATCCCTCGCTACTTTCTTCTCCAGCATTCAGGCTCCCCCCAATTTCCCTGTTGATTTATCTACTCTCGAAACACCCATCTCTAATCTCGAACTACACACTGCACTTCAGACACTTAAGAAAGACAAAGCCCCGGGTCCGGATGGATTCACAGTTGAATTTTATTTGCAATTCTCTAAATTACTTCTACCCAGATTACATTCTCTCATTGATTCTTTTACCCTCAGCGGCACCTCCTCTGGCACTTTTTCTGACGCCCACATATGCATAATACCCAAAGAAGGAAAAGATACCCAATTTTGCAAGAATTATAGACCAATCTCCTTAGTTAACATTGATTACAAAATCTATGCTAAGTCCCTCGCCATAAGATTAGACCCCTTTCTTCCTGAATTATTAGCCCCCGAGCAGTCTGGATTTGTTAAGGGTCGTTTCATCACGGATAATACTAGACTTTTGTTTAATGTCCTGTCTAAATCCTCACGATTCCAAGACTCTTTAGCAGCAATTGCCTTGGACGCAGAAAAAGCGTTTGACAGGGTAGAATGGACTTTTCTTTTTTCCGCCCTCAGATGGTTTGGGTTTGGTCCTAATTTTATTTCTTTTGTTTCTTTCCTTTACTCTAATCCTAGAGCGGCGGTCTGTGCTAATGGCCTAATCTCTCCTTTTTTTAAATTGGGTAGAGGAGTCCGTCAGGGCTGTCCACTTTCCCCTTTCCTCTTCAATTTGGCCTTAGAACCCTTCCTCTCAAAGCTCCGCCAAAATCCCAATATACACGGTTTCCATTTTTCTCAGACAAGCATTAAACTTGCTGCCTATGCAGATGAAATCCTTCTTTTTATTTCCAACCCTGTCATCTCCATTCCTGCATTTCTTATTGAAGTTCACGAGTACTCCCAAATTTCCGGGTATAAGCTCAATAACGACAAGTGTGAAATCTTACCCCTCACAAAATTTACCTTCAAACCTGATTTTGCTGCGTCCAATTTCACTTGGAGTTCCTCACATATCAAATATCTTGGTCTGCACGTTACCCCTTCCCTTTCAGATACTGTCTCGCTATGCCTTAGCAAGTGTATTCAGAGACTGTCTGACCTCACTTCCAGGTGGCACCCGCTTTACCTTTCCTGGTGGGGCCGCTTTGACACGATTAAAATGATGCTCTCTCCAATAGTTCTTTACACTATTTCTAATATACCAGTTCCTATTCCAGCTAAATTTTTTAGGAAAATCAATACTATCCTTTCTTCTTTCCTTTGGTCTGGTAAAAGAGCCCGTATGTCCTTGCTCAGACTACAACTCCCCAAACCAGAAGGTGGGGTCCATTTTCCAGATTTTCCCTCTTATCACAAAGCTTTCCTTCTACGGCAAGCTTCCCTTTGGTTACGAGATCCCGCTGAATCTCCACCTCTATGGCTTGTTATTGAGCGTCTCTCTTTATCACCCTTTACTTTTGCTGAATATCTCTCATTTTCTCGTAAACCCCAGCTCACTCTCACTCCCATCCATAAGTTCACTGCCAAGCTTCTTCTTTCCACTTCCCCAAGCCCTCCTTCTTCTGTAGCTGAATTTCTCAATACCACCATTTGGCACAATAATAGCATCCTCATTAATCATAAGCCCTTTTACTGGAAATCTTGGAGACAAAAAGGATTGATCTGGGTTTCCCACCTTTTCTCTGACCCTGATTTTCTACCTTTCCCCGTTCTTTGCCGTAATTTCCATCTCCCCTCCTCCTTTGCCCGTAAATATCTACTGCTCAAGGGGGCAGTCATGTCCACCTATACTCAACTCTCTAACTCTCCCGCCCAACCAGTTTCCTCCAACTCTACTCTGCGCCTTCATTCCCTGCTCCGTACTCACAATACTGCCTCCTTTATTTACCACTCATTTCACAAGACTCTCACCCCCAGGCCAAAATCCAAGGTAGAGGAACAATGGGAATCTGACTTTGATGTCTCTTGGTCCACTTCTCTATGGGATAAGGTGTGGACCAAACTCCGCAAATCTTCCAGGGCTGCCTCCCTCACGCAAACCCTTTTTTTTAATCTATAACAGACTTCTTTTTTCACCCCATTTGCTCAATAAGAAGTTTCCTCTAATCCCTGACCATTGTTGGTCCTGCTTGGTGCCCAAGGCTACTCTTTTTCATATGCTTTTCTCATGTACTGCCGTGTACAACTTTTGGACACAAGTTTGGGATCAGATTAATGCCATATTTCACACTGCATTTCCCTTCTCCCTTGTTAATGTTTTTCTAGGAAGCCTCTCTTCCTGCTGGGCCGATGTTGATTTTAATGCTCAGATTGTTGACCTGTTGTTAGCTGTCGCATTCCAACAAATTACTGTAAATTGGAAAAATTTTGCTAATATCTCTTTCAGAGCATGGTGGTACAACGTATGCCATAACCACAGGTTAGATACTGTTTT
Organism: Triturus cristatus; assembly: GCF_964204655.1. NCBI lineage: Eukaryota > Metazoa > Chordata > Amphibia > Caudata > Salamandridae > Triturus > Triturus cristatus. The sequence goes on along the minus strand of NC_140590.1, from coordinate 1,530,601,235 downwards.
TATTTATCCCCTTAATCTGGCTAAAAAACGACATGATTTTTGGCTACCTGTGACTGTGTACCTCGATTTTTGTGCTAAGCGCTCTTCTCATTTGCCTCCCTCTCAACAAGAGGTTTTCAAGCCTCCCTGATAGACCTTTTTGTTCCTTTGTATTTTTTGTAACTCATTTTTATTGCATATTGTTTCCAGTATTGCTTTTGTCATATAGCCTCAATCATTTGTTATTTCTCAATTTTATGTGTATTTTTACAGATATGTTTATTTTATCTATTATACTGCTGTGATACTTTAGCCTTCTTTCCTCATGTTTTTGACACCTCTATTCCTCCAATAAAGATCTTTTGAACTGAAGTGGTGTAACGCTGCCTTGTAAATAAGGCGAAGCCCGTATCGCCCCCACAACATCAAAAAAGTGACGTTCTGGTGGCGATGGGGACTTGTCAATATGCCCCTTTGTTTTAAAATTCCCCGTCCTACTGGGTAAATGCATGGTGAGATACTGGACTGGAGTAGACTTTGCTTTGAGATGGCATGGTGGCTTGTATGCCATATTAACTTGAAACTCACCGATATGTTGCCTTATTCCTCTCCCATCTCATGATGATGACGACGAGCAGGAAGGAAGGTGGTTTACTTCCTGCATATGAATCTAACCAATAATCCAGGATTGGTTGGAGCAGACTAACCCAGCTCTCATTTTGTGGCTGGGGCCCTGCTCCTGCAATCCCTCAGCTGTTTTACAGCACTGGGATTGCAGGCTTTGAAGCGTGCATGACAGATTTGCCAGCTGTAGACAGCTGGCCAATCTGTCATGCGCACCGAGCTGTCATCCTGCAATACTCAGGAATCTGTCTATCCTGCCCCCACTATCACGCTTTCACTAGCGCGGCTGGCGCCACACTGAATAATAAAATGGTAATGGCCATTCATTATTCTGGGTGTACCTGCTGCGCTCGCAGCAGGGGGACGACGCACCTCCACCTTAACAGAGGAGCCACCGCTGACCAAACTGTCTCTTTATAGATCTACAAAGAACATGAGTTACTTTTGCTAAAGTCCAAACTCAGGAATGATGATTAGGAAGGCTCAGAGCTCCACCAGTCTACACAATTTTAGGCTTGACAGCACAGCATTCGCCTGACCTTATATGATCAACAAAAAAGAGATTTCTGGGTACTGCTGAGATTGGGGCTTAGCCCCCCCCCCCCCACTTGTTGATTTGTCTGAGAACAGTATTTAATTGGGGGCTTCACCAAAAAGAGTGCTCGCAATGTATTTTTGCCTAGTGGTAAATCTTATGCAGCAGGATTGAGTTGGTTATGCTGGCAAGCCAAAGTTGCTGGCTATTGGGCTGTTCTGTTTATTACGAAATGTTATAATAAAGTCTGTACGTCTAGCATATTCATTGTGGAAAGCACATGTTGAAGTCGATAGGTATTTAAGGATGGATTACTCTTCCTCTATACTTTATATTGAAGCCAGCAGATAAGCATTTTGTCACATTATATGCACAAATGTACTTTGTAAGGAACAATTTTGGTGTTGCTTAACACCTCTGACAACCATAGGTTTATAAGATTTGCACCTTAATTATTCGAGCTGGAATCTTCAGAAAGCCTGCTAAAGGGCTGACAGGATTAACTGTCTGCCAGGATCTTGTGTGTATGTATATTCACTTAAAAATACCAAAGATTACAGGGACGTCATATTTAGGAAATAGAATTAAAATAACCTTAGAAATTCACTGAAAAAACAAAGATTTCAGGGACTAAATTTAGGTTCTGATTTCACGCAAACAAAACCATAGAAATTCAGCAGTTATAGTTACTTGAGCTAACTGTAATTTACGCCCTCGTAATGCACTGCTTTTTACCTCACATATTACATCACTCATGACCTGGTCAGTGACATCACTGATGACATCTCAAATGACATCAACGAAAATTAAACAAAAAAATCCTTCTTTGACCCTGCAGGGTCCCTGTGGAACCCTCCCCCAGGAGGCCTAAGGGGTCAGGGTATTCCTACCCTGCTGTCTCTTTTTTTAACCTTTTTTTGTGTAACTCGCTCAGGTCAAGTCCCAGGATGGCTGCTAACACTTCCTGGTTTGAAGTGTTGGCAGCCAATCAGATCTCAGCACGAGATCAAGAGTGTCCCAATATGTACAAATTTGGATTTCGGTTAATATCTCTAAAACTACTGAATGGATTTACAACAAATCACAAAAGGCACTTCCCTAGACTAACATCTACTTTTCTGCCACATTTGGTGGGTTCAACAGTTCGGGCTGAAGCCATGTCTAAAGTTCCTATGGGAATTAACATGGGGAAAACACGTATTGGGACCCCACCTTTTCTCTGCCCCGGCTTGACGGATCACCATGAAACATTCAAGACATTCAAGTTTGAGTTTGAGGTTGAGTTTAAAACATTTATAGAGCGCACGTACACCTGGCGGTTTCATGGCGCTTTGAGGTACTGGGCCTGGAAAGATAAAGGGATCCGGGGGGAGGAGGGGAAGAATATGATAGTTAAAGTGGGAAGGCTTTTGAAAAAAGGGAGGTTTTGAGCGCCTTACGGAAGTGTAAGTATTGAGTGGAAGATCTAAGGTGAACCGGGAGAGAATTCCAAAAGGCAGGGGCAAGTGTGGAAAATTTCGTGCCCCCCCACTTTTTGCGCCTAAAGCGGGGAACTGTCAATAGATGTTGAGAGGATGAACGGAGTTCCCTGACAGGGGCGTAGGCTTTGATTTCAGAGGAGATGAAGGCAGGGGCTGCGCCAACTCGGGCCTGAAAGATGATACATCCCATCTTGAACTGGACTCGTTCTTGAATGGGGAGCCAGTGCAAGGACTTGAGAAGCGGCTTGACATGGTGGAATTTGGCCAGATTGTAGACCAGGCGGGCGGCCTGGTTTTGAACCAGCTGTAATTGTCGCATACTGTAGGCAGGCATGCCACAATATAGAGCGTTGCTGTAGTCTATACGGGAGATTACCATTGCCAGGACAATGAGTTTAAGGGCAGAGGAAGAAAAGAAACGGGAAACTTTACGGATAGTGCGGAGTGAAACAAAGGAGGAGGACACCACAAAGCTAACCTGGGAGTGCAGGGTGAGTTGATCGTTCAGCTTGATCCCCAGAGTTCTCACAGAGGAAGAAGGAGAAGGGGGGGAGCCTAGGGAAGGGGGCCAGAAAAAAGAGGTCCAGGGGCTGAAGCAACCACCTGTCAGAACCAGCTCGGTTTTATCTGGATTTGACTTCAGGTGGTTGTAGTTCATCCAGTCCCGGATAAAGATCATTACAGACTGGAACTTCACCATAGACTCTGGGGATGGGGACAAGGTAAAAATAAGCTGCAGGTCATCCGCGTAGTTGTAAACGGAGAACTCCATTTGCTGGAGGGCAAAACTCAGGGGGGCAATGTACAAGTTGAATAAGAGGGGGGAGAGGGAGGAGCCCTGGGGGACCCCGCATTGCACCTTTCGGGAGTCCGCTGAGAAGTCGACCAAGCGTACTGCCTGGGTGCGGTCCCTCAGAAAGGAGGATAGCCAGACCAAGGCAGAGCCTCCAATCCCCACCACTCTGACATGAGAGAGTAGGATGGAATAATCAACCGTGTCAAAAGCGGCGGAGAGGTCGAGGAGGACCAAGGCCTGGGGATGGTTGGTGTCCATGCCCTCTCTGAGGTTATCAAGGACCGATAGCACCACGGACTCCGTGGAATGAGCGGGCGGAATCCAGCCTGGCGGGGGGCTAATATCCCGTTCTCCTCCACAAAGGTACTGATCGTTCTGGTGATATGGCGCTCCAGTACCTTCCCCAGAAAGGGCAATAATGAGATGGGGCGGTAGTTTGCAAGAGCGGAAGGGTCGGCGCCCAGTTTTTTAAGAATAGGAACAATGATGGCCGTTTTTAAAGATTGAGTAACAATGCCCTGAGACAGTGAACTATTGAGAAGATTGAGAGGGGGCTGCGTACAGACAGAGAAGATGTGCTTGAGGATGTGAGCAGGGCAAGGGTCCAAGGGTGAGCCTGATTTGACCATAGGGAGGAGGGAGAGGAAAGCCTCCTCTGTCAAAAGAGGGAAGGAATAGAGGCGTGCCCCGACTGACGGACACTGGGGATCGACAAAGGAAGGGGAGGGAGGAGGGATGTTAGCTTTGATGTTTGAGATTTTATCCAGGAAATAGGTGTTAAGGGAGTCACATAAATCCTGAGAGGGAGAGGGTTTAAGAGTGGCTCTGTCTGAGTAGGCAAGGTCGTGAACAATGGAGAAAATTTCTCTAGTCTGATTTTCGGCAGCCAGAATTTTTGAAGAGAAGTAGGCAGTCTTTGTAGCCTGAATAGATTTTTTGTATTGGGACAGGAGGGAGGTATACTGGGTTTTGAGGTTAGGGCAGTATTTTCGCCTCTAGGCCCGCCCGGCATGGCATACAGTGAGTTTAAGGGCTTTAAGTTCCTCATTAAACCAACGGTTCGCGTCGTTCAGACGTCTGGAGGACACCCGCCTGAGGGGGGCGACAGAGTCGCAGCCTGACAAAAGCCAGGAATTAATGGAGTCGGCTTGTGCGAAAGATGACAGACCGTGTAAATCCGGACTGGATGCGAGGAGTGTGGCGGAGAGAGCGGCCACATCCACCTGGCTCCAAGAGCGCGCCCAGATGTTTTTGGGGGGAGAGTGCTTAATGACTGGCCTAAGGTGTAAAGAAAAGGATATCAAGAAATGATCGGACCAGGTGCAGGGGGAGATGGACAGGGAAGCTATGGGACAATTAAGAGACCAAATCTGATCGAGGATATGGCCCTGAATGTGGGTGGGGGAATGAACATGTGAGTCAAAGTTGAGAGAGCAGAGAGTGTCAGAGAATTCTTTAGAGGTCGAACATTCTGCAGGGTCTAAGGGCCAAAAGTTGAAATCTCCTAGAACCAAAATGGAGGAGTTGTTGACCGCTAAGGTGGCCACTAGATCTTGGAAACCAGGGAGAAAATATTGGGAGGGTTGGGGGGGACGATACATAAGCACGCAGGTAAGTGGGACTCTGAAAGACTGTGAGCGGACGACTAAAAAATCTGACGATCCAATAGAAGAAAAGGTTAAAGACTGAAAGGAGAGTTCTCTACGGGCAATCAGAGCGACGCCGCCTCCCGGTTTTCCGGAAGGTCGGTCCGCACGCAAGGCGTAGTATGCAACAGGAAGGGAAGCTAACAGACAAGGAAGAGAATTGTCACAAAACCAAGTCTCTGTAAGAAATAAGAGATCTAGTTTGTGCAAGTCTAGTAAGACAAAGAGTTCGTGACAGTGCTTAACTGCTGACCTGGTATTAAGATAGTAAACAGATAGGGTGGTAGGCACAGAGGGGGCAGGGGGGACGGGAGCTGGATCAGGGGGGAGAGGGAGAAGGGAGGGTAAGGAAGGGAGAGAAGGGAGAGGGCACGAGGCCGTCAATCCCAATCTACCGATGTAAAAAATCACAGAGTCGGCCAAAGGCCACGGTCCTTGGAGATTGTGGAGATGAGCAGAAGAGTAATGAACAATCTGAGCATAGTGGAGAGCCCCTGGGCCCGGTCAACCGCGGACGGGCGCAGATGGGCTTACCTTTGGCGCGCATTATTTATGAGTGGGTGGGGCGGAGGCGGGGGGGGCTTGGCCTCTGAAAAAAGGGGCGTGGCCTCCAGGCTCGCCGGAATGGCGGCAATAAGTTTTTACAGCTGAGGCAGATAAGGTTTTACAACAACTGCTCGAGTGCATACAAGTGAGGTTAAAAATCAGAATAAAAACAACACGTCTCGCTCCCGGCTTGCGCCTCAGGAGCACAGTACATCAATCAAGTGAGCGTCAGACTGGTTTAGAAAAGTTTGCGGTGAATCATCAAACGACACCGAAGTTATTGGCAAATGAAAAAACGCTCCTCCTACGGAAACTACATCCTAACTATAAGTATCTACTGGTGCCACCAATGAGATATATATATATATATATATATATATATTACCTACTGGCGGTCGCCAGTAGGTAGTTATAGTTAGGACCACGTTTCCATAGGAAATCCGCAACATTCTATCTTGAATAACTTTGGCGCCGGTTGACGAATCCTCGCAAATTTTTCAAAATAGGTGGGGCGCTACGCTCCGCTCCTACCCTGAAAGTCTCGGGGGGATTCGTCAAGCGGGGGCTGAGATAAAAGGGGGGTCCCAAAACGCGTTTTTCCCATGCATTTTTCCATAGGACCTTTAGACACAGCTACAGCCCGAACGGCTGAACAGAATTACTTAAAATTTGGCAGAGAGGTAGTCCTCAGGTCAAGGAAGTGCCTTTTGTAGGTTTGGTGTAAATCTGTTCAGTAGATTCTGAGAAAATAGCATTTAAATCAATATATATATCTGAGCCAGCTTACGGTGCGCTTACGGTGCGCTTACCGTACGCGTACGGTGGCGTGCGCGAGCGCGATTCTGATTGGCCCTTAGATCTTAGTAAACATTCGAATCGGTCGAAACCAGGAAGCGGCGGCCGCCATTTTCTCTCTCGCACTCTGACAGGGGGTTGAAAAACCAAGTTCAAAAACATGTAAAGGGGCTGTTTACACAGCTCCCAAGCCCCTAGCCATGTCGAGGGAGTCCCCAACGATCCCCCAAGTGAAAAAAGGCAATTTTAATTTTTTCGAAAATTTCGCCGATTACACTTACCGTACGCGTACGGTAAGAAATAATAAAAAAAAAAAAAAATATCCACATTCTCCCCACCCCGTGTGCAAAAGGTTCCCGAAGGGCACCTTTTGTGCATGGCTTAATAGAGCTAAACAAAACATATATTTTACCTGTCACAACGATGCTCATCATATGTCCTCCATGTGCGCACGGTGCGCGAAGCGCATCGTGCGCTCATGGCCCATCTAGCGTAACGTGGGCACGCGGTGCGCGAAGCGCACCGCGTGCTCACTGTGCGCGCACGGTGCGCGCACGGAACGAACTGCGTTAAGTGGGCGCGCACGCCACAAATGGCGTAAAGTAACTTAGCATTTAAAAAACCGTACAAATTCACTGAAAAAACCATAGGTTTCACACACGTTATAGTTAGGAATTAGCATTTAAAAAACCTTGCAAATTCACTGAAAAAACCATAGGTTTCACACATGTTATAGTTAGCTGGACATTTTACTGATAAAAAACCAATGAAATTCCCCCGTTATAGTTACTGTAGGCAACTATAACTCACGCGACCGTAATCCTCTGCTGATGACATATGTGTCTTTATGAAAAAAAAATATTTGTAATATATGTATAGCTAAAATTTAATGGAAGAAGACATGGGCAAATAAGTGTCTAAATACAGTATTAGCATCAGCAGAGGATTACGGTCGCGTGAGTTATAGTTGCCTACAGTAACTATAACGGGGGAATTTCATTGGTTTTTTATCAGTAAAATGTCCAGCTAACTATAACATGTGTGAAACCTATGGTTTTTTCAGTGAATATATATATATATATATATATATATTATCTACTGGCGGTTGCCAGTAGATAGTTATAGTTAGGACCGTGTTTCCATAGGAAATCCGCAACATTCTATTTGGAATAACTTTGGCGCCGGTTGACGAATCCTCGCGAAATTTTCAAAATAGGTGGGGCGCTCCGCTCCGCTCCTACCCTAAAAGTCTCGGGGGGGATTCGTCAAGCGGGGGCTGAGAAAAAAGGGGGGTCCCAAAACGCGTTTTTCCAATGCAATTTTCCATAGGGACCTTTAGTCCAAGGTACAGCCCGAACGGCTGAACAGAATTACTTGAAATTTGGCAGAGAGGTAGTCCTCAGGTCAGGGATGTGCCTTTTGCAGGTCTGGTGTCAATCTGTTCAGTAGTTCCTGAGAAAATCAAAAGTAAAATCATATATATATGTGGGCGGAGCCTAACCACACATCTCATCCTGAGATCTGATTGGCTGTCAGCACTTCATCCAAGAAGTGTTGGCAGCCATCTTGAGACCAATATACATGATAGCCCCTCATTAAAAAGCATTGCAGTTAATAGAAGGTTTTAAGACTTTAGTTACATTATAAATCATTTGTTGATGGTACCATACTCATTTTAGGAATTGTGGTATGTTCTAAGGTGATTTCACCATGTGAAAAAGCCTTCTGCTGGGATATCATGATTGAGAGAAAAATATTTTCTCATGCTTTTCCCACAGAGGTTTGGAAGGTGATCTATAAGCTAAACTGAGAGCTTATTTTCTGTAAATTCACATTATCTTTCTCAGTCATGTGAGAATGAAGTCTGACATTCTCAGTAAAACATGTACATCCAACAAGGGCAGAGACTGTCAGTTGATTCCTTTGAGTTCTACTGCAGCTTCCCAGAGTGTTCCAAAGAACAACTAGAGCGCTAACAGTCCTACTTATGATAAACGTATGGCACACCTGAAGCCATCTTGCTTGGATTAAAGTGGTAACTCTTAAAACATTTAATTTAAAAAGGAACAAAATGACGGGGTTCATTTTTCCATAAAAAGTATGATTAGTGCTGCAGAAAGAAAAATTAGGGCACATTTTGAGTGACTTCTCCAATCCTCTTCTATTTCATTAAAAAATTCTGACATGCAGACTGAAACATGCACTTTCAATACCAGCAGCAGTTTTCCCTGGTGAGCAGTAGCTTTACTACAGTGATCTATTGAGCAAAAAGAGTGCTAACATTCTGAATTTATGGCAAATGTGTGACACATCTGAATGCCTTCTTGATGGAATCAAAGTAAAAAACTGAAAGTATTTCCTACTGAGGAGACTGCAGTAAATGAGGAAATTAGGAAACTTCATAACAAATAAGTCTCCCAAGATGGCCACCAGAGACAAAAGAGCCCAAATGTAGCCCAAATATCACCCAGATGTAGCCCAAGTATAGCCCAATGACAGAATGTCCCAGAGTGTTCTTAAAAACAACTAGAGCGCTTACTGTCTTCATTATGACAAAAGTATGGCACACCTGAAGCCATCTTGATTGGAATAAACTGGTAACACTTAAAACATTTAATTTAAAAAGGAACACAATGAGGGGGTTCATTTTGCCATAGAAAGTATGATTAATGCTGAAGAAAAAAAACGAGGGCACATTTTGAGTGACTTCTCAAATCCTCTTCTATTTCATTAAAAAATTCTGACATGCAGACTGAAACATGCACTTTTAATACCAGGAGCAGACTTCCATGGTGAACAGTAGTTTTACTACAGTGATCTAATGAGCAACTAGAGTGCTAACATTCAGAATTTATGGCAAATGTGTGACATATCTGAATACCTTCATGATGGAATCAAAGTAAAAAACTGAAAGCATTTCCTACTGAGGAGACTGCAGTACATGAGGAAATTAGGAAACTTCATAAGAAATAAATCTCCCAAGATGGCCACCGGAGAAAAAAGAGCCCAAATGTAGCCCAAAATCACCCAGATGTAGCCCAAATATAGCCCAATGACAGAAGTGTGCAAAACACTTATTATTTTGTGTTTTTGCAGTGTTATATAGTGCAGACTTGTCAGGTATTGGAGTGCTTTACATGAGCATTGGTTACATCACACAAGAACAAATTCATTTTGGTTGTAGACATGGGGAGACTAAGTGATTTGACCAGAATCACAGAATGTCGAGCTAAAGCAGAAACTCCAACCTGGTTCCCCAGTTGCAAAGTCTGCAGTTCTGGAAGTAACACCACATCCTCTCCCCTAAGTGCAACATTTAAGAGCACTAACCATAATTTTGATGCCAATAAGACCCTCTCATATATGTAATTTCTAAAGGAAATGCTCTAGGTATTACAGTTTTGATTACATCAAGATGACGTCAGGCGTTCCATACTTTTGTAATAAATATAGAATGTTAGCAATCTAGTTGTTCATTAGGATACTGTTGAGAGGCAGAGGCCAGGGGCACGGACTCTGAAAATTGAAGGCAGGTAGGAGGGTGCAAAGGCAACAATTTAACCACACTGAGCAGGCAGGAAGGGCCGTGGCAGCACAACAGACTATGGAGGGCAGTGGAAAGGGGGGCAAGGGCAACAAACCAACAATACAGGACTTGCAAGAGAGGCTGTGGCAATGTAATAGACCATTGTGGGCAGAAGGAAGAGGCAATGGTAGTACAACCATACATGCCAACATACCCGATTGAGCCAGGAAATGTCCAATGTTTTTAAGCTCAAATGGGCTTTATTTGATCTGTCTCCTGTCTACAATCTTCTCTTTTTCAATGTAACTCAAAGGGGAAAATCAATACCCCAGTTTTTTTTCAAAATCTCCCTCTTACCAAGTTCAAAATGTTCGCAAGTATGGTACATTGGATCATGAAAGGAAATGGGGTAGGGACATGGACTTGGATAACAGAGGACAGGAGGGACATGGAGAGGTGCACCAAACTGACCCTGCAGGGCAGGCATCAGGGTTTGCAGCAGCACAATACACCACACAGGGCATGCGGGACAGGAGTGTAGCACAACAATCCATAGAAAGCAAGAGGGAGGGGACAGGACCATGCACATGGACAACAGAGAACAGAGGGGCAAGAGGCAATGGTAGCTAGCTGACCATAATGGACAGACAGGAGAGAAATCTGCAGCATAACAGACCATAAAGGGCAGGAGGGACGGATCAGGGGCATTACAATGGAACAGACAAGCCAGGAGGAAGGGAGTAGGGGTCTGCACATGTAAACAGAGGGCTGGGGGCAAGGGGGCAGGGCAGGAGCAGCAAGATAGCCATGGCGGTCAGGCAGGATGGGCACTAGAAGCAAGACACACCATGAAGAGCAACAGTAAGACTGTGATGGCATACACACAGACCATGGAGGGAAGGTGGGAGGGGTTCAGGGGCAGCTAACTGACCACACAGGGAAGGTGGGAGGGGCCATGGCAGCACAGAAGACCATGCATGGCAAGTGGGAGGGTTAGTGGCAGCACAATGGCTATGATGGGCAAGAAGGAGGGTGCAGGGGCATGCACAAAGGACGATGGAGGATAGAAGGGAGGGTCAGGACCTGTGCACAGACAAGACATTTCAGGGGAAGGGGCCTCACAACAGACCGCACGGGGCAGGCAGGAGGAGCAGTTGCAGCACAACAGACCAGGGAGGGCAGAAGGGTGTGGCAGTACAATGGACCATGTAGGACAGGAGGAAGAGGATAGGGGCATGGCATGTGGACAGGCAGGGTGGAGGTGGCAGGGACAGGTTACAGTCATCTGACAATGCTAGGCTGGTGGGAGTGGAGTGGCAGCTCAACAGAACACTCAGAGTAGATAGGAGTGGCAGGTCCATGGAACATGGTGGGCAAAAAGGATGGAGCAGGGGCATGCACAAAGACATCGGAGGGCAGGGGGAAGGAGAATAGGGGCAGCAAGCTAAGCACAGAGTTTAAGCAGGAGGTCAATGATGGGGCATAGAATTGGGCAATGGAGGGCTGGAGGAGTGGACTGGTACATCATACTAAATTGAGGGCAGTGGCAGCACATCAGACCATGCATGGCAGGAGGGAGGAGGCTAGTCCATGGATTCACACAACAGAGGATAGGGAGGAGGGGGATGGGGCAGCAAGCTAACTGTTCAGAGAAGGCGGGTATTAGGAACTTTATTGTTTTTAAAACGTGTGTCTGTGCGAACTACTTAAAATATGAACAAGTATGCAGCATAATCTCACTTATATTCAGGAAGAACAGGACGTTTGTGACTGTGACTCCGGGCTCACTTGGCAGAAACACCCCCTGACCCTCCACCCCCTATCGCAAAATGTAATGCCCGTGAAAAGGGTAGGTGAACACAGTGTTATATAGAACATAGTCCTGATAGCACGATTGAAAATGAAAACTAGATATAGTGTATGGTATAAACTATGCACCAAAAAGTGTGATATAAGATGAACCGGGCGTGAAATATAATATGCAATACATTGTGCGCAATGACAGATTTATTGGAGAGCGCGAGATAGCACAGGCACTAGCGTGTGCTATGCGATATGCGCCTTGGAGTGTAATATGCACAGGGCAGTGTTGTGTAACCTAACTAGTCTCTAAAGTTGTAATATAAAATATGTGCTGGGGAGTGTAACATTGCATATGCACTGTGAGAAAGATATGGATCCCAGATTGTAATATGTATGGCATAGCACTGTGCGTTATAACATAGGCATCGAGGAAGGCACGTTAGATGGGGCAATATAACCCGTGCGAAGACAAGTGTTGCATGACATATTCACGGGCTGGTGTTACAGTGCACATGGGCTAGAGAGTGTCATAGCATATGCACTAGCTAGTGGAATACAACACAGAGGTGTGTGGCACTCAGCAGGCAATGGTGGGTGTAACACAGCATAGGGCTCTGCCAGGAGCGCGCTGTGACTCTCAAGTGATGTTCGTCCCCTTTCCAGAGAGTAAAATAAAAAGTATTACACATCCGGCAGTGGATGTGTGTTTTATTAACCGTGAGGGGGGTTTCTTGCATAGTTTTGGTTGAATTTTTGTCGAATCCCCTTTGAATGGCTTGGTGTGCATGTGGATTAAATGTGCCCGTCAATAGCTACCCATGTTTGTATAAATAAACGACAAGGGTGTCTACCGGGATTAGGCACGGTAGGGCATCAGACATGTCAGAGCTTCACTAGTGGTGTAAATACATTCCACGTGGATTCATTGTATGCATAGTCGCCTTTTAATGAATATCACGCAAATCGTCATGGTGATAGGTACGTACGGTTTGTCCAGCATGTCCTAGGTGTGTCTATAAATATATATTTTTTAAAAATAATAAAAAACAGTGGCCGGCCCTGGGGAGTGGGGACAAAAAAATATAATTAGGAGACAGGCCCTGGGGGATGGGGTCATCAGGGCCAATAAATTAGAATAAGAAGGGGAACCACACAGCCCCCCTTCTTAAAAAATTAAAATAAATAAAAGACTGGCATTGTGCCGGAGGCCACGCCCCCTCCTTGCAGCACTCTGCAAACGCGCCCCATGGCGAGTTGTAAGTTGGGGAATTAATTCCTCTTCAATACTGAGGGTCCCTGAGGGCCAACTAGCCCAACAAGCATCTCCAGTATGCGTCAGGGAGCTGCGCTGCAGACAGGTGTTCTGAGGCCAAGCCCCTTTTTACACCTCTCTGCAACGCAGCTCTGTGGCGCTTACTGGAGGTACCTAGTGGTCTAGTTTGACCCTAGGGACCCTTAGGATTCAAGGGGACTTAATCTCCCAACTTAGAACAGCCACAGGGCGCGTTTACAACATGCACTATGGCACGTTTTAAATTGGGGATATAATTTTCCTTCAATACTGAGGGCCCCTGGGGCTAACTCGCCCACCAAGTGCTTCCAGTAAGCGCCACTGAGCTGCATTGCAGAGAGGTGGTCCAGGCCGTGCCACTTTTTACACCTCTCTGCAACGCAGCTCTGTGGCACTTACTGGAGGTACCTAGTGGGCTAGTTGGACCCTAGGGACCCTCAGGATTCAAATGAACTCAATCTCCCAACTAAAAACGGACTCAGGGCGTGTTTACACAGTGGTGAAGGGAGGGGACGGGGCCTGAGTTAATGTGTGCAAAAACGCCCTGTGGCCTGTTTTAAGAGGTAGTTTTAATCCCCCTGCCCTATTATATACTAGGGGCTTACAGAGGAGGTCATGCTAATCACAAGGGGACCCCAACGCATAATGTTCCCTAGTGTATGTAGGTGTTTTCACTGTATTCTAAGTGTCTTTTAACATAGCACTGGCTCTAGGACTGGTTAGTCAGACTCAGTTACCACCAGTATCCGTCTGAAAAAGTTGAGGGTACAGGATGATTTTGCAACAAGGCTTCTTTCTGCTCTTCTTTTTGTTCTTTCTGCACGTTATCCTTCTTCCTGCACTTTTCTTCGTCTTTGAGGACTTCTGTTGCTTCTTTCTGCACTTCTTTTTTTTCTTTCTGTGCATGTTTTCTTCTTTCTTCACATGTCCTATCTCTGTAGGCATAGTTAGAAATTAGCATTTAAAAAACCTTTGAAATTCACAGAAAAAACCATAGGTTTCAGGCACGTTATAGTTAGGAATTAGCATCTAAAAAACCTCAGAAATTCACTGAAAAAACCATAGGTTTCAGGGGTGTTATAGTTAGCTGGACTTTTCACTTGTACAAAACCATTGAAATTCCCCCGTTATAGTTAGTTCAGCTAACTATAACTTGCGCGCCCGCAATGCACTGCTGATGACATCACATATTACATCACTCATGACATGGTCAGTGACATCACTCATGACATCACTGATGACATCTCAAATGACATCACTGATGACATCACTGATGACATCATCCTTGTGATAGAGTGGCAGACCTCCTCTCACCCTAATATAACCTTTGATACACACATTCAAAAATTGAGACTAAACTTTTCAAAACAATGGACATACCAATACCAGTTACAACAACCTCTTCAGTAATTCTAAGATCCACATACACATCCACTAATTCACCAACAGTCCTATACAGTCACTCATACATGTACTCACTCATCATATGTACTCATACACCTATACATCCTGTTACACAATGCCACTCATCCATAGAGTTACTCACACACATAGTCACTCATGCTAATAAAGAATCAAACATACATTTACTTGCATATACAGTTATACACACACCACCACACTTACTTCTTACACATACTTAGTCTTTTAAACAATCACTTATAGAAACACATACTTATTCATACAGGAATTCTTTCAATCTCTCACTCTCACATATACTCACTTATATACACCAATAGTCACATATACTAGTTTAAAACATATGTAGTTACTCATAAAGACACTATTGAGACAGTCATTCACTCACTAACACACCCATACACACACTCATCCACCCATACAGTCCTGCACACATGCTGTCTTCAACACATACAAAGAGTGAGTCACTCATTCATGCACCTATGCACTACGTAATACCCCCCACCGAACCATGCAGACACTCAGACTGATACTCAAAAAAACAACTAATAACCTATATAGACACCCATGTAGCTACTCACCAACCCATGCAGCCACTTATACACAAACTGAGAGACTGATACAGATATTTACATATTTAAACATTACTCACTAAGCCATGTATTCACTAAGATACACTTAATCAGTCAGTTATACAATCAATTTTTCAAAAACAAATCATCCATTTAGACACTTATATACCCATTTATTCTTCCATCGACCTTGAGAAATACATGTGTAAAACATATAAAGGGGGCAGAGTTGAAATACTCTGACCCTCTAGAGGTGCTTAGGGGGTCCCAGAAGGACCCCCTTTTTTTTTTTTTAAAAAAAAGGTGAAATGCACGCACGGTGCGCGCATCCTACCGCGTTGGGTGCGCGGATCCACGGATTTTTTTTTTTCAAAAAGACAAGAAATCATTGGTTGTATGACTACTTTGTACACTGAAAGGTACGGTGTATATTTCTGTTTTTTAAAGGTATGATTCTTATTGGTTAACAAGAACAGATTGTAAGGAACATTATATATGATAAGCTGATATGTTGAAAAGTGAAGCACACTTCCTCTCTTGTTTAGCAACATTGTGTGCTGAACTTCTGACCTGTGTGCTCAGTGCAGTGTTCCATGACCTGTTTCTATGGTAACAGGCAGAAGGCAGATTGGGGGAAGGGTTGAAATGCATTTCAGTTGGAAAGGGTTGAAATGTTTAACCAATAGAAATGTGTGTTTGCTTTTGAGTTTATGTGTGAAGGATTGTGATTTGATGTTTACATGTATATGTGTGGAAAATGAAAGGGAAACTTTTCAATTCTTTGTTTTTGCTGACAGGTGCACAGTGCAGAGATTCTGTAAAAGAAAATATGGTGAGTGACTGATATACTTCTTAATCTACAAAACAACTTGAAAGATGAGTTATTTAATTGTGAGGGGATGTATGTAGACTATTTTGATTTTAATCAGACTAATGTTTTTCTCCTGCTAAAGTGTAGGGAGTACTTTTTTTTCTCTACAATCTTATTGACAGAGTGTGTGCATGTAGAAACCATTCTGTGATAAGCATTTGTGTTTTTCATGTGTTTGCAGACAGATTACTGTGCAGTTTTTCAATTTTGGTAGAATTAGAAACCAGTCATTGTTTATGAATTTGTGAAATGAGTTATGTTATGTTTCTATACTAAAATGTAGTACTTCTTCTAGATGAAGAAATGTGTTTTGGTATAGTGCAAGGGATAGTGTTGTTTGTCTAGAATCACACAGTGAGTATGTGTGCATTTGGGAACCACTGTGAGAGAAGCATTTGGTAACATTGTGTATTTGCTGACAGATAAATGTTTTAAAATCTGTCTTTTTGTCAAGTTTTAGTAGCATTAGAAGGCAGTTTTTGCTTATGCTTTGATTAAATCAGTCAGGCTTTGACACAAAAGTGCAGTCCTGAAATATGTAGATTGTGTGCAGTTCCCTTACCACTTGCACTGTAGTGAATAAGTTTTGGTAAACTCCTAGGGATAGTGGTGCTTGTCTAGAATCACACTGTGAGTTAGTGTGTATTTGGGATCACTGTTAGAGAAGCATTTGGTAACATCGTGTATTTTCTGACAGATAACTTTTTGAAAACCTGTCATGTTGGCAAGTTTTAGTAGAATTAGAAGCCAGTTTTTGCTTATGCTTTTATTAAATGAGTCAAGCTTTGACAGAAAAGTGCAGTCCTGAAATATGTAGATTGTGTGCAGTTCCCTTATCAGTTCCACAGTAGTGAATGGTTTTTGGTAAAGTCCTAGGGATAGTGGTGCTTGTCTAGAATAACACTGTGAGTTAGTGTGTATTTGGGATCACTGTGAGAGAAGCATTTGGTAACATCATGTATTTGCTGACAGATAACTGTTTTAAAACCTGTCATGTTGTCAAGTTTTAGTAGGATTAGAAGCTAGTCTTTGCTTATGCGTTGATTAAATGAGTTAGACTTTGACACAAAAGTGCAGTCCTGAAATATGTAGATTGTGTGCAGTACCATTAACTCTTCTAGACTAGTGAATGAGTTTTGGTAAACTGCTAGGGATAGTGTTGCTTGTCTGAAATCACACTGTGAGTCTGTGTACATTTGGGTAAGGATTGTGAGAGAAGCATTTGGTAACATAGTGTATTTGATGACAGATAACTGTTTTAAAATCGGTCATGTTGTCAAGTTTTAGTAGCTTTAGAAGCTATTCTTTGCTAATGCATTGATAAAATGAGTCAGGGTTTGACACTAAAGTGCAGTACCATGTACTATTCTAGTCACTGTGCCAGAACTGAAAATGTAAAAGTTTTACCCAGGCACTAACCTAGTAGTAGTCTGATGATTTAGTCAGTTTGCAAGTCCTCATGTTGTGAACCATACATTATCACATAGATTGTTTCAAATGTCTATGCAGTATGCATGCAGTCTTCTAACATACTATACACTTGTCTTTCACATTTTCAATTCGCTAGTCAGTATCCATACACTTCCAGGAAACACCCTGTAACTCCCTTTGCAGTCCTCTAGTGACCCATTCAGCATCATGTACTAAGCCATTCACTGTGCGAAAACTCAAACACTTATAAATTCACCAAGATACTATCTTTGCAGTACTCTAATCATTCAGTCAGTGCCTAAGTATTCATGCACTGAGCCAGGCGTTAGCACATAGACTGCTTCAAACCCCTATCCACTATGTATGCAGTCTTCTAACCACCTAGATACTTGTCTTTCACATTTTCAATTCCCTAGTCAGTATCCGTACAATCCAGCAAACATCCTGTCACTGCCTTTGCACTCCTCTAGTGACCCATTCAGTACCAAGTACTAATCCATTCCCTGTCCGAAAAGCCTACCACTTATAAATTCACCTAGGCACTCTCCTTGCTGTACTCTAATCATTCAGTCAGTACCCAAGTAGTCATGCAGTGAGCCAGGTGTAATAATAATATGATTCCTTCCAAGATAGATGATGGAAAGATTTATTCAGTTGTACAGATCCAGCATTAACGGTCAAGCCAGCAGCTCAGCTCCTGAAGTAATGACCACATCACCCCCAACATTCCATGACATACCATGGTTCTTTCAGCAACATTCCTGACCAGATTACAACACCAGGCCTTACCACATGGACTGCTTTAAATGCCTATTCACTATGCATGCAGGCCTCTAATAACCTACACAGTTGTGTTTCACACCTTCAATTCCCTAGTTAGTATTCATACACTTCTAGCAAACACCCTGTCACTCACCCAGTGTGTCTCCTTATAGTACTGTAATCATTTAGTCAGTTAGCATGTAGTGTTTTAGTGAGGTAGGCTTTAGGGCATGAGCTGCTTCAAAGTAGTATGCACTATGAATGTAGTGTTTTAACCATCGTCACACTTGTGGTTCAGGGCTATAGTTTCTTTGTCAGTTTTTATATAAAATATGTTTGTACAGTAATGGAATAGTATAAATTTGAAAGTTATTAATATACATGTATTTGTGATTCTTTTTTACAGATACAGAACAGGAGTGTTTCTCATCTGTTTGCACTTTTCTCGTGCAAGATTGTTTGGATGAAGGGTCCTTAGGTGTTTCATCATACTTGCCGTGCCGCACGAGTGTTTTTTGTTAGGATCCCCTCGTAACAGAACTCTTTTGCAAATCTTGCGCGTGACAAAGGTGGCATGGGTCTTTGCTTGCCCCTCGAGAAAAGTAGAAAATTTCCACATCACTGAAGGAAAACGTTGCGGGAGTCGTGAGTTCTCCAAAAATTCATCCTTAAATTCGGTGAATATTTTAAAGCGACAACATTTACAGTTTTTGTAAGTTAAACTTATAAAATTTTGTTAGCTGTAAGCATTTTATATATCTGTGATTTGTATCTTGTGGTATTTTGTTGAGAATAGCATGTTGTTTTTTTTTATAACAATCTTTGTGATTGTTTTTTTTTTTTGCCCGCTGTTAAGTGATGAGTACAATTGAAATCACTACTTTTAGTGAAATATAATATATTCTGAGAACAGCAAAAAAGGCAAAAAAATTACTTTGTGGAAAGTATGCTGTGTTGTAAAAAATGTATTATTACATGTTATGATTTTTTTTTCCTTTTCTTTCACAGATCCAAATTTTAAAATAAGCAATTTTTAAAAACTTAGATTGGAATGAAAATGTGAAAAAAATGTGTACCATTTTTTATTCCTATTACTGTGAAGGTAAGTTTAACTAAGTCTCAATATGCAGAATGAGGAGGTCTGCAAGAAGCTACAAAGTGGAAACATGTTTCTAAAAACACTGTGATTATACCTATGTAGTTTTGAAATCTGACCATAATCAGATATCATGTGACCTGCAAAAAAAGAGATTTGAGGGGTTCATAATATTTCCTATTTTAGCTATTGAAGGACCGCAATTATTTCAATTATTCTTCTTTGAACATCTTTGTAGACAAAACTCTGTGCTTACCTTTTATCATTCGCAAGGAATTTTAAAAACGGAAATATGTCACTTTTTGTCATATAGTTATTGTGTAAGATACTCTTTCATATTTACAAAGAGGGGAAAAGGCACTCTGTGCACTTATTATACTCCATGCAAATACAACCTCATCATGCAGACCACTTTGTTTTGAAAGGGTGTTCTATAATTGTTGTTGTGCATGATTGCACTGAATACTCATAGAACAAGACACATGTCTAGATTTATCATAAATCATAAATCTCGATATGTGTGTGAATGGTGCACCATTCTAAAAGTGGTGTAGGAAAGCACAATAAAGAGAATTGTTTTCATTTCTCCACATTTTTATATCTTCAATGCATGCTGAAATGTTCAGCATATATTGAAGGAGAAAAATGCATTTTCTCATTGTTTTTGTGCAGGAAGGTGTGTCTTCCTGCAGAAAAACAAACAGCACATGACACAGATATCCTTGCACTATGGTGCAAGGGTGCCTGTGTCACCACATGGCTGCAGTTTAAGCAGCCGTGCAGACAGAAGCATAGATTTGCAACATATTTATGTACATATGTTGCATCCCTGTGCTTCGGAAATACTACAGCACACTGCAGTTAAAGAGGTTACTGTGTGATGCTGCAGCACTTCCTCATACTTCTGCACTTATACATTCACCATACGCTACTAATGCATTCATTCAGTCAATTACGTACTACACATACATTCATCTAAGCTGACACTAAAAAAGAAATTTAGCTCTTTTTTTTAAACCAGGAAAGTTAGTTCTTACAAGAACTTTTTTTTTTCTTCTTTCTTCTTTTATAATTTATTTTCGGTTTTCTGATTTTTTTTTTAATTGTTTTGGTTTTTCTGCAAAAAAACAAACAAAAAAAAAACAGGAGAACTCAAACAATGAACTTCAGGGAACAATAAAAAAAAAAAAAAAAAAAAAACCTAGCAAATGTGACTTTCTTGGCGGCGGCAGATCATATCGATCGACTGCTCACCATAGCACAAAGTCGCATTGCACTTAGTGCAGAGCACTTTTAAAAATTGAAATTGAGGACGGATGTCCAAGGTTTGGGCTGATGGATGCACTCTTGATGTGCTCGGCTGCGATGAGGTGGATGGCGCAGGAGCAGGAGTGTTTCTCATCCGTCGGCACTCTTCTCGTGCAAGATTGTTCGGATGAAGGGTCCTCATGTGCTTCATCATACTTGCCGTGCCGCAAGAGTATTTCTTGTTAGGATCCCCTCGCAACAGGACTCTTTTGCAAATCTTACACGTGACCAAGGTGGCATTGGTCTTATTCTGCCCCTCGGGAAAAGTAAAAAATTTCCACACCACTGAAGAAAAACGTTTTTTGGGTGGTGCCTCCGCCAAAAATTCATCCTCAGAAGTATGAGGTGATGCAGGTGATGCCTGCTGCCCTGAGTCCATTTTTGGTTGAAAAAAGTTAAAGCTAAGTGTAAACTTAGTCTAAAAAATCTTCTTCTCTCCAAAGAGATGGTGCTCTAAAGAAGGTCAAAGAAGAATGATTGAAATGGGTGGGGTCTTTCAATAGTAGAAGAGGAAGTGTAATGAACCAATCAAATCTCTTTTTTTGCAGGTCACATGGGATCCGCACACCCTGCGCGTACGCAGCACGCACCCAGCGCCCATCCGTGAAATTGAATAAATTTTTTTTTATAGAATTAGATGTAAAAATATTTTAGTTTTAAGACTAGTTTAGAGTTTGTCTTCAATTAATATTCACATGAAATACATACATATGTTTTTTTAAATGTTAAATACTTCGCGGGATCCTTGCACCTACCGCGTCGTAGACGCAGATGACGCATCACGGAAGCGTGGAAACGTCGCGTTACATACATCGTACGTGTCGCATATAGGCTGGGAGTCGCGTACCGGTCGCATTGCGATCGCGCACTAAACAAGTACCCAACGCATACCATGCGCGGATGCTATCGCGTAGGGATCGGGAACGGTGCGCTTAGGGTGCGCGGATCCAAAAACATTGAAAAAAATATATAAAATAAAGTTTTGCACAGATAGTTAAAAAAATATTTTGAAAAATATAAAAAAATATGTTTGAAAAACCCATTAAGTTCAAATAATATTTTTTAATTTTTAAAAGAATTAATTGAAAAAATAAGTTTAAAAAATGGTGATAAAAAAGTATTTTAAAACAAATGTAATTAATAAATTGACACACTCAATTTGAAAAATATACAAATCCAATCAAAATCGTTAAACATGATAGGAATAGCTATAGATGGGGGAGGCAAGGCAGTAATAATGATAAGTGTTACAGATGTGTTGAATCATGTGAGAATATCGGACACGTATTATTTTTCTGCCCAATGTATGTGGCACCTCGTAAAAGATGGATACAACCCATCTGCAAGTTTTTGGGTACTAGAAGATATGCTACTGCTCTTCGTATTCTGTGCACTGATTCTACTCCCCCAATATGTATAGCAGTGGCTAAATTCCTAGGGTGGGCCTGGTGTATAAGAACCAAAGCCCTGAGGCAAATAGCCAACTCCTCTCCTTTGACTTAACACTTAATCGCATACCCTCTATGGAGAATCTACCTGTTGTCGACAAACAGAGTATTGGGATGTGAAAGCTATGCTTAGCTATCTTTTGTACATTATAAGCTGACATGTATAGTCTTTTAAATCTAATTTTTACCACAAGCTCGTCGGCCATTATAAATTTAATTGTAATTTTATCCTTTTAGGTAATTTATATGTATTTATATGTAATGTTTGTATGTGCTTTTATGACTTAATTGCCGAATAAAGCTAATTGAATTGATAGGAATAGCTGTACCATCCTCTGCTGATGACGTCAGATATTACATCACTGTATTTAGACACTTATTTACCCATGTCTTCTTCCATTAATCTTTAGCTATACATATATTACAAATATTTATTTTTCATAAAGACACATATGTCATCAGTGATGTAATATCTGACGTCATCAGCAGAGGATTGCGGTCGCGTGAGTTATAGTTGCCTGCACTAACTATAACGGGGGAATTTCATTGGTTTTTTACGAGTGAAATGTCCAGCTAACTATAACATGTGTGAAACCTATGGTTTTTTAAGTGAATTTGCAAGGTTTTTTAAATGCTAATTCGTAACTATAACATGTGTGAAAACCTATGGTTTTTTCAGTGCATTTGTACGTTTTTTTAAATGCTAAGTTATGTATTTATTAATTGTTTTTTTTTTCAGGTTTTTCACCGTGCACGCACCGTGCGTGCGCTGTGGGCGCACGGTGCGCTTCGCGCACCGAGGAACCACGGTCCGCCGTGCGCACACCGTGCGCGCACCTCGCGAATTAAAAAAAAAAAAAAATACATTTCGCCCTTGGGGGTCCTTCTGTGACCCCCTGACCAAGGCTAGGGGGTCAGGAACTGGCCACTCTGCCCCCTTTTCACGTTCTCCACCTTTTTTTTTTTTTTCACCCCCTCAGACTGCGAGAGACAAAATGGCGGCCGACACTTCCTGGTTTCGACCGATTCGAATGTTTACCGACATCTAACAACCAATCAGAATTGCGCTCGCGCACGGCAGGGTGCGTGCACCGTGCGCGCACGGTGCGCGCGTATAGATATTGATATGCTTTTAAATGCTATTTTCTCAGGAAACACTGAACAGATTTACACCAGACCTGCAAAAGGCCCTTCCTTGATCTTATGGCTACCTCTCTGCCAAATTTCACGTAATTCTGTTCAGCCGTTCGGGCTGTAGCTGCGACTAAATGTCCTATGGAAAAATGCATGGGGAAAACGCGTTTTGGGACCCCCCCTTTTTCTTGGCCCCCGCTTGACGAATCACCCCGAGACTTTCAGGGTAGGAACTGAACGGAGCGCCCCATTAGTTTTGAAAATTTCGCGAGGATTCGTCAACCGGCGCCAAAGTTATTCAAAATAGAATTTTGAGATTTCCTATGGAAACTAGGTTGTAACTATAACTATCTACTGGCGACCGCCAGTAGATTATATATATATATATATATATATTTTTATATATATATATATATATATATATATATATATATATATATATATATATATATATATATATATATATATATATATATATATTTATATATGTATATATATATCACCTACTGATGATAGCCAGTAGTTAGGTATAGTTAAGACCAAAGTTTCCATAGGAAAGCTTTTTTTGTTTTGCCAATAACTTTGACGCAACTTATCAAATCTTCACACATGTTTAATAAAGTCCCCTTTGTGGTTCAGCTGCTGTGCTGAAAGTTTTGGGGTGATCCGTGAGGCGGGGGCCGAGTTAAAAGGGAGGTCCCAATGCGCATTTTCCCTATGTTATGTCTATTGGGGTTTTTCATTTTTGGACACGACTACAGCTTGAACCACTGAACGGAATTACACCAATTTTGTCAAAATGCTATATGTTGGTCCAGAAAGTGTGCTTTTTGTGATTTGATGTAAATTCAGTAATTTCAGAGCTATTTAAGTTTAAAACATATTGATATCTGGGTACCCAAGTCTTTGCAGTGAACTCTCGGATCCAACTGAAATTTGATGGGTTGCCAACACTTCAGCCAGGAAGTGTTGGCAGCCATCTTGGGACTGGGTTTGAAGCCGAGTACCACAAAAAAGTAAAAAAGAAAGAAAAGTGAGCAGGGTAGAAATACCCTGAACCCCCCCAGATATGGTGGGTGGTCCCACAGAGACGCCGCGGGGGGTTAAAGGCATTTCTTTTTTTTTGCCACGAATTAGCGGATGAGCCAAATGCTGGAGGCAGTGTTTTATAAAAGTGTTGGGGTGCCTATAAGGAAAGTGATGCAGAGGGGCTGCATGGCCCCACAATAGCCCCGTGGACTGCCGCCTCCCCAGGGCTAATGTAATGGGGAGCCTCATGGCCCCCGTGATGAGGCCCCCTGCCCCAGGGACTACCACCTCCCTGGGGCCTTTTAATTTTGACGTGGGTCCCATGCTCCCCATGCTAGTGGAGTCAAGCTAGCCTGGCTGATGAGGGTGATACCCAAAACAGGTCCCAAGATGCTTGTTTCCGGTCCACAGGGGACCTGGCCTGGCAGTTCAGGCTGGGCTGTTCCCATGGGGCCAGGGTCAAGACTGTATTGTGTTTGACTGGGTCTATACTGGAATGGCATGTTGTGCAAAAAAATGTAGATTTAGGCCCAGATCTCTGTACTGGGGGTGAATGTTTAACATTGCTCAGCATTCCGTCCATCAATTGTTCTTTTTGCATTTGTTGCCCTAAGTGGGAAGGGTATGGTCTGACGTGGGTCCCATGCTCACCATGCCACTTGAGTCAAGCTAGTCTGGTTGATAAGGGGAGGCACCCTGAAACCAGTCCCAGGATGCTTGTTCCGGTCAATGGAGGACTTGGCATGGCAGTTCGGTCTGGACTGCTCCAATGGGAAGCAGTGTCAGCACTGATTTGCATATGGCTGAGTCTAAACTGGAATGGTATGGTGTGCAAAACAAATGATGGATTTAGGCCCAGATCTCTAAACCGGGAGTGAATGTTTTACATTGTTTAGCATTCTGTCCATCAATTGTTCTTTTTGCAACCTTGGGAGGGAGCGTGCACGGGCCCCCTCATCAGAGTTCCAAGGGCATGGGGATCCCAATTCCCGGTCACGGATTTCACACATGGGGGCTTAGGGCCTCCAACTTTGGACCCACAAAACTGTATTGAATGCTGGGTGTGCCATTGTGCACCCCAAGGATTGACTAAAAAGCCGGGGAGTGCCAAATCTGGATCCTAACAAGCAAGAGGAGGAAGGGGGAGTACCACATCACTTCCACCATCTGTGGTGGGCCTGCCCTTCTCCCCCTAGCCATGTTGGGGGAAGTGGGCGGCTGTCACATGAGGCTGCACCCAGCTCGCAGGAGCGGGCGGGGAAGGAGAAACTGCTGGCTCCTAAAGCCACACAGAGGAGTGTGGGCATTGTGGGGAGCCAGCTGGGTCAGCCAGGTGTAGGCTTCCTGTTCTGCCCCTAAGGAGGCATGTGGGGGTCCCCAGTCGGGACCAGGCACCCCTAGAAAAAGTCAAACTTATCATGCCACACAAGGCCACCTTGCGTGGCCCTGCATGGCTTGATAAATCTGGAGTAACACAAGGACAAGTAAATCACTGCCTTGTGTTACTCTGCCCCAGGGAGGCATTCCATGGGTGAATCGTGAGTATTGCCACACATCCACCCATGGAGTTTGGCACATTCCCAGATTTACCATTAGCGGTAGACCAGGAAATGCGTAAAAATGCTATGCCTCAGGAGAAATAACTTTATTTCCTCTTTGTGTTTTCCTCTTTCTACATGTGTTGCACTCAGCAGCACATGTAGAAAGAGGAAAATGCCTCCGAGGATTGTTTTTGTGCAGGAAGGTGCCCCTTCCTGCAGAAAAACAATCCTTGCACCATGGTGCAAGAGTGCCTGCATTGGCACTAGTCAACCACAGGTACATCAGTGCAGGAGAAGGGCAGTAATGCTCCATATGATGTTACATACAGGGCATTCCTGCCCTTTCCCTTTCTCGGAGCCCAGTTCATCTGTGTTGTTCTGCGTGAAAGTATGATAAATATCCTGCGGGTCGGGGCCAGCATTAACGCTGGTGGTGCTCAGTGCAATAATGTTTGTTTGCCCCCAATGACCACCTTCTCCACAGACTCCCTCACTACCACCCTCCAATAGTTCCTTCATCTCTCCAAAGCCCCTCCATCACATGATAAGAATGTATTTCTGCCCAAACCAGGGTTATAACTTAGTCAATGAGATTGGGGGCATGTGAGCTTTGGATTTCCCAACACTCATGTTGTGATACATTGTTGAAACACATTATATGAGAAGCAGAACATGAGGAGGGGATCAAGAGGTAGTGGAAAGAGAGAAGAGGGTAGATTGTTAGGGGCACTTAAACTAGAACATTTTTCAAACTAATCAACATATTTTAAGGTCTTCAAAACAGAGATGAGAAAGAGTGTGTGTGTGTGTGTGTGTGTGTGTGTGGGTGGGTGTGTGTGTGTGAGTGTTCATGATTTTGTCAGTGTGGGCATGTAAAGATCCCAGGTAAAATCTGACAGATACTTCATCATACCAGACTTAAAGCCTATATCCAGCTATTTATACCAGAATAATTATGAATAATTGTTTAGGGGTTGTAACACCCCATACACCCCTCCAAAGCTACTCGCCTGACCCAAATGAACCCTTTTTGCCGACTTCCAAAACTTACGTTAGGGTTAGCCACAATCCCGTTGCCATTTCCACATGAAACTGAGGTATGTATTATTATAGAAAACAAAGAAAACATAGAGACTGGGGCTGGAAAAAACAGTACACAAAATATGGACGTACTAATGTGAATCCAATCCAAAATAGAAACTCTAAAATAATGCAGACCAGCTTCAAATACTCTTACAATAAGAGTGGTCACTCCCAAACAGAGTTTAAACAAGTAAAATGCAGCATGTAGGTTGATGTTACACATTTCTTTACTTCACAAATTTCGACTAGAAAACATGGCTGAATTTGTGTGAAGAAAATAGCCCTCATCTAAAGTTTTGCCCCTTGGATTGGGGAGGAGGAGACATAATTCATCACCACATACTTCTCCATTTTGAGGTGTGCGACTCAGAATGATGAGATAATATAATTCAAGGGACTAACTGGCAAATACTGCAGCAGGCGAAATTTACCAGCTGTATAAGTATTTACCAAGTGCAGTATTACCT
The DNA here is from genome assembly GCF_964204655.1 of Triturus cristatus. Classification (NCBI taxonomy): domain Eukaryota; kingdom Metazoa; phylum Chordata; class Amphibia; order Caudata; family Salamandridae; genus Triturus; species Triturus cristatus. The sequence continues at coordinate 1,530,574,052 of NC_140590.1, read as the reverse complement.
CCTTAAATACTGGGGGCATGGTTACCATAGCGTTTTATTGGCCTTGTGCCACGCAAGGGGGCGGAAAGGCGATGCAACACTAAAGTCAAATTTATCAAGCCACGCAAGGCCACCTTGATAATGAAAGACTGGGGATAGTTGTGTGTGCTATATACAGAAACCGTTCAAAGTTGTGGACTGAGAATCTCTGGGTCCCAATTTTGAGAAAAGCCAGGTCTTTGTTGCTTATCTGAATTCTACATAACTTTTGATGATCATTATTCTCTTTAGAAACCGATACCCCAGCTTGCATTATTTAATGAGAACGATATTCAAATGATGCATGTTTTTTTAAACTGGGGAGTAATCAAGAGTGGAAGATTCTTGATATGAGGTTTCTTTTTTGTTTGTTCAATCTAAGTCTAGCTATCAAGAAGGTTCATCATTTCCCACTGAATAGAGCACTGCTGTACATTTCAGATATCGCTGAAGGAGATTCTTCTTCTGACTAATAACTAGTGTAAAGGTTTGAGTGCAAGGAGAATTCCAGCAGCCAGGACTGCTGTCCCATTTCCAGAGGCCAGGTCTGCAGGATTTTTCAGGGTTTACAGGTGGGCATTTCAGTATTGGAGGAGTTGTGCTTGATAGGAAATGTAGTTTGTGGAAGTTTCATTTCCAGATGCCAGATTATAGGGGTAAGATATTGTCTGAATCCATAGGTGAGTATTTCAGTTTTGAAGTAGTTAAGTTGAAGATGATTCTTTCGCATCCATTGTTCTCCTGCTAGTACCGATTAAACAAGTCCATATAGTTTTACCTCTGAAGGTGTTTCCGGCATTGGAATGATCTGAGTGGCATCAGCATAGTTATAGCAAGTGAGCTTGAAGGAGTCAATAAGATTGGAAAGAGGGGATAGGCACACACTGAGTAGGAAGGGCCAATTGTTGAGCCCTAGGTGACTCTGAACAACAGGAGAAATGTGAAACATTTATGTATTGTTAAGATAAATTAGTATTCAGTTAGATACTGTACAATGGACCCCCATGTCACATAATCTACAGTGTCAAAATCTGATCCTAAATTAGGATCCACAGAGGTCTTGAAGTCATTTCAGATGGAGATTAGTGCAGATTCTGTGCTTCTTCCTGGTCTGAACCATTTCTTGTCAGTAGTTTGTTTTACTGGATGAAGCTTAAGAATTTAGAGAAACTTGCCTTATCAGAGAATTTACCCAGGAACGGCCCATTAGTTACCAGTAACTATAGTTGTCATATCCCACTTATGAAAATCTTGTGTTTGTATGATGTATTTCATGTAAGATGTTTTCAGGTCAACTGGGAGCTCTCCGGTTAATAAGGAAGAGTTGAAGACCACTCTTGCTGATACAGCAGCAGAGAATTCTAGAAAGATGCCTTTGAAAATGTTTGGGGTAAGGGTCTGCTGAGAGCCTGTCATATTTAGATCTTTGGCCTCTTCTTTTCTGTTAGCGATTTGAAGTCCTTGGGTTTAGGTTGTGTGGTAGAGGAGGTCCAATTTGATGAGATTGGCAGTGGGAGGCTCTTGTTTGATTTTGAGAAGAAGTGAGATCTAGTGTTATCAACGTTTTCAATGAAGTGTTTTGTTAAGGCATTGCAGAGTTCCTCTGAGTGTTTTACACTTACCTGACTACAGGTCAGATTATGGAATTCACCAACTATTTCAAAGAGCTCTTTGGAAGGGCATGTAGCATCAGAGATGTTTTGAGAATAATAAGATCTCTAACCTTTCTTGATGGGAAAATTATTTTCTGCCTCTGAACTAGCTATTTAACATTGTGGTTGTATATTTTCCTCCATGGTTTTTATAGGTATTATTCAGGATGCTTGGATGGTCTGTTTGGTTCCCTTCTAGATTGCTGGAAGAAAGGGCGACTCCAACTAGTAGCCACAGTGCCAACCTGCTTAAGACAGTTCCATGTAGTAGGAATAGCCCAAGTTGAAAAAACCTATTTGCTAATCTTATGAATCTTTATCGAGGATAAAGATTAGAAATTATTAAATTAGCAAAACAATAACATACCAGGAAGGAGAAAAGAGCTATGCCAAATTCCAGATTTAGAATTCACTAGCAGCATCCAACTGCAAAAAGCAATAATCAGGGACAAAAATGGAAACAAGTGGCAACACAATGAAAAATAAGGCAAATAATTTGTTGCAATACACCCTTCACTAGTATTGCCACCTATATATGGTTTTAACAGGGGTAGACATCACAGGAAATATACTTTACTTCATCCTGGACTGGGAGCCTCAGGTAACTTCCCATGGAGAGACAACCATCCTGAAAAGGGCATAATATAAGGTTTGCACAATCCATCATTTTGGAAACCATTGTGTTCGCTTGGCAAGTCAAGAAGAAGCCCAAGCCTGACATCTTTTATCCAGCACTACATTCCATGATCCCGCTGACTCAATTCTCACCTTTTATGCCAGACAGCATGCAGAACACCTGTTCGGCAACCATGAATGTGGTAACTTCAGGGTGGCCCCACATTTTGGGCTGCCAACCACGTACAGAGAGCAGCATCTTAGTACGTGTCACCTGAAAAGGTGAACAATGTTCCTTCCTCTTCAGCCCACATTGGGCCTATGGCAAGCTCTAAACTCCATTCTCAACACAGATGTAACAGAAATCTGGTTTCTGTTTTTCAAAGATTTATTTCCAATAAGTACCAGCAGGCCTTCCATCTGTGCAACCACAGACTTCTTGTTTTGAGGAACACCACCACATTCATAGCTCCTGTTAACCATTGATGGAAGAGCTTTTTGGACATTAACTGGTCCAAGGAGACAGATGCTTTGCTTGGAAGGTGTTTTAAACCAACATTGTTCCAGTATCTCATAGACATGATTGTGACAGTGTCTGCTGATGGTTGAGTTGTCACTGTGAGGTTGATAAAGAAATGAATGAAGTGATGATCACTTCATATAGTGGACTTTTATTCCATTGATGAAGAATCGTCCTTTAAAAGTGACGATAACATCAAGGGTATGATGTGGCAAGTGCGTGAGCTCTATGGCTTGATGAAAATCAAGTGCTTCAAAGTCATTGAGTAGTCAGGGGCCTGGTTTGTTTGTTAAATTAGATTTTAAGCTCTCTTAAGATACAGCGATTGGATGGTGCACTGTATTGCATGATATTGAGTCCAGAATGTGATGAGAGTTCAAAGTGAATTGGAATGCCATGAATTCACTTTGAACTCTGATCACGACCGTTGGTCAGACACTAGAAAAGAAATTCATTTTCTCTGTTCTTCATAAGAGGCTAATCGAGCTAACCCTGCTGCTCTTACTTGATACTGGAGAAACCTCATATGGGAATCCCAGTCATTATTTAATTATTTTTTACCAGGGTCAAGGAATTGCACAAGAGTTATATTTGTCCTGAAGATGGTCTCAATGATTTGATGCAACGAAGACTGAAACGTCTACATCTAATCCAATCTTCTCTATTGTGATTGTTGAATGAATTTACCTTTAAGCGTTGAATCCTATGTAGAGGACAGACTCACTGTATTACCATGAAGATGGATACATACATTGATAATAAGGATACCTTCTTATATCTAACTTACATGTTCTCTGTTGTCAATGTTTGTTGAGCTTTCTCGTTGTTATTTCTGTACCCTTATATATTGTTTATTAATTACTTATTCTTTTTTTCTTATTCATTATATCTGAAATATATTTTTCTACAGTTGATCGCCCAGTTGATGCAATTTAATTACTAATTCATTTGTTACAACATATTTAGATTTATTATTGAGTGTTCTAAGATATCACTCATCAGATATGTATATTAAATTACTCAAAATTATTTTGATTCTAATACATTCCTTGTAGGCATCTTTACCTTCTTAACTTTGATACCCAAGCCCACAACGTTGTATTGGGTTGCCTAATGACCTATCACTTTTAAAAAGTTGGCATTTTTTTACGTTAATCATTTGGTGGCTTCTGCCTGTCTCTGAATACACATCTGGGGTGGGCGACAGCTGGGCTTTGTGCATTCCCTCTAGACAGCCACACACAAATGGAGCTTAGGTGTGACTGATGGGCCATCCACATCCTGATGGGCCATCCTGTGCAGGATGGGAGGGAGGAGCTGACACGCCTAAATAGTCTGTGTCCTTTTAGCCCCTTGTAGTGAGTCCGGAGCCAGGACATGAAGGCCAGGGACTCTGTGCACTTCAAAGGCCTCTCTTTGAAGTCTCCCCCACTTCAAAAGCACAACTGGGGATAAGTACTGAACCTCTGACACCACCAACTCAGTACACTTCTGGCCCTGTGATTACTCTGACAGGAACAAGGACTGCTGTGCTGCTACAAAGACTGTCCCTTTGCTGGACTGGTACTTTGCTGGACTGATACTCTGCTGGACTCCTGCTTTGATATGCTGACCTGCTGCCTTCTTGCCTGGGAGTGAGATGGACTGGACCAGCATCTCTCCAACCCAGAACCTAAGTAACGCACTCACCTGTTGCTGGCACCGCCATGAGGGGAACGGCTCCTCATCATCCGCTTTCCTCTCCTTCCTGACACCGGCCGTGAGGTGAACGGCTTGTCGGGAGACTGCCCTGCAGGTCCCGCCATGAGGGGAACGGCAGTACAAGGACTACAGTTCCCAGCAGGCATCACCAGGCGCTCGCTGAAGGTGTCATTGCGGCACCAGGAGGCACGATAACTTGCTAGCGGCTCTCCCGCAGCGTGGCTTGCCAGGATACTGCCCTGCTCTGCAGGTCCCACCGTGAGGGGAACATCAGTACAAGGACTACAATTCGGTGGAGAAGTGTGGCTCAATGGTTAGAGCGGCAGACCTCGATGCAGAGCACTGGTCCGGGACCAGGGTTCGATTCCCGTCGCGGCAGGGTCTCGGGCTATAAATTCCACGGACCGGATATTCTCGCCTCAGTGCCTATTCTAATCATGGGTCCCACGCTGCAACTCTGGGCAATAGCTTGCTTAATCCCCACAACGGCCCCAACAGCGCTGGGATGCCTGGCTTCACCCTGGGGATCACAACCCTCTCACTTTGTCTCTTGTTGACGTATCCTATCAACAGGAACATCTTGTAGCGGGGGGATGGCCAAGGCTACGGATCAGGGCAGAAGGCTGCGATGGACGCAGGTCAATGGTGAGGCATTTTATAGATCCCTTCTAAAACAAGTCGAGCAGGTTATCCTAAGGTGTTTGGATGTAGAAGTAGAGGGGGTGGAACTGGTGGAGGCTTTTAAGGGCATCGCACAAATAGTTGCTAGGCTGTTGAGAGCCCCCGCCAATAAGGCCAGAATAGACAACCCTAAATGGTTTGACCCTCAATGCTCGAGAGAGTTGAAAGATGCTTTAAAGACTCGCCCAAGAAATAAGGACCGGGTGGCCGTCTGCTGGAAAAACTACAAGCTAGCTGTCAAGGGATGGAAAGGGCAATTACAACGACAAGCTTGGGAAGATCTGACAGAGACAATGGCACTAAAGAACTCTTCCGCTTTTTGGAGATTCATAAATAGACCCTGTTTTCAAGATTCCAACAAACCCACGCTATGTAACAATATCCTACCAGAACAATTACATGATCATTTCAAAGGCCTGTATAATTATCAACCAAGTGAGGATCAGTTGCAGGTGCAGAATATGGATCATAATAGGGATCAGAGTGCATACCCATTAAAATTCTCACTGGGTGAGGTAAAAATTGGAATCGAAGGTCTGAACAGGAATAAGGCGCCAGGTCCAGATGGGATTCCACCTGACCTTTTTATAAGTAATGTGGACCTTTGGGCACCAATCCTGACTAGGGTGATAAACGCAGCAGCGGACACGGTAATGCCAGCATCCTGTTCCACGGCTATGATTGTCCCTATCTTTAAAAAAGGTAATAAGGATAGCCCACAATGTTATCGGCCGATCTCTCTCATTGATGTGTCAGCAAAGGTATTAGGGCGGGTGGTTTTAAACCGGCTGATAGATTGGGCCGAAGAGTGCCATGTGATAATTGACCTCCAATTTGGCTTTAGGCCAGGAAAAAATACCACCGACCAGTGCCTTAATCTATATCTCATCTCAGCCAAATACACAGTGGTCAGACCAGGGACGATGTATCTGGCATTCATGGATCTGACCACGGCCTTTGATAGAGTCAATCGAGGGAAATAATGGGCAATCATGGGTGGGCTCGACGTGGACCCGGGGCTCATTAATTCTTAAAATCCTTGCATCTGAATACCACCGCTACTGTCAGATATAGTCAGGATGGAAGAAAAACAGAACCCTTTAGATGCTCTAGTGGGGTCAGGCAAGGCTGTATATTAGCTCCCTTTTTGTTCACGCTATATATAAATGGCCTTGACCAGGTATTAAGTACCCTACAGGTAGATACCCCCAAGATAGGCACCCGCGGGATCCCTGTTTTACTTTACCCAGATGATGCGGTACTACTTGCCCGCACACCAAAAGGTCTACAGCTCTTAATAGATGACTTTGTGTCATTTATGGAGAACCTGGATTTGTCCCCCAATCTTACCAAATCCTATGTCATGGAAGTGGGGAAAAAACCAGGTAAATCCTATAATTACAAGATCGGATCTTATTGTTTAGGGAAGGTACATACTTTTTCATATCTGGGGATTTTATTTGATGGTCGATTAAATTTTAAATATTTATTAGAAGAGAAATGCTGAGTAATGATCAAATGCACCGGATCAATAATGAGTTTTGCCCAAAGGCTAGAACGCTGGTCCCCAGAACAAATTTTGAGATTATATAGCTCCATGTGTTGCGCTAAAGTACTATATGGAAGTGAGGTATGGGGTTTTATTAAGGCTACCCAACTGCAAATAGAAGAGAACACATACCTCTGGATTCTGCTAAAAGTTTCCCAGAGCACCCCAGCTCATATTGTTCACGAAGAATTGGGTGTTCCACACATCACTGATAGGATGGCAGTCAAACCCCTGGTCTGCTGGATAAAGATCTGGGCAAATAAAGAGGCGGCCCTAAGCAGGCAGGTCATAGCAGACTGTCTTTCTCTTGATCATGGACTAAAAATCCCCTGGCTAAAATATGTGAAGGAGTCCTTTGAGGAAATGGGTTGTGCATACATAATGAGCATGCAGGATAAGGCCCAGGTCAAGGATCGGTTCTTTAAGAGAGCCTCGTTGCTCCGAGAATACAGAGAGTTAGCTAAACCATCGGGGAGAGAACATCTAGCAGTTTAGACCACTGAGGGCATCGAACAATACCTGTCCTGTTTAAGCAGTGCTCACGACAGATTTTTAATGACACGTTTCAGGCTAAACCTTCTGCATCATGTTTTATCAGAGCGGGCAGGGTTTGCATTGTCAACAGAGATGAAGGGGCCTTGTGGCTGCGACCACAGGTCTCCACAGGACACCCTTCACTTCGTATTATTATGTCCATTTTATTCACACCCCAGAAGTCTTTTCCTAAAGGGTATCTTAAAGAATGCTAAAATCAAACAAGCGCGGGTGACTTTGCTATTTTTAAAATTGTCCCCAGACACTTTTACGCTGTTTTGTGTTACCAAATTTTTAAGGGCTGCTTTTAGATTAAGGGCTACAAGGGGCAGCGGTGGATTATAGACCCCCTGCTTGCTATCCTTTTATATTGTTTGAATAATGGTTCCCGAGTCTTACATTTGATAATCTTTTAGTTTAAATCTTTTAGTTTAAAAATGAATTAGATTATTGAGGGATATGTGACGTATATATTTTTATCTATTTATTGTATTTGTAGTATGCTGAACCCTGTTTGATGGATTGTCTTTTTTTTAAATTTGTACCTGTAACGTTCTTCTTTTTAATATGTTGTTTCTTTTATGGTATTTTCATATGCCGAATAAAGATTGTTAATAATAATAATAACTTGCCTCCTGTTTTAAGTCTCATGGACATCAAATACTTTTCAACCATCCATCTACAGCACCTGGACTCTGCCATCTGAGACTCTTGCCCTGCCAAGTGGTGCCAATTCAGTCCTGGGCCCTTGGAAGTGGGTATAAAGCTGCAGCTGCCAAAATTCACGCATTTCCGTTGTTGCTCTGCTTGGAACCAGCTCATCTCCTTCGACGGCGACACATAAAGGCTACTGCAAGGATCGAGTACAGCGCTTCGCCATTGGCACGTGCATTACCTACAGCTTCAACGCATCTCTGACCTTGCGCGGCTCTGAATCGACATGTCACCTTCATCCAAAGGATCGATGGCCACGCATTGCCTCCTCTGCTCCGCACATTGGATCTCTGTTAATAACGCAGGCAAGGTACTTTGCAGCGGGACGCAGGCACCAACCTTGTCCCACCGCAAAGTACCTTGTTTATTTGTTTTACCCGTGCTCTGTCGCGGTCAACCTGACCTTTTCGATTTGTCCCGGTCTAGCACGACCAGATAGCGCCAGTTGGCGGTCAATGCCTTTTAGCACTATATTTCAGTTTAATCTTCAAAAATTCATAAATCCGGCTATACTTATTGGATTTTTGTCATTTTGGTCTTGTGTTCAATAAATGAAGCTCTATTTGTCTAACCCGGTGTGGTGTCTTTTTGTGTGGTGTTTTCACTGCTTTACTGTTTGAAGAGTTGCACAAATACTTCACACATTGCCTCATAAATTAAGCCTAACTGCTATGAGCCAAACTACCAGAGGTTACGCACAGATTAATTTAGGATGTGTATTTGATTTACTCTGACTAGGATTGGGGTTCCTGCTTGAACAGGGTGCATACCTTTGCCAATCAGAAACCCATTTTCTAACAGACTTCGTAGGCTGTCTCCTCATTGTAGATTGCAATGAAGCTCTGCATCAGCCATATAAAATTTAAGAACATATGCAACATTTGCAGGATGCAAATGCTTATTTTACTGTAAATTCCATTTCTGAAAAACCTCTCACCAGTAGGGGAATGCTCTTCTTGAGAGAACTTCCCTTACATCTGTAAGGTTGAAAGCCATCTTACATTTGGACACTAGGCTGCGTGGAATTCTTACAACAGCTCTTGATACCCACTTGGCATAGTTTTCTCTCTACCGTTGCTCTTTCTTCGAACCTGCAAGCTTCTACATCATACATACAAGTAGCTCGATGTAAAATTAGTCTATTGCTTCCTTTAATCTTTTTTTCTTTAAAATAAGAAAATAACTTGTCAATCGTTGACAAGAAATAGGCATATGTACTGCCCATGTATAACCACAGTTAGCAAGGTGTGGGTCCCAAATATTCGTTTAGAAAGCAACTCAAGACTTGGCTTTTCACTCGCCAATTAGTTCCGTCCTTAGACTCTTATTTCCCTTGTAGCGCCGGGACACTCTTTGGAGTATCTATGCACTTTAAAAATCCCTTCATTCATTCATTTAATGGGCGGAGTGTGCGAAGTAGTGCTACGCGTAGTTCCACGAAGTTTGAAAAAATCTCAGTGGAGCTACACCTGCTCCACGCCCTCCCCCTTCCCAAAGCAATTAAAAATAATTAAAAAGGCACTTACCTGCTGGTTCTTCCTCAGCTGCCTCCTCCTCACAACGGCTACTCTTTCCTGCCTCCTCCTCACACTGAATTTTTAATTATTTTTAATAACTTTGGGAAGGTGGTGGGGCCGGTTAACTACGCTCTGCCACGGAGTCGTTGTTTTGCATCAACTAAGCGTTCGCAGCGGAACGCGGTGTAGGCAAAACTCTGCAAACTCCATGAGCGGAGCATAGTTACTCGCATTAAGTAGGGAATATGGCTATATCATACAATCATAGCCAAAATATTGGTACGAAAATATATGCCTCGATTTTCTATACCTAACTTCACATATTTACAATATACATATCTTAAAGGTGGAGTTAAGAATAGTTTATCTATTCTTCCCTATATGCACTTACCTTTCGACATTTTTGCCCTCTATATTTTGGTTGTAATATTATGGTATAATGGCATTCCTTACTTGATATTCTCGACTACAACCATCAGAAGATGCACATTGTTATGCATAGTGATGCAATACTTTTAGTAACCTTGTAATTTTCCCTTAAGCCACACCACAAATTTGCACTTACCTATCTATGCAGCTATAGCAATGACTATCACTTGCATCATTAACCGAGCCTCACTTTGGCTAATTTTCTTTTCGGTCATAGAATAGCATAGTCAAATCTCTGAGAGGATGCTGCTGCTGGACACAAAGCCCTTGCTCCTGCTCTCAATCTCATCACCAAGGGAACAGAGTTTTGAAGAACACTTACCTTTTTTGTGTATGGGTGAAATGCATCTTTGTATTCAAACACTGGTCATTTGTGGACAATGTTCTTCAGCAGACATTTCACGCACAGTCTCTCTGATTTTTTTCCTATAGTCAAATGCAGTTTTTTTTTTACTGTTTGATTTTTCAGTCACCCATGCATATCGATTTCTTCACAAACCTGCAAGGCTCAGTTCTCAAAGATTTTCTCACACGTTGAGAATTTCTCTCTTTAACAGGCATGACCTGCACCCGATTTACAGTGCAAGAAATGTCTACCTTTTGCCTACAGATATGTCACCAAGCTGTCTGAAGCATGCACACAGTTTGTGTAAACTCCAATAGGGTGTGTGTGAGGTGGGGGAGACATTCCCTGCACAGGTATTTCCCATGAAAGAAAAAGAGGAATTTAAAAAATATTTTCGAAATCTCACACGCCTACAAGGTATCTGTGAAAAGTGGCGGGGGCACAATGAAAACAGGCATACACCAGGACTATCTGTAAACCACTTACCCTGGCATGCATATCTTTTTTGAAAACGTGGGTTTCGCTCACCTGTGCCTCCAATGTTTGTAACTCAGACCATCAGTTTCTTAATGTCCATAGAAATTTTCCAAGCATCCTGTATTTTAGGGCATTCTTTGTAAGTCAGACCAAGTTATTTTGACTCCTTCTCTAGATGGTTTCTAACCTCGCAGTTTTCATTTAAAAAATCTTTATTTGGTTTCCACACGTAAAAAGAAGCCATAAAAGAATTAATAAAATCATATCATACATATAAATTTCACAGAATATAAATTCATGAAAGTTAAAATACAAAAATATCCAATCCAAATATCCCGAATATTCACTGTCGGTCAAGATAAGAGGATCGTGTCCAGCAAGAATCAGTTCATTCCGTAGGCAAACATATTTCCAGAATAAATATTAATAAACATTATTTTAAAAAAAAATGCATAAAATTTACCATACCACACATCCTAAGAATCAAAACAAAACGCTTTTCTTGAACAAAGGTACTTCTTAAACAAGTCTGCAACACAGACAGTTACTGATTCTAATTTCTGTAGATGATTCAGCACAGGCCTGCATTGTCTAAATTTCAGAATCGGGGATTTTACAAAACTAGATTGCGGGTGTTTGTAAAATTTGCACATAAATATAAAGTGCTTTGGGATTTGCAAAGAGACTCCCTCACTCAAGTATCCGTACACCATTGTTCCATTGTCAGCGCAGGCTAAGAAAAGTATCATGGTGAGCCGAAACAAGTCAATAAAAAGCAATCGTATGAGTTTGTCGCTAATACAAGATAAGGTTGCACACTCCCAGTTGTTATCAACACTTCATGTCGCACCTCTGTTACTTTTCCATAATCAATTTGCTTTCTCTCCCATTCTAAAGCAGATCTTGCTTTATTTTTCATATTTGTTTTTGATATCATAGCAGATGTCCCAGTGTCCATAACAAGCAGGGTTCTTTCCACGCTCTTAAGCACTTTCCTAATGTAAGCCAACTATGGAATGCTACAAGCATTGTCAAGGCCTAAGCAGTCTACAATAAGAGCCCTATTTAGCTCTGTTTCTATTGTGTACCAGATCGTATGCGACAGGTGTACAGGGCTTATTTTTATAGTATCTTCTAAGCCAATTTCTTATGAGCAATACATGTTGAAGTGCTTTATCGAAACCATTCTTGATTACCTGCAGACTATGAGGTTTTGCATAGTTTCAGATACCAGAACCACATGTTGCTGCTGAGATACATTTACTTGAGTAAATCATGCACATTTCTTTCATTATCTTATTACCCAATTTTGTAGCAAATCTAAAGATGCCCTCAACATTCTTTTTCATAGCTTGTCCTTTCATAACATGGAGGTGATTCCAGTTTCCCTTTCGATTATACAACACGCCCAATGAGGAAAATGCATCAATTTAGTTATTGTAACGCCTTTTGTGATAAGTTTACAGTGTTTACATACTCTCTTTCCATATATGTGTTAAAAGTTTTTGTTATATTAACTTTCAGGTTAAAACCTTCCATATTGTGAACAAATGCATCCAGCAAATTCTATAGGCCCATAGGAGTTCTAGCGAGGGGGATGGCATTGTACGTGTACAGAAGAGCTGGAATATTTCATGGAGCAGCGATGGGCATATTGGCTTGGGTTTCAAGGAGAGCTCTTACCAGGCCATTGAGATATAAATTGAATAAGAGACCAAAATACAACCCTGTCTTACTCCCCTTCTGATCTTAAAGGAATTTGAGCACTCCCCGTTTTGGCCTAAGCAAACTGGAGCAGTGGTATGTTGGTAAAACTGGCTTAATAAATCGACACTGGAGTTATCCACACCCATAGATATCATATTGCTTCAGAGTTTGGTGTGACTCACACAGTCAGGGACCATGAAGCTCATATATATAAACCCCTTCGTGGCCTTAGTGTATTTAGTAATTATTAACTCCAAATTTGGTCACTGCTCCTCTATGCCTTTCTTAAATCCTAATTGGATGTTTGAGAGAATCAAGTTTTGATCTCCCCTGTCTCTTATTTTCCATAGCATGGCCCTGCCCAATATCTTAATAGACAAATCTAATAGGGAGATAGGTCGATAGCAGTGAGGACCAGCCTTATTTCTCTATTTAAAAATTGGCAGTATGATGGTGTTGGACCAAGTTTGTTGGGGCAGGTATATCTTATTGAATTTAAAACATTTGATTATAGGATCACCCATAAGTCTGTATTTCTTTGGCTGAAGGACTCTTCCTTATATGTCATCCACACTGAATACAATCTCTCTCATGTCTGAAGGCTTATCTTGTGTATCATTTTCAGCATTAACAATTGCAGAAAATTAGCACTTCATTGCGTTTCTGTCATCCCAGCATTAATAGTGGGGCCTGTGCCATCCGTCAAAAGAGGATAGTTGATAACTTGCCCAAATAGGATATTATTGTTAGTGGCACTAGTTTTGACAAGGTTATCTCAGGCTTCTCGCCTCAGAAGAGATTTCCTCTCAGATAGTACTTTTTTATAAGTTGCTCTTGCTTCACATATCTGACTTGTTTGCTTTGGGGTGGATTTGAGTGCAGTTCGAAGATTATCTTGTGCTTGTCTGCACATTTTGTCAAACCATACTCTCGGTTGACCATGATTAATATTTTCTGTTTAGTAAGCAAGAGTTCTGCGGTTCTACAAATACTCACAAAAGATGTAATAACCTTTGAAGGAGAGGGATACTCGGGTAAACATACCTCAAAGTCAGTCAATGTTAGACCCAGCAATTTAGCTAGTACCTTTTCTGTCTGGACTCCAGATCATTTTAATCAATATCCATTCTTTCTATAGGTCTCTGTTGGACTTGGCCCTTCTGGCAGGTTCACCCCTGAACTTTTTTGCTTTTATTGGTGACTTGGTGATAGTGGTTTTTGGTTTCTGCGCACTTTCCCTGTGTCCCAGGGTAAAGTGCGTGCGCACTCTGAGTGCATGTGGTGAGATAGGCCTGCCCTCCCATAGGAATGCATGGGGAATGTATGCATCCCTGGTAGTTCCTGATGCGTGGGGTGTGCATGGTCGAGTCTGGTATGTACAGATTTGTGTGGTTAAATGCTGTGCAATGATGCGTGCGGCGTGCGTGTAGCTAGTATGGAAGTGCCACTTCTAGAAGTGGGCACTTCGGTGTGCAGTGTAAAATGTGTGCCTTGTCGCGTGATTGGCTGGCTGAGGTCATGTGACGGCCTAGGGATTCCCCAGAGTCAGGAGGAGTCACCCGGTGGTGAATAGGGAGATTAGCATGCTGATGGCTGGGGAGGAGTGCACCTTGGACCTGAATAGGGCAGGGCTTTCCCCACACAATGCTGGCTCCGCCCCCTGTGGTGCGACTGACGACCCTAGCCCTGCCAGTGAATAGAGTGAGGGGCTGAGCACATCAAGGGTGCTCCCCAACCAGCTGCGACTGGTTTTCCCCCTCACCCTGAACCAAGAACAAAGGGTTTTACTGTATAAAAATGGGGCTGTGTCCCCACAGAAACTGTTCTCTTCCAGGATCCTGAGGGGGGCTGCTGGAGGCCAGGAGGAACCGCCACTTGAGATTGCCTCCCTGCCCTGGAGTGCCCAGTGAGCTGGCCCCTGGCCCAGCCTTGCCCCCTGCCTACCTTCCTCAAGACTTTGGTCCTGGACCTTGTTGTTCTCCCTAAGCGCCTGGGAGCGCTTTTTGGCTTTATAGCGCTAGGAGCGCTAGGAGCGCTTTGATTCTGCCCACCCCGTGATTCTGCCGGTTTATGCCAAGTTCAGCGGGTGCCCACCCCGCCGTTGTGCTCGTTTCCGAGGGAGCTCACCCCTCTCATTGCCGAGAACATCACCGCCGCAGCCGGGCTTCAGCCGGAAGTCAGGCAGGCCGAGGGCGGGCCTCCGGGACAACCGGAACTTAGAATAGGAGGGCGGGAGCCTACCCCGCCTCCTACCGAAGCGTCGTGGCTGCTCAGAGCCCCGGAGCAGGCAGGAGCCTACCCTGTGCCCCGGGGCACTCTGCCCGAGAGAGAAGCGGACGGGAGCCCACCCCGTGCTTCGCTGCAGCCAAGAGAGGAGAGCCCCGCAGCCACAGAGGAGGTGGGAGCGCTGCGTGTTCCCTGCAGCTATCCCCATCACCTGACCGGAGAAGTCCCGCGGAAGAGCCCAGGTGAGTGGGGCTTGAACTCTGTGGTAGCGGAGGCACGGAGTCAGGGCGGCCCCGTCTGGCAGTGGCCCGCCCCACCCAAGAGGAGGCGGGTTGTTGAGAGCCCTTGTGTGGCTCCCCCGTTGTACAGGGTTACTTCCCGAGCCCACGAGGCTCCAATGACGGGCGCATTGTTGTTTCAGAGCCGCCCTCGGGCGCATTGTTGTTTCAGAGCCGCCCTCGGCTCTACGACGTTGGGGGCATATTTGTTTTAGAGCGCTCGTGCACTCCAACCCCGGGGGCATTGTTTGATTCCGAGCGCTAGTGCGCTCCATCGAGGCATAATTGTTAAAGAGCCCTGACAGGCTCTACCGGGGCACATTTGTTCACGAACCATGAAGGCTCCAACGCGGCATTCCTGTGTTCAGAGCCCCGTGGCTCCATCGTGGGGGCATATTATTTTAGAGCGCTCGTGGGGCTCCAACACCCCGCATTGTTTTCTTCGAGCGCTGGTGCGCTCCACGTTATTGGGGGTCATATTCGTTTGTTTAGAGCCCAGGGAGGCTCCAACAACTGCCCTATTTGTCCCAGTGGTGCCCACGCTCATTTCTCCAGCTGCCCAGCACTGAGTGGGCAACTGCAACGTTTAGGTTGTACATTGTGCGCCTGGCTTGCGCAGCCTGCGCAGTCACGCCCTGACATTCTTGGATATTGGTCATTTCTGCACCCCTGAGAGGCCAGTTGGCCTGGGGACAGTTCTGCTGTGTTGTGCCCTCCCCTAGGGTACCTGGTGATTTTCATATATGTACATTTGCGCCTGCGCAATGTCTTCATGATATTTGTCTTCCTAGACTGTGTTTATGCATTGGAGATTGTTTTACTAGTAGTGGTTATGCTAGTGTGTTCATGTTTCCCTGCGTGATGTTTTCCTAGGGTGGTTAGGGTTGCGTAGGTGGTACTTACCTGATACCAGTAGTTACTGGTTGTGTGCTACATTTGCTATTTTGTACTACAGTATTTTATATCCTATGTGCTAATTTCTACAAAGTGCTAATTCCTGACAGTGGTCCATGTGGCCCTGTCTCCTGTACATATAATCCCTTGTAAATTCTGCCCGTGCCTGTTGGCACATTGTAAAGTGTGTGTTTTTATCTAATGTGTTTTGGTAATACAAAGGCTATTTTTATATAATACCTTGTGTGGAGTTTCTTTTGTGGTGGGCCTTGGGTGTTGTTGCTGGGTGCGCGCGCAAACGCTTTACACAACGCCTCAGAGATAAGCCTGACTGCTCGTGCCAAGCTACCAAGGGGGGGAGCAGGGGTTATCTTTGGTGTGTAACTCCCCAGCCCTGACTAGAGTGGTGGTTTCTGCCTGGCTTTGGCGCAAGCCCTAGCCAACCAGAAATCCCATTTCTAACAGTCTCCATATTACCTCTATTTTGGTATTGGGTGATTTTCTGAAAGGGGAGAGTTAGTTCAGCAGATACCATATTATGACCACTCCAAGTCATATAAAATTCACCCTGATTTCCTAGTATATGGAATTAAGTTGTGTAAAATGTTGACATAGTCAATATTAGTTGAGGTCCTCCTGGCATTAAAAGTTGGCAGCATCTTTAGGGTAGTAGTGCTCTCTGCATCAACTAGTAAGTGCAAATTAGGCTTTGCAATAAGATTGTTCAATTCTTCTCCATACTGAGAGCGCGCAAAATACAATTGGCCATCCCCGAAGATGCCTTCACAACCACAAACTTCCTTTGCAGGTTTAGTACATAAGTGCGCATTGAAGTCCCCTTCTCAAACAAAGTGACATGTTTTATTACTAGGATAATTGATCTTTTCTACCTGTGTCTCCACCCTTTTTAGTGGATCCACCTGCTGTGAATGGTTCTTTTTTAGTTTTTTGTTAGCAGAGTTTTATATAGCGCGAACTTGACCCGAATCCAATCAGGTATCAGAGCGCTTTACATAGCACCAGTTACGTTACATGAGGACACACATTCATTTTTTTTTTGTTAGGCACGGGGAGATTAAGTGATTTGCCCAGAATCACAGGAGGTTTAGCGTCGTTACCAAGACTCGAACCCAGTTCCCCCAGGCCCGAGGTCGAGTGCCCTAACCGTTAGGTTTGAATATGTTATTATCAAAGTTCACAATTAGGAGCTCATGAGTTGGATTTAAGTTAAACAGTTGAAAATATTGTTATTCTAAGTTGGACCATCATATTCTAGGGGAAGAAGAATTGAGATAAGGACAGCTAGCCCTTCCATACCCCTGCCAGATGATGATGGAATGGCAGGTGTTTTATAAATTCTATAGACATCTACTGTAAATTCATCTATTGACCAGGGCTCTTGGATACAAATAATGTTATGGTTAGAGTTAGTTAACTTAATTTATTCCCTTCGCCCAAAATATTCCAGGTTAAAATGTATATACCTTTCTGAGTTGTATCACTATTGACACTTACCTACCCATGGGGATTGCAGCTTAGAATTTTCCAGTCACTCGATGATTCTAATTTAAACCCCGTATGAGTAGTATAGGGGCAAAGACCTACACCTATGCGAAGTGACAAAACAACTCAGTGGAGTTCCGCAAGCGGCAGAGTACGAGAGCTGCCATTCACGCAGATCTTCCTGCCACTCTGGTAGAAATTCTTCCCGAGTGACAGCTCCCGCTCGGCAACTTACCGTTGGCAAGCACGAGCGGGGGAAAAACTCAGCAGAGTTTTCTCCACTCCGTGAGCTCCATGGAGCGCGGTGTGCAGAAAACTCTGCAAACTCCGAGAAAGGGAGTGGAGTTCACCACCCAGGCCTAATACAGACAAGTTCCATCAGAGGGTCCAACGGGCGATTTGCCTGTTGGGCAACGCAAATACTGTTTTGTCAGTAGAGCTCAGGAAGAGCATTCTGCTCAAGATTGACCCTAAGCTTGTTGTTTTGTTCAACATTGAGGCTGGGCCACCTGCAAAGGTCTACTTTTTGGGGACGACTTTAGTCAATGTCTAAATTTGTGGGGGCATATTCTTCAATACAAAAGTCTGAGAGAGATATTAAGAGGATCTTCAGCGAGCTTGTTTTTGGTTGGACTGGGAGATCAAGAGGTCGATTTGCCGGCCGAGGATGGAGAATTATGAGATCGTCTTTTCCTCGGGGATATGGCTCCTCTCAAGGACAAAGTGCTTGGAAATCTTCCAACTTCTACCCACAAAGGCAGCAATTTAGGGGTTGTAGAGGACGGAGTAAACGTCACTTCAAAGGATCAGTAATGACGAATGTATGAAGGTACAATGCAAAGATTTACAACGCATGCCTTTACAACGCAGTTTTTATATCGCAAAAGCCATTACAACGCATGCCATTACAACCCATACCATTACAACGCATACCATTACATTGCATTATTTTTGGGGGTAACAGTAGGGTAAAGTGTTGGATAGTGTAGGGGTAAAAATACTATTCCCACTCCAGAGAGTGCAACAGTAGGGTAAGTGTTGGATAGTGTAGGGGTTAAAATTACTATTCCCACTCCAGTGAGTGCAACAGTGGGGTAAGTGTTGGCTAGTGTAGGTGTAAAAACTATGCGTTGTAATTGTATGCGTTGTAATGACATGCGTTGTAGTGACATGCATTGTAATGGCGGTGTTGTAATGCATGCGATGTAAAGGATGTTGTGAAGTAATGACAGCATTGTAAAGGTTGTTACCCAGTAAGGACAGGCCTTACTTCTATCCCAGTAAAGTTGGGCGGCAGCCTTGCCCAATTTTATCATAATTGGTTTCAGGTAACAAGGGATCCTTGGGCTTTGGAGACGGTGAACGGTTATCACATCGAATTCATGGAGGAACCGATTCAGAGTTGGATGTCTGCTGTGGTACAGTTCAGTGTAGAACAACCAAAACTAGTGGATAAAGAGGTGCTGGAGCTAAGAGAGACAGGAGCGATTATGGAAGTATTGCAAGAAAAAGGGTTATTTATTAGTAATAATTTCTTAGTAGAAAAAAAGAACAAAAGGATGAGACCGGTAACAAACTTGAGAAGTCTCAGTGATTGGGTAGTGTACCATCACGTCAAGATGGAAGGTATGCACATGTTGAGGGACATCCTGCAAATAAGAAACTGGTTGACTCAGTTAGAGTTAAATGACTCATATATGACAAATCCAGTTTAGGGACAACATCAGAAATATCTCATGTTCAGGTGGGGCGGAAAGACTTGGACGTGCTTTCCTTTTGGTCTTTCGTCAGCCTCATGGTCTTTGCAAAGATATTATGACCAGTGGTGTCATTCCTGAGAGAAAGAGGGGTGAGATTGACAATCTACCTTGACATCATGTTGATCATGGATCAGGACAAATTACGTGTATTAGAGTACACAGGGATGACAATCAATTTGCTAGAATCTTTTTGTTTTGTCCTCAACAATGAGAAATCTTGTTTGGAACCAAAGCAAGAGACTTAGATTTGGGATTTTTTAGTGAACACTGTAAATCGGATTTTAAAACTTCATAAACAGAAGTTGAAAAGGATAAGGAAGGATTTGAAGACAATATTACGACCAGGACTGATTTCTTTGAAAATGTTAGCTTGCGTGGTTGGACTTTTGTCTTCTACTATACAGGCTGTTTTTTCAGATCCTTTGAACTATCGGGCTTTACAGAGGTTGAAGGAAATGCATCTAATAAATGGTTGAAGGTATTCTTAGGAAGTTGTTCTTATGGAAGAGGTGAGGCAGAAACTGAGTTGGTGGTTGTTAAACATGGAAGCTTGGAATGGGTGAGCAATTTTGGAAAGAATCCAGGGTTAGTAATAGAGTTGGATTTAAGTATAGATGGTTGGGGTGCACGGTGTGGTGCTGTTTCGGCAGGAGGTCTTTGCACAGACAAAGAGAAGAGGTTGCATATAAATAGCTTGGAGTTGCTGCAGGATCTTTTGCAATAAAGTGTTTACCCAAAACGAGGTGAAATGTTCAGTGCTGTTACGCATGGGCAATGTGTCGTCAGTACAGTATGTGAAAAAACTAGGGGCCCGAAGTCAAAGGATTTGTCGGATTTGGCAAAGGTGGTTTGGGAGTTCTGTCTGATGAGAGTGTATGCACAAGATGAGCATTAATGGGCAATGCGGTAGCAGGTTGGTTCTCACTCAATTTCAACAATTGAAACAATTGGATGATGGACAGGAAAGTGTTTTTGCAATTGGAAAGGATTTGGGGTCCATTTGGTGTGGACCTGTTTGCCAACATGCCGAATGCTCAGGTGAGCACGGTTTTCAGTTGGCGAACGGATACAGATTTAGCCGGGATACCTTTCAACAGATTTGGACGAGTCTCAGTCTGTGTGCGTTCCCATCATTTTCAATGATTGCTCGGGTGACCATTATGGTTTGCAGGTGGAAGGAGACAAAGGTAGTGATAACTCCACTTTGGAGGGCCCAAGTGTGGTATCCAGTTCTGTTGGAAATGTCTGTGGATTTTCCCATTCTATTGCTGTGGTTTACAAAGCTCTTGAGGGGCCCTGCAGGAGAGGTGCACAATTTAGTGATTTCAGAGCAAATTAGGTTAGTGGCATGGAGAATTTCAGGAGAGTTTGGGAGATTCTAGGCCTTTCAAGAACAGCTTCTGAACTCATTAAGGAATCCTGGGCTCCGTGAGCAAGGAAAATTTATGGACTGGCATGGCAAAAATGAGTTTGTTGGTGTGTGGAGAGGGAGTTTGATCCCATTTCAGTGTACACAGTGGAGGTGATAAATTATCTGTCAGAAAGGTTTGAAGAAGGCTTGGCTTATAGGACAGTAAATGTGTATAGATCGGCAATTGCTGCAGGTCATGAGCTGGTAAAAGGATTATCAGTAGGGCAGGATGTAAGGGTGCGTAGGCTGATGCTTAGCATTAAAATTGCAAAACCCCTGGTGTCCAGGTAAAATTCAGTTTGGGATGTTTCTAAGGTGTTAGAGTTTTCACTAGGCTGGGAGGAAAATGGGTTGTTATCTTGTAGAGATTTGGGGCCATATGTAGATAAATTACATTTACCGATTCTTAAATACCGAATTTTACCGATTCGGTATTTATGAATCGGTAAATGTAATGTAGGTAAAAAAATACCGAATCGGTAAGTGTCGGTATTTTAGAATCAGTATTTACCGATTCGGTAATGGCAACTGGCTTCCCATTCATTCCTATGGGCCTGGAGGCCCATAGGAATGACTGGGAAGCCAGTTGCCATTACCGAATCGGTAAATACCGAATCGGTAATGGGGGAGGCATCATCATGGGTGGCAGGGTGTCACATTGACACCCTGTTGCACCCCTGATTCGTCCATGTGTGCACATGTGGCGCACATACATGCCCTAGGGGCATGTATGTCTGCCACATTGCACACTTCAAAGTGCACAAAAATGCATTTTTACACCTATTCGTCATTTACCACCAACTTTTAGTTGGTGGTAAGTAAGGAATCCCCACACCCACGACACACTCCCCCTACATCTCATTTCTGGATTCGGTATTTACCGAATCGGTAAAATTACCGATTCGGTAATTTTACCGATTCGGTAAATTACCGAATCCAGAAATGATCCCCCTACATAGCAAAAGCCTAAATACCGGTCGGTAACGGAATATTTACCGAAAATCGGCCGTTACCGACCGGTATTGGGCTTCCTACATATGGCCCTTGGTATTAAAGTTGACAATTTTTGTTGTGTTTGGTGTCATTTAGGAGGGTATCAGATGTGAAAGCTCTTGACATAACCAACAGGATTTTTTCACCTGGGAGTGTGTGTTTCTATTTAAGAAAAAGAATTATAACTAACTCAATTTAAATATTTTATCCATACTTTGATGAAAAAGATAAATTGTGTGAAGTCAAATGTATGAGAGGAGAACTGCTGAGGTAAGACTGTTAGGGGTGAATCGGCTGCTTATTTCCTTTAAGAAGTCGTTTAAGGCAGTGTCGTCTCCCATGCTTGCAAAATGGGTGGGAGAGGTGATGTGCAGAGCAGGTGTAAATGTGAGTTTGTGTGGAGCTCGCTCAGTGAGGGAAGCGGCTGCTTCTAATGCATTCATGATGGGGAATCTTTGCAAGACATTCTGAGTTAAGTGCACCAGTTGAATGATGTGAATTTTAGAAGATTTTATTTCAAACCAGTCGAAAATGTGGCAAGTTTTTGTTGGAAATGCTTTAAACTTGCATAATGTTAGCCTCTGGGCCTTGCCATAAAATGTAGATTTTCAACCTCCCGGTGGGCAGAAAAATCTGAATTTTATTAAAGACACAGAGGCTAATAATATCCCGGCCGTATACCCAACCCTGGTTAATTGTGATTTTCTTAACTCGTAGTTTGTGGACAAGATTAATGGCTGTCAAGGACTGCAGTATCAGGCGCGTGGAGGATCGATCATCATGGAAGGTTACGTTGGAATTTCTTTGGAGAAGAATAAAGTTCGAAATCTAGGGCTGTTTAAAAGACTATTTTAAGCTAAGCAAGTTAAGTGATGCACCCTACAGCTACACAGTGAAAACTACATATATATATATTTATACATTGTATTAGGCAGCCATATATTATTTTTGTCAGATATGTTACTGATTTAAAAACACACTCTAGCTATGGGTGAAATTTAACTTTCATACCATGGGTGCATTTTCTGTTCCATTTACTAGGGCTTTAGAGGGAAGTTCACCTGATGATTGCGGAGGACGAGACATTCAAATCCTCCACTCTACTAATGCAGTGCTGAGTACTTGAATATCTTGTCCGCCCAATGCTTTTTCATTTTTTGTATTATCTGCTTTTCTCTGAATGACAATCAGCACACATGTCAGCAAAGTGTATATACAAGTCTACAAATTGTAGAAAGTAAATAGAGCCATTTGACTGTGATCGGTGTTTGGGTGGCATATTTCAACCCCAAAAGCACTAATGAACAGGAATTATACTTTTGCAAAGGATAGAATGTCACCTTTCTAGTTGTACCTCTCTCTCCTGGATTGTTGTTTGGGAATTCCTACAGGAGGGTGAACCACAAGCAGGAATTTACCCACTAACCACCAGGGATGGTTGTTGGGGGAAGTGGCCACCCAGAATATGGACAAGTGCTCCCCACTAAAATGACCATATACAAAACTTCTATCCAACTCCAGGAGGGTGATTGGGGGGGTTTACCCCTAATCTCAATACCTCCAGTGTGTCGCAGACATTAGGCCTGGGTGAAATTTTAATTATATCAGAGGAATCAAAGTCATTTCTGAAATTTTGTGTTACTCCTTTGACCCACAATTACCGAAAATTACCGAAATTATGCGAGTACGCCCATTTGTGTAATTTTGAGTAATATGGTACAAACATCCTACCTCAGATGCACAGGAACATATAACCTTGGGAGTGCAACCCTTTTCCTAGACATCTTCTGTTTGGAACATTGTCCCACTTGTGTTTGTGGACCTAATGCACATCATTGGGACGGAGCAAAACTGTAACCATCTGAAGACCTAATTGGCACGTGTTAGACCTGACATCCTTGACATGGTTTCCCCTGACATTTTTGCCTTCTGACCTCCTGTTTTGTTGGTTCCTCCCTGGGCATCCAAAAAGCCCGTGGATACCTTTCAAATACTCATCAAATTGGGAAATTGGACACAAAGTTGTCCTTGGTACCTTTGGTGGAGAAAAAAAATGATTGAGGCTTAACATTGAACTGCAACAAGCAACAAACAAGCATTGGCATAGCCAATAGGTCTCGCCTTTGGGACCTTATAAGTGTTTAGCCATGCAACAGTTGCATAACTAAATACTTATAAGGTCCCAAAAGTGAGACCTATTGGCTATGCGATCGCGATCAAACATCAAAGAGGCCGTGCGCTGGGTCAGGCGAGACCTAAAAAAGGGTTCAGCACTGCGGGGATGGGTGAATAAGAGGGCTGAGGCTCTTAAGTGGTTACACTTGTCGAATACCCTCATCCAATGAAAAGTTCATGTTTTAAGGGGGTAAAAAACCGGAGTTCTGCTACAGAGCCATACAGCAAGAAAAACCAGATGGGAGAAAATGAGGGGACCTCAATAACAATGATGCCCTTTTTTACAGTAGTAATGGAAGGAGGCAACCTTCGTGAAATTGTTAACTTTATTACATTAAAAAAAACTCTTATGCTGTAGAAAATTGCCCCTCCCCAAAAAGGTTATTGGGGACATCTAAAAAATGTTTTTCCTTTAAGATTTTAAAACAAAGTAGTATTTCTCTTGAAAAAACTATTGTGTGCAGAATCTTTTGCTTGCATTTTTCTGCACTTTCATCAATTTCGTGAAATTGGAGAAATTGACAAAAGTAAAAAAAAAATCTTCAAATGATGTTGAACAGAACACCCTTATTTTTGCTAGCCACCCAAAAATCTGTCCTTATTTGCTTACTGACTTCACCAACAAATATGTCAGACTTGGGAAATCCAACCTAATTTGAAGCTAATCAGTGATAAATGTATCAGTCTGTCATGTTTCCACTCAATTATCTCTTCACAAAATACAATGGGACCCGATAGCGCATCCATCACTCACCATCATATAATGAAACAGGTTATTATTAGTATTTATCACGCTTAAAGAGGTTTTGTTTCGTATCTCTTGGCATGTCACATTTTTTATGGATAAATGTGACACAACATGCATATTCCCCGAGGGGGAAAAATCAAGCTATGATATATGCATTGAAAATATTTCATCGTTCAGTAATACCTGGGGTATGAACGTTCAAAACCAGCACTTACAGCTTGCAGATGAAAATGGGGTGGTGAGAGATAGTGAGTAAGTGCATTTCTATAATTAAAGCCAATCTCTTGTAGCAAAGATGTTTGAGGAACCTAAATACACCTTGTCTATTGTTTTCAAACTTTGTCGGGTATCTTTCTTGTAATGAGGTTCCATATTTCTGGACATGTTCCTACTGAAAAGAAACACCTCTGTTGTTAAACCACTTAATTTATACTCTGCATTGTGACTGGCATGATGAAGTGTCTGTCTTATTCGGGTCCTGCCCCGGATGCTACTTTTTTATTGACACTGTTGGAGCTACTTCCTGAGAGGGGTTGGAGGGTGGCATACACCATGGCTTTACCGTAGATGTCTAACCAGTTTACAAGGGTGAGGAAAGATGCTCTCCTAGCTGGTCTACACACTGGGTGGGGCACTTCAAAGAAGGTGCTTCCATTTATTTCTACATGGTGTTGACCACATGGGGCACCATCCCTGATCCTAAAGTGTAGAGTCACCACCTACCAGTGAACTCTCAGTTTCATTTTCTTGTATGCTCAGGAGGCGACAGCCAACGCTTGTGCTTTAGCATTGCCATAGCTCAGGACATCATGCACAGATGCAGTATGACTGCCTGTCTAGATAAACAGTGTTACAGCTGAAATCCTTTTTCTACAAGTGTTCTCTGCAGGTGATGGCTGCCGGGTTTACAATTCCATTCCCTTCGATGACTTGGCTGCAGAGCTGGTTTAGCTTGCTAAAAGCAGGGTCTTGGCTGCTGCCGCATTGTGCTTGTCCTGGGTACCTTCCTGGTTTTGTTCGTAACCACCCTCTTACTTGACCCTTAATATGTTCATAAGTACTCAGATAGAACTGATTAGCACTTACCAGCCCCTTTGCACTGTGGTTCTGTCTACTTTCACATTACAGGAATAAAATGGTTACTCAACTAAATTTACCATGCATTGATGCCTTCAGTGCTAAGTCCATCACTCTATCCAAATCAACCCAGAGTGTATGCCTCTTCCTTCAACACCCCATGGGCTCCTCCACTTGCTACTTATATCTGGAGATCTCTCTTACCTGTTCTATTTCTGATGGCAAGGTACACAGGGAAGCATATTGCCACTGCAAAGTAGAAATAGTTGATGAAAGGAGCTTTATCTAAGTCCTTGAGAGTAGGACTAAGTCCTTGAGAGTAGGACTTGCTCTTCAGTGTCAAAACCTCCTTAGGACTACCCTTTTGTCACTTTTGTGTTCTTTAAGTCTTTACAGATTTTTTTTGATCCTATGATAAGAAAACAACCATATTGAAACCTAAGATGCCATATTTCTTGAATATGTATCGATCATTTCTCCTGTGAGACCGAGTTCTGTGCTTGGATTTATGTTTTTTAAATATATTATTCGCATCTTTAGCTCTTTGTTCAATCCTATGTATTATTTATTCTATGATAGATCTCTCTGCAAGATTGTGTTCTTTCCTTCTGTATGGTTTCATAAGTATTGTTCATCACTGCTAACTTACCGAGAGGGATCATGGCCTCGGGTTGAAGCAGTGCACGTCCTTTTTGTGTGCACGCTATAGTGGGAAGATAGATGGGCCCTCAATGATCAAAACAGTACAATGTCTGCAGTCTATGAACTAACTCAGTGGGTTAGTTCCCTTGCTGCAGACTGTGCAGCACAGAGGCATAGTTAAAGCGCACATGTCACTAAAAGGTGGCCCTGAATTTGATCCTGAGGATGGGCGCCTTCAACTACCACACCTGCACTTGTAGAGACCTTCAGTGTCTTTTTAGCAGTTGTGGTGTTAGGAGCCTCTGCAGAGATGCAGACAGCGTGGCTGTCAATCTCTATGAATTGACCCACTGCCCTCCTTTTGAGGAGTTTCAAGGACCCCAAAGCAGGTGCTGCATGCAGTAATAACTATCCTCACATGGAGAGTTTACTGGTAGGTTCTTTAGACCCTACTTTCACCTGCCCAATATGTGCACTATGGGGCGGTGATCTAACTGCACATCAATCATGGGTGGTGCACAGTTAATCTGTCCTTTTCTAGGCCTTTGTGGTAGTGCCCTTCCATCTGGAATACGCCACAGCGGCTTGTTTCCTCATTTGCATGGAAATTCATACCCATGCAATTGAAGGATCGCACATTGTCATTGTGCAGCGGTTGCCTTTGCACCCAGGCAATATTTGTAGAAATGTTTTCGATCAACATGATCATTTACATGCAGAAGTTATTATTGAAGTAGCTGTTCGAAGGTTTGCATCCCTATAAGCAATTCCAAGGAACCATAGAAGCTGAAAAACCAAAAATAAAAACACCCGCTGTACCCCTGGGGCACAATTCTAATACAAACAGGAGCATGTAGCAATTACGTGGCTAATACAGTCATGAACAATGTGTGCTAGAAGGCCCATCCTAGTCAGGCCTTTCAACACATAGATGACACTAGGTGACAGATCAGAGCTTGCCACCGGAGGAGCCAAATGAGGACTCTCCATTGAAACCGCTGGTGCCGCGACCTCCACAGTAGGCGGCGAAGTTTTGCAGTGCAAGAGCCAATTATGGGGGGCCACCGCTCCAACAAACTTTCAATGTCCTCCATACTTTTTTCATTGTAAGTTCATTTAACACTGTATAAAATTTTATTATTTTACACTGGGTAACATACAGTAACTATTTGTATATCCCTTTTTTAGGTTGAGCCTCGACAGCGCTTACGCTGTCTGCAAGACCTGTTGTATTGTATTCTATATGGTTTAAAATTTTAAATGGTTTCTATTGGCTGTTGCTTTTGCCATTCAGAAATGCAGGCTAAATGCAGGCTTTTTATTGGTGGTGTTGAGCAACTGTCCCTCCCTTGTGTGCTTGTGGCGATTTCACTTAGTGAGTATGTTGTTTGGCCCATGCTGTTCTATTTACAAGCGATTCATGGCAGTTGGATCACACAGCGTGCTTTTTACAGTGCCCCTGGGGCACAAGCAGGGACCTACTAGAGTGTTCTTGTTTTAGCACACACTATACGGTCCCCCCAGGGTACAAGCAGGCATCCACTCCAGTGTGCCTTTGTTGTTTGAGAAACCGGTGTGGACCGGCATGTTTTGTAAAGACTCACGCTGCACGCATGAACAGAATTACTATTTTGGTATCTGGTCCTTTGATGTTGCCTGCTTATTATTCTTGAAAGTCTTTGCTTTTCACAAATAGTTATTTTTCTGACTAGCACTTGTTTAATGTCTGACATGGCTTTGAAGAACATTTCGAATATTTCTTATCTTCATGTTAAATACAATTAAGGCCATAAATTGGAAGTTAACCTGGATAAAGAAGGTACAACAGCAGGAGATACTCGCTGAGCATGACATTTGTAATTCCGAGGAAAAGTTCATACAAACTTTCCACATTAACCCCCTCTTGCCTCAACAACATTCCTCATGGCACTGCTTTCCCCATGCACTTTTGCACCCCCGTTAAAAACGGGCATTCATACATCAGAATTCCTAAATGTTGCCTTCAGATGACTTTTGAGCCACACTTTGCTATGATTTGTATTCGCCTCATTTTCCTTATTGTGCAAATGAATACGTTTTAATGTACAACATTTCTTGGTATATAATGTTCTTAATACACGTCATAGAGTAATGTACCGTCGTCTGTACAGTACAGCCTGGATACGTGAACTTCCATTGGTTTTGCAAGTGACCAAAAGTGCCTTGACTCTATAGGGGCACAAGGTTGGAGGCGCAATGCTGATAAAATGTCTTTTCACTCCGAGGTGACGGTGCAAAATCATCATTATAGCATTATCTCCTGCGTTATTCTTTAAATACGCACATATAAAAAGTAAGACATACAAAAAATGTATCTTCAAAACTGTTTTCATCTGCTGTGAAAAACCGCTCACACATTTAGCATACAACAATCGATATTTGTGAAGAATTTTTAAGCATGTAAAAGTGGTTTAAAAACGTATAATATATCTTTCTAAGCAATTAAATAAAATAATTGTTTTAAAAAAAGTTCGCAACAAATCTTTTGTTAGAATTGCAAGTGAGGGTGTTGTTTCTGTTGTGCCAGCTCTGAGATTAAAAAGCGGAAGTAGACGTGTGGCCAGTGTGGACATTTCCTCTCCTAGTTTTCTGTTGTAGCACAAGGAAGGCGGTCTAAGAGACACTGTCGTGATAACTATCGTCCAGTTATTACTTATTTTTCACAAGCAGATCTATATAATACACTTTGTAAACCTGTGCGAAACCTTTGATAGTCCTGCACAACCATGCATAATTCTTGAATTTCGAGTTAAACAAACTGAACATTTTTAACCATTTTGCACTATGTGAGATGTATGGGCCGTATAAGCCTCAGGGAAGCAAGACTTTAATTTCGTTTTTTTCAAATCCTGCACTACTGGTCTTATTCGCAGTATAAGGTGCATAGCGTGAAACTAACTCCCAACGTCCAATGCTCGAGATGTGGCCACGCCAAAGGGGATATGGTGCACATATTATGGGCCAGCCCAGCCATATATCTTTATTGGGACTCCTCATTATGGAAAACACAACACCACACCACGGACCTGCAGCTGCACTCCACTCTTGAATTTGCACTCTGATACTCTTGCATACCACCTAGGCATAACTAACCATAAGAAGAGATGGCAAGAAATCATCTTTAGCAGGACCATTTTATGCATCCTGAGACATTGGATGAGACCTGAACCATCTATGACAGTAAAATGGTTGATGGCCGGTGCAGAAACACCGTCACATGGGCTAGTAATCGACAGGCTTAATGATCAGTTGCAAAAATTTGAGGACATTGGGCGGCGCACCTATGTTGAAATAGCTGCATACTTGAAACACTTGCAACTGACAATGGGATGCTTTTATGTTGACCCTCTATCTTGACGTTATATAATATGGTAATCCTAATTTTCTCGTATCATGCTGGTAGGAATACATGACCAAGGTTTACATTTGGTTTCTAGGCACGAGTGTGCAACGCTCCAATAATCTGTTTTGTATTATATTAAAAGTCCATATAAATATTTTTTTTTAAAAGGATTTCATGGGATTTTTGTCCTTGAGAGACTGGTTTGAGTAGGAAATATTTCTCCAAAAGAAATGCACTCCTTGAGCAAGACATTTTGGCCAAGATTTACAAAGGCTTTTCCATGTTGCAAAGTCATGCAAAGTAACACAAAATAATAAAAAGCACAGCAAGAGTATTTATTTCCTGCATAAAAAGTATTTTGTGCTGGAAAAGTGCCCTTGACTTAATACAAATAATACTTTGATCTGCTTTGTACGACTTTGCAACATGGGCCATTTCTTGGATAGATCTGCTCAAATACTACTATCTTTGATGCAAAGACTAATCTATGAAGGTAACCAAATTAGTATTTTGGCAAAAAGTGCCTACTGGAAGCAGGAGCTAACAATGAGAAACATTTTAATGTCTCCAAATGTTCCAGAGCACACAAACAACGTGTAGAATGTTTCAGGATTTGTCTAGGCATAAGACTTTGTACTGGAAGAGTATACTTTCAGTACAAATCCTATTCTAGACAGCACACATGCACCTCTGCACAATGGTGCAAATGTTTTGTGTGGTGCTACGCAGCATTTATAGTGCGCCAGTGCAGAGGATACCAGCTGCAGAAGGCCATTTTAAAAATATATATGGCTATTCACTCCTTTCTCCTACTTTGCACTGTAGCACAACAACTGTGGCTGCTGTGTTGTGCTACAAAATGACTACATTTGCTCATTTATTTTTTAACTCTTCTCCTAAAGCTATCTAGAGTGAACTTTTTGTGAAACATTTATTCTTGTGTAGAAAAGATACTCTAGATATGGCTAAATGTGAGCTCTTAGGGTCAGATGTATCAATATTGGGAATAACAATTACCTAATTGTAATGCTCTGCGAATCGCACATTTGGAAATTGTGATTCCTAATGTATGAAACTCAGAGAGTTTAATTTAGCGATTCCTAGTGGGTCACAAATAGACATACCTCATGAATATTAATGAGGTAGGTCAAAATTTGCGACCCATCAGGAATAACTAAAATCACAGGGATGGCAGCCTGCTGGGGTCTGCAGACCACCATGTCTGTGATTGCTTTTAAATAAAGCAATCGTTATTTTTCTATTTAATGCAGCTTCTGCTTAGGGACTTTCTTTTCTGTTCAACTGCCTGTATTTAACTGTCTTGATAGAAAACGACCAGTAGAGGTCAATAAAATACAAGAATTGCTTTCTGCTTGTTCAAATGCCTCTATTTAACTGTCTTGATAGAAAAGGACCAGTAGAGGTCAGTAAAATACCAGAATTGCTTTCTGCTGATGGACTTTCTTTTTTTCTGACAACTGCCTCTATTTAACTTTCTTGATAGAAAACGACCAGCAGAGGTGAGTAAAATACCAGAATCACTTTATCGTTCTCTAGATTCCAGTCCATAGAAATTGTCTTCCACGAGCACCCTTGGACAATAATATTTTTTCAAATCTTGTATTTTCAGTGATATGACCACCAAAGGCCCTGATTTTATATTAAAAACAGAGCTTTGGACTATACCATTTCTCGCTGAAAGGCAATATTTCTCTCCATGTGTTCCCATACCTGGCGTGTCACGCAGTTTTGTGCTTACTTTCCCTTCATGTTAAATAACAGTAGATGTTTCAGGACCCAGGCTAAATGTGCTGCATAGCTAAATAAATATAAAGCCCCAAAGTCGAGAACGATAGCTTTGCATATGCTTGTTATATTATACACTGGGAGCTCTTAAAATAGCTTTTACAAGAGAGATATGTTAGTGTTCATAAAGTTACACAAGACTTAAGTGCATTACAAACTAGTTACTCTTTACTATCCAATCTCGTACTTTCACTTTTCACATATACCTTTTAGATTTTATACCAGGAGCTCATATGGTACCTTTTCCTACACATTCACTAGCCCTTGCTCTGGTAGGTCTCATTGTAAACACTCCTATCGACTTGGTTGCTCTTATCCTGGGATCTCGCACAGAACCTCTTTGTTTGGAGGTGTTCACTCTTCCCAGAGCAAGCTACATAACTCTTTCTTTAAATCTCTTCACCCTTTCTCATGAAGTCCATAACTCTTTCCGTAGACCTGTTTCTCCATTCTCACGGGCCACATCACTCTTCCTTAAGGCCTGTCCGTTCCCGCTCGTGTAGCACATAGCTCACTGATGAGATATTTTCATTCACACTCAGGGGACCCATAGATCTGCACTTGGGCCTCTTAACTCTTTCCTGGGGATATTTGATTGCTCAGGTCTTTCAAAACTGTTTATTTAAGTCAGCATTACAAAGCTCTTTCTTCATACCTGTTCCTTTTAGGCATTTATTTTAAGCCCGGGATTTGTCCTCTAAATCAAAAACAGCTATTTTTGTTGCGTTTACCTGTGGGTATAAATTTCTGATTTCAAAGACTATTCTTTTTCCTGGTAGACACACATTCGTGTACACCATCTGCAGCCACACTTGCACTTTCTCTACATCGGCTGCTGATTTACTCAGCTATAAATACTCGACAACAATCAAGAGAAGTTGTCTGTGCTTTGTGTTTGATTTGTACTGCATCATTTGGGGTTTGTTTGGTGGTGATCTGACTGTCTTCTTTGGTATTGTGTGTGGACCTACACTGGGACGTCTACTTCGTTCTTTTTTGGACATACAGAACATCAAGGTAGAAGACAAAGCAAAAAACTCCAGGAGCCCGAGTGGAAGCTCAACTAGTCTTGATGGGAGAGGGTAACTCAAGCAAGCCTTGGTTTATTCAAATGGTTGGGCAACTTTACATTTCCGATGTAGCTGTTATTAATCTGCCAGTAATAACCCCCGTCTCTGTTCGATACACAGAGACAAACTCTCTCTGACTCACACATATAAATACACAAACAAATGTAGATGGATGCACATATACACACACACATATGCACACACAGATGCACAGACACACACGTGTGTGCATTACACACGTTTCACACAGCATCAGACAATTTGGTAAATGCCAGGATTTAAACGCCGCTCTTTTGGCCCCACGGCGATCAATTTAGCCACTAGACCACATCACCACGGATTTCATACAGGACTTCAGCCTTGGTTACTTTTCAATATTTAATTGCACAATGAAAAAATGAACATAATTGGTCATTGATATTGTCATGCTCCTCTGTTGCGCCCCCATCTTTGCCCACTCCCTGTTGCTCCTCCCATCCAGCAGGGTTCCCCTCCACCAGCACTTCTGATACACCTCTGCACCCTCCATTGCAGTGTTCACATTATTTTCTAAAGAAAAAAACATTTTATAAAAGGTGTTTGATGAACCGGCATCTGCGATTTGCTGCTGGCCTTTCCTTTTTCAACAGGCACTTTTGTGCAAGTTTTTATGTAGCACCCAAAGACTGAAGCCTGCCATCTTGGAATACAAAATGGCAGCCACATCATGCTTTATGAACATGCATGCCTGGGAACTCAAGTGCCCATATGAGTCATCATGCTGGGCCACGGTAGCATCATGACGCATACACGTGCGGCGTGATAAACAGAACCTGCAAAAGGTTGTGGCAAAGCCAAAAGGTCTGCATTGACCGCCGAAGGGGACACCTATAGGCTTTGCTAATACTTGTTTAGGTCTGGTCTTCACAATGCAGTCTTCCAAACAGACTTGTTTCCAATAGGCATGCAGTGAGCTTTGGGTCCGCCCTATTTAATCATTGACTTTTCTTTTTACCAGGCTTTTTGACATTGGAGTGAGACTATAAGCAATCACATCCAGGCCAAGGCCAAAGGAGTATATCTCTTTCACCTATATTTATGGGGTGTTTGAGTGTATTCTTCCACCTCCAATGGAGGACAGGCATTTCAGTCCCTGAGGGACTATTTACATCTCCTTGTCTGTCCCACTGTTGGCTCCTCATTGTTAATAAGTTGCTCTATGGTTGTATACACAGGCAGGTACACATGCATATCTGTGCATGTCTGTCTTTAAATATACTAGTACATTAAGCCAATAACTACTGGCTGTGCCAGTGCTTCTCTGTATAGTTATTGGTGCCCGGGGTCAGCAGGTTTCAGGACATTTACCTGGATAGGCTGGGGAAAGAAATACAGAGAAGGGAACTGCAGGCAGTCAGTTCAAAGGGCTAAGCAACGGTATACTGAGCAGAATACGCATGTCTTCAGTGCTCTCCAGAATTTTGTATAGCTTGTCTGAATGTGCAGTGGAGAGGAATTCCAGGGTGATGATGAGTCTCATGAGTGCTCAGTCCTCAATCACAGGTCTTTCATGCCATCTTTGATAGAGACAGCTTCTTCAGGGAGGCCGGATGTAATTCTGGTTGATATAGGTGGAAGATTATAGTGATGCATTCTGCTTAATGCCTTGTGATCAGAAGAGAGAACTTTTAGGATGTATGTGCTTTGGCTGGACATCAGCTTTCATGGCTTCAGAGGTGTGATCAGAGATTTAGGCCAAAGAAGAAGGTGGAGGCAGGGTTGGAGTTTCTTTTTATTGGGATTAACTCATACAGTATCTGCTATTACATTAATCAAGGTGGGATATCAGTACCGCCAACATCAAAGCTGTCTTTAGTGGGAGATGTTTGAAGTCCTCAAAAAAGGTGCAGCTAGTAGGATGCACTGTTTGCTATGGTGATGACTTTATAAATGAATGACAGATCCATGTCAAAGGTGAACCTATGATTGTGGGTATTTGGTGAGGCAGACAGGTAGGATGAAGAGGACAGAATCCATGAAATGTTATGTGAAAATACTTTTATTGTACCGTGCACATACACTGGGCTTCTTGGTCCTGTAGGAAAAGACACACAATTGAGATAGAATGCCCTGCTAAAGAAGCTAGAGGCAAAAAGAGTCGTGTGATTGAAAAAAAACATATTTTAAAGAGCTTTCTAAAGTTCAATAAATTGAGTTTGGCCTGAATCATCAGATGGGGAGAATTCAAAACTCTTGCTACTGTAATTGAGAGAGAATAGTCTTTATATGACCCCGGTCTAGCCTGAGGAATGAGTAGCAGGTACTCGCTGGCCAAGCGCAAGCTCACTTAGAGGCACACCATTGAAACTTAGAGGCCCAATTGTCTAAAGAAGGCTTAAGTAGCAACTGTGTATCATTGACCAGGTTGGAGTCCATGTAAATTTAAAGATTGCAGACTCCCTCGGTCAGCTGGATGAGATGGACCAATTATTTGGACCCACCCTATGTTCTTCCGGTATTTAGTTTTAAAAACAGATAGACATCCACCTCCTAGTCATTGATAAACCTTTAACCAGAGATTCTGGGTCCTAATGAGTGGAGCTGGTACCTGGTCTATGGGATAAACCAAATGAGAGCTGTGTTTTGCCTGCATGCATTTAGAACTGGATACATGTTCAGAATAAAAAGGTAGACTTAACATCTATGGGACTCCACATTTCAGTTTTCTGGCTACTTAGGCTGTTGTGTCTCTTTATAAAGGAAGGAAGTGAGGCCAATCACGCTGGAAGGAAGGCTGATGAGCATTGTTTCTGTTTTTGGGAGATAGAGGCAAAATATTTCTCAAGGATCCACCATTGGTGGAGGCATAGGCAGATAGCAACTTGTTGGAACTCCTCGTACCCCATGGATGTTGAGGTAGAACTGCATCATTCACAAATACATGGAAGCTGAGTTGGTAGCTGCTGATGTGTGTCACTTGAGTGCTGTCTAACATGAATCAAATCACCAACAAAAAAAATCTCTCGGGGAACCCTTGATGTGTTACCATTTACTAAAACAAAGTAAAATTATATCTTGGTATGACCATTGTGGTCTGTCAAGAAGGACTCTAATTTTGCCATTGTCACCCCCGGACCCACATAGTGGTGCTGATGTGATGGAAGAGGATGCTGTCATCCATGGTGTTGAATGCTGCCTGAGATCAGTTTAAGAATAAGATTAACGTGTGCGATATTATTTTCACATGATGATTACCCTCCCTTACAATGGACAAAAATCTGTTGGTTGTCAATATACATGCCGTTTAACTCCATATATCAGGTGTATTGCTTAGTAGCTACTGATCTGATGACGTTTTCTATGCTTGCACATCTGGAAATGGGTTGGCAGATGGTGGAATCTTGCACTGAAGGAGGCATTTATTAGTTTGGTTATGAGTATCTAGGGAAGAAAGGCATTGTATTCTCACAGAAGGTTCATACATATCCGAAGAATCTAAGCATGTTAATATATTGGTGACTGGCATTCATTACCAAAAGATGATTTGAAGACTTTGCATAGGCAAGTCTGGGATATATTGTCCAATTGGGCGATTTTCTGCAATTAAATCCATTTTGCTCATATTTTCATAAACAATATTTAGGACTCATAATTGCGACAGACAATACTTTTGTTAAAATAATCTGATGCCAATCTCACTATGAGAGCAACTGATGAAAATATTTGTGTTCATCAAGACCACAAGGTTGAGGCTGTGGCTTGTTTTCTGTATCCATTGCTTAATGGATTGTGTGGATCTGATTTTGCCAGTGTCTTTGAGGAGAACTTGCAGAAGACGACTCAGATATTGCATACATTTGTGTTGGCCACCAGGTGCCTGGAAGCGCAGCTCGAACCACAGAAGAATGTTAGCAATCCAAGGTGGAGGATCTTTCAGTTTAGCAGATGTCACACATGGTGGCATTCAAGTTTCGTGTCCGTTCCCGGAGGGAGATTACATTTCTTAGGAGAAGTGGGCAGAATGGAGACAGGAGTGGCCAAGCACCAGGCCATTGCAGGAGGGAACCAGTGATGTGGTGAAGTGCACTGTGCATGAGAATTTACTGTGCTACTGCAGTAGGTGGAAACTGTGTTTGAGGCTTGTTGGCAGGCATGTGAAGAGGGCTGAATGCCTGAGCAATGGGGTACTCATAATGATGTCCCAATTAAAGGAAAATCATCTGGATATTTCTCAATGTTGCCAAGTTAGCAAAGAAGGTGCCCAAACCCATATAATGGCAGTCGGACTATAATTCTGTGATGTAGATTGTACTTATATTATTGAACCTAATTTGTCAGAAAACACCTTTGGACTCATTGTGAGATTTAAAGAGTGGGCCCGTCCTTTTTAAGTGACGTCTATATTTTAAGGCTTTAAGCATGCCTAGTAATTCTCTTTATTTGAAATGAATAGCGACCCATGCATCCAGAATCATATTCAATTTTGACAAAAGTAATTTTGCTCTGAGTGTGAAAGATCTTGCCAGATGCCCACCATTCTGAAAGGTGGCAAAACCCCTGCTCTGTTTGGATACCCCCATGGACTTTCTGCCAGGTTACAAAGCCCCAGATGTTTATTTCTTTGCTTTTCTGTTTATTACTATTATTATCTACCTCTAATTAATGTCTTCCTATATTTTCAGACCAAAGTACAATTCCCATTCACAATCCTGGGATGTGCAACTGGTTTGCAAAAAAGTCAATGCAATTTGTGATGTACTAGTGACCCGCATCTCAAACTGTACATTCACAGGGGGTCACAAAATGGCCTGCCTAATTAACATGAATTAATACTAATTAGGCAGGTCACAATTTTCAAATCCCTATGGTTGGCTGCCAATGCAGGGATAGAATTCTTCAAGGAGTAGCAGACCTAAGTACTTGCATTTGCATTCCCAAAAGTGAACATTTTAATTTAAAAGCAGCCATGTTCATTAAAGGGACTCATTTTGCTTTTCAAACAAAGATTTCCTGAGTGGGAAGACATTGGTCACTTGACACAATTCTGAAGTGTAAGGAGGACCCCTTCCTCTTTGCAAAATCCTTCTATGAGGTTTGTAGTAATTGATCAAAAGTTTGCGACCGCAATTGAGGTTGCAGACCACTGAATCATACCATTTTGATTCGCAATTAGGAGGGAACGCCCCTTTTACACACCTTCCTAATTGTGATTCAGTGTGGAAACATCATTTTCTTAGAAGGAAATGACGATTCTCTAATTATTATGCAGAGAGAATCTTGATTTCATTAAAGACAAACGGAGGCTAGCATTATGCAAATACTTTTATTTGCTGCCCAAACATGCAGCCCTTTAAAGAATGTTATTACAGCACAATAAATAGAACATTAGTTACATGACAAGTAGACTGTGCTGGCTCCTATCATCCTCGTGGGCTGAGATGACACAGCTAATAAACTTGAAATTCCAGTAAATCCAGCTAATCTTTAACATTGTTCTCTGAGAGGAAAGAAAAAAATTGAATAGTGAAAAGAATGAAGACCAAAATAATTATTGTACATTAATGTATAATAATAATAACACATTAAAAGCATAGACATTAATCAACCCAAACCTCTCGGGAGAGGAGGGTGGGATAATGCTAGCCTCCGTTTGTCTTTAATGAAATCAAGATTCTCTCTGCATAATAATTGGAGAATCGTCATTTCATTACAAGACCGGAGGCTATCATTATGCATGTTTAAAGCCATGTAGCGCTACACTGCTAACATGCTCTATTGGTCTCAAGTAAAACTTAGAGAAAGTACTTGCATTAGACCAATCTGCTGCTTTAAGAATCTCGGGGAGAGATCCTCCTCCCCAAAACACTTTGCTAGCCATTGCTCCTCTGGAAGAGTGAGCTCCGAATCTAGAGAGGTCCACTCCAGCTTCATGCATAATCGAGCGGATCCATCTTGATAAGGTAGCTTATGAAACAGGTTTAAAAGGTTTGACATATGATAAAAGAAGTTGGTTGCAACCAATAGGTCTAAAAGAAGAAATCTTGTTTTCATAGCATTTCATACAATTCACAACACAAGGTTTTTCACATTCATGAAAGGTAGGATAAAAAATGGATTTTGACATTGTTTTCGTTCTTTTCCAGATATCGAAATGTACGCCTTCGCAGGAGTAAAATCTTTTAGAAATTTCTAGTGCTCTAATGTCGGATACCCTTCTAAATGAAATCAGGCACAGGAGAGTCGCCAGTTTCATTGATTATCTTTTAAGGGAGAGTAAATTGTTGTTAGGCCAAGAAATGAAGAGATTAAAAATAAGGTTAACATCCCAAAGGGATTTATAACGGGCCTTAGGAGGTCTCCTTAGACGGATACCTTTCATAACTCTTTTGATAAGGGAGTTGCTGCCAATTGCAAGATTATTAACGAGAGAATGACCAGAAGAAATTGCTGCTCTGTAACAATTGATGGTTCTAAAGGAGAGACCTAAATTGAAAAGATAAGCAAGATAATTAGCTACGTGTTGTAGAGGACACTGAATGGTATCCAGATCCCTTTCCAGGCACCAACCAAACCATTTTCTCCAAACGCCCTTGTATCTCTTTCTGGTTCCTGGTGCCCCTGAATCTTCCAATAAGCTTTTAGCTTCAAAAAATGAAAACCGAGCAAAATGGTTCAGTAGTAAAGCATAAATTAAAGTCCAGATTTCAATTCAATAATGTAGTCCTCTTTTAATTCAAGCTGTTCATATCTTGTCTTTTATTCCGAAGTACAATCTTCACTGTATGCCATCAAGCCAAGCCCACTGTATGCCATCAAGCCAAGCCAACACGTGTTTCGTCCTGACAGTTATGAGTCATGGACTTCATCAGGGCAAAAAACGATCAATTCTTATAAAAAATAAGAGTGTAGTTCAAAGGAAGCTTGAGCGTCAGACGCCAACGCTGTCACGAGAGGTCTGGATTGAGGACCCGGCTATGTCGCCTATAGGAAGCGTGGTTAATTTTTAACCTGAATATTCAAAAGACACTAATAGAGATAATTTCAGATTGGACCGTTTGGAATGACAGTGTACCAGTATATTAGGACCATAGATGTTGCGCTCAAGCTTCCTTTGAACTACACTCCTATTTTTATAAGAATTGATCGTTTTTTGCCCTGATGAAGTCCATGACTCATAACTGTCAGGACGAAACACGTGTTGGCTTGGCTTGATGGCATACAGTGTGCTTGGCTTGATGGCATACAGTGAAGATTGTATTTCGGAATAAAAGACAAGATATGAACAGCTTGCATTAAAAGAGGACTACATTATTGAATTGAAATCTGGACTTTGATTTATGCTTTACTACTGAACCATTTTGCTCGGTTTTCATTTTTTGTTACTGTATGAGGTGGACTTTGTTCACCAATTACGACGTGAAGTGGTCGTCATATTGTCAACCTCGTAGCAATGGTTTAATTTTGATATCTGCCCTTACATTGTCACTTCCCTGCGCAATTTGTCCCTACCACTGTGTTCTTGTTGTTTACCTATAAGCTTTTAGCTTCTCCCGAAAGGTCAGGATATCTGCCTGAATCCCTGATATCCTCCAGGCAAGAAGGTTCATCTTCCCTTCTAAGACTAAAGGATGTACTTCTTCGTCTGGAATCAGGAGTATGCCTAAGGATGATGGGATCAGCCGAGGAAAGTCCACCGCTAACTCCATTACCCCCGGAAACCAAATCTGGGAGTTCCAAAAAGGAGTTATCAGAATGATTGAGCAAGGCACGAGTCTGACCTTCCACGATATTCTCTGAATCATTGAGAAGGGGGAAAGCCGTAAGCCTTGATCCCTTCCCAAGACTGGACAAAGGCATCTACTCCCGAGGCATTGGGGTCCGGCCTCCAACTGAAGTATCTCTCCACTTGGTGAGTCAATCTGCTGGCAAACAGATCTAATTGGATTGGGCCCCAAAGTTTTTGGATCAGAGAAAAGATCTCGGGATTCAATTTCCAGTCGCTTGAATCGTGAAGGAAACAAGAATTCCAAATCTGCCCTCAAATTTTGTGATCCGGGGATGAATTCTGCTCTCAAGGTGATCTTTTGGTTCCAACAAAAATACCATATTCGCTTGGCAATATCTGAGAGATCTCGCTCCACCAAGGCGATTTATATAAGAGACAGCTGAGAAGTTGTCCAAACAGATTAGGGTATTTGAGTTCTTTAGATGCTCTTTGAAGCTCATAAGAGCATTCAGAGCTGCTAACATTTCTAGAGAATTTATGTGGAGAGATTGTTCTTCTATGGACCATCTCCCTCCTGTCTCTAAATTGTTTAGGCGAGCACCCCATCCGTGGTTGCTCGCATCTAATTCTAAGGTAAAATCTGGAACATTCCTGAAAATAGCTTTCCCGTTCCAGGATTGGAGATTTTTCAACCACCAATGAAGATCCTCTCTCGCATCTTCCGAAAGAGGTAGAGAGTCTTCGTACCAAAGGCCCTTTCTCAGGCCCAGTGCTTTTAGTCTTTGGAGACCCCTGTAACGAAGAGGACCTGGTAAAATAGCCTGAACAGAGGAGGAGAGGAGTCCTAAAACTCTGGCCAGATCTTTTAGCCGGATAGAATCTTTGGAAAGGATAAGGGAAACCTGTTTTTTTATTTTGGTAACCTTTTTGTGGGGAAGGATTAGGTTTGAATGAATAGTATTTACATTGAAACCAAGGAATTCTATTTCCTGTGAAGGGGTCAGAATAGATTTCTCCATATTTATAATGAAGCCCAGGTCTTGAAGGAGGTCCATGGTAATTTTTAGATGTTTCGTGATTTCTAACTTGTCTTGAGCCATGATGAGGATATCGTCTAGATAGATTATTAGGTGAATCCCTCTCTCTCTGAGGTGGCTGACTACCGGACGTAGCACCTTGGTGAAACACCAAGGGGCTGATGATGGTCCAAAGGGAAGACACTGGAATTCGAAAATAGTTCCTTTCCAAGTAAATCGAAGGTACTTGCGATATTCTTCGTCCATGGGGATGGTAAAATAGGCATCCTTCA
Source organism: Triturus cristatus (assembly GCF_964204655.1). Classification (NCBI taxonomy): domain Eukaryota; kingdom Metazoa; phylum Chordata; class Amphibia; order Caudata; family Salamandridae; genus Triturus; species Triturus cristatus. The sequence goes on along the minus strand of NC_140590.1, from coordinate 1,530,532,613 downwards.
GGTCCAACTTTACCAGCCAATCTCTTGTTTGCAAGATGTCCCTCAGAAGGTGGATACCTTCCATCTTGAAGTGTCTGTATGTTAGAAATTTGTTTAGATATTTGAGGTTTATGACGGGACGCTAACCTTTGTCCTTCTTTTTTACAAGGAAAATAGTACTTAAGAAACTCTTTGAGATTTCTGAAACAGGAATTTTTAGAATAGCGCCTTTGTCTAACATTTGGCGAATTTCCATTTCTATTAATTTTGAGTTCTCCTTGTCTCGAGTAATCTCGTTTGGAATCTTTTTTTGGAAGGGTTCTAAGCAAAAGTCTATCTTGAAGCCACTTACAGTTTTTAAAACCCATGGATCTTGGGTGATTCGAAACCAGTTATTTACAGAATGTTTCAATCTTCCTGCCACTTTGGAAGGGAAGGAGGGATTTAGACTTACCTTGGAAAGGTTGGTTGGAGAAACTTGATCTGCCACCACGGGCTCTTGAACCCCTTCCTCTCTGGGGGTAGAAATTTGAGCGGGACCCTCTGTAAGGGCGAGTCTCTCTTGTCTCTTGGGGATAAAATTGGGGCCTGAAGTAACCACGGCTGGCAGCTTGTCCCTTTCTGCCAGCCCCTCAAAAAAGTGGTCGTCCCCCAAAAACTCTTCGTATGTTAGATTGCGCCTTACTAAAAGCATTGAAGGTGGCCACGTATTTACCCAATGATTTAACGAAATTATCGCCGAATAACATGCCTTTGGCGACGCACATGTCTTCTTTAGCGGACAGGTCCGCGAGTTTAGGATTCATTCTAAGGAGGACTGCCTTCCTCCGTTCAGTAATCAGATTGGCGTTGGCGTTGGCGTTGCCCCTATTGGGGTATTGTTAGATCTAGCCTCTTTAGTCATGTCCAAAATGTTAGATAGTGGTCCCATTACATCAAGGAGCTTGTCTTGAGCTTGCTTGAGGCATTTTTCGATTCCCTTCCTAGGGTCCCTTCCTGATTTAAAGAGGAAGGTGATCAGCTCGGGGTCAAGGTTGGGTGTGCTGCAGATCTTATCCTCCGTGGAGGGTCTAGGGCACTCATTGTGCAGTAGATTGCATGTATTTGTATCAAGAGGTTTTCTGACCCATTGGGATAAGTATTTACCTACGTGGTCCATAGGCCACCATTCGGTGCTGCAAGGGTGGCGAATGGTTGTAGGATTGAACATCTCTTCTCCGAGGGGATCTTTAACATTAAGAGAAGATGTTGAGGGGTGGTCTAAGTCCTCACCGAGGTCCTCGAATGTATCTTTAGGGTCAAAAATAAATTCATCCAAGTCCTCATAGTCTGTGGTTTGGTTATAAAAATCATTATAGTAATCATTTGTCCCGTAAAGGGTACCGCCTTCTGTAATGCCGCTATGGGCACCCCTTCTCTCTGCCCCAAGGAATTGGGATCTCTCTATTGTGCTGCTATGAGCACCAAAATCTTTTGTAGTGCGGGGGCTACCAAATCTCATTGCATTGTTAAATGCTTCCGAAGTATGTTTTCATTTCTGCGTAACCTTGCCCCTTTTTTGCGGTCCGGAGGTGGAGGGGGATTCCCCATCGGAGAGAGAGAGAAATAGATCTCCTCGGGAGGGGAAGCCCTCTTCCTCTTATAAAGAGCAGCATCAACTGCCTCTCTGATTGAAGATTTTAGTTCTTGCCCAATAAACCTCTTGAGGATGTCATCCAATGTTTCCTTAGGGGAGTGTTGGGTGACGTTGACATCAGATTCCATAATAAAATAATTAAGTTAGAAAAAAATATTCTTATAATGCCTAAATAAAGCCTTAATGGATAAAAATCCTTTTGAGGATTTAAAACCCAAAGGTGTATGCAGGGTTAATCAATTTAAGTCTATATCTTAAGACTCCTTACCAACAGACGTGTTGTTGTTGATGTTGCAGCTTCTGGGAACAAAAAACGAGTATAAAGCGGTGACATTTTCGTTCAGTGCTTCCCTTGGTGAAGCTATATCCGAGTATTAAAGATCCAGCAGGTGGCGATCTTTGTTTAGAAGTCTTAGTGTATAAATAGCAAAAAAACGGGTCGGGAAAGGCTTCCGTTATGCTCGCTAATAAAGCGTAACTATGGGAACCAAACCGAGCCGTATGATAGCGGAAGCAGCGCGAGGGGCTGAGGCACGTTCCTGCGTCTCCCAGCAAGTTGCTAGGAGACGCGGGAATCGAGGAAGCACAAGCTATGCTTAGAGCGATAATTCTTGAAATAATTGTCGCTCGTGTAAGACGAACGCTATTTAGTAAAGGTTATTTTCTTTTTATTGAAAAAGATGCCTGCCTCGTGAGCGTGTCATGGAACACTTATAGAATAAATAAATAAACGATCGTGAATGCATGCGATCGTTAGGGGTGAAAAGTTTACGATTGCTTGAGCACATTATGAAAAATAGGGATCAGTAATGTTGATTAGAGGAGATAATCCTGCCATAAATTGGACATGAGAGATGCTGAAAGGAAGGAAGTTAAGTACATAGTAAAAAATAGAAGTACATAGTAAAAATACATAATACATAATAGATCCTAGAATCGTCAATATAGGGGTATAATGGTATAATATGTGAAATATAATGTCAAAAGGCAGGTAAATCCAATCAATCAAGAGGTAAACAATAGCAAGAAGTAAATGACACTTAGCTGTGTCAGGGCAGCGAACAAAAGAGGGTGATTGGAGCCAGCACAGTCTACTTGTCATGTTACTAATGTTCTATTTATTGTGATGTAGTAACATTCTTTAAAGGGCTGCATGTTTGGGCAGCAAATAAAAGTATTTGCATAATGACAGCCTCCGGTCTTGTAATGAAATGCTTTTCCCACTTGCACAGTTGGTTTAGCACATAGGGAAATGACCACATTGTGGTAGCAAACTCTGTGATTTTGGAAATCACTGGCTTTGCCACTGGAAGATTTCTTTGTACATCATGCTTCAATTTCTTAAAACAGTAAGCATGGTAACCACCCATTTAGCTTCAAATGTTATCATTGACTCAAATAATTTAGAAGTTATGAAGGAACTGACTGCTTGCATATTATCTCAGTACTACCAAAAACTATCAAAGTCTTAGACTTTTTGAACTGACTTTTTATCGCAGTTCAAAAAGTCATTTGAACCTTAGCTTGTGGTGTGTTGCTTTCGTTTGTTGTGTTCACTCATCACAGTAGAATTTTTAAACAAAATTCCACAAAATACATTTTGGACATATTTGTTGTTTATTAGGCATATTCTGCAATGTAATGTTTCCCTCGTATTGTTTCTAGCCTTCAGAAAGCCCCAGGCAAATGTGCCACCAAGAGTGAAAAACGTGTAAGCTGTAGCATGTTTTTTGTAAACAAAATGTGTGCCTTAAAAGCTTAATAGCTCGTTTTTCAAAACTATTTTGTCACTCACTCCAGCTGCAGGCTAGAAAGTTTCAGGATGATTCATCAAGCTGAGGCCGAGAAAAAGGCAGGGTCCCAAAACAAGTTTTCACTGTGCAATATTCCATAGGGATTTCAGACACAAAATTATACGAAATTTGGCAGAAAGCTAGATCTTGATCCAAAAAGATCAATTTTCATAATTGTGTGTCAATCCATTCAGTAGTATTGGAGATATTAAAGAAAAAAGATGTATGTATATCTAGGGACGTGCAGGGTCCGCAAGTCTGACAGATCGCAAAATTAGGTCTGATTGGCTCCCACCACAATGACCGGGAAATGGTGGCAGTCATCTTGGGAATCGGACTTGGCTGAGTCCTAGGAAAAATGCAAAAAACCCTTTAGGGAGCAAGGTAGGAATACCCTGACCCTCCCCTAGGATGGGTGTTTAAAAAAAATTGCAGTGGATCTGGGGAATTACTGGTATTTTAGCAAAATATTTAAAAAGCAAGCTTTTTTTTATGCCCCCCAGATGGGCTAGGTCCGGGAGGGATGGAAAATTTGGGGCGAGGGGTGCATCTGGTCCCCTCCTTTGGCTAATTTTGGCCCCAGTTGCCTCAACCCCGATGCAAGGCCGTATAGGTAAATGCGTTTTAGTTAAACTGAAGGATACATTGGAGGCCAATTTTGGTACCGGGGACCCCATCCACCGGGGCCCGGGTGTAGCAGAAAATGGAGAGAGGGCACATTCCCCGAAGCCTGGCCATGTCGGTAATGGGGAGGGGAACAGCAAGACCCCCCCTCTCTTGGCAGATTTTGGCCCTGGAGACCCCATCCCCTGGGGCCCAGCTGAAATTAGAAAGGGGAGGGGAACGGCAAGACCCCCCTTCTCTTGGAAGATTTTGGCCCTGGAGACCCCATCCCCTGGGGCCCAGCTGAAATTAGAGAGGGGAGGGGGGCGTGGTCCCCCCCTGGAGTCATTAATGGCCTTGGGTACCCCATTTACCAAGGACTGCTCTTGCTCTGTCCCTGGATGCCCACCCCCGGGACATAGCAGTTTCCCTGCCACCTCTGCTACAAGGAGGGAAACCTTAGTTTGCTCTATCTTAACAGGAGCAATTTAAAAGCTCCTGCCAGGCGAGAGCAAACATGAAGTCCGCCCCTGGCAGTGATGCAAGCAGGGAAACAGATCTGAATATTGCTCCCACCCACAGGGAGCAGCATTTTTAGCTGTACCCCATGGGCGGGAGCAATGTCAGCTACCACTGTATGCAGGGATCCAGTGGGAGTCGTGGGGGCTTCGGGCTCCCCTACAGCCCCCAACGAGGACATGGTAGGTGCCCTGGGTGGGCACCCATGTTTATTGGCTGGGCCCTGGGTGATGGGGTCCCAGGGGTCAAAATCGGCACAGGGAGGACAGCAGCGCTGCCCTCTCCTCCTTTACTAATTGGGCAGGCCCTGGAGATAGGATCAACATGGCTGATATTGACCTGGGGAGGGGAGCTGTTTATGCCCCTACTCATTTACCAAAGGTGCTGTGGACTCTGGGGCTAAAATTGGCATGGTGAGGGAGGATGCATGCACAAATCCCCTTTTCCAATATGGCCGGGCCGTGGGAGATGGGGTCCCTGGGTCAAAATTGACCTGAAGATGGGGGTTGCATGCCCCCTCCCTTATGATTGGAGTGGTCGGTTCCGGGGGATGAGGTCCCCTGGGCACGTACTCCTTCCCCTAAAAAAGGTCCTCCGCCCTAGGGGATGGGGTCCCGGGGCCCAAAATCCCAAACAGGGTGACAAGTGCCCCCCTTCCCCACAAAATGTACCAGGACCTGGGGGATGGGTCCCTGGGGCCAAAACCGGCCCAGGGAGGGCACCTGCGGCCAACATCCTGCCGCACACGGGTGTAGGCCATGTGTGCCGTGGGGTTGGCTGCCTGCGATGGGTTGGCAGCAGGGCCTGGCCGCAGTTGAGGCGCTGTGGCCAAACCCCTGCCCTGCATGGCGGCAGTTGGTTTAACGTATGGTAATTAAATAAAACTTTATGTTAAAAAAAAAAACTAGAAATGCACTGAAAAAACCAAAGGTTACTTGAATTTTAAAGTTAGAAAATAGACTTAACAAATGCTTAAAAATTTACAAAAAAATACAAAGGTTACAGGGACGTTGTACTTATATTCAGATTTCACACACTCAAAACCATAGAAATTCAGCAGCTATAGGTATACGTAGCTCAAGAACCTAAAACTCGTGCCCTAAGATAACTATAACTCATGCCCTCACCATGCACTGGTAATTACCTTATTTATTACACCAGACATCACATCTTCTATGGCATCATTGATAATATCACTGCAACATTTGCAATAAAATTATTGATGAGAAAACTGTGCATGGCAAGGGCACGAGATATAGTTTATTTAGAGCATGAATTATAGTTACTTATGATAAGTATGACAAAAACTGTAGAATTTCTATGGTTTTGTGTGTGTAAGATCAGAACCTAACTATAATATTCCCGTAACCTTTGTTTTTTTACAGTGTGTGTGGTGTATGTGCTGTGTGTGTGTTCATGTGCGTGTGTGCACGTGTGTGTGTGTCTGTTGGAAAAGCACACAATGCATTAGCATGGATTTTTTGTTTGCCACCATCTTTGCAAACACACTCCCAGAAGTTCAGGAATGGGCCATATCTGTAGCAGTTTCACGTTTTATACATGGTGTTCTAAAAGGTCTTTGGTGGGACTGACTGCGAATAATTGTTATTTTTAATCACTACCTTCAAATATGTCATGGCAATCAAAATAAATGACACCCAATAAAATAAGTTATTACATTCTAATAAAAGTGCATTTTCCCATTTATTTCTATAGGCCAAAGGTGAAAATTCACCACTTTGAAGCCTAACTAGCTGAGAAAACACTGCTTTACAGATTGCACGTTACCCTGGCTTCAGAAAGGGAAGCAAATCTAGTAATACTCTATGATTGTATGTCACTGCAGGGATTTAACTCCCTGTGCTCAAGTTAAATACCCCTGTTTATAACTTCTGCACATGAAAAACAGAGCACGCTGTAAGCCATATACGCTGATCCAGCAAGGATAATATGCTATTTAATATCATTGCTGAGGCAGTCATGAGACTTCCATTATGTGCAATTTCATATACATTATATACTGACAAAAAACAACTAGGGGATGATCGTTTTTGCCGCATTTACTGCCTCACTTTCAAAGAAATAATCCAAGAAAAAACAGGAAGGCTGATTTTGAAAAATATGTTTTTAGAGCACTTTTACATTTTTACTTATATGTACTCCAGAAAATTGTGCTCTGGGCTTTAAAAATATAATAAAAGTGCACACAACCCTTTAATCAAGCCTCGCCCTAATACACTAAACAATGAACAAAAAATATAATCACAAACCGAAGAAGGGTACACATGTTCATAACAGCGACTTTTTTGCAGTCAGAAAAGGCGTTAAATAATGGTAACACATATAAATAGTTATGTGTAGGGGTGCGTTGACTGTGGGATGGCATTTTATGGCTTCTTCTCACTGCTGTAGGATTTTTTTGTCCATTTTGATTGAAGTTGTTGCTTCAATTCGTTATTTTCCTCCACAAATGAACTGCTATATTCGGTGGGATTACTGTTGGTGCCCTGGTGCAGATATTTTTCCTATAAATTGAAAAACGATATTTTATGGTACATCCAACCCTATGAGGTTGATTTGTTATTGCTCCCAATGGCAAGGTACTCTTGACTGAGCACAAGGTTAGGAAGTAAAGCTCCACATCAGATAAGCAGGAAAAGTGCAAGCGTAAACTACCTCAGCATGGCCTGTCAGGCAATGGCGGCGGAGGAGCCTCGCCCCACTGTTTCAGGGGTAAGCTGAATACAAAAAATAAAGTGATAATGACGTTTGTTTTTGTCATTTTGTTTTTTGCATTCAGTTTGCAGCTGAAGCCAGGTAGGCGGGGCTCCCCTCGAAGGAGTGGTGGTAGCACCTAAAGTGCGCATGACTCTTTGGTCGGCCGTTTTGGGCCGGCCAAAGCGTCATGCGCACTCTGCATGTTCTCCCTGCAGACTGAATTACAGCCTGTGTGGAGAACATGTAGAGCATGCCAGCCTCTCTATGAGCGATCAGACCAATAACAACGCTACTAAGGCAGTGTTGTGATTGGTCAGGGGATTCAGGGAGGCTATATGCATCCTGGAAAGATGAGGACTGAGAAAGAAGAGGCATCGGCCGGCAGAAAGAGGTAAGTGCAATTTATTGTATTATTCCACCCCTCCTCGTTCCACCTCTCACCCACCCACCCCACCACCCCACGTCAGTAGCAGCCGCTACTGCTGTCAGTACAGAATTTGGCATTCTGAATGTTATGAATACTTATACAGCGCTTTATGCCCCTTAAGGTGCCCTCAAAGCAGGAATGGAAACTAGAGATAGAGAACAATAGTCACCAAAAGAGTGGAAAGGAGAGGGCCTAAAAGAGAAAATGATGGAAGAGCCTTGTGATTGGAGGTGGTCTTAACAAAAAACAGGCTAGTGATGGAGTAATAGTGCAATGTTGACAACTGGACTAGTGGCCAGGTGTACAAAGCCCCAATTTGACATTTGCTCCTGCTAAAATGCTTTTTCTTATGTACTTATTTAATTTTTGAGTTAGATAGATTATTTCAAATCCCAAAATGGGATTCCAAATGGATTTAGATTTGGTATCTGGAAGCAGAGTGTTGGAGGCATCCCTTCCAAATTCTGAATTGGTATTTTATGTATCAGTGGTTACTGACCGATTGACACCTTAAAAGTAGTGGTAATACACTTAGGTACGTGTTCCCCTTTGCGAATGCAAAAAAAGTGTGTTGAAGAATAGTCTGTTGTCCAGGGAACCACTGCCAACTCTTAAACACACAAAAAAATTAACTTTTCTTTTGAAAAAGCAGCCTCATTTTCTCTAAGAAAGAGGACTGCATTTAAAAAGTGCTTATTAAAAGGTAATTAAAGACATAGTGGTCTGCTGACCCCAGCAGGCCGTCATTCTTGTGATTTCCTGAGTCACAGTTTGCAACTAACCCCATTAATATACTTTGGGTAAATAGGATTCAGAACCACTTCAGAATTTTAAAAACTGACCAATTAGTACATAGATCAGTTCTTAAAAATCTTTATTGGTCACATATTTGCATTATTTTGCAACCAGATGTTCATACATATGGTCCCTAGTCATCTTATTGGTTGCATGGGAGACAGGAAATAGAATAGGTAAGGTGGGGAGGAGGGCATAGGTCGAGTAGAGGAGAAGATATCTGTCAAGTTGCACAGTTTTTGTATATGGACTGCCCCAGCACCTTCCTGGTAGAAACTTGAGACTCCCATCCCTTGTCTCCCCTGCTATTGCCAATGTCAATCAATAGACATCTGTGAGACACAGGGCTCCTACGTCTACACTGCCCTAAGTATAAACTGTCATTAAAACAGCATGGAGGATGCAATAGCTGGTTGTAGGAATAATCAATGTGGCTGGAGGTGGGGCTGGAGGTTTGGATTTAAGAGTGGTGCTTGTCGCCTGTATCAAGAGCATTAACTTAAAGCAAGACTGTGCACACGTTAAATTCACAGTGTCTGAGGCATATTACCATTTGTATCTAAAACAAAACCATACAACAAAACAATTGAGTAATGAGGGACCACAGGACGACCAGGTGAAATCAGTTTTCGGTTTTTATGATGTATTTCAGAATAATCCAGCCAGCCAACACGTGTTTCGTCATGGGGTACACACACCCCCGACTTCTTCAGGGCTTCTCGTAGTACGGCCAATATGTCGGACCTTAAACCTGGAACACGTGTTTCGTCATGGGGTACACACACCCCCGACTTCTTCAGGGCTGGTAAAAAAACACATATAGAGTACATATCACAGACAAGTACCTGACTGTTATAACAGAAACAATAAAGTTTTCCAATCCAAATTGGAAGGTGGGAACAAACGCCAATCAAAGAGCACCATGGTCCACAAGACGGTAACCAGGTGTATAGGTTAAGTAACCCATGATTAGGTATAGGTGCAAATGAAAGATTTTGAGGAATCTTGACAAAAAACAGAGAAATAAAAGAGAAAAGGCATTCGTCATCAGGAATGCGTGAAATTTCTACAAAGTCCCCTTCACAGCAAGTGCAGCGTGAATGGATATATCATCTATATTATATAAATATTCGTGTGAGAAAACTTGTGTATTAAAGCACCCTGGTTTGAAATTGCTTAAACAGAGATGACAAAGTGAGTGGGTAAAGATCTATCGTTAGCCCCACGAAAACGGAAAAATTGAAACGTGCGAGCGGATTAACGAAGCACCCCTACCTTCTCGTAGTACGGCCAATATGTCGGACCTATAAGCAAGTAGGATAACCAACAATCCATCAAAATTGTCTTCCTGACTATATGGTAACCGACAGCATTCAAAATTGAGAGTCCTATAACAAACGAGTATAAAACATGCAACGGAGTGTATACTCAAACTCCAGGCTTACCTTAAACCTGGTGATAATTCCGACCCAGGAGGTCTTATAATTCTGACGGAACCAGTGTGATTCAGCGTTATCAGTATGCAATCACAGTGAAGTCCAAAACAGTCCATAAGTTTGTGACACCGTTTTTTGACACTCAGGCTCTGTAAGGATTATATATATACGGAATCGGTAAACTCGCTCGCTTCATACTAATCAAATGGGCCAGTGAATATAAAAGTATACAAAAGTTCAGGACTATTTCCTACCAGAAGACGAGTACATCCATCCGTTAGCGCCCGGTGCTCTCCGCGTGTGTTTGCGAGTGTGTTTTGTGCGCATACCCGGAAGTACTTATATTTGGGAAGCTAGTGCAAACACTAGAACGAGTGCGTTCGACCGTGTTTGGTGGTGCGCATGCGTGAGTTGTAGTGTGTTTTATCTCGAAGTTTGTCAAGATACGTCAGCTCGAGGAAAAGTGGAAATAAACCAGATAATTATTACAACAATCCTTTAAGAAGAATACATGACAGGAAAAGAATAGATCATCGATTTAAGTTAATAAAAGATACAAAGTCATAGAATCAAGTTCCTAGTTTGCGATAGAGAAAACGGCAAAATTAAGGCAACGAATCACATTTGAAATTTTTTTTTTTGCAGCATGAGTATGAATGTTTAAGTTTGTAAATCTATAGAATGGCAGCGAAATGCAGCAAAACCAAGTACAAATTGGAGAAGATATGCAAGCCACAAGAGCACAGTAATTAGTAGATGAAGAATATGCATACAGAAGTCTACATTATACTGTACTGTCCACCTTTTATAGTTCTAAGTCTTTCCTCATTTGATGGTTGTGGTAACACTTATTCTTTAAATGACCAAAATTATAATGTTATGTAGTTGTGAACACATGATGTTTCTTTTAGTGTCTAAAGCAGTGTATGATTCTATTGTAAACATTACAGTTTGTATAAATTGTTGGAGTGGTCAAACATTATGGAAAAAACATGCAAGTTCATTGTCATACATGACTCCAAAAGTGAACACAACATCAGTATCCTAGGAAATAGTGCATCTCATTGTCACTATTGAAACCTAGGTCATAGGTACGTAAGCGCATGATCCAAAAGGCTTCAAGTCTCCTCAAATTAAGCTCCCTATTGCCTCCTCTAGGGTTCTGTTTGCAAAAGTCTATACCATAGAATTTGAACCTCCTACTGATTCTGTGAATATCAGTTATAGTATCCAAGACGCGTTAAATACACAGCTACTCTTATCTTTAGCGGACACAGAGGAAACGCCTCAACGAATAGAATCATTATTACAAGAGCTTGACATTCAAACAGATTACACATTGACCAGTGGGCTTCGACCAAAATCTAAGTGGACACCTACACTAACTAGTGGAAATCCAATAGACACCTTTCACAAATTAGTACTGGCTGACCTTAATAGATTTGAAGACAAAAGAGATCAAAAGAAATCAAGATACTCTGATAATTTGTCCAAAGGGGAACGGGTGGCCCTTAAAGAACTTGCAAGTAACAAGGATGTTATAATTAGAGAAGCGGACAAAGGAGGCAACGTAGTGGTGATGAATAAGCAGGATTATAATGCAGAAATATTATCACAACTTAATGATACCTCATGCTATGAACCGATACACCAGAATCCAATAGGTCCACTGACGCAAATAGTAAACAAGAAACTTACTGATTGGTATAATGACAGTCTGCTTACCCTGGAAGAAATGAATTATCTAAAAGTGTTTAAACCCAACTACCCATGCATTTACACACTTCCTAAAGTACACAAACACCTCACTTTCCCTCCGGGTAGACCAATAGTAGCAGGAATTGGGGGTCCCACGGAGAGATTAGCGGAGTACGTTGATCTTTTTCTGTCACCACTAGTGAAAAATCTACCATCATATGTCAGGGACACGAAGCATATATTGAACATCCTGTCAGATCTAAGATGGGAGGAGGGCATGATCTTGGTTACGATGGACGTGGTGTCCTTGTACACCAGCATTGAACTGGAGTTGGGAATGAAAGCCATAGAAAACATTTTGTTTAAAAGAGCTGCTTCTCAATGGAAACACACAGAGATGCTGATCGACATGATGCGCATTATTCTCAACAACAATGTATTTTTATTCAATTCTCAATGGTTTAGACAGAAGAAGGGAGTTGCGATGGGATCCAAATTTTCTCCCAGTTTCGCCAATTTGTTCATGGGTAAATTGGAAGAGGATTGGATATGGGGACCAGGAGGAGGCAGATTTCATGACTCTATTCTATACTGGGGGCGCTACATCGATGTTTGTCTAATGATATGAACAGGCACCCCAGAGAGTCTGACGGAATTCTGTTCATACCTTAATTCGAACACTTCACGTATGCAGTTCACGCAAGAATCAAGCAGCACGAGTATCACATTTTTGGACATTGAAATCTTTATTAAAGATAACAAATTACACACCAAACTATATAGGAAAGATACTGCATGCAATGCGATTCTACACGCAAATAGTGCACATCCACCGCACCAAATTAATGCTATCCCCCTAGGCGAATACACCAGGGCCAGACGTAACTGCAGTGTAGACACAGATTTTCGTTTCTGTTTACGTGACATGGAAACTAGATTTATTAAAAGGGGCTATGGCAAATCTATAATCCAGAAAGCAGGGAACAAAATCAGAAACACAGACAGAATCAAAACTATTGCAGACAAGGAGAAGAAACCCACGGACACATCGGTCAGGCTGATCACAAACTACGATGGTTACAGTAGGGCCCTGTCTAAAAGCTTACATAAACACTGGCACATCCTCACTAATGACTCTTCTCTATCGAAATTCATTAATAAAAAAACGCAGATCACTTACCGTAGGGGCAAAACATTACGCGCACGTCTTAGTCCCAGTTACACACACAACGTAATCCCAGACACATGGCTAAGTGTACGATCCAATGTTTTTTTTAAATGCGGCTTTTGTGGAATATGTAGATGGGCTGACGACAAGAAAAAGACATTTCACAGCCCAAACAGAGAATATGATATCAGGGTGAATATTAATTGCAATACTAAATTTGTAGTCTATGTACTAGAATGTACTTGTGGAGGCAAATATGTAGGTAGTACTATAAGATGCCTGAAGGAAAGGATTGCAGAACATGTTCGAGCCTTAAAACAGAAAGATTCAAGATACCCCATGGCATTACACATTTGGGAGTGTCCTACACAAGGCCAAAGCAAGAGGTTCAAATTCTATGGTATAGACTTTTGCAAACAGAACCCTAGAGGAGGCAATAGGGAGCTTAATTTGAGGAGACTTGAAGCCTTTTGGATCATGCGCTTACGTACCTATGACCTAGGTTTCAATAGTGACAATGAGATGCACTATTTCCTAGGAGACTGATGTTGTGTTCACTTTTGGAGTCATGTATGACAATGAACTTGCATGTTTTTTCCATAATGTTTGACCACTCCAACAATTTATACAAACTGTAATGTTTACAATAGAATCATACACTGCTTTAGACACTAAAAGAAACATCATGTGTTCACAACTACATAACATTATAATTTTGGTCATTTAAAGAATAAGTGTTACCACAACCATCAAATGAGGAAAGACTTAGAACTATAAAAGGTGGACAGTACAGTATAATGTAGACTTCTGTATGCATATTCTTCATCTACTAATTACTGTGCTCTTGTGGCTTGCATATCTTCTCCAATTTGTACTTGGTTTTGCTGCATTTCGCTGCCATTCTATAGATTTACAAACTTAAACATTCATACTCATGCTGCAAAAAATTTCAAATGTGATTCGTTGCCTTAATTTTGCTGTTTTCTCTATCGCAAACTAGGAACTTGATTCTATGACTTTGTATCTTTTATTAACTTAAATCGATGATCTATTCTTTTCCTGTCATGTATTCTTCTTAAAGGATTGTTGTAATAATTATCTGGTTTATTTCCACTTTTCCTCGAGCTGACGTATCTTGACAAACTTCGAGATAAACCACACTACAACTCACGCATGCGCACCACCAAACACGGTCGAACGCACTCGTTCTAGTGTTTGCACTAGCTTCCCAAATATAAGTACTTCCGGGTATGCGCACAAAACACACTCGCAAACACACGCGGAGAGCACCGGGCGCTAACGGATGGATGTACTCGTCTTCTGGTAGGAAATAGTCCTGAACTTTTGTATACTTTTATATTCACTGGCCCATTTGATTAGTATGAAGCGAGCGAGTTTACCGATTCCGTATATAATCCTTACAGAGCCTGAGTGTCAAAAAACGGTGTCACAAATTTACGGACTGTTTTGGACTTCACTGTGATTGCATACTGATAACGCTGAATCACACTGGTTCCGTCAGAATTATAAGACCTCCTGGGTCGGAATTATCACCAGGTTTAAGGTAAGCCTGGAGTTTGAGTATACACTCCGTTGCATGTTTTATACTCGTTTGTTATAGGACTCTCAATTTTGAATGCTGTCGGTTACCATATAGTCAGGAAGACAATTGTGATGGATTGTTGGTTATCCTACTTGCTTATAGGTCCGACATATTGGCCGTACTACGAGAAGGTAGGGGTGCTTCGTTAATCCGCTCGCACGTTTCAATTTTTCCGTTTTCGTGGGGCTAACGATAGATCTTTACCCACTCACTTTGTCATCTCTGTTTAAGCAATTTCAAACCAGGGTGCTTTAATACACAAGTTTTCTCACACGAATATTTATATAATATAGATGATATATCCATTCACGCTGCACTTGCTGTGAAGGGGACTTTGTAGAAATTTCACGCATTCCTGATGACGAATGCCTTTTCTCTTTTATTTCTCTGTTTTTTGTCAAGATTCCTCAAAATCTTTCATTTGCACCTATACCTAATCATGGGTTACTTAACCTATACACCTGGTTACCGTCTTGTGGACCATGGTGCTCTTTGATTGGCGTTTGTTCCCACCTTCCAATTTGGATTGGAAAACTTTATTGTTTCTGTTATAACAGTCAGGTACTTGTCTGTGATATGTACTCTATATGTGTTTTTTTACCAGCCCTGAAGAAGTTGGGGGTGTGTGTACCCCATGACGAAACACGTGTTCCAGGTTTAAGGTCCGACATATCGGCCGTACTACGAGAAGCCCTGAAGAAGTCGGGGGTGTGTGTACCCCATGACGAAACACGTGTTGGCTGGCTGGATTATTCTGAAATACATCATAAAAACCGAAAACTGATTTCACCTGGTCGTCCTGTGGTCCCTCATTACTCAATTGTTTTGTTGTATGGTTTTGTTTTAGATACAAATGGTAATATGCCTCAGACACTGTGAATTTAACGTGTGCACAGTCTTGCTTTCTGTTCATATAGTGGGCCGTGGCCCACTTGTAGAGGGTTTAGGGGTTGTTTCTCCCTCTTCTGTGGCACCGTTACTGATATATTCGGATTGTGACAAGAACGTATAAAAGAGAGCGCTCGTAAATAACCTGACATTTTGAAATAATACCCCCATTTTGCTAATTCTCAAATTTGAGTGCAGGTTGGAGCAGCATCCGCGTTTTGACTCATCATGACCAGTGATAGAGATAAAATTGCAGAAGAACTTTTTGACAACCTTGCCAAAGGGCAATCAGTAGCAGCAAGTGCTGGGCTTAATATACCCACACGCAATGAGGGTCTTCGGGACAAATTTGTGAGGCTAGAGAAATTGAAAAAAGCCGAAAATTCTAAATGGTGGGACGGCGCTACGTTGAAGCAGTACATGCGTCTCAATAGGGTCCCCAGGGGTCTAAGATCGCAAATCTTTCCAACATACGATGACCTGGAGGAGGACCTCTTAAAGAAATGGGAGGACACACTAACGGACAAATCCCAAACACTAATGACAATTCTAATTGAGAATACAGACAGGAAACTGATTAAACTTCAAAAAGATATTGAAGCACTGGAACAAGAGATACTAGCCCTAGACCTCAAAGAAGCCACCGAAAAGAATTATGTGATACTTAATGATATTCTAATGAAACATCAAAATGAAATCAAAGAAAGGAAAGCGAGAAAGTTAAAACGGGATGAAATAGATTACAGGGAAGGACGAGTGTACACCTATGCGAGAAAATATGATTATCTTTTTCAGACAGGGAAAGAATCAGAAAAAATTCAAAGACAAGAGACTAGCTCAGTCTCTTCCAGTACCTCATCTTTAAATGCACCAATCACTAGTGACAGTGAATTAGAGAATGTAGGGACATCTTCCTCTTCTTCTTTTTTACGAGAGGTACTGAGAATCAGGAAAGGGAACAAACTTCCACCTATCCGCGATCCCACAAACGCAAAACCCGTAGAGGTCAGAGGGCAGGGAGAAAAAGAGGATTACCGTACCAAACTGAGGTCAGGTCAGAACAAGAAGTAACAGTAGGGTCTACAGATGTCATTGGGGTTATGAACCTGTCTTCTACACCTTTGAATGATGAAATGGTTAATTTGCTAAAAAAAGGTTTAAGTTTCAACCCAACTAATGAGGGTGATGTGTGTAATACCAAGGTGGATCTGTACAAATTTACGAGAAACTTGAAATTGAAAACTTTTTTTGAAATGAACCCTGTACCTAATAAAGTCTCTATGCATATTCCTACTGATTCTGTGAATATCAGTTATAGTATCCAAGACGCGTTAAATACACAGCTACTCTTATCTTTAGCGGACACAGAGGAAACGCCTCAACGATTAGAATCATTATTACAAGAGCTTGACATTCAAACAGATTACACATTGACCAGTGGGCTTCGACCAAAATCTAAGTGGACACCTACACTAACTAGTGGAAATTCAATAGACACCTTTCACAAATTAGTACTGGCTGACCTTAATAGATTTGAAGACAAAAGAGATCAAAAGAAATCAAGATACTCTGATGATTTGTCCAAAGGGGAACGGGTGGCCCTTAAAGAACTTGCAAGTAACAAGGATGTTATAATTAGAGAAGCGGACAAAGGAGGCAACGTAGTGGTGATGAATAAGCAGGATTATAATGCAGAAATATTATCACAACTTAATGATACCTCATGCTATGAACCGATACACCAGAATCCAATAGGTCCACTGACGCAAATAGTAAACAAGAAATGTACTGATTGGTATAATGACAGTCTGCTTACCCTGGAAGAAATGAATTATCTAAAAGTGTTTAAACCCAACTACCCATGCATTTACACACTTCCTAAAGTACACAAACACCTCACTTTCCCTCCGGGTAGACCAATAGTAGCAGGAATTGGGGGTCCCACGGAGAGATTAGCAGAGTACGTTGATCTTTTTCTGTCACCACTAGTGAAAAATCTACCATCATATGTCAGGGACACGAAGCATATATTGAACATCCTGTCAGATCTAAGATGGGAGGAGGGCATGATCTTGGTTACGATGGACGTGGTGTCCTTGTACACCAGCATTGAACTGGAGTTGGGAATGAAAGCCATAGAAAACATTTTGTTTAAAAGAGCTGCTTCTCAATGGAAACACACAGAGATGCTGATCGACATGATGCGCATTATTCTCAACAACAATGTATTTTTATTCAAGTCTCAATGGTTTAGACAGAAGAAGGGAGTTGCGATGGGATCCAAATTTTCTCCCAGTTTCGCCAATTTGTTCATGGGTAAATTGGAAGAGGATTGGATATGGGGACCAGGAGGAGGCAGATTTCATGACTCTATTCTATACTGGGGGCGCTACATCGATGATTGTCTAATGATATGGACAGGCACCCCAGAGAGTCTGACGGAATTCTGTTCATACCTTAATTCGAACACTTCACGTATGCAGTTCACGCAAGAATCAAGCAGCACGAGTATCACATTTTTGGACATTGAAATCTTTATTAAAGATAACAAATTACACACCAAACTATATAGGAAAGATACTGCATGCAATGCGATTCTACACGCAAATAGGGCACATCCACCGCACCAAATTAATGCTATCCCCCTAGGCGAATACACCAGGGCCAGACGTAACTGCAGTGTAGACACAGATTTTCGTTTCTGTTTACGTGACATGGAAACTAGATTTATTAAAAGGGGCTATAGCAAATCTATAATCCAGAAAGCAGGGAACAAAATCAGAAACACAGACAGAATCAAAACTATTGCAGACAAGGAGAAGAAACCCACGGACACATCGGTCAGGCTGATCACAAACTACGATGGTTACAGTAGGGCCCTGTCTAAAAGCTTACATAAACACTGGCACATCCTCACTAATGACTCCTCTCTATCGAAATTCATTAATAAAAAACCGCAGATCACTTACCGTAGGGGCAAAACATTACGCGCACGTCTGAGTCCCAGTTACACACACAACGTAATCCCAGACACATGGCTAAGTGTACGATCCAATGGTTTTTTTAAATGCGGCTTTTGTGGAATATGTAGATGGGCTGACGACAAGAAAAAGACATTTCACAGCCCAAACAGAGAATATGATATCAGGGTGAATATTAATTGCAATACTAAATTTGTAGTCTATGTACTAGAATGTACTTGTGGAGGCAAATATGTAGGTAGTACTATAAGATGCCTGAAGGAAAGGATTGCAGAACATGTTCGAGCCTTAAAACAGAAAGATTCAAGATACCCCATGGCATTACACATTTGGGAGTGTCCTACACAAGGCCAAAGCAAGAGGTTCAAATTCTATGGTATAGACTTTTGCAAACAGAACCCTAGAGGAGGCAATAGGGAGCTTAATTTGAGGAGACTTGAAGCCTTTTGGATCATGCGCTTACGTATCTATGACCTAGGTTTCAATAGTGACAATGAGATGCACTATTTCCTAGGAGACTGATGTTGTGTTCACTTTTGGAGTCATGTATGACAATGAACTTGCATGTTTTTTCCATAATGTTTGACCACTCCAACAATTTATACAAACTGTAATGTTTACAATAGAATCATACACTGCTTTAGACACTAAAAGAAACATCATGTGTTCACAACTACATAACATTATAATTTTGGTCATTTAAAGAATAAGTGTTACCACAACCATCAAATGAGGAAAGACTTAGAACTATAAAAGGTGAACAGTACAGTATAATGTAGACTTCTGTATGCATATTCTTCATCTACTAATTACTGTGCTCTTGTGGCTTGCATATCTTCTCCAATTTGTACTTGGTTTTGTTGCATTTCGCTGCCATTCTATAGATTTACAAACTTAAACATTCATACTCATGCTGCAAAAAATTTCAAATGTGATTCGTTGCCTTAATTTTGCCGTTTTCTCTATCGCAAACTAGGAACTTCATTCTATGACTTTGTATCTTTTATTAACTTAAATCGATGATCTATTCTTTTCCTGTCATGTATTCTTCTTAAAGGATTTTTGTAATAATTATCTGGTTTATTTCCACTTTTCCTCGAGCTGACGTATCTTGACAAACTTCGAGATAAAACACACTACAACTCACGCAAGCGCACCACCAAACACGGTCGAACGCACTCGTTCTAGTGTTTGCACTAGCTTCCCAAATATAAGTACTTCCGGGTATGCGCACAAAACACACTCGCAAACACACGCGGAGAGCACCGGGCGCTAACGGATGGATGTACTCGTCTTCTGGTAGGAAATAGTCCTGAACTTTTGTATACTTTTATATTCACTGGCCCATTTGATTAGTATGAAGCGAGCGAGTTTACCGATTCCGTATATAATCCTTACAGAGCCTGAGTGTCAAAAAACGGTGTCACAAACTTACGGACTGTTTTGGACTTCACTGTGATTGCATACTGATAACGCTGAATCACACTGGTTCCGTCAGAATTATAAGACCTCCTGGGTCGGAATTATCACCAGGTTTAAGGTAAGCCTGGAGTTTGAGTATACACTCCGTTGCATGTTTTATACTCGTTTGTTATAGGACTCTCAATTTTGAATGCTGTCGGTTACCATATAGTCAGGAAGACAATTTTGATGGATTGTTGGTTAATCTACTTGCTTATAGGTCCGACATATTGGCCGTACTACGAGAAGGTAGGGGTGCTTCGTTAATCCGCTCGCACGTTTCAATTTTTCCGTTTTCGTGGGGCTAACGATAGATCTTTACCCACTCACTTTGTCATCTCTGTTTAAGCAATTTCAAATCAGGGTGCTTTAATACACAAGTTTTCTCACACGAATATTTATATAATATAGATGATATATCCATTCACGCTGCACTTGCTGTGAAGGGGACTTTGTAGAAATTTCACGCATTCCTGATGACGAATGCCTTTTCTCTTTTATTTCTCTGTTTTTTGTCAAGATTCCTCAAAATCTTTCACTTGCACCTATACCTAATCATGGGTTACTTAACCTATACACCTGGTTACCGTCTTGTGGACCATGGTGCTCTTTGATTGGCGTTTGTTCCCACCTTCCAATTTGGATTGGAAAACTTTATTGTTTCTGTTATAACAGTCAGGTACTTGTCTGTGATATGTACTCTATATGTGTTTTTTTACCAGCCCTGAAGAAGTCGGGGGTGTGTGTACCCCATGACGAAACACGTGTTCCAGGTTTAAGGTCCGACATATTGGCCGTACTACGAGAAGCCCTGAAGAAGTCGGGGGTGTGTGTACCCCATGACGAAACACGTGTTGGCTGGCTGGATTATTCTGAAATACATCATAAAAACCGAAAACTGATTTCACCTGGTCGTCCTGTGGTCCCTCATTACTCAATTGTTTTGTTGTATGGTTTTGTTTTAGATACAAATGGTAATATGCCTCAGACACTGTGAATTTAACGTGTGCACAGTCTTGCTTTCTGTTCATATAGTGGGCCGTGGCCCACTTGTAGAGGGTTTAGGGGTTGTTTCTCCCTCTTCTGTGGCACCGTTACTGATATATTCGGATTGTGACAAGAACGTATAAAAGAGAGCGCTCGTAAATAACCTGACATTTTGAAATAATACCCCCATTTTTCTAATTCTAAAAGAGCATTAACTTGCATTCCTACGTCACGGTTCAGAGACCAGAGATATCTAGTTGGAAGGGATAATTTTAAAAGGTAGTGAGATCCTTAGCTGTGGGATCATAGGTGTCAAAATTGTGACTTTGACTTGGTTTTGCCTTAGCCATCTGAAGCCTGAGGTGCCGTTGAAAGTGTGTCTGTATGGCAGATGTGTAGCCCCCATGCTAGATATCTGTAGCATGGGGGCTAGACCCACAATTTGGTATACATTGATGATGTTAGACTGTTTGTGACCAGGATAATTGATGAGTGAGAAAAGAGCTGAAGACTATGGTGAATAGTTCGGAGTCGGTGGAAACGGTCTGAATTGACAGCATATGTCTAAAGATAATGATGTAGTGAATCAGTGAGTGAGTGAAGGGGTAACAGAGTGAATGAAGTCATTTAATTAGCAGGAATTCATGGAATTAGCTATTTCGACCCTTTGAACAACCTCATTACAGAATCCTAGTAAGCATATCAGAATTAAGCAAACAGTGCCCCCATTAAAAGTTTCCAAAACGAAAGTTGGTGCCTCCAGTCTTAGTTTGACATGTAATTTAAAGTACTTTTAGTCCTTAATATAGAGAGGCCAGGAATTAAGCATTCCTACTGCTGGAAGTTTCGATACCACGGGTATCGGTGATTCCAAGAGTGGTATTCTGCATGGTACTGGAGCAGCCCTCTAGAAAACGTTACTTACCATGGGATCAGCATTAATGCGCCTAATTCCCATGGTAATTATCTATTTTCTGGTAGTTTTCTATCTTGAACTTTAAGTAGCTTATAACTTGGAAACACCAGGAGGGTGATTCTGACAGTAACTCCTGCTGCAAGCTGAATCTGGAATTACTTAGGACTTTAAATCAGGGACCTGGGACCTGATGTATCAAAGGTTTACCCATTCCATGTCTATGAGAAATTACATTAATACAGATGGAAATTAAACGTCTTTAGCTTACTATTCCAATCTTATCTCAAGAACCATTAGCAGACTGTACGAAAAACCTTCATAATAATAAGCATTGCCAGACTGGCCATAGCGGGCACTGGGCATTTCCCCGGTAAGCCGCTAGGGTGGGGGCCGGTTTTGGCCCCCTGGAGGCCGTTTTTGTTACTGGGGGCCGGCAATACTCTTTCCCACTTCTAACACTTTAGTGACACTACTACACTGGTTGAGAACAGTGGGATTGATTTGCTTTTATTCCCTCTCATTCTGCAAAATTTGCGTCTCTGTCCCCGTGACTCTTTTAGCCTAATCCAGAGGACCCCCTAATAATATTACCAGGGTACCTACTGGGTTATTTTATCTTCACTCACTACCACCACTTGGCCCACACACCCACATGCACAAATACGGCAACTCCTAAAAAGATCTCAGTTAAAGAGCCCTTGAGTAGGGCCTGTGAGGGACTGCAGCGCCACCCCCATGAGGAGCATCATTCAATGCACTGAAAGGCCTTTTTAGCATTAAGTGACAGGGCCAGTGCCTCCCCTGGCATGTCCTTGGCAAGCCACAGTACATGAGCCGGAGTAAGGAGATGATTTTGAGACGTCCGCCCTGAGACAAAGTCCACTTGTATGTAATGGACAAATTTGGTGATAACCTGTTTAAGGTGGGCCGTGTGGACGCTGGCCAGATCTTGACATTTCCATTGAGGGAGATTGGCCGGTAACTGCTGTAGGAATTTGGGAGGCACACTTATCATACTTTCACAAACGCAACACAGCAAGCCACCGTGCTGTGCTGCATGCAGGGGAAGGCCAGGAATGTGCCATATTTAATATCATATGGTGCATTCCTGTCCTTTTCTTGCGCTGGTGCACTTTTGGCTTCCAAGTACCAATACAGGTACCCTTGCACCATGGTGCAAGGGTAACTGCGTTGTAAGCAAGATTGTTTTTGTGCAGAAAGAAGCACCGTCCTGCACAAATGCAATCCTGAGAGACATTTTTCTCTTTTTATGTGTTCTGCAGAATGCAGCACACATAGAAAGAGGAAAATACTAGGAGAGTTAAGTATATTTCTTCTTGTTACGCCTTCCCTGAGGAAGCGAAGCATTTTGACTCATTCCCGGGTATACCGTTAATAAAATTTGGGAATTCGGCAAAATACATGAATGGGAACACCTACGCTCCACTCATAGAACCCAACCGGGGCAGAGTAATTTAAGGCTGCGATTTGGGTTGCCTTGCGTTACTCCAGAATAATCAAGCCATGCAGGGCCATGCAAGGTGGCCTTGTGTGGCTTGATAAATCTGACTCTACTGTTGTGTCACCCTCGGGCCCCCTTGCATGGTGCAGGGGCGATGCAACACTGTGATAAATATGGACCTGGGTCCTTACCTGGTTTGGGGATCACCGTCATCAGGACCTTCTAGGAGATCTGCCACAGGACGCTAGTCTGGTCCACCTCCTTGTAGGTGACTTACTTGGAGTCCACTATGTCAGCTTTCGTTCATATGTAAAACTCTATGGGGAAGCCGTTTTCCCCCGGTGCTTTATTATACGACGAGTTAGAGATAGCTTGCTCAATCTCCTCCTCAGTAATCTCGCCATACAGTAGTGACCAGACCATCTCATTAATTGGGGGAGACGGATACTGTCAAAGAACCTGACTATGTGGGCATCATTAGTGACCATCTCAGGGGTGAAGAGGTCCTTATAGTATGAAGCAAATGTATCCACTGTTGCTTGATGATGTCTACAATCTGATCGGCCCAATTCCTGATGGCCAGAACAGCCGTCACAGCTTCCCATTGTCTAAGTTGCCCTGCAAGCAACCTTCCGGCCTTCTCACCCTGCTCATAGTGGTGGTACAGGAGTTTATGAAGCACAAACTCGGTCTTAGAGTTGAAGGGAGCATTAAGGTTCATTTTCGCCTTTTTCAGCTGTCGCCAGATGGCATCGGAATGGCAGTAAGGATATAGTTATGTCAGGTCCTGGATTGTGGTGTCAAGGGAGAGTTGTTGAGTCACCCTCTGTTGTTATGTACGGCAGCATTGCACATGAGTTGCCCCGTAGTGGTGGTTTTTACCGCCGCCTAGAGTGTCTGCGTGGATGTGACCAATCCTGTATTGTGGTTAGGTATGTTTTGAGATGTGATTGAAGGAGCACTTTTTTCTCAGATATTTTGTAAGAAGAAGTGTTGAGGCACCAGGGCTAAAGAATGGGTGGTATCAGCCACAGGTTCATCAGTAAGCCTGTCGGAGAGTGGCCCAAGAGTGCACCTTCAAGATTCATGATATCCTCAATGATTGTAGTTAGGGAGGGGTAGATGAGAAATTGATCTAGTCTGGACTGAGAACTGTGGATGGGGGAGACGTACGTATAATCCTTCTCAGCCGGGTGGAGAAGACTCCAGTCGTGTCAGAGCCAATAATCTGACAGAATATGCCACATTATTGCTCTTTCAGTGTTGCTGGCCTTATCTATATGTCCTGTGTGATCCAGTACTACATCAAGGGCCAGGTTCCAATCACCCGCAAGGATTATTAGCATAGTGCAAGGGAGCGTTTTGCATGGTAGGATGGCCACTTCTCCTTTCCTAGGTATGGGGGTGTTGCTATAGTCCGGCTGGGGTAAGAAGCTGCTATGGATGAACTTGCCCAACCAGTTCTGTTTGAGTTTGTCCACTTTGACTCTGGTGAGGTGGGTAATATATGCATATTTAGAATTCACACAGACAAGCAACTGCTTGCGTTTAATTTAGTGGGTGAGGACGTGCACGTTCCATGAGAGGACAGTCAAAGTCTTCATCGCCATAGCGCAGTGGCAATGTATAACACTGAGGGGTTCAAGGGGGTATGGGGCATCACCCAGTAGGTTAGACATAGAACAGCTGCTGGGGTAAGCATGAAGGTTATGAATGTGTAGCAAAGAGGAAGAGTGGGGGATGCAAGTGTGTGTCCTAGGTACTGGTGTCGGCGGGTCTGCAAGACTCGCTAGCGGGAGGGAAGGGGGAAGAGGTGCCCTCCTGGTCAGCAGTCTGAAGGGAGCCTCCGTCTCTGTCTGTGTGGCATTGGTGAGGAAGAGTGACGCAGAGAGGTGATGGCAGGGAAGGAGGGGGCATGTATGTGAAGGGAGTGTGGGAGAGAAAACCAAGGAGGATAGGAGATAGGAAGTGAACCATGAGTCCCTCTAAGGGTAGAAGCAGAAAAAACTTTGATCAGTGGAACAAAACCTCAGGGGTGCCGAGATCCTGGGTGCCCATGAGGCCCCAGAGGAGGGGAGGAGAGAACCCAGTACCCTCTGCAGCAAGAGGTCTAGTGATGTCAAGCGAAGCTGTAGCTGATGGGAGTAACAACCAGAGGGTGAGAGAGCGACCCGGTACGAACATCGAGGCCCAACTGGTATGTTCAATGTGGCTCGTCCCTGGTTAAGGGGAGGACAGGCAGGAAAAGCCTTCTCTGTGCTCCAGGGGAAGCCGGGGAACCAATCCTGTAGGACATCAGTAAAGGTAAAGGCAGCGGTAATGGGGGTTCCTGCTATAGGGGTAGGGTCACAGCCGGTCAACATGTGGGCCATATTTCAAAGGGTGCACATCTCACCCAGGAGTAAAATCGGCGAGGCATCAGAACACTGTAAACAGTACAGCACATTACAAGAAACAGAGAGCAGATGTAAATACAAATGCTGCGACAGAGATTACCCATCTGCTGGGAGAGGCAGCAGGTCGTCTCTGACATGGTCTGGTTCCACGCTAGTCTTTAACAGTGAGCTAGAATTGTCCCACCCTGAGTCCTGTGTAAGTTCCACCACCGTCCTGATCACCCTGTCTTTCCTGCTTTGAGATTGTAACCCTCAATCCTGAAATCTGCCTGTGCGATGGGTCCACTTGTTGTACCTGGGGTTGGTGGTACTCTTGGCAGGAGGGGAGGGGTGCTGTGTTCATGGCAGAGCCCTGTAGACTGTCTAAGAAGGCTTGCAGATCCACCGGTTCTTGAAAGTTCTTGGACTTGCGGTTCATGGTGATCTGCTTGAACAGTGTGTATTTTATGTCCCACTTGTGCAACATTGGTTGTAGTGAAAGGAAAGCTTTCAATTTCTCATTTGCCTCCCTGAAGAAATCTGCCGATCTGTGGATCTTGTGGGCGTCATAATCATACGGTCCCTGATCGGGACCTGCTGCAAGGGCCAGTCAGGCCTGCATGTGTCGTAGGAAACAACAATGAGCAGAAGGGCTTTATCTCCAGTGTCGGGCCTGCCAATTCGTATTCAGTGTGCTCTTTGTAGCTCCAGGGGTAGCGAGAGAGTAGGACCAATGCAAGGGGAAGCAAGTCACATTGGAAGCCTCCCACTTTATCCCGTTCCACCCATTTGAGGAAGACAAAGAAGCGGACGTTGTCTCTGAGGATCCTGTCTTCCAAATCAAAGACCTCATGTCATCGGCACCAGTTCTTTACACCAGGAGTCCGAGTGGGCTAATCAGGAGCCCAGATAATGAGATGTTTATCAGCGCCATCCAGTTGACTCTAAAACACCTCTATCTCTGCTCTGATGGATTTTGCATCGTTGATGAGGTCTCTAATTTTACTGTCCATCAGTTGCAGTATTTGTCCCACTTCAGTGATTTCTTCCAGGATGAGGTCCACTTCATTCAGGCGTCCATCTGCCGATGAAGCAGCAGGTTTGTTTAGGGCAAGACCTTCGTGAAGAGCAGTTCAGGATGCGATGCACACAGGTTGCAGGTGATGGTCATAGCAGAGGGTCACGGTCGCATGGGGCATGTCCAAGGTGGCAACAGTTATGTGGGCTAGGACCAGACCTCCTCTGGCACACATGAGTAGGCAGGCAACGTACGGAGTCACTCACCCTGGCACGCTCTGTCGTGGCACTCAGTTCAGAACCCTCTTGTCCTCAACACCCTCTTTAGAGATCGCAGATGTGGCAGGTCTGGTGCCACCATGACGGAGAAGAGTAGAGTTCCCTATGGTGAAAGGGCCAATCAGGGACAAAGGGTTAGAGAGGGCCTCTCGATCTAGCAGGTAGGCTCCCCCTGCAGAAGATGTTTTGTGCATTTAGAAGGCCAAGCTTGGGCAGGTAGGGCCTGTGTGCATATGGTGGGTCCCCAAGGGAGGAGCAGAAGTCCAAACCCTCAGATCTCACCTCAGTGCGGAGAGTTTTTCTTGGAATGTGGGGCAGTGGTACTTACTGGATGGGGAGCGCTACCGGGTATTAGTGCCGAGGGTAGGCCTGTGGAGGAAAAGACTCCATGCCACGTTGCATGCCAGAGGAAGGTTGTCAGTGAGGGATGGCAAGGGGGCCTACTCCTGCCCCCATAACTCAGGTGTGCAGTCCTAGGGTTGTGCAGCAGCCCCCTTGGCCAGCAAGTTGTGCACTGTGTCAAGTCCCACTGCTGCACTGTGACAATCCCCCTCCTTCTACGAGTTCAGGCGTGCCCCGAGGCCGTGCTGTGGACAAGCTGGTGCATTGGTCTCCTTAACCCGCCTGCGGGGGACGGGGTGCACAAACGTTTCCAGACATGCCCAAGGGACTCAGCTCTCCATCACTGGTGCCTTGCCAAGCAGTTGCCACCCAAGTGCCATGAATCCTCCCCCGAGGCCTCATACTGCTCTGGGGGACCAGCTTTAAGCATCATTTTAAAAGCACTTGCTGCCTCGTTCCTGGCCTCCAGCAACTTTCAGACATCAATCAAAATGTCAAGAGAAAGTGATGAATCGACCTCCTGGAAAGAGACCGGAGGTTTGTCTAGTGGAAATTTTGACTATCCTAAGGTAGCGCAGAGGGTTAAAATGCCTGTTGCTAAGAAAGTGTACAATGCAGATAAGTGCATATAATGTAAATAGGTCAGTGGGTTACTGCTTCTGTCAGAGAGCGTTTGTTATTGGTCGTTTATAAGTCAAAATCCTAATATAGAACATTGAGCTATTAACTGTCACCCTAGAGCTGCATGCAAACTGCAAGGTATGTAATAGAGCTATATGTTTTTTTGCCCGGTCTTTCATTATCCTAATCTTGTGAAAGGGGTTCATTTGGGTAGAAAACTATTCTTATTATGAAAGAGAACCCTTAACATTGATGTTGCGTTTTAAATTCTGAATGTGTGCCTTTCCTAAATAAAAACTTTAACTATATTGCCTACCAGTATCGATGACATGCCACTCCTACACTACACCTTGTAAAACTGTGTGATGTAGCATTTCCTATACACTGATATACACACATATGATTGTCTCTGTGCAATGTGTGTGTGGTATAAAGCGCTCTGACACCTTACACTGGAATGAGTGGTGCTATAAAACTAAATGAATCTGAGAGACAGTGGTAATGGAGACTTGAGAGGCACTGTTAAAGGGTGCTAGTGAGAGAATCCGTGGCGGCAGAGGTGTGGGGGGGGCATCAACAGACATTGTTGCACAGGGCGCCACCAGCGCTAAAGCCGGCCCTGCCCGCACCCCTCAGTGTTGTGCTCGCCATCACGTGCTTTGCTTTCTTGTCCTTGTGCTTCTTACTAAAGCTCCATGGGGCACATTATCAAGCGGCAGCGATAATTATCGCTGGCCGCTTTTTGCATGAGATTTATTAACGCTGGCTATCGCTGGAAATTTTTGCCATGCTAGCGCTGTATTAACAACGCATAGCACAATGGCGATAATTTTCCAGCAATAGCGGTGTTTTCCATGGAACATCGCTGGTTTTCCGGCGATGTTCCATGAAAAACGTCGATAACCTTGCTGATACGACCCTGTGGTCGTATCAGCATAATCCACCCCCAATGGTAAGTATAGCTAAATCAGGATTTTAGCAGACGTTATTTTTTGGCGAAAACCACGTTTTTTGCCAAAATCTAACGTCTGCTAAAATCCTGAGGGCCACCTTGTAAATATCGCGAAGGCCCGTTAGCGATATTTTACAATGCAGTTTTACGTGGCATTCCTGCCTTGCATCTCATTAGCGATGCAAGGCTAGGTGGAAAGAAGCTGGGCGCTAAGGCAAGGAAACACGCGCTAGCGTGTCCTTGCTAATAAAGCAATAAAATTATCGCCGCTTTTTGCCCGAAAACGGACGCTGAAGCGGCGATAATTTTATCGCGGCCCCATGATAATATGCCCCCACATTCCTCACTCCTGCCCGTGTGCATCTCTTTCCGTCCTGAGCCGCATATTCCACTCTCTTACCCATGTTGCTTACTCCCTTGTCATCCGTTTTGCTTCCCCCACCTGAGCCTGCTGGGTTGCTCTCCCCCACGCCCTGCATTTCATGTTACATCTACCACTGTAACCCCATCCAGGCGGCGGATCTCCCCTCCCTGCTTTCCCCCCCTCGTACCCTCCTGCTATGCTCTGCTACCTCAAATCACCACTGACAACTTCTGTTGGGTGCCTGAAAAGGTCGCAGTTTATTCATATCACAAAACTTTATAGAATTGTAACGCATTGTTCATGGTCATGTACATATTGCATGGTTATTCTTGCCCCAGCTCTATCAATCAACTGGGAGGGGAGGGAACCCTTTCTGCATTTCCTGCTTCCGGGTTTAGGCTTCAGCTTGCTACCGATTGGGCGGGTCTCCGTTTGGACCTGTCCGGGCCGCAAGTGCCGTCCCGCTCGCCCTGTGACCTTACATGGGCCCTCCCTTCTCCCAGAGGCCCCTGCCGGCTGGCATCCCAAGGGCCTTTCTTGTGTATCTACTTTAATTTCTTGTGACTGGGTCCTTTGTTTTTGTCTCCTTTTGAGCCCCTGCCGTGAGGCATCCCAAGGGTCATGGGGAGAGCATTGTCTCTAATCCTTGTTGGCGGCGTGCCGCTCTTTTGGCTCCCTCAGTGCCCCTGCCGTGCGGCATCCCCAAGGCATTGCGAGAGCCTCTCATCTATCTTCTACTGGGTTCTCCCCTTTCTTTTGTTAATTTAGTCTGTCTACCTCCTCCGCTACCCTCCACCTTGCAGCTGCGACGCCCGACTCTTAGGTGTGGGTGGGTGGGATTCTTCTCTGTTCGCCCTTGGCCCGGGGGGGGATTTGTGAACACCATCCCGGTGACCCCCCTTTTATTCCCCCCCCTGGCCCTTGAGCGCGACCCCTGATTGGGGGGGGGCTCGCTCACGCCTTCGGGGCCAATCCTGGCCCCCGTCGGCCTAGCCCTTATTCAAATCCCTGAGGGGGTTGGCCGGGGGAGGGGCGCCGCCCCCGGACGGCGTTTTGCCCGGGCCCCTATCGGGTCCGGCTTTGCCTACCCGGCCCGGGTTCTTTCTCTTTGCTCCAGTACTGCTTTCTTCTTAACCCACGCCCTCAGTGTTGCTTCTCCCCAAACGTGCCTCAAAAAAAAAAAAAACACTTTTGCGCTACTTTTTGTTATTTATTACTTATCGATCGGTAAATAAAAAGAAAAAAAGCACCCGCTTCCTTTTGTAGCCTTGTTCGTGAGTGTTGCACGTGCCTACTAAATGAAGAGGGAATGCGTCATAGTGCCTCTTTTTTCAGTCTTTAACCATGCTGAACACCATCGGTCATGCTGTAGAGCATGGCCGAAAGCCAATGACAAAGCCAATAACTCCAAAAAGAGAGACCTATTGGCTTTGCCAACGGTCGTTGAATAGATGGAGGGATGTGACTAGGGAAAAACCTGTAAATTAGGCACATGTTCACTCTTAACTTCCGCCTTCTGCACTTTACAGTTTGTATATATTTGTTAAAATGCCCCATTGCAGTAGTTATAACAGCCTTGTCATAAATATGTTTTTTTTATTGAGCAGAAAGGCGCCTTCAACCTCCTGGCCCCGAGGGGAGACTCCGGGGTTTAATAATCTAAACATGTTCATCCTGGAGGATCGGATGTGTGGGGCACATATGGAAACATTAAAATTCATGTACGATAAACACAGAACGGGAGGGTAGTATTTTCAGCAAAAATTGTAATTACAGACCTTCGAATTCAAGAGGTTTTTAATGAAACTGCAGGGGATAGGTCTAATGAGTACCAGGCTGCCCTGAGGAAAAAAACAGGTCGAAGCACAAATTAAGTCATAGCAATGGCATGGGACATCAGTAGAGCTACCGTGGGAAGGGGGGGTTACTGGGCTGTTCTTGCCTAGTGCCAAGTCCTGCTTCCCTAACATTGAATTTGCAGGCAGCTGTAAAGGGGATAACATCAATAATTCTGGGCCTGGAGGGGTAGATCACATCTCCCCAAAGCTGATTGAGCAGCATCTCTCTCCGAGGATTTTTCTTTTTACAGGAGGGGTGTATTCTACAGCATAATTTACCAAATTTGGCAAAAAATATGTTTAATTTGAACTGATTAGTATTTCAAATTAACGTGGAACGAAGGTTAACATTGTCCTCTATCGTTTTTCAGGAATAGCAGCCAAAATTATGCGGCATCTTGTGGCACATTCTGTGGCAATAATATTTTACTATTTTGTGATTTTATCACAGGTTAACAGTGTTTGAGTAAAGTTTTCACCTCATGAACACCAGTTTAACAATTGGATACATCAATTGTCAACTAAAAAGTGACCAGTTAAACTTCGGGTCTGCAACTGAGCAACTTTTCAATGTTAGAACTGGGGGTCTCTAGTTGGCAGAGGTAGGTACCTTTGACCAAATAGGGACCCTTGCTTCTAAGTCAGGAAAAGGGGATTACACTACACGAGCAGACAGGCTTATCTCGGGGGCAGTGTGTTAAGCATTTGTGAACACATACAGTAATACAGTGAAAACACTACAGATGGACACCATACAGGTTTTTATAAAAATAAGTATTCTTTATAAAGACTTATGACAAGACCACAAACGACAAAAATCCACAATACTGTACTCAAAATAGATTTAAAGATGGTAGAAGTCACTTAGTTGAAGTTGATGATAAATGCGACACCGTTCTCACAAAAGTACCTGGATGCGTGACGCAAAACAAACAAAAGGTTTGCAGGGATGGAGATGCGTCGGTTCCTTACTTCGAGGGAGACGATGCGTCGCGCCTCAATGCTTGCGCAGAGTAGGGGATGCGTCTTGGTCCTTACCGGAGAGGAGGTGATGCCTTGATTCTCGTACTGCGTTCCGGTTACGACGCGACAAGATGGCACCTCGATGCGATGCGACAATTTGGTGCGATAAGATGGGGCACTTGATGCAACGACGTGAAGACAATGCGTGCACGTCCGGCGGCCGTGCGGCGAACTCTGTAACTTTGGAGCTGCGACAGGCCTTGCGACACGCTTCTCCGGTGATGTGACGGCGACCTCTGCAGCACCGACACGCTTCTCCGGCGATGCGACGGCAACAGCTGCGACTGCGACACGCTTCTTCTCGTTGAGTAACGCTTCCAGCTCCCAGCGACACGCAGGCTTCTGCAGACAGAATTCCCAGTAAGGAAATTCAGAGGGAAGCTAATCGTGAAGTCTTTTGTCCCTGAGACTTCAGCAGGAGGCAAGCACAAGTTCCTTGAAAGTTACTTCTCCTCTCCTTGGCACTGAAGACACCACTGTAGGCCAACCCAGCAACACAGCACACTGGCAGAGGGGCAGTCAAACTCCTACAGGTTTCTTGGTTCTTCTCCTTGGCAGAGGTTCGACTTGTTATTCCAGGGTTTCTTGGTTCTTCTCCTTGGCAGAGGTTCGACTTGTTATTCCAGATGTGATCTAAAGTATTGGGGTCTGGGTCCCCATTATACTACTAAATCATTTGTCCTCTGAAGGCAGAGGGGCCTGTACCTAGTCCAAACCAGTTCTGTGCAGTCCTGGAGCACTTTGTTTACAGGACTCCTTCTTTCCTTTGACAGTGTGGGCCAGGGACATCAGACGCACCATAGGAGGTGGAGCCAGCATTGTGGAAGGCAGGCACAGCCCTATTCAGACCCAGGTGCTACTCCTCCCACCACTCTACATGCAGATAGGTCTATTCAGCACTGTGCTGGCTCACCCTGTCTCCTGGAATCCCACAGCCCCTGTCACTCACAAAACCAGACACACAATACACAAGCTAGCAGAGGCAGGCTGCATGGTTAGGTAAGAAAATACCTACTTTCTAAAAGTGGTATTTTCAAACACTAAGGGCCCGATTTTGATGCGGTTTGGAAAACTTCCCGTCGAATCAGTTTGGAAATGGTTTCCGACCCACTTGGATTGGGAGAGTCCGACCCACCGAGTACGATGCATCTGGATGCTTCCAGATACAATTCGGTTGGACTCCTATTGACTTCAATGGGAGCCTTCGTTCCTAACCGCATCGTAATTGGGCCCTCGGTCTGGAAGACACGTTCCTGATCTGATTTGGAAGGAGCAAATTCCGTTAGGAGGCCTTCCTACCGCATCGTAATCGGGCCCTAGGTGGGAATGCTTTTCTAACCTCATCAGAATCAGACCCAGAATGTTAAAACCAACTTCAGTAAAAGATGTATTTTATCATCCTGAATTCAGGCATACTAAACTTGAATTTCAACCATGTTCCCTGGGTCAGTTAGGATTATAAGATGTTATAGTCACACTGCCCATTCTGGTCTATGGGGACAGGTAGCCTTGCAATAGTGAAAAACAAAATAGGCTGTAATTCACTATCAGGTCATGCCACACACACCAGGGCATGACCTACCTTTGACATACATTTCACCCTGCCCTAGGGCCTACCTTAGGGGTGTCTGATATGTAGAAAAGGGAAGGTTTAGGGACTGGCAAGTGGGTGCACTTGCCAAGTCGACATGGCAGTCACAGACTGCACACAGCCTCTGCAATGGCAGACCTGAGACACACTTTACAAGCTGCTTATGTGGGTGGCACATCCAGTGCTGCAAGCCCACCAGCAGCATTTGATTTACAGGCCCTGGGCACACATGGTGCACTATACTAAGGTCTGACAGAAAATCAAATAAGCTAATCATGATGTCACTAATCCATACATCAATTTACAATAGGGAGACCATATGCACTTTAGCACTGATCAGCAGTGGTAAAGTGCCCAGAGTCATAAAAGAGCCAACAACAGGTCAGAAACAATTCAGGAGGAAGGCAAAAATTTCAGGGATGACCTTGCGAAAAGGGTCAAGTCCAACACTTTTGATCTGCCTTATTAGAATCTGGTTTTTTTACTGAACTCTGGAAAGTGCAAGCAGATTCTGGATTATTTGGCAAGTGCGGTACACCCATTAATGTGAAGAAAACACAATGGCTGCAGAATCGCGTTATTGGAATGGCCCCGCATATAGGTTCTGACAACAAACATATCCCTTACTAACTCAGGCGCGGACAGTATTTAAATGGACAGTGATAATATTGTGATAGAAAATCTATGAATAGAAATAACTCCACATAATTCATGAAACAACCACCGCAATAGCATGAAAGCGTCATGGGGCACCAAGGAACTTGCGGGATATTGTCTGCAATAAATGCACCCTCATCAACATGAATAGCACTCAATGTCAGTGTTAAATCTATTTCTGTGAGGCCCTCATATGCCATAAAGCACTTAAAAGGTAGAAGGCATTTTACTTGGCCTAGCTTGTAGAGCTACAGTAGAATTGACCCAGGCATCACCCAGGCATCAGAGTCAAAGGACCTAAACCCCACGGCTCTGGCTCAGTAGCTACAGTAGCCTCTGCTTACCCCTTGGCCACCCAAACTGGGTCTAACAACTAATTTCTGCATTATTTTCTTTATTATACACAGCCAGTAGTTAAGACCTCAAGTAAAACAAAGCAGCATCATGACATCATAAATGTGAATGTGCTCCTATAAAAGGCTGCATCCACCAACATTATGTTTTCTTTCATGTCACCTACCCACCAGATAAGTATCTCCAATTTCCTTGCAGCATTGTTCAACATTATTTTTCATTCATTTTATTTTATCTCTACCTATTATCATTCTGTTCTACTATGGGAGAACCAGGTGGCCCGTTCCACATAACCTTGTAATGCCTGTGATGTTTTTCTTTACCATGCATGCTCACCATGCCATTCCACTTTGAACCCAGCCATATGCAAATCAGTCTAGACCCTGTACCCAATGGAAACAGTCCAGCCTGATCTGCCAGGCCAGGTCCTCCCTGGACTGAAAACAAGCGTCTTTGGACCGGTTTCGGGGTTTCACCCCTCATCAGCCAGGATAGCTTGATTCCAGTGGTATGGAGAGCACTGGGCCCACATCTGGGCATACCCGTTCCACTCGGGGAGACAAATGCAAAAAGAACAATTGATGCACAGAATGCAGAACAATGTCATATATTCACCCCAGTACAGAGATCTTGGCCTAAATCCATCGTTTTTTTGCTCATCATCCTATTCCAGTTTGATCCCAGCCATATGCAAATCAGTCTTGACCCTCACCCAATGGAAACAGTCCAGCCCGAATTGCCAAGCCAGGTCCTCCCTTGACTGGAAACAAGCATCCTAGGACCGGTTTCGGGGTTTCACCCCTCAATAGCCAGAATAGCTTGAGTCCAGTGGCATGGAGAGCACCGGGCCCAAGTCTGGGCATACCCGTCCCACTCAGGGTGACAAATGCAAAAAGAACAATCGATGGACAGAATGCAGAACAGTGTCTTACATTCACCCCAGTACAGAGATCTGGGCCTAAATCCATTGTTTGTTTGCTCACCATGCCATTCCACCTTGAACCCAGCCATATGCAAATCAGTCTAGACCCTGCGCCCAATGGAAACAGTCCAGCCTGATCTGCCAGGCCAGGTCCTCCCTGGACTGAAAACAAGCGTCTTAGGACCGGTTTCGGGGTTTCACCCCTCATCAGCCAGGATAGCTTGATTCCAGTGGTATGGAGAGCACTGGGCCCACATCTGGGCATACCCGTTCCACTCGGGGAGACAAATGCAAAAAGAACAATTGATGCACAGAATGCAGAACAATGTCATATATTCACCCCAGTACAGAGATCTTGGCCTAAATCCATCGTTTTTTTGCTCATCATCTCATTCCAGTTTGATCCCAGCCATATGCAAATCAGTCTTGACCCTCACCCAATGGAAACAGTCCAGCCCGAATTGCCAAGCCAGGTCCTCCGTGGACTGGAAACAAGCATCCTAGGACCGGTTTCGGGGTTTCACCCCTCAATAGCCAGAATAGCTTGAGTCCAGTGGCATGGAGAGCACCGGACCCAAGTCTGGGCATACCCTTCCCACTCGGGGTGACAAATGCAAAAAGAACAATTGATGGGCAGAATGCAGAACAGTGTCTTACATTCACCCCAGTACAGAGACCTGGGCCTAAATCCATCGTTTTTTTGCCCACCATGCCCTTCCAGTTTGAACCCAGCCATATGCAAATCAGTCTTGACCCTGCACCCAATGTGAGCAGTCCAGCCCGAACTTCCAGGCATGGTCCTCCCTGGACTGGAAACAAGCATCCAAGGACGGTTTCACGGTTTCACCCCTCATCAGCCAAGATAGCTTGAGTCCAGTGGCATGGAGATCACGGGACCCATGTCTGGGCATACCCGTCCCACTCGGGGGGGCAAATGCAAAAAGATCAATTGATGGACTGAATGCAGAACAGTGTCATACATTCACCCCAGTACAGAGATCTGGGCCTAAATCCATCGTTATTTTTGCTCACCATGCCATTTCACTTTGAACCCAACCATATGCAAATTAGTCTTGACCCTGCTCCCAATGGTATTGCAGTTACACGTCATGCTGGTGACAGCAGCGTCATGATTGGATTAGGGTAGCCTGAGTGCTTTCTGCTGTCAGGACTCGCCAGGAAGAGAAGCTGAAGAGAGACGACGGAGGAGAGACTAAGGCTGTGAAGAGGTAAGTGTAATATTTTTTTTACCAACCCCTCACCCCACAACCACCGATCTCTGCAGCCGCCACTGTAGCCCTCTCATGTCTCTGATGCCTTAGCATTTATTTTACTTATATTTTAGGTCCTTCTGTTGTCCCTTCCTCCTGTTTCCTTTCACTTGGACATTGCCTTTGCTGTTTTTCTGCTTTTTCCTACAGTTTCTAACCTATTTGTTTGCGCTCAACAATTCAACTTTGTGCTCCTTCCAACATGCAGCAGAGCTTTTCTTGGCCCAGGTTACAATCAGCAGGCCTTCATGATGCCCTCTGCAGGTTTTCAGGCAATAACCTCTGGCATCTTTTGTTCACTCTGGTGTTCCTCTCACATGTTGTCCTTTATATTGAGTGCTAGAAAATGCAGTCTGGAATCTTTTCCAAACATGGTGCCTTTTGCTGGATGCCAAGTACTCTGCACTTTCTAAATCAAAGGTTTTTTTTTAACCTATTCCAAAATGGGGATATTCCTTTCCAAAATTCTGTGGTAGGAAAAGACTCAATATTAGACCTGAAGTATACCCCTCAGTAGTTCAGCAACAAATATATGGAGTCCTGTGGGGTTTCGTCGCTCAGCCTAAACCTTGTCAACATCTACATGACGCTGCAGGCTGACATCATCGGCACACACAACATCGACATGCTCACCTATGTTGATGACACACTGCTCATACTCCCTCTCAGACAAAACGTACAACACCAGGAACAACTGCAACTAGTGCATGACCGAAGTGGCCTCCTGGGTGAAGTCCAAACAAAGAAGCAAGAAACCTCAGAATCATTATGGACTGCAAGCTGGACATGACCGCCCAGGTCAACGCCGTCACCATGGCCTGCTTCCACTCCCTCAGGATGCTGAATAAAGATATTCAAGTGGCTACCCAACAACACCAGGAAAACCATCACTTAAATCTTCATCACCAGCAGATTGGACTGTGAAAATGCCCTCTACAGAGGAATCACCAACCAACTCACAAAAACTCACCAGACCATCCAGAACGCAACTGCCAGACTGGTCCTAAACCTATCACACCAGACTCAAGTCATACCACACCAAAGAGACCTATACTGGCTCCATATACATCAGCATGCATAGTTCAAGCTCTTCACTCACACATACAAAACACTGGTCCTGCTCACTTGAACAGACGCATACCGTTCCACCAACCCAATATGCACCTCCACTAAGCCAGACTCTCATTAGCATATGTACTACACATACGCAAAAGCAAAGCAGGAGGTCATGCCTTCTCACAAATGTCTCTTAAAGCATGGCATAACCTCCCACACTACATTAGAGACACCTCATCACGTCTTGAATTCCACAAGAAGCTGAAGATCTAGTTCTTCAACTAAGGCCCATCGAGGCAAGCTCCACATACCTTCAAAGCGCCAGGATACCCTCACGGGTCATAGGGCACTATAAAAATCAGCATAACATAACATAACAACATAACTTGCATATACCACAACCACCACTTCTGCTTCAGTTTCTTTGAAGCGACATGCAATGGTAGTTCAACTACCTTCTCCTTTTGGCCTTTCTTCAACCCAGGGGGCAGTTGATGCACTGCCTCACTACCTGGCTCCACATCACCTCCATGTGTTGTCACCTATCCCGATGATATTCTGATTGTGGTTCAATCCTCCAAAAACACATTCTTCTCTTGTTGTTTGGGTTCATGGAAATACAAAGAGATGATGGACGGAGTGCTGAAACTTTTCAGACACTCACCCCCAGTCACAGATCTGGGTTAAAAATCCATCATCATTCTTTAGCTCACTTTGCCACACCAGTTTGGACCCAACCATAAGAAAATCAGTCTTGACCCTGTGCCTTATGGGAACAGGCCAGCCCGAACTGCCAGGCCAGGTCCTCCCTGGACCAAAAACAAACATCCTGGAACCGGTTTCGGGGTAACACATGCAGGGTCAACACTGATTTGCATTTGGCTGGGTTCAAACTGGAATGGCATGGTGAGCAAAAAAACGATTGGTTTAGGCCCAGATCTCTACACTCGGGTGAATGTATGACATTGTTCTGCATTCTGCCCATCAATTGTTCTTGTTGTTTGGATGCATGGTCAACCAACATCCTTTCCCAGAATTCCTCAGGAAGGCAGTTGCTGAGAATGCTGGGCATAGAGGTCTTTCAAACCATATCTCGGAAATGGGCCCCTTTATGGGTGGACCTTATGTCATGCACTAGAGGCGCCTGCCAGGGACACATTCTTTAAAGATCGTTATGGACTCAAGCTTAAGTCATTGCACACTTTGAGATGATTCAATGTCCTGTTAAATCTTCATTTATTCATTTGTTCCGTACAGCCCCAAACATACCATTGACAAATTAAAGCACAAAGCTACATGATGTTACACTTCATGAGGGTGGGTGACATACCTGAGCAACAGCCAGGCATTGCGCCAGGATGTCTAAAAGGAATTCTAAAGCCTTGAAGTTATCTCTCAGTAGTTCATGGCTGGTGCATTACCTGAGTTTGATTTGCCTACACGATAACCAAGATTAAAATTGTTTGAAAACTCAATTTAAAATATTTGGTAGGTAATGAGGGAAGGTCCCTTTTTTTAAAATGAAGCATTATGGTTAAATTTCCTCATCATAATCTACACTCTTATCCTTTATTTTCTATTTTAAGATATAGGCCTCACCATAAGCCAGGCCCTTGTCAAGTCATGATTCTAATCCGAGGGGAGCAACTGCTTTTTTCCAAGGTGACCTTGCAAAGGGAATACATGTTTCTGTATAGCTCACATTTTACAGGTCAAGTGCTCAATTAAGTGGAATGCTATAGACCTTAAGGGATTATCATATAATATTATAGATTCTGTGAACAGCCTGTGCTGCTCTAACCTGTAGGAAATTTGTTTAAAAATCAATGAAGAAGAGCTCAAGGAAGCCCCTATGTTGTGATGGTTGATCTATCCCTAAGCACAAGGAGGCAAACAAGCAAATCTGTAACTATAAGGCACAGCTAGAATTAATGCACTCTGAGAGTCAAAGGGCAATGGCCCGGTTACTCAAAAATATCAATGAAAATATATGTTCCAAAACCATCAGTTACCCATATTTACATGAGGTTTTCAGCCATTTCAAATGTTGCAGGATCCAAAATATCAGTATCTACCATTCTGAGGGTGGAAGGGTTCTGAATGATAGGTAGGTATGCATATTTATAAATTGCATTATATAAACTAGTATGATGAAATGTAAGAATGTTTCACAAAAGATAATTACCAGTTAAGGTGAAATGGGACAAGTGTACTGGCTATGTAAGAGTCACACTGAGAGTACCAAACTCCATTTTGGTAAGGGGGAGTAACGGAGGTGGAGTTTCAAACTAGCCGAACCATCACAAAAGAGGCCTCACTCTACTTTTCTTTTATCCTTGAATCAATTTCATGAATTTCACTGATGCTCAGGACTTCTAATCCAGGGCTCCTTTTGCTGTGTGTGCCACTTCCCTACACCCCACCCAGCTGTTCCCCTTCTAGGCTTGGAATCCATGGCCACTCTTTAGTATGCCATAATCAAAGGGGAATGGATCACTTGTACCTGTTACCAGGGTCCATGTGGTTCTTCCCGTCATTTACTTAAAAAACCCTCATTTACGTAAGCAGGTCAATGGGTGGTATATCTTGGTTCTATCATCATAGGGTTTCCTTCATGCTTCCTCTGCCTAGAGGGAACCACTGGTTATCACAGTAGTGATCAGAAATCAAAAGTTTTTTGTGAAAAGTGCTCATGTGGAGTGAAAAATTGTTAAAAAGGATTCCTCATGCTACCTAGACTTATATTTTATTCAGTCTGGAGCATGGGAAAAGAATAAAAACAGTATTGTGCAAGATTGGACATCCAATGAGTCCACTGCACTGTTAGTCCAAGTGATCGGTTGACATGTTTCAGCCTCTTTATCTGCCCCTAGGGGTCGGGGGTTTTCGTCAGGACCTAGAGAAGAGTGTTTAGGAGATGGATAGTGTCCAAAACCAAAGTGAAAGTTCAGGATACACGTTACTGAACTTGAGGTCAAGAAGTTCCTAATGTGGAGAAGGGAAAGAAATCAGAGACAAATACATTCTAAAAACATATTAAGAAAGGGTAGATGGTCTTATGATGAGGTTTGTATTGTTCAACTTGAACATTTTAAAAAGCAATTAAGACAATGGCAATTCTTTA
This sequence comes from Triturus cristatus, assembly GCF_964204655.1. Classification (NCBI taxonomy): domain Eukaryota; kingdom Metazoa; phylum Chordata; class Amphibia; order Caudata; family Salamandridae; genus Triturus; species Triturus cristatus. Next base: position 1,530,491,757 of record NC_140590.1, on the reverse strand, counting down.
GTTGGTAGATACAAAGTTCATGTTCACCATCGTGTCAGCAAGGCAGTGGGTGCAGTTAAAATGGCAGTCGGACGTATGGTGGGGTTGTGATCTAGTATTACTGAACTTGTGTGGGAGTTAACTGAGTTATATTGCATAAATGTCTGTTCCGTTATCGTGGTGGCATGTGGAAGGCCGCTCAGTTAGTAAATAAAAGATGTTGTTGTTTGTCAACTTGCACAGATAAGCAATTAGGAAAATGGCATCTCTTTAAAATGTCGATATAGTAATAACCCTACTGTTGTTGATAAAGAGAATTTGTATAGTTCACTTGATTTGTTAAATATATTCCTCAGATTCTGTCCGCAGTTGTACCATTCACGTATGCCCGTATACTATTGCTCAAGCTAATGTTAGGCGTGTCTATTTGTATAGTAGCGGAGGCGTGTCCTGAGCCACTAATGAGGTGAAGGGTATTCAGTCTTTGAATGGTGATGCTACAATGAAACCGTCGCTGAAATTATTAGTTGAAACGGTGAGTACGAGCGCAGTGCCTAAGAGAAATCAGAATGATATAAGGCGTGCTGAAGTTGTCCTATTAGGAACGCTTGCTAGGGAGCGTTACGCGAGGCGTGCCCTGAGCCACTAATGGGTTGTAGGGTATTTAGTCTTTGAATGGTAATGTTACAATGATAACATCGCTGAAATTATTAGTCAAAGCGGTGGGTGTGAGCGCGGTGCCTAAGAGAAATCAGGATGATATAAAGCGCGCTGAAGTTGTCCCTTTAGGAACGAGTGCTGAAGGGTGTTACAAGAGCAAAGCTGAGGCAAACGCGTACCTTTAAAGTCCTAATTCAGGGCTTCAACGGGAGTTGAGGGCGCATTTGTACTGCTGGTAAAAGAATGAAAATTAAAACAGAATTCAATGAAGTATTCAAATGGTAACGTTATGTATCTCCTGTGTGGCTCGGATCAGTTTTCTCCTCGTACCGATTCTTGCAGTTTACACGACTTGTGCTGACGCTGCCTTCCTGTTCCCGGGTGACTCGGAGATCAGAATAGGCAAACCTTAAATAGCATACTGAGTGAGAAGAAAGACTTGTATATGTTGACTGCGCGATCAAAAGATCTTGATAAATTCTTAAGTTGGATGTGGAGGTGTTTTTCATACGTATGTTTTACAGTGACCAATTGCGGAAAAATAAAAGTAAATATGGGAAGAAAAAAGTGGTGGTTCAAATTGTTCTCACGCGCAGTTATGTGTATCTAATTCTAACATGACGCTCAGCTAGGGGCTATCATCGTTAGACCTTAATGTAAAAATTCAGATGGTATAAAGGTGATTATCATGCGTATTCTACAGTACCATATTGCAGAATTGCAAAAGGAAAGGAAGCAGTGGGTCAGTTTGTTCTCACGTGCTTTTTTATATTCTTGGTTCATACATGACACTCAACCAAGGAATGTCATCGTTGAGCCCTATCACATTAGTCACGAGGCGGTGTACTCATCTTTTTCAAAGAGTATTTTTTCGGCGTTCTGTGTTTTTTCAGCTAGGGTTTCTAGCATGATCCATTTTAGATCTTCAATGGTGTGTGGGTGTTCAATGTAATGATTGCTCATTTTGGTGGTTCCCCTTTTACACTTCACATTGCTTCTGTGTTCACAGATCCTTTGCTTGACTTTGCGACAAGTCATGCCAATATATTTGAGCTTGCAGGGACATGTAATCATGTAAATTGCATGTGTCGAGTTGCAATTCGTGTGTTGTCTCATGGTCCATTTTAATTTAGGAGTTAATTCGATTGATTTGGTGACTTCAGTCAGATTGCACACAGAGCAGTGTCCACAGGGATAGTGGCCAGTTACTGGTTGCATGGCCCATAGGGTGTTCATTGCTTTGCTTGTTTTGGGCTCTAGGGGTCGTGTGTGGACCAGTATGTCTTTGTAATTTTTTGTTCTCTTGTTGGCAAACATGGGTTTTGGCCAATTCAATGAACCTGATGTCAGTATCAGCCAGTGTTTGTTAATAATCTTCTTGACTGCATTACTAGCTATGCTATACGTTGTAACACAGGTCAGGGTATTTGGTGTGAGGGTCTTTGGTGTTGTTTCTAAAAGGCTTTGCCTTGGTTGATTTCTCGCCCTCTTCTGACATTTACTCACGGTTTTGGTTGGGTAGTCACGTTTTGATAGTTCAGAGCAAAGATCTTGGGCTTGTGTTTTGTACTCTTTTAGTTCGCTACAGTTTCTTTTGAGACAGAGGAACTGACTGTATGGTAGGTTCTCTCTGTGGGGACGTGGATGAAAACTATTGTACGAGAGAAGACTGTTCTTAGCAGTGGGTTTGAAAAAGGTTTTCGTTTTGATGACGTTGTCTACCACGTAGATGTTCAGATCTAAGAAGTCTAGTTGTTTCTTGTCAGCGTTGTAAGTAAACTTCAGGCATTGATCTTGCATATTGATCCAATTGTGGAAGTCTTGTAGGCTATCTTCTGAGCCTTCCCAGAACATGATGACATCGTCTATGAATCTTTTCCAAAAACGAATTTTGGAAAGGAAAGGGTTCCTGTTGTTTTGTATGAATGTTCTTTCAAAGTTACTCATGTATAGTCCCGCCACACTAGGGGCAAATGTGCTCCCCATAGATGTACCGTGGCATTGTTGGTAGAGCGTGCCGTTGTATTCAAAGTAGTTCTCTGTTAGGGCCAGCATACAGCATTCCAAGACAAAGTGTCTCAGTGTTTGGTGTTCCCAGTTTTGGTCAAACAATAGTTCTTCTAGGGTGTTCATTGTTTCTTGCTGAGGTAAGCTTGTATAAAGACTTTCCACATCCAATCCTACCAGTAGCATGGATTTGCTCCTGAATGTCTGTTCATGAAGGAGATTGAGTAGGTCGCGAGTATCTTTCAGGTAGGTTGGTGTTTTTTGTACCATTGGTCTCAGATATTGATCAGCAAATTGAGAGAGTGGTTCGAGGACCGATCCTATCCCTGATATGATAGGGCGCCCTGGTGGTGGTTTCCTTGCTTTATTTACCTTTCGGAAGTGAGTAAAAATAAGGTGTCCGTGGAGAGTTGGTTTGCAAAAAAATCAGCCTCATTCCTCGAAATCCATCAGTTGGTCTCTGCTTTCTTTACCATCAGACTGATGTTTCTCTGTAATCTTGGTGTTGGGTCTGTTTTAATGATTTTGTAAAATTTCTTGTCGGATAGTAGTTCAGACATTGTTCATTGTAACCTTCTTTATTTAGTATACTTGCACAATACTGTTTTTATTCTTTCCCCGTGCTCCAGACTGAATAAAATATAAGTCTAGGTAGCATGAGGAATCCTTTTGAACAATTTTTCACTCCACATGAGCACTTTTCACAAAATGTATTTTGATTTCTGATCACTACGGTAATAACCAGTGGTTCCCTCCAGGAAGATGAAGCATGAAATAAACCCTATGATGATGCTGTCACATACTTTAACCAAGGCGGAGAACCAAGATATCCCGCCCATTGACCTGCTTACGTGAATGAGGGTTTTTTAAGTAAATGACGGAAAGAACCACATGAACCCTGGTAACAGGTACAAGTGATCCATTCCCCTTTGATATTGGATAACTATTTGGAAGCCAAATGGATCGTTGCTTCTTCTACCTCCCTCCATCATTGATTTGAACACTCTTTAGTATATACTTTACACCGTTCCTGCATGAGATAACCTATTTTGTTTCACATGACCAATATTCACCACTCTAATGACCATTCCGCTGTCCTTGTGTTTTCCACAGTAACCATGCATTTTGAATGCTTATGAACATCACTGCCCTCCTATGTACCCACTTATATTTTTGTGTATTGCTTTAGTCAGTTCCATTGATAAGGCTCCTTCCCAGACTTATGACTCTGGAAAGTTATACACCCTGGCCGCTTTGTTGCATTGACTGGTCAAACAGAGTACATAAAGTCTCTCATTATGATTAGCCTGGAAATGGGCAGGTATTTCCACATCAACTGAGTTACTGATTCCAGGGGTACCTGTAACTCTGGGGGAGGGGAAGCCTGGCCCATTATGACTTGGTCCACTAAGTAATGAGCAATACCTGTAGGAATCATTAATTATGGGTCTGATTCAGATGCCCATGGTACTTCCTCATAGTTTCTTTAGGCTTTCATTTGGGGATTTCGGCTACCAAATGCAGCCGAAACCACCTCTTGAAAGTAAACAGATTTGGTGGGTTTCCATTGATGTAATAATAACTGCTGTTACCAGCCCCATCAAAATTAAGCACCACTCATGTGCAGTGGCAGCCCGTAATGTGTGTAATGGTGGGGATGACACACACACACACACTCACACACACACACACACACACACACACACATACACTCATCCACATGCATGCTCACTCACATCCATCCATTCACAAGCACTCGCATATAAGCCCACCATTCACAAGCACCTACACACGCACACACCCATTCACAGCACACACGTACATACACATGCATTTATACATGCATGCACCAAAACATGAATAAAAAAGTACTTACCTGCTGACAGCAGGTCCAGTGGGTGGAGGGAGGGGAAGAAGAAGGCACAAAAAGGAGCTGGAAGCTTCCAGGATGCAAAGGAAAACAGGATGACCCCGCCACCTCCTCTCATTGATTGACCATGTCATGGGTCAGCCAATGTGAGGAGGACCTTCCCGACGTCCTCACAGAGTGGAATGTGGTCAGCGAGAGTTGCTGACCCCACACCACCCCACCCCTCCCTGTGATGGGTCTTCATGATAGTCACTCAGTTCTGAGTACTTCAGAGCTTAAAACTGAAACGTCCAGTTCTGAGGCTGCTAGTGACGCTCCCCCTCATCATGAACGGGAGGATCTTGTGGTGCTTTGCTGGGCTAAGGAGGTCATGCCCACAGGACAGTGAAATCTTCACCCCACAACATTTGGCCCAGGCTGCCAAGTCCAAGGTCGGACTGGCTGTAGCGGGCACCGGGAATTTCCCCGGTGGTCTGCCAGGGTAGGGGCCAGTTTTGGACTCCTGGGGGGCGTTTTTGTTACCGGGGTGGTTTTGCAGCATAGCTGCAATATCGGCCCCCTGTAACAAAAGCAGCTGCAGTGTTTTCCACGGGCCCGCCCACAACCTCTCCTCCGCGGCCGGTGTCCGTCTCAATTGCCGGGGCGGGTTTGCGTTCCCAGTCAGGCCCTGGCCAGGTTCCTTCACATTTAGGGAATGTATTCAGCCTTGCTGCCTGAACCGACCATGAAGAGTGTCAGGCGGACCGTGGCTCAGCCTGACTGACATTCTTCCTGCATTGGAAAGGGGTGAGGGGGTGGGGCCACTGATCCCTTAATGATGGGCTACTGATGCTCATGAGCACCAAAGGCATAAGTGGATCTCTGGGTGGTTCAGCATTTTACTAAGTTTGGACTCAACATTGTCTTTTGGTCTCTCCTCTTTTGGCGACCACTCTAATCTGTAAACCTTTGCCCGTGAGATTATTGTGTGGCTGGTATTTCCGATGTTCTGGAAATGAGCGTGTTTTTTAATGCAATAAGCACTACAATTCAATTCATTGTTTTAGGATGTGACTACAAAATACCTACATTTAGCAGAATATACTTTAGAGGCTTTTCGGGTTTTTACTTCTCTTTTTGAGTTTATAGTGCAACGTACTGTTTTTCCGTTGTTACAGTGTATTCTCGTTGTAAATTCTGTATTGTTTTAGCTTTGCTCACTCTTTCTTTCTTGCATGTGTTGACATTTTTAATCTTTGTCTTGGAAGCGTTCAGTGCTGCTGAAGGACACTATTTTAGAATTGTGCCGTCCAAAGAGTTAAGAAGCACAGATACAAAACTATCCGAAACGGATTTTAGTGCACATTTGGAGTCATGTTGTTGAGAGATTTTGGTGATGAGTCAAGATTAAATTAAAGAAAGCCGTGTACATATGTTTCCATTTTAGTCACTTGCGCTGTGTTGTTATTATTTGCCAGTGTATTTACTCTGATATTTTTCCAGTGCTATCGCTCCTAAATCTTTTAATGCTTTAATATGCAGCACAGTGCTGTTTTTAATTAAGGATTTGCATAGAACTTCCACGGAAAAGGACGACTTCATTTGGTACACTTTTGAGAGGGAGTGAGGGGCTGCTTTTTCCTCTGCTATTTATGCAATATATTCACATGTAAAGGATACAAGAATCCCTTCTGCACTCGATTCCCACACATTCCAGATGTGTTTTTTGGGTTTCGTCCAACGAATAATATGTCTTTCCTGTATGTGCGTGTTCATTGTATATATAAGGTAAAAAAATGAAATATACGTTAAACAAAGTTTGACTAACTAGGGTTACTGCTGAGTTTGAGTATAGATTGGTCAATGGGGGGAAGGCTGGGCTCCCAAAAGTAACATTCTAATGGTGCTTCCCATATAAAAATGTTTTCCTTACAATTGTGAAAAAATCACACACTTCATATTTCAACACGACTCAGATGTTTGCTCCATAAAAGGCTCTTTTTAGGTCTCACCTACTGACAGCTGCAGATGTCTGTTGGAGTCCTCATGCTACTAATACACATACATATAGAAACAGACACACACACACATATATATAACAAATGTTTTTTTTAATATATAAAAGCATTAGCATGATAATAAATAACATACATGAAGCTGATTGCTTTTCTTTCTAACATTTGTCAGTGTAGGCCTCGATTTCAGAATGGCTAACTCTCTTTGCAGTCACCTTGCAGTACACAGTCATCTTTTCACTTCTGTTTCACCCAGCACGTAGACTGTTTATGCACAAGCAACTTTGTAAACAATAGTTTGAGATGTAATATCACTTTCCCATGTGCAGAATGATATTTCTTTTTTCTAGAGTCCTCTCGAATTCTGTTCCCCTGAGAGTGTTTTTTTCCCCAAGATCTTGCCTATTGGCACCACAGTGTGATTCTTTAATTCGAGAAACTGTTCTTGTTTATTAGGCAACAAAACCCGTACTACCTATTTTGGTGTATGAAGAGCACCAGGGACGGGACCTGAATCTGTGCATTAATATTGAAAACATTGCATTGTTCTTTCTCAATTGTGATTGGTTTAAATCATGGGTCTTTCACAATCAGATTGATGATGCAACTTTCATTTTATTATTTACTATGAGGAGCATCTTCTCTGAGAAGGAAATGGCATCTATCATGAGATCCATCCACTCCGGACCCCCAGCAGACCCCTGCTCACATCATACTTTCAACCTTGGCAATCATCCGATCAGCAAAGAACTCACGCAGGTCCTCAACTCCTCTATCACCATGGCCCACTTCCCCCAGAAATGGAAAAATGCAGATGTGAAGCCACTGCTGAAGTAGTCATCCCCAGGCCCAGGGGAACCCAAGAACTACCAACCTACCTCCCTTTCCCTGCCAAAGTCATTGAGAAAGTCATCAACATCCAGCTCACAAAACATCTGGAGAGCCACAACCTTCTGGACCCCTTTCAATCTGGCTTCAGAGTGAACCACAGCACAGAGGCAGCCCTAATTGCAGCCACGGATGACATCAGAATGCTGTTCGACCATGGGGAAACAGTGGCCCTAATCCTCCTTGACCTCCCAGCAGCCTTCAACACCGTATCCCACCACACACTTCAAAACAGACTGCACAAGATCAGCATCGGGGAGCAGCCCTCAAGTGGATAGCATCCTACCTCACAGGAAAAATGCAGAAGGTCATCCTCCCACCCTGTTCCTAGCTCCCTAGGAAAATCATCTGTGGTGCACCTCAAGGCTCATCCCAACCCTCTTCGACATGTACATGACACTCTTAGTAAACGCCATCAAGAGCCACAAACTCAACATGATCTCCTAGCCTGCTGACACCCAACTTATCCTCTCCCTGATATACGACCCAACTACCATCAAGAACAAGTTCCAAAAATGCATGAAAGACGTGGCCGCCTGGATGAACACCAACTGTCTTAAACTCAACACCGACAAGACAGTAGTACTCATCTTTGGGAAACGCTAGGACACTCTCTGGAACAATGAATGGTGGCCACCTGAGCTAGGCCCAACTCCCAAACCCACCGAACAGACCCGCAACATAGGTATCATCCTTGACAGTCAGCTCTCCATGAAGAAGTAGGTCAGCGCCGTCTCCTCTGCCTGCTTCTTCACCCTACAAATACTCAGGAAGGTGTTCAGATGGTCCCTACACAACACCCTGGCAAATTGTCACACAAGCTCCCATCACCAGTAGATTAGACTATGGCAACTCCCTCTATGCTGGGACTACCACCCAACTCATGAGGAGACTCCAGGCTATCCAGAACACTAGAGCTAGACTCATCCTCAACCTCCCCTTGTGCACTCACATAACCCTTCACCTCAGAAAACTCCACTGGCTACCAGTTGTGAAGAGATGCCAGTTCAAGCTGTTCACCCATGCTTACATGGCACTACACAATGATTGACCAGCATACCTCAACACTTGAATGAATTCCACATACTTACAAGGAAACTCCACTCCGAATCCCTCTTCCTAGCAGCCACACGTCGCATCTGCCGGACAAACAGCGGAGGCCTCTCCTTCTCCCACCTGGCGTCTAAGACCTGGAATAACCTCCCCCACACCTCTGAGCACCTCCACCAGTTCAGAAAGGACTTCAAGACCTGGATGTTCAACCAATAGGAAAACTGGCAGATCGTTCTCCCAGCATCTTGAGACCTTCACGGTCTACAAATCCGATTGATTGATAAAATAGGGCAAAACCCTCGATGTACATAGCAGTGTGAAAAAAATTACACACATTTTGGCTTTGCCTAATCTGCTTTAAAATCATGCATTTTGCCGCAATTTATGTCATTTAGGTTTACATTTAACAATAAAACGTGCATAGTAATGAGTGGGTGTGGTTTTATCGCACCACTACAAGTATTAATCCTAAGAAAAAGGAATATCCATAAAAAGTAGCATTTTCACACAGTGTAGGTCTGGCTCCGTGGTTCAATGTATCAATACTCGAGTAATTAATGTTTGTCATGCTGGCTACATCTTCAACTCCTGATTTTGTTTCACTCCGCCTTTCATCTATTTAAGGTCGATCAAATGAGTACCATTGTGGCTCGTGACAATATTCATCTGGTATTCAACACCAAGGGTGAATATGTAATTTCGAAATGTGTAATGTTATTTCTGCAGGAATTGCTATAATTCTGAACACTTTCCAGTTTCAAATTCTGCATGCTTTTCAATGGTGAAGTCTGTCTGGGATAATCTCGGAACCATGGATTTTTCCATACAACTCATAATCCCGATTCATTCACAAAATCTCAATTTTCACCTATTCTGGATTTTCAGGAAAATCGACATAAGTGATGCTCTGTTCCTCCATGCCGGTGCACATAGAAATGCTTAGCAAAAGTAATCTAACATTCTGAATACATGTGCCAATTTGCATAGAAAAGGTCGACAAAAGTTACACTTGCATTAAAACATTTTGCATACCTTTGTCGATGTGCAAAGAAAAATATTGCACCTGGCAACCTTGCAAACAATTTTTCCTGCTTTCCAGCTTAGCTGAGTTCGATAAGAAAATGGATGCTCTGTGGTAAGAGTGTAACATGTTACACAGGCAAAAACATTGCACAGATGAAGATACATCAAGAAACTACTATAGTCTACACAACTTTCTGAAAGGAAAAAATGATGAACTTTTCTAAGTTAGCAATAACTATGTATCCACAGTGGGCTCGTTAATATCATTTTATTTTCAGTACGGGCTAAGGGGCCAGGTTAGAGCGGGGCAGGTGTCACAGGGAGGAGGAGTGGTTGGTGCACCATAAGTGCATATGACAGTTTAGCTGCCGTATTGGGCCGGCCAAACAGTCACACCCGCTTAGCATCTCTCCACCTGGCTGTTGCACAGCCGGGTGGAGAACAGTCCCAAGGCTCCTAGGCACTGGCTGAGCAGCCAAACAGGCTGCTCAGCCAGTTTGGCAAATAGGCCACTGGCTCGCGGTCAACAAGAGAAACACCTTCAAGCTCCTCACCCCGCCTACAAAGCTCTCCACGATGCAAGATCAGCATATCTGAACCACCTGCTCTTATTCCACGTACCTGCCAGACAACTCCGCTCCCCCCAACTTGCCCTGGCCACCATTCCACGGATTCACAAGGCCAGAACCGGAGGAAGATCTTTCTTCTACCTCGCTGCCAAGACCTAGAACACCCAGCCCCTCAACCTCAGGCAATTCCAGTCGCTGACCCAATTCAGGTAGGATCTCAAGACCTGGCTATTCGACTGAACCTTCACACCCAGATAGATCAACAGCCCCCCTCCTAAGGGCCTTGAGATCCTACCTACCCATTCTCATAAATAGGCCCATAACTCCTTTAAAAATCTAGTCTTAGGATGGAAACATTTGGAAATACACTCCTGAAAATGAAGCAGTTAATCCCTTTACAGATTGGAAAGGAAAAGGGAACATACCCAAAATGGGGTCTTTGGCAATGGGATTCTCCATGGTGAAATTTGGTGGAGGATAGAAATTAATACAATTACACAAATGCAATGACTTTACACCATGAGTAGTTGGACAATGTGTTTAATTGCACTTGCTGAAATTATTTTGCATTACAATTCTTGTAAATCCACGCCAAGCGAACTCATAAGCCTCTGAATTTAGATTTACTAACGTTTTGGAGAATCGAGCCAGCAATGTCTAATTTGACGTCTGAATTAGCTTGGTGTGTCTGTTGCAAAACTACTGAAACAAATACATGTCTGCCTTCTTTTGAATTTGTCCAACAGACTGTGTGAATTTGCATTGTTATTAATAATTATGTTTGTCTATACCTTTGAACTTCAAATTTCAATGTCATCTGTATTACTTGAAGCAAAGTTTGTTTACCTGTCTATCTTGCTTTATGTTTTTGAGCTTTCATCAGGTCTGTTTCTTCAATTTTGGCTTTTTTCCTCACATTTGAATCAGTAATTTCTAAATATGAACAATGGTCATCTAGCCATGCTGTTTAAAATTACAAGCAAGCTTCATAAAATGGCCTCCTGCCCTTTTATTCATGAGAAGTTGGAGAGTTGGAAAGTGATAATGTAAATAGGGAATATCATCCTGGTCAGATTGACCCACACAGGCCGTATCTCTTTCATTTGATTGCAAAGTCCGCTGCTCTGGATTGGGGAGAGGCTGCTGGATGAGGAATTTTGGAAATAACTTTTCTCATTCTGATGGTTCATGTTACCTGGAGAAGAAGAACACAAATGCTTCGCAGGAAAAGAGATCTCATAAAGTATACAATCGTTTTTGTAGGTACCAAGAAAATTAGTTCTCCATAAGGCGGATGACAGAAAAGTTAATGAGTGATCCTCAAGTTGTTGTACCTTAGCTGACAGTGAATTAGACTTCTTTCCTCATTGATTTTATGTCCTTTTGAGTTGTTCTGCGCAGTTTAAACTTTTTTTTATAAATTGCTCTTTGTGCATTTCTAAGTGCTGTAAAAAAGATGTGTTATTATTACTCAATTTCCCTGTATGCAATGTATTTACTTACATGATTGACACATGCATATGTTCTTGGTATGCAAATTTTTACCCAGTAGTAGTGTTCCACCAGTTACTATGCAAAAACAACAGTTGATGGACAGAATGCAGAACAATGTCATACATTCACCCCAGTACAGAGATCTGGGCCTAAATCGTTTTTGTGCTCACCATGCCATTCCAGTTTGAACCCAGCCATATGCAAATCAGTCTTGACCCTGTGCCTCATGGGAACAGTCCAACCCAAACTGCCAAGCCAGGTCCTCCCTGGACTGGAACCAAGCATCCTAGGACCGGTTTCGGGGTTTCACCCCTCTTCAGCTAGGATAGCTTGATTCCAGTGGCATGGAGAGCACGGGACTCACGTCTGAGCATACCCGTCCCACTCGGGGTGACAAATGCAAAAACAACAGATGATGGACAGAATGCAGAACAATGTCATACATTCACCCCAGTACAGAGATCGGGGCCTAAATCCATCGTTATTTTGCTCACAATGCCATTCCAGTTTGAACCTAGCCATATGCAAATCAGTCTTGACCCTGTGCCTCATGGGAACAGTCGAGCCTGAACTGCCAAGCCAGGTTCTCCCTGGACTGGAACCAAGCATCCTAGGACCGGTTTCGGGGTTTCACCCCTCTTCAGCTAGGATAGCTTGATTCCAGTGGCATGGAGAGCACGGGACTCACTTCTGAGCATACCCGTCCCACTCGGGGTGACAAATGCAAAAACAACAGTTGATGGACAGAATGCAGAACAATGTCATACATTCACCCCAGTACAGAGATATGGGCCTAAATCCATCGTTTTTTTGCTCACCATGCCATTCCAGTTTGAACCCAGCCATCTGCAAATCAGTCTTGACCCTGTGCCTCATGGGAACATGGTTCCAGGATGCTTGTTTCTGGTCCAGGGAGGACCTGGCTTGGCAGTTCGGTCTGGACTGTTCCCATGAGGCACAGGGTCAAGACTGGTTTGCATATGGCTGGGTCCAAACTAGGGTGGCGTAGTGGCCAAAAAAACGATGGATTTAACCCAGATCTTTTGACTGGGGGAGAATGTTTGCATTGTTAGCATTCCGTCCATTATTTGTTTGTTGTACCACCAGTTACTATGCACATATCTAAAGTTTCTGCTTCTACCCTAGTTTTGGTTGCAAATTAATTGATAGAGGACTGCAGGAGGAGATTTGAAGTTTATGTTTCCTGTTGCATAGTACTTTAAAAGTTTTCCTCCACTTTTCTTGATACTTGCCAAAAAATTTGAATTGTGTGTTATCCTTTCTATCCACTGGCCAATTGACAGAGGGGGTTCTTTCGAGTTTGGAGGGTGTGGAAAATCGGTCAAAAATTTGCGAATGTCCTGTCTGCCATGTTTAGAGCGCAAACATGGGTATAAACTCTAAATTGGAAGGAAAGGACATCCATCATTTAATTGCAGATGTCAGTAGTTTTAAACACGGTGTTTATTCAAAATATACAGGTTTACCATTTAGCATGAACTAGCCAAGGTCAGTACTGATCCTGATAAGTCAGGCCTCTGTCTAGAGTGGCACAGTTGGTGAAAGACATTGGACTGGAATATTATCCATTATGATTGCAAGTGCTTTAAACTGTTTGCAAGTATTCCTCCCTTTTGTGTTTTTTGTCAGTACATGGATAGACTAGTTCATGAGAAAGGCAGGACAAAATATTAGAGTGACTTCAGTAGATTAAAAAGAAGAAATACAGCATAAATCACTTACGCTATAAAAATCTTCAACAGAACTCATAAAAGCAATCAAAACATTAGAGATAAAAAAATATGCAAAAAGCCGCCTCCAAGTTTGCAAAAACAGTGAAAATTAGCCTAAAAGGTTCCATTTAGAAAGCTTGAAACATGTTAAGTACCTGGAGTGTAGCTAAAGGTACAACTGACAAAATCTAAAGCGTATCTTAATACAAAATGAATGACGTGTATGATACAAATAAACAAAGTACTGAATGCTACTGTATAATACCTATAAAATCAACATCTACATCGCAAAAAGGCTGTCAAGACACAATCAGAAATAATGAAGGTTTAGGCTGTAATGCTAACTTGGGATAAGGAAGTGGCAGGGAAGTGGAGGTGACTGGAGAACAAACAAGCACTGGCAAAGCCAATAGGACTCTCCTCTCTGACCTACCCGATTTGCCAACCGTTGTTAGCGGTGGTGCACAGCATCCCCAATGAAAAAATGAGGAAAACATGGAGTGGGCTGTAGAAAAGCACATAGATGAGAAAGCCACAGAAAGGAAAGTGTGGTAGGCGAGCGCAACATGGAGAGGAGTATGGAGGAGGGTGGCAGAGAGCAACATGAAGAGAAAGGAGAGAAAAGTGAACGATGGAGACAGCTAGACAACACATGCACTCTCATGGAGTGCCAAACTCAAAAGAAAATGTAGTGATTCAAAAGCAAGCAGTAGTACATATAAGCCAGGCAATCAAAAGAGATGGGAAAGAGGGTATGCTTCATGGGGGAACATTCACAAAATTGACACGTTGGCATACTAATAATAAGCAGGCAAATGAGAGTGACAGGAAAGCTAACCAACGGTAAACAATGAGCGAGCTCCAAGTCACTGTATGTTCTTGGTTAGTCCACAATATGTCTTGCAACAAACAGCACATGAGCTGTCTAGAAGGCGAGACCTAAAAACAAAAAGACAAACAGACTGACTGAAGGGAAAATGGAGGACTGCTTGCTGCCTAACAAGTAGCTAAAATTCTGCTATTGCATGCATGGTGCAGATCAAGTTTCAGGATTTAATATGTGGAAGATAGTGCAATTTGAAAGTAATGCCAGAAATGTACTGGTCACAAAATTCTATCCAAGAAGCTTTCAAATCCCATAAAGTGAGCATAACTTGAAAAACGTACCACAAGAAGAAAAACAGTTTGAAACCCCATGAGTCACATGCTCTCTCAGATGCCACATGCAATCCCCTATATGACCTAGGAATGGAGATGGAGAAAAATGTCAGAGAGTGAAAAAATAATCTGGAATAGACAAGCCCAGACAATCAGACTTTGTTTGGAGAAAAATAATGTTAAAATAAAACATGAACAGTCCAAACATAAAAAGCAAATATGTCAAATCAAATTTCTCCAAATTTTGAGATTTTATGAGTAGCCTGTTATTTAGTATCGGGGAACAGAGAAACCTGAATTTCTGACTCCAGCTGGTGTTTCTTCACCAAATAACAGGCGTTAGAAGTGCGATCATGAAACTGGAATAACATGTGAACCTGGGAACAGAGAGTCTTTTCTTTGCATATTGTTCTTCACTTCAGGTCCAAAAATGTGTCCACTAGCCACCTACAAGGATACAGGAGAGGGAAGGGTAACGCGGGATTGCTGAGTCTTCAAACACTGATCTACTTGTAGTTGCCTGGGGTGCTATGTCTCCTTGGGGATATAGCTGCAAGCACCTCTTAATGAGGCCCCTAGTGGAGAGGCACACTCAGTGGACATCAAAAGCACCACTTCCATGGGCTGCTTTGAGGGCTGGGTTGGCTGTTTGGTCCTTGGCTTCTACAGGTATGAAACATGTCCATAATTTTATTATTGGGTCTAAAGATTTCCTCCTGGAAAAATGCTGTTCTTGGGATCTGTGCAAGAATCTGAAGCACTGGAATATTTAATATTTTTTTCTTCAGAAACACCAGCAGAACCTACTGATAGTTTTTTTATTCAATGCATTTGGCAGACTGTGCTATAAAGCAAATTGTTTGGTGCCATTAAAGAAATAAAACATCTTTCTTGGAGGGAAATCGTGCATGTCCCGGAAAACAGTTGATACTGTTGATCGCTATGTTTGATTTGAGGCCTATTGTGCTGTTTTTAAAACATTTTCAATGATTCTTTTAGCCCCCAGTTCAGGAATGAGTGAAACATGGTATTCACTCAGTTTTTGTGCATCGTTGAGAAGGCTGGTGTTATGTTGCTGGCGTTGGTTTGTTGGGTCCATTCATGTTTTCTTCAGCTTTAGCTTCAAGCCCTGCATAAACTGGAGGACAACAGAGACCCAGTAGAAAGCCAGTGGGAGAAGATCAAAGAAATGGTGACATCAAGCTGCCAGGAGGTATTGGGTCCCAAGAAATACCAGTATAAAGAATGGATCTCCAACAAGACTCTCTACAAAATCCAATCAAGAAAGGAAACGAAAGCTGCAGTCAACACCAGCTGAACAAGAGAAGAAAAAGCGAAAGCTCAAGGTGAATACACCAAAGACAACAAGGAAGCAAAGAGAAGCTTGAGAGCAGACAAGCAAAGATTAATTGATGGTCTTGCCACAGAAGTCCAGGAGGCAGCAAGCCATGGAAACTTGAAAGAACTCTACGACGTAACATGGAAACTGAGGGCAGATACAGCAAGCCAGAAGAACCTGTTAAAGACAAAGGGCCCGATTCACAAAAGTAGTCTGAGACAAAATCCTAACTTTACAATTTTCGGTACTCACAATGGGCATTTAGGAGTAGTAAAGTTAGGATTCCTAACTTACTACTCCTAAATGCCCTTTGTGAATACCGAAAGTCATAAAGTTAGGGTTTTGTCTCAGATTACTTTTGTGAATCGGGCCCAATACTGGGAGGACACTCATGTGTAACTAAGGCCAACAACGAATATGAGTGGAGCACTATGTAGAGCAGCTGAACAAGACCCGTGCCGCAGTCTCCACCAGACAGACAGTCAGCTGATAGGGACTTGCCAATCAAATGAAACAGACCAACCAAGGAAGAAATACAACAAGCCATCAAACATCTGAGAAATGGGAAGGCAGCAGGACCTGACAACATTCCTTCAGAGGCACTGAAGCCAGACATTGAAACATCAGTAGACATGCTCTACCCCACGTTCTCTAACCAGTTGATCTCGAGCTTCCAGTAGCTCCCAGACACCTTCAGAGTAGCTCACAGCCCTGAACTTATTTTTAAATAAGCACAAGGTCAAATTTTCCTTTTAAGGTTAACAGAAGGCTGTGTTTATTTTACATTATTGTCATCAGGCTGCAAATAGCAGGGCCTGATAATGAGCAGTGCTCAATCAGTTTTATGACCCAGGCTGGGGCACAGAGTTGAAGAACTGACACACTGAGGTATTTAACTCTTAAATAATAGTCCTTGTCAACTCAATAGTGGAGCTGTGAACAAAATGATGTTTCTGAATTCTTCTAAATTGGAGAAAATGTAAATGAAAAGTTAACTTAATGTTCAAGTTAACTCTTCATTTTAATTTTCTCCCAAAGTGTCATATTTACAAAGAGCAGGTCCCTTACTCCCAGTCGCCAGTAGACACTGTGCCATAAGGCTAACTGAAAAATACAGCCATTTGCTTTAAATAAAAGAAATTTAAAGTGTAGACATTTTTTCCATATTATGAACATTTTGCAGAACATTCTTCTACACTTCAAATTTCTCCCATTTAAAAAAAATTGTTGTATGTGTGTGTTATACATATACCGGTGCCACGTATGTCATGTGCTGCAATTATATATGATACGGGCTCTCAGTCACCCATACAAATATATCCCATTCATACACACACGTTCATACATCTCCAAAGACCACACTCTCACTGTCACAAATGGCATCCCTCTCATAGTGCCCCTTGTCAAAGTATTTTGCTCAAATCATAGTACCTGGCTCTATGGACATAAAGTCAATGAAAAGTCAATGACCCTGGGCGTGGGGGTGTCTGGTAGCAATGCACAAGCTGTTTAGCCTTCTTTAGCTCACAATGATTTTCACTGATCAGAAGTAGCTCTCACTACATACAAAGTTGAAAACCACTGTTTGGAAGGATCTGGAAAGAGAAAAAGGTGCCATCCGACTGGAAGGAGGGATACCTGATCAAGATCTCGAAGAAAGGTGAGCTGAGTAACTGCGAAAACTACAGAGAGATAACTCTTCTATCAACCCCAGGCAAAGTGTTCAAAAGAGTCCTCTTGAGCAGAATGAAGGAGCAAGTCGATGCTCAGTTACGAGACTAGAAAGCTGCCTTCCACAAAGATAGATACTGCACAGGCCAGATGGCAACACTGCGCATGATCATTGAGCAGTCATGGAGTAGAACTCCCCGCTCCATGTCAACTTCGTTGACTATAAGAAGGCATTCTATAGCATGGACAGAGAGGCCCTTTTGAAACTCCTCCACCACTATGGTGTGCCAGATAAACTTGTAAGTATCATCAGGAACTCTTTCGAAGGAATGACTGCAAGATAGTCCAGGACAGCTCCCGGAAGCCTTCGAAGTGAGGACCGGATTCCGCTAGGGCTGTTTGCTCTGGCCTTTTCTCTTCCTGCTGGCAATAGACTGGATCATGAAGACATCCAAAGCAAGGAAAAGAAATGATCGAAAAGTACTCTATCCCATCAACAATAAACTCAAAAATCTTCACCTGTTCATTATTTGTATTTATTCTCTTTATGTATGTTTTACTGTTTTGTATGTAATGGATGAAGCTTAGCTAGTAAATTATTCCTATAGCGCCAGGAAGTTAAGGTTCATGTGTGCTTGACAAATAAACACATACCATAACATAAAAAAACAATGCTTACTTAAGGGAAGGTGTTTTAAATCTCATCACAAGTGCAAAGAATGCTGTGAGCATTATCTGTTCTCAGTAGGATGGTTATTGGTATTCGGCCCCAACCGCCTTCAGATGTGTGTGGTATTTACAGAGACAGTGAGAGGCAGGGCACCTGCAACTCCCTTCGCTACAGGCACAGCACACGCACAGTGGGCTTAGAGGGCACACACAGTACCACCTAGGCTGCGTGCTACGTTAGTTGTTGTAATAGGGCAGGATATGGCCATCTGGAGCAGCAAGATGTGTTGTTTCAGCTGCCTTATCTAGTACATGATTTGTGAAATTATATTTGTTTAGAAGGCTCAAATGATAGCAAGAACAGTAATGTTGAAGATGTGAAATATTTTTCTTGCAGTAAGTAATTTTAGTGGCCTCATTGCCTTGCTTAGCTTTCAGTTGAACTGTTGGAATAAGCCATCCCCTCAGAATATAGCAAAGTAAGCTTTATTGTTTGAATAATTAAAATAATTACAATATAATTGGAATGCAATAAAAAGGTATATAAATACAGGAAAATGATTAAAAAAACATCCTTGTCAGATAAGGAAGGGGAGAGGTTCAATTTACAGGTCTGTCAGCTAAAACGTTGGAGTCCTTCTTTGTGGAAATGTTAAGAGAGCTGCTTAACGGACATATAAAATGGATTAATGTTATCCCACCTGAGGACACAAGCTAGTCTGCTTGTGCAGAACAAAAACTTGTGCAAGGGTTGTTTGGGATAGTGGTTAGAATGATTTCCTTGCTATGGATGTTATCAGTGCAGACAAGCAAGTGGTTTGCAAGTTCTTTGGTGTGCGGGTGGTGCAACCCGGTTATTTTTATTTACTCCAAAGCCTGTTCCGGTTAACACAGTCGAAGGCGGCTTTGTAGTCTATGTAGCATAGGTAGACTGGTAATTTGGCTGTATTGGAAGAGTCAAGCAGTAGGGTCAGTGCCATGATTTTTGTCAGGGTCCCGGGTTTTTTCGTGAACCCCACCTGGTTGATCGGGATGATTGAATTTACATTGGCTCAGTCAAGTAGCTGCTTCAGTAGTATACCCGCTTAATACTTTGCCACATTGTGAATGAGGGATATCAGTGTATAATTTTCAGCTTTGATTGCTCGCCTCCCTTGAAGATGGGCTCTATGATGGACCATTTTTAAGATGCTGGGATCATAGGACCTGATAAAGCATGATTGAATAGCGGGCCATATACCCTGCCCCTTTTGCTGGATTAGTCTTGTAAATGGCCTGTGGGATTACATTTGGGCCAGGAGTGCTATTAATTCTGCCTTTAGTTATCTGCCATTGACCTGTTACTTTGTCTATAATTTGCACCCCGTCTGTGCCCATGTGGGTGATGAAACTGACGGACTGTAATCGTCGACTGAGGCCGCCCCTGGGCATTCTGGTGTGTCCGTTGTGCTTGCGTTGTTGTTAAAGTGTGTGAGATGGAAGGAGGCCCAGGTTTCCTCAGACAGGTAAGGTTCTTGGTGTTGCTGTGATGTGTTTTATAGGGCGTTAACAGATCACCAGAATGCATTGGGGTTATGATACCTGGTATCCCAGATGAGCTTGGACTGGAAGGATTCAGTTATTTCCCTCTTTTCGTTCCAGACCACCCTTCTTAACTCTTTTTTCTTGCACCTTAAGGTGGCTATGAGGTGGGTCTGAGGTGTGGATATTCTCGGTCACAGCAAGGGACAGTTAAAGCTTTTGGGGCAAATGGTCGCTCTCCATTCTTTCAACCATTTTGAATGAGTGTACTTACTGTAATAAAGACATTGATCAAAACATGTAGTCGATCAGAGAGTTGTCGTTGGTGTAGTGGAAGGACATGAGGGTGGGAGATCGTGATCGTAGCGTCTATCAAGGGCCCTAAATCCCAGGTGTTTCAGTTTGCCGAGTAGGTTAAGGCCCATTGAGTCCCTCCTCCCTAATTCCGTGTTAACTTGTATTGGGATGTCCCATTGGTGTGCTTGTGCCACAATGATTTTGCTCTTTGGTGAAGGACCGAGAAGATATGTATTGAAGTCGCCTGTTATTATGATCATAAAGTGTGGTGGCTGTGCTGGCTGTGCTCCCCTCTTGCAGTGTTATGTGCAGTATTTGGATATTGTCCGAGTCAGTTTTTGACGCCATGCTGCTGGCTTTGATCACTGTGGACAAGTAGATTGCAAGGCCCCCTCTGCTGGGTCTGAGTTTGGCCTTTTTAGTCGCCAGGTTTACATTGAAGAGAGAACCACGGGATGGCGATAGGTTCTGGAGCCCAAGTCTCCAAGTTATTCAAAAGATGAGGTGGTCCTGGTCTTCGAGGTGGATTGCTAGGCTGTGTGTGTTCATGAGTAGAGTCAGAGGGCAGGTGTTGTAGGTTCCATGGTGTCTGCTTGCAGGCTGTGGCTCATTTAGCGACCTTACAATCCAACCCCATTCATTCGTCATTGACCCTCTCCTGTGCTGAATCATAGAGTGGGAAATAGGGTCTGATTCAGTCACTTTTTCCTTGCTTGTTGGGCGTGCACCTTGTGCGGTTTTCAGCACTGAGTACGGTTTTTGTGGTGTACTCATTTTCCCTGGCTTTGTGCCTTTCGTCCTCCTTAGCAGGTACCCTGGTTCTAAGTATCTTTCTACGATTATGCCCCATGCCAGTAAGCATTTGCTTTCACACTGTACCTTGTCTGCCATGTCTAGTGAGCTCCAGGTTACCTTTGTTGAGTCTCTCTGGTGCCCTTGATTTGTATTTACAAACTGGATGTATCTGATGTGTATAGAGGTTACCCCTGCAAGTTCTGGAATGTGATTCAGCAGTGCCATGTTGCCTCGGTTAAGGATGTCACCAATTCCTGTTGAGCGGTAAAGCGGATGGAACAGGGTTGCACTGTGTCCCCTTTGCTTGAGAGCTCTCGCATGGTGCTGGTTTACTCTTGTGCACTGCTTGGAAACATTGTTAGCACAGTCAACAAATCACCCTCTGCGGTTCAGTGGTTGATCAGATAGCTTATCGAAAAACGGAAATGAAAGTTCAGCGCTCCTCAGGAAATGTTCTCCTTGAAATCTAAAATAAAATCAAAGAAGGAACAAACTGGATTCTTTCAAAAACATCTGAAATGTGTTTCAAATATTTTAAAAACATGTGTCCTCTTGGCTTTCCCAACTGGTCAGCTTGTTATCGTGCGCTATGATGTCGAACACAGGGAACACTATGTTTCAGGAACAGAGTATTTGACAGAAACTTGAGCACATTCTGAACCAGACAGTAATCATGAATTCATGTGAGACATGCAGCGATTATTAATTCACCTGATAGGCAGTACGAATACATTCATCTGATAGAGTAAATAATCATGAATTCATCTGATACAGACAGCAAATTTGAATGAAATGTATACAGACAGTTATACATTCATGTAATACAGGCAGTAGTGATAAATTCATGTAATATGTGCGGTAATCATTCATTCATCTGATACAGGTGTAGCAAGCACACATTGATCTGTAAATCCATCTGATACATGCAGCAAGCGTTAATTCATTTGATAAAGGGAGTATCAGGGGGACAAAAGACTGGAAGATCGCAAGCCCTCAACAATGATTCCCTTAAGTCCGGGTAGTTTAGTGGAAGTGACTAGTTAAATTGAAAAATCAGCCAATGGGAAAGCTCCTAGCCCAGACAGGGTTCCAGTAGATCTTTTTAAGTCAAATATAAATCTATGGGCCCCATACTAACCCAGGTTTTTAATGCAGTTGCAAAAGGGATTATCCCGGCTACCTGGACAGTGAGCAGAATAATAGTGTCTATTTTTAAAAGGGGGAATAGGGGGAGGCAAAGTGTTATCGGCAGATATCCATTCTCGATTCACCAACAAAACTCATTGAAATAATAATACTGGAACCTTTGGAAGCCTGGGCACAGGTTGATCAGGTGTTAACTGATACTCAGTATGGTTTTAGAAGGGAGATCAGCACCATTGAGCAGTGCATTAACCTTAATCTCAAGATAGATAAATACACTGAAGCAAGGCAGGGACACATCCATCTCTGCTTTGCTGATCTGACCAGCGCCTTTGATCTGGTTAACAATGAAAAGTTATGGTTGAACTGGGTATCCCGGCTGATATTATCTCGCACTTATCCCAGCTCTATGCAAATTTAACAACACGGATAAGGTATGGGGCGAGTGGAGAATGTAACTCAGGCTTGAAAGTTAGTAGAAGCATTAGGCAAGGTTGCATCCTTGCCCCTTTCCTATTTGCAATCTATATAAATGGGGTGGATAAAATGTTACACCAATTAGAAGAAGACACATCTAAGATCGGCTCCAGACTAACCCCAGTGTGCTGAAGATGCGGTTCTGAATTTCAGAACCGCAAATGGCTTACAACTTCTGATCAAAAAGTTTGGAGCAGATATGGGGCAAAAGGATTTTAGACTTAATTTCACGAAAACCTTTATCATGGTTTGCTTGAAGGAAAAACCAAGGAAATTCTACATCGTGTGATGGGCCACAAACGGAATAAGGTAAAAACGTCTCCTATCTAGGGGTGCTCTTCACTCACCTTTGCTCATGGGGCCCACATCTAAGTTCTGCAAAGCTGAAAATTGCTAGATCTATTCAGGCCTTGTTCAGATTCTCTAGCAAATGTGTAACAAACCAATAACAGAATTGATTCAGCTCTGAAGGAGCAAATGTATTCCTTCAGCTACCTATGGAGCAGCAGTGTGGGACTCAACCAGGACTGGTATCTTACAAATCCAGTAAAACCAGTTCCTATGCAGACTCTTGAATGTGCCCCACTCTGTTGCGTCCCTTGTTGCCGAGAGAAAATTAGATGTGCCTTATCTTAAATAGGTCTGGGCGTAGTACTACGCTACGCTCGCAGGGTGTGCGTAGTTTGCGCTACTATGCACTACTCGAATTGCACGTTGCACAGTGCAATTTTTTGCTTGCTCGCGGTGCTCAACGTCAGGTTGGCGACCGCGAGCGAGCAAAATCAACATCCCGGCGAGACTTTTTCCTCGTTCGCGATCGGCAACCTCAAGTTGCCGATCGCGAGTGTGGAAAATAACCTCCCGGCGAGAATCTCATCGCGGGGAGGTTAGGTTTCTCATTGCGAGTGGTTGCGTATGCTCGCGACTGTTAGCGATGAGAAACTACCAGTCCGTGTTGAGAAAGCTGCCGCTCGAGTACAAATCTACTCGAGCGGCAGAAAATGACCACTTGTACTGTGCAAGATGCCATTTGCAATGATTGCACAGTGCGGACAAGCATCCGGCCCAGTGCAATCATTGCAAACAGCATTTCCCTACCACACTACGCAGTTCGCGTAGCTACGCATAGCGTGCATAGTGCGAAGTGCACTTCGCGTAGCGTAGCGCTACTACGCAGGTTGTTACCTACATTGCCTAGAAGTGCGGACTCATCTCTGAAGCGAACTTTGGGAAAACATTTTTCACGGCGGCTTCAGGCCGTGGAGTCGACGCACCGCCCCATTGAATACGAGGGTTCTGCATGGGGGAAATTTACTTCCGTGATCTGCGTGGAAGGGGATTTTGAGCAGCAAGCAGAGTCTCATTCGGAGGCTCAATGGAGGGCTGCTTGAATTGGTCCTAAAAAAGTGAGCATCTTAAACCCACCGGAGGGTAAAAATCATGTAAATTACTGCAAGTCCCAGCGTGCATTGGGAATGTTGACAGAGTAAAATGGCACACCAGAGGCCAATTGTGAATATAAATAGCACGCAGGGGACATGGCAGTTGTACAGAAATCGAAGCTGCTCACGCTAGCCTCAGAGGAAGGGGAAAGAATTCCCCGAAACGCGTAAGGCTAAAAGGACACAAGAAACGGGATGGGAAGCTGCTTGCTTTAACAAATAAAGGTTGTTACCTACCTTGCCTAGGAGTGCAGACTCGTCTCTGAAGTGAACTTTGGGAAAACATTTTTCACAACGGCTTCAGGCCGTGGAGTCGACGCACCGCCCCATTGAATACGAGGGGTCTGCACGGGGAAATGTCCTTCCGTGATCTGCGTGGCAGGGGATTTTGAGCAGCAAGCAGAGTCTCATTCGGAGGCTCAATGGAGGGCTGCTTGAATTGGTCCTTAAAAAGTCGTGAGCATCTTAAACCCAACGGAGGGTAAAAAACATGTAAATTACTGCAAGTCCCAGCATGCAGTGGGAATGTTGATGGAGCGAAATGGCACACCAGAGGCCTATTGTGAATATAAATAGCACGCAGGGAACATGGCAGTTGTACAGAAATCGAAGATGCTCACGCTAGCCTCAGACGAAGGGGAAAGAATTCCCCGAAACACGTAAGGCTAAAGGACACAAGAAACGGGATAGGAAGCTGCTTGCTTTAACAAATAAAGGGGCATATCAACAAGGGCTTTATCTCTGCTTTTTTGGCTTTAAAAGCCAAAAAAGGAGAGATAAAACTAGCGCCCTATCAACAACAGGGTGCTAACATGTAAATTTGCATGTTAGCACCCTTTTACTCTACGCTTCCCCTTGCATCTCTAATGAGATGCAAAGGGGGCGTTCCAGAGTAAAATAATAGGAGAAATGTCGCTAAGCGACATTTCTCCTATTATCAAGAATGTCGCTAACCCTGTTAGAGACAAAAAAAGCAGCGCTAACCGCGGTTAAAGCTGCTTTTTTACGTCTGGTATTTTTCAGACTTAGCCATGATATCCTATGGAAGGAGGATATCATGGCTAAGTTTGCCTGTCCCTATCAACAAGGTAACGTGAGATTATCGCTGGGTTTCCAGCGATAATCTCACGTTAGCCTGTTAGCGTGAGGATTTTTATAGCTATTGAGATAAGCGTTGCTAATAGCACGCTATCTCAGCGATAAAAATTCACGCTAGCCGGCGATAATTATCCTAGCGCTAAGTGCGCTTAGAGATAATTATCGCCGGTTGTTGTTGATATGCCCCAAAGGTTGTTACCTACCTTGCCTAGGAGTGCGGACTCGTCTCTGAAGCGAACTTTGGGAAAACATGATGAAGTATATGTGTAACTAACCCTGTTAACATATTATGCTATAGTAAAATTAAATGAAATGTATGTTTACCAACAATAGAATGCCCACCAGAGAAACCAGAAAACTCCAAAAGCATTCTGTTGCTAGACATATGCTAGGACTTGCTACTCAGGGAGTGCAGTGGTTTTTGATAAGGGTTACGAATACCCAGCAGAGATTTTCTCCAACAAGGTTGCAGTTTGGCATCCTACACAACCTTTTAGCATTCCTAAAAGGGAGTGCGAAGTCAAAAAAATTTACCCAAATGCCCATGTGATGGGAGGTTCTCACAGTCAACCATTCATTCTTGTTTTGTGGGTTATATAGAGACATTAGAAAAAAAATGTTTACCGGAGAAATGTATGTTTTATCACGATGCTGTTAACTACTTGTGCAACTTAGAGAATGAAGCGCTTTGCTACACCGTTTATACTTTTATTACGTGTGTATTCAAGAGAAGAAATGCTTTGACTTTTTTGGATAATGTATGATATGACCATGAATATCTGATTATCTTGATTTGCACTATATGTCTGGTATTGACTATTTATGGCCATATAGCCATTACATTTTTTTTTTACGAATAACTAAAGTATTTCTGCACTAATATTGTCTACATCATTGACTAGTATATGATTTGCACAAAGTGTTTTTTGCACAAGTACTGCTGTACTCTTCAATGACTATTAATTTCCTTGTCATAGCTATTTATTGACTCTGTAAGTTCCTAAAGTGCCTTTGCACAAGTATTGCTGGTACTTTTTAACCGGTAAACTGTTTTATATGTGGTGTTTTTAAACAAGTATCGCCTGTATTGAATGGAACATTATATTGCTTCTATGAATTTCACAAATCCGAATAAAGAATATTTTGACTTTGACTTGATACAGGGAGTAATCATAAATTAATTAGATAAAGGCAGTAATCATAAATTCATGTGATACATGCAGAAATCATATCCTACATCCATGCGATACATGCACTAATCACAAGTTCATTTGACACAGACAATACACATAAATTCATCTGATAGAAAGTGGCGACTGTCACCGAGTAACACGTGTGGGGTGGGGGAAGAGGGGGATTGAAAAATAAATTAAACTGAACTTACCTTGCTGCCGACCACCATATCATCGCCTCGCGTCCCGTTGTCCTCTGAAGCAGGAAGTACAGGCTCTTTCCCCTAAGCCAATCACAGTGCTGTAATGGAGCATTGTAATTGGTCTGGGCGCCATAGATCGATGCTCAGACAGGGAATGGGAGCCTATTCATATGTGAGGAACATGCAAAGTGCACAGGGCTGTTTCCCGGCCCAAGAGGGCCGACCAAACAGTCATGCTCACTTAAGTTCTCACCATTTCTCCCCTTGCTGCCTGCCACGACAGCCAAGCCCCGCCCCGACCGGTAAAGCTTCATTACAAAGGGAAAATAAAATGAGAAAATAAAACGTAGTGTTATTATCATTTTATTTTTCCTTTTTCCACTGCACAAAATGATGTGGGGCGGCGCTCCTTAGCGGAGGAGCCGCCACTGCTGATAGAGACAGTATGCATTAATTCATCTGATAGAGGAAGTAAACATGAATTCATTTGATACCGGTAGTATTTATTAATTCTTTTCGTGCAAACAGTAATCATGAATTCATGCGATACAGGCAGTAAGCAAGAATTCGGCTGACACGGGAAGCAAATATAAATTTGGGGATCGGCACAAACGGACATAATATATATAAACGGAGAGTTTTTGATACTGCATATTAGTGTCTCTATTTTCATTCAAAGCCCTCCATATGTGCCAGATAAGATACAAGAAAATGTTAAAATGTGCCCGAGATCACACCATGTCTTCGAGTGCAAAGGCTGCGATTAGGATTTAAATGACATTTTTGCTTTTTGACATTTTTGTTTCTTAGCACTGGACTATCTTCTTTTCCTCTCTGAGTGTTATAAATGTATTCTAACATAACAGCACACATTTATCCTCTTGGCGCTATGGACAAAGATGGGAGGTTCAGTGGGCTCGCTGGGATTTTAGACACAAACGCCTTACACCACAGTCATTAGAGGGGAGCTCTGAATGATTACCTTTGCAAAAGGATCCCAGATCTCTCCGAGAAACAACATATGTCAGCTCTTAAAGGAGTATTTTACTTCCTCTATGCTAGAATTAGCTGAAATTCGAGTTATTCTGAAAGCTGATCCAAAAATTAACAATTAATTATTTCCTCTCCACTCCTCTTGAAAATGTCTTGGACTTAGGGAGCTCTGGATACGATCTATGTTATTGCCCCTGATGTAGTGGTGTCCCACCATAATTTCTTCAATACTGTTTATGTATCTTTTAGGAAAAAACATATACAAATGCACCTGCTTAGACGCTTCCGGACCCTCTCTCCAAGCCCGGGAAAAAATTACCCACCTGAGTTATGGACAGAGGATTGGCTAAGACTGTACACAGGCTTGCACGTTATATATGTTCCCTGCCACAGGCACCTTCCTAATTTGAACCTATGAGGTCTCCTTTCAGGGGCACCAAAAAGAGAAAGAGGGGCCAGTGTACCTGGAGCACTTGTACAATAGTGAAATGTTCATCTGTCCCTCTCTATCAACTCAGGGAAGGATGGCTTAGGATCCTGTGCAGTAATTGTGCAGAAGGAGAGAGAGGCCAGTGCATGTGCAGTAATTGTGCAGGAGTCCACATTCTTACCCAGTGGATGCTGGAGGAGACGTGCTGGGCCCTTCTTAAGGTATTGTTAGGAGATCTGTGAAGAACTTTCCAAACTCAGTATAATCCTATGAGGCCGAAATCTGTGCCAGGCCACTTCGGTAATTCTAGTAATAGAAAGATATATGTCATTCAGAATCCTTTGTTTGTGTGAAGAGACCTCTTCCCTTGAGCTTCGAGAGAGGGCGTTTGGAGATCTTTGCTTATGCCGGACATGTTTGTGTGGTGCTCTATTTAGGGCTGGCATTTTGTGCTGTTGGAGCCTGGCGCGACAATCATTTTTGGATCCCCAACACCCTTTGACTGCCACTTTGGATTCTCTCACTACCACCAGGCAAAAGTGCCCATCCTCTCTCCCATCATAAGTTATTGCTAAACACAACACAACCCCTGAGGTCTGCGCCCCCTCTACAGGTCAGCACTTAGTGCCGCCGCACTAGTCACACTGCTTTAAAGCCGGCCCTGGCTGTATTTGTAGTGTGCCAAGGAAACTGGGGGAACCTCTTTTTCTCTCCCGGTAAAGATGAAGGAGGCATCAGATATGCCTGGGCAGCAACATGGATGTCTGACAGTGCCCCCATGTGCAGAGCTGGTTGAATACCTGCACCGTGATGCCAGAGGATGTAATAAGTGTGTGTTTTGGAAATTTCCTGTTTAGTCTTACAGAAAAGACATTGCAGGCTGGGATAGAGTCAGCAGGCACACAAGGGCTGTATGATCTATCTAAAGAGAGGTACTAGGTACAAGTGGACATATTCTAAGAAACAACCCTCGCCTCCAGCCTGTCTTTATAAGCACAAAGGTGCAGTGGATAATGAGTTGGAGGGAAACCAGAACTCAAAGATTCTTGAGTGGTAGTAAGCTGCCATCATGCTGTACCACGTGGATGAGAAAGGTCTCAGGTGAGACTTATTCTTTGGTCCATGAGGTGGGCCTACAACACAGAATTCAGCCTCAGCAAACGTCCGGACATAGTTTTTTCAGATAAGACGGAAAGGCCTATCTGACCCCTGGGTTGACACTGAGACGAAGGCAGGAAGGTTAGACACTCATAAGGGGTCACATATGCCCACTACAATAGTAATGCTTTTCGAATGAAGGTAGATGTGCTTCAGTGTCTGAGCAAGGAAGTGGAACATCAAAATTGATTTACCTAAAAATTAGTTAGATTTGAAACATATTTGCCCAGATGGAAAAAGATGACTTATATGTCTAACGTGGCCATCTGGATGGCCATATTCAATGTACATATTTAGATTAGTTATTCACAGTGTGCCCCTGCCAACTGCTTCTCACTCTTCATTGGGAACAGTATGGTGTTCACTTGTTGGGTTGCTGGACACAAAGAACCTGGTGAAAGTGCAATTCATATAGTAGGTTGTTATGTGAGTTGCCTTCACCATGGACACTTGAGTCTGACCCGTAAACATACATTTTCTTGCCTAAGCAAGAAAGTCCAATCCCACTCCTACACCGGTTATCACTAGTATTCATGCAGATGGGAGTCCTTGAAGAAAAAAAATGTTTGCAGTGATGGCCTCCACTCTACACAAATCCCAGAGGAGTAGGAGTCCCAGAAGAGAGGGACCAAATGAGTGAATGCATAGAGGATCCTACAGCCAAACGCGCACCACAAGCTAGTCACTTGCACATTTTTCTGATAGTTTGTATACCTATATTAAAAACACTTGTGTTCAATGATGGCATACTTTGACAGAGTGGTTATACTGCTTACTTTATGATAGAAGCATAATTTCAGACAAATAAATATTAATGTAGATAATAATAGAGAAAGTACACCTTACGCAGTCTAGGACAAAATAATTTGTAGAAATGTGTGTCAGAAGCGTGTGAAAACATTGATAGAAGTTCATAGATCCTCTTCTCATTTTTTTCTTTTTCTTTGATGGGACAAATCAATGTTTTAGGGCGCAATGGACTGTTTGCATTTGTTCCCCTTTCAGCATCAAGTTCTCCTGCCAACCAACGCTCAACATCTCTGGTTTGCTATCAAGGGCTCCTACTTTTCCTCCTCCTTTGTTCCACTCAGGAGCCGATTCCGCTGGCCGGTCGGACAGCTGTCCGTAGCTTTACCCTGCGACTGACACGTACCCGGAGCCGGTCCGTCCTGTAGAGTAAGTACGATGCGCATAACTGCCCAAAACACGACCGACACGTAGGCTGTGAATGAAGACCCATTCTCTGTCTGAGCCGTAACTCCTAAAGAGGAACCGTGTCACCAGGAAGCAGTATCCATAGCAGTTTCCGGCATGACAAGTACGATGCATACTTCCTACGTGCCGGACTGGTCGTCACGTACGGCACGTCACAGCATCCGGAAAACAAGCATATCAGCTAGAATTCGCGCCACAAATCAATACACGGCTACGAGACGGACCAGCTTGCAGTGGGTACGAGATGGAGCAACAAGCAATGTGTACGACACGAACACATCATGAATCCCATCGCGCAGGTCATACCAGTACTCTACATCTATGACCGGCTCAGGAACCGACGCCGACGGCGCAGGCGGTAAGTCAGACACCTACCACATAAACAAACGACACGTACCCGCAAAATGGCACACACACACAAGGGATCCACATCCTGGCCACTAACAACAGCCCACCATAGGGGTTGCATGGCCAGCACCACTAACACCCCCACCCATAGGGGGCCTGTTGCCCATCACTACTGCCACCCCCACCCATAGGGACTATGTTGCCCATCACCCCTGCCACCCCCACTCACAGGGGACCTGTTGCTCATCACTACGGCCACCCCCACCCATAGGGACTATGTTGCCCATCTCCCCTGCCACCCCCACTCACAGGGCTTATGTTGCCCATCACCCCTGCCAACCCCACTCACAGGGGACCTGTTGCCCATCACCCCTGCCACCCCCACTCACAGGGCTTATGTTGCCCATCACCCCTGCCACCCCCACTCACAGGGGACTTGTTGCCCATCACCCTTGCCACCCCCACTCACAGGGCTTATGTTGTCCATCACCCCTGACACCCCCACTCACAGGGGACCTGTTGCCCATCACCCCTGCCACCCCCACCCATAGGGCTCATGTTGCCCATCACCCCTGCCACCCCCACTCACAGGGGACCTGTTGCCCATCACCCCGCCACCCCCACTCACAGGGGACCTGTTGCCCATCACTACTGCCACCCTCACCCATAGGGACCATGTTGCCCATCACCCCTGCCACCCCCACTCAAAGGGCTTATGTTGCCCATCACCCCTGCCACCCCCACTCACAGGGCTTATGTTGCCCATCACCCCTGACACCCCCACTCACAGGGGACCTGTTGCCCATCACCCCTGCCACCCCCACTCACAGGGCTTATGTTGCCCATCACCCCTGACTCCCCCACTCACAGGGGACCTGTTGCCCATCACCCCTGCCACCCTCAGCCATAGGGCTTATATTGCCCATCACCCCTGCCACCCACACCCATAGGGGACCTGTTGCCCATCACCCCTGCCACCCTCACTCACAGGGGACCTGTTGCCCATCACTACTGCCACCATCACCCATAGGGACTATGTTGCCCATCACCCCTGCCACCCCCACTCACAGGGACTATGTTGCCCATCACCCCTGCCACCCCCACTCACAGGGGACCTGTTGCCCATCACCCCTGCCACCCCCACTCACAGGGGACCTGTTGCCCATCACTACTGCCACCCCCACCCATAGGGACTATGTTGCCCATCACCCCTGCCACCCTCACTCACGGGGCTTATGTTGCCCATCACCCCTGACACCCCCACTCACAGGGGACCTGTTGCCCATCACCCCTGCCACCCCCACTCACAGGAGACCTGTTGCCCATCACTACTGCCACCCCCACCCATAGGGACTATGTTGCCCATCACCCCTGCCACCCCCACTCACAGGGCTTATGTTGCCCATCACCCCTGCCACCCCCACACACAGGGCTTATGTTGCCCATCACCCCTGACTCCCCCACTCACAGGGGACCTGTTGCCCATCACCCCTGACACCCACACCCCTAGTGCTTATGTTGCCCATCACCCCTGCCACCCCCACTCACAGGGCTTATGTTGCCCATCACCCCTGACACCCCCACTCACAGGGGACCTGTTGCCCATCACCCGTGCCACCCCCACTCACAGGGGACCTGTTGCCCATCACTACTGCCACCCCCACCCATAGGGACTATGTTGCCCATCACCCCTGCCACCCCCACTCACAGGGACAATGTTGCCCATCACCCCTGCCACCCCCACTCACAGGGCTTATGTTGCCCAACACCCCTGCCACCCCCACTCACAGGGCTTATGTTGCCCATCACCCCTGACACCCACACCCCTAGTGCTTATGTTGCCCATCACCCCTGCCACCCCCACTTACAGGGGACCTGTTGCCCATCACCCCTGCCACACCCAGCCATAGGATGGGTGATGCGCAACACATCCAGCATACGCAAACATCAGGTATGTCCGCAAAATACATCCCCCATGACATCATGACAACAGTGTGTAGTCTGTGACAAATGCCCACAACAGTGATTATGGCTACGAGCATACAATGTAAGTAACAGCACATGTGTGACCAACACATGAGTGTGACATACACAAGGCAAGCATCACCATAGCACTGTGGCAATGTAAAAAGAACACCCCCTCACTGTGTAGAGCAGAGAAATGCGCATGTGCGGGCGTCCGCGCATGCGCATTTGTGTGAAGAAGTTGCCGGCAAGCAGGAAGAGGGAGCCCCAGAACGCCGCACTGCAGGTAAGGTCATTTATTTACTTTTTACATTCTTTAAAGTATTTTAAAATGAGGGCGGGCGGGAGGCAGGCGGCACGTAGTGGGGCTACGTGGAGTGCGCGAGTGTGCGTAGATTTTGCAACACTATGCGCTGCTCCACGTAGCCCCACAACACAGGCTCACTCATAGCAAGTTCAATGCCATGGCACTGGGATGCCCTGAAAGTCAGTCAACACTGTCTCCTGTCACAGGGGCAGGGCATCCAGACAACAACAATATGCACTGACTCACAATCCTAGCTCAGGGGTAAATCTGACTCTGCAGATGACTGGCGCACTTGCCCATCCCATGCAAACAACATATCCAGGACCCAGAAGACCCCACATCATGCAAATCATTCATATGAGTCTCAGCAAACACAAATCCATGTACATTAACACATCACAGTCTGCCATGCATATAATCCAGCTGCATGAGGGACACAGTTGCATACACCATTGTGCGCTGTCAGATGATCACACACCTATATGTCACACAGGTCTTGTCTCCCACAGTCACATTGCAGATGTCATGCTGACCCTCTGAATCATGGACACCCCAGTTGTACGTAGCAACATGCCACACCCTAATGACACAGAGGCACACACCTGAGGGCACATGTCACTAAGCACAACCTGCAATTTCATACACAGGAGTGGGATTACAGAGTGTTTCTGAATGCACTTGAGGGGGCATGACTGGGCAGGACTAAGTGAAACAGTGTATTGCCCCGGACAGTAGTCAGGTGGCTAAGCAATTGTGACATACTTGATATACATACTCCTGATGCCCAAAAATTGGAGTCCCCTGCTGCATGGTTTTGTTTTGAAAACCCCAGAAACATGTTGCGGGTCAGACCAGCAATTGGTACACATCTCAAGGGCACACACAGTTCACATGCCAGATCTCAGGCATTGTGTAAACAATTGACCCACCCATGAAACACACAACAGAGTCACAGGAACTGATGCTGACTGGTACCTGAAACATAGCTGACTGCAGGGACACAGTGCCCTAGTGACGCAAGCAACAGACTTAACAAAATAAGGAAGGTGCACTCAACAAAGTCATTCAAAATCACAAGTTCTGTCCATTTATCTTGGTTTTATTTTTAAAAAGTTGTAAGAAGACGGCAAACAGCCAACGCATTTCATCCCTTTTGCCAAGGAACTTCTTCAGGGCTATGAGTCAATTGACGCGAAAAATATTAAAAAGGCGATCCGCACAGTATCCTAGAAAGTCAGAATCAGATTACTGGAAAATATTCGGTAAGGATGTATATAGATGAGACATCAAAAATCAAAATCATATAATGGTTTGCTGTCAGTTATTATGCTGCTTGACACGTTTGTCTCTTAAAAATCAGGATTTCAACCACTAAGAACTGTTTCTGCCATTAGCATTATTATTCATGCTGTCTTGGGTTATCCTAATATGGAAGTGACCTCTACACTATTATATGATTTGGACTTTTGATGTCTCATCTCCATACATCCTTACCAAATATTTTCGAGTAATCTGATTCTGACTTTCTGGGATACTGTGCATATCGCCTTTTCAATATTTTTCGCGACAATTGACTCATAGCCCTGAAGAAGTTCCTTGGCAAAAGGGACGAAACGCGTTGGCTGTTTGCCGTCTTCTTACAACTTTTTTGAAATAAAACCAAGATAAATGGACATAACTTGTGATTTTGAATGACTTTGTTGAGTGTACCTTCCTTATTTTGTTAAATCTTTGACCTTTGTACATCAATCAACGACGGATGCTGGAAGTGGATGCACCGTTTTTTGA
The DNA here is from genome assembly GCF_964204655.1 of Triturus cristatus. Classification (NCBI taxonomy): domain Eukaryota; kingdom Metazoa; phylum Chordata; class Amphibia; order Caudata; family Salamandridae; genus Triturus; species Triturus cristatus. Next base: position 1,530,457,298 of record NC_140590.1, on the reverse strand, counting down.
TAATACGAATTTGGGAATTCAAGTGCTTAACCTTGGTCTGTCGTTGGTGACTTTTTATGTAGACTGTAGGGGCCACACCTGTGGAACAGATGAGGAGGGTGCATCACACAAATGAGGAACCTGATTTTGGGACTACAAGACCTACGTAATGTGGAAGTGTGACCAGGACAAAAGACTGCTATTTGCATGTCAGACATAGTACACAGATCAGGCATGAACTTACCCCCTTCCTGCTGCTGTCTGGCCTTCAGCTGCCTATCCAGGTCCGTGAAGACCAACGCCAGTATCCGGAGCATGTGGGGAGTCAGGGTCCGGTGTCCGCCCCTCCTGTGTGGAGGTGACAGCTTCAGCTGGACTCTAGCTATCCTCCGGGTCCAGCCGCGAAGGTCCTGCCACCTCTTCTGGCAGTTGCGGATCCGGCGCTTGTAGACCCCCACAGAACGAACAGCCCGGGCGATGGTCAGCCAGATCTCCTGCTTCTGGTGGGCATCAACCTGTGAGGATGACAAAGTGAAAAGTACATTAACACACATGCCCCAGATTTGTGCAGCACAGAATTGGATATACATGTCATCATCACAAAGGGAAATAAATTACACAGGTAGTGCAACCATGGGGAATGAAAGCTCACATGCATGTCTGACATGTTAACAATGCCTGGATAGTTTAAGCTTGCAATAATGCACTTTAGCAGCATGAAAACTATTCATTACATGTACCTACACACTTTGGTGGATGAAAGTAGTCAGTGAGAATGCTTGCCACTGGTGTACACACTGCTAGTACTGCTAGTCAGACAACATGCATAATTAGGAAGGCAGTGGACAGCACACTCACTTGCTCCCCTGGTGTCCCATAGAGCTTTCTGTACTCTAGAAGGAGCCCGTCCAGCAGGGCCTGGTTCTCCTCCTCAGTGAAGTCTGGGGCCCTCTCCAGAGGATGAATAGACAGCAGCAGTGGTAGCAGGGATGTGGTCCAGTAGCATGTAGTGCAGGCAAGTGAGCTCCCTGGGGGCCAGCCAGCCTTATATCTGTGCTGCAGAGGCAGACTCTGTGCCATGTGTCCCAAGTGATAGGTCCAACACGGTTGCATCCTATGAATCTGGCCAATCCATTCAAAAGTACGACTCGTACACGCTTTCCGCATCGTTCAAATCTTCACCTTCATGGAACACTTGAAATTGCAACATTGTTGTAGGCATCCAACTAAATTTCCAGTGCACAACTCGTACAAGTTTTGAATCCGCATCCGTCTCCATGACAGTCCTAAGCCAATGGGTGCGCCCGGCTCGTTCAACTGACTGTACAACGCGTATTTTGAATATACACATACACCCGTCTCCATACGATTCAATGGCCAAGGCGTACGCCTGTCTCCGACCATGCAATGACAATGCGTACGCACGGCTCGGTCATGACCGGTGCAATGCGTACGCATTGTCACCCGCGTCGGACCTCATTGTATGCAATTACAGGGCGTACGCACGGCTTGGTCATAACCCGTGCAATACGTACACATTGTCACCCGCGTCGGACCTCATTGTATCTAATGACAAGGCGTACGCACGGCTCGGTCATGACCCGTGCAATGCGTACGCATTGTCACCCGTGTCGGACCTCATTGGATTCAATGACAACGTATACGCACGGCTCGGTCATGACCCGTGCAATGCATACGCATTGTCACCCGCGTCAGACCTCATTAGTGTGACTATTAGACGGATGCAACACACATATACTGGCCATGGACACCTGCACACACCTGCCACACTATAACATTGGCCACACAGTGTCCCATGGCTTGTGATGCTGCTTTCCCTGGGTGTTTGAGGGGGCCACAGCTGTTTTTTTCGTCTGGCACTTTGTGCAGCCACTCCCAGGCTGTGCACGTGTACATGGGGGCAGAGTCCTTTGTGTGTTGTGCACATTAGCACTGTGATTGTGCAATTGGACAGTAATGGGTATGAGTGAAGGCCACAGTGTCAGGTTAGATATGTTTAAGACATGTCACATACACCCTGAGTCCTGGGGGTGATGGCATGTACGTCACAGTGAGACCTGTAGCCCCAATACTGATGTGCACACACAGTCTGTGTGCATGCTGTGTCTCAGATGTGTCTGATCACATATTACCAATGGGTGACAGTCTCAACATCCATGTGGCATATGCATCAACTTGATGGGGTGTGTATCTAAGAGACGTACATGTAGGGCCGGCAGGAACAACAGTGGCCACTACCTGTGAGACTTACACATGCCTTGTGGTGTGTACGTGCTATGCCATGTCTATTACTGTGTTGATGTGGCAATACAGGGACCCTGGGTTTCTGCATGGCAAAGATCTGTGATGCCTGGGAGACATGAGTCCTCATTTGTTACTGGGGTGGGTATTTTGAACGTTGCAGCAGCACATAGGTTGGGTGACACAGCCAGCTGATTAGCCCATTGCACTACATGGCACTCATGTGGACATGTGGAATTGAGATGTGAGGTGGTGGTCTTGTAGGTGACATATGTGTCCATGACCAACAGCACACACCTCAGTACATTGTGTAATGTCATGAACTAGCATGTGATAGTGATCGTGGTCATGGCCACATGGGTGGATGTACTGACAATCTTCCTTTGTGCATCTCTGTACTGCAGGGCACCAGCTGTCCATCAGCCGTTCCCAGACCTTGCAACCATGCAGGAACGCGACAGCATCAGACGGTACCGCTTCACCAGGCCACTGATTGAGGAGTTGGCAGAGCAGTTGGCGACACATCTGCTACCTGGCCGGACATACCCTACAGCACTGACCCCAGAGGTGAAGGTGATGGCAGCCCTGCACTTCTTTGCTACCGGTACCTTCCAGTACACTGTGGCTACTGCTGGTGGTATGTCGCAAACGATGTTTAGTCGGGTGCTACGCAATGTCTTGGAGGGGATGTTGCAATTCCTCGACCTATATATCAAGTTACCGAGCCAAGATGAACTCCCTGAATTGGATCCATTGACGGGACACATGTTGCCCTGATACCACCACAGGCAGATGAGCAGGCATACCGGAACAGGAAGCACTACCATTCGATCAATGCTCTGGTGGTCTGTCTTGCTGACATGTTGATCACACATGTGTGTGCATGGTTCCCTGGTTCAGCGCACGATGCCTACATTATGAGGAGTAGTCACATTGCAACGCTGATGTCACAGATGCCAGCTCAGCGTGCCTGGCTTGTTGGTGTGTACTGACTGTTTCTCATTGTGTGTGTTTGTCAGTGTTGCATTCCGCACTCCTACAAAACTCAGCTACTTGTTCATATTTGTGTGTGTAGGTGACTCTGGATACCCCAACATGCCGTGGTTTCTGACACCCCTCAGGAACCCTGTGACACCAGCTGAGCTGCGCTACAATGAGGCACATGGTCACAGCAGGAGGGTGATTGAGCGGACATTCGGCCTCCTGAAAAGCTGCTTTCGCTGCCTGGACAAGTCCGGAGGGGCCCTCCCATATGAGCCTGCAAAGGTGTGCAAAATAATACTGGTCTGTTGCATGCTACACAACATGGCGGTGCGGAAGGAGGTGCCTCTCATCCAGGATGACGAGGACGACAACCAACGTCCGGCACCTATGGAGGATCCCAGCCTGGGCCAAGATGCCAGTGATGATGAAGATGACGATGACGTCCGCTCCCAGCTCATCAACTTCTTCACCTGAATGTGAGTTTCCAGGGTTGTTATGTCAATGTATGGAAGTAGCCTGGAATGTGTTGAGCCACTCTGTTGCTGTCTGAGTGTGTCTGTGTGCCACTTGACTGGATGCGTGCTGTGATGTGTCCATTCAGGTGGTGTGTACTCCACAATAGGGTAGTACTGCTAACTAGTGTTTGTGTAGGTGTTTTGCAACATGTTTTGAGCATGTGTATTGCATTTCTCTCCTGTTCGTCTGTGCTTTTGACTGTATCTTGTCTGTCCTTCCCAGGGTCCTTTGCCTGTTGTGTGGTCAACACTGACCGCCAACACCCAGAAGCCAACACCAGTGTGGAAGTTGACAATTCCCATCAACTGATGTACCACACATCCCTGGACTTCCATTCTCCAACACATTGTGAGCGTGTGTTCACTGTTACGTAGAATTACCGTGCAACTAGTGTGGAATAAACGTGTTGCTGATGTGTAATGAACCTGTGCTACGCTTTGTTATGTGCGTTGTCTGTCTTCCCACATCTGAGTGACATCTGCTTACCTCACCTGTGGACTTGTTGCCACTGACTGTGACTGTGCTTGGTGTTGTGTCTGTGCATGCCAATGTGTTTCAGGTCAACAACATTGTGTGGAATGAGTAACATGGCCATGGTGAGTATGTTTTGTGTTGCTATAGTGGTGTGTCTCCCTCACATGTGTCACATCTCCATGACTCACCTTACGTTGGTCACATTGTTGCAGTATTTGGCATGCACTGTGTTGTGTAGCAGATCGACTTCGCCCTGAACATGACAAGTTGGAATCACAACAGAGGCAAGTATGGTGTACTGGTGAGTTTATTTACAAACATGTGTGAGTGAAGTGCACAGGATGGTGGGTGCTGTACAGTGGTTTGGGAATCCAAAGTTCACATTGGAGTTGGAAGTGCTCGTAGATGAAATGTCCAGAGTAAAGTCCACAGTTGTCTGCTACATTGGCCCAACATGAACCCTCCATGTAATGTGGGCGAGTTGTTTGCGATTGGACAAGGTGAACGGGTTGCGCACAAAGAACATTGTCCAGAACAGGTTTGGAGGCCCTGGGGGATGTGCTGGGATATTTGCCTCTCACATGTTGTTCTTCGGATGACCCCTCTTCTTCCAGGCGGGGGGATCCTCATGTGCAGGCCTCTGCGGTGCAGGGGACTCTCTGCCAGAGTCCTCCTCCCTCCCTGTGGCGCTGGCAGATGGTGTTGCGACAGATGTTGTGGGCACACAGGGGTGTGTGGACAGGTTAGTGTTGATCTGGCGGAGGCATTGTAATATGTCCCGATGCACCGCAGTAAGGGCATCCCACTTTGCCTCCATGCGGGCATGGTGGGCGACCTGCTCCTGTTGCATGTCCTTGAGGATCCCCGCTACATGGCCAAATCCTCCGGTGCTATCCTGGTACGCGTCTAAGATGCATGCCAGTTGGGGGTCATCATGCAGTCCAGACCCCTCTGCAAGGCGTGCCCTGTGCCTCCCACCCCTCCCAGCACCCCTTTCCACACGGGCAGGACCAGCGACGGTACGCACAGTTGACACTGGGACCCCTTGGGTGGTGTTGCTGGTGGTGTTGGCTGTAGCTTCTGGGGGGGTCCTGTGTCCCTGTGCTGTGGGTGTTGATTGTCCTTGGTCTGTCCGTGTTGGCGGGGGTGCCCTGTCGGTGTCCAGATGCTGGAGGCATGGGTACAGGAGGGGCAGATGTTGCTGCTGCTGGTGCTGCATGATGGCTCACACCGGAGGTGCCAGGTTGGTCGTCGTCGTCATCCGAAGAGGACAGTGAGAGAGTCAGACCAGAGAGCTCAGTGTCCACCAAAGTCTGGGACTGGGTATCCTCGTCATTTGGCGCTGGGTGCCCAGCACGACCTGTGTTTGGAAGAGACACACAATGTGATTTATGTTTCTACATGCATCGTTGGTTCACAAACTTGACATTTTCTACTTTTCAAACAGATGCCTGCCTGTACACTGCTTTTTCCCAGCTTGTCACAGACAGAGTTTGATCTTGCTGTTGGCCATTTGCCAGCATGGCCTTGTGCTCCCCACAACAGAGCCCAGTGTCAGACATCTTGTCAGTCCCTTCCCACTCCCTGTGTGGCGAGTATGGTTCAGGTTGATCTTGCAGGGCTATGTGGGTGGGTGTAGGTTGTCTGTGACTGCGAGTCCCATCATACTCTTGGCTACACCCCCCTTCCCAGCATGCCCATGCTTCCACCCTCTTGACTCTGCTTCCCTGTGAGGGGGTGTGACATCAATGGCAAGATGGCTGACTGTGAAATCCTGGTGTCTGTTTGGCTACCAGTCCCAGCATGGCCTTGTGCTCCCCACAACAGAGTCCAGTGTCAGACATCTTGTCAGTCCCTTCCCACTCCCTGTGGGGCGAGCATGGTTCAGGTTGATCTTGCAGGGCCATGTGGGTGGGTGTAGGTTGTCTGTGACTGCGAGTCTCATCATACTCTTGGCTACACCCCCCTTCCCAGCATGCCGATGCTTCCTCCCTCTTGACTCTGCTTCCTTCTGAGGGGGTGTGACATCAATGGAAAGATGGCTGACTGTGAAATCCTGGGGTTTGTTTGGCTACCAGTCCCAGCATGGCCTTGTGCTTCCCACAACAGAGCCCAGTGTCAGACATCTTGTCAGCCCCTTCCCACTCCCTGTGGGGCGAGTATGGTTCAGGTTGATCTTGCAGGGCCATGTGGGTGGGTGTAGGTTGTCTGTGACTGGGAGTCCCATCATACTCTTGGCTACACCCCCCTTCCCAGTATGCCCATGATTCCTCCCTCTTGACTCTGCTTCCCTGTGAGGGGGTGTGACATCAATGGCAAGATGGCTGACTGTGAAATCCTGGTGTTTGTTTGGCTACAAGTCCCAAGTGAGCCCCTGTGCTTCACACAGCAGCACCCAGTACGGGGTATCTTTTGCTGATATTTCAATGAGGTGTGTGTCAATGCATTTTACCCGGTGAGTTGTGTGGAGTTTGTGTTGGGGGGGTGTCTCCCCATGCTGAGTAGTATGGTCAGGGCTGTCAGTCCTCCTTCCCATCATGAAACGTGCTTCCATTGTAGGGCGTCAAGTTATCTTTCAGGATGTCAGTCAGTAGTGTCCTGCTTCTGATTTGCACACAATCCCTAGCAGGGCCTTGTGCTCCCCACAGCAGGAGCCAGTGTCAGCCATCTTGTCAGTCATTTTCAACTCCCTGTGATGTGGGCATGTTTCAGAGGGGTCTTGATGGGCCAATAAGGAGGGGGGGGCATTATCTGTGACTACAGGCCCCATCATGCTTTTGTCTACACTCACTTCACCTGCATCCCCACTATTCCTTCCTGACAGTCAGCTGCACTGTGAGGTGGTGTGTTTGTGGTGGCAAACCGCCTGGCTGGGTGTATTTGGCTTAGTGCCACTGGCTTGCCATATTTGTTTGTAGGTTGGTGCATATCATGACACAGTCCCCAGTCACTATGAGATGGCAGGTATTGTGTTTGTGTGACTGGCATACACATCTTGGGTTGATTATCTATTGGTTAGTGTAGCTTTGCTTGCGGTGCATGGTTTCACTGTCCCCTTGCCACACAATCTTGGATATGTTGTTTGTGTACTCACCAGGCTCATGGACGCTCTCTGGTGGTAGGATGTCCCGCACCTTCTCCTCCCAGGTCCTGAAGTAGACTGGTTTGGCAGGAGGGCCACCGCCGGTGCGCTGACTCAGGGTGTGATCTTTAGCAATGAGTTTCTTGACCCTCCTGCGCACGTCATACCACTGGTTCTGGATATCGTCCTTTGTGCGCAACGTTGGTGCTTGTGCGTTCACCTTGTCCACAATCCTCACCAACATCTTGGTTTTCTGTGAGATGGGGGTCCTTTGAACCAATGTACCAAACAAATGTGGCTCTACTCTGATGATCTCGTCTACCAGCACTTCTAACTCACTATCTGTGAACTTTGCATTCTTCTTTGGAGGCATGGTGATGGGTGGTGGTGGTGGGGGACGTGTGTGTGAGGGTGCAAGTGATGTTGGTTTGGTGTTGTTTTGGCTGGGTGTATGTGTGTGTGCTTTTGTATGAGGTACTGATGGTGTGTGAGTTGTGTGACGGGTGAGTTGTGAGTGTGTCTGTGGTTGCTGTGTACTGGTGTTTGCTGCTGGCTGTGTCTCCTGTTTGCAAGGGATGATGGTAGTGATTGTAGTCCTTTATATAGTTGGTGTTGTGGGTGTGTCTTTGTCCCATGTTTTTTTGGGGATATTTATTGGCTTAGTCATTGCTTATTTGGTCCTTTTTTTGTATTTTTTCCTTTGTGTTTTGTAGGCATGAAGGAGACGTTCATGTGACGGAAACGGACGCTGCTGTTGTCTCGTGCGGGCTTCTCCGCCTCGTTCACGCTGCCTGTCTTCTGTGTTTGGTACGCGTCGTTCGCGGCGGTCTCTATTGCTTGTGTGCCGGGTTGTCTGTGCGTGTCGGTCGTGCGGCTTGGTCTCCGTGCGAGTCGGTCTGGTTTTACACGCATTGCATGGTACTGCGCTAATCGTACACCGTGGGTACGGGTCGGTCGGGTTCATTCCGGGTTCGTGTCGGTCGGTGAAAATCGCGCCGGTTTTCCGGCCGGATCACTATTTTCCCTCTGGCTCGGTCGTACGGCTTGTATTCCATACGTGTCAGTTGTAATTTACTCGCGTTGCATCGTACTGCACGGGTTGTACGGCGCTGGTCCGTGTCGGACGGTATTCGGTCCGGGTCCGTGTCGGTCGGTTTGTTTTGCAGCCGGAATCGGAATTGGCCCCTAATTAGAGGTGGCAACTCCTGTATCAGTGCCCACTGCAGCTCCACATATACCCAACACCTCTCCAAGCATGGCAGGAAGCCAACCCACTTCAGAGTAAGAGGTGGGATTGAGTATGACACAAAGACTGTGCTCACTCTGGGAGGGCTAGGGCAGCTAGGTCCAGCTTCCTCTCAGCTCTTACTTTTCCCTTCAATACCAAATGAGGTCAAAGTACAACCACCAGATCCTAAAACCTATCTTCCTTGTCAACAGATCATGCTGATATTCCGCTAGGAAGCTGCAGGACACAGCTACGCAGAAGTCTCAAGCACAGAAGCAGGCCGTGCCTACCATATTCGAGAATCCACACACAGACATTTAATAATGATTTCTTAAGCAAGGGATTGGAGTGAGCAGGAGTAATGCCTATAGGGATTTGTGCTATCTCTGACCTCCATGGGCAGACCAAAGAATCTAATTGCCTCAACATCAATTCACAGTACAACTGGCAGGGCGACATGTCCTATCTGTATTTCGAATGAGCTACAACAGCACAAACGACATTGGGGACAGAGTTCTGAAGAGCTTTGTCCTGCCAGGCAAAGTTGGATGCGGCAATTCACGAGGTGGTAGATAGAAGGCAGATATACAGCTGAAAACCACTACATTTTATTAGCCACCAAAAGTAGGAGAACGAAGAAAATCCTCAGGCACGGTCAACCTCATCTCTTAAATGTCTCTCCTGGATAGGTCCCTGATCGACCTAATACATAGGCAACATTCTAATTCAAAGGAAGAATGCTTGCTCGTCGACAAAGAAAAGACTTTGGCATGCAAGCAATAAGCAGTAGACTCTTGGGTGGACTGCCCAGCTTGAGCCAGGAGTTGGTCTGAGAAATCAATGTTTATGGAGAGAAGACAAGCACTGAGCCTCCATTAGGCCAACTTCTCTGTCCTAAAAAATACAACTTCACAAACATTAACCAAGAGCCCTTAATCATTATACTGATCTGAAATTTGCATATTTATATAAATGAAACCCATATTTTTGGAATTAATTCACATGCCATCATATCTCACTGAAAAATGTAGCAATTTTAAGAGGAACGAAAATATCTGCATTCATTCCCGAGGCTCCAATTACAATGTGACACAGACTATGACCTTGCTGGTGCATATTACGGAAGCTTATGCTGGTCAAATTTAAAAGTGTCATTCTCGAGTATATTATTGTTTGCTGCATTTGGCATTTGGCAAGTGATTATCTCAAAATATAACTAAACTTCTTGGTCTCTTCGAACCACAACAGAACAGTGCTTGTACATTAGGTGGAGCCCTTTTACAGCCCAACCACCAAGGGGCTGAATTGGGCATTAGAAAAATTTAACATGTTGTGGGGAAGGGGTGAGATCAGCAAAAGTGAAGAGCATGGCTCACATTCCCCTTTTGTTGTTTCTGCTCCAGCAGCAATCGTGCAAGCTCCCTGAGGTTCCCAAAATGTACGCTTTATTTGGTTTTGTGGGACTGATAGTGGTGGCAGAAAGCTTACCAGTGAAGGGACAGGCATTTGTCTCTATCTGCTTTATGTGGAGAGGATGACTGACCTTACCCCTATAAAGGTTCCACCAGTCTCTCTTAATTAGGTCCCCTACTTGCGTATGATTATTAGATTAGGATTTGTGTGGGTGGATTGCATTCACGTTGAGTAGGCTGCGGGTTGAGTATATTGACTGTGTGGGCATCTGGGTGAGTGAGTGGTGAGATCCGTTTTTAATTCCAGATAAATGCACAAGGTTGTCCGATCACCAGTAACTTGGTAGCACACACTGTGCGCATTCTCTCTTTGGGATTAAGCTGCCGAGGATTTCAGCCTTCCTGTGGATTCAGGTTTCCCTATGACGTTTGTCCCTCTGTCTCTGTCAGAGCACTCTCAGCTCAGCTCCACTTCCTGCCTGAACTGCATCTACTATGAAAGGGACCTGCTTTCCGGGTTGAATCCATATCTGTACTTGGGCCTGTTGGTACTAGTCTTGATGAAGCTCCTCTTGTCAGAGGCCTTCGCATGGTCTGATCATGAGGTAGTCATGCAGGATTTGATTGGAGAAGTTCCGCAGAACGCAAACTTTACAAGACAGCTGGCTGGATTGCAGGAGAAGGAAACCTTAGCATCTATCCACATTGCTTAAGTCCCGTGGGAAAACTCATTCTGCATTATTGCTTGGTAAACCTGCTTTGTCCTGCACTCTGACCAGTGAAACCAGGAAACCAATGAGAGCTGCTAAGGTTAGAACATGGCGAATACTTACTATAAAATGGGATGGGTTTATGGAAATTTAAGGACAGTTTTAGGGAGAGGCAGGCTACTAAATACTGCCACTCACAAAAGAGTAACGGCCAGATGCATCAAGCATTTTTCTCCTCGCAAACGGGCCGATTCGCAGAATCGGCCTGTTTGCAATCACAAAAAATGCTTTTGCGATGCATCAATCCCAATTTTGCGATTCGGTAAACTGTTACTGAATCGCAAAATCCTAACATTATGCATGAATGTTTTGTGACCGTGAATGCGGTCGCAAAACATTTTCACATATTACCATCTACTTCAAGTAGGTAGTAAGACATTCGCAAATGGGAAGGGGTCCCCAAGGGACCCCTTCCCATTTGTGAATGTTTGTAAAAGCATTTTTAAGAGCAGGCAGTGGTCTCACGGACCACTGTCTGCTCTTAAAATATTAAAAGAAAACTTTACATTTTTCTTTTTTTAAAACCTCTCGTTTTCCTTTAAGGAAAATTGGCTGCTTTGCAACAAAAAAACAAGCATTTGCAATGCAATAGGTCTCGCATTATAAAAGTGTGAGCAGTTGGCATTGTTAATAATAATGCAACACTAGCTATTGTCATTGTAAATGATAATGCCATTTATTTATGTGTTTGTTTTATAAAATAGATTAAAAAGGCATTGTCATGAACAATGTCAATAGCTGAAACTTTTGCAAATGCGAGACCTATTGCATTGCAAATGCTTGTTTCAGTACAGCAGGCTTTTTAAAAAGTTTTAGTCACTACTCAAAATGAAATCCATTTTATCAGCATTGCCAGTGCTCCTTTATGTTTAATGCCCTAAATGAAACACAATGTTCTAAGCAGATTGCTAAACAGCATCTCCAGCCCCGATCACAATGTCTCACTTCATGTTGGACAGTGGGCATCCTGTTTTTATGCAGTGCCAAGACGGGGTGAACTAATGCACAGACTGAGGTCTGTCAGCCTCGAGGCTCAAAGCATTCCTTGCAACAGTCCGCTGTGTCAAGGTATTGCCATGTGTACAGCACACACTCCGCTACAACAAGGGGTTTCAAAGTTGGGGGTGACTTCACAAACTTTCCCAAGGTGTTCATCGTGTTTGGTGACAGCGTATTTATGCTGACAGCCAGAAAACGGTTTGTGGTTGTGTGTGTGGCTGTGTGTGGGTGTTGTGATTGTGTGTGTAGTAGTGTGTGTGTTGTGGTTGCGTGTGTAGTTGTGGTTGTGTGTGTGGATGTGTGTTTCTGTTATTGTGTGTGCTTGTGTGTGGTTGTGTGTGTGGTTCTGTGTTATTGTGGTTGTGTGTTTGTGTTATTGTGTGTGGTTGTGTTTGTGTGTGTGGTTGTGTGTGGGTGTGGTTGGGTGTGTGTGGTTGTGGTCGTGTGTGGTTGTGTGTGGTTGTGGTTGTGTTTGTGGTTTTGTGTTTGTGGTTGTGTGTGTGGTTGTGTGTTTGTGTTATTGTGTGTGTGTGGTTGTGTGTTTGTGTTATTGTGGTTGTGTGTGTTTGTGGTTGTGTGTGGTTGTGTGTGTGTGGTTGTGTGTGTGTGTGTGTGGTGGTGTGTGTGTGTGTGTGTGTGGTTTTGTGTGGTTGTGTGTGTGTGGTTGAGTGTGGTTGTGGTTGGTTGTGTGTTGTGGTTGGGTGTGTGTTGTGGTTGGGTGTGTGTTTGTGTGATTATGTGTGTGTTATTGTGTGTGTGGTTTTGTGTGTGTGGCTGTGGGGTTTGTGTGTGGTGGTGTGTGTGTGTGTGTGGTTGTGTGTGTTTGTAAGTGGTTGTGTTTGTGGTTTTGTGTGTGGTTCTGTGTGTGTGTGTGGTTGTGTGCTGTTGTGGTTGTGTGTGTAGTTGTGGTTGTGTGTGGTTGTGTGTTTGTGTTATTGTGTGTGTGTGTGCTTGTGGTTGTGTGTGTGGGTGTGGGGGGGGGGTTGTGGTTGTGTGTGTTGTGGTTGTGTGTGTGTTTGTGTTATTGTGTGTGTGGTTATGTGTTTGTGTTATTGTGTGTGTGGTTGTGTGGTGGGGTTTGTGTGTGTGTATGGTTTTGTGTGTGTGGTTGTGTGGTGGGGTTTGTGTGTGTGTATGGTTTTGTGTGTGTGTTTGTGGGTGTGTGGTTGTGGGGTTTGTGTGTGTGGTTGTGGGGTTTGTGTGTGGTTGTGTGTGGTTGTGGGGTTTGTGTGTGGTTGTGGGTGGTTGTGGGTGGTTGTGGTTGTGTGTGTGAGTGGTTGTGGTTGTGGGTGGTTGTGTGTGTGAGTGGTGTGTGTGTGTGGTTGTGTGGTTGTGTGTGGTTGTGTGGTTGTGTGTGTGTGTGGTTGTGTGTGTGTGTGGTTGTGTGTGTGTGTGGTTGTGTGTGTGGTTGGTTGTGTGTTGTGGTTGTGTGTGGTTGTGTTTGTGTTATTGTGTGTGTGGTTATGTGTTTGTGTTATTGTGTGTGTGTGGTTGTGTGGTGGGGTGTGTGTGGTTGTATGTGTGTGATTGTGTGTGTGTGTGGTTGTGTGTGTGGTTGTGGTTGTATGTGGTTGTGTTAGTGGTTTTGTGTGTGTTTGTGGTTTTGTGTGTGGTTCTCTGTGTGTGTGGTTGTGTGTTGTGGTTGTGTGTGTGTGTGTGTGTGGGGTGTGTGTGTGTGGTTGTGTGACTGTGTGGTTGTGTGTGTGTGGTTGTGTGTGTGTGCGTGCAATCCTAATCAAAACACAATGGCACAGACTTTAGTTTCATTAGACCTGAGGAACCGTACATAAGAGATGAAGAATTGTTATCGGTAACGGACCCACTAGGCCTCCAGTCAAGTAATAGTGGTCATGAACGTTATAAATTAAAAACAACGAAACGGAAAAATTAACAATCTCATCACTCACCCACTTGAGGGTCTCAGAAGGAGCCTAGATCCCGCTTGGACTCAGAATCTCTCAGGTGCAACAAAGCCCCTTTGGTACAGAAAGATAGGGTGGATAACCCTGGCTCAGTGGTTAGCAACGAAAAGTCCACCTTTGACACACCAGTCATGAACTTACAGATACAGAACTGGTGGTCGGTCATTGACACCACACTAACAACCATGGGCTAGGTGGCAATGGTACATGCTGACTAAATGGACTCTCAGATTGTAATATTACAGTCCCTGGCAAAGAACGTGAAGAAGATAGAATCGCGACTGGATAATCTAAATTCTTTCATAATGAACGCCCAGTTACAGACTGACAAGGAGCGGTGTTATTGCTCACTTCTCCTCGAAAAAATCTCTGCATTCCCTGAAATAAATGTCGAATCTTCTCAGAGAATATAAAGTAACATACATCATAACAGCAATGAAAGGCCCCTTCCCCTTTCCTCATCAAAAAGTTGACCAAATACGGTTTTTGGTGTCAGTTCCCCCGGGGCACAAGCAGGCATCCACTTCTGTCAGGACAGCTGATCGGAGCAAAAAAGACAGAAGTGGATGCCTGCTTGTGCCCTGGGGGGACTGACCAAAAAAAAAAACACACAAAGGGAAACAAGGGATATCCAAGGATAAATATGAAGGAATCGCCAAATGGGTGGTGACGCGGATGTCAAAAACCACGCACAAAAATGGAGGTGGACAAAGAGGGTGAGAGCCGTTCTCCGTCTGAAGCAGACCGCTCTGATGCTGGAGAGGACGAAGCGCATGAGCCCCGCAGACACTGCGCAGACTCCGCGTACATTTTAAGAATGGAAGGCATAGACGAGAAAGCGGATGAAGGAAGGATGAAAAAAGTAAGGAAGGTTGTAAAGAAGGAAGGGAGGAGAGCAAAGGATATACGGTGAAGGCAGATTAAAAGGAGAGGAAGGTAGAGGAGAAAGGGTAGGAAAGTAAGAAGCAACAAGTGGCGTTGAAGGTGAATCAATGAAAACAGTGGGTGTGCCGGCAGAGGAGGCTGGGTCTGCGCAGCAAAGCCGCGAAAGTGAAAGTGATCGTGATCGCGATCAAAGCGGCCGAGAAAGTGAAAGTAAGCAGTGCAAGCGCGCGCCCGCGCACATGCACTGTAGCTCTAGGCTGGCCTGGTAGCACTTTTTGAAGCCCATATACAAAATGTCTCTTCGAGCCTTTGGCTCGCGAGACCTAATGATTGCTTTATTTAAAAGCAATCACAGACATGGTGGTCTGCTGAACTCAGCAGGCCACCATCCCTATTATTTTTGCAATTCCTAGGGGGTCGCAAATTGCGACCTACCTCATTAATATTCATGAGGCAGGTCATTTGCGACCCCTTAGGAATCGCAGAAAGTGTACTGCACACTTTCATGTATGCTATTTTGCGAATCGCAAAGATTTGCAATTAGGGTATCGCAAAACATTTTTTTTATGCATCTGGCCCTAAAATTATTGCAATTTGCAAATAACACTTCTAAAGTTAGTACAGCCCTGAAGGTGCCAACACAGCAGTACATCTACTACAGACCAACCTTGAAATAAGTCATGCACCACTCCTGGCCACTAACAGGTACTGCAACACAGTTGCATAGAAAATAGCGGAGGCAATGATTTAAGATAACAACCCGTATGAGCTATTGTAAAATAAGTACAATTATTCTAACATGAAAAATATATATAGTTTGAAGAACTATAAATAATTTTTAAATCATTATTTTAGCTATAATAAAATTAATTGAAAATAAAAATGTAAGTGTTTATATAATTTAATTCATTAATTATCTAAGAAACATTTAATTTAATGAGTTAATGTTTTGTAACATTTTATTAGTTCTAGGCAAATATTTTCAAAATTTTATTTTACATTTATATTTTAAATTAAAATAGTTTTCATTTTTTTTAAGATCAGTAAACTTTAATATTTTCCCTATACTTTCCCAGAGGGCGGTCTCTGCCACAGTAGTGAAAATCTCCACTTGTGTGTGAAAGGTGACTAGAAATTGGGGGCTCCATGGGGGTGGAGAAATGTAAGTTTACACTTAAGTGTAAATTTAGAATTAAAACTGGTGAATTGTAAAAAAGTGTAGATTTACCCCTAAGTGTAAAAGTTGATATACAGGTGAGTAAATCTACATGTGTATGTTTACCTTTGTGATTATTCCCACTGTTGTCAAGTCTAAGATGAAAGCCTCTTGGTTGAACTTCCACAGTTTCAAATAGGAAAGCTCTTAATGAGGATATGAAGAGAGTTGACCTGTGAAGACTAGCAGAAAAATTTAGATATAGCATATTGGAATTTTCATCCTTCATGGGTCCAATTGAAACATTTGTAATTTAATTTATTGACGCATATTTTCAAATGTAATGGCACAGATTGATGTCTCTTCGGGCTGAGGGGCCAATTTTCTTGCTGGGGAACTGCTGGCGCTTCTAAATGAACAATGCAAAACAAATAGCTTTAAAGCGTACTTTTTTAAGCATTTGTTTTGCATTGTTTATTTAGGAAAGCCCGATAGCCAGTCCGGACCTGCTTCATCTAGGCACATGTACATGAAGTTCTGACAATATTTAGAATATTGGACATCCAGCATAATGTGTGGACAATACGTTTTTTATAAACATACTTCTTTGACAACTGGCAAGAATAGGCAAATTCTTTAAAGCAGTGTAGGACCATCTTAAAAACACACAACAAAGCATAGAGATGACTGCAGATTGATAACTCTTAGCTCCTGCACCACAGACATTAGGCATTGCAAAGTCTGACCTCTTTGTAATAAAGTTTTAACATTTGTTATGAATGTATTCCAATTTGTAGTGGAGTTAAACAATTTTTACTTCTTTTAAATAAAGTTCAAACCGGTTTACCTATGATGGATTTTAAATAGCCAAATTACCCTAAACTCAACCAAAGCCGCCTCTACACCTTGAGCTTTATCCTTGGGCACTATGTGCCAGTTACACTAGAGGGTATTGCAAGGACCCACTGTTTTCTTTTGTCCTTTGTATAACATGTCTTTTAAATGGTTTTAAGTAATCTACACAATAAACTTTGTATTGGTGTATATATATATATATATATTTATATATATATATATATATATATATATATATATATATATATATATATATATATATATATATATATTACCTACTGGCGGTCGCCAGTAGGTAGTTATAGTTAGGACCACGTTTCCATAGGAAATCCGCAACATTCTATTTTGAATAACTTTGGCGCCGGTCGACGAATCCTCGCGAATTTTTCAAAATAGGTGGGGCGCTACGCTCCGCTCCTACCCTGAAAGTCTCGGGGGGATTCGTCAAGCGGGGGCTGAGATAAAAGGGGGGTCCCAAAACGCGTTTTTCCCATGCATTTTTCCATAGGACCTTTAGACAGGGCTACAGCCCGAACGGCTGAACAGAATTACTAGAAATTTGGCAGAGAGGTAGTCCTCAGGTCAAGGAAGTGCCTTTTGTAGGTTTGGTGTAAATCTGTTCAGTAGATTCTGAGAAAATAGCCTTTAAATCAATATATATATCTGAGCCAGCTTACGGTGCGCTTACGGTACGCTTACCGTACGCGTACGGTGGCGTGCGCGAGCGCGATTCTCATTGGCTCTTAGATCTAAGTAAACATTCGAATCGGCCGAAACCAGGAAGCGGCGGCCGCCATTTTCTCTCTCGCACTGAGAGTGATGATTAAAATACAAAGCACAGCTCCCACACACATAGCCATGATATAAATTATCTGAACTAACTATAACGGGGGAATTTCATTGGTTTTTTACGAGTGAAATATCCACCTAACTATAACATGTGTGAAACCTATGGTTTTTTAAGTGAATTTGCAAGGTTTTTTAAATGCTAATTCCTAACTATGACGTGTGTGAAACCTATGGTTTTTTCAGTGAATATATATATATATATATATATATATATATATATATATAATATATATATATATATATATATATATATATATATATATATATATATATATAACTTTCAGCAGTCCTGTCTTTCTCCTTGTTAAACAGGTACAGACCACAAAGTGCCAAGTAGATTTTAAGCGTGCTAATTTATTCTTCCACGGTCAGCATAACGTTTCGGCTGTTGACACACAGCCTTGATCACATGACCCCCCAGTGACGCACATGATTTATATACAGCTCATGATTGGATGTTTGGCAGTTACAATTACGTTATTTGAAAAAATGTAGAGCTAAACAAAATACTTCAAATGTAGAAATATTTGTTAAAATCCATAAATACATAAATAACTTTAAAATGTCATTATTGTTAAATATATAATCACAATTACTATGATAAAATCTCATAAAAATAATATCATTTAATCTATAAGACCTTTAAAATAAAAAAGGGCCTATATAGTCGGGTTATATAAATGGAGAGAGAGAGAGAGAGAGAGAGAGAGAGAGAGAAAGAGAGAGAGAGAGAAAGAGAGAGAGAGAGAGAGAGAGATACTTCTTTAATTGGATTCATATGTGAGACAGACATTCCGGGCTTTGTTGGGAAAGCTCTCGGTTTTGCGGGGACAGCACTGGCATATTGCTGTAGATGAAGATTCATCTGTTGTATTTACTTAGGGGCAGACAACTATCCTGTCTGTGATGCAGACACCCTTGCACTATGGTGCCTGCGTTGGAGCTAGGCAGGACACAGTGTGCTAGGCAGGGCACGGTGCACCAGCGAAAGTAGACAGCAGTAATGTGCTATATGTTAGTAGCTCTGACGCGTTTTTGCCCATTCCCTTTCAAGCTATGCAGTGCATCAACTTTACTTGCTTCCCTGCGTTGCATGAAATGTAAGTAAATATGCCACTCAATGTACTGGAGGAGGATTCGGTTTTGTACATCTTGTATTGTAACATTGAACCGTCCAGGCCCATTCCTAGGATGTAAAGGCAGAGAAAGCTGAGGTGTTAGTCCCATGTAAAAAATTGGAAGGGTGAGATAACATGCATGTGTGGTACTTAATGACACACACTCATAGTAGGCGCTTCAGTCATAAAGATAGTCTATCACAACATTGCCTATAATAAAGAGGCCAGGTGGCTGACCATCTCTGTTTTAGGAAGCTACCAACATCATAGGTGATAAAGTGCATTATATGTCACCTTATTTATCGAGCAAGGAGGGGGGAGTAGGGCAGGCCCGAGATACTAAGACAGAACTGCCCTACATTTATGAGATCTCATATCTGTCAAAAACATACCTCTGAAATGCCATGGTTTTGGGAGAACCCACTCATAAGGTATAACCTTAGTGATATCCATGCCAACAGCATGGAAAACGTATGTCTGGTAATCAAAATCTAATCCATTCTTGAATTGATCTGTGGAATGGTAAAGCTAGGCGTGTCTGGGTTCTGGTCCTCAATAATTGCAAATCACTAATCTTCTTCTGACTTTGGATGCATTTTAAGAAGGTCGCTGTGTATCAGCGTGATGCTCACTGGGTACCAGAGTGATGCTGAGATCTTCACTCTCTTCTCATTGGTGACTTAAGAAGGGCAGTGTTCATTACAAGACTTACCTCAGTAGGTGGTCAGTGGGGGAAATCTGGCTACAGTGTGGCACAATGATCCAGGGAAGTAGTGTAAATGACCCGCTAAGGTTTGTGTGTCCACAACGCTTTGAATAACATATATGTTATTTACATTACAAACAGTACAAAAAATGAAGCACGCAGAAAACACAACACCACAGACAATACTCAACACACAGCAATGGCACAATGAATGAGTCTCTGGTGGGGCTCTGGACCATGGGGAGGTAATTAAGTACAATACAGTTATCAAACCAGGGCCTCTGATTAAAACTGTGCAATGTTGGCGATAAGGTACAATGTTTATAAAGCTCTAGTGATCATGAAATGTCACCAGCAATGCCATGCAGGAGAGATACCTTATCCAGAGTTTGTAAACTTCATATGGATCACAGCGCTATACGACTACTCATACGATGGACCTAAATGACTTACATTGAAGGGTTGAGTATCATATTTCTTAGGTTACTTTCACAGGGTTTGCAAAATTCAATCTCAAAACAACAACATCATTATCACAGGTACCAGCAATGGGACAGCACCTTGGAGTTTACATGCATCCATGAGGATTTGACGGGAGAAGGCTGACCACGGGGTGCCAGCTGCCCACAAGGTATGTGCCCAAGCAAACACACATGGGCGGAGGACCAAGGTGACTGGATCCAGCTCGCTATTGACCACCTGGTCTTTGTGCTTGGCAAGGACAGCGGAGAAATGAAGAAAATAAACAAATCTAAGAAGTTTCATGTAAAGGGAGTATGTGCCTAGCTGAGACCCCACTTTACATTTGTGCTTGTAGGATTGATGTCTAGAGTGCCTCGTTTACATCTCCGGCCTGGTGTGGGGTTCGAGGGTGTCAGTTGATATTCACGAGCAGTAGTTATTAAGAACAAGTGGACATCATCAAATCACCATTTCATGGTGAGGAGCACCCAGGGCTCAGGCAGTCATCATGCTTTTTTTAGGAGCAGGAATTCTTAGGGCTGTCTGAGAACTCCTAAGCTGGAAAAGAGTGGAAGGACAGGTAAGCACGCCCTGAAACAAGGAATCCCCATAGGTACAAGTCCAGGAATGTTCAGTGAACTGCAGGTTAGGTCCTGTTTATATATATATAGATATATGCAGTGACGAGCAGTGATTGGACCAATGACTATTTCCCAATAATGCATCCTCACAATTCAGAGGTGACAGCCTATCAAGCAGGGATAATTTTTCCCTTTGTAGAGAGAAGTTCTTAATACCAGACACCCCTTTCCAGGCGCAGGGGCTTAGGCTGAACCCTTCAGTTGCACCTTTGATGTGAAGCCATGTGGAGTCCTTCCTGACTACTTTGTAACAAAGAAAAGAATAAGAAGAGACATGGGAGGGGTTTTTACTTTGTCAGCATTTCTCATCTTACAAACTAAGTTTGCACTATGTGGCAAATGTTCAGGAAATTTGTTACAGTGGACAAACTCTTATTATGTAACTTGGGCACGCACATGTTCCCAAAAGGTCATGCCAGGAAAAACTGGACAATATTGGTTGCAAAAATGAAAGTAAGTTAATGAATCGCAAAATATATATGCACAAAGGGTCCATCATTGCCTCCTGCCGCTCTACTCTGGAATTTTGCTTGAGGAGGCCAGCAGGCAGATCCCTTATGTGAACTGGATGCCCACAAAACTCTATATTAGCTGATACCTGGTCAAGGAGATAAGGGGTTACTCGGGGGGGGGTACGACACGTACACGGGTGTACATACACGGGGGGGTACGACACGTACGTACGGGGGCTGGGGGGGTCGGTGCGTACGTACGGGGGCTGGGGGGGTCGGCGTGTACATATGGGGGCGGGGGGTCGGCGCGTACATACGGGGGCTGGGGGGGGTACGGCGCGTGCCGGGCCACCTACTCTGGTTGTTTCGCGCCGTACTTCGCTTTTCCGGCACTTTTTGGGTGCCGTGAAATTATCGCTGTCCGGACTGCTGTCGGTTCGAACCGTACTTCCTGGGTCGTGAAACGCTGCCTGAAAGCGTCCCGACGTCACGTCGCAGCATTCCCGGATCACATTCGTACATATATTTTCGTCGGTCTGTGTTTTTTACGATTCGTATGGAAATGGTGTTTCCGTGCGAATTGTAATTCCATGTTTGTAAAGTTTTCCAACCGGGTACGAGTCGGACTGAAAAAACTCTCCGACCGACGGTTCGTACCCGGTTTCTACCGGATCGTAATCGGCACCATAGTATGAAAATAAGTACACTTGAATGAAAATCGAAAATATTCTATATTTTACAGATATACTGGGCACATGACTCTGGCTAGTTACGTGGTTGGTCTCCCTGAGGTAGGTTGGATAGGTCAAATATGCTTCATTTTGGGATTCTTCTGGAGTGAGCAAAGTACATGCCTGTGGGGAATATGTGATAATCTCTAAACAGACATTTAAGTGATTGTTTGGTAGTTGGTTATGGTAGGAATTTGCTTATTAGAAAGATCTCAGCTTGAAGCTTGAGGTGGTCGGGATCCTTCTAATGTTTGGAGGCAGCAAATTTCAGATTCTAGGCGCGGCTCCAGAGAATGCTCTGTCGTAAGTTTTCTTCTTTTGGAAAAACTGAGGTTTCTGCACTAGATCTCTGGTGCTCTGTGAATATCTGCCTCCTCCGGATAGCTCAATTTTCGTAGCTAGATTCATCGGTGTTTTGAAGTGTAGCGCTTTGTGTGTGATACAAGCCAGTTTGAGTTGAATTCCAGCTTCATATGGTAGCCAATTCAGAGGCTTCAGGTGTGGAGAGATGTAGTTGAATTTTCTAGAACCTGTTATGAGTCTTGCGGCTACATTAAGACATGCTTTTAATGGAGCTGTTGAGATCTTGGGTAGAACTGACAGAGTTGTACATCCGTCATCGATTCTCGAGAATGAGATGACTAATGCCTGGACTGCCATTTTGAGGTCTGATGTTTCGATGAATGGTTTCAGTTTTCTACGAGAGCACTGGGGAATCCGGTCACTTTTAGCCAACTAGTTGATGTGGGATCGCATATTCAGGTTCAGGTATCCTTGTATATTCAGCTTCTAAAATGTTGAGTGCTTTAAAACAATATTAGTTGCTACACAAATACAAAGTACTTGTACAAAGCAATCGTGGTTAGTTCTGCACTTAAGGTGCTGCAGCTTCATCCATGCCTCTTTCATAAGTTTAGAATAAATTGCTGTTGACCTACATATCAGGACACTCGTTAGTGTATGACTTTCAAAAGTACCGGAGAGCAACAGAGGGAGCCCAGGTGCTGCTAGTGTTGGTAGGGCAGGCAGCACAATGAAAAAATACAAACAATGAAAAGATTTGTTCATGCCTCAGGCAGACATACCTAACAGAGAGACCACATAGACATCAATAGTAAAAACTTGCCTGATACACTCAAATGTACACACACACACACACAAAGAAGGTACACAACAGAAAGCCACAGTGTAGCCCCATGTTCTTACACACACAAACACACACACATACATACACACGTCGGGTATAGGGCAGGCAGTGTGGTGACAGATCTGTCCCGTACAGGATACCTACTGCGTAGTGAAGTCCGAGCTTTCTTCACATACACAAAACAGGGACAACTCAGGGAACACCAGTACAAACATCCAAGACACATTGAAGAGCCATTGCCCAGAAAGTAACAACCTTGCAAGTTTCCCACATCCTGAAGAGATA
This sequence comes from Triturus cristatus, assembly GCF_964204655.1. Classification (NCBI taxonomy): domain Eukaryota; kingdom Metazoa; phylum Chordata; class Amphibia; order Caudata; family Salamandridae; genus Triturus; species Triturus cristatus. The sequence goes on along the minus strand of NC_140590.1, from coordinate 1,530,434,383 downwards.
AAGCCTTTGCATTAGCACTGCAGGCTTTCCATACATACACCAAACACAAACAGCAGCAATGAAACGTCACCCAATGCGCCCACCAGGTACCGGACAGCAGAGATACTTTTGTGTTTACTTACAAGCCCCTTGCGCCGCCGGTACATCACTTATTCCCATGTTAAAAGTGACGCACCGGTGGCGCAAGGGGCTGGTAAATAAGACCCAATGGGGCAGATTTATGTTTCCTGGCGCATCCCTGCATATCAGCAGGGATGCGCCAGGAAAGATACGTCACAAAAGTTTACCCTTGCGCCACTATAGTTAAAATGCAGCGCATTGTGGCGCAAGGATAAATAGATGCGTGACGCATCTGATGGCGGAAGGTTGGCGCATTGCTTGAGTTGTGTCGCAAGCACGACGCAGCTCCAGCAAGGCTCGGGGGTGCCCTATCGTCACAATGCTGCGTCAATCCTTACGCCTGCTTCAAGCAGGCGCAGGGTTTTGACACAGCATGGCCGGAAAAGTGACTGAGTGAAATCTTGTAGATTTCACTCAGCCACTTTTCGGAGGCGTTCCTGTGCCGGGACGCCCCCCCCCCCTGTGCAGGTACGCCCCCATGTGGCGCAAGCTTTACAACGTGACGCATCTCCCTAGATGCGTCATGTTGTAAATGGGGCGCAACATGGCGCAGGGTTTACGCCGCCACTGCGTCACAAAAGTGACGCAACGGCAGCGTAAAAGTGGCGCAAGTCCGATATAAATGTGCCCCTTTGTGCCTACAAATATCTAGCCTGCGTAGGGGTGCACGTCCACACTGTGAGGAATCACCTGCTGGTCACCATCATGCTCTTGCATTAACACAAAGCACTTCTCATATTTAGAGGTCTCTCCCTCTCTCTCTGAAAACACAGCAAAACATGGGTATGATTGGCCTCTGAGTTGCACAAGGGCCAGAGGACAGGGACTATGCAGGTGTCCCTAGTGAACTGTTGCAGATGAGAGTCTAGAAGACAGAAAGTGAAATTTCCTTAATCCTGTAATGAAACAATACAAGCAAACATATCACTTGCCAATCAGAAGTTTATAAGAGGTGGTATGTGTAGTTTGAAAACAAAAAAAAACAGTTAAACCATAAATCAGCATACTTTTGTAAAGCTGTAATTTTTTGTTTCTGAAGTTAGTTGTTGAAGCAATTGCAGTTTAGCCTCTGACTGTCTCTTCTTCATACCCTTGTCTGTGGCTCCGCAGATCACGCTTCCTTGATGTGTTGTTTCTCAGTGTCCCTTTTCACCACTTGCCTAAATGATTGCAAGATCATCTCTGTTTCAGTGACTGTCCTAATGGTCTGTTCGTCTTGGGATCCTCCTGCTGGTGAGTGCTGCTGCGTCTCTTACTGCTCTTTATCCTGATTGTTATTGACGCGGTAATGGACAGAGTCCATGGGAATAGTGTGTGTCTGAGGAACCATGAAAGACGAGAGGGCATATTTACTAGGAAATTACGCAGAGCAGCACTGCAAGCCATCTGGCTGCACCGAGCTGCGTTATTCGTAAAGTGCAGGGATGCATCGCATTTACAGCAATACGACACATCTCTTTGCTTACCTCTGCGCTGGCACACAATTGGTTGGCTCTATGGTGCAAGGATGTGATGCAAGGGTGCCTGCATTGCAGGGATGATTGTTTTTGTGCTGGAAGGGCCAACTTCCTGCACAAAAACAATCAATGATGGATTTTTTTATCTTTCTATGTGTGCTGCAGAAGAAAGGTATTTCTCCTTGTTGTACCACTTTAATACCTCCCCTGGGGAGGCATTAGAATCTGTATCATTCCCAGGTTTACAAAACCTTGTTAATCTGGGAATGTGTCAGAATCCATGGGTGTTGCATGGGAACATCCACAACAACACCCATGGAACACCCCTTTCACACAGAGAAATGGGGGAAACAGAGCCATATTTTCAAGGCCGTGGAAAGCCACGCAGGGTGACTTTGCGTGTCTTGTAAATATGGCTCAGCATTTTGAGCCAATGGAGCATCCAAAAAAGTAACACTCCCAGAGTGTCGCCCCACTGCTTTCTCAGCAGTGAAAAAAGGAAAAATAAAATGATAATATAACAGGTTATTATCATTTTATTGTTCTTTGCTAGGCCAATTCAAGGGTGGGGGGCGTTCTGGAGCCATTCTGTTGACACTGTGGGAGGAGGATTGGTGAGTACTGCTAGAAGTGCGCATGTCAGTTTGGCCGGCCGTCTTAAGGCGGCCAAACCAACATGCGCACTTAGGTTTCTCCAACCAAGCTGTGTTCCACAGTCAAACCAGCCCGCTCAGGCCAATCCCGGCACTGCTCTCTTACTTAGAGGTAATAGCATGAGAGCAGGGTCTAGATTGGATGGGGAGTCTGGAAGCCTGTGAATTTACTCCTGTAATTGAGAGGAGCAAAAGACCGTTGAGGTGGCAGGCGCAAGCAAACGCTAGTTTTTTCTCCCCTGCACTGCCCCCTGCACACCCCTCCCCACTTTTCTTGTGCAGCAGCCGCCACGGACTGCATCAGCCAGTCAGGCATCGTGCTAATAGAAGTTAAGTGTACACAGGTGCCATGACTCCAGTTACTACCCATGTAAGGGTCTGGGTGGTTTCTTGCCCCATTGCATGCCTATCATTCATGTCACTTCATCTATGTAGGGCTGACAAATGTCCGCGAAAGTGTTGGAAGGGGTTTTTTAATTTTCTTTCCCAGGCAGCGTCTAGAGTCCTAGAAACTTCACTCACGGTCTAGTGACCATATTGAACTGTTCAACTTTCAGGGTCGGACTAGCCATACCGGGCATCGGGCATTTCCCCAGGAAGCTGGAAGGGTGGGGACCGGTTTTGCAGTGGTGGGGGCTGGTTTTGGCTGGTTTTGTTACTGGGGGCCAGTTTTGCAGCACTGCTGAAATATCACCCCCCACTAACAAAAGCAGCAAGAAAGCGTTGCCAGCTTCCCATGACCAGGCAGTGCTGGTCCAGGACAATTGCATGGGCTGCTTTGGGTTCCCAGTCCGGCTCTGTCAACTATTCGCTTCCTGTGGAGGACATGTTAGGGGTAAAGAAAGGGCTCTCAGCCATTGCAGCGCCCGACACCCCTTTCTGACATTTCATGAATGCCTTAGTAATCAACTTGTTTTATATAATTATTGGACAGAGTAATGCAAATGACCACCAAGAATCTCAATCATTATAAATGGCCAATCTTGAATATCTATTAAATTATTTGGCTGAAACTGACTAACAGAAGCTTTCTGTCTAGTTCGCTGGGAGCATGAACTTCTGGGGCTGCATCTTGTTATTCAGTTTTAGAACAGTCACATGGAAACTGCCTCACAGTACAAAGAGGGGTTTTATGACCAAAGTAGTGGTCCACAAAGGAGCTCTCAGAGGAGATCTGACAATGCACCGCCATGTTTGAAGAGTTCATGGATCATTTTAGTTGCTTTGCAGTGCCTCGAAGATATGTGAAATTCACAGCGAGGAATAGCATGTGGAATACACCATCTCCAACCAAAACCTCCCAGGCCAGAAATGCCTGCTGTGAGTTAAGACATCTACTGATGCCAAACGTCTGCCACCACATAAAAGAGTGTGTTAGGAATACTTGAGTATAAAAAAAAATTGCGGAATTTCGAAAACATAAACAGTATAACTCAACCTACAATTAGTTCAAACACTTTTGACAGCGCTGGAAGAAGTCAAACATATGGTGGGCTGCAAATCAAAACCACGCGTTGTCATCTTTAACTTTCCTAAATGCTGTCCGCCTTTCATTTGACTTCCATAAACTTCTAAAGTGCAAAAAGGAATGCTTCTCACGTCAAATGTTGAAATTTTAAACCGGGTCTCAAAATATACAAGGTTTAGGAATGGGAGACAAGTACTTGAAATGATAAGTTGTCTGCCTGTAAGTGTACTCTGGCACTGAGCCAGACTTAAGTTAATTTTAGGAGCATGACATTTCTGATATACAACTGCTGGTGGTGTCATGCAGCACACCTTTTGCACGTCGTTTGTACTCCACACGCAATTTGCATCATTATTACACTCAAGAGAGAGAGAGACAAGGCATTGTAAAAACCCTGGTTGGGTTTGAGCAGGTTGAAGCCGCTTGTCAATCCAAACTTTAAATAGTTCAGATGATATGTACCTCTTTAGGACTGACTTGTACATTTTTTAGGTATACATGAAAGTGTTGTTTATACTCAAATTTAAATTAAAGCATTATAGTGACAGCCCCCAGCACCAGGAGCCGCCATATTGGAAGATGGCCACCAAAATATGTTTTTTTCACTCAGAATTCCTCAATGCATCATAATATTGCTCTTCTTTTTTTCATTTGTTAACCTGTCAATTCTCAAAAATATGCAACAATATTTTCAATACGAGCTGACCATCTTTTCTCACAATCGTGCTAAAGTATAGATATAAGGAATTTACAGTGGCGCAACATAAGCTGCCACGGTGTGTGGGGGCCTACAGGCTCCAGCCGGCCCCCTCAGCAAAGGTGGTAGGTTGTGGACCGGGTAGGGGGGCCCGCCGTGTCCTTTGCAGGTTGAGCCCTCAAGTTTTGTTATGCCACTGGGAATTTACTGCCTGCATAGTGTCTAATTTTTTTAATGAAGAAAAATATCGGAAAGGGCCTGTAAGTTTAGCCTCTTATGTCTCCTCACAAACAAGATCTAAGGACCTGGGGGACTTTCTGTTTCGTTTTCGCATATCCATTCCATACAACTTTGGTCCAGATGTAGGTGGCCAAATAGCGATCGGTAACGCTGAAATTAGCAGAATTCCAGCGTTACCGATCGCTATTTGGCTGCGAGCAATGTAGGTGAGTTTAAACCTGCTAGCAAAATAAGGAATCGCAAAATTGCGATTCCTTATTTTGCTCTTGCATTTAAGGTATTGGGAATTTCAACTTCAAGTTGGTGGTAATTAGCGATTTCCTGTAAAAAAACACTTTTTTGCTTTTTTTTAAAGTGCCATGTGGCACACATTCAATTAAAGCATTATAGTGACAGCCCCCAGCACCAGGAGCCGCCATATTGGAAGATGGCCACCAAAATATGTTTTTTTCACTCAGAATTCCTCAATGCATCATAATATTGCTCTTCTTTTTTTCATTTGTTAACCTGTCAATTCTCAAAAATATGCAACAATATTTTCAATACGAGCTGACCATCTTTTCTCACAATCGTGCTAAAGTATAGATATAAGGAATTTACAGTGGCGCAACATAAGCTGCCACGGTGTGTGGGGGCCTACAGGCTCCAGCCGGCCCCCTCAGCAAAGGTGGTAGGTTGTGGACCGGGTAGGGGGGCCCGCCGTGTCCTTTGCAGGTTGAGCCCTCAAGTTTTGTTATGCCACTGGGAATTTACTGCCTGCATAGTGTCTAATTTTTTTAATGAAGAAAAATATCGGAAAGGGCCTGTAAGTTTAGCCTCTTATGTCTCCTCACAAACAAGATCTAAGGACCTGGGGGACTTTCTGTTTCGTTTTCGCATATCCATTCCATACAACTTTGGTCCAGATGTAGGTGGCCAAATAGCGATCGGTAACGCTGAAATTAGCAGAATTCCAGCGTTACCGATCGCTATTTGGCTGCGAGCAATGTAGGTGAGTTTAAACCTGCTAGCAAAATAAGGAATCGCAAAATTGCGATTCCTTATTTTGCTCTTGCATTTAAGGTATTGGGAATTTCAACTTCAAGTTGGTGGTAATTAGCGATTTCCTGTAAAAAAACACTTTTTTGCTTTTTTTTAAAGTGCCATGTGGCACACATTCATGCCCTTAGGGCATGTATGTGCGCCACATGTGCACACATGTGCACACATGCACATTTCAGGGGTGCAACAGGGTGTCCTTTTGACACTCTGGCACCCTTGAAATAGCGCCCGCTATTTGCCATTCTTTAATACCGAATCGCTAATAGTGAATATCTTCCCATTCATTCCTATGGGCCTCCTAGCCCGTAGGAATGAATGGGTAGGTATTCATTATTAGCTAATCTCAATTTGGGATTCGTTATTAAGGAATGTTAAAGAATTGCTAATATTTTAGCGATTCCTACCTACATTCAATTTTGCGAGTCCTTAATAGCGAATCGGTAAAATTCGCTATTAAGGACTCGGTTTTCGGTTTTACCTACATCGGGCCCCTAGTCTTAAGTGAACCAGAGATCTTGACTAAGGATCATTTTCATGATACTGCTGCTGGAACCCCATCAATCTTAATTTTGAGAGTGCAACCACTTTTCTGAGGGTACTTTGCCTACTCATCTTTGCAACAAATGGAGCACTGGAGGCTATGCTGTCTTGTAGGACAGCATGAGACCAACTGAGCCCAGTATAGCGCACGTTTCTTGTTCACAGTTGAGCATGAGAACATCATTCTAGCGATAAAATAATTCTGAATTTCCACCTCAAGGTAGAGGTATCTACAGACGCGAAAGGGTTGAAGCAGTATACAAAATAGGCACATTCGTAAATATACAAGATCAAGGGGCGTAGCTATCATTGGTGCAGTGCACCGGGCCCAGAGCCCTGAGGGGCTCATTGAGCCCTAATAATTGATGTATTTCATGAACCCAACAAAAGTGAAATTGTTCCTTTTCCTTGCACCAGGCCCTGTGGCGTCATTGCCACAGTGCCGCAGGAGCCACACAAAACATGAGTCATATCATAAAAGTGTGCGCTGGGGAAGGGCAGTGCTCTGAGTCTGTATTGAAGACTGCACTTTCTAAAGTGGAAAATTTTAACTTGGAAATTCTTTGAGGTAATATATGTTGCCTCTCCCTATTTCCATGCAACAATGTCTGAGGATCATGTACTGCATCAGCGAGTTGCCCATATTAAGTGTGTGCCCTTTAAAAAGTTAAATGTCTGAAAAAAAGACACAGCTGTGCTCAGACCCTGTATATTCATTCGGCATCAATACCAATATGTGTTAAATGTGCCCTGTAAAGTAATGCAACCACATTGACCAACTAAGATTTGTAATAAACATTTAACTTTAGCGCGAATGTCAGCCTTGAACACACATCAGAATCACATCCTCAGTGTGTTTGGTTACAAGACCATTTATTTGGGCTCACAGTTAATTAATAATTCATGAAGGTAAGAACTTGTGCCACTCTAATAATTATGTTCAAAGTATTATGCAAAACTGTTATCAAAAGTGCATTGTATGACAATTTATGCCAAAGATCTTACGCTCTGGGGCACTGGGGCCAGTAGAAGGGCCTAACCTGTGAAACATCCCTAAGAGCACAGGACCAATCACTACCTTCCCAGGGAGGACGTATGGAATATGGAGTTTGGAATATAAATTTCCAGAATGTCAAAGCCAAAATAACAAGGACCTGAATATGGAGGAGGTAAATGCAAATTCAGTATTTATGTCCTCTTCTTAACACCGTAACTGCATACTTCAATGATATACATATTTTCCAGGTAGCTATATGTGGAATAAAGTCACCTTTACTTATCTTACTTACCTATGTATACTTATTTTTTGATACTTTGGTCATCAATAGTTTGGCTTTGTCATTTTGGTAAATCAATATTCTTTCAGTGTTATTCCGGATTGCAACCCTTCCTGGTGAGTTTGTTGTAAATCGATATATTGTTATTTTTGGATGCTTGAATACACATTCCTATGAAATCTAAAATGGCAAACAAAGGTTTTGGACACCCCTATAATCATTGTTCTCCACCTGATACATTTGCATAACATTATTTTTAACCTAATTAAGGGATTTTTTAAATATGTAGTCTTCAAGCTTTTGTGCAGATTTATCAAATGGGTAAATGTCACTGGACATAATAAACGCTCTTCCTTTTGACCAACTAACTCAACTCCAACTACAGGTTTGCTATAGTCGCACTCCAACTACAGGTTTGCTATGGTCGCACTCCAACTACAGGTTTGCTATGGTCGCGCTGTAATTGATAATGTGTTCCAGATTGATGTAAAGTCATAGCTTTGGTCTCTGTGACATGAAAGTACAAGCTTGCAATAACTGTTGTAATCTTGATTATCCCTCTATGCACATACATTTTCGTATGAGCATATTGAACCTGTTTTATAAACTACATTTTCTAGTACATAAAGCAGTACTCCATGGCACTGTTTACTTACTACAAATTGCAATTCACAAACCTACTTGAGTGGAGCTCTCTTCCTTCGCTTCTCCTATATTTCTTTGTCTCCAACACCGTCGTGGAAATCTCCTCACATGTACGTATCCTATTTTGTGACAAATTTGGGAGGAACCAGGGAAGGTAGTGGGAAAATGCAAAATAATTGCTTAAAAAGGGGTGGATTTAAGTGAAAATTCAGACTGTGTCTGAGAGGGATAAGCTAATACAAAATCTCAGAATAATTTTTTATTCCAAATTTTCGTTTAGGAAACATTCAAATACTCTTACATATATTTGTTTTCACCTGCTAAAAATGCTTATGAAAATCTTGCCATTTATCTCAAAAAATTGGCGGAAGAATGTGGTCATCTCTCTGGTCTGATCAAGACTAGATTACTGCAATGCTCTGTATTTGGGCATACATCAGGTCTCTCTTAAGAACTTGCAGAGAGCTCAGAATACAGCTGCTAGGCTGCTCAAACACCTAAACAAATGTGTAACCCAGTCTTAAAGGCTCTGGAGGAGCTGCACTGGCTTCCTATAAAAAAAGAGAGTGGCGTTCGCGCTTAAACACTGTACAGCACATAAAGCTCTCAACGGAGTCGGGCCCAAATACCATAAGAACACATTTTTATGGTATGTACCGGGAAGAAGCCTTTGCTCAGAGATTTACAAAAATGTTAGGATACACCCTCATAGGGTGGAAGAAGTTTTACACATTCAACTTGCGTACTTTAGAACCGGCTCCTCTGGCACTAAAGGAGCCAGTAGAACCTGGAAATATTTCAGGAAACAGCTCAAAGCATGTCTCTTTCCACTCTCAATGTAGATGCAATACATTAAATGCAAATGATCTTTCTTGGTTGAAAACTCTAGCTCCAGGACACTTTTGGTCATACGTCGCACTCTTTAAAAATAAATATCAAATAAAACACACACTCCTAAAGGATTAAGGTCATTGCAATTTAAAAAATACACTTTGAACTTTACTATAGTTTTAAAGGTATCAACACATGTTTAATTGTACTGCAGCAGAGCCTTGGATGAAGTAATAAAAATAAGTGTACCTATTCATTCATTTTATTTTTAAATTTAATACTAAACAACATATTTTTAATAAAAAATCCATTCAACTTTTTAACTTACATTTAAAATAATGTAATACATAACCTTCACAAAGTTGAATACAAATTAAATAAATAAAATCTTAGTAGGATGGGTATTTTTTTAAAATTATTGTTTTAAATATAACATGTATAAATGACACTATTATATGCATACTATTGTATTATTTAATACACTTTTAATTTTGGAGTTAATGTGCTGTAACATTTTATTTTATTATTTCCAGGTAAATATTAAGTACTTTAAATTATTTGATCTTTTATATTTATATTAAAATGTATTTATTTAAATAAATTAACCTATTACATTTCTCCTTAGTTTTTCTTCGGGAGATTTCCACCTAGGCAGTGAAGATCTTCACTTACTGGTGAAAATTTACTTGTAGTAACTTTACACTCTGAAATTCATTCATTGAAGGCTCCTTCCCCACATTTGTGTGAATGGAAATACTTGTAAGTGTACACCTAGGTATTAATCTCCACTCAGAAATAGTGGAAGAGCAAAAAAGTGGACAGTTACACCTAACTGTAGGAGCAGATCTGCAGATGAGTTGATATACACAATTAAATGTATCTTTCAATCCGTAGTATTGCCGTAGTGCAACTGAAAGGGAGGAATAGGAGCTTTCTTACGAGTCATAAACTAAATATATTGATCATAGAAATATATCTATATTGCTAAGATATTGTTTGAACAATGTGTGAGCAAAATCAAAGGCTCTGGATGAGTCATTATGTTTCACTTGCATGGGACCAAGTGGCTCCCTTTTATTGGAAGTTGATAAAACTGGATTCTTATCGTATCTTACCCTCCCTATGAATCCTCAGGTCCACTGAATCTTTTTACCTGCTGAATAGTGTGAAGGGAAGAAAATCCAATTTCTCAATATAGTAAATTAAACTTCAACTTTATACTCCAAAGATCACTAACTCCGAATTCCAAATTTAGGGGTTTATTACAAATGCCAAAAATAATTGCACATTCAAGCACCTCATCACGAGGTTAAGAAAGTAAATGGGCACTAATACAAAGAATATCCTATGCAGGAGTCTCATCCGACTCAGAATAAGGAGAATCGTTAATTTCAAAAGCATCAGGCAACCAATAACTGCTCCAATCTCTATGTTAGACTTCATTAACCTAAAAGAAAAGCAATTGGTCTATCCCTACACTATCTCTATGGTGACATCCCTACTTAGTATTATCCCCAGGCAAGAGTGAAAAGGTGTCAGTAGTGAAGACTGTGATGAATACAGGCCCCAGCTAGGCCCGCAGGACACAAGGGTTCGCTCTCCTGTAAAGGAATCTATAAGGAAGTTGGCACGGAAACTGCAAAGTACAAAGACACAGTTTATTAACCCTTAAGGGTGGTCCTACAATCCATACAATACCCTTCAGTATTGCATAGAGTAGCACAAAGAACTTGCATACACGGTCCCCTTTTATACACAACAGAGGGGCTCATAAGTGGGAGGATACGACATGAGACGAAGAATGTTACCTTTTATGGACATTTGCAATACAAGATCGATATGTGGGCGGAGCTGACATACTCCTTAAGCCCGCGAAAACATGGTCAAGCAAGGACTAACTGATAACAGATGTGGTCAAGTCTGGGCATGCGCCAGACGGACAAAGGAACTATTTATAGACTGTTACTAGGCAGATTACAAGAGCAACTAACACAAAGATAAGACTCTTCTCGTGCTGAACACGTGGAGACATGACAATACAAAATGGAGTCCAGACTTCAGTCAACATAACAAAAGGGGCATGTGCAAAAGAAGAATTCATGTCTTTAGTAAATGCTTAATCATATCGAAGTTGCAATTTTACAACAGACGACCCTTTCAGCATTTACTGAAGACATCCGGCTTGTTAGAATAATCATCATATATATCAATTATCATCATCTCTTCTACTTCCTTAGCTAAATGTTTCTGATAAGTGACATTGGCAATAGCTTTCTTATCGGGGATACAGAATGATACACATAAGGAACAGAGCAAGGGACCACATTGAACACAGATGCAACAAGAAAACAGAACTGCTATAATTATACAGAGACCAGTTAAAACCTTCCAACCCCAAGCAGTAATCAATGCCCAGAACCATCCAGAAAAGGACCAAGTGCCGTTTTCTGTATGGATTTCAGCTGCAATTTTATGCAACCTGTTAATTGCATTATAGACTGAAGGTGTGTGGTCAGGAATAAACACACAGCAACTGCTTCCGATAATTTTACAAGCTCCACCTCGATCAGCTAACATAACATCTAACACCATATGATTCTGCAATGCAACAATTCTGGTAATCTGTAATTCTTCCGTAAGATTCCCAAGAGCAGCAGCGGTTTGGTTTGTCACAGCCTCTACCACTCGTGTTAATCTTCGAACTTTCCTACTATTTAGGGCAGCTCCAACAAAGAAAAACAATCCTAAATTGAAGTCGATATACTGCTGCAAACTGGTGTCAGTCTGGTCCACGTCATCAATTGATAGAGTACGTTTATACCTATTTACAGTCACATTATTTAACAACTTTAAATCCTTATGATAGGATGCAGGTGCCAGAAATACAGGAGGTAACAAAAATGATACATAGCATACTCCGGACCAACCGGCTGGCAAACGGTAATAACCTTTAGTTCCGCATACAAAGTACGTATTATGGGATGCTAAGAAAGTACTGTTATTCAATCCATCGATGTTTAATATGGTAATACAATCGCTAACACCGACAGGAATATAACCCACACTTTGGACACACAGGTCCGCTTGAGCTTGTGCCACTTGAATCACAAATTTGTCTTTTCCCACAGTGTCTCTGGTGTTCGTGAAAACATATGGAATCGATTCATTGTCTGGTCGATACTCTTCCCATTCCCAAATTGTCCCATTCGCTTGCGGATATCCATCTTTATCCTGATGACATTCTTTATTGAGTCTGAAGAGTAATCGTCCCACTGTGGGTTTCCGAGTGGCAAAAAGCAAAGTGTACCATGCTCTACAAGAGCCATTATGAGAGAAAGGAAGAGGTATGAATGGCGTTCCTCCTTTCTTCTGATGAGCTGGCATCATACCACATATCCAACAGTTCGTAGCATTGGTGGCAACATGGGTATGATGCAACATCTGGATGAAAGTGTTATTCAAATAGGACTGACGATGCTTCAATTCTTGATACGGAAGGGTATAGAAATAGTGCTCCGCAGGCACTGGAGTGGTCAACACAAGCAACTCTCGGGCAGGAGTCACATCCTCCACAAACCATGTGGTTATCCCAACAATAGCTACTGTGAGCATAAAACCTGTTGCACAAAGGATCTTCTTTTTCTCCATGTCAAAATAGAGAATCAATATCTTCCTGAAACTAAAGGTTTGTCAGAACTCTTCCCCTTGGGCAGCGGTCGATTTCTTCACCAACGGGCCAAGACGGGTGTCGCTACACTAATGCAGGGCTGATCCCCCCCCCTTGCCTCACTGGCTCTCCGTTTCACTAACCCAAGGGCCGTTCTGACAACATGTCCCGATACTGAAGGATTCACTTTCTTGGCCTCAGATGATATCGCCTTCCTCCAGGAGTCGCGTGGTCCGGAAAGAGCTCCTCAGCGTCGTTCGATTCCACAGCACGGCCTTTCTCTGTGGTCAGAATCTCTCGTTGATCGGTCAATACAGCGGGCTCCACCAATCCGGGCGGTACTTTGCGGCAGTGCAGGGAATGGATCCAATTCTTTCTGTTGGAAACTCGCACAGCCGTCCTCGTTGCCAGTAAGACTTGCTCAGGGCCAACCCATCTCGGCTCCAGGCTGTTCGTCCTGTCAAAGATTTTCAGCATGACATAGTCTCCAGGCCGGAGACTATGTCCTTCGCCGGTGGACCGATCAGGGAGCGCCTCCCGGACCTGTTGATGAATGGAAACCAAGTTATCCGTTAACTGTGCCAGATAATCATTCATCATTACACAAGGTACATCATACACAGTCTTAGGTTTTGGTGGACCCCAAATATTCATTGGACGTCCAAAGACAATCTCATACGGTGTAAGACCGATTCGAGAGTGCGGTACCGACCTAATTGACAACAATGCCAGCGGTAAAGCATCTGGCCAAGTCAAAGACGTTGAAGCTTGAATTTTAGCGATCTTGAGCTTCAGTGTACCATTATACTTCTCGACTAGTCCTGCAGATTGAGGGTGGAATACTGCGTGGAACTTCTGGGTGATGCCTAGACCCTTCAGAACATACTTTATAACATCCGCTATAAAGTGGGGCCCGTTATCACTCCACAGAAGTCTACAAACGCCATATCGAGGGAAGAACTCCTTCAACAGCATCTTAGCGGTAGTCATTGCAGTATTGTCCTTCGTGGGGTATGCCTCAACCCATTTGCTAAAGGCACACACCACTACTAGAACATACTTCAAATTGTTACAACGCTCGAGCTGGATGTAATCCATCCGCAAAACCTCAAAGGGTGCAGTAGGTGTTACGAACCCTCCTGCTGGGGTCCGAGTCCCCTTTCCTGGGTTGTACCTCAGGCAGATCATACAGGTCTGCACCACCCTCTTTGCCGTGCTAGTAATCTCTGGATGCTCCCAAACTTGGGTAAGCAATTTTACAATTGCGGAAGCTCCAACATGTGCTAGCCCATGTGCCATCTGAACCATAGGTTGTACAAAAGCTGTGGGTAATTTCCATCGATCCATCTGCTTATTTCTCCAGCAACCCTCATCATCCAATTCTCCCTCACTGGACCATTGCTCCCGTTCTTTATCAGAAGCGGTCCTCTGTATTTCTCGCACTTCTTCCTTTGCATCGTGCCATCTTTCTACCTGCGACTTCACTACATACATGGCAGTAGCACCGGGCTGCATCGCAGTCTCCCGTGCCACCCGGTCTGCTAACGCATTCCCTTCTCCAACTTTATCAACTACTTTCTTATGGGCACTACATTTAACGATGGCAATTTTCTTCGGATATGTCAATGCAGTTAAAAGATTATGAACTAACTCCCCATGCATTATTTGTACTCCATGCGACGTTAAGAACCCTCTTTCCTTCCAGAGCAGGCCGAAATCGTGCGCTACTCCGAAGGCATAGCGGCTATCTGTATAAACATTCACACACAATCCGGTACTGAGCTCACATGCTCGTGTTAATGCTATCAGTTCCGCTGCTTGAGCTGATTTCTGCGGTATGCGTGCTGTCTCCACTATTGTTTGCAATGTGGTAATCGCATACGCTGCTGAAGTCGTACCATCTGGTAGCTTCAGGCATGACCCATCCACCCACAGTTCTCCATCTACATCTGAAAAGGGCGTATCCTGGAGATCAATACGACCCTTTGTTTGTTCCTCGGTCACAAGGATACAATCATGTGCTTCTCGTGCCTCAGACCGAGTCTCGGGGTATGGCAACAATGTGGCAGGATTTAACGTCACGCACCTCTTCAACGTAATATGAGGAGCCAAAAGCGTCAGCTCATATCCTGTTAAACGGGCACTAGTCAAATGCTGCGTCTTTGTCTGATTAAGCAGGGCATCAACAGCATGGGGGACTAATACCAACAGTTTATGAGATAACACAATTCCCTCGCTCTGGCGTATTGACACAGCTGTCGCCGCGACCGAGCGAAAACAACCAGGCAATGCTCGGGCAACAGGATCAAGTACAGCCGAAAAATATGCACAAGGGCGCTGCTTGTCGCCGTGCATCTGCACTAAAACCGATAATGCACATCCATCTTTCTCATGCACATACAGCGAAAAAGGCTTGGTATAATCAGGAGTCCCTAACACTGGTGCTGAACAGAGGGCCTGTCGCAGTTTCTGAAAGGCAGTGTCACACTCATTCGTCCAAGGAAGCGGGATAGGTGTATCTTTTGTCAAAAGGGCTAACAATGGCTTGGCTATGTATGAAAACCCTAATATCCACTGCCTACAAAAAGAAACAAGACCCAAAAATGCGCGCACGTCCTTCTGCGTGGACGGCGTCGGTGTATCCAGAATCACTTGAACACGATCTGGTGTGAGTGCACGTCCCTCCTTAGACAAAAGGTGACCTAGATAAGTCACCTTTGGTCTACAGAATTGCAACTTTTTCCGAGAGACTTTGTGATTGTGGGATGCCAAAAAGGAAAGCAAAGACAACGTACTCGTTTCACACAACTCCGGAGTGTCAGCCGCCAGCAAGATGTCATCGACATATTGAATGAGGGCGACACCCTCGGGCAGAACAAAGGAGTCCAATTGTCTTTTCAAGGCTTGACTGTAGATGCTAGGGCTCTCCGTATAGCCCTGAGGGATTCTACAAAATCGGTAAGACCTATTATTTAGAGTGAAACCAAAAAGGTATCGACTATCAGGATGAATGGGAATCGAAAAGAAGGCATTTTTCAAATCAATAACTGAAAACATGGTCGCCGTAGGCGGGACCAAAGTAAGCAACGTCGTGATATCCGAAACCACTGGGTACTGAGGTATCACGATCTTGTTTACTTCTCTCAAATCAATGATAAACCGATAGACTTTGGCATCCGTATCCTTTTTCAGAATGGGTAGAATCGGGCTATTACAAACATTATAGGGAACTTCTTCCACCACTCCCACCTTAATCAAATCCTGCACAATCTGTATAAGAGCCTCTTCCCCTCCTGCAAAATACGATACTGGGGAAGGCGTGGTAACACCGCCCCCTCCTGGACACTAATGTGAACGGGCGGAATCACCATCTGTCCCACATCAGTATCCGAGGTGGCCCACAGAGCACGAGGGAGGGCA
The DNA here is from genome assembly GCF_964204655.1 of Triturus cristatus. Taxonomy (NCBI): domain Eukaryota; kingdom Metazoa; phylum Chordata; class Amphibia; order Caudata; family Salamandridae; genus Triturus; species Triturus cristatus. The sequence goes on along the minus strand of NC_140590.1, from coordinate 1,530,418,327 downwards.
GCTAACACAGCATCTTCTGTAACCACACACATCCGTTCAGACAGGGGGTAATTGTCATTCAATATCACCCGCACTCCAGCAGGGGAACACCGGATCGTAGCTCTGAAGTGCTTCAGCATATCAAGGCCCATAATATTATCCGGCGTGTTCGGGGCTAACAAAAACGGACAGGGTGCAGAAAAGGAATTAACCTGAAATGTGAGGGGCTGCGAAAGAGGGCTTCGGGAGAGTGTTCCATCAAACCCTACCGATGTAACCATTAAGCCAGATGGGGGAGCCCTCGGAACCAATTGTTTAGACAGCGCACTACGAGTCGCTCCTGTGTCCACTAGAAACTGATCAGTGGAGCCCAAAACCTCAGCTGATACGTAAGGACCCTTCTGATCAACTGGCACCTCAACTGATTCTAACCCCCATCCAACGCATTCCTATGCATGCTGAGAATCATGGTACCCAGAACGGTCAATCCCCGACACTTGATACTGATTTTGTCGATCAAAAACATTAGACCTATCTCGTTGCTGCCCGGCAAGGTCAAAACGAGCGTGATCATTAGAATTCCCTCTAAAATTCGAGAAACCCCCTCTACCTCTCGGGCCACCCTGATTGTGTCCCTGACTGTGTCCCTGCCGCGAAGCATGCAACGCTGGGCAATCTCTGGCCCAGTGCCCCGATTGCTTACAATACGCACATTGATTCCTATTCAGATCAGATCGGCCCGAGGGAGGACCATAAAATCCTCCCCTACCTCTATTTACACCCCGTCGGGGCGGACCATATACTTGTGCTAACATCACCTTCGTTTTTAAATCCTTCGATTTCTTTTCCTCCTGCCCCTTCGCTTCTAGCTCCTGGCGCTCATAGTACTGAGGTATAGTCAGGAGGGCTGTCGGGGTCGTAGTGGACCAAGAACTTTCACTCGCTTTGAGGCGAGCTGCAATTGCCGGTAATAAATTCGCCACATATTTGTCAGCAAAAAGGTGCCGACCCGTATCATCCGTAAGAGACTGACCACTAAAATCATGGAACGTCTCCTCAAAGCGCGTAAAGAAATCTGCAACTGATTCATCGGCTTTCTGCTTGCACGAGGCTAGCATATTCCAGTCAATCTTTTTAGGAGGAATGATGGTCTTCAACTTAGTCAAAATAGCAGCGGGGAGATCTAAGATAATCTGAGGTGGTTTCTGCGCGGGCTTTCTCTCCCTATCCTCATCCTCAAGTTCAGACCATCGAGCCTTAAAAGTGGCAACATCATCCACCTTCCGCACGGATCGCCACATATCTGGTGGTAGAATAAGCCCAAAGAACAAATCTATATCCGCTAAGGTCATAATACAAGAATTCAAGGCCCCCTCGACTTCTTCGTAAAAGGCCGCTGGATTCTTGCGGGGATCAGGCAACGCATTCTTTAATGCCATGACGTCAGCCCTGTGCCAGGGAGTATAAACCCAATTGTACACAAAATATCCCTTAGCATCGGTGGAGGTAATATCCGAGCTAGTCCCCGCTCCTTTAGGAGGAACATACAAAGGCGCCGCCTCGCGCATTGGTTTAGCATGCACTGGATCGCTCTTATCTGATTGAGAGGTGGATGAATGGCCGCCTCCGGTACGCGAATCCGACCGCTTTTCCTCCTCAAGGTGGTGGCGCGCTTTCTCTTTAAGATCTGCTGCCGCATCCCGCAACGCAAACAGTCGCCGAACCGCCTCAGGCGCCTTAGAGGGAGAGAAAACACCATTACGCAATGCTTTAGAATCTAATACCACATCGTCAGGTTCAAAGACACTGGAATATTTCCGAAAGGCAGCAATCACTTCATCAGAAAAGTGTCCCAAGAAATACAACCTTTCTCTATCCTGCCACGACTCCCAAGAAACCAACAGTTCATCAAGGGATAACTTGCCCTTACATGCACGATAGGAAAACTGTCGAAGCTCACCCATTCGCTCGGCCGATAACATGGACCGCGTGTCTACCTTACTCGAACCCGATCCAGAATCTTGTGGCCTCGGGGCAGACGCGCCAACATAAGGAGGCGGAGAACGATCTAATAAATAAAAATCATCGTCATGATTATTAAGGACAGGATAGAGTGGCTGACGAACAGCATATTGACCCGAGACTTGTAACCTATGTTCTTTCTCTTGTTTCTCCGTCTGTTCTCTTTCCTCCCGACGCTTTGCTTCCTGCGCTCTCACATGATCATTCTTTCGTTGCTCTTTATCAAACAGCGCTTTCTCGCGTTTCTCTCGCTCACGCACTTCCTTCACCCATAGTCGCACACATTCAAACATGTCTTGACGCGCACGCCGTTTACACATACACTGTTCCACATACTCAATCTTACGTATATCAAACGACCCATACAACGGCCACCGTAACTCAGGATCCTTTTTGGTATATTTCCTCCATACTGTGCTGTACATTATGGAGGAAAGACCATGCTTCACATACATATCCCTATTAGGAGTCCCCTCTGGGGGAGCCGGAGCAGATTCCTCGAGGTTTAACCGGTTTCCAAAGCAGCAGCACCACTTACGGAGTGCGCTAAAAGCAGGCATGCTCAAAAATAATGCAGAATATGCAGTATTATAAAAAAAATGGCACTTAAACGTTGTGCTGTTCAAAGTTACACAGTTCCGGAGAAATATCTCCACATTACCTGCCTATATGTGTTGCAACGCATATATTCTCACAATAATCAATACAAGATATGACCGGTCATCCCAAATCAAACTCAAATAGCCAACCCAGGCTTCAAAAACTCGGAGCAAGTACCGTACAACGGTTCTTACCAATCAAGAGTCCAGATTCCAACTGCCAAGCTCCGAAATTCGCCCAAACGGCTGTCACGGCAGAACCGACAGAAGAGGTCTCAGTCGAGGACCAGCGCCACCCAGATGGTCAGCTCGGAAGGGAAGGAAGAAAAACCTCGGGATGCCAGGACTAAAGTGCCTCTGGCAGTGATCACATCCCCGGCCAAATTCCTCACCTTCGTCGCGACCAATCCTTCGAGCATCCGAGTCGCCGATGAGCCCCACGTGACGGGCGCCAATTGATGAATACAGGCCCCAGCTAGGCCCGCAGGACACAAGGGTTCGCTCTCCTGTAAAGGAATCTATAAGGAAGTTGGCACGGAAACTGCAAAGTACAAAGACACAGTTTATTAACCCTTAAGGGTGGTCCTACAATCCATACAATACCCTTCAGTATTGCATAGAGTAGCACAAGGAACTTGCATACACGGTCCCCTTTTATACACAACAGAGGGGCTCATAAGTGGGAGGATACGACATGAGACGAAGAATGTTACCTTTTATGGACATTTGCAATACAAGATCGATATGTGGGCGGAGCTGACATACTCCTTAAGCCCGCGAAAACATGGTCAAGCAAGGACTAACTGATAACAGATGTGGTCAAGTCTGGGCATGCGCCAGACGGACAAAGGAACTATTTATAGACTGTTACTAGGCAGATTACAAGAGCAACTAACACAAAGATAAGACTCTTCTCGTGCTGAACATGTGGAGACATGACAATACAAAATGGAGTCCAGACTTCAGTCAACATAACAAAAGGGGCATGTGCAAAAGAAGAATTCATGTCTTTAGTAAATGCTTAATCATATCGAAGTTGCAATTTTACAACAACTGTCCCTAGAAGTACACTCACTTTGCTTAAGTCAGTAGTCAAGCTATAGAGCTCGTTCTGAGATGCTCCTTCTAGTTTCCCATCTAATCCTCAACTGCTTCACCCTCGGGGCACTGTCCCTAATACAAAATCCCAAAACAGTAGAACACGCCCTCGTCACACCTCTTCGGCCAGGTCTTCCTTCTGGTACTTTTCCATCGAAACTCTTACTTCATCCAAAGGCTGTTGGATTGACCTTGGGTCCCAGGCACCTTCTCCGCTGAAAGTATCGTATCTGCATTCCAGTGTACTCCCATGTCTGCTTCTCCTACCATCCTAACTCCTAAAACAAAGGGTTAGTCTTCCTAACAAGCTATGTGTCCTTGCACCTGCAACAGAAGCATATAATCAAAAAACTTTCCACTTGCAGAATTTGCTAACTGCTTCTGAATGAGAGCCTTCCCAAGGGAACACTTTTCGGTCACCAATATTCAGCTAACATAAGAAACGAATAGGCCTTTCTCTTAAACGTATATGCGATCAGGCCTTTACAGTTAAACATACATTTCTAAAGTCACATTATAAGCATTGATTTCATTACACTTCATACATAAATAGGCAAAACTACACATGCAGACTTTAATATGGTGCACGTTTGAACCTAATGCATCACACTATACGTCAACTAATTCAATATGCATCATCTAAAATACCTTTTCGATTAAACACTCATATATGGCATGATTACATTTCTATGCGCACTAATATGTGCTGCCTTAGTACTACATTCCTAATGACCACACGTTAATACATTTCCTCTAAATATATGGGTGATGTCTACCTGTGATAATGATGCACCCCTACAATTTTTTGAACAACATGGCGCTCTATCAAAGTCTACTTAATGTTAAATGTATGTGGTGAAATGCTGAGTAGTTAGAATTGCCTAAGTGCCACCTCTTGGACACTTTAGTGTGATATTCAGAATATTAAGTGGTACTTTCAGGTAGTGAAGGGTAGCATTCTTTCCAGGCATAGCTTTGATACTTTATAAACCAGTGATCAGGCATGGTTCACTAGTGAACGGCAAAAAAAGCACTAAGTACTATGTACAATATAACACGTTTCTTTACTCTTTAAAAGGAACGCTAATAGCATCAGAACAAATATAGATGTAGAAGTTCCTTTCACCATACTTGATTCATTTTAAATTGGAGAGTAACATTGCTTGCATAACTGTAACCTACTGCTTGATTTCTGTTGTTCCACAGCAGGTGGAAATCCCGTTTGCCACTAGGTCAGTTGGCCAATGCACGGTGACTCGCTTGACAGCAATCTTTTCTGCAATCCTCTGGGGAGAGGAGTTGGCCTAACGGCTAGGGCGGTTAACCTCGAATCTAGGGAACCGGGTTTGAGTCTCGGCAATGACGCTGAACATCCTGTGAATCTGGGCAAATCACTTAATTTCCCCGTGCCTAACAAAAATGAATGTGTCCTCATGTAACGTAACTGGTGCTAGGTAAAGCGCTTCGATACCGGATCAAGTTTGTGCTATATAAAACTCTGTAAAAAAAAAAAGACAGATGGCTAGTACGTTTAGGCCAGATTGGTATATTTGTGCCTACAGTTAGACATTATGTGAGGTGCTATGTTATACAGTCTCCTTATGTATCGCACAAACTGCCTCCTCACCCAGCTGTTGTGTAAACTAAGATTTTGCATCCGCTCTACCTACAAGGTTTGATTTCACAATCATGGGTGACACAAGTGAGCTTAGTTCAATGCACCAACACCTGAATGTGAAAGACTGTTTTTTGTAGCCCTGCAGAAACCCACACAATCCATAATTGAAGTGGCGTCAATGCTTTTTGGTTACTAACAGTCCCTAAACGGGGATTTATGGACATTGTGGTAATTGGAAACAACCTATGTTGTGCTTCTCAATGCCATACACACACACACTGCACTAAGAAGAAAGGCAATTTAACTAAAAAGCGTTTCTTTTAACAGAATCACCCAGTTGCTTAACACATTTAAAACAACCAAACAGAATTTAATTAAGACAGCACAAATACATGTTGCAAACCACAAGAATAAAATGTAAATTTTTACCATGGTTGAAATGTCATCCAAAATTCTAGCACCCTAAAACCTACTTCTATGGGCTATGCTGGGAGAGCATGAATTAATATAACTTGCTTCTAGATTTTCTATGAGAGAATCTGTGCACTGCATACCTGTTTACATCCAAGCAGTTTAATTATCAGTAGTCCGGGAGGCTGTGTTCCCTAAGAAAGGCAAACAGGTGTCGGATCAGCTCCTCTTCACTCTGACTTGGGCTTGATGTCAGTTGCCTGGAGAAAGTGCGATACTCTGATTCTCTGGCAGTAAAAAGCTTCTCTGACAGTATCTTGTGCGATACTCTGGGGTGAAGAATTTCTCCTAACAAGTGGTCAAGTAACAGCCCCTTTATACTAGGGGTGGGCGGAATTCGCGTAATCGCGTTACGCAAATCTCCGCGAAACGGTAAAAAATCTCCGCGAACACGCAGAAATTCCGCGAACACGCGGAATTGCTTGTTCGCGATACTTTTTTCCTGTTCGCGATCGCTGTTTGCGTGCTCGGGGTGAAATATCTCGCGAACACGCATATTGAGAACGCGAATAAGCAAAAAATTTCGCGAAGTCGCGGAACGCGGATTTTTGGGCAATTTCGCGTTCTCCGCGGAACGCGAAATTACGCAAATTCCGCGAACGGAACGGAATTTACCGCCCAGGCCTACTTTATACCCTATCTGATCAGGGATGGAATTTCCAAGATCACCTTAGGAATATCTAGCAGAACCAATGAACGTTAAGATGCTAGTCTAAGACACATTCTTCTAAACAAATAAGGTAAAAATCGGACAATTCAGACTACACTGTTTTTGCTATTGTTCTTGGTTGACCTTGAAATAGAGATAACAAGAAACTTTTTCCAGACTGTGTCGCCTCAGGTGTCTTATTGAGATCTATGTTTGAGTAATTGGACACTTTCACAAGTTCTTGGAAAGATAAGGACAGGTGACATCTGTGTCAAAGACTGACATGTTGATGATTCTGCAAAAATACATAAACTGGAGTCTCTATCTACTGAGGATGAAGTCAGGCCTTATGGTCTTTACATCCACAGCTTCATCTCCAGGTCCTCTCCAGAACTGATTCCAAGTGTCACTTCCCAGCCTTGTTTGAAATAGATTCTCTACAGTCTTATTAAATCACAAAATGGCCGACATCCTCTCCACACTCACAATTAAGTTAATTGGTATATTGCATGTAAAGTTTATGTAGTTTAATAAACATATGCATTATAACAATTGCCCCATGGTAAATTGTGAGTAATTTCACACATTTATTGAATGCCAATGATAATAAAAAAGTGGCCACCCAAAAGTGTTTTTGCAGTCAGTCAATAGATCTGGCCATTTCTATCAAATTATACACAGACCTAAAACTCTGCAGATCATTAATTCTGGAACACTTTTGCTACGTCTAACAGAGATTCACGGCTGTAGGCTGCAAACATACTCACCCCAATTTCTTGTCAGAGCGCTTTACATGGGCACCAGTTTCATTACAGATGGAGATGGCGGGGAGATTAAGTGATTGGCCTAGAATCACAGGATGTTGAGCGTCCCTGCCAAGACTCGAACCCGGCTCCCCCGCTTCGAGGTCGACCGCTCTAGCCGTAAGGCTACATTCTCTCCCCAATCAACACAATAGGGGTTATATGACCAGAACCAGGCTATTCTCAGTATCTAACCCTCATTTAAGCGTGCATTGAGTTGAGCCTGGCTACCTCCCGTGGATCAGGAAGCTGGTCTACTGTACCTTTGGATGTCATTCCTCGCAAGCCATCCAGGATCCGCACGGTGGAGGTAATGCGGCACAAAAACACAGCCTGAATTTCAGGCACAGCAAGCATTTCCTTAATGAAGTGATGTTCTTGCTGCTGAAGCTTTGGATTATGCTCCGCTCCAGATCTCTGTGTACTTTCTCCCACAAATTGCATTCAGTGCCTATAAAGCATCTCCTTAATTGTCCCTTGAATCTAATGTCACACCACCCAGACAATTCCGGCAGACGGAGGCCTTCTGTTGCAAAGTGTACTTTGCCTAACAGCTTCAAAATGAAGATGCTTTTAGTAATAAAGACAGCTTTTTGCATAATGAAAAACCGTGCTTTATGTTTTTAAAAACTATGCATTAGAATATAGGTTTATTATCTCATGTGAACAGAACTTCTTTTAATAATAATCATAAAATAAAAGTCCTGAGCCTTGGCAGAAATGTGTCTCCAATCAGAGTTTGTAGCACCTTGTGTTCCCATTGTGAAACCTTGCCAACTCCTACATAATGAAACCCTTAAATTTTGCCAACTTTCTGAACTTGATGAACTTGGCAAAGGCTGGTACAAAGAATCCTTTCAGAGTAAGCATTTATAGTAGGAAGACCCATCAAAACCTACTCTGAGTCAGAGAAACAATCGTGCAGTAAACACTGTGGGGCATATTACCAAGCCCCTATCGCCATCACAACGTCACTTTTTGTGACGTTGTGGTGGCGATAGGGTCAGTACCCTATTACCAAGGCAGTGATAAACCACATAACGTGGCTAAAAGCCACGTTAAGTGGCTTAACACTGCCTTGGTAATTGTGCCCCTTTAACGCTAAACTTAGCGTGAAAGGGGCGTGCAGTGGGTGTTGTGGTGGGCGTTCCACTGCAACACCCATTCACTTTGACGCTGCCACCTATTATCAAGGGAGGCGATAATAGGTGGCAGCGCTGAATTTAAGACTAGGAAAATCCTGATCTTAAGGTGGTGAAACAAGGAGAAATGCTTCATTTCTCCTTGTTTTTGCAAGGTTTGTGTATGTACAGGAAGGTGTCCCTTCCTATATATAAACAAACCTTTTTTAAAAGCTATTTTGTAACTTACATGTGTCCTGCATGAAGCAGCATACATATGATGCAGCCTGGCATTTCCGAAGTGGCGATGAGAGGCGTTAAGCCAAGGAGGCTAACGCCTCTCACTGCCACTTCCTAGATAATATGCCCCTGTATTTTGAAGGACAACCGTCTGGAAATTGTTTAGGTGACAAACTTTGCCTCGGGTGGAAAATCATGCAAAGTGCACAAACATTGAACTTCATGAAGCAAAGTTGTGAATATCTCACTTTTGCCATCAGAATTTTAATTTCAAACATCTTATTCCACAGAACATATTCTTTTCAATTTAGTTTTTTGATTGCTGTATTTGGCTTTTCTAACTTCTTTTCTCCTTGTTAGAGATGGGTGAAATTTTAAAGGTGCCCATATTGTCAGGGAAATTCAGATAATTTCGCATCACACATAGAAGTGCGTAGTTCCATATATTCGCCAAAAGCTAGCGTAGTTCAACATAATATTCCCAAATATGCCACATGTCCAATGTTGGGAGGTTTTGGTGAAAAACAAAATTGCGGGAAAGTATTTTCTCCATTGGTTTATAAAGGAGCAGAGACAATTCAGGTAGGAAGCAGCTAAAATAAAACCAGATTTGGTTTAAAAATCAGGAGTCTCTTGCATGAATCAGGTCTTTTGACATGTATGATATCCTGCCCAACATGCATCAGGCTGCATTGATTGGTGCTTCATTGCTGTCACCTGAGTGGCGGATGGAAAAACAATGATTCTCATTCTATGATGTCATCTCCTTTTCCCACTCCAGGAAGCCCTGCTGTGGGATTTTTAGCATAGAGAGAAACAAGGGTACCCCAATACGTGAACCTGGGGTGGTGAAGTGTTTTAGAAAAACAATGGTTCTGGTGTGACCAAAAAGGTCCATAGAAAAAGTGACCCTGTGGGGGGCACTATGTTTGAGAATAGGAAGTGAATTCCTCTAGGGAGCAATGAACAATGTACACAGGGACATGTAGGTCAGTTTATGACAGATATTGATTTCCAAAACAATAATATTCCGGTGCTCACACAATAGGTGAAAATAAGCGTGACGTGAAAAGGTGATTGTGATATTAAAATAAAGACATCGCATTGACAATAATAATAGAGACTCCTCAAAAAAGATTTACAGACAGAGGAGTTCATGTTGTAGGGGGTCGACGGTGTTTCGGTCTCAATTATTTGAGATCATCTTCAGGACACATAATAGGTGAGCAAGGTGAATTAGGAATTGGGCGGTAAAGACAACATCAATTAGGTCAAGACCCTGCAAGCCGCTACTGTGTTGTTCACTGAAGCTTGTGATAGAAAATATGTATCAGGAATGAATTGCCCGATACTGGAGGACTAGCTGGGTTGTTCAGAGGCGTCGCTCTGGGCTGATTGTTAATTTAAGGCTGAATCCAGGGCACTGAATGAAAACCTGGGACCGGAGAGTAGAGCATGTCCTGCTACTGAGGGAGCATGCGCTGAGTGCAACATGAACTCCTCTCACTCAGTATTTTTTTTTGAGGAATCTCTATTATTGTTGTCAATGCGATGTCTTTATTTTAATATCACCATCACCTTTCCACGTCACGCTTATTTTCACTTATTGTGTGAGCACCTGAATACTATTGTTTTGGAAATAAATAACTGTCATACACTGACCTACATGTTCCTATGTACATTGTTCATCGCTTCCTAGAGGAATTCACTTCCTATTCTCCAACATAGTGCCCCCACAGGGTCACTTTTTGTATGGACCTTTTGGCCACACCAGAACCATTGTTTTTCTAAAACACATGGGATTTTTAGCAGCGGGGAAGGAAATTTATCATGCCTGGTGCTGCCGTCAAAAAGAGTGAATGACGATGGTGGAAGCAGGAAAGATTTTGGTGAAACTCAGGGTGCTTTAGCCACAATTTACTTCCTAAACTTCAGCTAATTTACGGGTTGCGAGTCCTGTTTAGTTTAATAAAAAAAAAAACACTCACCCCAAACCTACGCACATCCCTTCTGTGCTCTAAGTTCTCTTCAACTTGTTACCTGAGTTAGTCACCTCAAACAGGTTCTTCTTCTTACCTGTTTGTGCAGTCCGCTGATGTCTTCACTGATATCCCCATGCCCAGCACATCGCATCAAACCTCCACACCTCTTGCTGTGTATTTGACCACAGCCTCTGCATGCTCCCCATTCCCTATTTTAATGCAACTATCTGAAGCTACAACCATCCTTTCTGTTGCCTTAATATCCAGTGCATAGGGATAACTACATATTTCTTCATAATTGTGCATGGTCATATCAACTTAATGAGTTTGACTGGTGGTGCCATGCAGGACCAAAGTCATATTCTTTCCAAGTGGCCCAGTGCTCTGTTGGTGACCATATTGGTATACGTAAAATAATCAGAGAACTCTTTGACATCTCTGACATCATGATGAATACTTCTTCCCCAAAATAAACCATGCTGTGGCACATGGGGTGGCACAAGGGCATGCTGTCGCTTTGCAGGCAGCTAGCTGCTCCTAGAAAACAACCCTATGCACAGAGGAAATACCTTCCTCGCCTGAAGTACCATTGGGCTCTATTTTTAAGAAGCGGAGAGTGCACAGCTTATGGTTCCCTTTCCCTGTGATCCATACTCTCCCACCTTTCCAGCATGAGCCTTCTGGATAGGTGCCATTTGAGCTACAGTTGAGCTCTACTTGGCCTTCATGGAATCTGGGTCCGAGGAGCTATCTGAGGAGGCTCCCTTTGGTGTATAAACTTACCAATTTAGGCACTGCTCTGTGATCAGTCAAAGTAGAGGCAGGCCTCATACTTTCACATTTGTCTAGCCTTGACGATAACCTGACATGGTGGGTCCTTTGTGTGGTGGGACTGGTGCCCATTGTTAGAGCCACATTTCATTACCAGGGGCTGGCTATTAATCCTGACTGCCTGTCTTGAAGTTAGGGGGTTTATGGTATGCTAGGACTGGTGACATCTGGATACTTGAGCATCCATGTACTGGGTGAAACCATGCTGCTGCCCTGTCTTCCTTAGGTGTTGGCCTTCTCATGTTTTGTTGCTGTGAGCTCACATGGTTTGCCTTTGCACTTAGTTCAGGCTTGGAGACGAGGAGCCAAATTTTATGATGGCATGGCATTGGTTCTGAATTGCACTAGATGCACCCTGTTCAGCTATGCCTGCTTCTGATCTGAGCTGTGCATCATATTATAAAAATGTGCTTTAGTGCAGAAACATGTGCATGCACTGGTGAGAGTGCAGCACTGAAAGACAAACAGGCAGTTTCTAATTACCTATCTTTCAATGCAGCAGCCCTGTCTGGGTTGAATGATGAGGGAGGGATTCTTCCACACAAGGATACAGTGCGTGACTGCACTCACCTATGTTAATATGTCTGTGTACCTTATAACACTTTGTTTGCCCATATGGACACATCAGGAATACTATTTGAGTGCCAATGCAGTCTTTTTCCTCAGGTGCATGTGCCTACAGCCCCATCCAAAAAGAGGGACTGCTCAGTTGAGATAGTTTGTAAAACAATGTTAACATGGGTGATCTGTATTACAGAAGGGGCTGCACAAGTGACTGTAGTTAATTCAGGCCCGTTGTCCAGAGATTTTCATTTTTGATTTGTGTTATTGGATCATTAGAGAAGTAATTTAGCTTGGGTAGATGTTGCAGACCCGGGCCAAATTTTTCTGGACCACATTTTTAAAAATGGCGGATGTGTTGGAGTGATGATGTAATATTTCAGAAACCATGAGACCTAAATACTTCATTTTGGTGTCAAATCATAGGCTTTGGGGGTCAAGTAGTCTTATAGAGACAGACAATAACTCCTCAGAGCAACCCTTCTGCCATTTTCCAAACTGACAGCTATAATAGAGGGAGAAGAGACATATATAGAAATGAACCAAACAATACAGCTTTTTAATCCTTTAAAGTGTACACCAAACAATGTTTATGATCTGAAAATGAAAAAAATTATGTGTATCACTCCTTTTTACATTTTCATATTTACTTTCTTTGTTTCAGACATCACTCTTCATACATTTGCAGAATGTTGAACATTTGAGAGGAGCATATCGACAGCGACATCTTTTTGTAGCTCAGGTTTTGCAAGTACATGTACGTGTAAGTTCTGTGGGTAGAGGCTTTATTCATTTTGTAGGTATTAGCACCCCATAATTATCTTCCCAACAAAATTCACACAGATATTTCCCTACATATACATGATCCAAAACATTTAAACATCTTCTGATGAAGTAGAACACTCTTTTAACGCATGGAATCTGACGTGGGTGGAAGGTCACTTAGCAGTACTGATCTCCTGAGCTCACTGTACCAAAGATTATCAAATGTGTGACAGTCAAATTTCATTTTCCACACATGCACAAGGTATTTTTCCACGTCTTTAAAATCATATTTTTATTCTTTCTCAGCAAATCCTTTTAGAAACTTCACAGGTTCAGCGGTTAGATCTACAAGCTTTGTTACAATTTTGCTCATATTGTCATTAACCCTGGGCAGGAGCTCCACTCCGCTGGTGGAGTTTGTGGATTTTTGCATACATCGCATTCTGGGGAGAATGCGAAGTTCATGCAAAAGTTCAGACTTCGCAGCGGAGCGGAGTTCAGCCCCGGACCCTCCTGCCTCTACCCCTTCAATAAATATTTTTGTAAATAAAAATGAAAATGAAGGTAAATAAAACACACCTACCTTTATCGCAGCGTCTCTGGGCTGCCCTCCTCCTCCTAGCTGTGGTCCTGCAGAATCCCCTACGTCAGGCACACGTCATGGTAGGACTGCGCATCATTATCCATATATTATTTGGTCACAAAGTTGTGTAGTCACACAGGCTCAGTCATTTCAAAGGGATTTCCTTGTTGCTGCAACATGTTTATTAATACGTTCTCCTCTTTTTCTCACAAGTTCATGCTGAGGGACAGTTTCAAGATGGTCCTGTAATTTGTCACCTATTAAAAACATTGCAAATAGAAAGGACTTTATGGTAAACTAGCTGCTATTAACATATTCACTTTTACTTGTCTGACTAACAATTTACTTGTAGCTTCTCTGTATTCTCTGGATGATCTGTTCCAGTTTCACATCTGGAGTCACAGCATTGAACCTTACCTCTCTCTCTTTCACCACAAAATGTCTTTGGTTTAATTTTCTTTAGAGGTATTGTTTTTCCACCTCTAGCTTCTTCACTATTTCCAAATATCAGGACCCATATCCCAGGTAGTTTATGCAATTGAATTTGTGAAACACAGTAATCAGCCACTCCACAGTCTTCACATGCAGCTCCCAATCACCTTCCCGATCAGAATGTACCAAGTTTTTCACTAGAGCTATCACGTGTAAAACATTTCCCCAGTACTTGTAAAAGTTCAGATTTATCTTCACATTCTTTGACAAACTCTATGAACTTGGTATTATGATTTTGAACTGAGTGATTTGAACATTGCCTGGCTATGCATTATGTAATTTGAAAGAAGTGCACCCTGTGCCTTGTTCACTTCTGAGATGAGGTATACAAAACCTAATTTGCCCTTCTTGTTCCAGAAAGCATTCCAACGCAATGTTTCTATTGCCTCAGATATGATGAGCATACCTTGTAACGAACAAACATAATGAGTTCCACTTAATACTGTCTGGACAGTTTTGCTTTCAAAGATTTCAGCCTCAAAAAGTACATTGTCTACACCACATACATCGAGATAACTTCTTGGACACTGCAATGCAACTTTTGTCATGTGGAAAACGCCTATCATTGGATGAAGATCATCAAATTCTACTGGATTAATCCTAATATTGTCAGCTACAATACGTAAAACACCTTCATCACTGAAAATTGGCAGGATATGCTGGTCTTCAAGCTGAGCATGCCCATTTTGGATTTTTTTTTGGGAGCTGTGTATACTGTTGCACGGTTTGTGACTGGAGATTCTTCAGTGGAACAGTATTCTGGGAGATCGTGGCATGAATTCCAGCCCACGGAAGAATTGGCTTTTCTTCATCCTTCAGTCCGCACCGAATAAGCAATATGATAAAATCAGTTAAATCAGCTTTGCGGACCACATCATCAGGTAAAAGAAGATCAATATTCTCAGCCACTTTGAAACTTTCTGGTAGACTGGGATGTGTTGATGGCTTGTAGTGATTTTGCACACGTTGGCAAGGCAATTGGGTCATACGTTTGCATCTTTGTTTATGCCTACAGCTGACACAGCTTGTTTTCTAGCAGCTACTTCATTGGTAGAGTCTTGAAAAAGCACAATGGCAGTATCATGTGTGCTGGATGTTCCAGAGAAAGAAGAGCTGTCTCCAAGATCAAAATTAACAAGCGCAGCAATTGTAAATCCTTTCCCGGTAAAGTGACTATGAAAGTGGTGTGCTGTCGGATTAACAAGATTTTATAGCATGAGCTGCCAACAAGTTCCTGCATTGCACTATGCCATTATAACTTATTGATACACCAATCCTGTTCATTGAAGTGATTAGCTCTCTATTTATTACACTTGTCATAGATTGTGTGGGCAGTCATCATGTGTAGCAGAGTTTTCTTTATGCCATGATGTAATTCATAAAACATGATTTGGAAAAGACATTACATTTGCACAGCATAAGCCTGTCAGTTCATGGAATTGTCTTCCACTTCTTCGCTTATATCTTCAAAGCCATCATCAATGTTGTCGGCTTCTGTAACAAACTTGAGAACTTTTGTTTTGCTTTGCTTACTTTAAACAATTATGTAAAAATGTTAAGCCAACATCAGGCATTCTTGTTGACTTTCATGATTTTCAAAACTCTGGGGCATCACAAAATTTCTCATTAACCCCAAAATCTAAATCTTTCAGGATGTTTCTTGAAATGGTTCTTTCTGATTTTACTGCATCCTGTGATGTTATTTTGGCAGCACAAATTTCAGGAGTCAAATCAGCTGAAAACACCATAAGTGGCTCATTCTTTTTGTTAGACTGATGAAAACAAATATTGTCATTGTGCATTCTCACTAGAAATATCTTACTTTCATTATTACGGATCAATACAGTTTCATCAATGTTGACCATTATTTCTCTGATCTCACTGAGTGTGAACCAGTAGCCACCACTCAAGAGTGGCTTTAAAACTTAATTTGCCTTTTCAAAGAGCGGACTTAACTGAAGACTGCAGGTATGTTGCTGCTGGGAGCTCATTGTACATTCATATTTTCAAATGTATAAATACATGCAGTTGGGTGGGCATGCAAATCCTCTGCCAATACATTCACCTTGCTGTTTAGATCAGCTACTCGGCAGAAAACTCAATCTTGGAAGAAACTAGCTGCAGATAAAAAAATGTTTGCCCTTTGGGACTCACATACTCTGTACTTTGTTCTTTTGTTAAATCCTTTGGCCCTTGTTCTGGCCAGACCACAGATAGCACATTGAAGATCCTCTGCTTTCTAATCAGTTGATGGAGGTGGATGAGGGGTAGGTATAGATCTTCTAGGTGGATGGGCATTGGGTTTGGTTGTCGTCACTTTCTCATATGACTCGGATTCTTGTTGTGATTCACTGGTTTCTGCTATTTTTTATGAATTTGCTCCAAGCTTTTTTTCCATTGTATACAACTTGTGCACTTGTTGTTACAATGATAAAATATTTGATCCTCCTCACCCATCAGTTTCAATCTTTTGTGAACTTCGCCCTGCTGTATTTGTGCTGCATCTCAAACTCTCTTCTGTCCAGCTGCAGTTGATGTTAGCTTTTCTTTCAGATTTGCTTGGCATATGGCAGATTTTTCTTTGTTGAAGGAGTCATCATATTTTGTAGTTAGCAACACTCTGTCAGAAGGTAAAGATCCTCTGCTACCACCTGCTTCGCTCATGTTTATGACTAGAATCAAGGAAAAACCTGAAACAAAAACAATATAAAAAAAATTACCAATATGATGGCTAAAGCACATCATTATAGAGCCACTATTTTTGAAAATGGTGGAAGGGTTGCTTTGAGGAGTTATTTTATGTCTCTATAAGACTACTTGACGCCCAAAACCTATGTTTTGACAGTAAAATGAAGTATACAGGTCTCGTGGTTACTGAAATATTACATCATCACTACAACACATCCGCCATTTTAAAAAATGTGGTTCAGAAAAATTTGGCTGGGATTAGCAATGTTTACCCAAGCTACATTACTTCTCTAATGATATAAAACCCAAATCAAAAATTAAAATCTCTGGACAACAATTTTTTTATGGAGGTATATCAAGGGGCCAAAACTAAGTGCTCGGTGGAGCAAAAAAGCGAGTTGTGGTCTTGGGGCTTCTAGGTAATATGGCCTCAGGTGTTCATTTGCCTATATATTCTGCCTCATCTGTTATTGTTAGTGCAGCCCTTTATTCCGAGCCTGCACTTCAACTTTTTTAGAAAGTTTGGTAATCCGGTCATTCACTGGAAAAAAGCATCCATGCCAGAGGCTTGTATGTAATCTAGTAATTGCAGATTCTAATTCCATTTCATCTGCTCAACATTCGTCTGTTTAAGGTCTTTAAAATAAGCCCTATTTTGCTGGGTAGTATTAATAATTTTTTTTCAGTGCCAGAAACTATTTGGTGGTAAATGTGAGGTTATAAATAACCTGTTAAATGTACAAATGGACTGATAATCACCTACCTACATATAACAGTTAACATAATATTCACCTACAATGAACATTTCTTTTAATTCTAGTTTACTAATGTTTGTTTTTACTTCACCCTAATTTTCTGCAGCTCTCAATTAGGCTATTTATGTTTTTCCACTTCAAACTCACTTTGACACCTCACTGCTGATACTTTGGGAATAGTAATTCTGATCAAAGAGTCTCCTCACTTTTATTAAATGAACCCTATTTCGAATGGCTGAGTTTATCAGCAAAACTTGGCAACGCCAAGAGCTTAGGAAAAGAATCAAGGTGGATTGTCTGGTGGTGGCAGTAAAATGTAGTGTCATGGTTTTTAGTTTCAGGAGCCTTATGGTTTTATTCAAAATGTGAGCAATTCATTAGGTAGCCTAAGGATTGGACACAAGTTGGTTGGTAGCAGACTATTATCTTTTTTGTAGAGAAAGTGGCAGACCCTCCATTGTAGAATTCTCTGGTAGAGAATCTTCCTGTACACATATTCCTTCTGTACCATACAGAAATATAGAAGGTGAAGGTCGTTCCTATTTTAGATTCTCAGATAGGTATAATCTTTTAAAAGAATATTCAGGAGTTGTTTCTCAAATCTGAAGATGTTCCTTTGCCACCCACTATTATATCAGACCTATCTTGTCTTGAATGGTTAAGGGATTTTTGCAATACTGAAATTTGAGTTAAAGAATGATGACTACTTTTCTAAACAGTCCTTAAGGAAAGTGCATTTTAAGCTATTAATGCATCCCGTGTTTTATATACTATTGAAAGTATTACCTCTTGCTTCTGACCTTTTAAAAATGTCTATGAATCTATTGCTTCTGCATTATGTGTATTCGTAATGCCTATGCATCTTAAAATCTATTTCACTAATGACAGGTGAGTATTTTGAAAGGCACACTCACATGAACCATTTTCTGGCTGAGGGTCAGGATGGGAGAGGTAGAATTGTTAAGCAATTAGTTTTTCCCATAACACAACCAGGCAAGTCTTCTGTAACAGCGAGGTCAAAGAGTATTGCAGGAAGCAGTGATCACTGACATACTGAGTGCCCATTCTCTCTCAGCATGTCAAGTTTGGAATATAATGCTGCTCATGCTAGTGAGATTTGTTTTCATTTTCATTTAATTTTTTTGCAATATAATCAGGTAAGAGTTTGAGGTGGGTTGTCATTAGGGAAGACTGCTAGATTACAGAATTTTGCAAAGTAAAAGTCCAAGTAATCATATGTCTGAGTTCACAAGTTTCATTGGTTTGCTGTGATCTACAGAGCTGCAGACATTACCATGATCACACTGATCAGTTCCAAGAGTAGACAACTAAATGTGCTGGAGAACCTCTACTAGAAATGAGATAGAGAAATAATTTTATATTATCCACAAGGAGTTTGATAGCCAGAATGATTAAATCAGGCTTTGTTGTGAAACAATATTTAATATGTTATTGGTTATGTTACAGTCCCTGGACTCAAAAGAGAAGTCTTTATAGAGATGTTAAAGTCTCTCTGGTTCATGGATAGAATGGTTCAGGTGTAATGACAAACCTTAGATCTCCCCTGGACCAAGGAATGTACCGTCACTTTCCCAGGGAGAGAATATCAGTTCCAAACTTATGGAATATAACATATACACAGCACTTCCTAAGGTGGGCAAACTTTCAACACTCCCCCAAAGGCAAGAGGCAAGAAAACAATAATTTGCGCATCACTTGTGAGGAGTAGCGCCAACTTCCTATAACACAATTACCTGCTAGAAGGGAATTCACCCATCCTTCTACAACAGAATACTTGGCCAAGAAGAGTCCACACCTCCTGCTACAAGGAAAAGACGAATTGGTATATCTGGGATGTATTTATTAGTAAATAGCACCACACAGTAAGCCAAATGCACCTAACATAGCAGCCTCTAACATATCAATAATATGATTGAAACCCAATCAAGGCAAATATATATATATATGTAGAAATATATATATGTATGGATATAAGAATCAGAAATAAGAAGGAAAGGAAAGAGTTCAGAAAAGAATCAAGAGACAGTTAGTAGCAGAGACACCTCACCTAATGCTCCATCATTTCACCCCGCTTTGCTCAAGGGGAGTCCATTGCTTGAACCGGGTGAAAGCTCAGAGGTGACACCACTTTTCCGTGACAACACGTCTGCTCCACGGATGAACTTCCACCAGGCCAGTGTAGACTCCCCTATTTATTACACATTCAAAACACAGCGAAGCTTCTAGCAAGCCACGCCCCCAAGTTCTCATGAGAGCCCGTACCAGCTTGCTTCAAGGTCACAGCAAAGGGTTGATCAGGCCCTCGCTATGGCTACGAGTCAAACCATGTACATTCCTCTGATAAGAACCAGTTCTCTCTAGTCAGTAAAATGCGAAAAACAGGAGAAAAGCAAAACATGCCCTCCTCCCTTTGCAGCTTCGTGCAGGCACAGAAAATGGCTTCAGAGTTAGTTAAGCCATGCACACAAAGGCCCAAAGCAAGATGGAATCAGGATGACATGAAACCATGTCAAAGGCACCTATAATTCTCATCCACACAACTTACAAGCACCACTGTGCACACAGAAAAGTTTGAAGCAAGGTAAAGTCAGAAGGCAGAATGACATTAGACCACGTCAAAGCCAATAGGTCAAAGTCATAATTCACATAACCCAAATAACATTATACACTTAATCCCTCAGTATTCAACATTGAGCACATGTGTGCACCACCACCCACAAGACTGCACCTCAACATCCCATACCTTCTATTCTTGGAAAGACTATTCCACTAAAAGACAGAACACACTTAAGTCAGTACAGAATGGTGGTGGTTGAGGGTCATCATAGGGTGTCAGACCACAAAAGTGGCTGATTCACTACATCAGGGAAAGAGACTACATGGTTTCCAATTTCCGTCTTGATTTGCGGGCAAGATTTATCCATACCTTGGTTTAATAAGTAGGAGAGCCAAACCATGTTCAATATGCCGATAGTCAATGTATTAATAATAAAGGTAACTCTCAGAACATAAAACAATACATCTTTGGGGGTACATGCTAAATGCATGGAAAACCAGAGTTCCTGGGAGATAAAGCATTACGGGCAGAAGGAGGAATCAACAATATACAATGATCAGCACTTTCCCAAGATTAGGTATGCAGCACATTATTCTTAAAATTTTGATTCCAGGTTGTGCGTGTATTTCACTAAAACCATCTATACTGTAACAGCATGCTTGTAAACCTCTGCATCTGTAGTTGCAGCTAGGAAACATTGTACAAGTAAATAATGCAGAAGTTTTATTTACTGTGGAAAAATGTGCATATCCTAATATTGTTACAGAAACTGATTTAGGAATATTTAGGGTTCTATAGAGTTAAGAGAGGTGCGTGTGCTGGTTGTAGTTCAAATGATGGTGCACCGGATACATTCAGCATTGATTGTGTTCTTAGAGAAATTGTGTCCTTCAGGTGTGGGTTGGTACACTCTGCTAAAGGCTGTGCCAGCCCACACACGCAGAACTTCATAATGTTAGTGCTGGTGTCCTGGTCACTGTTCCCAAACTGTATGCACACTGCCCCTTCAGCATTTGTGGCAGATTCTCAAGATAAAAAACAATAGTAAAGGGATCATTTTACAGATATGACTTTCCAAGATCTTTCCAAAATATACAGAATGTATGATGATACAACGCAGACATTTACAATGCATGCCTTTACATCGCAACATCCTTTACAACGCATGTTTTTGCATCACATGCCATCACAACGCATTTTTAGAAACTACATTTACAACGCATTCCATTACAACGCATACCATTACAACGCATATTACTTTTAGGGCAACAGTAGGGTAAGTGTTGGATAGTGTAGGGGTAAAAATTACTATTCCTACTCCAGTGAGTGCAACAGTAGGGTAAGTGTTGGATAGTGTAGGGGTACAAATTACTATTCCCACTCCAGTGAGTGCAACAGCAGGGTAAGTGTTGGATAGTGTTGGGGTAAAAATTACTATTCCCACTCCAGTGAGTGCAACAGTAGGGTAAGTGTTGGGTAGGGGAGGGGTAAAAATTACTATTCCCCATTACTTACCTTATATTGCATTGTAATGACATGCGTTGTAGTGACATGCGTTGTAATGACATGCTCTGTAGTGACATTCAATGTAATGGCTGCGTTGTAATAGCATGCGATGTAAAGGATGTTGCATTGTAATGACTGTGTTTTAAAGGTAGTTTGATGTAATGACTGCGTTGTAAAGGTTGTTTCCCAAATATACACCACCTCATAGGTGAGCTCCCTACCCAGCCCACTGTTGGGATTTCAAATAACTTCTGTATTGTGTGATTTACTGGTGGCTGGTGCCCAGAACATATTACATGGAACTCTGTCTGAATCAAATGAGCTTTGCCTAAGACTTAACGGTTTTGACAACAAAGTAGTATTAACAAATCTGTGTTATGCCTCCTTTTGTAACAAAGTTCCCCCTGGTTCAGGACAAGGGCACAAAACAGCATTGTTCTCTGTTTTGTACCAACTTAACTTTATGTAATAGATTGCATGGCATATGTAGGACATACTATTTGTTTCTTTTACCTATTGACTTTAGCCACTTTCCACATTCAGCAGAGTACCGTGGTGGAATATTTAGATACCTTGAATGCTAGATGTCAATATAGAGAGACAACAGAGTTATTAGAGAACACAGTGACAGATGTGGTTTCAGTACTGAACGTTTCCTTAAATTAGTGATGCGTTGCGCTGGATAAATTAGGACCATGTTGTAGTGAAGCTGTTCTTTTTTGGTGAAGGAAGACACAGCATCTCTTCCTCTGATATCATCTATGACATTCGACAGATGGGACAGTAGCCATTTTGAACATCAAAAGTCAACATATTAATGGATCGGAGTCAAAGAAAGATCCGACATACAGCAGTTTAGGATCCTGATATAAATTTCTTGCTCAGGCCCAGGTGATGCAGAAAGTTTCAGTGATCTGACGGAAAAGGAAACCTAACTCTGCTCTAATGGTAAAACATGGCGCTCGAAGGTCACCATCTCTCCTCCAAAGCCGAAAGAGCCTTGACTTACTCATCAAATATTCAGTGCGTTCTAACTAAAGAATTACTACCTCCAGTTGGCTGAAGGTTGTCTAAGTCACTCTGAAAAAAGTCATGCAATCTTTGGAGGTCAATGTGGGAGTTATTTATCCAGAGCCTGATATTTGTCATTGGTGGACATTTATAATAAGTAATATAACTCTTGCCTCAGTTTTACAATATTACATTGTGAATAACTTTACAATAGGTTCAAGGGCATCAGAGAGAGTCATCCAATAATGAATGCAACATTGTGAGCAAACAGGAATGTACTGAATGCCTTGTAGCCTTTATAAAGAAGGCACATGTTTGTCCATTCCTTAATTTCTTTAAGCAGATGATCCTGTAAAACCTCACAGTAGGACAAAGGATGTCGGTAGATAATGGCAGATACATAAACATTAAATATCTACAGTTTTCAAGGATGCCCCAAGCACCTATAATGTCAATTGCAGTTAAAGGCACACACACACCAGTTTTGCATTGAGAGGGCACCTTATGGAGGTTTAAAGAAAATGTATGTTCAGCACTACAAGCTGCTCACAGGAAAATTAAACAAATACATAGCTCAAAACCTGAAACATAATCTATATATACATGTCATAATGAAAGCACCAATGTTAGAAATGACAGGGTCAAGGTACATTCAGGTCGTACTGAGGATCTCTGCCCTCTACAGAAGGAAACATTGCAAGAACTGCCCTTAAAAGTCCCAATTAAGAATGATAATAACAATTTCAAGCATCTACTTAGGAACTGCAGACAATATCAGTATGACTGCTTGGCCGATATACCTGTTAAGGATTGTTCCACACTTGAGATTGCCAATAAGCCTATCTCAAATGCTGTTATCAGTGACCATTTGATTCACTATTCCCAAGAATTTCCTGCAAAGAACCAACAAAGACAATCCCAGCAGTAAACATTTTTAGAAACAATTTTCCACCGCTACAGAAGATTAACTGTCTACCTTTTCACTGATCTTGGGTTAAGATTTTGAACTCCCCTGAGTACAGTTGCAAACAGAAGGGATAAGTATTTATACTTTTCCCCTTATCATCTCAACTTGGTTCACAGCCTGAGCGAATCAAAGGCATACTTTTTAATATGTTACATATCCAGAGTCCTAAATTTACATTTTAATGAAGAAACCAGATAGCATTTGTTCTGGTGCGCATATGAGTTCTGTATGTTAGGTGACATGGTTGTCAATATTTCTTTTACTCTGTGTCCTGGAATCACACCTAGACTACGATACCTGCTTTAGAGTATCCATCGATTGGGCACCTACTCAAAACACTTCCTTCTGGCCATGAAAGCCACAACTAGAAACATTTAAAGAACATGAATCTCTTTGACAGCCTAGTCTGTGAGAAGGACTTGCCCATACAAAGCCTAGATTTGAATCAAAATGTATCCAGCAACCTCATTGTATTGTGCTGTAACGTGTGTAGTATCTTACACAACGAAGGAGGCCTCAAAGCATTTCTGGGTGGTCCAGTTAGAGGATACTCTTGGCCAGATTTACCTATTTCTCATGCAGGAGTGCCAAATTTACTGACATATGGCACTTTCCTCCCCTCTCCCTAGTGCCGGCAGTGAAATTAGCTGCCGTACGCCACGGAGACACCTTGGCGCCATAGTGTAAGAGTGTCTCCGTGAGTCAAGCATAGGTTTTGTGCTGGAAGGCTACCCTTCCAGGACAAAATACTATGCTTAGACTAATTTCAAACATTTCCCCACTTTGTATGTGTGCTGTACTGTGCAGCACACATGCAAAGTCCGAAAATATAGGACAAAAAAACATTTCTCCTACATAGCACCTTGTTGACGGGTGTGCTATTTTGTGACGCTAAACTCTGTCTACTTTATTTAGTAAATTGGGTATAGCATGAGAAACCTTGGGTGGTGGCATGGGAATGCCCGTGCACCACACATGGTACGCCTCCATGATGCTAAGTAATGCAAAGCTATGAGCTGCTTCCCATTACTTTCACGTTGTTTTCCAGCGCAAAACAAGTTTAGCGCTGGAAATAAAATCATACAAAAAGGTTTTTCGCCGATTAGCATCACTTTAGTTGCAAACACAGCATAAAATCGTAGTAAATCTGACCCAAAGTTTCTTCTACATGTTTGACAGAATGATAATTTTGTGGTGTGGTTCATGCAGGAAAAGTTTAATCTCTTGACTGAAGTTTGAAGTGTTCCTCCAACCATGCAGCTGCAAAAAATCATTTATGTCCTTCAGCTTGGGGTGAAGTAAAGTGATGTAAGAGGAGGGTACATTTGTATATATGTGCCACCTTCGAGTAAGAAGCTACTACTTCTTGTTTATGGTTGGTAGTGTGTGTGCTTTATAGAATAGCCTATGTGAGAAGTGTTTTGGTGTTGTGCACAAGGTTCGTAAGGGTTCTTGAAAGATGTTGTGGCCATATTGTTGCTGCGCTTATGCACAAAGTGAAACACAGAGATGTAAGAGAGATAGAGTCATGTCTGTGTATACATACCATGATTTCCTTTAAATAAATAGGGAGCAAAAAATACAATGAGAGGAAAACATCCACTGTAGAGGGGTTGGTGAACATATTTATGAATAAACCTCAAAATATGGTGTTCTGTTTCACACTGTGCTTTACTCAAGTATGTGGGCTCCATGCAAAATACCTTTTTCTGTTTCCATTTGGGGGTTGGCTTGCAAGAGCACAGTAGCTGACAGAAGGGCAATCCCAGTGCTGGCACAACACATACTATTTTTGCCCATGTTAGTTGCTCTCATTAGAGAATTGCAGGATTATAGAATAAGAAAGAAAGGCTGATTCACCTCTTTAAGATTCAAATAATGGCTGCACATTTTTTCACCACCAACATTTTGCGAATTTCCCAAAATTAGGTCTTCATGAAATATGAGTTTCCACTCTTAACTTTGCCTTCACCTGTGCAAACGTTCTCTGCAACTTCCTATATAAGTTTCACTGCATTGTAAGGTCACTCTCCCTTTACAAATAGTTTCTGCAAAATTGATGATCTTCCTGCAGCAGACTTTAAACCTCCTCAACTTTTGCAAAGCTGCAAAAAACGTAATAACTTTTCACACCTCCACAGCATGCGACTCAAAAGTTGCACGTAGACTTGCACTGAGCTAGTGGTGCCCGGTGCCGCAATCTTTGTTGACGCCTCACCAATTTTTTTTTTAGTTTTATATAGCACGAACTAGACCCGAGACATTGGATATCAGAGCGCTTTACACGAGCACCAGTATTGTTACAGATGAACACATTCATTTTTAGGTCTCGCCTGACCCAGCGCATGCGCTGGTCTGGCGAGACTTATTGAGAGGGCTCCAAAAAGTGCTACAAGGCCAGCCTAGAGCTACAGTGCATGTGCGCGGGTGCGCGTGCCGCGCTTGACGCAATTACTTTTACTTTTGCGGCCGCACGGCTGCTTTGATGTTGGATCGCGATCTCTTTCACTTTCGCGGCCTGTTAGGCCTGTTAGGCCTTGCTAGAGGAAACTCTTAAAACCCTGTGCTCATTTCCTCTATGACACATGGACACTTGGTCAGTTCCTTACAGCCTTCTTTAGACTAAATCAATCACATTTTGGACCAGCCCAGACGAATATTACTTCTTCACTGGGC
This sequence comes from Triturus cristatus, assembly GCF_964204655.1. Taxonomy (NCBI): domain Eukaryota; kingdom Metazoa; phylum Chordata; class Amphibia; order Caudata; family Salamandridae; genus Triturus; species Triturus cristatus. The sequence continues at coordinate 1,530,392,332 of NC_140590.1, read as the reverse complement.
AGCTCCCATTTTTATTGAGTAGCTATGCATGTATGACGTAGACTCGTGTCAACGAACTGCATAGAGGGACGTGCTCATGTTGATGCTTGCACGTTTGTCGCACACCAAGATCGACCTTTGCTCCATTCAGAAACACACTCCCCTTAGGCGTGCCATGCCACTGCCAACCCATAGCATGCCACCAGCGCACAGATAACCTGATGCCAAGCATCCCAGCATGTTTGGGAGGGGTTGAGACAAATTATTAGTCGGGAAACGGGAAAATACTTAAACAGACCCTCGGCCAGTATGAATGTTGCTGACCTGTCTTCTACACACAAAGGAGCTGTGCTATGGGATTGCTAAAGTAGAGATTAACAAAGCATTGGCGTCATTGTTGCTGTTGCACGTGCTCCTTTTCTCATGCATATCTTAATATTTAATGATAAAGAATGCTGTGAGGATATTGGTACAATATTTAATACTGCAAACTGTTAATTTGTCAATCATACAGAATGCATGATTCTTTATAAATCAGTGTGATGTTCACACTCAATGTACTTAAAACAATTTGTAGTGTTAACATGGCTACCTAGTTATCATGCTTTCATGGTCTATCTTGAGCATACATGGTGCAGATGCCTCCCAGCAGACACCAGTGTATATGATGACCATTTGTAATGCAGTTTGATTTCTTTTATGCACTTGTGTCCCACTGCTTCCCTTGACTATGCCCCCTAGTGCCTCTTCCTGCAATGGAGGATCAGGGTCAGAGGAAGGGATGAGCCAAGCAACAGAGTCTAACTCTTTGGCCAAGGGCTTTGGAGCATCTGTCCCTCATACACTGCACTGCCCACCCCCACCAGCACTCCCGCAACATAGGTGTGTTGTGTTTTCACAAGTCTTGTGAACACAACCCAGTATAGTCTTCTTTGCCCTTAGGCAAGGGCTGGGTTGGACCAAGAAACCAACTTTGAGCAGAAGGAGGTGAAGCCCATTCATATAGTTTACAGTACAGTTTCATTTAGGAAAATAAAATCCCTGGCCTACAAAAAAGTAGGAAAAACATGTAACAAATCCTATAATCTGCCAGGATTAAGCTGGAATGGTTTCGTGCCAATATCTATAACCCCATTCTAAAAACTACTCTGAAAATTCAGGAGAGCATATGGCTTTATGTCATGCAACCAAAACCACTGGGATTAATTCAGGACATTGCATATAAAAGAGGTAGATGAATCAGACCTTCAGTTGATTGTGAAATACACAAGCATTCACTGGAAGTCCCTAGATCTGTCAGCTCATGCAGTCTCACAGTATTCCCATGGTCTGAAATCATACAATTCCCCTTTGCCAGCTGATTTATGAATGTATTGGTGTTCATAGTCATGAATACCAAACATGCATGTGGGCACATCTCTTGCATAACAGGAGACCGTGGAGAATTCTACAGAAGATAGCGGTCATGCACCATTCTCAGTAAAATAATCAGATCTGTAATCCACTATAGGAAGAAACAACATGCTGAGAAAATCAAAATTTGAGACCATGTTTGATGGATGTACCCATTACTATCCGGGATGTACCCATTACTATCCCGGCAACAGGTGATCATTCACCTGGATTCCTACCCATTGACTTCAGATCGTGAAGTTCATGCAAGAAACTCGTATTTTTCAGAATCAGTTCACCTTTCAAAATTGCAACTTTTTTTACAGGAATTAAGGGCCTCATGTAGGTAAATAAAATTTACCGATTCTTAAATACCGAACCGTACCGAATCGGTATTTAAGAATCGGTAAGTTATATGTAGGTAATAATTCGGTAATATTTACCGAATCGGTAACATTCGGTATTCAAGATTCGGAATTTACCGATTCGGTAAATACCGCGGTGGTATTTACCGAATCGGTAAATACCGAGGTGGTATTTACCAAATCGGTAAATACCGAGGTGGTATTTACCGATTCGGTAAATACCGATTCGGAAAATACCGAATCGGAAAAACGAAATCACATGACTGTTTGAAACAGCCAATCCTGTGCAACCAAACCCCACCCAAGTAGGAAGTGGCCACACCCAGGCAGGTGCACTCAATCAACAGACTCAGGAGAGGCTGGGAGTGCAGAGGAGAGGCAGGGAGCCAGTGCCTGATTGTTGAGATCAAACTTCACTATGTCCAGCCAGAGGACAGGAGGGGAAAGGAGGCGCAAGGTGAAATTCAGCCCCAAGGAACTCCAGGTACTAGTGGAGGAGGTGGTGAAGCAGCACCAGAAGCTTTTTGGGAGGCAATCCCTGCAAGTGGCAGAGTGTGAGAAGCGCACTATTTGGCTGGCAATCCAGGCGCAGGTAAATGCTGTGGGAGTGACCCACAGGGACATTGACGTCCTAAAAAAACGCTGGTACGACCTGCGCATCGTGACTAAGAGGAAGATGGGGGACATCCAGAAGGAGGCCAGCCGGACAGGAGGTGGAAGTAACAGGGCACCTGCCCTCACCGAACTGGAGGAGCTGGTGCAGTCGACAATCGAGCACGAGAGTGTCGTGGGCCTTGGGGATGCCGACAGCTCTGCCAGAGCCGCCACCCAACAAGGTAAGAGGAATGCACAGCAATGTAGCCCCCCCTACCCCTATCCCACATCCCCCATAGTGAAATGAGTATCCCACTCCAGTCCATGTGTTACTGCAGACAGGCAATGCATTATGGGAGATGTAGTCAGGGATCCCCCACCATGAACAGAATAGCACAGAACAATGATGCATGGTACACACATTAGCCTAAAGCAGACAGAGGACAATGTGAGAGTGTAACATCAATTTATTGTCAAGCTTGCAATGCATGCCTTCAGGTACACTGAGCTGATGTTGCATTTCTGTCCACAGACGTAACATCGCGCAGCAATGCACATGGCACAGGAGAGGGGGCACACCGTCAAGCCAGTTCAGCTACGGGCAGCACAAGTTCTGGCCAGAGAGCGTTGCCACAGCCACCATCCCCAGTACCTGAGCCAGCATCCCCAGTACCTGAGCCAGCATCACCAGTACCTGAGCCAGCATCCCCAGTACCTGAGCCAGCATCACCACTCATGCTGGAGTCACCGGCCACATCACCGCCTGCAATAGTGAGGTTGAGGAGGCGTGCTGCTGCCAGGCTGCCCGTGTTACACACATCATCTGATGACAGCAGGGGCCCGGAGCCAAATACCATGCCCCAGGATGGGAGACATACCACTGTGCCCTCCACCTCACAGGGAGAAGACACGGGTGCAGGACGGCGCCGCAGGTCGCGTGAGCAAAGTCCACCACCAATCGATCACAGCCATGGGGTCTTCGGGGGCCTTGAGGCCAACATGTTAAAACAACAGCGCCTGCAAACAAAGGCAGTCATTTCAGTACAGCGGCATGTGCGGGTACTGAGAACCACATTCAAACACATGGACAGGAACATCTGCGCTATGGCGGCGGGGATTACTGACATGGCAGCGGGCCTGCGGGACGTGTCACAGTCCATGCAGCTGTTGTGCAGCAAGTTGGACGCAGATAGAGCTGCAAGGCGGCGGGAACGGCAGAGGGGAGACAGGCACACCAGGGCACTCAATCGCCTGGCAACTGCAACATCACTACTCTGCCGGCGCTCAGTGAACATGCAGGAGGGCCTGACACACTGCAGCAGCGACGTCACTAGGGGGATGGTGCAGGTCACCAGTGCCCTGGAGGTCCTATTGACCAGTCAGGCGGCCACAAGTGGTGCAGGGGATGCTGCTGAAAGCATGGACACCAGCAGCAGGAGCAGCATCACACCCCCCGTCCCAGAAACACGCAGGAGCAGCAGGCGGCATGGGGCTGGCACCAGTGAGGAGGCTGAATCCGTGCCATCCCACAATGTAGCGCGTGGCCGCAAACTTTGATGCTGCACCGCGTAGCAATAGACTATTGGGTGACGTAACCCTGGACTTCACACTTGTGAATGAGCAATGTTGCCAGAATGGCATTATCCTTGTTTAGTGGCGTAGTGGCGCATTATTAAACTACGTCATTACAGACAACAACTGACTGTGTCCCCTTACTTACTCAGAAATAGTTGCATGTGATCTCTGCCCGTCTCTCTCTCCCATCTGTTGCTGTTGGCACTCCAGCAGCGTTGTCCTCTGGCTGACCTGATTCATCATCATTGTCCTCAAAATCTATTAGTTCCACCTCTGTACCTCTCTTTGTGGCAAGGTTGTGCAGCATTGCACAAGTGGCAATGATCTTGCAACAGATGATGGGTGTGTACTGGCGTGCACCTCCGCTCTTATGGAGGCAGCGGAACCTGCTCTTCAATAATCCGAACGTGCGCTCCACCACATTTCGTGTAGATTTGTGTGCCACATTATATCGTCTCTCACTCTGGGTTGATGGGTGTAGGTAGGGAGTCAGGATGAATGACCGCACGGCATATGCACTGTCGCCTAGGTGAGTTAAAGGGAACCATCAGTCACATGCCTCAATACACTATGATTTGCACTAAGTATTAGGGAGCGTGACTGTGACTTACCTAGCAGGTATCCTTCTCCAAATTCTCCGGCAAGCAGTCGTATGTAGATCCCACTGTTCTGGAAGATGTAGGAGTCGTGGGTGCTCCCAGGAAACTTCGCAACAATGTCAGTGATGATGTTCCCTGCATCGCAGATTACCTGCACATTGATGGAGTGGGTGGACTTTCTGTTCCTGTAGATGTGCTCAGTGGCAGCTGGTGGGCAGATTGGGATGTGTGTGCCATCAATGCAGCCGATGACATGGGGGAACTGTGCCATGTGATAAAAGTCAGTTTTAGTTTTCTGCAGTTCAGCCTGTGTATTTGGGAAGCTGATGTAGTGGTGCATTCTCTGCATCATGGCATCCAGGAACTTCCTGAAGAAACGGGACAGGCAACTCTGGGATACACCGCCCACCGCAGCTATCACCACCTGGTAACTTCCAGAAGCAAGTAGATGTAGGCTGCAGAGAACCTGCACATGTGGTGGTATGGCATGCACCCTTCTTGTTGGCTGGTCTAGGAGTGGGTGCAGGTCCCTTATCAGGTCCATGATGGTTTGTGGGTGTAGCCTGTACCTTTCATGTATCTCAGCCTCAGTCAGTTGGAAGAGTGTGATGCGCTGTCTGTATATGCGTTCCTCCCGTCTCCATATCCTCAGGCCTGCTGCCTGTAGACGTAGGCGCCTTGCAATGACATACAGAGCGGCCATGTTGTCCACGCTGATGCATTTTGGGATTTCTTTTATGCACTGTTGATGATTACCACCTGCTTTCAATCTGTGTTAAATACCGACTCTTAATTACCGAATTTCATGGATTTCTTAATTACCGAATTTACCTACATGTCTTTTTCCGTTTTACCACTTCATATTTACCACTTCATATTTACCGAATCGGAAAATATGTATTCGGTAAATATGAATCGGTATTTTAGAAATTGGTAAATATGAATCGGTATTTACTGCTTCATATTTACCGATTTTTGGTTTTTGGCCTCCTACATCTCACTTGACTAAATACCGGTCGGTAACGGGAAATTTACCGATTTTCGGCCGTTACCGACTGGTATTTGGCTACCTACATGAGGCCCTAAATCTTTAACTGTTTTAATTTCTTGAATTTCTTTTGGTGCCACATCTAGAGTAGGTTTTTGAAGCAGGTTCAAATGACGAGTTTGCTACTTGTACTAAATCAGGCCGTGTCCGCTTTGTCAGATGTAAAGCTGGAGACTCAGCTTTTGCGCCGAATGAGGTGACTAACTGAATTTAGCTGCTCATTTCCAAGGGTAACTCCAGAATAGGGAGAAGATTGTCCCTTTTACTTCTGTTGTTACACGGTATGTGTTATTTAGTCTGTAAGCACTATTTTCTTTAATGAGTTTCTCGTACTGCAGGCACGACATGCTTTCCTGGAACATTCAGCGCGCCATGCGCGCTTTCACTTTCCAAGCAGCCCAGGATAATGGCGCCTGCTTGTTTGCAAGGAAATATGTCTTGCATTTACAAGAGTTTCAGCTATTGGCATTGTAAGTGACAATGCCTTTTATTTATGTGTTAATTAGCAAAACATATCAATAAAAGGCATTGTCATTTATAATGCCAATAGCTTAAACTCTAGCAAATGCGAGACCTATTGCATTGCAAATGCTTGTTTTTGGTTAGGCACCGGGAGATGAAGTGATTTGCCCAGAATCACAGGATATTGAGTGTCATTGCCGAGACTCGAATCCGGTTCCCCAGGTCCGAGGTCAACCGCTCTATCCGTAAGGCTACATCCTCTTCAGTGTCCCTCCTCACTTGCATTAAATTTCTTTTATAGCGTTTCTCATCCCAATGTATGATGTCAAAGTGCTTTTCATCAGACTCACATACAGAGACAATGAATCAAGTAAGTGTATAAAATATTGTTTTGTAAATTTTCATAAGACAATGAGGCAATTCAAGAGGCAGGACTTGCATGCCATCCTTGAGGTAGGCATTATTTGTTAAGACTGCTTGCTCTGAAGAAAAACAAAATCAAGATTTAAAAAGTAACACTGGATGGGGTTGTCGGCACTAAAAAAGAATATAATACACATCATGCTTACCAACAGGCACTTCAGCCCGCTATAGTCCAGGAGTGTCCAATCCTTTTTGTAATAACAGCTACTTAGGTATAGGACATTGATCACTCCTGAGGCACAGCCGGGAGGAAATGCTCGCTAATTTGCTTTTAAAACCACTGTATTTTGTGTAATTTTACTTGTAATCCACTTACTTCTGGGCACTTTTCTAAGCTGCACTCTGCCAAATTCCCCCGCGCAGCGGATATTAGCGCTGCTGCGGGTTGAGATCGACACTGACGCCATCCTCGCGCCAAGACCTTGGCCACGCCCACTCTTACGAGGCCATGCCCACTCTGCCCCACCTATATAAGCCGCGCTGATAACTAGCACGCCATAGGACATTGATCACTCCTAAGGCACAGCCGGGAGGAAACGCTCGCTAATTTGCTTTTAAAACCACTGTATTTTGTGTAATTTTACTTGTAATCCACTTACTTCTGGGCACTTTTCTAAGCTGCACTCTGCCAAATTCCCCCGCGCATCGGATATTAGCGCTGCTGTGGTTTGTGATCGACACTGACGCCATCCTTGCGCCAAGACCTAGGCCACGCCCACTCTTACGAGGCCACGCCCATCACACACTATATCAATGTGCATTCCCCGAAAGCGCAGCGGGCGCGCCGTCAGCGTGCCGAAGGCGCGCCAAAGGGAAGCCCGTCTGCGCCCGTCCGCGTCAGACCGGGCCCAGGGGTCAGCCAGGCCGGCCATACCATCACTTACTCGGCCGACTCCCTGAGGGATCTACAACTCCCCGACCTCACTCCCTCCCCTTCTACCATCAGACGCATCTCCATGACCGGTATCTCCCCATCTGATCGGCGGCCCACCAATCTGGTCACCCCCCCCCACCCAGCCTACCAAAAGCAATACCACCATCAGAGTTCTTTATCTTAACACCCGCTCCTTGGTTAAACATCACGCCGACATCTTCATCCTTCTATCCAACGAGAAACCGGACGTCCTCCTGCTCACTGAAACTTGGCTGACTGCGGACTCGCTTCCTGACATTCTGGCGGCCCTCCCCCCAGACTATTACATCCTCCGCGCCGATCGGCCAGGAAACCGCCCTGGGGGCGGGGTAGCGGCCATAATCTCCAAACGCCTTAACTTCATCTCTACTCCATCCATCTCACTCCTGGGAGTAGATAACCTTATCTTCAGCCTAAAAACGGATAGCGGGGCCTTAACTCTCCTTCTTCTTTATCGCCCCCCCAACTGATGCCTTCCTTCGCGGCCACCCTGACCGATCAGTTGATCAACCTTCTCACTTCTCACCACAGATTCGCCCTTTTTGGCGACCTTAATTATTGGTTTAATGACATCAACGCTGGGCCCCACGCCTTGGAGTTCTTCGAGGCTCTCACTAGCCTCAACCTGTCTCAACAAATCACCTCGCCTACACATATTAAGGGCCACATTCTAGACCAAATATGGACTCAAAACCTAACTCTTTCTCCCCCCTCCGTCTCACCCTGTACCTGGTCAGACCACCACTTAATAGATACCACCCTTACGATCAGTGGCAATCCTCCCACCCCACTGATGGCCGGTGGTCTATCTCGCAAATGGAACGCCTATGACTCCGAAGGATTTCTTGCGACTCTCTCAGACACCTGCCCTGCCCTCGTTTCGCGAACCAACATTGACAAATTAGAAAGTGACATATGCTTCTGGCTGCAGTCAGCCAGTGACCAATTTGCCCCCTTAATCAAATTTCCCCCGACCAGACACCACAACTCCCACCGTTGGTTCTCGGACGACCTCAAAAAACTTAAACTGAAGGTACGACAGCTAGAAAGGGCATGGAGACGCAACTACTCCAAACCAGCCAGATCACAATACACCTCAGCCCGCAGAGACTACAAAATCGCAATACTTTCAGCCAAATCAACCCACTTTTCTGACCGAATCTCTTCTTCGGACAACAAATCTAAAGAAATTTTTAAAATCATGAACGAACTGACATCTGACGACAGAACCCTCCCAGGCCAAACCCCCACCCAAGAAACTTGTGACGCTCTCAACCTCTTCTTCGTCGAAAAAATTAATAAAATCAAGGCATCGATCTCCACCGTCCCTCAGATCACCACTCCGGAAACTCCCCTTAACAACCCTTCTGCCTTCACCGAATTCCCCCCCATCAACCCTATTTCCATAGTACAGCTTGCGTCCCGGATAAAATCAGGTTCCCCGAACGATGGCTGCCCACCCTCAGTCCTACGAAGTGTATGTCATTCCTTACCTGAATGCATCCTACCTCTCTTGAATGGCTCGCTCAGCACAGGTACTGTTCCCAGATCCTTCAAAGAGGCCATCCTAGTCCCGCTACTTAAAAAACCTGGCGCGGACTCAGCGGAACTCTCCAACTATCGCCCCATTTCGCTTCTGCCCTATTTCTCAAAACTTCTCGAAGCACATGTCACTAGATGCCTCTCCAACTTTATTGAGACCTCTTGCTACCTGGAGCCTAATCAGGCCGGCTTCAGGCCTTCATTTTCTACTGAAGCCGTCATCTTAGCTGTTCTCGACACGCTGAGGAGAAATGGCGACTCAGGGACCCCCCAGGCCCTCGTTCTCCTGGACCTTTCGGCCGCGTTCGACACGGTTGACCATAACATCTTGCTCAACCGTGTCGAACAGGCTGGCATCCAGGACCCTGTCCTCAGCTGGATCCGGTCTTTCTTGTCTGGTAGAACCCAAGCCGTCCGGCTGGGCCCCTACACAGCACCCAAGACCCCCACAACCTGCGGAGTTCCCCAGGGCTCCTCCCTGTCACCTTTACTGTTCAATCCATACCTTCGGCCCTTACTCCACTCACTCCGTAACTGGGACATCACAGTTTATAACTATGCCGACGATCTGCAGATCATCTTTCCACTCAACTCCCCCAATGCGATAGATAACTTTCACTCCGTTATGCTCCACATCCAAGATTGGATGAATTCCAACCAATTGAAGCTGAACCCCGGGAAAACCGAGCTTCTTCTCCCGGGCTCCAGCCCCCCTTTCGGGGGAACCCAGTTCTGGCCCACTGAACTGGGCCTCCCACCGACCCCTTCGATCTCTGTAAAAAGTCTCAGCGTGACTATCGACGCCGAACTCTCTCTCCGACCTCATGTCAGCTCCGTGATTTCATCCTGTTTCTTCCAGCTCAGAAAGATCCGGAAGGTCAGTCACCTGCTCCCCCCACTTGCTCTGATTCAAGTAATCATATCTCTTGTGCTCTCCCGCTTGGACTTTTCCAACTGCATCTACCACGGACTTCCCAAAACCCTTCTCCACCGCCTTCAGGTGGTCCAAAACCAGGCAGCTCGTATCATCTTCAAATCTCCAAAATGGCAATCTGCCAAACCTCTGATGCATAAATTACATTGGCTGCCCATAGAACAGAGGGTGGCCTTCAAGTTGGGCTGCCTCACGTTCAAAGCCCTCCACTGCCCCAGCCCTGCTTTCCTGACTTCCCTCATCACTCCCTATTGTCCAAATCGCAATCTTCGCTCTGCTCATCTTAAATCACTTGTCATACCCAAAACCAGAACCAACAAATTTGGAGGACGAAGTTCGCCCTTTTGGCACCGAAGTTCTGGAACTCCCTTCCCCTGATCATCAAATCGAGCAGCTCCCTCCTTCGTTTTAGGAAGCTGCTCAAAACCTCTCTCTTTCCCCCACCCTGCTAGCCCTGCATTAACCCCAGATTGTGTATCACCTTTGTCCTATAGCGCCAGGAAACCCATGGTGTCAGTGCGCTCTACAAATTTCATGTAATAATAATAATAATAATAGGTTCAATGAAAATAATGTTTAGATACTAAATATTGGTGTTGTAATAGTGAGCGTATGAGACAAGATTACATTATTGGCCACCCCATGCAAGATTGCCAGCAGTGATCAACTCAGTGCATCAGGCAGGGTTGCCATCAGCAATATAACAAAAGAAAACATTATCAATTTGATATGTGAAAGTCATATCTGCAAAGCCCCTGGCACCAAGGTAATATTAGCAGGATATCTCTGCAACACTGCATATGTATCGCACTAAAAACATTGAGCTTTAAATATATTTTGGAAGTTCAACCATATTTCTGTAATCATCAGTTTATTACTTTTGCAATTATGCATGTTTATGTGACAACTATAGACTTTTCAATTCTGGGATACATATAATTAATTCAGCAAAGCAAAAACGTCTAATTTAATACAGTGGACTTATCACGGGATAGGTACCTATAGGTAGCTGGAGAGATACCAGTAGCTCACAAGCTACTCATTGGAGCAGCGTGCTCTATACTATGTTATGATTAATCAAAACTGCAACTAGATAACACTCTGGGGCAAATTTACAGGCCACTATCGCCACAGGAACGTCCCGTTTTTGGCGTTCCTGTGGCGATAGGGGCTTTGCCTTATTCACAAGGCGGCGTTAAGCCACTTAATGTGGCTTAACGCCACCTTGTGAATAAGGCCCCTTTCACGCTACGCCTAGCGTGAAAGGGGTTGGCAACGGGTGTTGCAGTCGGAGTCTCGCAGCAACACCCATTGATTTTTATGCCCCCCCCCATATTTACAAGGATAGCGTAAATATGGGGCAGCGCCAAAATTAAGACCAGGGAACACCTGGTCGTAGCATGGAGACATGAGGAGAAATGCTTTATTTCTCCTCGTTTTTGCTGTTTCTATGTGTGCTGCATTGTGCAGCACACATAGAAACAGGAACATACCATTGATTGTTTACGTGCAGGAAGGTGTCTCTTCCTGCACATAAATAGGCATTAAAAAAATTGATGAGTTGCAACTTCTTTGTGTGTTACATTCTTCAGGAAACATAGAAGTTACAAAACGCCATTACTGATTATTTATGTGCAGAAAGGGACACCTTCCTGGACATAAACAATCTTTCCCTGCAACTCAGGCAGCCTTGCACAATGGTACAAGAGTTGCATTGGCGTTAGGCAGCTACATTTAGCGCCAGCGCTCAGGGAAAGGCAGAGGTGCACCGTATTCTTGTGAATACGGAGCATCCCTGGGTTTGGCAATTGTCTGAGCATGGCGTTAGCCATCTTGGCTTAACGCGGCACTTCGACAATTTCCTTGTAAATACGCTCCTCAGATCTTTCCAGCAAGGGCTTCAATCCCAAGCGTTAACTTTACATTTTTATTGCCGCCTGAAGACCGTTCACACAAATAGCTTATCAGCAGGTGCCTTTAAGCCTGTAAGATATTTTAAAATACAGCGACCCCAGCTTGGCACCTGGTGAGGTGGCACCGAGAGCGCCACTGTGCTATCTTGTCCTAAAACAGTCAAAGAGAGTGGTAAATTTTCAAAGGTCGGAAGAGTGGCCATGTATCTATAAAATATTCAGCAAAATGCCCAATAACATAGTGACTGATTGGCTGACATAAAGTACAAGTATCTAACCCACTACACTTTAGAGATTCCATATATAAAATTCTGATTAACACGATCCGAAGTATAAAAGAACACGCACACCACTGGAGTTAAAAGAGCAAAAAAAAAAAAAAAAAACATGGGTATTTGACAGTGATTGACAAAAGTTCAGCATCAAAATCACTGAAATGCAAATTGGACCCCAAACTGGTTTAAGCACGCAGAGAACGAACTTGTCAACAAAAGGCATTCTCAACAAAATAGTTTGCTCACTGAGGAGTTTTTACATTGCCAGAGAAGACACAATTTGTCAGCGAAATGTTTCAAGATGCTTGGCAGGACTAATTTTATGTACTGAATAGATCAAGGTGTTTGACAAAAAGCATTTCGTCCTAAGCATTTTTTGACAGAATGTATTTTATCCACACAAGGGTTTTAGTCGAGCTGTCAGCAGCGGAACATGATTGACGGCAATGCGAAACACTCAAAGCTGGAAATAGAATGAGAAAAAAAAAAGCCAAAAGGCCTGAGCTCTGAATCTTTCTGTTCATGCATTTCTGCATTACTTTCCAATAAAGAGAACTTTTGTCATACATTTTTCTTGTGGAAATGACTGGAACAAGTCGAGTGCGCGCTCATTAGTAATGCTATTGTGAAGTTCATTTCAGAAAGCTTTCATTTTGCAGTAAAGCAAGGCTCTCAGTGGCTGTAGCTTTTCTTGAAGTTTTTCTTGAAGTGAAGCAATCAGTTTATGGTGTGACAATTTCACCTCGTATTTAAATTGGCCTTATTTCGGGCCTGACTACGAGTTTCTGGTAATATTCTGACCTGAGTCCAAACATGCGAGTTTGAAGGTATTTTACGCATCCCATAACTATAGGATGTGTTAAATAACTCAACATTCGTTACATTTCATTTAACTGGGAAAAACATAAGGCATTTACTATATCATGCGGATTTTGCTACGCTAAACACCAAAATCTACATGTTATTCCCCATGAAGTCGTAAAAGGTGTTATTTATTGCACCTGACAAATAACATTCCCCATGGCATCGTTATTTTTCAGGGGCGGTAAATAACGCCTTAACTTGTAATCAGGCCGTTAGAGTTTGGCTGGCTGTCTAAGGCCCTGATTTCGAGTTTGTCAGAATGTCTTTTTATTTTATTTTTGAATATTTTTATTTCAATCCATGATAATACCATACAAATATAAATCACAATTATTCTTTTTTTCCAACAGTCTTAAAGAAACAAAAAAGGATAAAATAGAATAGGAAGACAAATAAACCATTACTACTTTATCCGATACACAACGACACAGGTAAAAAAAATATAGAAGATATCTATACAGTGATACATCATAAATAGTTCTTAACAGTAATTAAAAGTTCATAGAGGGATAATAAATATTCAATCCTTCATATATTCAATCACTGGACCCCATATTTCCATACCCAGTTTTAGTTTTCTCGAACCTTTAAAAGCATATAAACTGTATTCTAGATTAAAAATAGCAAACAATCTGGCTCTCCACAGCTCAAAAGTTGGAACATACTTCTGCAACCACATAGAGGCAATACATAATCTAGCTATGGAGGTGGCTAAAAAAATTAAATACCTAGACTTAAACACTGTCTTATAATGCTGAGATAGTAAATTAGCAGACATAAATAGCCTCCCTGCAAAGTCAATATAGAATATAGAGGGTAATAGCCCAGTTGCAGACATTGGAGTATAATAGGATACCTTTTCAAATTGATATCGTCTCCGAAAAGCCTTCCAGACCTTATAAGCTGTGTTTAACACCTTGAACCTGCTTTTTTTGTAATAGCTGAGCTCCAGCATCACAAACAGACAGGTCTTGGCGTCCGTACCTAAAAGCATCTGGTAGATAGATGGAGATTCTGCTATATTAAACACCTCTTCACCGGTTAGTAGAATTCTCATATTATGCAAAATACAGACGTAATAATATAACGTAAAATCAGGAACTGCCCAGCCACCCTTCTCGCGAGGTAGTGTCATAAAACGCATTGCTCTGCGTGACTTTCCTTCAGCCCATACAAACTTGGCACATATTGATTGAAGTAGCTGTAGTTGGGCACGGGTGATTTCTCGCGGAACTGATCTAAAAAAATATGAAACCCTAGGTAAAATCAGCATTTTAAGAACATTACAGTGCCCCACCAATGAGAGATGCAAGCATTAAAAATGATCTAATTGTTGCCTCACTGCCCTTACAATACACCCCCAGTTAACCTCCACTAATGTTTTTAAACATGTCCCTAATTTAGCACCTAAATATGATACCTCATTCATAATCCTTGGGTTGTTAATGCAGTCTTGGTTCATGCACATAATTTGTGTTTTGGACAAATTAAGATTGTAACCGGGGCTGTACCAAATTCCAGTGCCAACTGTTCTAGCTCAAGCATGGCAGCAAGAGGATTTGGTGTGACAACCGCAATGTCGTCCAGATACGCGAGCACTTGATATTGCTCTTGCATGCATATTACTGATTTGATCCTGGGGATCTTCTCTAGCATGTCTAAAAAGGGATTGATATATAATGAAAACAACAGTGGGGACTACGGGTATCCCTGTCTTGTACCCCTAGTGATGAGTACGGGGTCTGATTCTAAGCCCATCATACAGATTTTAGCCATCGGCTGACGATATAAAACCTGAATAGCTTTAATAAAACCTTATCTAATCCCATTCATCGTAAAACTGCCCATAAAAAATCCTACGCGACCCGATCAAATGCTTTTTCAGCACCTAGTAAAATCAGCCCAAATTTGCTGCCCTTAGTGTTGGCTACATCTAAAAGGGTTGTTACCCTGTTAATATGATTAACTGTACCCCGCTTGGGTATGAACCCATGTTGCCGAATTGATACTAAAGGGGTTACCACTTCCGCCGATCGGGTCGCCAGGATTTTGGCATACATTTAGCCATCGCAGTTTAATAGCGAATTGGGTCGGTAAGAACCCGGAAGTTTGGGTGGCATATCCACTTTCAACACTTCAAAGAAGGTTTTATATACTTCTAGAGGCAATTTGTCAGGTCCCGCCGCTTTACCGCTAGCTAAGCTCTTAATGGCCGCCTCCAACTCTTCCATAGTTATAGGTGACTCTAGCCCATCTATGTCTTGGGGGTTCAAAGTTCCGCTATTAATATTTTGCAGTAGGGCCTCACCTGTCAGCGTGACATAGCTATCTCCAGTGTACAGCCCCTTAAGAAAATCATGGAAAACACTGAGGATCCCAGTAGCGGTTTCCACCGAATTGCCTTGAGAGTCAGTCATGGCCACAAATCTCTGTGCTGCTTCTCTTGCCCGAAGCCTTTGCGCCAAAAAGCACCCTGCGGATTCCCCATACTCGTAGCTCTGTTGTTTGTTCAAAGTATGCTTAATGGCTATTTCTTTACTCCAATGGAGGTTGATTTTGGCTTTGCAACGTGCAACCTCTGTTTGAAGTGAAAAAATATCGCCTTGTGCATACTTCAGCTGTTATAAGTTTCGCATACAGCTCCTGAGTTGCCAAATTCAGCTGTTTCTGCTTGTGTAACCCAAAGCTGAGGGTTTCTCCCCTAAACCCTGCCTTTAGGGCATCCCAGACAAAGCCAGCACCGTAGAGCTGCGATTGATAACGAAGAATTGCCTAATCCACTCTTTCATGTGCGCAACATATGTTTCGTCAAGCAAAAGCTTCCTATCAAATGAGAACGATCTAGCCTTAGTACCTGCATTGAGTGCATGGATATTCAATACCAAAGGTCCATGATCAGCCGTAATCCTGGGAAATACATATATATCCGGCCAGTAACGCTGTTGATAAAAAAAATAATCTAGCCTTACTAATTTCTGATGCGGGCACGAGTAAAATGTAAGCCCTGGGTCAGAGCCACGTAAGGTAGCCCAGGCATCAACCAACCCGTGATCCAAGACCAAATGCTGAAGGGCCTTGAAAACTTTGGGTTTCCTGCCTTTGTAGCTTTTAATATCCACGAACAATCCCTGAGGCTCGGTATGTATATTAAAATCCCGACACAAAATCAGAGGAGTTGGCCATGTTGCTAATTCGACATTCAATCCCTCTAACACTTCTGCTTCATCAAAGTTGGAACCATATACTGAGCAGACCGTGTATCCCCCAGTGCTCTTCCTGTCCCCTGTATACATTGTTTTGCCAATACCACGACCCCCCGGGTTGTTGTAGATTGCTGTGTGCATATCAACGTTGACAATCCCAGTTCAGCCAATAGTTTCCTTTTACCCCATGGTATATGGGTTTCTTCT
The DNA here is from genome assembly GCF_964204655.1 of Triturus cristatus. Lineage (NCBI taxonomy): Eukaryota > Metazoa > Chordata > Amphibia > Caudata > Salamandridae > Triturus > Triturus cristatus. The sequence continues at coordinate 1,530,376,044 of NC_140590.1, read as the reverse complement.
ATACAGACTAGGTCTGGTTGGAGCACCTGCCGCTCTGCAGCCACCCGTTGCCTCTTCCCATAGTTATTGAGCCCACATACATTAAAAGAGCAGATTCGTAATCCTGGGAGCCTATTTCTTATCCCCCATTAAACGTCAATGTTTCTAGCCAGTCTAAGACTGTTTATGCTTTCCACTTTTTATTTGTACACTTTTATGGATTGTTTTATCTCTAACCCCCCTACCTCCAAGTGCCCCCCATCCTCCCCACCCCCCAACCCACATTCACACACAGGGCTTCGTCCGAAGCCCTGCATCACCCCCTCCCTTGCCCTGAAATGAGGCTTTGAGACCAATGGTCCCAGAGATGGATCACGCTCCTGCCCCCCCCCCCCAGATGCTATACCCCCCTCAAAAAAAATATATCATTCTTCATTCCTCTTTTCTTTTCTTTTTTTGTCCTCCCCCTTATTTGCTTTTTTTTTTAATGCGAGAGCCCAATCATAAGCCTAATGCTATAGAGAGGAGAGCAGGCTTATAAGAAGTATACATATATGAAAAAATAGAGAAGAAATATTTCACCAAGTCCTGCAGATCCAGTCCCCTCTTACAGGGATCGCAGATATTCTTTAGCCGGCCTTTCTGCAGTAAAAAATCGGGTTTGCTCCTTAAAAATAACCTTCAGTTTGGCTGGATTCAGCAGATAGGCCAGTGCCTCTTTGCCTTGAAACGGGGTGATGAGTTGCCGTAGTTGCCATCTTTTCTAAACAGTCAGGGGGCAGTAAACTGGGCGCATGAAAAATTCCATCCCCTTTCCTGATTTCTTTTGATCGGGGCGTGCTAAATCATAGACTGCCTCTCGGGCCAAAAAGTTGTTAATTGATATTAAAATAGCCCTAGGTCTGGCAGTGTTTTGTCCAGGTCGTACATGCTGCATGAAGGGGAATCTGTGTGCCCTCTGGATCTCCCGGTTCTAATCCCATTGCGGAAGACTCGGAAAAGCCTCAGTAAAAAGCTTGATGACGAATTTTCTCGCATCTAATCCTTCTGAACCCTCTGGAATGTCCAGGACCCCTAGATTGTTGCGGCGTAACCGATTTTCAAGGTCTGTAAGCTTCCCGAGAGTATCATCCTTCGATGTGCGCATTGTTTCTGTGATTGCCTTCTGTGCCGCTAGTACATCCTTCAGATTAGAGATGCGTGTTTCAGCCTCGTTAAATCTCTCTGCAAACTCAGTGCACAATTTGGCTATCCTGCAAACCGAATTCTGGAGTTTTTGACAAGCCCCTTGAGTGTGCTGACTTTCAATGCACGTCTCCTCTCTATGGGCCATTATACTTTGATATATGACCGCTAGTGAAATGTCCACAACCTTCTCCAAGGCCTTTTCACTGTGCTGCATTCCAGTGGTCACACCAGTAGCTCCAGACTCAGCTAAGCTAAGTGGAGGCTGTCCCTTGAGAGCTAGTTTCTCCCCCATTGAGCAGATCACTCATTTTATATAATATAACAGCCCAGTGACACAGCTGGAAATTGGGGACGCCCCAGCCACCTCTTTTCCTTGGGAGCATCAGAAATGTTAGCGCCTTCCGAGGGCGGCAAGTTGTCCACAGAAATCTCGATATCATCTGATTCGAAGACTTAAACCAGCAGCAATTTATGGTCAAAGGAATGGCTCTAAAAAATATAAGATTTTTGGCAGAAATAGCATCTTAATAACATTTCTCCTCCCAAATTGTGTAAGCTTAAGGTTATCCAGCCTAGTAAAGTCCTTTTTAAAATTTGGGAGGATCGGGTCCAGATTTACTACAACAATTGTTGCCACGTCTGCCAAGGACTCAACCCGAGGTATGTCACCTTTTGTACTACCCGCAAGTCATTCAGTTGTAGCCCCCTACTAATCAAAATTTGAGTCTTACTTTGATTAAGCCGATAGCCAGATATCTGCCCAAAACATTGGCTTGCTTTACGATTTCTCTTAGTGCACCCACCGGGCTAGAAGTGACAATTGCCAAATTGTCGGCGTTGGCTAGAATCTTAGTTTCCCTCCATTACTATGCACTGCCACGATCCCGCTATTACCTTTGATTTTCCTGATTAGTGGGTCGATATATATTGCAAACATAGAAGTTCAAACAGCAGAGCACAGCACATTTAAAAGTTCAAACTGACTGACAAGCAGTCAGTAAAATATTTTATTCAAACGAAGAACAGTAGGTATGGCACAATCTTGTGCGTGGCTCCCCGCCTGCATTAAAGTCATACGACTTTAATACAGGCGGGGAGCCATGCTGGATGGGATTGTAAAGGAAGATTATTACACTTCCCGGGGGCTTGGGACTTTGTCCTCTACTCGTCCAAACACACCGAGCTTTTTGGGCTTACTTGCTTGCACTAGTGACTATCAGGGCACTTTCTACTCCCATGACCTTAGTTGGAATGGAGTAGTATTTTGAATTCATTGCACAGATTATATTAACGATGGGCTGATTTCACATATTGCTGAATTTTGCGCTTGAACCTTGAAAAAGTTGTATAACGAAGAAACACGTGTCGGCTATCATTTTGCTTCACCTACGTGTCAACAATTTGTTTAATGATCCACCTATGATCAAGATTGTGCAATTTATAAACAATGTGATTCTACCCTATAGTAGTGAAAATTATTTTTAATTTGTAATTAGTAGAGCAGCACGGTGGCAGACAGAGGCGAGGAGAGACCTTCAGCATTGACTATTACAAGGCTCCCCTTCCCCCCGGTGCAAGCTCATGAAGCAGGATAACTATTCCTAACAATAGAATGCGAATCCACAATATGGTGATGTGTTTAAATGAACAACCCCCAGGTTGTTTACTTCACTTTTGTTTCTATCATTTCAGATTTTGAAAATGTGTTATTTGAAAACGACAAGGGTCATTGTACCCTTCAAACCCTTCTCCAGACTTGCATAATTTTCTAGATTTTGAGTAATAGGCATACAACTCATTTAATTTAAATACATTTTGAGTGTAGTAGGGACGTATTTAGGTCCTGATGAGTAAAGCAGTGGGGACTGCTTACGAAACATGTTGACCCAGTAGGGAGTATCAGATTAAGGTACACCCCCTACATGACCCCCCTTTTTAATATTCTCAGCCAAGGAATTGAATAAATTTGTTTTTTCCACTAGCCAGAGAATTTTTAATCCCTTTTTGTAACTATTCACTAAACCCTACCACTCTCACCCTCACAATACACATAGCCTATTCCTTCACGAACAACAGTGCTCCCACATATTTACTGGTCGCAGCACGCCCCGCCCCGTAGAGGGACGGGAAGACCCCTATGATGAAGCATGACACCATGGGATTCATAGTGTGTGAGGGGTATTTTAAAAACACTTAGTGCCTTTCCATGACACCTCGTGGAGCACTTCTTTACACACTGAAAAATTACAAATTAAAAATAATTTTCACTACTATAGGGTAGAATCACATTGTTTATAAAAAGCTTGACAGGAGGAAGATTCTACCGATACTCCTCTTAACTCCCCCTTTTGTTAAAGTTTTCTCAAGATTGTGCCATATCTACTGCTCTTCGTTTGAAAATAAACTGTTTACTGACTGCTTGTCAGTCAGTTTGAACTTTTAAATGTGCTGTGCTCTGCTGTTTGAACTTCTACATTTTATGTGCTTGGAGGATCTTTCAACTTGTACTAAGTAATATTGTGGGTGGCACAATATTTGCATCAAGAACGCCGCATAACATACTGAGTGTTTACATTTGCAAACTTAACAGAGATGCTGGCTGCGCTGTTCAAAACCACTGCCACCCTTTCTATATAACATATAATGCAAACAATAGGGGGGAACATGGACAGCCCTTGCGAGTCCCCCGACTTATCAATACTGGACCCGACACCTCCCCCATTATTGCTGCTCTAGCTACTGGGTTTTTATACATTATTGCAATAGCCTCAATAAAGACTTTTTCAAGCCCTCTTTTTTCTAAAATTGCCCAAAGCAACCGTCAGGAGACCCTATCAATGTTCCTGCGGAATCAAAGAGCACAATTGTCCATTGGATATGGTTGATGGTGCTGTGGCAGGGGACAAAACCATGCTGCACTGGGGAGACCAGGTTCTTTATTATCCCCGCCAAGCGTTCGGCTAAGATCTTAGCATACACCTTGATATCGCTATTGATTAGCGTGATAGGGCGATAGGAACCCAGCTCCTTAGCCGGCTTTCCTTTTTTGGGAAATACCACTATATTAGCTGAACTCCAAGAATCCGTGTCCCCTGGCCTGCTTGAGCCTCCAGAAAACATCCTTCATTAGTCCTTGTAGGTGGGGAGCCAGCTTTTTGTAAAATTTCCCCAGAATAGAATCAGTGCCTACTGCCTGCTCACTCGCAAGCGCTTGAATCGCGACCCTCACTTCCTCCAACATAATAGGTGCCTCCAGCGTTTCCCTTTCTTCTACCGATAGAATCCCCCTGGTAATTTGGCCAAATAATCCTCTATTTCATTTCCCCCACAGTTGATTCCCTCAGTGTACAGATGTTGATAAAATCGTTGAAAAGCCACCCTTATGTCCGAGTGCTCAGAAATTGATCCAGCTAGAGGATCCTCAATTTCCTCAATTCCCCCCTGGATCACCCGCTGTCTAGTGTGCAGTGCTAGAAGGCGCTCAACTTTTTCGCTACACTCATACATTATAGTCCGCCAAGCTATATATTTACCTGCCGCTTATTTGGCTGTTATCCAATATTGATGAGTTTATTAATCCGTTCGCTGTGTTCGTCGGCCAACGGCCGTTCCGAGCACTACCTCTGTAGTGCTGCGCGTGTCCGTTGGCTGACGCGGCCCCGCCCGCACACGGAAATGCCTGCACCGCGGTGGATTTTACGCCGCGGTTAACGGGTTAAGGCCACGTTTGTTTGTGATTGTCCCACATCTCCCCTGTCCCTGATTGCCCCGACCAGTTGTGTTTCTGTCCACCCATATCTTGTGGTTCCCCTCTTATCCCGGCTTTTAAAGCATCCCATACTACATCTAACCTTCCGCTCCCTCTATTCTCAGCTATGAACGTTGGGATCCAGTTCCTCATATGATCAATATATTTCTCATCATAAAGAAGTTCTCTGTCAAAGGTCTAGCGTGATACTGGGGGCTTCTGTGTTTGTACTGAGAATTCTAAAACCAGCGTATTGTGATCCGTCATAATACGGGGAAATTTGAATATCCGGCACTTTGTCAATACCCCCTGGGATACAAAAAATAGTCTAATCTGGCGTGCGTTTGATGTGGGGCAGAAAAGAAAGTATATCCTGAGTCCTGAGGTTCCTGCGTTGCCCAAACATCTGATAGACCACGTATCATGCACAAATTAGCTAAGGATTGAAAAACATTAGGTTTACGGCCAAGGTATGACCTTTCCCCTAGTTTAATAGAACTGGAATTCATATTAATATTGAGATCCCCACATAAAATTAAAGAAGCGGCCAGTCTACTAGCTCCACATTTGACCAGTTAAACAAGGCGGGGCCTTCTAACACGGAACCATATGCTGAAGATAATGTAAACAGATTATTATAGATACAACATTGAGTGATAGCCCACCTGCCCAGATGATCCGACTTTGAGCGTGGCAATCTAGCTATGTTTTTGCGAGCCATGATAGAGACCCCTCGTCTCCATGTTCCCTGAGGTGCACTAGAAACCAGCTGATAACCTGCAAGTTCTGCCACCTTCTGCCTGACTGCTTCCACATGTGTCTCTTGTTGACAAACTATATCTGCCTTTAGATGTCAAATGTCCTCATTAAGCGTACGTTTTTTGAGGGGGTTATTCAATCCACAAATATTAACCGAAGCAATTCTTAACTTACCCATTCCCTTCTGTGGTTTTTAAAACTCCCTGCCAATCTCTTATAGCTAATAATACCATCTCATCAAATTCTGTCACCTGGACCAACCCAGCACCTACATCACACTCCCCTCACCCGCCCCCTACTCCTCTCCACCCTCCCTCCATATCCAGGCAAGAAAGGTCTGTGAACCCTTGTGATGCCTCCCGTATAGGGATGCTTCCCACAGCCACCCATCATCACTCCGCAAAACCAAATGAGAAAAAGAAAAACCCTCCATCCATAATATTTAACAGCCAGTGTATAGAAAAGGTAGAGGGAAGAGAGAAAGGCCACCAAGAGAGAGACAACTTACCAAGCTATTCAGGCCTAATTCTACATCCCTATTTCCCTGTCTCTGAAACTTCCCAAAGGTAATCTTGTGCCTGTATTTCTGAGGAGAATACTCTTGTGACCCCCTTATGAATAACCTTGAGGTGTGCTGGGCTAAGAAGATTCACCTCACACCCTAACTTTTGAAAAGGCATGATTAATTGTCGGAGCCTCCACCTTCTTTCCTCAGTAGTGTGGCAGAAATCTGACCTGACACAGATGGTATGTCCTTGGACAGATCGTCTTGCTTCGGGTCTCATCTTATCAAATACCGCTTGCCTCAGGAGAAAGTTTCCAAAAAATATTAGAATGGCTCTAGGCTTTTCGTTGGCATCTTTCTGCCCTTTCTTCTTTTTTAGCATAAGAGGGAAACATTGCACTCTCTGCACCTCTGTGTCCCAGTCCCAGTGTGCCAGTTCAGGGAGACCTTCTTTTAGCAAACGTAGCACGAACCCTCTGATGTCTCCTCCTTCCGCATTTTCCAGTATGCCCAAAAGACTCAGGTTGTTACACCGTTGACGATTTTCGAAGTCCTCCAACTTCCACATGAAGTCCATCATCCTTGTCTCATTGGCCGTGGCTTGCTGTACAATAGCCTCAGCTCCAGCCTCCACTGACACCACTCGGTCTTCCAGTGCCATTGTCCGCTCTGCAATTTCTGTGCATGTCTTGTTTACTTTCCTGATAGCACCTTGAAGCTTTTTTGTTGCCAGATGAGCCCTCTTTTGCTCCTGTCTTGCTTCCACTTGCATCTGCTTAAGGGTGGAATATATCAGACCCATTGAGGGAGGCGATTCAGACCCTGTCTTAGATTCAGATGGGATCTTATTTGACCCATGTGGAGTGTCTTCACCTCCTGGTTCCTCCTCCTCGATCAAAAAATGAGTAGATGAGTAGTCCCACTTCAATTGGCTAGATTGACTGTGATCTGAATCTGATTGTATTGCCTCAGTTTCCCTTCCACCTTTATTTCTCCTTCTCCTTTTTTGAGCGGAGAGCCTTGTCTGAGTGCTAGGGTTGGAGAATGAACTGCCAGAGTTGATTTCTGAATTATCCAGAGCCGATACATCGTTCTCACTGACATTAAACAGCTCTGAATCTTCATTAAGGGAGAAAAACTCCCCCCCCCCCAGGTCCCCCCGAACTTGCATAATGACTGGCAAAAATTGGGGTTGCCTGCTGAAACACCCTCTGGTTCCTTCTATTCCTTATCCTCCTCACAATGGTTATCAGTCAAGTTATTAGCGTTATTAGCGTTAACCTTGGTTACTCCCCCCTATACAGAATCATTTTGAGCTGAGATAGCAAGTACCGTACTTACAGTGTCCACAGAAGGGAAATCAACACTGCCAGCTGTTAGTTGCGAGAGGGTCTTGCCAGCCATAGCCTCCTTTTCCTTTCAGCCTTGCTACAGCCGGCAAAAATCCCTGGAATCATTCATTGCCTGGAGGTTTTTGCCTCCTCGCTAGGACGCTGATCTTTGGGCTGCTGTTTCCCCACCTCCACCTCCTTGCGTCCTGCCGCGGGAGTGGCGTCTGTTGGATTCCTCACGACTGTTGTCTTCCAGGCAGTAAGGGGGCTGCGCAGATTCCCAACAGCTCCAGCAGTACCGATCTCGGAGTGGTCCCTAGGGGGTTTGGGTTGCTTTGGCGGCATAATGCTGTGCCCGGACCGGCATCTGCCGTTGCACCAGCCGACAACAGTTTTCCACACAGAGCGGAGTATCAGGTATGTTAGTTGGCCAATGTTCATTTGTATTCTCCCCGACTTTAGTCTACGGATGTCTGATCTCTTCCAGAGGATCCTCTGCAGTATTTTTAAAGTAGACTCCTCATATCAGCAATGCCACGGAGTGGAGGAAGGGTGGCTCCGGCAACACCTACACAGCCGCCATCTTGCCTCCCTTTTCCCTGACTGAATTAGGGATAGGCATAGACTGGAAAATAAACAATTCTTTAAATATCTCCAGATAAGAGATTTCTTGACAAGGAAGGCTGGGGGTCGCTGTGGCTGTGCCAGAGTGACACTGGTGGAGGGGCTGCTTAAAGGATCAATCACACTTGGTAGGATATATAAGCTATTGAATGAGACAATGTCGGATCATTTAACTAACCATTATGATTACTGGCAGGAACTTTTACAAGTGGGATTTGGAGAAGTCGATGATTCGTTACACCTGGCCCAAACATCCTTCATTGCGGCTAACCTACAGCTCCAGTGCTTTAAAACTTGGTTTAATTTATATATTACCCCGGCAAAGATCGCAAAATGGGATAGATTGGCTGGGTCATCCTGCCCTCGCTGCGGTTATCTAGCAGCTGATAGCCTACATGAGTTTGCATCATGCCCTGGCTTGGATACTGTTAAAAGAGATGTTGGTGCTAACCTGGAATCCTAAGTTAGACAAAAAAATAGATATGTCAACACAACTGATTATGCTTGGGGTGGGCGATATCTCACTTCCAGGGCAGATGCAGTTATTAGTATACATTTCTATGACGGTATTTAGACTCTGATTAGCCACTTACCGGCTCGACCCGGTCCCTCCAACCAGTCAGCAGTGGCTGGGCAGATTCTTGTCGGTCTACCGGCTGGAAACAGCAGTCTATGCTAGGAGGAGGTGTAGGGCACAGAAAAGAGGGTCTGAAATATGGGTGCCTTTGAAAAGGAAGGAGAAGAGAGAGAGCTAGGAATGAATGATGCAAATAATATTTAAGAAATGTTGGGGATCTTTAGGCGTAAAATCCCGCAGGGTGGTTCTTGTGGGTTTCATAGAGACTGGAAGGGCCTTATTTTTGAAGGGGTAACAATAGTATTGATAATATGTATATATTTTTTAATATATGTTCATGATTGAGATTAGGCTTTGCAGTGAGGAGATAACTATCTCTGTGCGTCTATGCTTATTACTGTCTCCTCATCATTGAAAGATCGGGTTATATTTGATGAGATTTCTGGACCAAGGGGAAGGGAGGGGAGGGCTGAGGGGAAGGGGAGGAAGGGTCCATGTTTATAGCTCTTTTGTTTGTTCTATACTTTCAAGTTTGTATATACTATGAAATTACACTAAAGAATATCTTTTTTTTTAAAAAGTCCATTACTTTTTACTTGGCAGTCGTTCATGGAGTTAACTCCACCAGAAATAGAGGGAAACCAGTCATCTTCAATTGGGTGGCTGCTTTACCAACATGTCTGGAGGAGTTAATTTCCATACTTGGTGTTACCTATGGAGAGCTGTAGGGGACATCTACAGATATTTCTTTATTTTATGGTTTTTTATTGCGTGAACATGACCCTTGTGGGTATCTGAGCGCTTCACAAATTTACAGAGAACAGAGTAGTAATAACAATAATATCACATTCACACTAAAAGCAGGAGAGGGTAGTACCCAGAAAGGGAGGGTATGCAGGGAGATAAATTAATAAAAACAGAGTATCATAGTCCAGACAATTGCAAGTACCAGGCAGTGTTGGGAAGCGGGAGGGTAATGTCGGTACTGATAAGACGAAAGCACTAAGGTAGCCAGTGATAAATAGTCATGTGTGTGACTGAGGAAAATGGCTTATGATCTAGGGAAATGAATTGTTCATAAGGAGTACTTTGACTTCTTTCTTGAAGGATACAATTGAGGGATTCCTTCTGACTGCAGGAGGTTGTGTGTTCTAAATTCTTGGCAATCCCAGAGAAAGATCAGTTGTAGGTTTTCTTCTTGTGGAATCTCTGAGGTTTCAGAAGAAAGGTGTTGGAGCTTCTGGATGATCTGGATTGGCCAGAGAGTTTGAGCTTCTGGACGAGATATCTAGGGGTTTTGTAGTGGAGGGCTTTATTTTATTATATTGTATTGTAATTGCATTAATATAGCGCTTACTACCTCTGACGAGGCGTCTAAACGATCTTTCGGCGAGTAGCACGCTACTACGGATCCCATAAAGGATTAGTGGGGAATTGGTATAGTGAAAAACAAAAGTAATTAGAATGGTGGATATGTTAGTCAGCTATTTGGATTGAGAAGGCTAGTGGAGGGGTGGAAGAGGGAAAAATGTTTGCATTTATGTGGCGCTTGCTGCCCCTGATGATGTGTTGGAGCACTTTGTTCGTCATGCAGGCAATTTTTAGATGGATTCTTGCATTGTAAGGGAGCCAGTTGAGGCAGAGGAGATTGGGAGTGATGTGGTTGTAACTTTTTGAGCGAGTAATGAGCCTAGCAGCAGAGTTGAGCAAGATCCTTAGAGGAGCCAGTATGGATCTGGGTAGTCCACAGAGGGTTGCACTACCATAGTCCAACCAGGGAATCACTAGAGCTTGTACCGCATGCTTGAAGTCATCGGGGAGGAGGAAAGGTTTTAACTTTCTTAGAATATTCATTTGGTGATTGCTCCTTTGGTGGTGGCACTAATGTGATTCTGCATGTTGAGTTTCTTGTCAAGAGTTATTCCCAGTACATTTGCAGAATCAATGACTTGTGGAATGCAGTTGAGGGCTGTTAGCTGTTTCAACCATTCTTCGATGATCCGGTGACTGGTTGGGTGAGGTGATTAGGCGGTATTAAGTTTTTTGAGTATTTAGTTTGAGGTGATTGGTTGCTAGCCAATTTTGAATTTTCTCAAGTGTTGTGTTGAGGGAACTCATGTCTTCTGGGGTGGAGACATTTAGGTATTGTTGGGTATCATCAGCATACATGGGGTAGTGGATGATGGATGAGCTCTGAATTTCCGTTAGAGGCTCCATGAATAGGTTGAAGAGAGTGGGCAAAAGAGATGAGCCCTGTGGGACCCCTAATGTGGTTGGCGTGGTCTGCGATAATGAGTTATTGAGCTTGACTCTTTGAGACCTGTTTTGGAGATAGGAAGAGAACCAGCTAAGGATTGATCCTGCTAGGCCCATACGGTGTTCTAAAAGGTCTAGGAGGTTGTCATGCTTAATTGTATCAAATGCTGATGACAGGTCAAGGCGGACTAAAGGGCAAGCTTGGTTCTGATCCTGCCTTTTTAGTGCATCATCCACTTTGTGTATCATAGCTGATTTGGTGCTGTGCCCTGCACAAAAACCATATTCAAATTGGGCCAATAGTTGAAATTGATCGATGTGGCTACAGAGTTGGAGGTGAACATATTTTTCCAGGAGCTTCACCAGGGTACGAATTTTAGAATTAGATCAGAAATTGTTTGAGTCAATTTGGTCAACTTTTGGTTTTTTAGGATGTGGGTAACTTGCCCTGAATTTAGGCAGTCAGGGATAGTGCCTTAAAGGAGGGAGGCATTAACAATCTTGGTCCAGATTGGGAGTATCACGGGTATGCTCTCCTTGATGAAGTTAGATGGAAGAGGGTCACTGAAGTGGTTTGAGGGTTTCAGCGAAGCTAGTATTTTATGAATGGAGCTTTCCTGAAAGGTTCTGAAAGTTCCATGAGGCATTGTTTTTGGGGAAATGCCCAGGAGGACATGCTGGAACTGCAACCCTGGAGGCGGATGGACTGGTTTGATGGGGGAGAGGACGTTGTTCCAAACCCATCTGAAGGTTAATTCTCATGGTTTCTGCCTTTTGCAGAAAGAAGGAGGTGAATTCCTCACAGTTTGGTACTGAACTGGATCCAGCCGGTGACTGATTGGGTGCGCAACTCGATTTTGCTTTTATGAGTTTAAAAACTTTTTTGAGTCAGTTACTGCCTTGATCTAGTTGGTTTCTGAAGACATTTGCTTTAGAAATTCTGATGTTTTGATCTGTTCTTCAATGATCTCAGGTGCTTGAAGCGCTCAAGGGACTGAGTTGATCTCCATTGACATTCAGCTAGTCTCAAATGGCGTCTTTCTGTGTTAAGACTACCGTTTTACCAAGGCTTAGATTCTTTAGTGGACACTCTTTGTAGTTGTAATGGACCAATCGAGTCAAGAACAGGTATACTAAAGATTTCTTTTAACTTTCAACAGGTAAAGTGCAGCAGTTAAAGTTATTAACAAAGAAAATAGGATGTTTTAGTCCTTTCTGGTATCCAGCTGTGATTTCAAATGTTTTAATTGATCTTAATTTAGAAGGCATTAATTGCTGTACTATAGAAATCTAATGTCAATATCTTTTGATGGGTCATAGGTTCTTAGTCCTTGGTAATGTCTGGAAATCCTCCTGGCTTTGCATGTTTTGTTTAGATGTTTTGAGGTTACTTTAAGGTTGCCGAATGTCGTACATAGATCATAAATTAGCTGATGTCCCATCCACTCTGTTTAGAGTGCATAAACATTGATACACTCTAAAAGGACAAATGCCGATACACCAAACCAAAACTCTAAATAATGCCCTCTGTTTCCTAATGAATCTACGTTAAAGACAAGATGTTACATAATCTCCGGTGTGAAACTGCAACCCTTTGTTTTAGTTGCATTGTAGCCTTTGGTTAAAGGGTGGGAATTATCTCAGAATGTTTGAACCTAGACTTCTGAGATCTTGCCCTAATTCCAAAATACCACCACTCAGAAGTAAACCGGTTATTACTCCCAACACACAAAAGGAAAATTTATGGCTGGTAGGTGGGAACTAGTCCACAATTTTTGTACCTATTCAACAGTTAACTTTTCCATGAGGGGTTCAGTTTTGTAGATAAGGAGACCAGATATTGTTCACAAATATTGATCATGAGTCAATGTTTAAGGGAGCAACTGATGCAGGTCCTCTGCTCAGCTCACATTCTGTTTTTGGTTAGAATGTCGATTTTTCTAGTAATTTATGAAGGAAAGTCTTCATTTTATTAAAGGCACGGAGGCGAGTATTATGCTATTCTTTTCTTGCTTTATTTTCTATAGCAGCAGTCAAGAAAAGTGGAACTACAAATCCCAAGGGGCTTAGCAACAGACTGGACAATGCAAACGAAAAATATAATCACCACATTAACCAACAGTGTGGCAGTAACATATATAATGGCCTACTTGAATGGCAACAGCCCTCTTTTCTTGTGTGAGAATATAAATAGAACCAGAAAACAAAGGAAAACTGGAAACTACGAAAAAAATGACAAAGTAAATGTAAAACGTTCCTGGCAAAAATTCATGAAGACAAAACTCAGAGAAGAAGCCAACGGAACAGGAAGAATTACATGGGGTGTGCTGAAGTAGAGGATGAGGTTGAGTATCCTGCTGGAACCGTGGCATCCTTAAGAGGATGCAGGTGGCAACGCTGGAGCCACTATCAGGGAGGGAACACAACACAGAATTACTAAGTGTTGAGGTGAAATAATAATTGCCTCCATGTCTTTAATAAAATTAAAACTGTCCTTCATAAATTACTAAGAAAATCTGCATTTTATGTCAAGTCCGAAGGGTTCTATTATGATTGTTTAAAGCATGCTAATTACCATAGAAGCTGCAGTATGAACAGGTTTACAATAAAATGTCTTAAAAGCATTGTCATTAGAGCAGTCAGCCAATCTCTGAATTTCCTCTAGTCTCGAATCTACCCAAAAGGCTTTAGAAGCCATGGCACCCTGGGAGGAATGAGTTCCAAACCCAGAGGTATCAATGACTGCCAAGGACATAATCCATCTGACCCAATGAGCTACGGTGACAGCAGAAACTGGGTTGTGGGGTTTCAGAAAGGAAATGAGGAGTTGGGAATGCGAGGATGTTCTGAGATCAAAGGTCTGTTGTTCATACACTTAAAGGCATTGGCCAACAAAAAGTTTGGGTTGATCCAGAAAATGAGGGTAAAACACGGTGTTTAAGTTAGTCTTTGTATATTTGTTAACTGTGAGCATCAACCAGTAGGAGTGAAATGGTGAGAAGAAACTTCCAAAGCCTTTACATCTGACAAACGTTTAATAGAGATAAGACATAGCAACATAGTAAGTTTTGCAGAAAGCATTTTTAGAGAAAGATTCACATTGTCAGGCCAGAAAATAAACTAATTTAATACAACATTAACATCCTACAGTTTTTTATACTTTGGTAGAGGAAGAATAGAACATTTTATTCCCTTTAAAAGGCGACAGATGAGCAGGTGATATTCCATTGGCTTCCCTATGATGTATGGATGGTAAATGGAGATCATTGATCTGTATAAGTTGATGGTCCTGTAAGACCTACCTCCACTGGCTTCAGCCTCCAAGAAATTAACAATGTAAATGATATAGACTGAAAAGGGATTGAGACATTTTCCCCATAAACTATTTGGCCATAGAGCCCAAGCGGACCTGTAAGCTTTAGTTTTTTCCAAGGCCCAGGCCTTGTTGTTGATGAATTCTGAAGCTTCTGGTGAAATGAAATCAAAAGAAAGGCCTGCAATTTTCCAAGAAGAGAGAATGAGGGAATTGTCGAGAACTAAGTTGTGAGGGTGGCCCAATGGGTCCAGAAGAAGATTGGGGAAAGAACGGAAGAAGGACAAGGAAGTCGACTGCAAGTTCAAGAAGTGAGGGGAACCACACCTGTGAATGGGACCACTATGGCCAGTGTAGCCTGTTGACATCTGGTGGGAGCCAGGACTCTACTGATCATAGGAAAAGGAGAGGAAGCATAATTGACTGAAAGAGACCAGTCCTGTAAGAGGGCATTTGTAGTTAAGGCTATAGGATCCGGATGCCAGCTGAAAAACCAAGGTAACTGGGAGTTGAGCCAGGATGCAAAAAGATCGATGCTGAAATGACCCCAGACAGTGACTGGAACACTGATGGATGAAGTCTCCAATACCTGGAGTCCCGTAGATTGCGGGAGTGCCAGTCTGCTTTTTAATTGAAAGTGCCTGGCAAATATTCTGCTCTAACCTAGATTTTGTGGACCAGGCAGAATTCTCAAAAACTCTTTGCCGCATCCACTAATGGCTTGGATCTGGTGCCTCCTAGATGAGTGATATAGCGAACTGCGGAGATGTTGTCCATGTGGAGAAGAATGGAACAATGCACCCTGACTTTCGCCAGGCTTCAGATTGCAAAGGAGGCAGCCAGCCTCTCTAAACAGTTGCTATGCAATTTGGACTCCTCGAGAGACAATGTACCTCCAGTCGACATTGGACTATAGGGGGCACTGAATCTGATTCTAAAACAAGATCGTGGGCTGACGTGAAGTTAGTCCTGCCTATCCAGGCACCTAAATGGTCGAACCACCATTGAAGCTCAAAACGGGACTCTGGTTTGATGCTGATGGAATCGGAGTAAGCAAGGTCGTTTAACAAATGATAGATCTTGAGACGCTGAAGGGCCCGGTAATGAAGGGGACCCGGAAAGATGGCTTGAATCGAAGAATATAGGAGGCCTACCACCCTTGCTAGAGATCTGAGGGAAATTTGGAAACTGAAAAGCGTCTGAAGAATCTTTCTTCTTTTATTTGTTGAGGAAGTGGAAGGGTAGCACTTGAAGAGTTTACCAGAAAAACTAGGAACCTCATCTATTGAATGGGAAAAATAATAGATTTTTCTGTGTTTATCAGGAAGCCAAACTCTGAGAACAGAGAACAAGTGAGATGAAGATGGGAATGAAGAATCTGAATATCTTGGCTCATGAACAAAACAATGTCCAGGTAAGTTATCAGTCTGATACTCAGAGACCTGAGGTACGCACATACTGGTTTCATTACTTTTGTAAAGCAATATGGTGCCGAAGAAAGACCGAAGGGAAGGGAAGAGAACTGGTAAGTTTGACCCCATCATTGGAATTAAAATGATATTCTGTGAGAAAGATGAAATAAGACTGTGAGATAAGCGTCTTGTAAGTCTAATCTTACCATCCAGTTGTGCAGAAGAAGCAAGTCTATGAGGAGAATGATAGTTTCCATCTTGAAGTGACTGTAAACTACAACTGGTTAAATTGTTTGAAGCTCATCTTTTTGCTTTTCTTCTGAACTAAAACAGGGAACTGAAAAACCCCGAATGATCTGGATTGGAAATTTGAATTGCCTGTTTGCATAATAGTGACTGAATCTCTAATGAGATTAGGCTGGCCATGTCTGATGAGAACTATGGAGGAGGAGGGAAAATGTTTTGAAAAGGTGTTGTATAAAACTCTATAAGATAACCTTGTATTATATTTAATACCCAAGGGTCTTCACATATTGTTTGCCATTTTGAGAGAAAATACTGAGGGCCAAAAGAAAGACTCACCTGGTTGATAGTTTCATAAAAAGTTTCTTTGTCCACGACCTCAATACCCTCTCCATCTTTTGGGGTAGAACTGTGTTTGAAGTCTTGATAGCCCTAAGGTGAGTTGAAGGAGCCTCTGGTTCCCTGCTTGCTGTAGGAATGGCCAGCAAAGTGGCTCCTGTCTCAGGCATTCTGATTTTAACTTTGCCCTAGTTTTCTTGTCCAGAGGAAGACGCAGTCTAGAGGATGTATAGTGCCCAACATGAGAGGCGGGAAACCATTTTGTTGAATTAGGAATGATGGATGAGTTTTGGATTGAACATAGGACCCTTTTAGCTTTAAAGGAATCAGAAGTGGAAGGAGAAAGTTTGGGTTTTTTCAGAGGAGAAGGGTAATTAAACCCAAAATTAACATTATTGTTATCTGCATCCCTCAAGTCATCATCAGTATCCAAGATATTGGAAATTACTATTTGTTGGGGAGCATCTTGAACATTTTTTTAAATTTACTTTTGCACTTAGAATGGGTTTTGTTATTACTCTCCTTCATAGGAGGCCTGGGAGAAACAATGTCCAGTCTGGTGTGAGGAAACCTCACTGCTCAAAAGTGCAGTTTCAGGAATGGGGATGGATGCATGTTTCTTTTTTATAGGTAAAGACAGCGTTTTGCGTTTTTTGCTATCCCACGCAGGATGGGCCACCAAAGTCTTTACAGAGTTTTCGATATTTTTTGCCATCTTATCCATAGAGGCCAAAACGACCAGTTCAACTGAAGAATGAATAAAATTATTTAACTTGTTTTAAAATACTTCCCCATCATCATTATCTTCATTCATTAGAGGAGAGCTGTCTATTTCCATAGTGTATGCCAAAAATTACAAATTTCAGTCAGGAAACAGGTTAAATCCCAAAGAAATGGCAAGAGGCAGAGAGAAGAGCCCAAGACATGCCCCAGGGGAAATGCAGCACAAGAGATGAGGGAACGCAGGCCTGGAAGCCTCTTCCCTTTCACTGACGTCACGAGCGGTGAAGGGAAATCAATATACCTGGAGCTGTGAGCTCTGGAAAGCTTATTGCCTCCATAATGCTGCCAGAGAAGCCGTGACTGAAACGCCACACAGTGCACAGAGCAGTATGAAGACAAATGAAAATGGCGGACATGGGAGCCGCCGTGAGGCAGAGCATAGCACAATGTGCACTGGGAGCAATGATCGCCCAGAGCACACAACCAACTGAAAACAAGGTATTACAACCAAAGAGGGGCAAGAAAATGATATGATAAACACATATAAGCCTAAACAGTAATATATGACATGAAATAGTACAATATGTATAAATGTGGTACTTATCTTGACTGCGAGCAGCAAGAAAAGCGGGCTGTCTGCAGTCAAGTAGGGCATTATACATGTTATTGATACACTATTTGTTAATGTGGTGATTGCATTTTTCGTTCCCATTGGCTAGTCTGTTACTAAGTCTCTTTGGGATTTGTTCCACTGTTCTTGACTGCTGCTACAGCAAATAAAGCAAGATAAGAATAGCATAATAGGAGCCTCCGTTCTTGACATAAAATTAAGAAGTATATCAATGTCTTTCTTTGGATCAGGTAAATTGTTTTTACAAAAAATGAAGAAATTATGGATCATAATTGGTATCGCAGATGTTATTATACCAATAAAAATGTCACCTGTCCCCTGTTTGGGACTCTTTTTAAGGATATATATGTGTCACTTATGTGTGGGTACAAAGTGATTTCTGACCACAAAAAGAACCCTTCTTTAAAAAAAGCCAAGAAGTGATGGCCTTAATTTTGCAGAACCTTTTTTTATAACTTCCTACAGTGCATATGAAAATAATACCAAATTGAATGAATTAAAGCTTCTTCTTGCTTAACGGTTCATAAACGGAAAGCTTGTTGTTTCCTCTACAGGTTTTTAGCCCTTAGATGTGCCTACCTGCCTTGTAACACACCCAGGCAAACTCACGAAAGTGGAAAACATAGGGAGAATCTTTGAAGCAGAGATTTACACCTCAAACGAATGCAGTGGTCAGAGTCATAAACTTCCATCTATCTATGGTGTGGGTAATTCTCCCTCTCTTTCAAACCCGACTTAGGGTGGAGCTAACTCGACCTTTGTTTTTGGCGTCTATTGATTACTATAACATGGTTACTTACTGTTTCTTTGTTTTGTGGAAATTAATGTTGTTTGCAAGTGAAAATGTTCTGCAACTTGCTTCCCAGCTATTAATTTTGAACATTTGATTTTTGTACAATGTTATAGGAAATTATAATGTCTATGAGTGATAAAGCACTGAAATGCTTGGAAGTAGACAATTTGGTCTAACTTAATTAGGGGCATATCATCAAGCACGGCGTTAAAATTATCGCCGCTTTAGCGGCAGAAAACTGCCGCTAAAGCGGCGATAATGAGCTTGATAATATGCCGCAGAGAATTCCAATAGAAGCCCATGTTGACACCAGAACATGGGCTTCTATGTGAATTCTCAAGGGCATATTATCAAGCCCATACTTGCCGCTTCAGCGGCAGTTTTCTGCCGCTAAAGCGGCGATAATTGTAACGCCATTTCTTGATAATATGCCCCTTAGTTTCCTCTTTAAGTGAAACATCATCCAACCCTTCAAGTTAGGTTTGATACTCCTCTGTAAAAATTGTATTATTTGCCTTAATAAAACTGTAGTACCCACTGTCATTTTCTTGCCAATGTTAACCATGGTACCAGACTGCGCCGATTCTGACATGTACAGCTTCGCTTTATTGTATGGCATTGTAAGAGAGAAATTCTTAAGTTACTTGCTCTGAAAATTACATTGTTATATAATTTCAAAGATCGAACATGTAGTATCCCACGTTCTGTCGTCTCTACCACTGCTCTCAGTATTTTGTTTCACTTTTGACCACATGATCTCCATAGAAGTCCTATCCCTTTCAATCAATCAATCAATCAGGGGTTGTATAGCGCGCTACTCACCCGTGAGGGTCTCAAGGCGCTGGGGGGGGAGTGGCTCCAGATCAGTTGAAGAGCCAGGTCTTGAGGTCCTTCCTGAACTTGAGCATGGTCGGGGAGCGTCTGATGTTCACAGGGAGCTCGTTCTAGGTCTTGGCTACGATGTAGGAGAAAGCTCTTTATCTTGTGTATTTTAGCGAAACGCTTACAGGGTTCTATTGGTATCCTCTTGTTGCCCACACATGTGATCCACAGACTTTTTTCTGTTTACTAATAAATATTTTGCAACTTCGCCTAGGTATGTGAGCAGATTTCATTGACAGTTTGGTGCATTGGCTGGAAAGGCCTAAAATGGGGGACTAGGGCTGGACTGGCCTCCACAGGATGAACCACACGCTGAAGGTAAGGAGAGATTCTCCAGGTGGACGGGTGTGGAAACCTGCTTAGTTCGCGACCTATTGATCAGGTCAGACAGCATTAGCACATTTAAAAATGGTAAAGAAATGTGCAGTTTGATCAGTTTTATTGATCATTATTTAAAGAATCAGAGATTGTTGTTTGGGTAGGTGATGATAGGGCAGGCTGGTTTGGATAGCTACGGGACGAGTCCAGGAGATGAAAAGCTAGAAGAATGCATGCAGTCCAGCGGGAAGCTCTGGAATAGAAGTGCCAGGACCTCAGCACAGTTCCGAGTGAAAGCATGTGTGAATGAAAGTAGGAGATTGATCCAGCGACACCACAACCTCTGCGAGCTTACTTAGGCTGTGACCAGTGAACTTTGAAAGCAAACAGGGTCAGTGGATGAGCGTGGAAGTACTTTTTCTTGATTGCTAATGAAAAGGAAGCAAGAGGAATAGGGCAAAGAAGTCAAAACAACAGCAAGCCCCAACAAAAGGGATTTCGGCAGGTAAAATCTACCACCAATTTGGCAAAAGCACATAGTGGTCTATTAAAACGTGGGTCAGCCACACAAGCAGCGTCATGATCAGCGGAAAAACGTTAGATGTGAGGCTGACTTACCACACCACCTTCTTCTCCTGGGACCTGTTCTCAATTGGCACCTTACCGAAGCAATGCTAGACATTGGCTTGGTAGGGTGTTCTGCCCGACTCTAACTCAGGGATAATCTGAGGTGCCCTGCTCAGAGGAGTGCGAGCGATCTTGAGGGAAATCCACGGACTGACCGACATACTCTATCATACAGTGACATAGGTGGTTATTATGCCCACAACACCACATTTGAACCCCATTCCCCTCCTTTTAGAGAATCCCGAGGCCCGGAAGCTGAGTTTCCATGCATGTCCCTTTTTCCCCTCGCACATCTGGTCAATACTGTGAAGAAAATAACCAACATTTGTGAGAATTCTGTGAAATGCTGTGAAAAGACCCTGACTGTTTTTCAGTTTTATAAAACTAACTGAGACAATATTAATCAATTGTTATGTCTTGTGATGCCAAGTGAGGTAAGGGATTGATTGAAAGAAAAGAGTAATAGTAGGCGCACAACGTGACATTCACTCTTCCCATTTGCCCAAGAACTCTCAGAAACAGAGCGTGTTGTTCATGGCGTAGCCTTTTTATTCACGAAACAGGTAATTCACCAGTGACCAACATGAGAGTAACAGTATCCCTTTTGGATATAAAATTATCAAAGCATTACTCTTTAGCGGTATTAACTTGACGAAGGCTGCCGGGCAATTAGGTACAACATTACACTTGAACTTGAGCTTGGCCGTACACTTTAGTGGCCTTGGCCTGTCAAAGGCAGTAAAGAAGATATGCACCACATTACATTTGAACTCTTGAACTTGGCAATACACTTGAACTTGGCCATCTCGGCCCACCAAGCCCCCACTCTGCTGTGCACATTGTGCCAGCAGGCCCCAACGCGCTACAGCGAACAGTTGCACTACTTGTAAACCAGGGCCCCGCATGGCACACTGGCATGCCCACCGGGGTACCTGCACTCAGGCAGCCTCCCCAGGGTTCACCTCAGTCCATAGGTTGTGGGTTAGGGCAGAAGAGTCAGGGACCACCAGCAGGCCAATCCTCCCTTCCGCCTACCCTCTGCACACGTGGCTCCTACCCCTTTCTGGGGGCCATCCAGTTGTTTAACCGCCAAAGGGCGAGAAGCTCCCTGGCGCGCTCGCCCTCCCCCGCGCTAACTGTGCTCCCAAATGGCCCCTAGCATTGTTTGTATGAGCGACTGCCCGTCTACCAAAATTATGACCTCCATCCTGATTCCACCTCTCCCTTTTGTTATCTGGGCCGTCCTGTGATACATTACCTGCCCCCTTTCAGTGACCATCGAGTTGTGAAGAGCCTAGGTTACACCATCTCCTGTTTCCCCTGAATTAATCCATGACCCCCTGCCAGGAACCTGTCACCAGCTGTATTTCCACCACCGTTATCCTAAAGGGAACTACTACCCCAGGCCCTCCATAAAATTTCCGCCCGTACGGGTGCCTAGATGCTAGCGCAACCCAATTAGACTCCCCTGGTCTCGTGGGACAGCGGAGGAAGTGTTGGACCCGCTGCCTTCCTCTTACTGGTCGCCCGTATTACTTTCTTCCCAAGTTATCGCCGCCACAGGGGTATAACAGGCTGGTTTATGCTTTGCCCCTTACGGTTAGGTCCTGTGGTTATAGGACGCCACAGGTGTATATATGGCTGGTTTTACCATGATAATATAACACATGTCGCATAATTACCCTGTACCCGAGGAGAAGTTTGTAAATTGTACTCCATCACCAGTGCAGGACTTTTACTGGCCTGTACTTCTGCCCTCTGTAATCAGCCCACTGTATGTTAATTGTGTCACACACCCTTAGTCCTCACCAATAATTGTGTTGCACACCACAAGTCCTCCCCCAGGATTGCTGACGCTTAAAAGGAAATGAGAGGCTCGAAAATGAGAGGCTCTGCATACCAATATTTGGCCACTCAGCATTTCCTTCCCCAAGTCCACTCCGTTAATTGTGTTGTACCCCATAAGTCCACACTATGGTCTGCTGACACAATTCCCCACATTGCCCGTTGATTACACCACAAATCAATTGCCACCTGGTATTGGGTTGAGGTTTGAAATGCATTTCATTCCCAATGCTCCCTCTTTGTAACTTGTATTGTACACCCAAAGTCCCTTACGATAGACTGCTGTAGTTGAAAGGAAAAGAGAAGCTCTGCACATACATATCTGGCAAATAAGCAAGACCCAATGAATCGCCACATTTAATTGGGATGAACTTTAAAAACTGGAGTTCCTTCCCAAGGCTATCTCCCTGTACCTTGTGTAGCACACCCTCAATCCTCTTACGTACTACTGGCACAATTCCCCATATTGCCTGCGGGTTATGTCACAAATGAATCCTAGGGCTTATGTCACCCATACCTTTCTACACGTTGTTGGGATGAGCTTTTAACATAAGTTGTAACCTCCTTACTACCTCCACGAGATAATGAAATGCATAGGTATTTGGCTGTGTACCCTGGGGAGATGATCTAGTCATTGGCTACCCCTTACCCTTTCCCTTAGGAAAAGGGGGGGGGGGGGGCTGGGTTGGGGTTTGTTCCCCTGCCACCGAAGCGACGCTGCTAGCTTCCAACGCAAACCTTGCCACAACAGCAATAGATGTGGTTTTGCGATGTTCTGTGATAAGGTATTAAAGCAGAGGTTCTGACCATCTGCTTGCGGCTATAGTGCTCCATATACTGATAAATTACAGCAAGAGAGGGCATCAGCCACTGTCTTGTCTAAGCTTTCCGTCCAAAATCCCCGTCATGTAGATGATAAGTGCAATTGCGACCGAAGTACAATAGCTCCCTTGGGGGCGTGGCCAAGCCGCGGGCAGAGATGGCCGCGCGGTGTTGAAGCCCCGTGGCCGACTCAGCGCCAAACCTGTCTTTCCCGACCTCCTGATGCGGGCGAAGGCTGCCCGGACCCTGCGCTGACTCCCCTGTTCTCCTGCAGCGACCCGGAGTGGTGATCTGGCCCCGACTGCGCCCGGAGCGACCGAAGAACGCCAGGGCCGTGCGGACCCGATGCCCAAGATGGCGGCCTGACTCGGCGGCCGGGGAGGTTAGTGCGGCGGCGGCGGCCGATTGTGATGCAGGTGGCCGGGGGGGAACTGGGGGGGGGGATTTGAGCGCTGGGGCGCGGTCTGGTGTGGGTGCGCTTCGCCCCCTTCGCCGCCGTTGGCCTGGAGCGGTCCGGGCGTTGGGCCGTTGCCCGACGCCGCGGTCGTGTCCTCCCTCGCTGACCCCTCTCGGGTTCCCCGCGCTGTTGCGGTCTGGGGATCTGGGGGGGCGACGGCACGGCTGACTGGCGGTGGGGGTGGGCTGGGGGGGATCCGCGCTGACCCTAGCGCCCGGGCTGTCTCTGCCCCCATTCCCTGGGACCTTGCTCGGCTGCTCCTGGGGTCCGCGGCCTGCGCCGTCCGGGCTCCCTCTCCCCGGCCCTGAGTCGCCTGGCCGCGTCTGCTGCCGCCCCGCTGGCCGCCCGCGCTGCTTGGTCCGAGACTCGGACCCCCAGAGAGGCGCCCCCTGGTCTTTGGCGCGGAGAGGACGCCTTGTAGCGGTGCAGCCGGTGCTGGTGCCCGGGTCTGGTGTGCCACGTGGCCGTAGGCTGCGAGGGACCGCTGCATCGCCCGCGCTGCGGGCCGAAGAAGTGGCGGAGCCGTTTCTCCTCCTGAGTCGTCATCACAGTGCCTTGAAGCCGCCTTTTGGCCCCCTACCCGCGACTAGCAGTCTGTCCGGGTGGGGGCATGGGGCGAAAGGACCCCAAGCAAAAGACTCTGCCCTTTGAAAGGCTCCACGATCAGCCGGCGGACCATCGCCCGGACATGCCGGACCCTGCTGGGGGCCAGTCCTCTGGCCCGGCGGCTGTTGCTCCATCCCCCGACTGGCTTCAAGAGATGCGTGCTGGATTCAGGGCCCTCGATGGACGCTTTGATGCCCTGAACAAAACGTTAGAAACGATGGGGGCGAAGATCCAGGCCCACAATAAGCGATTGGGGGAGGCTGAGGCTCGAATATCTGCGGTGGAAGATGGCGCAGTGCAGGACACCAAGCGCTTAGACTGGCTGGAGCGCATACTAAAGGAAGTGGCCATCAAGAACGAGGACTTGGAATCGCGCAGTCGGCGCAATAACGTCCGAATCACTGGGGTTCCAGAATCCACGGCTACCGGCAGGCTGGATGTTTTTGTGGAGCAACTATTGTCGGACATTTTTGGGAGAGACTCCTTTACACCAGGCTTTGTGGTAGAGAGGGCGCACCGCTCACTTGGGCCGCGGCCTAACCCGGGGCTCCCGCCTCGCCCTCTGATCGCCCGGATCATGAACTTCCGAGACCGGGACACGGCCCTGCGGCTGGCCAGGGAGAAGGGCGAGATCACCTGGCAGGGCTCGAGACTCTCGTTCTACCCTGATTTTACCACCATGGTACAGGAGGCTAGGCGTAAATATGTTGGGGCGAAAGCGGCGCTCCGCAGCCTAGGCCTCAAGTATGGTATGCTGTATCCGGCCCGGCTGAGGGTCGACATCGATGGCCGACCGCGGATATTTGACAATCCTACTGCGGTACAGGAGTTCTGCCGAACATATAAACCACGCAAGGGCCCTTCGGGGGGCGATGAGGATGGACACTCTCCTCCGCGCAGTGGTTCTGCGATTAGCCAAGACCTGTTCTCCGGCTCTGGGCCTGGCTGAGTCAGTGCCCGCAACGCAGCTTTAGACCTTTTTTTTTTTCTGTCTGTTTGCAATGGGGAAGTTCGAGACACTTTGCTATGTCCTTGCTTTTTCTGTGGTGCTGGGTCGGCGGCGGGTCGTTGCCATTCCCCTTTGGTTGACACCGCCGGGAGTACTTTTGGCTTACAATGCCTATTTTTTGTTTAATTGTATATCATTGGTATTGCTATTTGAAGCTTCGTTTTTCTTCCACAGGTTGGGGTTTGCCTCACGTTTGCGTGATGTGGCTGGGTGGGGGGACGGGATGGGGAGTTTTGATATTCTTGACATGGCTGGTCAGATTGTAACTTTGCGGATACACGGAGACGCTTCCGCTTTCCTGCTCTCATTGCTA
Source organism: Triturus cristatus (assembly GCF_964204655.1). Lineage (NCBI taxonomy): Eukaryota > Metazoa > Chordata > Amphibia > Caudata > Salamandridae > Triturus > Triturus cristatus. Next base: position 1,530,350,744 of record NC_140590.1, on the reverse strand, counting down.
GTGGTATGGCAGCAACGGTACACATAGGCTTACATGAAGCCCCCCTTGGCCTTTCTCTCATGTCTTGGAACGTCAGAGGCCTGAACAATCAATGAAAATGCAAGCAGGTACTACACTATCTGAATCGACACAGGGTCGACATTGCCTTCCTACAAGAAACGCATTTACACACCTCTGTTCCCGCTCGCTTCGCAGCTTCCTGGGGCGCCCATAGATACTTCTCCAATTTTAGCAATTACGCCCGAGGCACAGCGGTGCTGATTCACAAGAGAGTCCCGTTTCACTGCCAGCTGTTCCGGGGGGATCCGGAGGGTCGCTTCTGCATAGTACGAGGGGTGTTGATGGGTCATGCGGTCATCCTGGTATGTGTGTATGCCCCTAACACTGATTCCCCGGAATTTTTTCATGCGCTGACTGCCCAGCTTGCGACGCTTGAACCAGCGGGCCTCATTCTTGGCGGCGATTTTAACTTATTGCTAGATGCCGATTTGGATAGAACGTCTGGGGCTGCTCCTTCCAAGCCCAGGGCGCGGCGCGCTCTTTTGGACCTTTGTCACCAGTTCTCCTTAGTAGATATTTGGCGCAGGCGCAACCCGAACACCACTGACTACACACATTTCTCGGGGCAACACAACACTTGGACCAGAATTGACTATTGGCTGCTGTCCCCGGGCCTGTCCCCATGGTTTGGTGGGCTCCTTACTCTCCCTAGAACGTACTCAGACCACTCCCCGGTATCGCTCCGCTTGGATGTACCGCGCCCCGAGGGTTTTGAGCGACAGTGGCGATTCCCTGGGAGAGCACTGCTGGATGACTTATTTGTCCACGAGATTTCAGAGGCGATAGAGGACTACTTCACGATTAATGCAGGATCTGTAGACTCTCAGGCCGTGCTCTGGGAGGGGTTTAAGGCCTACATTAGGGGGATTTGCATAGCCAAGCACCCTGGGGTCCTGAAGGCGCTGCGCGCGACCATTAAGCAACTGGAGGCACAGCTAGAGTCGATTGATGCTGAGGCGCAGCGTGGTCCGGCTGGGGACGTGTCCGCTAGGCGGCTTCGCCTCCTGACTGACTTCCGGGAGGCTGCGGACAGGGAGATTCTGTATCTTGGGAAGTACCAGACGGCGCGTAGATATGGTGAGGGAGACAGGCCGGGACGCACACTGGCTCAGGCTTTGAGGCCTCCGTATGGTAAGTCCTTAATAGTTGAGGTAAGGGGCGTGGATGGCTCGCTCCGCGCAACCCCCACAGAGATCAGAGACGAATTCCTGACCTACTTCTCCGAACTATACAAGACCAAGCTGGGGGAATCCCCAGCCTCTCGTGCGGCCTACTTGTCGGAAATCGCACTTGTGTTCCTCGATAAGGGCATGCAGGAGTTCATGGCGGAGCCTTTAACTGTCGCGGAGGTGCGCGGGGCGATTAAGGTGCTTCGCGGGTCCACAGCCCCCGGCCTCGATGGCTTCTCCGGGGATTTTTATAAGGCCTTCTCTGATCAGCTGGCGCCACAACTGATAGAGGTGTATGCGGAGGCGCTGGAGCGCGGCTCCCTTCCGGCTACCCTCAGCGAAGCGGTAATAGTTCTACTTCCAAAACCAAACAAGGACCCGACGTTGTGTGGCTCCTATCGGCCCCTCTCCCTTTTAAGATCCTGGCAAAGATAGTGGCCAACAGGCTCTCTCAATTGATGGAATTTATCATTTCGCCCGTCCAATCGGGCTTCGTCCCGCGTCGCTCTACGTCTTTAAATCTGCGAACGCTTTTCACGGTCCTACACAGAATTAACCCAGCCACGCCTGCGGCGGCGGTCCTCCTGGATACCGAGAAGGCCTTCGACACCCTAGAATGGCCTTTCTTTCTCTCCGTCATGCAACGTATGGGCATGCCGGAGAACTTCCTTGCTACCACGCGGCTTTTGTATAGCCGCCCCACGGCCCGATTGCGTATCAATGGCACGCTGTCCTGTCCCTTCTCTTTAACGCGTGGTACGCGGCAGGGCTGTCCACTCTCGCCGCTACTGTTCATTTTGGCCATGGACCCCTTGATCCGACATTTCCAGGAGCGCCATCTCCACAGGGGTCTCCAGTTCCGGACGGGTCCCTTGCTTGCTTCCCTCTACGCAGATGACACTATACTATATGTAAGGGAACCGCAGGTCAACCTAGCCCCCCTGATACGGGAGATCCTTCGTTTCGGCGCACACTCCGGGCTGGGCATCAACTGGCGTAAGTCCGTAATCTTCCCATTAACCAGCAGCACATCCCCATGGCAGTGCGAGTACCCGCTGGAGTGGTGCTCTGACTCGGTTCGGTAATTGGGCATACAGATCCATCTAAACACGGACGAACTTATCCGCCTCAACTATGGCCGCGCTTTGGACAGGCTGGAGACACAGGTGGAGGGATGGTTGAGGCTCCCGCTGTCCATGTCGGCCAGAATTGCAATCATAAAAATTATAGTTCTCCCTAGATTTTTATACCTCTTCAATAATATCCCTGTCCCTATCACCCGGGCTTTCTTCTCCACGCTGCGATCCCAGCTGATCAGGCTGGTATGGGGCGGGAAGCACCCCCGGATCGGTTGGAAGACCCTCACGCTCCCTCCTGATAGGGGCGGCCTCGGGGTACCGGATCTGTATTTGTACTATCTGGTTGCGCAATGTGCGCATGCCTATGCCTGGTACCACCCTGACGCTCGTATTCCGTTCCTGCGTCCCGAGGCGGATTTCGTTCTCCCGGGCCGTTTGGCGGCTGTGTTGCCAAAGGGGGTTGCCCGGGACCCAGTTGATATTCAAACGGTGTCCACCACCAGCTGGGCGTGGCATCGTCTTACTCGCTATCTAGCCCAGCCTCTCCTCTACTCCTCTTCTCTTCCTCTTCCCAACCCCGGATTGCTGTCTGGCACGGGGGAGGCGCTGGTTCAGCGTACTTTGACCAAGTTTCACCTCACTAAGATCGGAGACCTCTACCCTGGGGGCCACATATTTTCTGTCTCGGAGGAGGAGCGCTTCAGTGAGGCCACGTTCATGGACAAATTTGTTCTGCGCCGGCTTTATTGTGCGGCTCGTTCAGAAATTGCGGGATTCCCTCTCGAGCCAGCATCCTTCGAGCCCCTAACTCTCCTCATTGACAAGGACTCGGGGGCCCATATGGTTTCTAAGCTTTATAAGGCATGCGCAGCGCTGGTTCCCTGTGAGGATGGCCGACTGCGAGCGGCCTGGGAGGCGGATTTGGGTAGGCCGATCGCAGATGACCAATGGACCGCTTGTTGCAAAGTCACTAACGCGATATCGCTCAATAGTCGACATAAGCTCATCCATTATAAATTTCTTCGCCGCTGCTACATGACCCCTGCTAGGCTCCACGCCATTGACCCCGCGCGCCCACACACATGTTGGAAATGCGCTGCACCACACGCTGACTTTGCACACCTGTCCTGGACATGCCCCAGACTGCAATCATACTGGACGCAGATATACATGAGATCCTTGGCGTTATGTTGGAGCTCACGCTGGTTCCCACTCCGGAGGTTGCTTTATTGGGCTACACAGTGAACTTCCCCAAGAACGTCCGCAGGCTTGCCTCCCTGGGCCTGCTACTCGCCAAGCGCGAGGTGGCAAAACACTGGGGCGGTAGAACGGCCCCCACGGCCGGGACATGGCTCACGTCTATGGCTTATTGTAGCACAAATAGCGAGATCTACGCCAGTCTCCTCCCTGCAGTGGCGCGTCCCAACGATATCTGGGGCCCCTACAAGTCCTATATCGCTAACCTCCCGAGCTCTTCCCCACCGCGAGCCAGTTCCGGAATAGTCCCTACGGGAGTGGGGTAGCTCTGGTATTCCTCCCTGTTGGGTGTTGGGGGGATGTACGCTCTCGATGCGGGCTGCACTGGGGGAGCTGAGCCGACGATGGGGGTGTCCGCTGAACATGGTTGGTGTGTCCTGACTGCGTCATTCCCCTTTAGTGGGTACGGGCGGATGAGAAGGGTGGGCTCTAGATGGGGGGTCTTTCTATGGTCTGCTGCCATGATGTTGAACTGCTGTTTGTGTATGAGGGGGGAGTGTAATGTTGTATCTCCGCATTTGTTCCTAAATGTCTGCACAGCCGATATTCTCGCATTGTTATGTTTTTCAAAACTGAATAAAAATTAAAAAAAAAAAAAAAAAAAAAAGTACAATAGCTCCCTTAATGACGCACACCAAAACGGGGAGGCCCCTGTGCCACCAACCGTTGGCTACCTCCGCACCTTAGGTAACTGTAATTATAATATAATTAAGGCCACAGATGGCAAGTGTAACACAGAGCTAAATATTTTTGTTGCTTAACATGGATAGCCCTACTAACCTCAGACGGTCACCAATCTGAAGACAAATGACATATAACAGAGCTTTGGAAACAGTAGCAAAGGGTGTAGACTGTCACTAATCGGAGGGCACATGACATAATAGCGCTATGGGGAGCAGCCGCGAAGGGTGTAGATTACCGCGTTATTTCCCCATAGTAGCCTACAAAAATCTGCACCGTATAACCTGCCAATTGCCTACCAGCACAATAGGAGTTTGTGATAAAGGGAAATCATTGTTGCCCATTTTCAATACATGAATCATACCCAAACGGTCAATCTGTGAACGGCAACCCCTGAATATATCAACGGGGAAATGTTATGCCTCAGGGCTGTAGCCCCGTTCAAACCCCCCATCCCAAATAGCAAAGGGTTAATACCCGGTTGCAGCAGCCCATCCCCTTATGACCTATAGCACGACTCGTTTGTGCCCTGTGCACTTCACCCCCAAAAGTGAGGGGGCATCTTGGCGTTGAATCCTAGATTTAAATGGTGCTTAATTTGTCTACCTCCCCCAAGATGCAAGGCTAAGCATGCCCGCCTGAAAGGGCACCTGGGACCTTAAACAATGTTAATTAACTGGAACACAACACAAATCAATAATGTATTAAATAATAAAAACGGCACCGTCCAACTACTGCCTCTCTTTCCCACACAAGTTCATGAACGGTCTCCCCACATGGACGCCAAGCACAGGGTACCGAAAAAAGGGGATAGAAGAATCAGACTTCTATCGGTTGGTAACTCACATTGTCAAATTGACATACCACCGAATGTGGTGATTTAAAGGATAAGTGGAACCTATGATACATTACAAATGGAGCTCCGAGATGCGGATGCCTCAGTGAGCTGTGATATGCAGCCAGTATAGATACCATTAAAACTAAGCAGGAAAATGAGGGTAGGGATAGCTTACTGCTGATTCAGTAAACAGGCAGCAATTCGCCCCATATATCGCGACTACCGAAAGCCAGTCCGTATAGACACATTTATAACTAAGCAAGAAAATGAGGGTAGGGATAGCTTACTGCTGATTCATTAAACAGGCAGCAATTCGCCCCATATCTCGCGACTACCGAAAGCCAGTCAGTATCGACACATTTATAACTAAGCAGGTAAATGAAGAAATGGAAATGCTTACTGCTGTTTCAGTAAACAGGCAGCAAATTCGCCCCATATATCGCGGCTACCGAAAGACCGTCAGTATCGACACATTTATAACTAAGCAGGTAAATGAAGATAGGAATAGCTTACTGCTGTTTCGGTAAACAGGCAGCAATTTGCCCCATGTATCGCGGCTACCGAAAGCCAGTCAGTATAGACACATTTATAACTCAGCAGGTAAGTGAAGATAGGAATAGCTTACTGCTGCTTCAGTAAACAGGCAGCAATTCGCCCCATATATCGCGGCTACCGAAAGCCAGTCAGTATAGACACATTCATAACTAAGCAGGTAAATGAAGATAGGAATAGCTTACTGCTGCTTCAGTAAACACGCAGCCACTTGCCCCATATATCGCGGCTCCCGAAAGCCAGTCAGTATAGACACATTTATAACTAAGCAGGTAAATGAAGATAGGAATAGCTTACTGCTGCTTCAGTAAACAGGCAGCAATTCGCCCCATATATCGCGGCTACCGAAAGCCAGTCAGTATAGACACATTTATAACTAAGCAGGTAAATGAAGATAGGAATAGCTTACTGCTGCTTCAGTAAACAGGCAGCAATTCGCCCCATATATCGCGGCTCCCGAAAGCCAGTCAGTATAGACACATTTATAACTAAGCAAGTAAATGAAGATAGGAATAGCTTACTGCTGCTTCAGTAAACAGGCATCAATTCGCCCCATATATCGCGGCTACCGAAAGCCAGTCAGTATAGACACTTTCACAACTAAGCAGGTAAATGAAGATAGGAATAACTTATTGCTGCATTGCTGCACTGGCAAATGCAGCTCCGCGCACCTACGTTGCACCTTTGCTTTGTTTTTCAAAACTTCACTTTGAATGGCTTCTGCTGCCATCACATACATTGGCTGAAAAGGCCCAGCGAGGAAGCAGTGCTGTGGCTGGCAATAATCGGGCCTCACACAGAAGAATGGGAGGTGCGCGCGTTGGACAATCCGTCTCTGGCATGCCTACAACACAATGCGAAGCCATACCTGCCAACATTCCAGAAGAGCAAAGCGGGAGACTTTTAGAAAATATCGGGAGAATGGGGCCCCGAATCGGGCCCCTGCCATGCGCGGGCCCGAAGTGTGCTGCAGGATCGGACATTCGAAACTAAATGCACACTTTGTTATCTTTCAGAAGCATGAAGAGCGATTGCAGCACTCTGACTATTGTTGAAACGATCAGCACGCCACACAACACCAAGCCCAGCCGGCTGAAACCCCGAGGAACCTGGCTTCTGGATGCTTAAATCGGGAGGCGGGAGACCAGCCCCGAAATCGGCAGTCTCCCGCCCGAATCGGGAGTGTTGGCACGTCTGTGTGAAGCGTATGCCTACTTCTGTATTCCCCTCTCTGCATTAACTCAAAATCCTGTGTGAGCTGGGCGACAAAGACGTGACTGCTCCACGACGCTGGCACTCTGTAACCAACCCAACCATACCTCGATGCGCACCCGACTGAACCGAGAAAAGCAGACACCACCGCGCGCCGACCACAATCAGGCATGTCCGCCAGATCAATCAACAAACAACGGTTACGTACGTAATTACTCAATTGAGCTAGCTAACCTTGTATCACCGCTACCCTACGGTCTTCTAGAACCCCGTGCCACAATCCTTAACGATGCTCCTGTGGCTTCCCTGGGGGTAACCATGCGGCCCTCCAAAGGACATACACACAAACACAAAGGCGCGTCCCCCGCATATGGCAGCGGGACACACTCCAAACGGATATTTATGAAAGACACGATCGGCATGTATCTTAAAACTAAATAACCCCATGTGGACGAGCTACGCCTAGGCCCCCTCAAACCTCCTGTGCCACACTCAGCACACCGCCGACTCGAACTCTCTCCTCGTCGACGATGTCCCCCTGCAGCTTGCCGGAGGTTCGAAGGGACAAAGAGGCTGAAGATCGCAGGGCGCGGATTTAAATAGCCTTCCAGCGCGCCCCGATGACGTCACTTCATTCAGCCCCCTTTTCGGCCCTGGGGAAGGTCCAGTCCCGTGGCGCTACTAAGGGCGCCCCTCCTCTAGGCGCGGGGGGCGCCGGTCATTGGGCTTAATAGTCCCCAGGTGATGCAGCTGTCCTTACAGCTGCAAAAGGAACACTGGCAAACCTTAAAATATGTCCAGGTTAGAACAACTGGACTAAAAATCCATCTGTGCACAAAATAGAAGTGTATTTCCTGGTCACGACCATTAAAAATATGTGTTTCAACTATACTTACGAAGCTGTGGGTGATATTTTTTTCAATGTTTGTTGACCAAGGTCCAGTAACAGCTCAGGACAATCTACATTGGGTGGCGAATCAATGGGATGTCAGTTTCAATTACTGCTATGCAGTAAAAGAAAGGAAAAAGGATTCAAATGAGTCTGGATTGATATAATTATAAATGCAATAATTTCAACAAACCAAAGAAGGAAGTGACGAAAGAAATATTTGAAGAGCGAATGAAAGGGGACAGACAAGGGAGATCACTAGTTGGATGAAACTCAGAACGTGGCTATTGGGGTTCAGCCCCTCCTGGAGTTTCCTCATGTTTTAGTCATAATCAGTTGGGTCACTGGAAATAAGATTTTCCCAATCTAACCTAATCTAATTTAACAATCTAACCTAAACTAATGCACCCTTCCAACCAGAACAACCTGAGTTTACCTAACTGTCCCATCACTGATGCCACACCTTTTATGGCAACCAGAAAGTAGCCAACCGCTCCTTAAATACTTGAATCTTATTGGGCTACAATGGCACAAATGCGAAATGTGTTATTATTGGGAAGCCCACATTGTGCTGTATCAATATCCCTCAATACATTTCTTAGGCTTGTCCTTCGATGCAGTGCTTATTTTAAAAAAAAAAACCTGCCCACATCATATCACAAATCAAGTCTCTATGACTCTAGGTCACTTTATCATTCATTCATTCTTTATTCTTCATTTTGGTTGGTGCACCACAAAAGAACATACACAAATGTATAAAATCTATACAAAACAGATAACAATGCTAAAAGGTCATAATAAAAACAAGTTTAGATTAAAAAGACCATTATGGTTAAAACAGTAAATCAAAGAATGCGCTTTTATGTTGAGTTGCAACTAAGCTCCTGCAAACCTACAGGGGAGAGATCCATTGTGCAACTGACTGTGTTGTTTACTGTACCAATTATGGTTTCTATTTTAATGTGCCGAAAAGTAATGAAAATAAAGTTCTGGTTAACTTATGTGAAAATACTGCCTACGTTATGTAAAACTAAAGTATATATGTCTATTTCTGATATACCTGCTCACGTGCCTTCCACTTTGATCTAGGTTGTGTTCTGGCAGCAGAACCAGTGAAGATTAAAATCAATCCTATGAAAAGCCTGCCTTGCATTCCCCAGTACTAATTACATCCTGAAGCATAGGTGGGAATTCTCCTTTGCTACAATAAGAGGTTTTCTTGCCTTAGAAGACCTTTTATACTAAGTTGAGGGAACTTGTCTCAGAAATAACCATGGTCCTTGGTGCCAGGTATGCTTCATTAAGCTGTTGAAAGTCGATATCTCCCCCAAGAACATTCTGTTTAACTTGTTTACTTGATTGCTCTTATACATGATTGTACTCTTGTAACCTCAAAATGTTTACCATACTTGAAGTACACCTTCAGAGTGGCCCATGACATTGGACTTCTATAGATGCAAAAGTGTTTAGTCACTTCAGCGGTAAACCCTATTAAAAATGGTTCTTATATTAAAGGTTTACTTGAGCCCTCATGTTAGCTCTTAAACTTTCAATTGTTAAATATGTTGTCCATCAGTCTTTTCAAGATGAAGTGTCTAGTGGGAATGCCTTTGCTGTGCAAATTGCTAAGAAAGCCAATTTGTCCTCTAATTTCTGAAATAGGTATTTTGATATTGTCTAAACCACTGCACCTCTTGCCTTTAAAAAATCTATTTGAATTGAAGGTTTGTGCTTCTGCGGCTGAGAAACAGGCTGGGATGAAACTAAAGTGTATAAGAGACCCAGATGGAGTGGGACTTGACAGCATTGGGACGTCTCCTCGTCAACTTCGCATGATTGTACCACAGCATTGCCCACATCACCAGATTTGGCATGATTAGTGTAGCAAGTACTCTCTGGTTCTTCCATTGTTCACTTCTGTTCCCCAAATAGATTGCCACTTGCTATGTCCACACATTGGGGAAGGGCTCACAAGCATTCCCATTGCCCACCTGGCTCCATGGGGTCCGTTTGCCCATCTGCAGGTGGAGTTCATCCAAATGCCTAAATGTGTTCCTTTTCCTATGTTCTGCTAATACTCTGTATGTTCTCAGACTGGAACAAAAGCCTCCCTTTGTCCTTGTGCACATGCTATTACAGTTGTAAAAAGGGTAAACTGAGATTTCATTCCTATTTTCAGTGATGATAGCTGATGACTGCTGATATTACATCATTGATGACAACACTGTGAATGGTAGATGTGTGAGGTATAGTTGCTTTAATTAACTATACCTGGTGAATTTCAGTTGTTTTTAGATTAAAATGTTACGTTTTAACTGACATTTTCACCTAGTTCTGATGATCACATTAACCTTTGTTTTTTAAGTGAAAGAAAAAGAAAATTGATAGACATATCACATAGTGCAGTAGCCACTACGTAGTTAAGGTTAGGATTCAGAGGGGGGGGTGTGGCCGAGCCGAGCTGCAAGATGGCCGCCGTGTAACGGGGCTCTGCAGGCCGAACGCCGAATCCGTCAGCCCATCCGGAGTATGCCTTCTAATTTGCGCCGCTAAGCTGCGGCGGGGACTGCCTAGCCGAAGAGCAATCGAATGCTGCCTTTCTGACCGAGATCGGTTAAGGCTATCCGGAGCGGCGACTCCGTCTCGACCCTGCTGCCGGACTGCGCCGCCCTTGACGGCGTCTGCTGCTACGTGAGTCCCCGGTCGCGGGCCGAGGACGAGCGCGCGCGGTGAGGACGCCGCGTTTGAAAGCTGAGGGATGCCTCTCCTGCCCTGCCGGCTCTAAGTGACCGGAGGGTGATCCCGGATGACATGGGACAGCCAGCATAACAACAGCGCGATCTGTGTACCTGCGGTGCTGCTGATGCCGACTCGGCGCAGATTGCTTCCCCGGCTTTCCTATCGACGAGGCTGCTAACTGCGACACCCTGGGGGAGCGACCCGCATACCTCGTGCCTGTGAGGGGCGCCTAGCTGGTGGGCACCGAAGATCCGCGACCGGAGCAGAGTGGTCCGACCGGGCCTGGCCCGGATGTGGTGACCGCGGAAGTGCAAGACCCGGGTGGCCTAGCCCGACTGCGGAGCGGTTGATGGGCGCTTTCTGGTGGAGGCCGCCGCGGGCCCACGGACGGGGGGCGCTGGAGGACTGCTTGGCCTTATTATCGGCATGACGCGCAGCACGATACACGGCCACGAGACAGGGAGGTTGTAGGCCTTTGCTACCCGTGGATTTGGCAGAGACCCGTGGGGCCTGTGGCGATTCTGTTGGATCCTCCCCCTCCTATATTGGGCCTAGAGTACCTACCTGCACCATGGGGAAAACAGATGCCAAGCAGCGGAAGCTCCAGTTTGAGCGACAGTTGACCCAGAGTACGGGCGATGGCCCGGTGTCGCAGACGGTGGTCCCTGAAACGCAACTGGAACCGACGCAGGACGAGGATGTGAAGAGTATGTTTCGCGACCTGAAGGGCTGCCTCAAGGAGATTGACGGCAAACTGGACTCCATGGCCCAGCGCCTGGACGGCATTTCGCATAAGGTTGATAAACATGAGGAGAGGCTGGAGGCGATGGAAACACGAATTGCCGAATGCGAGGAGGGCCATGGGGACACCCAGGAGAAACTACTTTGCATGGATAAGGTCCTGGAGGTGATACGGGGGCGTAATGAAGATTTGGAGGCCCGCTCCCGAAGGAACAACGTACGAATTATTGGCATTGCGGAATCCACGAACACTGGTAATATGGAGAACTTTGTTGAGGGCATGTTCCGCGACCTGTTTGGTGGGGCCCTGTCGGCCATGTTTCTGATCGAACGGGCGCACCGTACAATGGGGCCGCGCCCGGTGCCGGGGGCGGCTCCGCGCCCGATCCTTGCCCGAGTACTAAACTATCGAGACAGAGACACAATATTGCGGCTGGCACGTGAAAGAGGTGAGCTCAAATTTCAAAACATGGACATATCCTTATTTCCCGATTTCACGCAAGCTGTGCAGGCTGCGCGGCGCGAATTCCTACCGGCTAAAAAGATATTCCAGAAAGTGGGGACTAAATATGCCATGCTATACCCTGCCAAGTTGCGGATACACCATAAGGGGAAGCCAATGGTCTTCGCGGTGGCTGCGGAGGCGCTCAAGTTCGCGAGACAGGCGGAGCGGTCACAGCGAGAACAGCGAGAAGGACAGGGGACTCCACCGATGGGCCAGCTAAGTGACATTGAGTAGTGAGGACAAAGTTGTGCTGGTTTCCCCGACCGCTGGTGCGACAGGGCACCGGTCAGCGTGATTGCTAAGTATACCACTTGCTGATGCATTGGGGGATCCTGAGGCCTGCGGGGGGCGAGGGCGGTGCAGGGGGAACGTGGGGAGATAGTCGGACTTGTTGCAGATGCCATTTCTGAACTTTGGCAGAGATATAAAGGGGGAGAGCTACTGGGCTAGCCCCGCTGTAAGCAGACAGACTGAGTACATATAAGGCGGACTTGTTCGGCCACCCTATCGCCTTTCGATAGGGGAGTATGCCGGTGACCCCATGCCCTCGTAGGGATAATTCCCGGGATGTTACTACAAGACTGTTGTTTTTGGGATGGGTGGTGGGGGGTAAATGAATCTCAACCTGATTGGGGGGTTGGAGTGGGTTGCGGGGGGGTTTGGTTCTTGTTGGGTAGTTCTCTTCCACTGCGCTATTTTACTGTACCACTGACTACTGATGCAGCCCTGGCGCTGGCTGATGCCATGTTGTTATCGATTGCTGTCCATGATGTACGGGAGGATTACATGCAGGCCCAGAGAGGGGCACAGCGGATGATCACACGGCTGCGTAGGACACACCCATATGCGCTTACATGACCGCGCTGCGTTGCCTTACCTGGAATATTAGAGGTCTAAATGATCACCGCAAAATACGATTGACCCATGCACATTTGGCGCGGCACCAGATCGACATCTGTTTCCTACAGGAGACGCACCTGACACAGACTGCCGGGGAGAAACTTAGGAACACCAGATGGGGAGAAATCCACACCTCAGGTTGCTCCAGCTACTCCAGGGGAGTGGCAATTCTTATTCGAAGGGGCCTGCCCTGGCGCACCTTCAAGGTGTATGCCAATACTGAGGGGCGCTACGTAATATTGTTGGGGCAGTTATTTCACATGCAGATAACACTAATTAACACGTATGGTCCCAACACGGACGACCCTGATTTTTTTCGGCATGTCTGGCACAAGGCACAGTCACTAGGAGGGGGGGCATACATATGGGGCGGGGACTTTAATGTGGTGCTCTCGCAGGAGCTAGACAGGGTAGGGGCTGCTCGCATACATCACCCACATGCGTCAGATCTCATCCGGGGCCTCATGGCGGATTATCATCTGTTGGACTCGTGGCGAGCGCTACATCCAGCGATCAGGGAGGGCACCTGTTTCACCCCACACAGGGGGGCCTGGTCCAGATTGGATTTTTTGGCTCTTGACCCCACACATACATGCATGGGTGTCCGCAGTTACTCACAGGGCGCGTACCCTTTCTGACCACTCCCCGGTTGAGCTGACATTACACGTACCAAAACCATATGTAACGCCCTTCGCGTGGCGATTACCGGCACAGGCCCTGACGGATCAGGTATTTAGGGAAGAAATATACCAACACATAACTGAATATTTTGAACAGAACACAGGTTCTGTGCAATCGGTGGGCATCCTGTGGGACGCATTTAAAGTGGTGGTGAGGGGTCATTGCATCGCGGGGCAGGCCGCAGTCCTGAAGGCGATCCGGGGTACACTAAAGCGGCTGGAAGACAACATACATGATCTGGAGGTGCGGTATTGCTCGGATCTATCGGCGGCAACATTGGCGGAGACACGAGCCAAACTTACAGAGTACCAGGCTGAAGCAGATAGGGAAATTACATTTTTGACTAAACACACAGTTGCCCGCAGGTATGGGGAGGGAGACCGCCCGGGTAAAACACTCGCCCTCCTGCTGCGATCACAAAGACCTTCCCCCTTCATATCCTCAGTGGAGACACAAGGAGGTGGAAAGGTGCATGCTCCTCCAGAAATCCTAGACACCTTTCGAAATTTTTACAAAGACCTGTACCGTGCCCGGGGAGTGCCTCCGATAGAGGAGTTGGCTGGATACTTGGATATGATACAGTTAATTTGGTTCAATGCGCACCAAAAAGGGTATTTTGATCGCCCCTTCACGGTCGAGGATGTTAGAGAAGCAATAGGCTCTCTGGCAGCAGGGAAGGCGCCAGGGCCGGATGGTCTACCGGCACAGTTCTATAAGGAGTACGCGGATCTCCTGGCCCCCAGACTGTTGGCAGTATATGCCGAGGCGGTCGAGGGGGGCATGCTCCCAGCATCGATGAGGGAGGCTGTAATCATTGCCCTCTTGAAACCTGACAAGGACGCCCAGCACTGCGATTCCTATAGACCGCTATCTTTGATCAATACTGATGCGAAGATCTTTGCAAAAATGCTCGCAATGCCGGTGCTGCCGCTTATGATACGCCCGGATCAATCGGGCTTTGTGCCGGGCCGCTCGACCTCTCATAATCTTAGAACACTCTTTGGAGTACTACACTATTTGGCCCCACATGTTAAGGCGGTGGCGGTGCTGCTGGACGCCACAAAAGCGTTCGATTCCCAGGAGTGGGGGTTCTTGTTCCCCTTGCTGCAGCGAATGGGTGTAAGTGAGGCTTTCATTAACTATATTAAATTACTGTATACTAACATCACTGCTCGGGTTAGAGTAAACGGGCTTATTTCTGAGCCCTTTGCCATTGGGAGAGGTACGAGGCAAGGCTGCCCGTTATCGCCCCTGCTGTTTGCGATTGCCACAGAGCCCTTGGCGGCCCGCATTAGACAACATCATGCAGACAGAGGCATTGGTTTTTCGTCAAGGGCACTAACCGTATCCATGTACGCGGACGATATCACTCTATACATGATAGACCCGCAGGAAAATCTTTCCCTCATGACAAATGAACTGTTGGAGTATGGCCGGCTGTCGGGAGTAACCATAAATTGGGAAAAGTCGGTCATCCTGCCTCTGACGGCCGGGACCTCACGCTTTACTCCGGACTGTCCGCTGAAATGGTCTGACGGTCCGGTTCGATACCTGGGGATATGGATAAGCGCGGATATGCAGCAATTATGGTCCGAAAATTATGGATGGGTGTTGCGCTGGGTGGAAGAGAGGGTCGGCCGCTGGAAACATCTTCCCCTTTCGCTGGCGGGAAGAATTGCTGTGGCCAAAATGGTCATCTTACCTAAGCTCTTATATTTATTTGTCAACATACCGATGCCCCCGGGTGCTAGCTTTTTGCGCCAAGTGCGCTCGCGGATGGTGGAGCTGGCATGGGGGGGAAAACAACCGAGGGTGTCCTGGGAGACCCTCACTCTCCCGCAACGACAGGGGGGCTTGGCGGCACCGGATTTCTCGCTCTATGCATACTGTGCGCAGGCACAGTTTCTGCACTACTGGGTGCACCCCACGCCGTTTCAGCCACATGTGGCGATTGAGACGGATAGGGCGGCACCACTGCCGCTCGCCGTGGCTGTCTATGCACCACACAAGCATAGATGCACCGAAATCGACCCGGTGCATGACATTCGGTGGGCATGGGATGGACTGAAGCGTAGGGCCGGGCTGGACCTTCTATACACCAGGTCGATGCCTATACGAGGGAATCCGATGTGGCCCCCGTTGCAACACATGCGAACTGGCTGCAGCACGTGGACTTCACACAGGGGGGGATCTGTTCCCGGGGGATGCCTTCCTCACACGGGAACAGTTATGCGGGGAGGACGCCCCAACGATGCTTGACACACTCCTTTATTACCAGCTCCGCCACACATGTAAAAAGCTCATTCCTACATTTCCGGCACCGCCGCCGGATTTCCCTGCCCTGGAGAATGTGCTGACGGTGGAGTCGGGACGCAAGCTCATATCCCGACTTTACCGGAGTCTGCAGTGCAGCAATCCCGTGGTGACCCTGGCGGCGCGTGGCATGTGGGCCGCGGAACTAGGCGCCGAAATCTCTGATGCACACTGGGATCTGTGTTGTGGGCTCCTTGAGATCCTATCCCCCAACTACAGGCTTCGCCTGATCCATTTCAAATATATCCATATGATGTACCGCACCCCTAGCCGGCTGCACCGCATGGGCTTGAGAGAGACAGATGCTTGCTGGCGCTGCAGTGCTCGCGGAGCTACATTCTTACATATGGCGTGGGACTGTCCCACACTGGCGTCCTTCTGGACCAGGGTGATAGAGCTCATATGCACAATAACTGGCCTGCTGATCCCTTGTACGCCGACAGTTACACTACTAGGCATTCTACATATGATCCAACCCAAGCACCGGAAGCTACCTGCGATGCTGCTCTTGCTGGCCAAGCAACAAGTTGCGATGCATTGGGGGGTGGCTACGTCGCCTAGTATAAGGGACTGGGTACAAGGTGCTGCATATTGTCAAACACAGCTCGCTTTGTACTGGGAGCTCATGCCGGTGCGTTCACGGCCGAAAGACATATGGGAGCCTTTTATACACTGGCTGGCACAAACTACGCTCCAGGCGCTGTGATGTAATGCTCCTTGTGGGAACAGGCGGGACGCAGATGGGATGTGGGTAGACGTTGAGACATGAGGGTGTATATCGGGGATTTGGATGGTGCATGGGTGGCGACAAGGATGCGGAGATTAGATCTGGCGAATGCTGTACCTGCATACTGAAGTGGACAATGCTGACCCTATAATTGGCTGTGGGTTGGTGGGGGGCTGTATCGTCAATACTATGACCTGTGTTCACAGCAGTGAGTTGTGTTGTTATTTGTTGTTTAAAAATGCAAATAAAAAGAATTTAAAAAAAAAAAAAAGGTTAGGATTCAGAGAGATAGGAATTTTTGGGATTTTTGATTGGTGATAACTTTGCCACCATTTGCTTATCCCCCTGAAACTTTGCAGACATATTCCTACCTCTACATTTGCTTATGATGTAATGTTCCATGGTGATTGGTTAACAGGATTAAAAAAAAAGTGGGGTCCCATAACAAGTTTTTCAATCAATGCATTTTCCATAAACATTTTAAATAGACTTTGCAACAAAATGGCTGAACTTATTTTGATGAAATTTGGCAAGAATATAAATTATGGTGTGGAAAGTGTCTTTTGTGAGAGTAGATGCAAATTGGTTCAGTAGTTTTTCATACCTTGGCTGCTAAACCTTTTCCCCCTAGAAGTCGAAGCCCTTTTTTTGCTATTTGGGATAGTTCGCTCTTAGGCCTCCATAACTTCCATGTTAAATTTGCTTCCTTTTTTTCTAACATTCTGGGCCTTGCAAAGGTACAAAGAATTATGGATTACCCTGGAGGGGATTGCGAAAATAGCCAAAAGATAGCAATGTCGTGGTTTTTGGAAAAAATAGAAAATAGGGCTGCACAAAAATGTTACAGTTTTGTTCCTAAAAATTGCGTCAAAGAAAGGTTTGCTGTGTTAAAGTCACCAGTGATACTGGTCACTACACAGACTGGCAGGCAAATGCCAGTCTTCAAACACTGCCAGCTAGATGCCAGCCACACACACCACCTGCAAAACGCCACTCAGACATTATCATGAAGCTCCACACCACTTTCATTTCTATAACATTCTCATAGTGAACAGATTACACACAAAAACACAGACAGGAAAAAATAAAACATCCAACTAAATCCCGCACATTCTTTTCAGACAGAAAGAACCAAGACAAAATATCAACTATGACTGCACACACAACAGATGTAACTAAGCACATCAAACTACTGCCAACAAGATATCTAAACAGAAATTAGGGGCCCATTACAATAGCACACCGTAACGGTAAACGGGACCGACCGCCAAAGGTGCGGTGGTCCCACTATGGCAATTAGGATGTGATCGCCACCCTGGCAATCGCATCAGCACATTTTGCATTGCAGTGGGTGGTGCTGTCAGCAGCACCCGCCGCAATGCAAAAAATGCATATTGTGCATTGGTATGCACAACGTGACAGGCACCGCGCGGTGCCTGCCACATTGTGCATGCCAATACCCCCCAAGTGCAGGCATCCACCCCTCCCATTCTCCACATGCCTTTCCATGGCGGAGTCACCGCCATGGAAAGGCATGTCACCGCAGGCATGCTAATATGGATGGCAGTGCCTGCAAGGCAATCGTGACGACATGCTAATGTGGCGGGGGTAAATGGCCGTCGGGCGGAGAGTTTGGGCGGGCAGATCGTCATAATAATAGGCCCCTTAGATAGCAATACAGATCACAGTCAGTTACCTTTTACTCTCATTACTTGAGTTGTGTATGGTAAAACAGTGGGCACACATAGGCCAGGACTAGAAGGACACTCTGGGCAGTACATACAACTCTGCTTTTGTACTCCTCGTCAGACACAGATTCTACATACCCGACAAGGAAAGTCTTTTTATGGTGTTGGACGAATGTATTTGGGAAAGTGGTGATATTTCAATCTAGCCACATCGTCCACCACTCTGACTGGAGGAACGCTTGCCTGCTCAACTCCAACAAGGTTGCCTATTACAGACTGCTGAAACTGTACAAAACTCATCTTGGATTCTGGAGAAAGATCTTAGAAACAAAGTAAGCATTGAAGGATGCTAAATGAAAAGCCAACTTCTTGCACCAGATATAGGACCTTCGAGCAGCATTGTAAGGCTTCAACCTTTGATCTACTCTATCTACACCTCCTGTGTGCTTATTGTAGTCCAGAATGCACACTGTTTTGTGCACTTCTGCAACCAGGACTGTAAACAGTCACAGGCGCAGTACTTTCATCATGAATAGTTGTGAGCATGTGGACATCTCTTCAGTCTGAAAATGTCAATGCAAGTAGTTCATTACTATGCAGGGCACTGCTCTGTCCCCTTTGAAGTTTCGTACACACAAGCTCTTTACGATAACCTTTATGGTTAGTGCAGACTGTGCCACATGCCATGGTGTCCCCTTTGAACAATTCTTTAAATAATTGCATACCTGTGTAGAAATTGTTAACATATAAATGGTGAACGTTGTGAAAAAGTGTTCTGGCAAGTTCCCACACAATCTTCCCACTGACTCCAAAAGTGGAAGGAGAGCCATAGGGAGTTAGTTGGAAAATCCCTACCAGAGTTCACCTTGAAATTATGCGCATATCCGATGGCACGTTCACACAGCATATACAGCTAATGCCATAACGTGGTCTCTTGATGGGAATGTAAAGTCCAAAACCCAACGGCCCTTGAAGAAGACCAGAGATTTATCCCCAGATATATCTTGCCCTGCTCCATAGATCGCTGAGAAATGATCTACTAAATGGTCAAGGACAGGCCGAATCTTGAAGAGATGGTCACAATCAAAGTGATCTTGTGGCAATGCTGCACCATTATTCACAAAATGCAGCATCTGCTGCAGAAGCAAATATCAATTTTGACTCGTAGTTGCTGGAAATATAGCTGTGCCATCAAGGGAATAGTAGACCAATATAAAGACAGTGATGGTTTCCTTATCAATACCATTATGAAAGTTAAACCCCAGAACTGCTTAATCTCATGGAGAGTTGTGTGAGTCCACCGGGAAGCCTTGGAATGGGTCTTTAGAGTGGCGCTGTTGCCCTGAAAAACTGTTCTGCATACAGATTAGTCTGGTCAACAATAACATGCAAAAACACATCAACGATAAACAGTTGGTGGCAAAAACAGTTGATAGGCAAACTTCTGTGTATTGATTCTACACCCTGAAATACCACATAAGGAAGGTGAAACAGTCTTCAGCAATTTTATGGTAACCCAGGGTTCAGCACTTCCAATGGGAAGCCTTGCAGACCCTGATTGGAATCCAGCTTGCTCTTGCCGCACTACCGGCATTTCACTGACCTCCTTTAAAAAAGGCACTTCATCAGCACGAATAGTGGATTCATCATCAGATAATTCCTCTCGAACAGAAAATTCACTGCCAGAATCTTCAACTTGGTCCTCTACCTCAGAGGAAGAGTCAGTCTCATAGCCATGTTCAGAGTCATATTTAAAAAACAAACCTACAACCTGCTTGGCGGTCGGTTTGCTGGCAGCCATATGGCTTGCCTATGAAACTAACACAACAAACTGTTGCATCCACCACAGCTCTGGAGCATGCAAATGAGTCAATGACCGAGCCACACTGGGAGCCCTGTAGCACATGTCTTTATTCTTAAGCATACAACAATTTACTGCACTCTCTACGTCATAAACTTTATTGACCACACCCAGACACACCCAAATACCTCTGAAGTGTTTACATAACTTTGTAAGAAGTCCGGCAAGGACCACAGGGGTCATACTGAACATGATCAAACAACACTACATCTCCTCCTTTCTTAAATACAAATTACGGATAACATATCTACATTAGAGTTCCTCAATGAGTCGTTGAGGTGCTCTCACCAATGTTCCAGATCGAGTCATATGAGTTGAAGGAGTTGCACTGTTATATGGCATTGTAGCTGATGAACATCAAGGCAGATGCTTGAAATGTGACTAGTGTCTCACAGTGGAATTTACGAGACGTTGAACGGTCACATAAGTCCTTTACTTATCACAACTCTCAATGGATCAGCATCAAACGGAGCGTCAGCCTTGTGTTTCCATTTTTGTTTGACTAGGATACGGTCTCCTTCTTCAATGGCATTATACGTAGTATCGGAGACAGTTTATTGTATTTTTCTTCCGGCTTGATATTGATCGATGCACCACTGGGTATAACAAAAGTCATTGGGCAGTCATTCACCTCTAGCATGATCTTGGGGCACAGGCCAAATGAGTTTGGTCGCTTCACATGGTGATCTCTTTTTGACATGTGTTCTTATTTGTAAGCAGTCCATCCTACATGTACACGTCCTTCTGCAGTTGACATCGCCATTGCATATCAATCTTCACTGTCGCTCGATGATGATGTTGAAGGGCTTTAGAAGATGCATTTAATGACGATTTACTTCATTTAATCTCTACTTCCCTCAATTAATGTTGCTGTTTTACCTTGCAGGTGTGGCTAGAATGCTTCTAGAACTTTCTGGTGCCCATTTTCTCTTCTAGTCACGACGCATTTCGTTTCTCTTTCGCTTCGCAGGCTAGTATGAAATGGTTTTCTTTCACACAGCCTTTCCATATCTGTCCAATGGCGGGACATTTACCTTCTTGTCAAAATGAGAATCGACATTGGAAATACAATTCTTTTTCTTCTGAAACATCGTCTTCTGGGTCTCCACTTAGTGTTTCTGCTTAATTTTCATGGTCAACGCTGATTCATTCTGGGCTGTTACAGCTTCCATATCAGCAGCCTGTCGATCTGCACATTCCTCAGCTCTTGCAGCCATGAGTATCTTTTCCAGGATAAGTGCTGAGGCACACGTCGCCTGAACGAATCAGATAGGCAACCATCGATGACTCTGAGATGCATGGTTTCTTTATCATTGAATTCACTGAACTTGCAGTGCTTGATGAGGATATCAAGTATTTTGAAAACGTATCCATTGTTTCACCAGCTTGCTGTCTTGCCTGGTTGAAAATGTACCTTTCATAGTCGACATTCGGCATTGGATTGAACTTGGCTTCCAACGTTTCTTTGATTTGACGGTACGATACTTCATCAGCTTGTGATATTTTATCACTTCTTTCAATCCATTACCTGCAAGGTTCTTTAAATATTTGATGATATTTTTGTCATCTACTTGTTCTAGAGCATATAAGAAGTCATTGAACGTTTCGATCCATGCAGTCCATCTGGCGCCAATATTCTGCTTTTCTGCAGTATCGAATGGCACTGGGGGTTGCAGGATCGCAGCTGCGCTGTATTTGGTGCTCCATTCTGCAGCCATTGGAGAACTTCAATTTCTTGAAGACCTTTTGAGTTGTGCTGAATGCCTACAGGTGCCTCTTTGGTCGTTTCTGCAGGGAACAACGGTTTAGTAAACACAACCCATGTGTTTGCGTTCGAGTCTCCTCAGCAGATTTTGAGGTTGTATGGCACTTTGTCTGTTTTTCGCTGTGAGTAGACTTTTGTTTCTTGTACCTGATTGTCGCTGACTTAATTGTTTCTTTGTGCCTGGTCGCCTCTGCCTTTGGCGCTTTCTTGCACCTGGCTGTCACTACCTTTAGCGGTTTTTCATACCCGGTTGTCATTGATTTTAGCGTTTTCTGCTTAGTATGGACGATGGCTCTGTGTTAAGCTATGGTGCAGTATCTCTTTTTTTAGCCTTACTAGTAAGCTTCTGGCACAATTTCTGACTGTGCTCCTCTGTAGGGCCTTGACCTTCTTCAAGGGCCTTGTACAAGCTAGAGGGGCTCTTTGACTCCACATACGGCAACCATAGCCAGATTCTTGGGGCGCATGCAGCACGCATGAGCTGTTGCTGAACCTCTGCAACCTTTCAGGGAGCACAATCTTGTTTCTTCGGGGCACGTATCCACTACTCGTCGGCAGTTGTCACATATACCCCAGCTCTGGAGCACACAAATGACCATTCCGCAGAC
The DNA here is from genome assembly GCF_964204655.1 of Triturus cristatus. Taxonomy (NCBI): domain Eukaryota; kingdom Metazoa; phylum Chordata; class Amphibia; order Caudata; family Salamandridae; genus Triturus; species Triturus cristatus. Next base: position 1,530,328,479 of record NC_140590.1, on the reverse strand, counting down.
AGAGCCTTGTAACACTTGTCTTTATTCTTCAGCATGCAACCATTAACTGAACTCACTATGTCATAAACTTTCTTGACCACACCCAGATGCCTCCCAACTGATTACGTAACTTTGCAAGGAGTCCGGCAAGGACCACAAGTGTCCTACTGCACATGATCACACAACACTCTACAAACAAGAGAACAAAAACACCACTGTTTTAAACTAGAACTCAACAAACTCAGCTGTATCAAACAGTAAATATAACTATTTACATATAACAAACTTTAAAAAACCATCAGTGCAATCCAGAAAATGAACTTTATACTCTAAAAAGATACCTCTCATTTGACACAGACAGCTAGACTGAGGATCAACTGCACCTACTCTGCACAGGCACAGCAAGCACCAAAGATATCTCAAGAGAAAGAAAAAACAAAGAGCAAAATTATATCCAAGATACCACAATACAGCTCTTGCACAAATCCAAACGTGACTTAAAAAAAAGCTAAATATGCTACAATTATGATAACTGTTAAAAAATATAATTCAAGCAGGGTAATGATACTCATTTGAAGTAAACATTATAAAAACGTTTCCTTACCACAGACCTGTAACCACACAAACTGCAGATCTACCAAAAGCAAAACATGGGGAAAAGAGTTGCGGTGACCATGAGCCACATTGACAAATATGATGGAGCCTTCAACTGTCTCCAGATCAACTTCATGGAAATGCCCCGATGTAATCAACTGTGGTATATCCTTGTCAATGTGGCTTGATTCCCAAAGGGCCTCCGCACCAGTGGCAGAAGCCCCACAGTCGTGGCGGAGGGCCCCCACTTGTGTCAGGAACTCCGAACTGCAGCTTCTAATTGCAGAGAACCCGTCATGAGTGAGGGCCCCCCACCATGACTGCAGAGACTCTGCCATGATGGCAGAGGCACTTTGTGAATTGGGTTTCTCATGCATTGATGCATATCCCACTCCGAGATGTGACAGCCAACAAACTAGTACTGCGGGACTTGATACCTCGATTCGGGATGACAGTTCAACTCCGGATCAAGGAACTCACTTCGAGAGTGAGATAATGCAGCTAATCTGCACTGCCCTAGGGGTTGACCAGATATTCGACTGTAGCTACAGGCCTGATGCATCAGCAGTTGTAGAAAGACTGAACAGGATAATCAAAGCTAAAGTGGCTAAAGTCTTTGCCTGCACATCGCTCAAGTGGCCTGATGCACTTCCTTTAGTGTTCATGAGCATCCAAAGTAGTCCCTATAAAAATAATTGGATTGTCTCCTTATGAGGTGCTGGTGAGGAAAGCCATGCAAGCGACCCTCTCTCCAGGCAGCTGTCCTTGTGAATATCACTGATGACCTAGTCCTTGAGTACTGCAAGGGATTGTCTGATGTGGTGTGTTCTTACTCTCATCAGGTCGACTCCACTACTCCAGCTGTTTGAGGGTCCCCAGGGCATGACCTGAACCCAGGTGATTCACAACAAGAAAGACATATGCAAGTCTTGTTTGGAGGAGTGCTTGAGAGGGCCCTGCTAGGTGATTCTGGTCACCAACACTGCTGTCAAGTGTGCTGGTCTACCAAACCAGATACACACCTCCCATACCAAGAGGGCAAGCCACAAAGAGGAATAAGAGGAGTCAGCATCCACTAATTCCTCGAGTCGTCCCAGGTTTGAGGTGTCTGATGCTTCGGAAGAAGAGTAAGACCGGTCGTAGGATCCACAGTCTCCATCAGATGAGCATCATCCAGGGCAGTAGACAGATGAAAGTGCTGTTATTTAGCGACCTCTGTGATACTGACCAATGGATTGAGAATACACATTCATCGGGACAGTGGAAATTCATGGAAGGCTGAAACCCATAGCAAATTTCACAATAAGAAGAGGTTGGGGCTGGAGAAGAGAACTCCACATTGGAGAGTTAATCAGCTCTATTAGAGCCAGGGATCTCATGCGCTTCCAAGAAAGGTTAGATGAAAACTACAACTACCTGAAAAAGACTGTTGACACCTAAGAAAAGACAAGACACAATTAAGTAAGACAGTGACTTAGAAGAACAAGAGCAGGTTGACCAGATTAACATTGTGGTTGAAAGACTGGACTTGGTCAGTACCAAATGACCTAAAAGAGTGAGAAAGATCAACTGGAAGTATTTAGGCCCAGATTGGACATATATCCCAAAATTCAGGTTTGACACTGATGATGGCCTGACTGACATCGACAAGACTCCCTGAGATTGAGACCTGCCACAATGAGAGCCAATTTCATTGACTACTGACAAACCTGAACGAATGGTCAAAAAGTTAGGGTAATATTCGGAGGATGATAGCTCCTTTAGGCCTCGAGTTGACGCAGAATAAAAATACGGGTAGTTTTTCAAGATAGGGTAGAGACAATAGGATATTGTTTAGAGAACTAACCCTTTATATGCGACTTCTTTTATCTGATTTAAATCAACCTGGTGGTGCAAAGCAGCAAACTTTAGTTTGAGAGTTTGGCAGTTACCATTTCAGTTTCCATGTTTGGATGGCTGTTTGGTGTATATTTGCTGTGAGGAGATATCCCACATGTTTCAACCAATTTCACCAGTAGACCTGTAGACAAATCTTTATCTGAAAACAAGGTTTATCGTGTTCCACGGCATGAGAGTGTGTATAGTTATAATGCGTATTATCAAATGCTGGCTGAGTATGTAAAGGTTTTCTAATTAGAGCATTGCTTTTTTTCCTCTTATTTTCCAGCTTCTACAGCTGAGAAAACAGCATATTTTCACTTGCCTCTGTTCTACTCCTTCTCCTTTCTGTTTTCTTGAACCTCTTCTATCACTAGGATACCATCAAATTGTTCTAATCAGATTTTAGTGTTCCATCGGAGAATGTGCCGATTGTCAGTGGGGAGAATGTGTATTTATGGGCCACTAAACATATTTGTCGCCTTTACAAAAGGTCTAAATCAAGGGATCAGCATAAGTATATGATGAAATTATTTACTCTTGTAAATAACATGAGCTTTACTAATCAGAGCATGAATGATGTAACCTACAAAGTTAACTAAGATGGGAGGGCATTTGTAGATGAACTGAACGGAAGGTTAAGGATAGATGAAAAAAGAAGACAAATGAAAACAAGTGCAGAACACATCATTGAGAAAGGCAAAGACATTTTAAGTGAACCAACCCTGAGATTAAACTTTGATGTCCCCAAAAAGAGGTATTTCTGTATAATACTGCAACTTGAGGGAAATGAGACAGTTGAGAAGCTGGAATGGAGGTAGTGTTGCACAATTATTTAGCTAAGGTTTAAACCTTTTAAAATGTAGAAGTATGTATCTATTATGTGTGTGGTAAGCCAACTTATTTCCGGCTACCACACAACTGTGCAGGTGGGTGTTATGCAGCTCTAGTTTTCCCTAGAATTTTTTACACTAACAAGCTGTATTTTCATCTTGAACGATATTTAAGGCAAAGTAAAATCAACTTTAAAAGAAGTGGCATTACGTGATGTAAAGATTAGAACATTGTCCACTTTAGTTGATAGGCTTGCTACTTTTACAAACATTACAAAAATAACACATAAACTAAATGAACTATGGGGCATATTATCAAGACAGGCGATAAAATGCCCTTCATCTCTAACATGGGCTTCAATTGGAATTCCATAGAGCATATTATCAAGCCCATTATCGCCGTTTTAGCAGCAGTTTTCTGCCGCTAAAGCGGCGATAATTTTTTTGCCTGTCTTGATAATATGCCCCTATAGGAGTTAGGTGAATAGGAAGGATTAGGATCTATATTCAGATCCATTGGAAAGGGATTTTCCAAGATAGGAGAATGACTTTGTGGTGTAAGTGAAGAAATTCTGAAATTGCTTCTAAACCCTCTTTGTTTTATAACAATCGGCATTGCATGCATGCTTATTTTCTTGAAGTTTTGCAAAGGAATTTCATCACTAAATATTATGGATTGTGGGTACAGGAAGCTGTCAGCAACAAGAGGAATACAAAGAAATAGGCTTGATGTGAAGGTTAAAGAAATACAAAGTGAACTTTAGAACACCTTGAAGGACCTGGTTGAATCCAAAAAGAAGAGCCCAAAGTTGATGAATAATGTTTTATAATAAATAATTGAAGTGATGATTTAGAAATCATCAGAGGGGAGGTTGTAGGGGTTGTTTATGTCTTTCTTTCTATTAAACACATACTAATTTAAGCTTATGCTAACCTAGAATGTGTTTACACTAGCCTCCATCTTGCACCAATGTCACAACATATCACATGATGACTATAGCTGTCCTTTTGTTCTAAATAAAGCATTGCTACGATCCACACTAATAAACAGAGAGTGTTCCAAGAGACTTTCTCTCACTATACCTTTCCAAGGACATTTCAACTGTCTCTGGCTTTTGCTATACAATGTTTCAATTGAATTACTTGAATAAACTGTGAGAATGTCTGCAAATCCAATGCATTATTACCATGAGAGAAACTTTGAATGCATTATGTAGAAAAATGTTTCTTATTCCTCATTCCCTATTGGTGCATATCTTGAGAAACATGTACTTGTGAAAGATGTATGACTGTCTTTGTCTAAAGTCCTGTAAAAGGACAAGCAAATTTCTATGTAGAGGAGACCCTTTGTCCTTACCTTTAGAAGGTGATTCTATGCTAGATTTTTCTTTGACCTACACTGAGTTCTCTGTACTTCTGATTTGTATGCTCTGCTGCTGAATTTACTTATGGAAAGGTATATGTAATCTGTCTATTAATTCTTTACATAGAGATTTGAAACCACAACCCTTGTCTTTCATTCTTACAAGAATGTTTCAGAACCTAATTTGAACTAAATGTACAAGAAAGAGTGACGGCTCAAGTCGGGAGCACCAAAGTCTGTTTTGGGACTAGTAATGGGACTACTCAACTCCTAGTCCAAGCCATTGGTAAGCGCCATGAGTGATTTTTAGGATAATGCTGCACAACGACAAATGCAAAAAAGAGAATTGGGAAAACTGAAAATGAGAACATAAGCATGATAATGTTTTATAATAAAGAAGTCAACAAGGTCAGAAGTATAATGAAAAAACATTTACATATATTGTGAAAAGATCCAGACCTAAAGGAAAGGATTGGCACATATCCCAAAGTAACTTGCAGAAAAGCTCCTCGATGCTCCCAAGCAGTCAGTTCAAAGAAGAAAAAAACAAAAAAAGGAATAACTTGGATGGGCAATACTAAAGATGGCTTATAGATGCAAATATAGAAATCATCAAAAGAGTATGAGATCAATGGGAAACAGATTTTAATCTGAACATATATCACATGCAGAAGTAACTTTATGGTTTATATTCTCAAATGTTCCTGATACATGATGTCTATTGGAAGCACAACCTGCCAGCATCACAAAATGATATTAGAACATGTGCAGGAGATTGCAAACAATGATGCCCTAAAGCATGGCATTATAAAACAGTGCATAATGAGGAACAGATATTTTTGTTTTTTTGGTCTATTAATTTGATGGAAAAGTCAATCAGAGGAGGAGGCAGACTAAGATCTTTCAGAGAATTGGAATTCTAATATAGGATAAACTACAAAACAAAGAAGACCCTCTATGGACATAATCAGGACGAGGAACTGATATACAATTATGAAAATGGGTTAACTTGTAATGAATTGCAGTGTGATATTTTTATCAGAAGAACTTGATTATTGATTTCAGCTGTGTTTTGCGAAAATCGTTTTGTAATTCACTAAGCCAAATCGAATAGCACTGTTCAACATTTGTAAGTTATTGGATTTATGAATGGATATGAAAGGGGGAAATAAAGAGTAGTGTCAGCGTGAGTACGTGAATGAACTGGAGCCCACTAATGGGTATGATGATAAATGCACAGTCATTTAATATCAAAAGAAGAGGCCGGAATGTTATCATGAGGACTGGGTGGTATGCAAATAACTCACTGGAGGGTAGAAATGAACACAGGATTTACGTATAACGTATTCTATACGCTTAGCGGAACTCCGGGAAGTGGCCCAAAAACTTTGCTGCGCACGTGGAGTTTTGCAAGCGGCAGAGTGCATTAGGCCGTGCCGTTCACACTGATTTTAGCACTAGGTGTTTGTCCTGCAGTGGAAAATCAGCACAAACTGCACCATGCTCAGCTCAAGAAGGCGCTGCTTCTTTCTGCCACTCGAGTAGATGTTCTACTTGAGCCGCAGCTTCCTCAACGCGAAAGGAGGGTTTCTCAAGGATTTGTTCTGGAGTAATATTTTCCACACTCATGCTCACCAACTTAACATTGGCAAGCATGAATGGGGAAAAAACTCCACAAGCGGAGCGGAATTTCATGCCTAGGCCTAGAATGGACATGTCAGCTTGGCATGACAAATTCTAAAATACTTTGCAAATAAGAGTACATTCTGGGGTGGGTTTATCACGGTTACAAATTCAGAAATGGCCGTAACAGTTTAGCACTATGAATCCCAGAATGCTTTGCAAAAAAACTATGTAATGTAGTGCTTTATCACAGGGTCACAGTGGCAAGCTTCAACTCTCAAAAAGAATTTGTTTCGGAGCCGACATCTTCTTGATCATTGGTCAGCTAACCCGTGATCAAGAAGCTGTCAGCTCCAAAACGTGTAGGGCTGTTTTGCTGCTCTTTGGATAACTAAACACGCTGTTGCCAGTAGGTAGTTATTGGTAGGATCTAGTTTCCATAGGAAAATCTTTTTTTTTTAACTTGGCTATATCTTTGGCGCCATTTATCGAATCATCACAAAAGTTTCCCAAAAAGTGTGCCAGTGATTCTAATTGTGCATGTACAGTTCCAGGGTGATCCATCAAGCGGGGTTCGAGAAAAAGTGGGGGGCAAAAAAGTGCTTTTCCCATGTAAATTCCAATAGAGATTTGGAAAGCAACTCCATCCTGAACCGCTGGACAGAAATATACCAAATTTGGCAGTAAAATAGCTCTTGGTCCAGAAAGCATGCTTTAGCGTAAATCCATCCATTGAGTAGTTTTTGAGCTATTAAAGGAAATCCAAATTATTATATCTAGGGTCACAAAGTCTTCGTGAATAATGACAATCATGGCCGAGATCTGATTGTCTGGCATCACTTCAACCAGGAATTGTTGGCAGCCATCTTGGGACTCGGCCTCAGCTGAGTCCCAAAAAACCAGAAAAAATAAAGAAAAGAGCGTAGGGTAGGCATACCCTGACCCCCCTAGCTCTTGTGCTGGGCTCTTGCAGACACATATATGGCCCAGGGACCAACACTTACCTGTGGCAGGCCCGTGCTATTTAAAGGAAGGGGCAGCACAGCCCCCCTCATGGAGCTAATAATGGCTCTGGGGACCACCACTGCTGTCAGGGCCTGCTCCTGCTATCTCCCAAGATGCCCACCCTCGGAAGATAGTAGTTTGCTTTTGCTTGGCACGAGATGTGACAGCTCCTGCCAAGCAACAGGAAACACTTACTCTACTCCTGGCAAGCAGGAGTTGTCAAACTGTCCCACTTGCTGGGAGCAGAGTTTTTATCTTTTTCCTAGCCCGCTGTCATGCAAGCAGGGAAGCAAATCATAGGATTGCTCCCACACACAGGGACCTCCATATTTAGCAGCTCCCTTCATTCAGCAGTAATTCCGGCTCCTGCAGGAGGCACGGAGCTGCCTGGGACCACAGGGGCATTAAGGCTCCGCTCGTGGTCCCCATCAAACCACACTGAGTGTCCTGGGTGGGGCCAGGACACCCAGTTAGATGTGGCCGGGCCCTGGGGAAGAAATTGGCACCATTTAATTTTGTCAGGGCCCTGGGGATGGGGTCCCCGGGGCCGATATCAGCCTGGAGAGGGGTGTGTGTAGTCACCCTCCCTTATTGCTCAAAAGGAAAAACAGAGGGCAGAAAAACAAGCAAAAAGGCAAAACAGAGTAGAAGAGGGTAAAACAGACAGCAGAAACATGAACAGAAAAGGCAAAACAGAGCACAAGGGAGAACAACAAAGAGCAGAAAAATGAGCAGAAAAGGCAAAACAAAGGGCAGAAAAACGAGCAGAAAAAGGCAAAACAGAGGGCAGAAAAACAAGCAGAAAAGGCAAAACATAGCAGAAGAGGGCAAAACAGATGGTAGAAAAACGAGCATTGAGGGCAAAATGAAGGACAGAAAAATGGGCTGAAAAGGAAAAACACAAGGCAGAAAAACAAGCAGATAAGGCAAAACAGAGGGTATAAAAATGAGCAGGAAAGGCAAAACAGAGGGCAGAAAAATGAGCTGAAAAGGGAAAACAGGGCAAAAAATTTGGAAAATACAGAGCAAGAAACAAGCAGAGGAGGCACAAGCAGAGGGCTGCAGGTAGACAGGCAACAAAGGGTAGCTGGCTTCAGGCAAGCTGGACAGCAGAACTGGTACCGGTGGAGCTGACACGAGGACCTGCCTAATTTTTACACAACTTAAACCTCAATGGGAAACACTTGCATTATAAACATAGCAGGTGCCCCAATTAAAGCTCCACTTCTGTAAAGGACAAATTATTCTGATCTCCTTTTCTTGACAAAGACAAACTAAGTGTGTTTTCTTAGCATTTCCACATTGAAGGCTGGTCTGAAATGCTTTGTGGAGGTGAATGCATTGTTGATCTATTGGTGCGCAATGTGTAGTGACTGTGACAAGTGAGATCTTTCTTGTGCTTACCTGGTGAGAGAAGACTCCTTGGTTCTTCCTTTAAATGACTACGAGTATACAAATGTGCAAAATCACCTGGAGCTCTGTCTGTTTGGCCATGCCCCGTTCATCTTAGTAATGTGCAATGGTCTTCCCACTGTTTGCCAGGATGATGGACAATTTACAAAAACGCTCCCCGGTGATTTTCATGCAGATTTTGGTGACGCGTTCTTGACGCTGAGGAATATGATGGCATCTCCAACAAAGAAGCACTTACTTGGTTGCTTGTTCAGAGTTGTGGGGGCGCGTTGTGGACTCTTGTGTCTTACCTGGCGTCCTGTGTGCTCCGGTCCACTCATCTGTCCTCCGCCGCCGCCATTCAAACGCGGCCGCTGAGTGGGGACTTCATTTCCCAGCTGCCTGTGCGGCCGGAACTCGATGACAGCGTTTCCCGCGCCAGGAGGGGTATAAGAATCAGACTCTCCCCCGGCAGAGCGGGTTGCTTGTTCAGAGTTGTGGGGGCGCGTTGTGGACTCTTGTGTCTTACCTGGCGTCCTGTGTGCTCCGGTCCACTCCTCATCTGTCCTCCGCCGCCGCCATTCAAACGCGGCCGCTGAGTGGGGACTTCATTTCCCAGCTGCCTGTGCGGCCGGAACTCGATGACAGCGTTTCCCGCGCCAGGAGGCGTATAAGAATCAGACTCTCCCCCGGCAGAGCGGGTTGCTTGTTCAGAGTTGTGGGGGCGCGTTGTGGACTCTTGTGTCTTACCTGGCGTCCTGTGTGCTCCGGTCCACTCCTCATCTGTCCTCCGCCGCCGCCATTCAAACGCGGCCGCTGAGTGGGGACTTCATTTCCCAGCTGCCTGTGCGGCCGGAACTCGATGACAGCGTTTCCCGCGCCAGGAGGCGTATAAGAATCAGACTCTCCCCCGGCAGAGCGGGTTGCTTGTTCAGAGTTGTGGGGGCGCGTTGTGGACTCTTGTGTCTTACCTGGCGTCCTGTGTGCTCCGGTCCACTCCTCATCTGTCCTCCGCCGCCGCCATTCAAACGCGGCCGCTGAGTGGGGACTTCATTTCCCAGCTGCCTGTGCGGCCGGAACTCGATGACAGCGTTTCCCGCGCCAGGAGGCGTATAAGAATCAGACTCTCCCCCGGCAGAGCGGGTTGCTTGTTCAGAGTTGTGGGGGCGCGTTGTGGACTCTTGTGTCTTACCTGGCGTCCTGTGTGCTCCGGTCCACTCCTCATCTGTCCTCCGCCGCCGCCATTCAAACGCGGCCGCTGAGTGGGGACTTCATTTCCCAGCTGCCTGTGCGGCCGGAACTCGATGACAGCGTTTCCCGCGCCAGGAGGCGTATAAGAATCAGACTCTCCCCCGGCAGAGCGGGTTGCTTGTTCAGAGTTGTGGGGGCGCGTTGTGGACTCTTGTGTCTTACCTGGCGTCCTGTGTGCTCCGGTCCACTCCTCATCTGTCCTCCGCCGCCGCCATTCAAACGCGGCCGCTGAGTGGGGACTTCATTTCCCAGCTGCCTGTGCGGCCGGAACTCGATGACAGCGTTTCCCGCGCCAGGAGGCGTATAAGAATCAGACTCTCCCCCGGCAGAGCGGGTTGCTTGTTCAGAGTTGTGGGGGCGCGTTGTGGACTCTTGTGTCTTACCTGGCGTCCTGTGTGCTCCGGTCCACTCCTCATCTGTCCTCCGCCGCCGCCATTCAAACGCGGCCGCTGAGTGGGGACTTCATTTCCCAGCTGCCTGTGCGGCCGGAACTCGATGACAGCGTTTCCCGCGCCAGGAGGCGTATAAGAATCAGACTCTCCCCCGGCAGAGCGGGTTGCTTGTTCAGAGTTGTGGGGGCGCGTTGTGGACTCTTGTGTCTTACCTGGCGTCCTGTGTGCTCCGGTCCACTCCTCATCTGTCCTCCGCCGCCGCCATTCAAACGCGGCCGCTGAGTGGGGACTTCATTTCCCAGCTGCCTGTGCGGCCGGAACTCGATGACAGCGTTTCCCGCGCCAGGAGGCGTATAAGAATCAGACTCTCCCCCGGCAGAGCGGGTTGCTTGTTCAGAGTTGTGGGGGCGCGTTGTGGACTCTTGTGTCTTACCTGGCGTCCTGTGTGCTCCGGTCCACTCCTCATCTGTCCTCCGCCGCCGCCATTCAAACGCGGCCGCTGAGTGGGGACTTCATTTCCCAGCTGCCTGTGCGGCCGGAACTCGATGACAGCGTTTCCCGTGCCAGGAGGCGTATAAGAATCAGACTCTTCCCCGGCAGAGCGGGTTGCTTGTTCAGAGTTGTGGGGGCGCGTTGTGGACTCTTGTGTCTTACCTGGCGTCCTGTGTGCTCCGGTCCACTCCTCATCTGTCCTCCGCCGCCGCCATTCAAACGCGGCCGCTGAGTGGGGACTTCATTTCCCAGCTGCCTGTGCGGCCGGAACTCGATGACAGCGTTTCCCGCGCCAGGAGGCGTATAAGAATCAGACTCTCCCCCCGCGACGCGGGACGCGCGCGGGCGTCGCCGGGCTAAGCCCGGGCAAAGGGCGGGCCGTCTGTGGCCGTCCGGGGCTGGACAGGGCTGAGCTGGGCCACTCCCCTTATCCTGTATGAACGTTACACGGTGACTTGGGGCTGCCATACACAGTCTACTGCAAGGCTCTGCATGTGATGGTTTGGCATGTTGTGTGAAATGTGGTTATAAGCTTCGTGCGTTATTTGTGTAGTACAAACCATGGCTAAAAATTTTAATAAGACCCAAATAGTGGGAGGATCTGGGACTTTAGATGCCTTTTTGAAAAAAGCCGAACATGCTGTCTCTAAAGAAATTGAGATTGTGGAAAAAAGGTTGTCACTAGAGCCCCTCTCTCAACCCTTGTTGGCTGCTCCCTCTGTGGTTTCTCACTCTATTTCCTCTAGGCCTGCATTAGAGTCTTGTCACCCCAGCGTTCAATCTCTGTTGAACGTGTCCAGTCCTTCTCCTTCTCTTTCTCCCCCAGTCTTACGCACTAGGCAACCAAAAATTTCCTCTGTTGCTCATGTTAAAGTTTCTAAAGGTAAGAGGAAAGCCATCCATGCTCCTAACGGATCCCGCCATCATATTAAGCAATTCAGAAATAATGATCCTGTTGAGGGGTCGACTCACCCGGTAGACAGCCCAGTGGTTGAGGCTACCCCTCATTCAGGTAGTGGCGTTATGGAGCCTTTTGCTCAGGGGGGGGCTGTTATTTTGAGAGATATGTTAGCTGATGTAATCAAGCAGCTGGACGAACGATTGAGCAGGTGCATTTCCCCAGTCTTGGATAGACTCAGTGAGATTGATAATAGACTTATTCTTATTGAGCGCCACATTGCTGTTCAAAACGCCCCTGTGCTAAGGTCTAATCCTTCTGATTTACTACCCCTCGGTGAAGTCATTACTAGAGTGTCTGATATGGTTGACACCATGGCAACTACTGTTGCAAGTCCAGCAATCCCCTTACCACCTGTCCTGAGAATTAACGGTGCTAGCGCAGGACCGAAGGATATTATCGAAAACCGAAGAGTACAGGGACATTTGGCATATGAGGAACGTTCATTAAGCCTGCCCCCAGAAGCCTGCCCTTATACTGTCATCTTGGCCAACGTTCCAAAAACTAGTGATGGTAAAGAAGAGCATTGGTCCTCTTTGAAAAATAAAACCCTTCATTTTCTGGCAGGGAAGACAGTCCTGGGGAGTCACCTCTACGATTGTTTTAAAATGGTGAGAAGGGTCCCGTGGGTGGGGAAATCTAATAAGTCTCTGAGGGGTGACTGTGTTGTGGTGAACTTCAGTACCCCTGATATAGTTGATCATATTTTTAGACAAGCAGGGTCCATTAGAATTCATCAGGATCACATTAACATTCTTCCACTGGGCTTCTTTTACCCACCATTTCCCGCAGGTCCGGTCAGACAGAGAGAGCGTCCCCTTCAGTACGCCCCTACTAGCAACCCTTTGTTGTTAACAAACAGATTTGAAGCCCTTAGCACCCTAGACACTAACGATTGACTCAGTGATAATGGAGCTTATATAAATAATGATGTTTTTAGTATAGACGTTTCTAATTCTTCTGAGCCTTTATCTGCTAGGTCTCCTGTTGTGGCTAACAATGCCCCTCCCACTGCGTTAGTTAATAACCTGCCATTACAATCTGAGGATGCAGTTGAGAAAGGAACTGCGCACATTTTTAACGGGGAAAACTTGGGCGTGGATTTAACTTCGAATGGAGTAGAGGTTGCTTTATTACCTTGTTTACCTACTCTGGTTAACACCCTAACTAATGATCAAGGGCATGTATTGGGCCCTCCAGTAGCAGATTTAATTTCTGCATTATCTTGGAACATAGCTGGTCTTCGCTCCAAACGAGGTAATCAAAATTGGTTGGCTTTTCTCTCCTCACATCATGTAATTGCCTTACAAGAAACATGGGAGGCCAAAGATCCTTTTTTTATGGATGGTTACCAATCTTTTATTAAATATGCAACGCCCTCGGATATGGGGAGACCACGAGGGGGCCTCCTGTTATTATTCAGCCTAAAGCTGCGTTACAATATTGAGTTATTATCAACTAACTCTCCTCACATCTTAGCAGTGAAAATGGAATGTGTTAATCTGCCATCATTTTTGGTGGTGAATTTTTACAATTCGTTTACCAGGACGGAAGAATTGGAACATCTCAAAGCACTACTCAGTTTCTTGGACGAGTTTGATGCATTGAATGATAAACCTTATCTTCTTTTACTTTTTGGCGATTTTAATATACACTTATGTTATCTTAATTGTTGCTTAAATAACCATTTAGATTTTTGCCCAAAAGAAGTGACCCATTTTGAGCACTCTAAAGGCGGGATCTTTTTAGAGAATATAGTATCGTCTTATTATCTCTACATGCCGGTTCAAGATTTGTTGGACCCGGTTCACACTTTTACTGGCCAAGGCCACAGTAGTACAATTGATTATATTTTTGTACCACGTAACATGTTGAACCTATTGGGCACGTTTCATGTTACGCAAAATGCCCTAAGTGACCATAATCCACTAACTTTGGAAATCAAAGTTAAGGCTTTGAGGAAAGATGTTCCGCAGCCTTTGATTTCTAATTCAAATCTTGAGCCTACAAGTCAGGGTAGACGACTTAGATGGGATGTCATTACCCCGGCCGACTTCCTCGTCAATCTATATGAAAGCAAAACAGAGGATTTTAGCTTGTGTCTTTCTTTAGGGGCTGAACCGAAAGTGATCCTGGACGCTTTCGACAGAATCACTAAACACGTTGAGGGGAGTCTTACCTCCCATGGGAAACCAAAACCTAGGAAGTTTAAAAACTGGTTTGACCATGCCTGTTCTAGTGCTCACTCTGCTCTCTTACTGGCACTTAAAGAATCTGGGAGCACCCCCAGTAAGATAACTGAGGCAAGAAAACGTTATAAAAAAGCAATAAAGGATAGGAAAAGCGAGCTAAAGACTAAGGCATGGGACGATTTGACAGATGCAAGCATACAGAAAAATAGCAGCCAGTTTTGGAAGGTGATAAATAGTCCCCTCTTTAATGAGACGGAGAATACCATCAAAGAATGTCTTATCCCGCCAGACAAATGGGTGGCACATTTTAGGGGTCTCTACTCGGAGATACAAGAAGCTAATCCCACAAATTATGCGGATTACTCTCTAGCTTCAAGAATCCTTTTTAAGGAGGAGGAAGTCCGGGAGGCCATCGAGGCCACGGCGTCTGGTAAAGCCCCTGGTCCGGACGGTGTCCCAGCGGACCTTTATAGGGCAGACCCAAGGCTTTGGGCGAAACTTTTAACTGGCGTTTTTAACGCAGCTTCTGAGGTCGGTGCCCCTAGATCGTGGGCAAAAGCCGTTATCGTCCCTCTTTTTAAAAAAGGTTCAAGAGAAGACCCGGCTTGCTACCGGCCTATTTCTCTCCTTGACTCTGCCATGAAAGTTATGGGGAAAGTTGTCCTTGCTCGTTTAACTGTGTGGTTGGAGGAGCAATCCATAATCTCCGATCTACAATACGGGTTCAGACAGGGAAGGGGCACAGTGGGCCAATGCCTCAATTTACATCTTATTATAGGAAAATACACAGTCGTTAAGCAGGGGGACCTCCATTTAGCTTTTATGGACTTGTCCACCGCTTTCGACCTTGTAAATCGGCAAAAACTATGGGCCTTATTAGCCGTTTTGGGGCTTGACCCAGTTTTGATCTCTTTCCTGGCTGTAATCCATGAGGACACTTCCGCAGTCGTTCGTTATAGGGATGACGGAAGCCAGACTGATGTCTGGCAGGTAAAGCGGGGAGTAAGACAGGGGTGTATTCTTGCACCCCTACTCTTCTCGCTTTACATTAATAATTTGGGACCGGTCCTGAACATGATTAGTAAAGACACCCCGAAAGCCGGTTCAAAAATGATTCCCGCTTTATTATACGCGGACGATACAGTTCTGTTGGCTAGAACCGCGAGAGGATTACAAGCTCTCTTAAATGGATTTTATGATTTTATGGTCTCTTTAGACTTATTAATTAATTTTAAAAAATCACATTCTATGTCGATCGGCTCGGGGAGAGCAAAAAGGGTGAAATTTTTTTGCAATGGGCAGGAATTAACGAAAGTCCAGACATTCCCATATCTAGGGGTAACATTTGACGACAGATCATCTTGGGTCACACAACGTGCTCAAAAAAAGAATAACCTAGCTAGAGCTACAGGCGCTTTGTTGGGCTTTGCAAAGCGCTTAGGCTGTAAACCACTCCCCGCTTTATTAAAAATATACAGTGCGAAGTGTTTGCCCATGGCACTTTACGGAAGCGAGGTCTGGGGTTACAAGGCTTCCCCTAATATCCAAGTAGTAGAAAATAATTTCTTTCGGAAACTGCTGTCCCTTCCCCCCTCTGTTCCCACTTTTAATATTCATGAGGACTTAGGGATGGGTTATGTTAGTGACCAAATAGCAGTGGCCCCGCTACTAGGCTGGTTGAGGGTTTGGGCACAACAGCCACCAAACCTAAACCAACAAATTATTCAGGACTGCCTGTCCTTGGAAAAAGCCTTGTCTATCCCTTGGTTAAGTTATATTAAAAATAATTTGACCTTAATAGGGTGTTCGGAATTGTTCTCTAGTCCTTGTGTGATTAGTAAAGAGCAAATCAAAGCCATTAAGACCCAATTTTTGTCAAGAGTAATGTTGTCAAGGGAAAGCGAGGAGCTGGGGAAACCGACAGTGAGGAGGTTTGTGATGTTGAGTTTAGGGAATGAGATTCAGCCCTACCTAACCTACATTAACAAACCTTTCCATATGTTTTTGCTAATAAGATTTAAGCATGGCTTGCTTCCCTGGCTCTTGGCATACCCAAAAGGATTTTTTAAAGAGGGAACTCTGGGGCCCTGTCCCTGTGATAATATTTCTAATCAAAATTTGTTGCATATGTTATTTTTCTGTAAATTTTACTCTTTGCAGCGGAAAAAATATATCTTGCCGATTTTAAAGAATTGTCAATTTAAGCAAGTTAGGCCTGCCTTGGCTTATTTACAAATGCTGGAATCTCCATTGATTTGCTTTGGGGTTGCCTGCTTTATTGTGGGCGCCCTGAGAGTCAGAAATAGGGCCCAGTTGACATAGTTACTTGATAATGATCATTGTGCCCACTACCGTGTTGTCGTAGATGAAATGTTTTTTAGGACATAATGAAATTTTACTATGTTTTTAGCTATATGAATGAATTAACTCTAAGTGTTATTTTATTGTACATTGCGCCAAATTGTATTGTATTTATTATTTGTGTTAATAATTTTTCTGTAATGCATTTTCCTCTTTTTTGTTTGCTGTTTTGTGCTTTGATGGTTTTAAATTTTAACCGAATAAAGCAAACTTTGACTTTGACTTTGTATAGTTAAGAGGAAGGACCCTTGTTTGGTGGAGATTTACCTCTTTGTACTCTTGTCATCCTCTCTATAGGAAGATTCATGTTATCACAAATTTCTGGATAAAGACGCCTGAAAAACAATCACATTGCCAAAACGCACTCAAGGTCACTGGTGACTTTTCCTTGTGCTCCATTACACAGCTGTAGGGTTGAATATGTACTGAACATTTACCCAGGGAGGTAGCACTTAGTAATTACCCAGCAGAAAGTAGTCCTCTTGGGTAGATATTTTGTGAAAATCTGTGGACTTTGTTTGATAAAAGTGGCAGGTGTGGTTCTGTTGTGGGCCTGTCATTGACACAGCTATTGATACACCCATACAGAAACTTAGACACACACTCAGGCACTCACATACCCACTGATAGACCCACTCAGACACTGATACACCCACTCACAGACTCACTTAGACACTCACAAACCCACTCACAGACACACTCGAACACTCGCACATGCACTCATAGATCCCACTGGGACACTTATGTACCCACTCACAGATGCACTCAGACACTCTCACACCCACTCACAAACCCACTCAGGCACTCATCACACAACCACTCAGACACTCTCACAGACACATTCAGTCACTCATGCACACACTTACAGACCCACTCAGACATGCACACCTACTCACAGATCTGCTGAACCACTTATGCACCCACTTACAGAACCACTCATACTCTCTCCCACACACTCACAGACCTACTCAGAGACTCATGCTCGGACTCACAGACCCACTCTGAGACTCACAAACTAACTCACAAACACACTCAGAGACTTCCACACCCACTCGCAGACTCACTCAGACACTCATGCACTCACTCACAGACTGACTCACATACTCATGGAGGCACTCGCAATCCCACTCAGATATTCTCACACCCACTCACAAACATACTCACTCACTCAGACACTCATGCACCCACTGAGACACTTACACACCCACTCACAGATATATTCAGATACTCACACACACACTCACACCCAGTGAGACATTTATGCAGCCACTCCCAGATCCACTTGGAAACTCTCACACCCACTCACACACCCATTGAGACACTCACACACACACTCAGCTGCCCACTCATAAACTCATGCACTCACTCACACACTCACTCTCAAAGATTACAGATTACAGTTAGGAAATAACATAAAAAAACATAGAAATTCACTTAAAAACCAAAGTTTACAGGGACATTATAATTAGGAAATAACATTAAAAAACTGTTGAAATTCACTGAAAAAAACAAAGGTTACAGGGCCATTATAGTTAGGAAATAGAATTGAAAAAAAACATAGAAATTCACAGAAAAAATAAAGGTTACAGGGATGATAGAGTGAAGCTCAGATTTCACTCTGACAAAACCAGTGAAATTCAGCAGTTATAGTTAACTGAGCTAACTATAACTTATGCCCCCGCAGTGCACTGTTTATTACCTCACATATTACATCACACATGACATGGTCAGTGACATTACTCATAACATCTCAAATGACATCACTGATGATATCATCCACAGAACCACTCATACCTCCATACAACCTCTCATATGTCCACTCATATAACCACTCACATACCCATTCACAGACCAGTACTCACATACACACTTGCTTCTCCACAGAGGCACTCAAACACCCACTCATTCATACAGCCACTCATACAACCATTCACTCACCCAGACAGCCACTCACACAACCAGTCATTTACCAGTACCACCACTCACATACCCACACACACCCATACAGCTACTCACATACCCACTTATTTACCTACACAGTTACTCACACACACACCCACTCACTCACCCCACAGCCACTCACTCACCTATACCCGCACTGACACACTCATTCACACACCCACACAACCACATACATACCCATTCACACAGCCATATAAGAACACAAAATTCTCTCACTCATCCATATAGCCAGTAACACAGACACAGACACTTACTCTCTAAGACAGCCACTCACACACCAACTCAATTAACCAAACACCAAATCAGTCACTCATTCACCTACTCAGTAACTTACACACTGAGTCACTCACTCATACATCCATTCGGACACTTACTGACTCAACCATATAGTCACTACACACCCATTATTCCAACCATAGAGCCACTCACAACGCCACTCACTCACCCATACAGCCACTGACACAACTAACTCACTCACCAATACAGCCACTCCCACAGCATCTCACTCATCCACACAGCTACTCACACACCCATTTATACACCCGTACAGCCACTTACACATCCATGCACACAAGGATAGTCACAGAGCCACTCACATAATATATTTTTGAGGTAGTATCACTCAGTAGTAGCGCTCCTAGTATACTAATTTAACTTTTGTATTGGGTTATTATATATGTTTAACACCCATAAACTATTAAAAACACTTAAACTCACTTGATGATGTCATCAGTGATGTCACTGATCATGTCATGAGTGATGTTATATTTGAGGTCATAAGCAGTGCATTCCGGGGGCATAAGTGAGTTAGCACAGGCAACTATACCTGCTGGATTTCACTGGTTTTAAATGCCTAACTATAACATCACTGTACTTTTTTTTCACAGTGAATATATATATATAACTTTTTTGCATATATATATATGAAGAATCCTCGCTCTTCTGCGCTCCCTTTTGTTGAAAACAAGGCGAGATTGGACCCAAGTGAGTGCTGATTTTTCATTTATTGCAGGTAGAAACACTCCACCATGACGCGTTTCGGTAGCTCCTCTGACATGACAGCGTTAACCCAGTGATTCACCATTTTTATAGTGCCTGATCACCTGATAAAATAGACATAGAAAAAATATATGTATCATAGTATTTTACATTACAAACTTTCTCTTAATATTAAAAAAGTATCATGTAAAAACTTGTACAATGGATGCATAAATGCTGGATGGGTATAGGATAAAAAACAAATCATTATGTGCATTTAAAATGTTTGCTATTGAAAGTACATTCGCACTTAAAATGTTTGCTATTAAAGGTTATTTAGCTGTGAGTCAAATGCATGATTGCATGTTAAACATATAAACAAACTCCATATACACCATCTCCATATCAATTGCTTAAATGCACATTAAAATCCTGTTACTTATAATCCTATAAGACACTGGTCCACCCATGTACATATAATTTCAAGAGGCCTGATCCTAAAAAATCCTTGCACGAATGCAAAAAAAGGATCCTACATTAGACCAATGTCTATTCTATAGATTTGGCACTATATATAAAGAAAAAATAACCATGAATATACCAAAACAAAGTGGATGAATTAGAGAACAGATGCTGAAGTGTAAAGTGCGTGTGCATAAATAATTTTATGTAATATAAAAAATAATATAAAAAGAGTTTTACATTTTTAAATTTTAAAATTTGTTTCCTTGTCCCGGACCTGATTATCATAACCAATGATTTGAGTATGGTTCCGGAGACAAGTCAAATTGAAGAGCCAATGAATATTATCATCAAGACTATTAGGAAATATATATACACATTGGATTGGATGTTTCAATAGGCTAAACTGTATGAGGTAATTGATTCCCACTATTGTATTAATAAAATCGATAAAATTAGTATATAAATATTAAATATATAAATATACAAAATTATTAATAAATACAATTCAATTCCTAAAATTCACCATAAACCAATCTAAATAAAAACCTTTTGATAAAATCAATCATATACAAATTCCTTAAACATCTCGAATACATGAGGTTTGAAACACTATATCATTAGGATGTTTAAAAAATGATGATATTCTAATGGTGTCAAAATTATTAGCTCTGATAGGCAGTAACAGTAAAACAGTTGCTATGCTGAGAGAGTTCTAACACCCACCTAATCCAGATAAGTGTATAAGTCTTCACTTGTGTTTAGACGCCCTGGCTGTTTGGTATCCAGCTCCAGGATGTAACAAGTTTCTAGGCGCCTCAATTTTAATTCACGATCCCCACCTCTTTTCTGCAGGGGTACCGCGTCAATGACAAAGTATTGTAGATGTTGCAAACAATTGTCATGATGTATTTTGAAGTGCCTAGACACAGGGTAACTGGGATCATTGTTATTGATTGCCCTGATGTGCTGTAATATGGGCTTATGGACCGATAGTTTAGTACTGCCTATGTATAACAAATTGCAACTGCATTGTAAAACATATACAGCATAATCTGTTGGGCATGTCAGATGTTGTTTTATGTCTAGGGACCTCTCACTGAAAGCAGTCTGATATGTAGTTCTATTAGAGCCATAATGACATGCTTTACAGTTAGAACATTTGAAGAATCCCTTCCTTGCTACCAGCCATCCTGTTTTTTCTTTTTCCTCCGGGTTTTTCATAACTAAAGCATTGGCCATTGAGGCTGCTCTTCTGTAGGTTATAGCTGGTTGTTTAGGGAGCAAAGCACCAATCACTGGGTCATCATGCACTATTGGCCAATTTCTTCATATGATGGCTCTCAACGGTCGCTCCTGTCTAGAGTATGTGAGGATGAGTCTGGTAGGCTCTGTTGATCCCTCACCTCTAAACACATCTGTCTTATACGATTTTTTGTTGTCCTGCAGGATTTCCTGCCTGGTTTGCTTTCTAGATTTGACTATTGCAGTTTCAATGGATGAGCTGGTATAACCTCTATCTAAAAACTGCTGTTTGCAATCCCCCCTTTTCATTTTCAGATCCTGCTCCTCACTGCATATCCTGCGAATACGAAGCATCTCCCCGTAGGGGATGCTTTGTATTAGGTGCGGAGGATGTGCGCTCGTCGCATGTAGCAATGTGTTGCCTGCCGTTTCCTTTTGATGTAGGAAAGTGGTCATTTTGTTGTTGATTATGTTGACCTGTACATCTAAAAAGATTATGCTCCTAATCAATGCTGGAAGTGAAATGTAGGTTAACATCATTGTTATTCAGCAGCGCTACAAAGTCATGGGCCTCATTTTGCGTTCCGTGCCATATGATAAACAAATCATCAATAAATCTTAGCCAGCATACAACAATATTCTTATATGTCTGTTCAAATTGTCTTCTGGGGACCAGCTCCTCCCACCAGCCCATAAACAAACAGGCACAGCTGGGGGAGAAGCTGGCCCCCATGGCAACTCCCTGGATTTGTTGAAACATTTGGTTCTTGAACATAAACATATTGTTTTCTAAACAAAATATCAACATATCAATCAACATTTTGTTATTTTGTGCATATTTGAGTGGCCTATTTGCTAAAAAGTACTCAACAGCTTTAAGCCCATCCTGATTTCTGATGCACGTGTACAAGGCAGACACATCCAGGGCCATTAAATGCCACCCTTCTTGCCACTGTATGTCTGGAATTTTCCCGATGGAATCCCCAGTATCCTGTACAAATGACTTAAGCTTGTGAATGTGCTCTTGGAGAAAGAAATCAATGTAGCATGACATGTTTTCTAGTAATCCATTGTTGGCCGCTATTATTGGTCTACCCGGTGGTTTTTCAATTTTCTTATGGACCTTAGGAATAAAATACATAGATGGTGTCATAGGGTGTTCTGTCTTTAAGTATTTGTATTCCTCCATATTTAATAGGCCCATGCTCTTCCATGCCAATAATTTTGAAAACAATTGGTTCTGAACGGCTTTGTATTTCAAAGGGGAACTTCTGCGATAACACTGAGCATCGTTTAACTGAGAGTAGGCTTCCTCCAAATACTCCTTTATCGGCCACAGTACAATGTTTCCCTCTTTGTCGGAGTTTCTAATCACTACACTGTTCTCCTTTTTCAATTTCATTATTAGCGGATTGTACGTACATTCATGATTTGTCATTCTCCTTTTATCTTTATTGATGGTCAAATACAGTTCTTTTACCTGTGCCACAACCTGTTCGTTAAAATCATCAATAGAGTCTCGTGGCATGATAGGGGTGAATTTGGATTTTATCCTGAATGGAGTAGCCGGTTTAGCACTGATGTCTGGTCCTGTCGGCTGACCACTAATACCGTAACTAGCCGATGGGCTCAGGCTGGACTCCCCTATATAATTATCCGCCTCATGCCAATTCTTGCATGTCTTGTAGAGCCTCTAAGTCTGCCACCAGCAGTTCCCAGGTGTCCTCTTCACTGCTGATCATCACACCCATTTCTGCCTTTGATGATCGGGATCTTAGCTCATGAAACTTTTTCAATTTTAATTTGCGGATGAATTTGTAAATATCTGTCTGAGTCGTTGGATAATCAAAATTCGACTCAGGGCAGTATGGGAGTCCTAGAGATAAAAATTGCTCCTCGGCCTGTGTTAGATTTATGTCTGCCAGATTGATTATTGTTTTGGCCTTTGGCACTGTGGGTGAATTTTGCATTGCATTTACTGTCTGCTCTTCCATCCCCCCCGGCGACCGCGTCCTTTGGCTGGACGTTTGTTGTTGCCAGCGGGCTCTTGCTGCTTTTCTCCTTTGTCTTCTGGACGCTGTTCGCCGTTTTTTGCCGATCTATTTCGTGGACGCAATGTCTCTCTTCTACTCCTTCTCATATAGTCTAACTCCTCACCCAAAGTTGGTTTAATGGCATTGCGTTGGAAGTGTTCCGCTCTCCCTTCTACCTCCGAATCACTCTCCACTGCGGAGCTCAAATCGGACGCTGTATGGGTCTCATCGCGAGCATGATATCCGGTCGTGGATTTTTGTACTTGCCCATGTTGGCTTGCCGCTGCTGATCTGTATGCGTCGAATTTACGGTCAAAAGTGAAAATCTGCCCGCTTGCATAATCGTCTTTATCTCTTCAGAATGTAAAGGTTTTTCGCTGTTTGATCTTTTCCTTCTCTTTGCTAAGTCTTGTCACCATATCCTCATGTAGTTTGTTTTTTTGCTGGGAATCCCCCATTGCCTTTATTTCTGCCTCCAGGGCATCTATTTTCAATTGCAAGTCCCCACGATCAATTTCGGTGTATTTGACTAATATTTGAACCAATTTTCTTGAGTACTCGAGGTTCGTCTCCGCCCATTCCGCCATCATCTGGGGATTTGGGATGTCGTAACTTGGGGCAATCATAATACGCAAACCCCTCGGTATCCTACCCACGTCTAGATACCCTTGTAGCGATTTTGACTCCCACCATTTTGCTTGTTCTTGCCGCATCAATTTTTCCAAAATGCGGTATTTTTCCTTTAAGCCTTGCTCTCCACTTGAATCATTACTAGCCCCTCTACTGTTCATGGGCTGTGCTGTTGAAGGAGAGTCGGAAAACATCTCCTCCGCAGCCGATTTTCTATCGCGTAACGCTGTGGCAGACATATTTCACTTGCAATGTTACTGAACAATATGTCCTGTTGAGACGCCTTACCCTCTTTGCAATTTTCTTAGAGGCCGGCTCCCAGGGTGCACACCTCCCCACCTGCTGCTTATGTGCTCACAGCTCCTTGCCTGGTTCTCGAGCCGACTGTAGCGCTGCCGCCTCCTCGCTGGGCACAACTCCTCCGAGATAGCTCCACTCAAGACGCTCGGCTCCACGCTTGTCACCTCGTCCCAGGCAGATACTCCACATCTGCATCAGCAGGGGGCTCTGCGTTTCCATTGCCGGATTCCGACCAGGTCACATCCGGGTCACCAGCGCCCTCGAAGCCTCGAGTTTTGCCAGACACGACCGAAGTAGCGATTTTACCATCCGCAGAGCCAACTCACAGGGAGGGGGTCCACCACACCGGGGAAAGTCAAAGCCGGTGAATATATTAAGAATCCTCGCTCTTCTGCGCTCCCTTTTGCTGAGAACAAGACGAGAGTGGACCCAAGTGAGTGCTTATTTTTCATTTATTGCAAGTAGAAACACTCTGCCATGACGCGTTTCAGCAGCTTCTCTGCCTTGATCACATGACAGCGTTAACCCAGTGATTCACCATTTTTAAAGGGCTAGTGCCTGATCACATGATAAAATAGACATAGAAAAAATATATGTATCATAGTATTTTACATTACAAACTTTCTCTTAATATTAAAAAAAGTATCATGTAAAAACTTGTACAATGGATGCATAAATGCTGGATGGGTATAGGATAAAAAACAAATCATTATTTGCATTTAAAATGTTTGCTATTGAAAGTTCGTTCGCACTTAAAATGTTTGCTATTAAAGGTTATTTAGCTGTGAATCAAATGTATGATTGCATGTTAAACACATAAACAAACTCCATATACACCATCTCCATATCATATATATATGTGTGTGTGTGTGAAACAGAAGAAGAGAACTCTGGTAGTTCTCAAGTTTAGGTGGGGAGCAGCTCCTGTATAGAGCACCCTCAACACCAGTAACACTCTAAATTTGCTCACCTCAAATGTCTGCTTTTCTATCAAAATCTTTAAGCATAGTATTAGCACAGTGCCATCCATGCCAAGATAGAAAGGGACAAAGTCTTTTGCCATTTCTACTGCAAAGTTTTTAAGCCTAGGATTAGCACAGTGCCATCCATGCCAAGCTGTAAAATGACAAAAGCCTTTTACCACTCTAGGCACAGTATTACAGCTTTGAATTGGTAAAATACCAACCAAGCCAACCTGAAATTAATAAAAGCAACCCCTGACACGTGTTTTGCTATCATTATAGCCCTTCAGAGAGCTTTAGCTTTGTCCAGACACAAGGGAGCACCCAGTATAAGTCAAAACAATACCCTTACAGGTAACACTAAATGTCAGAAAGGGTATTGTTTTGAGTTTTGAGGTGAGCAATTTTACAGTGTCGCTGGTGTTGGTGTATAAATATTATCAAAAAACACTTCTTTCATGTGTCAGGTTCCACAGAGAAAATATGCGCACTCCAGCAGTGTAAGCAGTTCCCTATCTGTAACTCCACCATGCACAATTTTCTCATCAATAATTTTATTCAAAATCCATGTAATTGTGAATACGGGGAACTACAATGCACATTGAACAATGATGTAATGTGTTTATGGAAAATCAACAAAAAAAAAAAATAATTGTATTCAAAATGTACAGTGATATTATCATAGAAGATGTCATGACTGATGTGGGATAATTAGCAGTTCAGGTTATAGTTACTTTAGGTTACGCGTCATAGATTTTTTTACATAATTATAACTATAATGGCTGAATTTCTATGATTTTGTGTGTGTAAAACCTGAACCTAGGTCTATTGTCCTTCTAACCTTTGTGTTTTTAGTGAATGTCTAAGGTTTTTTTAAGTGAATGAGTGGCTGTCTGAATGGCTGTATCAGTGAGTGACTGCCTGTGTAAGTGGCTACGGGTGAGAGAGTGGCTATTTGAGTGACTGGTTAAGTGAGTAGTTGTGTGAGTGGCTGTATTATAAAGTAAGTGTCTGTGTGAATGGATGTATGGGTGGCTGGATGTGCGAGTGCTTATATAGATGTGTGAATAGTTATGTAAGTTGCTGTGTGGGTGTGTGAGGGAGTGTGTGAGTTCTTGTATGGGTGAGAGAGTGGCTGTGTTGAGAGACTGTGGATGAGTGAGTGGCTGTGTGTGTGGATGTATGAGTGAATAGGTGGGTGTGTGAGTAGCTGTATGGGTATGTGTGTGACTGTGTGAGTGTATGAGTGAGTGTGTGGGTGTCTTAGTGGCTCTATGGATGAGTGGATAGTTGTGTAAGTACTTGTATGGGTCTGTGAATGGGTATGTTAGTGGTGGTGTGGGTGTGTGAGTGGCTGTATGAGTGGCTCATAGGGGTGTGAGTGGGTATGTGAGTGCATTTGTGGATGATGTCATCAGTGAATTCATTTGGGATGTCAATAGTGATGTAATCAGTGATGTCACTGACCATGTCATTTGTAATGTAATATGTGTGGTCATATCTATCTATATATATATTCACTGAAAAAAACATAGGTTTCAGGGGTGTTATAGTTAGCTGGACATTTCCCTCGTACAAAACCCTAGAAATTCCCCTATTATAGTTAGTTCAGCTAACTATAACTCGCGCCCCCGCAATGCACTGCTGATGACGTCACATATTACATCACTCATGACATGGCCAGTGACATCACTGATGACATTTGACGTCATCAGCAGTGCATTGCGGGGGCGCGAGTTATAGTTAGCTGAACTAACTATAACAGGGGAATTTCTAGGGTTTTGTACGAGGGAAATGTCCAGCTAACTATAACACTCCTGAAACCTATGTTTTTTTCAGTGAATTTCTAAGGTTTTTAAAATGCCAATTCCTAACTATAACGCCCCTGAAACCTTTGGTTTTTTCAGTGACTTTCAAAGGTTTTTTAAATGCCAATTCCTAACTATAACGTGCATGAAACCTATGGTTTTTTCAGGGAATTTCAAAGGTTTTTTAAATGCTAATTCCTATCTATAACTTATCTCTAAAGATATCATGAAAAGCATTCTTTTTTAAAAGTAGGGTGCACATTAGTTTTGTGGAAAAGCATCTTTGTGATTGGTTAAGAAAAAGCAGTTTCAACGTGGAGTACATATCATAGGATAAAATTTGCTTAGCTCAACCACACCTGCTACTTGCATTTGGAAGGCACTGTTCGAACTTAAAACAATCGTCAACTTTTAACCTGCACGTGTCGTTAAATGTTCAATAAAATGTTACAAAAAAATATCGTAAAGTTTTAAAAAATCGATGAACTTTTAACCTGCACGTATTGTAGAATGTTCTACAAAGTGTGTTGATAGAATACGTTGCACTTCTGACTTCTATGTGTTGTTGAATATAAAAAAAAACGGTTCATATTTAAAATTAAAAAGAAACCAATAGAGAAGTTTTGAAACCTAAAAGAATCAAGGAACTATTCTAATTTATTCTTTACATATATTTATGTGTGCAGCAACAAAATTATAGACACAACAGCACTAGGAAAGGAAGAAGCAGGGAGTGGGGGGACAGGGGGAGATGGGCAGAATGGCACACATGCACAATTAAGTACAGCACAAGTATAGACAAACAATGGCCAAAATGAAACACACTAACAAGGAGCACAAGTCACACAACCCGCCAACATCACACCACTGAACGAGCATACAAGTGAAAACCACGCTGCATCTATACAGGGTGTGTACAAAGGCCAGTCGTTGGTGTTGTGGGATGTCTGCGACCGTGGTCATCATGGATGAGATACCCAGCATGTGGCACATGGTCGTGTTCACTGCGTGTTATGCTGCCAAACGGCTGCTTCTCCCTCCCACGAGCCCCCCCACTTTTGTACGGTACGCTGTTGTATCTCGTGCACTCGTACGGCACACCATTGTAATGCCTATTTGCGCATGTCCTGCTACATTCCAACTACAACATCACAGTGCCGTTTGGAGGTGGTGCATGCTACTTTACAACATCGACTGCTGCGGCTCTTGTAACAGGCCACACCAGAACACCACATAGACACACTTACCGCACTTCCTGTACATGGACATGTCCGAGACACCCCGTTCCCCTTGCCGGATAGGCACACGCCGGCACTGACCAGTGAACCCCAGACCAGCACACGCCCGTTGTACATGCATGAAGATGCGTGCGTAGCTACACATCCAGGCTCACTGCCAACGCTGAGGTGACAGCACACTGTGATGTTGCAGGGCTCGTGCCTATCATGCTAAGACAATGACCACAGGGACACACTTACTAAGATGTGGGTTTGGGGGGCATTGGCGGTCCTGGAGTTGTTGAGATAAGTCTTCTGCCCCTCATGGGTATCCCTGTATCATGCTCATTGACTCTATGGCACCTGTGGGTGTTCTGGTGTGGCTCTTGGCTGTGTTCCCTTTCATGGTGCAGATAGTTGTCCTGCTTAACACCAGCAGAAAGCAGGTGTAAAATCCCTGGTGCTAACGTGTCTTATCGCCGGAATTTGTTTCGCATTGCAATTGGTGTGAAAGTTGTGATGTGATTTTTTTCGTGTGCACAACAATATACGAACTGAGCAGTGTATCTCGTCAAGATCCAGCACCTGACGCACTATTCCCAATCAATATAAATACAATGAGATTTCTTAATAGATTTTGTGTGTACACTGTAAGTGCAGCCAATACCTCAGTGCAATTCAATACAGGATTTTAGTATTTAGAATAAATCGGAAAGGTGCACCTCGTGTCTTTTTGCACGGGAACGGCTACTCTCCATTTCATTATCAGCACTTTAACGGAAGTAAAGTTGAGATAAATCTAACACACTATTCAGAAGTTGGTGCAAACTGCAGATATTACCAGTATTCCAGCGATAAGTGCCCCAAAATTCAACACCATGGTGGACTCCATCAAATAACAGTAATAAGAACAAGAAAGAGTCACACAGCAGTTAAGAGAACAACCAAAAACGTTATTATTTTTTTTCTCAATCTTTATTTTTTATAATAATAAATATATAAACGATAAACTATTTTCAAACTTTATTTTTTTATTAACATAAATATAAACAATAAACTAATAAACAAAATGTAACAACAATAATACAAAACAACAAGGCGGAACACTCCTGTGGGAACCATGGATGTCGACGACAGACCTGGAAAATCAGAAAGATTGTTTAAAAAAAAACAACATGGTATTCTCAACAAAATACCACAAGAAACAAATCATAGATATATAAAATGCATACAGCTAACAAAATTTTATAAGTTTAACTTACAAAAACTGTAAATGTTGCCGCTTTAAAATATTTACCGAATCTGAGGAAAATTTTTGCAGAAGGCACCACGCCCACAACCTTTTTCTTCAGTGGTGAGGAAATCTTTTACTTTTTCCAAGGGGCAAACAAAGACCAATGCCACCTTCGTCACTTGCAAGATTTGCCAAAGAGTTCTGTTACGAGGGGATCCTAACAAAAAATACTCGTGCGGCACAGCAAGTATGATGAAACACCTAAGGACCCTTCATCCAAACAATCTTGCACGAGAAGAGTGCAAACAGATGAGAAACACTCCTGTTCTGTATCTGTAAAAAAGAATCAGAAATAAATGTATATTAATAACTTTCAAATTTATACTATTCCATTACTGTACAAACACATTTTATATAAAAACTGACTAAGAAACTATAGCCCTGAACCACAAGTGTGACGATCGTTAAAACACTACATGCATAGTGCATACTACTTTGAAGCAGTTCATGCCCTAAAGCCTACCTCACTAAAAGACTACATGCTAACTGACTAAATGATTACAGTACTATAAGGAGACACACTGGGTGAGTGACAGGGTGTTTGCTAGAAGAGTATGAATACTAACTAAGGAATTGAAGGTGTGAAACACAACTGTGTAGGTGATTAGAGGATTGCATCCATACTGCATAGGCATTTAAAGCAGTCCATGTGCTAAGGCCTGGCTCACTGCATGACTACTTGGGTACTGAAAGAATGATTAGAATACAGCAAGGAGAGTGCCTACGTGAATTTATAAGTGCTAGGCTTTTCGCACAGGGAATGGATTAGTACTTGGTACTGAATGGGTCACTAGAGGGGTGCAAAGGCAGTGACAAGTGCTGGACTGTATGGATACTGACTAGGAAATTGAAAGTGTGAAAGACAAGTGTCTAGGTGGTTAGAAGACTGCATGCATAGTGCATAGGGGTTTGAAGCAGTCCATGTGCTAAGGCCTGGCTCAGTGTATGAATACTTAGACACTGACTGAATGATTAGAGTACTGCAAAGATAGTTTCTTGGTGAATTTATAAGTGTTTGGGTTTTAGCACAGTGAATGGATTAGTACATGGTGCTGAATGGGTCACTAGAGGACTGCAAAGGGAGTGACAGGGTATTTCCTGGAAGTGTATGGATACTGACTAGGGAATTGAAGGTGTGAAAGACAATTGTGTGGGTGGTTAGAGGACTGCATGTATAGTGAATAAGGGTTTGAAGCAGTCCATATACTAAGGCCTGGGCCACTGGATGAGTACTTGGGTACTGACTGAATGATTAGAGTACTGCAAGGAGAGTGCCTGGGTGAATTTATTAGGGTTTGGCGCAGTGAATGGATTAGTACATGATGCTGAATGGGTCACTAGAGGAGTGCAAGGGAGTGACAGGGTGTTTGCTGGAAGTGAACGGATACTGACTGGGGAATTGAATGTGTGAAAGACAAGTGTGTAGATGGTAAGAGGACTGCATGCAGAGTGATAGGGGTTTGAAGAAGTCCATGTGTTAAGACCTGGCTCAGTGCATGACTACTTAGGCAGTGACTGAATCATTAGAGTACTGGAAAGAGAGTGTCTTGGTGAATTTATAAGTGATTGGCTTTTAGCACAGTGAATGGATTAGTACATGCTGTTGAATGGGTCTCTAGAGAACTGCAAAGGAAGTGACAGGATGTTTCCTGGAAGTGTATGGATACTGACTAGGGAATTGAAGGTGTAAAAGACAAGTGTATAGTATGTTAGAACACTACATGCATACTGCATAGACATTTGAAGCAATCTATTTGGTACTTAGAAACTGACTAAATAATAAGACTACTTCTAGGACAGTGCTTAGGTAAAACTTATAAATTTTCAGTTCTGCCACAGTGAAGAGAATAGTACATGGTACTGCAACTTAGTGTCAAACCCTGACTCATTTTATCAATGCATAAGCAAAGACTAGCTTCTAATGCTACTAAAACTTGACAACATGAGAGGTTTTAAATTAGTTATCTGTCAGCAAATACACGATGTTACCAAATGCTTCTCTCACAGTGGTTCTCAAATACACACAGACTCACAGTGTGATTCTAGACAACAACCACTATACCGAGGAGTTTACCAAAAATCATTCACTACTGTGGAAGTGGTAAGGGAACTGCACACAATCTACATATTTCACGACTACACTTTAATGTCAATGCGTGACTAATTTAATCAACGTATAAGCAAAGACTGGCTTCTAATGCTACTAAAGCTTGACAACATGACAGGTTTTAAAACAGTTATCTGTCAGTAAATACGCGATGTTACCAAATGCTTCTCTCACAATCCTTACCCAAATGCACACAGACTCACAGTGTGATTTTAGACAATCAACACTATCCTAGGACTTTACCAAAACTCATTCACTAGTCTAGAAGAGTTAATGGTGCTGAAACAATCTACATATTTGAGTACAGCACACCAGTGTCAAAGCATGACTCATTTAATCAACATATAAGCAAAGACTGGATTCTAATGCTACTAAAACTTCACAACATGACAGGTTTTAAAACAGTTATCTGTCAGCAAATACATGATGTTACCAAATGATTCTCTCACACTGATCCCAAATACACACTAACTCACAGTGTGATTCTAGACAAGCACCACTATCCCTATGAGTTTACCAAACCTCATTCACTACAGTGCAAGTGGTAAGGGAAATGCACACAATCTACATATTTCACGACTGCAATTTACTGTCAATGCCTGACTCATGCTTCTCTCACAGTGATCCCAAATACACACTAACTCACAGTGTGATTCTAGACAAGCACCACTATCCCTATGAGTTTACCAAAACTCATTCACTACAGTGCAAATGGTAAGGGAACTGCACACAATCTACATATTTCACAACTGCAATTTACTGTCAATGCCTCACTCATATAATGAAAGCATAAGCCATAACTGTCTTCTAATGCTACTAAAACTTGACAACATGACATGTTTTAAAACTCTTATCTGTCAGCAAATAAACAATGTTACCAAACACTTCTCTCACAGTGGTTCCCAAATGCACACAGACTCACAGTGTGATTCTAGACAAACAACACTATCCCTGGGAGTTTACCAAAACTCATTCACTACAGTGGAAGTGGTAAAGGAACTGCACACAATCTACATATTTCACGACTACACTTTAATGTCAATGCGTGACTAATTTAATCAACGCATAAGCAAAGACTGTCTTCTAATGCTACTAAAGCTTGACAACATGACAGGTTTTAAAACAGTTATCTGTCAGTAAATACACGATGTTACCAAATGCTTCTCTCACAATCCTTACCCAAATGCACACAGACTCACAGTGTGATTTTAGACAATCAACACTATCCTAGGACTTTACCAAAACTCATTCACTAGTCTAGAAGAGTTAATGGTGCTGAACACAATCTACATATTTGAGTACAGCACACCAGTGTCAAAGCATGACTCATTTAATCAACATATAAGCAAAGACTGGATTCTAATGCTACTAAAACTTCACAACATGACAGGTTTTAAAACAGTTATCTGTCAGCAAATACATGATGTTACCAAATGATTCTCTCACACTGATCCCAAATACACACTAACTCACAGTATGATTCTAGACAAGCACCACTATCCCTATGAGTTTACCAAACCTCATTCACTACAGTGCAAGTGGTAAGGGAACTGCACACAATCTACATATTTCACAACTGCAATTTACTGTCAATGCCTGACTCATGCTTCTCTCACAGTGATCCCAAATACACACTAACTCACAGTGTGATTCTAGACAAGCACCACTATCCCTATGAGTTTACCAAAACTCATTCACTACAGTGCAAATGGTAAGGGAACTACACACAATCTACATATTTCAGGACTGCACTTTTGAGTCAAAGCCTGACTCATTTAATCAAAGCATAAGCAAAAACTGCCTTCTAATGCTACTAAAACTTGACAACATGACAAGTTAAAACAGTTATCTGTCAGCAAATACACGATGTTACCAAATGCTTCTCTCACAGTGGTTCCCAAATGCACACTGTGTGATTCTAGACAAACAACACTATCCCATGCACTATACCAAAACACATTTCTTCATCTAGAAGTAGTACTACATTTTAGTATAGAAACATAACATAACTCATTTCACAAATTCATAAACAACGACTGGTTTCTAATTCTACCAAAATATAAAAACAGCACAGTTATCTGTCTACAAACACATGAAAAACACAAATGCTTATCACAGAATGGTTTCTACATGCACACACATTGTAGAGAAAAAAAGTACTCCCCACACTTTAGCAGGAAAAATACATTAGTCTGATTAAAATCAAAATTGTCTACATACATCCCCTCACAATTATATAACTCATCTTTCAAGTTCTTTTGTAGATTAAGAAGTATATCAATCACTCACCATATTTTCTTTTACAGAATATCTGCACTGTGCACCTCTCAGCAAAAGCAAAGAATGGAAAAGTTTCCCTTTCATTTTTCACACATATACATGTAAACATAAAATCACAATCCTTCGCACATAAACTCAAAAGCAAACACACATTTCTATTGGTTAAACATTTCAACCCTTTCCAACTGAAATACATTTAAACCCTTCCCCCAATCTGCCTTCTAACTGTTACCATAGAAACAGGTCATGGAACACTGCACTGAGCTCACAGGTCACAAGTTCAGCACACAATGTTCCTACACAAGACAGGAAGTGTGCTTGACTTTTCAACATATCAGCTTATCATATATAATGTTCCTTACAATCTGTTTTTGTTAACCAATAACAACCTTTAACAAAAAGAAATATACACCCTACCTTTCAGTGTAGAAAGTTGTCATACAACCAATGATTTCTTGTCGTTTTTAAAAAAAAGTTGCCGTGGATCCACGCACCCACCGCGAGAGAATCCGTGCATCCAACGCGATAGGATGTGCGCACCGTGCGCACATTTCTCCGTGTAAAAAAAAAAAAGGGCACGATCGGGAGGGTGCGCGCTCGGTTCGGGGAGGGTGCGCTTATGGTGCGGGTAGGGTCCGGGGATCCTCCCCGACCATAGATATCACTAACTTGTTTACCCTAATTTTCTCAGGAACTACTGAACAAATTTACACCATATATGCAAAAGGCACGAGTCCGAACTGAGGACTACCTCTTTGCCAAATTTGGTGTCATTCCGTTCAGCGGTTCGGGCTGTAGCTGCGACAACAGATCCTACGGGAAATTGCATGGGGAAAATGCATTTTGGGACCCCCCTTTTTTCTCGGCCCCTGCTTGACGGATCACCGCAAAACTTTCAGGGTAGGAGCGGAGCAGAGCTGGCCAAAAGTTTGGAAAATTTCGCGAGGATTCGTCAACCGGCGCCAGACTTATTGGGAATAGAATGTTGCAGATTTCCTATGGAAAATAGGTCCTAACTATAACTACCTACTGGCGACCGCCAGTAGGTAATATATATATATATATATATATATATATATATATATATATATATATATATATATATATACTTTTTTTTTTTTTTACTGAAAAGACCAAAGGTTACAGGGGCCTTATAGTTAGGAAGTAGAATTTAAAAAAACATTAAAATTCTGTAAAAAAACAAAGGTTACAGGGACGTTATAGTTAGATTCAGACTTTACTCACTCAAAACCGTAGAAATTCAGCAGTTATATATAGACTTATCTCAAGGAACTTTAACTCGCGCCTTAAGGTAACTATAACTCCCACTCCCACCATGCACAGTTATCTCATCAATAATGTTACAGCAAATATTACAGTGGTATTATCAATGATGTAATTGAAGATGTATTGAGTGATGTAATATGTAGGCTAATTAGCAAAAGAGCCTTTTTTTATTAAGGGGGTAGGAGGCCGCATAAATTTGTAGTGGATTTACAGATCCTCCATGAATTTGTGGTAAAGCTATATTTAAAAAAAAAATTAAGATCCCTGACTGATTCCCAATTCCTAAGATGGCTGCCACCATTTCCTAGTTGAGATGGTGGCAGCCAATCAGATCTCAGCTTGAGATTTGAAGCGGCTCTGTGTCCTTAGATATGCAATGTTTTGAGCATTAATTGCTCAAAAACTACTGAATGGATTCACACCAAATCACAAAAACCACTCTTTCTGGACCGAGATCTAGCATTCTGCAAAATTTGGTGTAAATCCATTCAGTGGTTTAGGCTGTAGCTGTGTCTTAAGTTCCGATTGAAAACTGGAGGGGAAAAACATGTTTAGGGACCCCCCTGTTTTCTCGACCTCCGCTTGATGGATCCTGGTCTAGTAGGTCAGCCCAACTGTGGCCACGTGCCACTGGTACAGGAGACAATGTTCTGGCAATACATAGTGTGCCGCACTCTCCCCCACCACAACCTGTGCTCTGCCAGCGGCAACCTTTCCCTGGACTGGCACGTGCTGCCAGCATAAGTGGGAGGTAGCGCTGTACTAAAAAAAGTAGCACTACCTCTGCCTATTTAAAAATGTGGCTGGTGTTACCCCCTCATGCCACCGTGTACCACAGGAGGGCCTAGAGAGCATGTCGAGCCTTCCTGCCTCTGCCATAGCTAGGGGAACTAAAGAAAAAGGGGAAGATATACAAAAATAGATAAATGGTGTACAAACAATTAGAAATAAATGTAGGGGGAGGTCAAAAAGTAGCAAAAAGTGAAAATGAAGTTAATAAAAGAGAGTCTGACAAGAATCGGGTAGATGCAGGGGGATAGGCCTAACAAACTTGTAAACAGAAGGAATAGCAGTGCAGGAGCAGGCTGGAGTGAACAAAATTTACACACACATGCAGAACATGGCTTGACATTTCTTGATAGTTTTTTTTAACACAAAGTGCATTCCTGGTGCCATTTTTTTACGCGAAGTGCTGGAGATGTATTTCACATAATTTTGGGTAATTTCAAATAATGCAAAGGCTAATTGTGCAAACTTTTCATTTAAGTACATATTTTATTAGCCTGCATAAAATAAATGGCTATTGTTGGAAACAAGGAGGCACATTTTCCAGGACTTGTACTTCCATCACGCACTTCAATTCATTTAATACACAAACAGTAACCATGTTCACATACAACAAGGTCTCTGTTGCATACAATATTATAAAAAACACTTTTCACTCCAATTGGCCATAGGGAAAAAAAAGTCTATAAATTAATAAATATTTAAAACTACATTCCATAATATATTCCGTGGATAGGAACTCAAGAAATTGTTCCTCTGTCAGAAAAGAGCTGCAAATAGGGCAGCATAAGCATGTAAAACCATAGTAGCCGTGGCAAGCATAAAGGGGCATATGTACAAGCCCCTATCGCCACCACAACGTCACTTTTAACGATAGGGGCATTGCCTTATTTACAAGCCAATGGTAAGCCACTTAATGTGGCTTAACGCTGCCTTGTAGATAAGGCCCCCTTTCACGCTATGCTTAGCGTGAAAGGGGTGTGCAGAGGTGTTGCGGTAGGCGTTTCACCGCAACACCCATTGGAAAACCTGGTCTTAACTTGATGAAACGAGGAGAAATGCTTTATTTCTCCTCCTTTTTGCTTTTTCCATATGTGCTACCTTGTGCAGCACACATGGAAAAAGCAAAATGCCTTGGATTGTTTATGCACAGGAAGGTCCCCCTTCCTGTACATAAACAATCTTTTTAAAAAAAATGCCATTTTGTGACTTCCATATGTGCTGCATTAAGCAGCACACATAGAAGTGACAAAATGCCAATTAAAGATTGTTTATGTACAGGAAGGGGGAACTTCCTGTACATAAACAATATTTCCCCCGCACGCAGACACCTTTGCACTATGGTGCAAAGGGGCCTGCGTTGGAACTACACTGCTAAGTGTAGCGCCAGCGCAGGGGGAAACGCAAGGCTGCACCATATTGTTGTACATATGGTGCAGCCTTGCGTTTCTGAAGTGGCGGAGTGAGGCATTAAGCCATACCGGCTAATGCCTCACTCTGCCACTTCCTTGAACATATGCTCCAAAGTGTCTTATGGGTAAACCGACAGGCCAGACATTTCAAAAGTCCAGTAAACATTGGCATAAAGAGGTTAATTTAAATGATGTCAGTGCACAAGAAATCAAAAACTACTTGTGAATAAATGTCTTATGCATTCTACTTGCATAGCTATGTTGCAAAGATCTTTCATGTTCAAGTAGAACTACTGGGAAAGCTTCCCCGGAGGTTGCTGGACACCACTTTAGGGTAAGTGCCTGCACTTTGCAGTAATCACACAATCACATTCAGAAATGAAATAGGCAAGCCAAGAGAGATCAAGAAAAGGACACTTCAAGTTGCCATTTAGAAGCTGTTTGGGTAATTTGACAGTCTTTGAATTGGCTGTGGGATCCGCAAATGAAAAAGCAAGAGGCAAGGAGAGCTCTCAGATGTATAATGTTTGACATCTCTATTTGAGCGAGCAGCTAACTTGTAATTCCAGTACATGTTCTCTGCTCCCCTCACAATCATCAGCTTGACTGTCTCGACTAAGAAAATTCCAAGTGACCTTGAAGGGAGGTGAGGAAACTTTTAAGGGTCTATCCATACCTCCAATCCACAGTACACAAGGGGGTTATTTCGAGTTTGGTCGATGCAGAACTTCCGACAAACATAGGCGCATGTTCTGTCCATCCTATTTAGAGTGTATACAGACTTATATACTCTAATTCAGGACATGTGACTCTTTGTAATGAATGTCCACCTCCATCATATCTAAGTAACCCCATAGGACTGACAGCGTTATAAATTCTGTGTAATACATCTAACCTATACCTCCTCTTAAAAGGACCCTCTCATACCGCCTTTCACTTGTACATGACCTGTGACTGACTGCATGGAACTGATTCTCCCTTCAGGCTGCTGAAAGTAGGTTGGAGACAGCTCTCAACTATACAAACGTGAATAAAGTGTCACATCAAAGTTGACGTCAAGGGGTATATGTACAAGAACTTGCGCTAGTTAACGAAAACACTAGTTAGCGGCAGTTTTCTTAACGCGGCCTATAACCAAAAACTATCGCCCTGTTAGCGATGTATTTACAATACGTCACCACATGGCGATAATTTCAGGTTGCCGCAGTGAAAACTGCTGCTAACACTAGTGTGAAGGTGATACAAATTCTGACATTAGCGGGCAAAAAGTGCAAAAGGCCCATTAGCGGCAAAAATCTCACGTTAGTCAACCCAACATGACTTTTTTTGCCTCTAGAGCCAAAAATAGCCTATAATTCCCCCTCCAATGAAAAATGGGAAACAAAACCAATGGAATGCAGAATGGAGCAGCCAGGGCCAGGTGCAGCACAGATCAACAACCCCCCCAAGCCCCCCAACAGCCAAGATGACCATCCAGAATCCCAGGGGAAGTGGAAATGCAGAATCAGGGCTACATATGTGAAAAGAGGCACATTGCTGGGCAAAACCAGTGGTGCATCACTTATCATTGCGCACTCCTTGTGAAACTATAGCACCCAAAACCTTGAAAGCGTGGACAGTCCCCAGGGCCCGGAGGCCTCTCTGGGCCTGCGTTTGGGACACGGAGTGGGATGCGTAGGTGCTGTGGAGTTGCTGGGCCATGGCAGTAGACATTAAGGCATCGGTGATCCGCCTTACCTGGTGGTGAAGTCTGCCTGGTCGCATGGAGACACGTTGCTAACCTGTGTGAGAAGGCTGCCTGGTGCCCCTTGGAGCTGTGAATGGTAGAGGCTCTCCTGCGCTCCAACGTAGGAAGGTCTGCATTGCATACCACGCGCCACCACTATGCCGGGGTGCACAGAGGAGATTACCAATGGTGGGCTGTGCCTCTCTGCATCACAGGCCAGAGGAAGTTGCGCTGGCCAGGCGCTGTGTAAGGTGAGGCCCCTGAGCCTCGCCGAACATGTGTAGTGGGAGCGCTGCAACTTCACGCCTAAGGGGTCGCTGTTGCATCACCTGCATCAGATCCCCAGTGGACTTGGTGGTGACTGCTGTACACAGGCTTGTGAAATCCCACCTGGCTGAGGCTCCAGCTGGCTGAGTCATAGATTTGGAGAGAGTGTAGTGGATTGTGCCATAGTGTCTATGTCTAGGTGAAGAGAAAGTGGGATGCATAGCGGAGGAGGACCGGGGGTCAAGTCAGGCCTAGGTCTAGCACCTGTGGGTGACACACTCCCAGTAGCAGCTCATCTGCAATGGCCGAAGAGCGATGCCCCACTGCTTTCAAGCAGTGCAAGAAGAGGAAACATAACATGATGATAACTTTCTGATGTACTCCTGCTGTATTATCTTTGCGGGCGGGAGGTTGGCTAGGGCTGCTCTACTCACGGAGCATGGCAGGGGTGGAGTGGTTTGTCCACTCAAGTGCGCAGTGACTGTTTGGTCGGCCCTCTCAGGCCGCCCAAAGCAGTCATGCACACTTCCTTGTTTGGAATGCAGGCTGCATTACAGCCTGCATGGAGTACATGCCCACCCCTCCAGCCTCTGGCTGGATGCCTTGTCACGGCGCTCAAGAACAATCACAACACCGCATTGCACCATTGTGATTGGCTTAGTGGAGGGAGCCTGGCTGCCTGCTTCCTGTTCTTGGAAGGAAACTCAGGAGAGCTGGAGTACAGAAGACTGGGGACCCAGGCTCGAGGTAAGAATTATTTGAAAATATATGTACAACACCCACTCCCACCGCGTCCCCACCCCCTCACTCCCCCATGTCCCTACACCCTCCAGTGTACTTTCCCATGTTTCCACCTACCAGCTGGACAGTCCCCCCACAACACTACTTAATGGTGGCCGCTGTGCCGTCATATGCAGTGGGTGTAACACTGGTGTGCCAAAGGCAAGTCAAAGACGAGCCCGTCAGCGTCCGTCCACCCCTGGACCACATCCAGCACCTAGGACCCTTCCACTCGGACACTCCACCACTATGACACCAACACACTCCTCGCCATCAACCCTGGACGCCACACCGCCTGCCATCTAGCAACACTGTAGAATTCTCTTGCACCCTTCACCTGTTGAACCTGCAAACACACCTTCTGCCACATCAGCACACCAGCGCCTCTTGCCACCCAGCCGACCAGCAGCGCAGCCAACCGGCTCAACTGCATCCTCCTCAACGTGCGGTCCCTCCACATACATGCAACAGAAATCTGGGACCTCTGCGACGCCGTCTCTTCACACATCGCCTTCTTCGCGGAAACCTGAACCAACCTCTGCACTGGACCGGACCGCCATCACCATCACATTGGCTACAAATTCACCTGCACGGACCACCCTGAGCGTCTAGGAGGAGGCATTTCCATTGTCTACAAAAGCACACTCCGACTGACCACAGACTCTAATGACCCGACGGTGACCATGGAACACCTCCACTTCCAGATCCGGACCAACCCAACACCATGCTCTGCAGCACCATTATCTACAGGCCCCCGGGCCATGAACCCCCATTCACCGATGTCATTGTAGACCTCATCGCACCCCAGGCTCTCCCATCCACCGACTACATCCTACTCGGAGACCTCAAGTTCCACCTGGACAACCCCAGTGACCAGAACACCACCCCCTTCCTGGGGAACCTCTCCTGCATTGGACTCAAGCAGCTAGTCTCCGCACCAACCACATAGCCTGACACATGCTTGAGCCCATCTTCTCCACCAGCGGGAACTTCAACTACAGCCACAACACAGGACTCTCCTGTAGCGACCATCATTGTTTACATAACGCCTCCAGCACGCCCACAGTACACCAGCGCCATCATTGCCCCCCCCATCGCAGCTGGATCAAGGCCACCGAAGAACTTCCAGTCAACTCCCTCAGCACCACCACTCCGCTAACACTTACAGATGCCAACCCTGCAGCGCGCAACCTCCACCAATAGATCTCCAACTGTGCAGACACCCTGGCACCCCTCGAGAAAAGACTATGCAAACAATACTCCAAGGAGGCCAACTAGTTCATACCTGCCCTCCACTAGTCCAGCCCCACCTGCAGGCGTCTCGAGAAGAGATGGAGCCACAACATCAATCAACTCCGCAACACAGTCACCCTTGCACCATGGCGCCTGTGTTGGCGCATTGCAGCCATTGTGCACCGACATAGGGGAAAAAGACAGGGGAGATTATTCATGAGCCCCTTCTGACAGTTTTACCCCACCGGTGTGTCATTTTCTTCACGTACCTGAAGCGTGATTCTTGTACCACGTTGTGCTATATTTGAAAAGTGACGCATCTAGGCATACGCATGACCTTGTGAAGTCCTGTGCCATATTATACCTGCATTATGTATGATGTATGCAGGGTGGGCATTCACACGCAACAAAGTCTCATAGGAGTGGCACAGTGAAATCCATCAGATTTCACTGCAACAATTGTAGGACACCACTGCGTCAGTACCTTACGCCTGCCTCATGGCAGGCGTAAGGGTGATGCAGGCTGATGACGGCTGATTAGCCAGAAACCAGTCCCAGGATGCTTGTTTCCAGTCCAGGGAAGACATGGCTTGGCAGTTCGGGCTGGACTGTTCCCATGAGGCACCGTTTCAGACTGATTTGCATATGGCCATGTCTGAACTGGGGTGGCGGAGTGAGCTAAAGAATGATGATGGATTAAACCCAGATCAGTTGACTGGGGGTGAGTGCTTGCAATGTTCAACACTACGTCCATCATTCCCTTTGGTACAGTGAATACAGGGCATCAATGGTGTCAATGAAGGACATAGTGAAAAGTGTGGCAACGTGGTTTTGTTGCAGCAATGCAACACTTTCCATGAATGAGGCCCAGGAATGTGCCCTGTAGTTTTGTTGCAGGGCAGCGCAGCAACATTCCTTGCAGCGCTGTCCAGCACCAAAACCTTTTCAAATGAGGCCCCAAGTGTTTGCACCATTTTTAATACCAGCTATTTTCTGGTCTTAAAAAACTTTTTGGGTTTTGCACCATACAAGGAATTCCTTTTGAATATTGTGAAGTGGGGTTAGCGGCCGTTTTGCACAGGAACGCGTACCTTGCATCTCATTATCGTTAAATCCCGCTAACAGAAGTGGCGATCCTAAAAATTCACGTTTATGCCGGATAACTGCCGCTAACTGTGGTTACCGCCAACTTGTAAATACGGCGATAAAAAAAGCTGCATTAACGTCACAAAATTGATGCTACTGCGGCGTTAACTCCTTGTACATTTGCCTCCAAGTTTGTTTGTTAGATGACAATTTAAAAAGGTTCCTGTCTCATTGTACTTTCTCGAGCCTAAAGTGCATAGCCACTGAACTTAGGGTTTGATTCAGAACAGGGCGATAACAGAGAATCTGCCAGAAAAGGATGGAGTCCCGGAACATACAACAGTGGGTGAAACTGTCCTATGTAGAGTGGGACATGCACTGGTGGAGACTCGTCCAACTCTGCCAATTGGAGTTAATACCACCATATATGGCAGATCACTTGATGAGTCTACAGTGACAACTCTTCTACCTTATCTGATGGAGTTAACCCTGTGACCACCACCATGGAAATCATGGTGGGTTTCCTTAAAATGGAAGAATGCTTTCCTTGCATGCAGGGATATACTTACCTCATGCTCCAAATGGTGATAATGATACAGGAATACTCTACTGCCCACATTTGATGGCAGGGATTCTGACACGCCAACATGCACTGATAGATTTTCAGCCTCAGTGTTTCTTCCCAGATGGCACGCTCATCGACTATGGTGTAGAAACAACTGCTGTTCTGCATTTTCTCCCAACGTCTTTCCTCCCAAGATCGCAGGTACAGCCATTTTGGTGTAACAATAGCTCACCTCCTGGTGGAAAACTCTAAATGTAGAGGATTTTTTATTGAAGCCATATTGATTTGAGGTGAAAATTTTTAATAATTTAAAAACAGATCAGGACAGTCACATGATCTCACCTTTCAGCAATATTTGCCAGATGAATAGTTACCATAGTGACTGTTAGTTGATTAAGTGCACAGTACACAGTACAGATACTAACGAATAATTGGAACTAATATCAATTTTTACTACGAGAATAGTGCACGAATTGGCATACCCACTTGTCATGTGCTGCACAAGGTATTTGATGGAGAAGTAGCAGAGAAATATGAATTGGTCCATGGAGGGAAGGAAAAAGGATAGCTAATGGGAAATTGGGAGTAAAAGGTTCCGCAAATGGCTGAGGCAGTGCTTTTCATCATAATGTGCAACCATCTGCACTGAGTCTGTTAACACCATGTCCATCCTGACAGTGCCCTTCTTAAACACCAATTAGCAGAAGAAGAAGGGATGGCGATATACCATCAAACATTCTCAAAAAATTACCAAGAAATCACAGTAAGGGGTGATGGTCGCAACTGCAGTGCCTAATTAGGGCTCCAACAGTGGTATGCTAGGTAAATCTAGCTTATTTTGTCACTTAGGGCCTAATCAACCTAAAATGCCAGTTAGATTGAATAAGGAAGCCTCACCCACTTGTTCTGGTCTGCTTCATCTTTGGCAACCTCATCCCACCCTGATGAGGTAATGCCACCAGGGTGGACTTTACCACTGTAAGAAGGTATTTTTAATAAAGGTTTTCCTGGATAAGGCCCAGATCAACTAAAAAATCCTGAGGTAAACCCAAGGAATGTGCCTTTATTAACGGGCGCCTCAGGTATTTTAAAACACAAGAAGAGATGGTAATTAGAGGCAATGACCCTTCCATCCATGCTAGGCCAACGTGTTTCTTCCCACTCTAGTTCTGGTAATGGTCAGGGGCATTCATCTGGACATGTGGAGTCCCTATCTCTTAAAATGATTCTTTCTCAATACAGTGTGAAGTACACAGCTATGGTGACTAACGTTCATATCTTGACAACCGATGTAAGCTTATGTTTCCCTAAACTCTGGGAATTTATGTATTGTGGTCTAGTCGGAGGTGGTACCCTGTGTAGTCACACATTTGTCAAGAGTAGTACATGCGGGACAACCTACTTGATACACGTCTAACCTGCCTCTCGTCTACACCTTCGCAAACAACTCCAAAAGTGATTGTGCCTCTTGTTTCTGGACAAAAATCCACAACTTGCTGTTCCACTTCACTATCAACCTTGATGGAACTCACAATGAGGAAATAGCACCTCACGACAAGAGTTCCTGCCTTATTGTCTGGAGGTCTTCTCGACGGCACAACCGAGCTGCAGCCTATAAATAGAAGATCCGTCGTTGTTATAGTCTCAAGGCATGTATTAGTGTTACTGCCATTTCCAATATTGGAGTCTGAAAGTTTGGATCTCATACAACGAGAATGTGGGAGCTACTGCCATTTCGATCTGCGGGCACCTTTACAGGTGGGGAGGCTCTCCTCTATTTGTACACCTGCTTTGTTTGGTGTTGAAAGGCTCTCCTAGAATTATGTTGCAATCACCTCTGTTGTTGTTGATTCAGAGTGACCAGCTGATAACCCCATCATTCTGATATGTTGCATATGCATCAAGTTCTTCAAA
This sequence comes from Triturus cristatus, assembly GCF_964204655.1. NCBI lineage: Eukaryota > Metazoa > Chordata > Amphibia > Caudata > Salamandridae > Triturus > Triturus cristatus. The sequence continues at coordinate 1,530,283,832 of NC_140590.1, read as the reverse complement.
GGATCATCTCAGCAGTGCAGATGATGCCTGGCCACCACAGTGAGCATGCGAAGTCAGCCTTTTCCTCACCAGGCCTACCGATGCTTCTATTTGAATCAATTTCAACATTGCTTCTTTCACAGAGGATTTGCTATGGTGAAAGAGAATTTTCCAGGATACTGTAAAAGTAACTGTTTGTTATTGCATAACACATCAGCCTGATTGACTATATAATATCTCTAGCACATTGAAAAATTAGTGATGTTGATCTGATACTGCTTTATATATTTCTGCATGCTGATACTTCTGACATGAAATCAACCAGACTCTTAAGCTAGTTTCTGAAGATTTAAAAAGAGAGGGCGTTCTAGAAAAAAGAGGGTGTTCTAGAAAAAGAGAGGGCGTTCTAGAAAAAGAGAGGGTGTTCTTTCTCAGGTTTTTAGAGTCTCTAGATGTGCAATGTCAACTTTAGGTTTTGGTGGTATGGAAAGGTTATCGGACAGATGAATAGTTATGAGGATTTGCTATCCATGTTCCAGCCTGCTCTGTTCTTTTTGCCTTTTCCTGAAAAAGCCCCACTAAACTTGATCCTGCGGGTGGAGCAACTGCACTTTTTGAGCAGAAGATGGCAATATTAAAACCATTTCAGACCACCTTTAGAGATTTTAGAAGTCTTACTTCTGTTTTTACTTATGCATATAAATGTTTTTCGTACATATATTTATAACTCAGTTCCTACTCTTAACTTAACCAACAAGTAATGTGGCTTGAAGGAAACCCTAATTTTTTGCTCTGTAAGTAACTCTACATACTGCTACTCTTAATCCTCTATCTAATTCTATAAACCCAGGGCTTCATTATCGGAAGGCAAATTCCAAATTTAAAGTTCGAAAAACAAAACGTTTGTGAATTTAATTCAAAGTAGTAAAATGTTAAAAGACATTCATTTAAAATTGCGTTAGTGTAAGTGTAAATGTTTGGGTTGGCTGTGAGTAAGGCGAAAAGTACAGGATGCGTTTAGAAACAGGGTTAGGTTTACGTTTTTAGAAGGTTTTACAGATAGAGTGAGAATGCACAAGTGGATTAGGGCAGGGCCTGCGCTGGGCATGGGCAGTGTAGGCGGCTGCCCAGGGCCCCTCAGTCAGCCCTCCTTTAGGCCTCGCACCTATGTAAAACAGTAAGGGCACTCCATAAAAGGTCCCACCTTGCAAGTTTGGCACCTTAGGCGACCTCCCTCCCCTGGCCTCACTGCCATGGGTAGCGAGGCGAACCCGGGGAACGGGGTGGCCCGTTGCAAGAAGGAGCATTCCTCAATTTTGTCCTGCAATTTGGCCTCCTCCCTCCACCCAAGCAGAGGCACAGCGGGAGGACTATTGCCCGGCCGTTTTTGCTCCCTGGTAGTCTTAACCGTCTCTGGAAACAAGCACACCTTCAGCCCTTGATGAGCTGTTAAGTGGTGCTTGTAGGTGGCTAAGAGGGAGGGGCTGCAACTTCTAGAGCAGATACAGAAAACGCTGAATGGGTCATGTCTATGTAAATTAGAGGGGCCTCGCACATTCCCCTTCTGCCCAGGGCCCCAAAAATCCTAGATCGGTGTTGAGGTTGGTGTTACGGTCGAGGTTAGAGTGTTAGGGGTTTGCATTGAAGTGTGTCTTTTAAAAGCCGGTTAAATCATGGACAGCACCTATCAAACGAAATACGTTATCTGAGAAATGGAAAACATGCCAAACCTTTTGCATTTACCCTAACTGGCAATTGCATACACCCCGTACACATTTGCATTTTAAATATCTCATTTGTTGATTTAGACGTTTAAACGTTTGCCTTTTCCAACTTAATTAAAGTGTTTGTTTTCAGCCTAGATTCAACAAGACATCTGCCATAAAAGGAATACGAGAACGGCGGGGCTGGCATCGGCCACGCCAAAAGTATGGCGGTCGTGCCGGCCCCCTCCTGACATGGAGGCAAGCCTGTCGTGCACCTTGGTAAAGCGACAAGCGTGCCTCCCCAACGATTGGTCCCGGGCCCAGGGCGTGACCCGGAAGTGATTGGGTCACGCTCTGGGCTAACGCCAGGCCGGTTAGAACTGGTCTGGCATGGAAACAAACGCCTGATAAAAGGCTGGGGAGCGCAGGAGTCTGTCTCTTCGCTCCTCGCTCCCCAGCCTGCCACACCAGTCTCGCTAGGAGGCTGTAATTTGGCTTTCTTTTTGATCTTCCAGGTTCATCGTTTATCACAGCGGGATAATCGTGAGGATCGTCGCGTGAAGATCGTCGCCGGGCGGGGAGCTGTGTTTTGTCTCCCTTCTTTGTGCAGGCTAGCGGGGGAACACAACGCCGCTGAGGACGTCGGAGATCGGCAGGCGCGTTAGCGGGAGAATCATTGAAGGCTTTCGTCAGTGTGCAGGGAGAACGCAACCTCCCCATTCAGGTACCCGTTTGAGGTGGCGCTTGTTTTAGGGGATCCCACCAACAGCTTTACAGTTAGGAAGGCATTGAAAGGTTGGCAGCACCTCCAAGGGTCTGCCCCAGATACGAGACAGCCAATCGGGGTGGAGCTGTTGACATCCTTACTAGGGACCCTCCCCTTGATCTGCACCACCTCAGGGGAAGTTCTGTTGTTCACCGCTGCCTATCCGTTGGCCTTTTATGGTGCTTTTAGGATTGGGGAATTGGTGGCCCAAAACAAGCAAGATGTACACGGTGGCCTGCAGTCTGACCGCGTGTAGGTTCAAGGGGATGCTCTATTGATATCAATTAGGAAGTCCAAGATGGATCAAGAAGCACGTGGGGACGGGGTAGTACTGCATCGGGCACATGGTGATCTTGCTGCCCCCTCTCACATGTGGAAGCTTACCTAAAGTGTAGACCCAGTGACAAAGGGGGGCCTTTACTAGTACATGCAGATGGTATTCCACTCACACGTTTTCAGTTTAAGAGGGTCCTGGACATGGCAATTCAGAGGGCAGGTTTGATCCCAAGCTGTTTTGGTACTCACTCTTTTAGGATAGGAGCTGCCACTGAAGCAACGACTAGGGGTTTAACTAGCAACAACTTCCAAAGGATTGGGAGGTGGTCCTCCAATTGTGATAAGCGCTATGTGTGGCTACATATGTTGTGAGTGGGATATTTGCCAGATGCTGATGCATATGTCCTTCTCTGCTTTCATTTACAGTTTCTCAAACCTGTCATGCAGGGAGGAAACTGGAAACGCCACGACAACAACATCAGGCAACTCAAGGACTACCATCGCCAAATAAAGGATCACATGTCGTATGGATTATTGGCCATTCGTATGTAAGGCATTTGTCTAACTTTTTTCTTACAGGAAATTATAAATCTAGGGCGCGGCAGGCAGGTTTTAAGATATTATTTCATGGAAAGGGGGGCTTCCGCTTTAGTCAGATTAGGGGTTTCATACTAGACCTATTTAATAAGGGTGGGGCTCTTCCCAGTATTATTATTCTGCACCTGGGAGGGAACGATCTGGCAAGTCTGGGAAGAAGGGGGTTAGTGGAAACCATAATCTCAGAAGTAGGTTGGTTAGCCAAGACATGCCAGGGGTGTACTATTGTGTGGTCTCAGATGATACCACAATTCCAATGGAGAGGAGGGGAATCTGTAAAAGCACTGAATCACTCTGTGAGGAAAATAAATAATAAAATAGAGAGGCTCTTCAGGGCTCCTCACCTGCAGACCATCGCCCACGGGTGCATCAGGGGAGGGCCGTGCTTCTTAAAGGACGGTGTCCATTTGTCAAAGGTAGGCAATGAAGTGTTCCTAGAGAATCTGCTAGCTTGGTTTGGTGGCTTCAGAAGCAGGGCATGACCTCCTAGTGAGCGCAGGGGGGGCCAGATAGTTGATTAACTATGCTGGCCTGTGGCGGTAAGGTCATGATTGGTGAGCAGTAAATTTAAGGTCCTTAGAGGGCGGTGCAATTCTTGAATTTGGTCACCCAAGTGGGAGGGACAAGTGGTCTCTCCTAGAACTCCAGGGGCAGTTGGGTGCGGGGGAGGGGGGAGTCACGCTTTCTCTAGGCTGGTTGGCCATCCCGCACGTGCACAATGGCGCCAGTAAACCGTGCAGAACTGAAGGGCCCCTTTTATGGAGATAATATACAGAGCGTACGGAGGTAACCAGGGGGAAGTACCCTCACGGTAAACGGGCCCTCTGCGCATGCGCACTCTGGCAGGAGGGCGTGGTTAAATTGATAAGGATCTGACACCAGTTAGTGACCTTGCTGTAGGCCCAACTAGGATACGCAGAAAAGTAAATGCTGTGATGATTATTAAAGATATGTTCGATTTGGATAGGAAACCTTTGTATTAGAGTTATGTTAAGGTTAGCCATCTGACATCTGTACTTATCAATTGTAATCAATGTAATGCATAATTTTCTGCGTAACTTTTGTAAATATTGTATATATAAATAATGTTGATTAATTTTGTTTAATAAATACGGACGGGGGTTTTACGCCCCCCACATCCAAAACTCCTCTCATGTCATTATCTGGGTCTGGTTAAGGGAGGAAGGGGTGTAGGTAGTACCTGGCCATAGTCATATCTGCGCTCCTCTACATTATGCTGGCCATTTAGGGAATGTACAGACGGGTCCCAAAGACTGGCCTGCCGCTGGCTCTATCATGGAGAACACCGCCTGAGATGGGAAACTCAGTAAGAAGCTGATGCAGTCAATCACACTTTTCTTATGCTCTTCCTTGCAGCTCCAACTGACCGTGGTGCCCTGTGTCTCATGGATTCAGGAGGCACTGCTCAGTTTTCTATCTGTCTTTCGTGCCTTCGAACAGTGCTATTTCGGTGTCTCTGGCGACCACAGAACCGAAACTCAACAAAAGAGGAACTGATGCCACCAGTCGGGTAATTGAGGTAGAATGTAGTCGTCTTGTGTGTGAGCGCGTGTGTGTGTGTGCACATGCGCATAGCCTTAAGTCATGGACTAACCCTGACATATAAAGGAAGTAATTGACATTTACGATGTCGGGCGGAGTTTCCTCCACCCGACATTGTCTCAGTCAAGGGACCGACCAACAGCCGGTCGGCGGTCCCGATCGACTGATTAGGATGCGACCAAACACTGTTCGGTCGCACTCTTATACCTTACAATGGGAGCGGGAATGCATGCTCCCAATGTAAAATGCGAGGTGACGTTCATCCCTGAACCCCGTGAAGGCACCTAAAGGTGCCTGCCACAAGGAGCAGGGATCAACAGTGCCCCCTCGGCCTCCAAGCAGAGGCCGCACACCAAAGGGGGGCCTACCGGGGGCCCCCAAAGTCAGATTCCGACAGCCTTTCTGTGTCGGAAAGGCCGGCATAGAAAGGCTGAATGCATTCCGACTGGCGGACAGGCTCTCCGAGCCCATCGGAAGCCAGTCAGAATGACCGGTCGCATTCCTTTCTGATCAACTCCCATCATAATGGGTCAGTCAGAAAGCAATCCAACCGACGGTTGGAGCCGTTTCCGACCGCATCGAAATTGCCCCCAAAATTGGGTTAGCTGGATACCTGGATAGCTTTCGAGGTCTCTCATGTTGTTACTTACACATGTCTAACTTTTATGCTTCAGTCTCCACTCTAATGCAACAGGAATGACTATGTCAAACGTTTGTATGCCAAACAACGTCTAACTTATTTTATTATGATTCTATCCAAGGTAGTTGTCACATGGTGAGCTTCTTCCTTTAAGATTGCCAGCCTTAGTTTTTCTTTGGCCAAAATAGTGGTTTTCTTTTCATTTTTAAGGGCTGTTGTTTAATAACTTTCAAATTATGTTTTCACCCAATTGTTTCAATTTATAAGCTTATTTTACAAATTAGTAATTATTTAGACCATGGATGTATAATTAAGGTTTTGAGAACTAGCACCTCAGGCGCAGCTGCTGCTGGCTCACTATTTACAGCAGACTCGCATACGCGCTGTTTGCCAGCTCCATTGTGCTTACTGCAGAATGCGGGAGAGTTCAGTGAGTATGAACACTTACTACTGGAGGGCATATCTGGCCCTCATATCACTTGATGTTCTTCTGTACAAACTCTCTATTCATTATCCCCCTTTCCACTGAGCCATAGGGAGATCTTTGGACAGTGTGCCACTCCCCCCACACCTCTGGGATCTCATAACAGCAGACGGTCCCCCACTCCCCTTGACCCTTGCAACCCAGTAAGCTGTGCACTGCGAATAGTAAATGGTCCTGACTCCTTAATTATTTTGTCCCACATAGTCCAGATTGTCCCAATTACTTTCCCTCCAATCCCCTTACACCATTTATTTAATTGCACCAGTTTCTTACATTCACATGAATAATGTTCACTTTCCTCAGTTGGTAACTTTATATTGTCAAGACGATTTAACTTTGCAATGCAATATTAACATTTGACTAATCTTCTAGGTCAGGTTTCTTATAAAGTGTTGGACCTGTCAGCCCTAGGGTGGTCTCCCCATCTATTTTTGATCGTGCCTCATTTTTCCACCCTCATTTTTATGTTGGACTAGTTCTCCGGGCGCCTTTTCATTGCCAATCAGTGTTAAGGTGCAGGTGCTCCCTTCTCCCAAGATCGCTGCCACAGGCCCCTGCTACTGCAGAGTGGTCTTTCATAGTAGCACCCTAGCTGCCAGGAGCTGGTTGGAACCCCACAACAATGTTGCGACTCCAGCCCGCCTTTTTGTCCCATAGGTAGAGTGGGGAAGCTCCTGGAATGTGCTGGAACCTTCTAGAAGGGAGGTGTGGTTTTTCTTTTGCCGCCTTGGCCAGAGGTCCCCTGACCTAGGGCTACTTAAGTGAGGGAGGGAACTTTTTGTGTTGAGTTGGCCAGTGGGGTGAAGCAGAGCTGGAAGAATCCACCAGGAGTGTAGGCGGTAGGGCCTAGCCAGGGACTTATGCCTCTGAAAGTGACAGGATTTAGGTGCTGCCTCTTAAGTGAGTGAGGGACCCTGTGAAACCCACTGATCTTGCCCAGCAGTAGGAGGACCCAGAGAACCTCTGCCCAGCCTGACTAGGAAGGACCTAGTCGCCTTCTCCATCCCTACCCCCCTGTAACAGAACCCCTTTAAGGGCGCCAGATAAATCTGCGCCAACAAGACTTCATCTAACATCTGAGAACAGAGACTTATATGCCAAGCACTGAGACTGCGTGTCTAGATTGAACTCTAAACTTATTTGCCAAGCACTGAGACGGCGTGTCCAGATTGAACTCTAAAACTTATATGCCAAGCGCTGAGACTGCGTGTCCAGACTGACCCCTGAAGCCGTATGCAAAGCAGATTGAAGAGCCACCGGGGATCGACCAGATATTAGCGCTGTGACCCCTGCGCTCCCTGACCTGGTCTGGGACCCCCGGCAGCGTGCTCCGCTGAGCGCGGAACACCCATCCTTAACTTGAGCACCCCTATGTGACGTGGAAGCCAACGCCGGAGGCCGGAAGAAGTGCCCTGCAGAGTCGCGAGGCCCGTGAGAAGCCCGGGGCCCCGCCGCTGCCGTCGCAGCTGTGTGAGAAGATGCGCGAGGCCGGGGCTGAGTTTCCCCATCGTCGCTGGAGCGGACGCCTTCCGACGCCGAGAACGAGGTAAGCCCGGAGGCTGGGATTGTCCCTGGTGCGCCCCCTACTGGTTGGGAGCCACACCGCACCCTCAGCCCGGGTCCCCTCTCCGTAGGAGTTCCCCCCTGTCATCGCGACAGAGAGACCCCGCCGAGGGATCCTTTCCTTGTGCCCCCTTGAACAGTACTGAAGCGTGGTGCCCTACGAACTGCACCGGAGCTGGGAGACTCGCTCCGCAAGTCCCGTGCGCTCCCTGCAGACAGCCCCGTGTGAAGCCTTGACTGGCCCGGAGTACGAGTAGCGCTCTAATAGCCCTGTTCCGACCTGAAGTGCTAAACACCCGTACTCACGAGTAGCGTAATGTTATCTATGCTCCGTAGTGAAATGCTGAATGTCATTGCTCACGAGTAGCGCTATGTTATCTATGCTCCGCAGTGAAATGCTGAATGTCATTGATTACGAGTAGCGCTCTGTTATTCATGTGCCAGGTTGAAGTGCTACGTGCTATTGATTACGAGTAGCGCTCTGTTATTCAGGTTCCATATTGAAGTGCTACGTGCTATTGATTACGAGTAGCGCTCTGTTATTCATGTGCCATATTGACGTGCTACGCGCTATTGATTACGAGTAGCGCTCCGTTATTCATGTGCCAGGTTGAAGTGCTACGTGCTAGTGATTACGAGTAGCGCTCTGTTATTCATGGTCCACATTGAAGTGCTACGTGCTATTGATTACGAGTAGCGCTCTGTTATTCATGTTCCATATTGAAGTGCTAAATGTCCTTGATCACGAGTAGCTCTCTGTGCTAGATACCCCGTTCTGAGATCGTCACCGATTAGCGCGCCTAGCGCTATAATCACCCCCCTAAGGCGCTACTGGAAAGTGAAGCGCGCGAGTACATATACGTGAATGGTAATTGTATCTCAGGCAGTACTGATATTTCATGAATTGCACTTAGGGTATGACCAACTTTTATATCTCCTGACTGACTTGTATGTCGCTAGGAATTGTGTTATCAGCTTATGAAATGTACTGCTACCTCATGAACTGCATCTAACGTGATCTACTTGGATAAACTTGAGTATTTACATAACTCCTCCAGTGTGGCGTCACCTATTGTGTGTGTTCCGCGTCCCATGTGAGGTGCGTGTTGTATGGTTGCTTTACACACAGACCTTTGGTGTCACGTTACCGCCCCATAGGGCCTGGAGACCCCCGGTCCTACATTGGTGGCAGCGGTGGGATCCTTAGGACCTGTGACCATACAGCACCCTTCCGTGAGGTGGAGGGTGCCACAATTAAACGCCTAATTGTTCCAGAGCTCTAAAACCATTGATTGCTGCATTGTTATTTCCACTGTCCAGGTTGAGAGTACAAGAAACCTGGTTAGCTGAGAACTGTTGCCTATCCCCTAGGAATTTTTCTCCTTAGTGTCTAGGTCCCCACCTGCCAGAATGAAATTCCGGTTAGCTGACCTCGAGGGGTACTCGGTGAAGCAACTAAGGGAGTTCGGGCAGGGGATGGGTGTGCCTGGGGTACGGAGGGCCAAAGGACCGGGACTCCGCACCGCCATTAGGGCATGGGTAGAAGCCCACCCAGAAGGGAAAGAGGATGAGGGACAGGAGGCGCCGGATGCACCTCAGGAGGAGAGCGCCCAGGAAGTATTAGACATCTTATATGTAGATATGTCGGAAAATGTGCCTCCAGGGAGACATTCTGGGGCCAGTAGTAGGACAGGGTCTAGAAGGAGCGCGTCCCCAGAGGAGTACGAGGACAGGAGGGAAGAGAGGCAACTAAAATGGGAGCTAGCAAAATTAGAACATGAAAGAGAGAACAAGAAATGGGCAATGGAGGAGAAGAAGCTGGCGCACGAGCTTCAGCTAAAAGAGCTGGAGCTACGCGCCCTTCAATTGAACGCGTCCAATAAGGACAATGGTGGCAGCATACCTAACGAACCTCAAGAATCAAACTTCTACCTACCTAAAGAGGTAATTGACAATTACACAGTGGGGGACGACATCATGAAATGGTTGGAGGCATACGAGGTAGCCTTGACGGCCCATGGGGTACCCGAGAGTAATTGGGGAGGTGGTTTATACCGGTATATACCTCCCAATGTTAGGGACACCCTGCTATATTTGGCCAAGGCGGATCAGGTAAGGTATGCCCCCATGAAAGAGGCCTTGTTAAAAAAGTTTGGTCTCAACCCCGAGAGGTACAGGCAAAAGTTTCGTGGCAGCCATAAGCTGTCCACACAGACATGGGTAGATTTATTTGATTATGCGAGGAAGGCACTAGATGGTTGGGTGCGCGGCAGCGAGGTGCAGGACTACCAAGGGTTGTACGATCTTTTTTTAAGGGAGCACCTCTTGAATAAGACCTTTCCGGAGCTGCGCCAACATCTGGTGGACCGCAAGTTGATGGATCCCCGTGAGCTTGCGGAGGAGGCAGATATTTGGGTGAGCACCCGGGTGTCTCACAAGGGTCCCGGGGGAGATGGCTCGAAAGGCGGACATGGTTTCCCCCAGAAGAAAGAGGGGGGAGATAAAAAGGTGGAGTTCTCGAAAGGTCCCCAAAATAAGTTTGGGAAGGGAGTAGGAACCCCACCCCGTCCAATTCCACAAGAGCCACTTACCCTGACAGGAGTCAGCAGCCAAGGATCGTGCGGTGCTACGAGTGTGGGGAGATTGGACACTACAGGGGAGATCCCAAGTGTCGCAAGCGACCACCAGCCCCAACGGGCGGGAAAAGTCCTGGGGTGAGTAGTATAGCGCTTGGGGTGGAGCTGCCCTTAGATAGGGAAGGGGAGTGGACAGGCCTAACGCTGGTTTCACTCGGGGATAGAGAGGTGGTCCCCGTAGTGTCCCTGCCCCCGAACACTGCTAAATATCAGCAGAGGGTGAGAATTAATGGGGAGGAGGTGGAAGCTCTGAGGGACACAGGGGCCAGCATGACCACTGTCGTGCGGCGGCTGGTGTCCCCAGACCAAGTAGTCCCCGAGGAGTTCCATCTGGCCGTATTGGCTGACGGCAGTATGAGTCACTATCCAGTGGCTCGTGTTCCATTTGAGTGGGGAGGAGTCAGAGGCCTACTGAGAGTTGCTGTGAGCCCTGCCTTGCCTGTGGGGTGTTTGCTAGGGAACGACCTGGAGCACACCAAGTGGAAAGATGTCGAGTTTCACGCTCACACCGAGATGCTGGGATTACCAGGGTGGACTTGCGTGAGCACGCGGTCCATGGCTGCCCGGCATGGAACTCACCCTGGGTTGGAGCCTGGAATAATGGCCCAACCCAAAGCCAAACATGGAAAGAAGAAGGTGGTAGAGAACATGCCCCGTGAGATGGATGGGGAGGCCGCAGAGGTGCCCCCGGAGTCCGCGGAGGTAGATGTCGTTCCTGTGGAGGACTTGCCGACCCTTGCTGACTGGCATGTGGAAGGAGGGCCTACCCGGGAGGAATTTTGTCAGGCACAAAGGGCGTGCCCCACGCTTGAAGGCATGCGGCGGCAGGCCGAAGCCCAAGTGGCCAGTCAGGAACTGGGAGGTTATCACGTGTATTGGGAGGATGGTCTCCTATACAGTGAGCCCAGGGTGCCGGTACATGGATCTTCGAGGGCCATAGTGGTCCCCCAATGTTACCGGGCCTTCCTGCTGGAGTTAGCGCACGAGATACCCTTAGCCGGACACCTGGGTCAGGACAAAACCTTTGCACGGTTGGTCCCCCATTTTTATTGGCCCAGGATGAGGATTGCCTCAGACACCTTTTGTTAGACCTGCAAGTCTTGTCAGGCCAGTGGCAAGACTGGGACTAAGTTGAAGGTCCCGTTGGAACCGCTCCCCATGGTCGGGACCCCTTTTGAGAGGGTCGGTATCGATATTGTTGGGCCATTGGACCCTCCGACCGCAGCGAGCACCGGTTCATCTTGGTTTTGGTGGACCACGCCACAAGGTACCCAGAGGCTATTCCTCTGAGGACCATCACTGCACCGGTGGTGGCGCGGGCACTGTTGGGGATTTTTACCCGTGTAGGATTCCCCAAGGTCGTGGTGTCGGACAGGGGCACAAATTTCATGTCGGCCTACATGCAGGCCATGTGGAAGGAGTGTGGGCTGACCTACCGGTTCTCCACTCCTTATCATCCCCAGACTAACGGACTTGTAGAGCGCTTCAATAAGACATTGAAGGGGATGATCCGAAGCCTACCAGAGGGCTTGAGGCGTAAATGGGACGTCCTCCTCCCCTGCTTGTTATTCTCCTACCGGGAGGTACCGCAGAAGGGAGTCGGGTTCAGCCCGTTTGAATTGCTCTATGGCCATCCCGTTCGGGGTCCCCTCAGTTTGGTGAAGGAGGGGCGGGAGAAGACTTCACAGAAGCTTCCCCGTGACATTGTCAGCTACATGCTGGCGTTCCGCAGACAGATGGCCAAGCTGTGGAAGGCAGCCACGGAGAACCTGGAGGCTAGCCAGACCGTGATGAAGGAGTGGTATGACCGCAACGCTCGGACGGTCGAGTTAGACGTTGGACAGAAGGTGTGGGTTATGGAACCTGGGGAGCTTTGTGCCCTCCAGGACCGGTGGACTGGCCCGTTCGACATTGTGGAGCGGCGAGGCCAGACCACGTACGTAGTCGATATGAAAACCCCCCGTCAGCCCCTCAGGGTGCTCCGCGTCAACCGCCTGAAGCCGCACCATGAGCGATCAGAGCTTGCTCTCCTTATGGTGACGGATGGGAGCGAAGAGGAAGAGAGTGAGGCTCTTCCTGACCTTCTAGCGGTACAAGAGAAGGATGGTTCGGTGGAAGGTGTAGTCCTCTCCCCATCCTTGACCCCAGAGCAACAGAGGGACTGTCACCACGTCCTGGGACAGTTCGCCTCGTTGTTCTCCCTCACGCCTGGAATCACTCATTTGTGTACCCATGATGTGGACACAGGGGACAGCCCCCCGGTGAAGAACAAGTCTTACCGGCTCTCTGACCGAGTGAAGGATAGCATCCAGCGTGAGGTGGCAAAGATGCTGGGGGTGATAGAACCTTCCAGCAGCCCGTGGGCTAGTCCAGTGGTGTTGTTGCCAAAAGCGGCCCTACCGGGTACGACACCGGAGCTTCGGTTCTGTGTGGACTACCGGGGGTTGAACTCTGTCACGAAGACAGATGCTCACCCCATCCCACGTGCAGACGAGCTGGTGGACCGGCTGGGAGCAGCCCGGTACCTCAGCACCATTGATCTGACATCCGGATATTGGCAGTTTGCCATGGCCGACGGAGCAAGGGAGAAGACAGCGTTCTCCACCTCCGAGGGCCACTACCAGTTTCGTGTGATGCCCTTTGGGCTCAAAAATGCTCCGGCCACATTCCAGCGGTTAGTGAATCAGGTACTATCTGGCCTGGAGTCCTTCTCAGCGGCCTACCTGGATGACATAGCTGTCTTCAGTAGCACCTGGGAGGACCATCTGCAACACCTCCAGGAGGTATTGCAGGCGCTGCAACGCGCTGGCTTAACAATTAAAGCCAGCAAGTGCCAGATTGGACAGGGATCTGTCGTGTACCTGGGACACCTGGTGGGCGGAGGTAAGGTGCAACCCCTCCAGGCCAAAATAGAGACCATCTTGGCTTGGGAGCCCCCAAAGACCCAAACAGAGGTCCGAGCTTTCCTCGGCCTCACTGGGTATTACCGCCGGTTCGTCAAGGGATATGGTACCATCGTAGCCCCCTTGACGGAATTGACCTCAAAGAAGCAACCTCGCAAGGTCATATGGACAGCTGCATGCCAAGAAGCCTTTGACACGCTGAAACATGCGATGTGTACCGCTCCAGTACTAGCAACACCAGATTTCAGCAAGGAATTTATTGTACAGACAGACGCCTCAGAGCACGGCATAGGTGCGGTGCTCTTGCAACTCAATACCGAGGGCCAAGATCAACCAGTGGCCTTCATATCCAGAAGACTCCTCCCTCGGGAACGGCGATGGAGCACCATTGAGAGAGAAGCCTTCACGGTGGTCTGGGCTCTGAAGAAGATGAGGCCATATCTCTTTGGCACTCACTTCCTTATTCAGACCGACCACCGGCCCCTTCGCTGGCTCATGCAGATGAGAGGCGAGAACCCCAAGTTGTTGAGGTGGTCCATTTCCCTACAGGGGATGGACTTTCGGGTGGAACATCGGCCCGGAGTTGACCACGCCAATGCTGACGGTCTCTCCAGGTTTTTCTGCCTTAGTGATGAGAACTCCCTAGAGGTTGGGTAGCTCTCCCCTCTTTCGGCTGGGGGGGACGCATGTTGGACCTGTCAGCCCTAGGGTGGTCTCCCCGTCTATTTTTGATCGTGCCTCATTTTTTCCACCCTCATTTTTATGTTGGACTAGGTCTCCGGGCGCCTTTTCATTGCCAATCAGTGTTAAGGTGCAGGTGCTCCCTTCTCCCAAGATGGCTGCCACAGGCCCCTGCTACTGCAGAGTGGTCTTTCATAGTAGCACCCTAGCTGCCAGGAGCTGGCTGGAACCCCACAACAATGTTGCGACTCCAGCCCGCCTTTTTGTCCCATAGGTAGAGTGGGGAAGCTCCTAGAATGTGCTGGAACCTTCTAGAAGGGAGGTGTGGTTTTTCTTTTGCCGCCTTGGCCAGAGGTCACCTGACCTAGGGCTACTTAAGTGAGGGAGGGAACTTTTTGTGTTGAGTTGGCCAGTGGGGTGAAGCAGAGCTGGAAGAATCCACCAGGAGTGTAGGCGGTAGGGCCTAGCCAGAGACTTATGCCTCTGAGAGTGACAGGATTTAGGTGCTGCCTCTTAAGTGAGTGAGGGACCCTGTGAAACCCACTGATCTTGCCCAGCAGTAGGAGGACCCAGAGAACCTCTGCCCAGCCTGACTAGGAAGGACCTAGTCACCTTCTCCATCCCTACCCCCCTGTAACAGAACCCCTTTAAGGGCGCCAGATACATCTGCGCCAACAAGACTTCATCTAACATCTGAGAACAGAGTCTTATATGCCAAGCACTGAGACTGCGTGTCCAGATTGAACTCTAAACTTATTTGGCAAGCACTGAGACGGCGTGTCCAGATTGAACTCTAAAACTTATATGCCAAGTGCTGAGACTGCGTGTCCAGACTGACCCCTGAAGCCGTATGCAAAGCAGATTGAAGAGCCACCGGGGATTGACCAGGTATTAGCGCTGTGACCCCTGCGCTCCCTGACCTGGTCTGGGACCCCCGGCAGCGTGCTCCGCTGAGCGCAGAGCCCCCATCCTTAACTTGAGCACCCCCCTGTGACGTGGAAGCCAGCGCGCTCACCGCCGCGGCCCGGAGGCCGGAAGAAGTGCCCTGCAGAGTCGCGAGGCCCGTGAGGAGCCCGGGGCCCCGCCGCTGCCGTCGCAGCTGTGTGAGAAGGTGCGCGAGGCCGGGGCCGAGTTTCCCCATCGTCGCTGGAGCGGACGCCTTCCGACGCCGAGAACGAGGTAAGCCCGGAGGCTGGGATTGTCCCTGGTGCGCCCCCTACTGGTTGGGAGTCACACCGCACCCTCAGCCCGGGTCCCCTCTCCGTGGGAGTTCCCCCCTGTCATCGCGACGGAGAGACCCCGCCGAGGGATCCTTTCCTTGTGCCCCCTTGAACAGTACTGAAGCGTGGTGCCCTACGAACTGCACCGGAGCTGGGAGACTCGCTCCGCAAGTCCTGTGCGCTCCCTGCAGACAGCCCCGTGTGAAGCCTTGACTGGCCCGGAGTACGAGTAGCGCTCTAATAGCCCTGAAGTGCTAAACACCCGTACTCACGAGTAGCGCTATGTTATCTATGC
Organism: Triturus cristatus; assembly: GCF_964204655.1. Classification (NCBI taxonomy): domain Eukaryota; kingdom Metazoa; phylum Chordata; class Amphibia; order Caudata; family Salamandridae; genus Triturus; species Triturus cristatus. Next base: position 1,530,268,523 of record NC_140590.1, on the reverse strand, counting down.
TCCGTAGTGAAATGCTGAATGTCATTGCTCACGAGTAGCGCTATGTTATCTATGCTCCGTAGGGAAATGCTGAATGTCATTGATTACGAGTAGCGCTCTGTTATTCATGTGCCAGGTTGAAGTGCTACGTGCTATTGATTACGAGTAGCGCTCTGTTATTCAGGTTCCATATTGAAGTGCTACGTGCTATTGATTACGAGTAGCGCTCTGTTATTCATGTGCCATATTGACGTGCTACGCGCTATTGATTACGAGTAGCGCTCCGTTATTCATGTGCCAGGTTGAAGTGCTACGTGCTAGTGATTGCGAGTAGCGCTCTGTTATTCATGGTCCACATTGAAGTGCTACGTGCTATTGATTACGAGTAGCGCTCTGTTATTCATGTTCCATATTGAAGTTCTAAATGTCCTTGATCACGAGTAGCTCTCTGTGCTAGATGCCCCGTTCTGAGGTCGTCACCGATTAGCGCGCCTAGCTCTATAATCACCCCCCTAAGGTGCTACTGGAAAGTGAAGCGCGCGAGTACATATACGTGAATGGTAATTGTATCTCAGGCAGTACTGATATTTCATGAATTGCACTTAGGGTATGACCAACTTTTATAGCTCCTGACTGACTTGTATGTCGCTAGGAATTGTGTTATCAGCTTATGAAATGTACTGCTACCTCATGGACTGCATCTAACGTGATCTACTTGGATAAACTTGAGTATTTACATAACTCCTCCAGTGTGGCGTCACTTATTGTGTGTGTTCCGCGTCCCATGTGAGGTGCGTGTTGTATGGTTGCTTTACACACAGACCTTTGGTGGCCCGACCGCTCGTGTCACGTTACCGCCCCATAGGGCCTGGAGACCCCCGGTCCTACATAAAGTGGTTGTATGTTATAGAAAATCCCAACAAAGCTTTTTTTTTTTTTTAAATGGGGATCTTCGGACCTTGTTCTTAAGATAAATAAAGGGGTATGTTTACTCCTCTTTCTTGCCTTTTATGGCCCCACAAAAAATATTTGGACCTCTTTACATTGAGTCACTTATACTACACATCCCAATTGTTACAGATATGGCACACTGATGTTCTACCTATTTGAAAGGTTGACATGACGTCGTAGTTGCTTTAATTTCCCCCCTCATTCTATCACAGTCATTTTCTAGTAAGCCTTCTCTTTTCCTTTTTGCTTTTTATAGTTCTACCAGTATAAGCTGTCACTCTATGCCATATTTGCACCAACTTTTGTCCTGATGAAGACCCTCATTTAAGCCATCCCAAGGGATGAAACATCAACAAATAGATAACTTTGGACTGCCTGTAACAATTTAGTACTCCTGACTAGACAATTTTGATTTAATTCTTGCAATGATTGACACTGACATCCAAAGTACTAATGCCTACTTCTAAGTTGTATTCCTGATTGTTGATTCGCAAAATCAATACATGTGTAATATAATGCATCAGCATTTTTTTGAGCCGAGAATATCTTTGTTTTGAAGATTTTCAGTGTAAAAATCATTCATGTAATATTCTTAATATGGCTGTGAGTTCCTTAAAGCAATTGATTTGCTTAGGGATAGACTCACCTATCGCCAAACATATTAAGAGTTTTTAATAAGATTGTTTCTGAGTGAACCACTGTTCTAGTCACTGCATACTATACCCAGATACTTGGGATTTCAGGGTTGCCCCATACATATTGTTTTGTATCTTATTATTAGTGCAGCAGATACAGTGGTACTGGGTCAAGGGGTTGAGAAGCCCACTGCAGCCTGCTTCCAGCATGGAGCACAGGGGTGCATCATTGTTAATACAGCAAGTGCAGTGGTCTGTGGTCCCAGGGAGTGAGGAGCCCAATGTAGCTTGCCCCAAGGGTCCACAGGGTTAAGGAGCTCACCGCCTCCCACTTCCAACACACAACACATATACACAGCTATCATTAGTGCAGCTGATGCAGTGGAGCCGGGGCCCATGGGTGTGAGGAGCCTGCTGAAGCCTGATCCCAGGGTGGCAAGGAAAAAAGTGCACCCTGCACAATGACACAGCTAAAATATGAAAGAGTCTGATTTGTGGAGTTGGCACTCAACGATGGCGAGTGCTGGAGTGAGTGTTTTTTGCACACTCAACCAGATTGACTATTTCTTTCTAAAACAACAAGGGAACTTCAAAGGGTCATGCGGTCACTGTGTCCGCCGTTGTGTGGAACTATTTTTTGCACAGCTAAAATATGGTAGAAGGGCCAGTGACACAGGATTGCATGGGGAGAGAAGTATGTTGTTGCCTGCTCGCTGGACACAAGAAGGTGATGAGAACTCTATTGCTTACTTGCAGTTCGAAGCACAGGGTCGCAGCTATCATAAATGCAGCTGATGCAGTAGCATTGTATCATGGGGGTAATGAGCCCGCTGCAATTGGCTCTCAATGTCGGCTCCATCAGTTGTGCAGATGGTGCATTTGTACCAGGGCAGAGTACATGTGAGGAGCTCACACCAGTCTGAGCCCAGTAGGGAGCACATCTTTTAATAGCGAAGCAAGCGTGGTAGCATTGCTGCACCGTGCTGAGGAGCCCATTGCAACATGCTCCAGAGATGGAGTACAGTTATTAATACAGTAGCAGGTACAGTGGCACCAAGGCCAGTGGAGGGGGTGAAGAGCCCACTGCAGCCTTCTCCTGCCATTGATAACAGAGGCAGAGCTATCATTGGTGCAGCATGTCCAGTGGCTCCAGGTCACATGGGTGTGAGGAGACCACTGCAGCCTGCTCTCAGTGCCCAGAGGAGCAAAAAGCCCATTTCTGTCTATTTCCAGCCCTAGCACAGCAGCTGCTGCAGGGGCAGTAATACAGGGGCACAGGGGGCTATGCCACCAACTGTGTCTATTTACAGTACAGAGGTGCCGCAGATGTAGTGGCACTTAGGCACAGGGGGCTGGTTTGAGCAGCCTGATGCAGCCTGCTTCCAGAGTCAAGCACAGAGTTGCAGCTATCCGCAGTGCAGCAGTTGCAATCAAAAGGAGGCATGGGAGGTGGAAGCAGCATGGCTGAGTAGGTACAGAATCACTGCGGCATATGGGGGTGGTAGTGCAAAGTTAAGTGTGAAAGGGCCGTGATCATAAATTCTAGATCTGTTCTAGAGTCACTATCCCATGGTTCTTTTTCGCAGCATGAAAGTGTAAAGGGGGGGAAATTCATTAAATCCCAGACAATTAGTCATTATTTTGCTTGGATACATAATAACTCACAGACCACTAGATAGGGTGAGTTAATTTATTACAAAGCCAAAAATAACTGAACATAGAGACAACTCAACACAAGTGTATAGAAACACAAGGGAATTATCATGAAGCCAAATCTACGTATCCAATTCAAACGATGGAACATAAACAATACTATCAGTTCAAGAAGTAGGATTCAGAGAATCAGGAAGCATGAGTCCAAGTTCTCCTGCATCGAGGGTTGATGAGTAAGAAGGATTAATTATATTCCTACTCTACAACTAAGGTGACATCCCTACGTAGCATTCCCAGGTAAGCAAAATGGAGTCAGTGAGTGGAGTCTTCTGAAGAAGTCTCGCCACTATCCAATGGGTCGAGCAGCATAAGGTCACTATCGAAGAAGAAAGAGCTTGTTCTGAGATGCTTTCCCTCTGAAAGTAAAGAAGTGGCCTACTTTCCCCAATTCTAAACACCAGTTATTTGCAGGTAGCTCTCCCATAATGCACAGCGTAGATCTCTGTACACAATAGACACAGTCATAAGAAACCTTCCACAGTATTCTTCCCATTCAATCTTGCAACATTTGGCCTTGGTTCTCAGGCCTTCTCCTCTGTGAAACCATCTCTGCCTCTATCACCTTTGAACCGAGTAACTGTAACATCTTCTCTCCTTTCGGAACTCCTAAGACAAAGACATTACTTTTCCCTAATGAAATAAATTTTCCAGCTGAAATGCAAACGCAAGAAAGAACAGATTCCACAGTGCATAAGAAATTCAGAACATATTGGGGCATATCAACAACAACCGGCGATAATTATCTCTAAGCGCACTTAGCGCTAGGATAATTATCGCCGGCTAGCGTGAATTTTTATCGCTGAGATAGCGTGCTATTAGCAACGCTTATCTCAATAGCGATAAAAATCCTCAAGCTAACAGGCTAACGTGAGATAATCGCTGGAAACCCAGCGATAATCTCACGTTACCTTGTTGATAGGGACAGGCAAACTTAGCCATGATATCCTCCTTCCATAGGATATCATGGCTAAGTCAGAAAAATACCAGACGTAAAAAAGCAGCGTTAACCGCGGTTAGCGCTGCTTTTTTTGTCTCTAACAGGGTTAGCGACATTCTTGATAATGGGAGAAATGTCGCTTAGCGACATTTCTCCTATTATTTTACTCTGGAACGCCCCCTTTGCATCTCATTAGAGATGCAAGGGGAAGTGTAGAGTAAAAGGGTGCTAACATGCAAATTTGCATGTTAGCACCCTGTTGTTGATAGGGCGCTAGTTTTATCTCTCCTTTTTTGGCTTTTAAAGCCAAAAAAGCAGAGATAAAGCCCTTGTTGATATGCCCCTAAATTCTTAAGCGAGAGTGTTCAGGGACTTGCATTTCAGGCCGACAATTTAAGCTAACATAAAAGAAACATCTTACAACCTGTAGGAATCCACATGACATTAATGCAAAATCGGTAAATACATTGACCTAAGTAAGAAATAACAAAATCAATAAGCACATTTAATACGTAAATAAGTGTTGATTGCACAACACAAATTATTCCTTTTATTAGGTTCTGCTAGTTACATTAATTTACTACATATATTCTTCATGTTATTTGCAAATGGCCTACAGTACACCATGTATGTATGTTAAAAAATTTAAAATTCTAACACTTCACATTAATATGATTGCATGATAATATGCAGGTGCGTTCTACACATGATTATAATACACCCCTACAATTCAAATTAGATTTCCGCTACATCAGTGCTACATAAATGTTACCACACAATACAGTACTACAAGAGAGCAAAAAGCTCCCCTGTCCAAGGGTGGGCTTGGGTTGAAGGGTCAATCAACACAATTTTCTGTCGGAGCCAGCATTCAGAGAGGTTAAATTAGGAGCTGTCTAGAACAGGAAATGGCACACGTTGGTTACTATTGGTTACGATCAAAGGCCTCTTGCTAGAGGTTAGAGCAGAATTAATTGGGTGTGAGTGGAAAGAGTTGGAAGGGACCAGGCAGAGGGGATGGGAAGGAAAATAAACCTGTAAAGAAATAAAAGCTGGGCTCAAAGGTCAGGGAAGAGCTAGACTATCATTGAATGAAATGAGAGCAACCCACTCTGCGTCATGCTGCTTTCCTAGCTAAAGCAAGGGTAGGCCAGTAACTCATCTTTCATCACATTGTCTCATTTTTGCACTGAAATAATGTCATTCAATACTAATGATTAAGCCTCATGTAAACTAGAAAGAACAATGGGCTCTGCCATGTAAAAAATATATTAGGATAAAGGTTACACAGGGCAGGCGATGTTCGATGAACGCCCAGAAACCTACCAAGTGCTGCGTCTCTCGTCGTCTTTGCATGGGAAGGCTACGAGCATGGTCACGCTATCAGCCATGATCCGACTAGGGCTTGCTCAAATTAAGCTCTTCCTCCTTTGAGCGTGAGAGGGTTTTGGGATATGTGCTGGGCTGGGGTGGCTTAGAATCCAGAGGGTTGGTCGTTCTGAGAGTTCTCTGCGTGGAAGGTAGGTTGGGTTCTATTTGGGGGTTCTGTGGGCAGTTAGAGTTGATGGAGTAATAAAGTGTTGACTCCTTCCATCTTGCTGTGAGCTTCTTTTCGGTGGCCACGATCCGTCAACTCTGATGTTCCTACCTCTCTACTGTGCTGCCGTGTTCAGACCTGCCGGTGCTTCATCCTGCCTTCTGACGAGTCCAGCGTTTGAAGAGTGTGACGTCTCTGTACTGTCTGAAGTCACCATTGGGCTATATTCTGCCCTTTCTTTCCAGTTTGTGGCCCCTTCTACCCTGAGTCTGGCCCATCAAGCCAAGGTTGCTGAGCGCAGCATGGCCAAAAGCGACGTGACGAAGTTTTGCGCCCCACCAACCATAAAAACATGCGCATGCGCGCACCCTGGGGAGTGATCTGCTCAAAATGAGGCTTCTTTGAGAGTAGCTTGAGTAGGTGGTATCAGGGCCTTTTAAAGTTAGTGCAGTTTCTGCTCAGTTTGCCAACCTTAATTGCTCTTCCACTTATTTCCTCATTTATGAGGGACGTTTATACAGCCTTAGAAAACGTGCATGGCTATTTCACATGTTGCAATTTCACATTCTTGCCAATTTGGCATGAGTTAACTCATTTCACAGCATCTCTGCCTTGTGAATATTTCCTTATGGATTACGGGGCCTTCTCTGGCCCTTTTGTCGGTGTTCAGGCACACGGTACCCAACTGCCGTTCTGGCTACACTGGTGCTCTTTAGCTGCCAATAGGCTTTAATCACTAACTATAATTATATTTTGCATGTCCATCTCTCATGCTTTCTCTTCCATGACAATGCTGGATAATGGGCCTAAAGACAAGATAAAAGGGCCACTCTAGTAACTCATGCATGACAAATATTTCCACAAAGGATCACAACAAAGAACACAAACACTCCACATGGTAAAGGTTGATACCTGTCCAAAAATACACATCTGTGCCCCAAACAGAGCTATATAAATGCAACAATATAATACAATACAATATACAATATACAATAATATATAATATATAATGGGGGGGGGGTAACTGGACGAATGGATGCATTGAAGATGTGGATCGTCTTGTGGACTCATTTATTAGCAGTGTTCTGGATGAGTGAGAATTCCAGTGGGGTCAGTTTAGATGAGCTATGCTATGTTGCGCCGCTCCTGCAGGTCGCCACCCGCCTGCCCACCAATCTCTTCTAAATGAGCCTGAGAGGGCTGGGCGCACTCTTCCCTCTGTGCACAGAATGCAGGGAACCTCACCACAGTCATCTCTCCTCCTTATTTCTTTATCCCAGAGTTCCTTGTTAGGAGTTGTGGGGAAGATAGAACTTCCCAATTCCAAAATGGCTGCTAATACTTTGATCTCTTAGGGTTGCCAATTAATACGGCTTTTCCAAAGGACACCTCTGTACTGTCTGTTCCTTCAGCTATTTACGTGGGAGGTGTTTGACTACTCATTGAGTCGCAATGCTTAGAGTAGTCTGTATGGTGTTTCCTCTCTCCTGGCCTTCCTGGTTTTTCCTGTGTTGCCAGTTCTCTAGCCTTTCTCCTTGTCCCCGATACTCCAGTCCTTCCAGCGGTATTCTTCTCTAATTTCTGTCCCCAATTGGAGCCGGACTGTCCTGGCCAGTGCCTGTCTCAGCTCTCCTTCTCACTTCATTCCTGGCATCTCATCTGCAGTCCTCACTTCAAGACCTCAGGAGGTTTGTATCACACATGTTGGGGTCCTTGCCTGTGTTTGGACAGTCAACTTCACCCATGCTAAAAGAAGCTGACAGACTCAAATTTCAAATACAAATCTGAGAGATAGAGGTAAACCAGGGAGGTCCCTCACATATTTGTTCACGCATCCTGTGAACACCCGTCCTTAATCAGAAGCAGATTGAGTAGGTCCTCAAGGACAATGCAGGGGAGATGATTTACGATAATAGCTACCAAACCTGGAAGAGTTGCAAAACTTATTAGAGGAAGTAAACCTGATAAAGCGATAGACAAAGGCCAGGAGTGACCAAGTAGGTTGTTGACAGTCAGTTAAATAAATGTTACTATTTATAAGATTTTCTGGCAAACAGGAGGCAATACATGTGCAATTGGTATTTATTTTTTGTGTCTAAATCCACCTTTTGCTTTTTTAGAGGTCGTTTTCCTGATACAATTTGCAGTGCTTTGCCGGCAAAATCTTGCAGGTGACAGCTGCATAGAAGTGGTATTTATCTCACAATGTGGCATTCTGAACCTTGAGCATCAGCCCTCCTGCAAAGGGATTGGAATTTTATTTCCATCTAAGAATCAGGAGCACAAGGAAGTCTGGGTCAAAATATCCCTTTTTGTCATGGTAGAAGTCCCTTAAGTAAAATGCTCATGCTACCTAAACTATTGTGTACCTGCCACGAATTGTTCTCCTACCTACAAAGAGGCAAACTTCATCACAGTAATTAATACGTTGTTTATTAGACTGACTTGGGGAACCATGTGGTACAGAATAATGAATGATGTGGCGAAGGTACTCTACAGGAAGAGAGTATTCAAGGTATTGCATTTTGAACAATTCTATTTATCTAAACAATTGCAGGTATGTAAGAGGCACAGTTGTTGGAGGGTTTGATAATTTCCTGTTGACAGATATGGAATCTGATCTCCTATTAAAACAGCTTACAGTTCGGTAGGAAGGCATAAGAGTGGAATTGGGGATTAGAAGTGATATACATTGTAATTAATAAGGTCTCGCCTGGCGAAAGCAGCGCATGCGTTGCTCTAGCCAGTAGAGCACATTTTGGAATCAATTCTGCGAGGGCTCTCATGCACGCGTCTGCAATGGACAAAGATGGCTGCTCTCGCCATTTGTCCATTGCAAACAGCATGCGCGTGTCCGTGGGACTGTGGACAGTCCCACGCCATTTTGTTGCCATAGCAAGAAAATGCCGCTTCGTGTGGTTTTTTTTCAAATGTCAATCCCGCCGGGGCACAAGGAGGCATCCACTTCTGTTTTTTTGCTGAGATCAGCTGTCCTCACAGAAGTGGATGCCTGCGTGTGCTCCGGGGGAACTGCAGGACAGCCGTTAGCATTTGCAATGCAATATGTCTCGCATTTATGCGAGTTTGAGCTATTGACATTGCAAATGACAATGCCTTTTATTTATGTTTCAAAAACGAAAACAAGAATAAAAGGCATTGCCATTTGCAATGTCAATAGATCAAACTCGCGTAAATACGAGACCTATTGCATTGCAAATGCTTGTTATATAGCGCTTATAACCCCTGACGATGGGATGAAGCGCTTTTCGGTGAGTAGCACGCTACTCCAGAACCCAAAGGATTAGTGTTGGATTCAAGTACAGGGAAATATAAGTTGTTAATTTGAGCGGTGGAAATGACCTTGTTAGTTTGATTGAACAGGAGAAAGGAAGGATAGAGGACGGAAGAGTCTAGAAAGGGTTCTTAGCGAGATCATTTCAATGGTTTGTCCACATCTCCATTAACTATGTCTTAAAAGAACTGTCTTTTCTCTTTGTAGATACTGTTACATGGTGAGGTGATCTTGATGATTGGCTTTGAAGAATAAATTGCTTACCTATGGGAATGCCTTATCTGGTAAGACTATCTAGCCACAGATTCCCCACCCTAGAACAATCCCCGTGCATCATACTGGATCCACAAACCCCTTGTGAGCAGCACCCCTGTGCCCCAGCATTCTACTCTATTTGGCATCATCTACGCCGAAAGTGACGTGTGCGGCACCCACACAGGCTCACCCCAGCGTGATGACTTCAGTTTATTTCCATGACTTTTGAAAGAGCACTGTATAGTATATGATAGAACAATACAGAATATACCTATATTGACCAAGAGTTTTTGAATGTTGACAGAATTTAATGTCATGAATGGTTGATAGGGTTCCGACTGATGCAGTGGGACTCCCAAGACACCAGAAATCAAGACATTTGTAGAGTTATTTTGAGAAAGCATTTGCATTTATGGATTGTTCAATGTAAAGACATGTTTTGACTACTGATAACGGTTCAGTTGACTAGAGATTAGAAAGTCACAGGTGTCTCATGGTGTCCTATCGACAAACAAAGCGCAGGAGGAGTGGTGAAATAGAGCGCTTTAAGGAGTGCATGGAGTTAGCTTTCAGTGAAGGTTTTCCACGGACACAAGAGCTGCAGATATTGTGCTTTCAGTGTGCTTCTTTACAGTGTATGTGTCAGTGATGTGGTGTCAGAGAATATGTTCTGCTGACTTCTCATAACTCTCCTATCCCATGATATCTCCTCATGGTCATACTCTTTTTTTGTTTGTTTTGTTTTTAAAACATAACAAAGAAACCAGAGGGCATAGCAGTTACAGCAAGTATTTATCATATGCAATACAGTTATGCAAAATGCAAGCCATTTTTCCCTTTGCCAAGTGAGGCCAATACCATGATCAGAGAATCCCACCAAAAATGGTTCCTTCAAGAAAAAGCAGTGTGGCATTGTCCACCACCGTCCCCCGTGTGAGCTGTCCGAGTTGTCAGCCTGTATGAGCGTGTTCAAAAGGAATGTTGTAAGTGGACCCCATAAACCTCAAAACCCAAACAATGGGGGAGCAGTGTGGCATATATGTGAAGTTGCTTGTTGAAATAAACTAAAGATGCTAACCCACCCTTGAATTTAGGTGAGCTCACTCACCCCCCAACTTTGCCAGTAAAAGCGCCAGGGCAGATTTTTTTTCTGAGGGCCACAGGGATCTCCCACACTCACCCCAGCCGTGCAACTCTCAGGTCTCTAGGCTTCTTATAGTCAGTCATGGTAGACCATGCTATGAAGCCCTCTGTCAAACTTTTATAGACTGAGGTGCCTGAACATGGCTATTGTAGGACATTTGCTTCTGGGTGGCTACATCTAGTACAGTCAGGGATCTCCCTGAGACCATATGTGTGGAGTCATTGTGGTGTATGATAGGCCCTATGTAGGAACTTGTAATGCATTATGCAGAGCCTGCTGCTGGGCGATACAAGACCCACCTGAGCACAACAGAAGGCCCACATCTTCTTGTGGATTTCCAATCTCCTCTCCCGCTCCCACGTATCATGAGCTGTATGACAAGATGGTGGAGTATCTTCCACTGGAGAGTGGTGCAGCCCGGAAATGAATTGCCTCATGGTAGAGGTGACCAAAAGAGTGTCTAGCACCTAGCATATCACTGGCTCCGTATGGAAGTCTGGCATGTGGTCTTCAAGGGAGCCTCTAGTTCTGTAGTAAAGAAAGATGTCAAGGGGGATATGTGGTTGAGGACCTGCAAAATCGTTCAGCTGTACACATTTTTTGTCAGCATAGAGATCCCTCCACTGGGCAACCCCCTCATTGAGAACGTTGTGATAACGCCTTAGGTTCATGCGTGGCTGGTGTTAGAGGATGATGCCAGATAGGGAAGGAAGGAGCATATAAGATTCCAAGGCTAGCCGTTGGCCCAGCTCGGCCCAGGACCTGGATGAGCACATCGCAGTTCCCATATGAGTAATGATGCACAGGAGCGCCAACCAATGATCTCAGGGGTAGGGGAGCCATGGCATCCATCTCCACTACAACATGCGGAATATAGGTACTAGAATGGAACCTGTATCCACATAAATAATAAAGCCCGGGGGCCTCAAACCCTCCCATGTGGAATTGGAGAACAAGGGTCAACTATCTGATCCTGAGTGGTTTTTTGAAACAAGCATACTTTATTAATTGTGTACGAAAGTGGTAGAGTAGAGACAGAGTGAGTGGTAGTGGGAAATGAATGAATAAATAGATTAATTTGGGTAGAACAACCATTTTAATCAGACCTATTCAACATGCCAGCGATAATGGTAGTGCCACCCAGTGCGATACCTGGTCAGACATTTAATTTAGCATCTGTCCATAGTTTTCTCGTAATGGACAAGAAAGGCCCATACAAGAAATGCCCATACAATGTCCATGTCTCAGTGGACCTAGACACCTAGATATTTCACAGTGCACCAGTCCAGAGGGAATTCCAAGACCAATCGGGTCGTACTAGGTGTAAGCGAAAAAGTCTGTGATTTACTCTAGCTTATGGAGATTCCCAACAGAGCCCCGAACCATATAAATTCCCCAAGGATTGCATTGAGGCATTTTCAGTGTTTCTAAGATAAAGAGTCATATTGTCTGCGTAAAGGGAAATTAAGTATATGCCAGGTGGAGTACCTGAGAGCGTGGGATGCATAACATTGTCTGAGTTTAGCAGCTAGGGATTTAAGGGCCAGGACGATAAGGATACGCAACAAGGGGCATCCCTATCTTGTCCCTCTTGTAATTGCTATGGGGGGGTGTAGCAGTTGTTACTTAATATTCTAGTGGTTGAAGTATTATAGAACAGTTTAATCCAGTCGAGGAACTTGTAGGGGAAGTCCATTTGAGCCATAATTGTAAAGGGGAAGTTCCATTTCAGGTAATCGAATGCCTTAGAGGCATCCAGGACCTCAAATGCAGGGTCAGGGTCCAGATCTTGCATCAAGGCAAAGAGGGTGAGTAAAGTGTGCCCAGGGGAGTGGCCAGGGACAAACCCGGACTGGCGTGGTTGCACCAAGTCCAGCAGCAACAGAGTCAGGTGATTGGCGGGTATTATGGGCAATATTTCAATATTGCAATTTAATAGCAAACATCCTAAAAAATGTTTCAGACAGAATGAAAATCAACTGCCTGCAGCTGAACACAGACAAAACTAAAGTACTGATCTTTGGCAACAACAGCAACACATGGAACGACTCCTGGTGGCCTTCAGACCTAGGACCCGCAGCCACTCCCTTTGACCATGCCAGAAACCTTGGAATTATCATTGACAACAATCTCACCATTAAATCACAGATCAACCCCATCTCCTCCACCTGCTTCCTCACTCTTCGCATGCTACGTAAGACCTTCTAGTGGCTCTCCCTACACACAAGATGAACCTTGACACAGGCCCTCATCACCAGCCAACTGGACCATGGCAATGCCCTCTACGTAGGAATCTCCGTACACCTCCTACAGAGACTTCAGACCATACAGAACTCCTCAGCCAGACTCATAGTTGCCCCTCCCTGATGTAACCCAGATCTCACCCTACCTCAGGCAACTCCCATGGCTCCCTGTACAGAAAAGATGGCAATTCAAGCTGCTGACCCATGCACGCAAGGCCCTACACAACCAATGAGCGTTATATATTAACCACTGCCTGAACTTCCAACAACTATGGAGAAGACTACGCTCCGCCTCCCTTTTCCTTTCCCATACTCCTTGCATCTACCTAAGCAGAAGTGGAGTTCGCTCCTTCTCCCACATCACAGCAAAGACCTGGAACAGCCTCCCCATGCACCCCTTGACCATCACCTCACTTCCGGAATTCCGAATGGCACTCAAGTCCTGGCTGTTCAAAGAAGCTTCCGAGGCCAGCAAGTACCAGATTACCCTCTCAGATGATTAGCTGCATTTTATTAATCCTGATTGATTGATTGCGATAGTGGTCGATAGGATTCACAATACTGAGGTTTCTTCCCTGGCTTCAAGAGGGTGAGCAATATCAGTCACAGAGTGTTGGGGGGAGAGTGTGGTGTATGCAGGACTTCTCAAACATGGCCAGCAGGTGACGGTCCAACATATCTTGGTAGCGCTTGTAAAACTCTGCAGTGAAGCTGCTCCACTCCGGCGTCTTGTGAGTGGGAAGGCTATTTATCACCTTAGTGATTTTGTCTGTCATGAATTTATTTTATTTTATTTAATGCGATTTTATATTGCGCGAACATTACCCGAAGGTGTCAGAGCACTTTACAAAAGAACCAGTTGCGATACATAAGGACTTTGGATCACATGAGTTACATAAGATATACAAACAGAAAAAATTGCAAATGTACAAGTTGTAAAGTCACTCAAGGAAGAGATACAAACAGAAGAGAGAAAACACATTTTGCAAATGTACAAGTTGTAAAGTGGCAAGAATTGCTGCTGTACCCGTCTGAGCCAACCGAGGGTCTTATCTTCCAAATATTCATCAATGTCCAGGGGCATTGTGGAACCCTTGGAGAAGTATAGTGTAGTATAATATGTATGAATTATGCACAAGATATGTGCTGTATCCCAGTGTATGCTGCCCTGTTTGTCAGCACCATAAGTGATGACGTTGGATGCCCAGGGGTGTTTAATCATAGATGCCAAGTCACCCTCCCCAAAGGCCCGGGCTCTGGCAAATAGCCTGCACAGTTTAGCTTCTCTTTCCGCTGTATCCAAATATGCAGTTAGATTATCCCTGATCTGCATCTGCACAGCAGCACTGGTCTGCAAAAGTGGCCCCTCCAAGTCCTTTATTTCCTTTAGATCCTCTGTTGTTTGAGATTGTAATGTCCACTAATGGTGGCCTCAAAGGCCTCCTAGACTGTGCCCAAGTGCTCCACTGACCCCACATCATGTTTGAAATACTCTTCAATGACTACTCGCAATTCAGCCAAAAAGGCATCATCCAACAAGGCCTCCAGATCCAATTACCACCCCCACTGTGAGCCATTACTCTGGGAACCTGCAAGCACAACAGCACTGGACAGTGTGCGAAACAAATGTTGAGTTTCTGTCACTAACATACACACATCCCTAGTGGTCAGCCAGTAGTCCAGTCTTGACCACATGCTGTGGACAGCAGATAAATTAGTGCCCTCCTGCAGGTGAGGGTTTTCTGTGTCTCCCTACATCCACAAGAGTGATCTGCCATGATAGCCCCAACTATTTGGCAGCATTTGTTCCACCCCTTGAGGGAGCTCGAGACCTGTTCATGGGGTCTTAAAGTGCATAATTAAAGTTGCCGCTCCTCACTTTTGCACCCGTGCTGAAGGAAAGTGACTTGTCCCACACTAAATTTAAACAATCTGAGATACCTGTGTTAGGGCTGTAGCAATTAACTATTGTGACGGAGTAGTCCCAGTCTGCCCCACACAACTACATAACAGCTCTGGTGGCCCACAAGGGATCTCTCCATGGTGAAGAGCAAACCTCTCTTGATCAGGATGGCAATGGCACAGGTATAAGAGGAGTATGAAGACAGGCAGACATGAGCAGCCCAAAACCCCGCAAATGCAGGATCCAGACGTGGATCAAAATAAGTGTCCTGCAGTAGGGCCATGGAGACATTGCATTGATCCAAGTATGCCAATTCCTGCCTTTATTTTTGGGGGGTGGGTCCCCAACCATCAAACATTCAAGGTCACACAGGATATGGGCAGGGTTCTTGGATGTTCAAACATGGTCATGGCGGAAGTCATGGGATCTGATGCATCATAATATGTTGTCCGTATGACTTACTGTTAGACCTAGCACCTTTTGACTTGGTTTCCCCTGTCTTTTTGCTCCTGGCCTCCTGTTTTTGATTGTGTGCTGGACTTGATTGTTAGTGTTAGTGTTTAAACTCTGGGCACTTTATCACTGCTGACCAGTGCTAAAGTGCATGTGCTCTGTGTCTACAATTTAATCACATTGGGTTTCTACATGATTGGAAATATCTAATTACTAATTAGTCCCTCGTAACGTGCACTACATGTGCCCAGGACCTGTAAACCAAATGCTGCTAGTGGGCTTGCAGCACTGATTGTGCCACCCACATGAGTAGCCCTCCAAACGTGTCACAGGCTGTCACTGCAGAGCCTGTGTGTGCAGTTTTTAACTGCCATGTAGACCTGGCAAGTACACCTACTTGCAGGGCACAAACCTTTCCTTTTACTTTATGTAAGGCATCCCTAAGGTAGGCCCTAGGTAGACCCAGGGACCGGATGCTGTGTATTTAAAAGGTAGAATAAATGCTTTTAGGTTTTACATGTCCTGGTAGTGAAAAGCCGCTAAATGTGCTTTTCACTACAGCAAGGCCTATGTCTCCCATGGGTTAGCATTGGAGCTGCCCTCTAGCACTTTACATGGGTGACTTCCAATTGGGAGCTGATAGAAAATTGGAGTTTGATGTCTCAGAACTCACAATTTAAAAACACATCTTTTAGTTAGGTTGGCTTTTAAATTGCAGGTCTGAAAATGCCACTTTTAGAATGTTCTCATTTTCTTACTTTAACCTTTCTGTGCTGCTGCCTGTCCCTAATATACACGTCTGAGTTAGATGACAGTTGGGCTTTTGAATTCACTTTATACAGTCACATACAAAGGGAGTTGAGGTGTGCCCTGAATATTCCGATGGCCCATCACCAGGCTGATGGGTCTTCCTGAGATAGAATGGTGAGAGGAGTTGGCAATTGCACCTGTGCCTGTCCCCACACAAAGAACTGCATACGCCCCTGTAGTATGTCTGGAGCCACAGCCAGGAAGGGCAGGGTCTTGTGCTCTACAAAGACCTTTTTTCTTTGAAGTCTCCCTAACTCAAATGCCAAAATGGGTATAAGTACTGGACCTGTGAAACCATAATGGTAGAAACACTTTTGGACTGAGGACATTCGGCTAGGAAGTAGAGCTGTTGGACTGCCAGGAGGGACTGCCACTTTGCTGCTTGCTTTGGTGTGTTGGCCTGCTGTCTGCTGCTTCTTGCCTGGGAGTGAGAGGACTGGACTTTGCTCTCTGCATCCTGCTTTCTAAAGTACCTCCAAGGGCTTGAGTTGAGCTTGCCTTCTGCTGCAACCAAGAAATCACTCCAAGTGTCAATCCGGAACCGGCGCATACCTGCAAAATCGACACATTGCCACGGTCTGCACTAAAGCTATGGTCGCCGCCCGCTGAGTGTGCAACGCAATGGCTGCGACTTATAATGCAAACCCCGACGATGCCACAGTATCTCGAAAGTGCCACAGCTATGTGAGTCTCGACTACCACTTCACCAAAAGTCTGTGACACATTGTTCTGACTGACATAGCGCCTGCGGCCAAGTGGCTCAACATCGATGCCGTGAAATAGAGGCACTGTGCTGTGACATCGATGCATCATCGACACCACGTTGTCTTCAGGATCCGAGGTCCCACACCTGCAACCGATGCATCACCTCCTTTGCACCCTGCATCGGCCCTGGGCATTAGTGTCTCAATGACCCTGCACCTCCTCCAGTAACCAACGTGTCACTTTGCTACAGTGATGCCTCACCTTTTTTGCGCAATGCATTGTCTCCGAGTGCCAATATGCCAACGACCTGCAAAGTATTAAGGAACAGATGCGTCACCTGCCTTCGCAACACCTCACCTCCTCTGCGCCTCACACCATCTTTGATTTTGTGATGCATCCAAGGTACTGTACCGGGGTCCGTGCGACTCGTGTAGCCGGTCAGCGCTCCATCGCATGGTTAAAAAAGAAACTATAGCAAAGAGGGTAATACCCCAGTATGTTGCCAGAGTAACCATGGGGTTCCCCCGCACACCAAAGTCATGGATGTCAAGAGTAGAACATACATTACGCAGTATAACATTCAAAATAGGAATCAAAGACGAAGCCAAGCGGGGACCAGCATGCTCCCTCCGACAAACGGGATGCGCTCAAACCAATCGGCCAAACCGAACAGTGTTAGGAGCATGGCGCATGCAGTCAAAAATATTTATCAGAGCGGTATGTCCTGATCTCAGTCCGAGTCACTCATCCTAGACAGGGCTTCACTGCCATTTTGAGGTGTGCCAATCCACAGTGTCTCAAGGGCTAGCTTTTTAAGGAATTCCGACACCTGCTGGGGAAACGGGAATAAGTGTTGTCTTCCTTCATCCGTTACCATCTGTGAGGCCAAATACAGCATAGCATAGGGAATGTTGGCCTTGAGTAGCTGCTAGTTGATGGAGAGAAATATCCATCTGGCCTCTTGGGCAGTCATGTTAAAGTGCGGGAATAAAGCAATGTTATGACTGTGGAGTCTTGGGCTTTAGGCCCACATGCTGTGTAAATGACATCACAGACACAGCGTACTTGGGTACTGGAACTGGCCCAGGGCAAGTGCATCTGGCCCATTTTATAAGCAGGGTCACCTGACTGGTGATGCCTGTGATGGGTGGGTGTTGTTGTGAGTGTACAAACAGGCAGAACACTAGAACATGTCCCGCAGGACACTACATCCCTCCCGAACTTTAATGAAAAAGAAACAAATAAAAGTCCCAACTACGAAGAAGACAAAGCAACGATACGCAGCACCAATAAGTCTCTTCAGGCCATCTGCTGGGCAGTGTTGGAGTTCTGGACCACACAGTGAGGAAACTTTAATCCAGCTCAGCGATATAGTGCAGACCGGCCTGGTCTCGCGTGTTGGAGTCTATGTACAAAGTTCAAATATCGGTGCATCTGGAGCGGTGGTGGAGTTCACTTCTGAGATCTTGCAGGAGCTCAGATTCCGGTGGATGACAGACCTACAGCTATTGAAAGATGATCTTGGTGGATGAGGCATTTCCTTGGAGGCAACGTACTTGATGATCTTTCCAGCTCCTGACAGCAGAGCACCTTCAGACTTGCCTCTCTTGCCTGGACTTCTCTCTCACTGGAGTTTCCTGGAGGGCCTTCCTGCCGGGCTGCCATGGGACTGTGTGGACTGTGTGGGCTTCATGTGAGCCGCGCTAAGGTGTCTCTAAGGAACTGCCAACAGGACCACAGCCAATTCACTCATGTACCGCTGAGGGTTGTGTCTCAGTCAGGGTATTCTTGCCGTCAGGGCTCAGGTTCTTTGCCTTCCTCAGATGATCTTTGGGTGACCAGTTTTCATCTGTAACCTCCGTGCTTCCCGGTGCCTGTCGTGGAGCTGTGGCCGACGCATCTCTCCAATCCAGATTCCCCTCTCACAGGAAGTCTGTTGAGGCCCTTGTCCCTGGATTGCCACGTGACCGCGTGGGCTGTGTGGGCCTTTCGCAGGCCGCATGGAGGGGTCGCTGCAGAACTCCCAACAGAGTCATGGCCAAGCCTTGTGTAACCCCAATGGTGGATTTTCCAATGGTCGGGTATGCCCTACTTCAGGTTGACGGGGGCACACAGAAAGTTCCTGGGTGGTGAGCATCGTTGAACTCAGGTTGTCTGGAGTGTTGGGTTCCACTCTGGTGGTGCGATGCTCCTTTGACGTCCTTGGTGATGATGCACCTGGATGACGATGATGAACACAATGATTTTCCTTCAGTTGGGCAACAGGCGGCGATCTCTTGCCTTGGGTG
This sequence comes from Triturus cristatus, assembly GCF_964204655.1. NCBI lineage: Eukaryota > Metazoa > Chordata > Amphibia > Caudata > Salamandridae > Triturus > Triturus cristatus. The sequence continues at coordinate 1,530,249,678 of NC_140590.1, read as the reverse complement.
ACCTTGTGGAGTGAGGAGGACTGGAGGGACTTTGTGGCCACTTGCAGTTGTCCTCCAGCAGGTGCACTTGCTGGGCATGGTGCTATCGATGCCAAGCAGCCGGTGACAGGTGAGAGGATGGTCGAACTGCGAAGCGTGGGGCCTGGACGTAGATCGCACTTGCTAGCGGCTTACAGTTGATCCTCCCACAAAGCTGTCTCCAGTGACGTCTCTGCACCCCGGTGGCTGGCTTGTGCTGATGAACACCTTCTCCAGTGCTGGCACGAGTCTTCTGTCCTGTCGCTCTTCTCCTTTCCTTCTTGCGTGCCTATGGTGGTTGTTTGCCCTGTAGCGTTGTACCACTCTCCTTTCCTTCTTTGCGGAATGGCATCCTGCCACACTCTTCTCCTTCTTCCGACCAGGTTTCTCCCTCGGATGTGGCTTCCTGCCACATGTCTCATGTTTGCGCCACATGGACATATCTCTGGTCGTGTCCGATTCTTGGGATGATCTTCACCTTGCTGCTGACCTGTCGTAGGTCTGTCCTGTTGGTAGGACGTGCTTCTTCTCCTTTAGGCCCTCTTGCAGCCCCCTTTCCTTCCTCGGGGGTTTTCGCAGTGCACCTTTGCTGGGATGTCAGGTTACTGCTTCGCTCAAGGGCGTCATGCCTGTGTTTCGAAGCTGCACTATCGTGGTGCTTTATCCTGTTCAGGCATGCTTGGCAGAGTCGGTCACTTCGAGTGACGTGCTCCATGCTTGCGGTACCAATGTGGCGTCCGCCCATGTGCCGTCTGTCGTTGGAGCACATGTGGTGGCGGCTTGCCAAGTGGACTGTGCTACTCTCCTCTTGCCTGTCTAGGGCCACTGGCGACTCCGTCTTGAGGCAGTGTGAGGGAGGACACTCTGCTGTCTTTTGGGCCACTGCGGGCCTTTGCTGGTGCGGCGGAGATGTGCAAAATCTCCTTGCTGTCTTCAGCATTCCTTCTCCTCTGAGAGGTCGCTCTCTCTCTCTCCTGGGCTGCTGCCCATGCTGTCAGGTCTGATGGCGCGGTCCTCTGTGAGCCTCTGACTTTACGCTTGCAGCCAGTTCTATATCATGGATGCCCCTGGCTGGTGCTTGACTTGCCCTTTTATATCTTGGGGTGTAGTGTGTTCAACACTGGCGCATGCAGTGGTGTCCGTTTTCCACGGAGGGTGGGTGGCGCAATCTTGCTTGTAGTAAAGTTTGACAGCCCTTGGGGGTGAGCACGCTCATTGCACGCTCTGTGCATGTTCTCCTCATGCTTTAGGTGGGGCTAGTTGCTTTCGTAAGCTTTGCTGCTGGGAACCACTGGCCTCTTATCAGCTCTCTTGGCTGGGAAAGCATTGAGCTTCTCGCAGGGATCAGCAGAGTTGCACTGCGCCCAGGAGTCACAGTCCTGCGATGGGGCTGTGCCGTTCATGTTCCTAGGGTCTCATCTGCGCTGTCACATTGGCTTGGCAGGGGGGCTCTCTGCAGAGGTTCAGTTTCTTCCCCTCCAAAATCATTTGGCAGGCCCAGGATGTGTGTGCCTCTCTTTCTACAGCTGTTCTTTGTCCCTACCCTTGTAAACTTGTCAGCCTGCCAGGGGCTCGGGGTGCTATTGCTGCAGATCAAAGCTTATAAATTCTCCCTACTTCCACGGTCAAAGTAATTTCACAGTCATGCGCACATACACTCATCATACGCTGGTGGGGCCCATTACACCAACATTCATTCTATTACTCTATCCACACTGAATATAAGAAAGAACTCTTTAATCAATCTGCACCTAATTTGAGGTCAATGCAACCAAATTGAATTATCTTGAGTCTTGATAACAACAATTTAAACACATTTGAGAGTTCAATAACATGACATAAAAATAACCACCCGACACTGTAATTCAAACAAGAATTTTTATCTAAATTAATTCATATGGAAAGCCATCTAATTGCAAGATCATTATTCTCATATTTACCTATTCTGGCTAAATGTCGTTCTCTAAGTCAGGACAGGTCTCTCAGCAAAGATTTAAAGTCTCTCGAGCTTTAATGTAGAATCACCGTCCTCTCAGTCAGCATCGGTCTTCTGAGCATAAGTTCAGGAAGAAGTGGCCACAGACTAGTCTAGTAATATTTATACTAAAATTTACATACTAAAAGTTACAAACACAGCTCTAAAACATCCGTTAAGCAGGAAAAGATGTCAGCTTGCAACATTTAGAAAAATCTCCGCTCTTGGATATCTCGAAATTCAAAACAAGGAAATAGGAAGTCCAAACTAATTCGTAACATCCACGGATGTCTCTCTCCAGAATTGTATCACTCGCAGTGAAGCCACCACAAGTTTATCAAAAATGTTCATTTGTGACAAATGTTCTCTACCAAGGATAACTGGCGGTCATCCCAGAGTTGTCATCTTTTTTCATAGCTCTTAGTTCAGGCAGAGGCCGAGGTCACAATCAGCGAGGCCTCTCTTCATATTTCATCTACTCAAATGCAGGCTAGATGTCGGCCATTTTCTTAGCAGGCCATAATGGACAACCTAATTAAAAGAAACACAAAACAACGTTACTACATTGTATTGATTATACAGTGTTAATTCCCACTAATACTCTTATGTGTATGTATTTATCTAGCCATTTGCAACATAAAAAAGGCATTAATGCATATTATTTTAAAGCGCAATCACATAACAAATATCACATAAGCCACACTTATTTAATTAATTTGCTCACCAACTTAGTTCACTTATTAATTTAGCCATGCAATTGCATTCCCACGTATAGTTCTTTCATTAATAAGGTTGGTTAATAAAAACTCGACAAAACTTAGTACTTAATAATTAATGACTGTTCCGGAGAACTAACTCGTCCATTTCCTACATATGGAACTGTTAAACCACTTTCACCCATTCTTTGCTTATCAAAAATAGGCCTAACCGGACCTATGGTTACAGGCACTGTAACAGCTTCTAGATTCTTGGTTAGTTCCCTGATATTCTCTGTCAACTCAAATGTTGTTCTTGCTAATTCTCTTGTTTTTTCATCCTCGATTTCATTCTCTCTTTCACTCTCTCGCCCTCTCTCTCTTTCCCTTTCCGCGAAAGAGCTACTATTTTTCAGATCAGGTGTCACAACTTCTGTTTTTATGATTTCAAAGAATCTCTCATTGCGGTTACAACTGGTGTTCTCACTTCTGGTTCCTGTCTATATGGAGGTGGTCTCTTGTAAATCATGTCATCCAAGACTTCATCCTCATATTCATTAGCCCCATATCTTCTCAATTCTGCATTATGTACCTTTTCCGTACCTTTCCTCCCTTCTGTTTCCTCAACAGTTCTCACAGGATATAGTCCCTCAGTCATACTAGCATCTCGCCATCTCCTCATTCAATCATGATGAGTTTCACGATCATATTTCCTCCCAAACATATACCTATAATTACCTCCACTCCTCTGTTTTTCTCGCTCATGCACCTCATCTTCCCATTCTACCAATGCCTCGAACTGTGTCGGCCTTGGTCTGGGCTCTAGACTCATCATTCTCTCCCGTAAATTTCTCAACACGGCCAGATTAAATGAGCCATGTTCCGGGAATGCTAAAACACCATCTTCTCTAGTATACTTAGCCCAATTGTCTAACCAAATACAGGTATGATACCCATATTTCGCAACCATGAAGGATGCAGGGGTTCTTGTCGGAGGTAGTAACTCACCTTCTCTAGTTACTATATCCTTATCCTTGTCAAACCATTTCTTAATTTTACTGAACAAGGATTTCTTTTTCTTTTCCTCTGTTTGGTAATACATTTTTGCGTTTACCACAACCCTCTAGTCCTTTCTACAACTGTACAATCTTTTGTCCAATAACAGCGCGACTCACACTAACGCACCAATCCCGGAGCGTCTACGTCACCCTGTACTTCTTCCAATCCCTGCGCGGCTCACACAAACACACCAATCACAGTGCTTTCACTGTTCTAACCCACTGTCCAATCACAGCGCGGTCTTTCTGACGTCAGCAGTCGCTGCAGTCGCTTCTACTCCTGTCTCCTGTCACTCGTCTACCCCTCCTTTACAAAATCTTCTTGGTAGACTCTGTTTCAAATTCTACAAATCTATTAGTTACAACATATAAACATCTCCATTGTCTGCTCCGCTAACCACAGAAAAGTAAAGACCTTTCCCACGAGAATCCTGCTTCTCTCTAGAACAGCGCTTACCTCTGCTCTACTACGGAATTGTTACTTTCATTGACACAGTAGCACATCCCTCTACTCTGCCCTTCTAACATGCATCCATTAACTGTTTCCTCCCGGAATGTTCCTAAGAGCTTCACAATCAACTAAATGCCCATACATTCACGCACTTTCACACCAGAAAAGGTAGCACATTCACACAGAATCCTGTCTTTCCCGAGAACAGCGAACAATCTGTCCTACTACAGAATTATAACATACGTTAACCAAGCAGCGCTTACCTCTGCTCTGTCCTTCAAACAAGCTCAGAGAATACCTATTACCTTCCCAGTGATAAGCGTTAACGGAAATCCTAAAAAGGATCCCTGATACCTAAGACCAGAACTTCACAGATAACCTTCGCAACCATACACACTTCTCTTATACAGAAAATATGTCTCTAGTAGTAACACACGACGATGTCACTGAATCGAACCCAGACAATGCGACGCGCAACATCAATTGTCACACGCTTTTCCCTGCATTCGTACAGGGCCAACAATCCCGCCTTTCCCGAGAGCAGCACTCACTTCCCTCTGCCCTACTACGGAACTCTCACCGACTCCCTACGTCCCAGAAGCCGTACACACTACATATAACTCAATACAACTTCAACATTTAGTGTTAGTACATGTATCAACATCAATCAATAAATCCAAAAGCCTATATACAAGCAATCTATCAGATCAAGATAATAATCAAAACCATCATACTGCTACCAGGAAACTGCTGTAGATCAAAGCTTATATATTCTCCCTACTTCCACGGTCAAAGTAATTTCACAGTCATGTGCACATACACTCATCATACGCTGGTGGGGCCCATTACACCAACATTCATTCTATTACCCTATCCACACTGAATATAAGAAAGAACTCTATAATCAATCTTCACCTAATTTGAGGTCAATGCAACCAAATTGAATTATCTTGAGTCTTGATAAAAACAATTTAAACACATTTGAGAGTTCAATAACATGACAAAGAAATAACCACCCGACACTGTAATTCAAACAAGAATTTTTATCTAAATTAATTCATATGGAAAGCCATCTAATTGCAAGATCATTATTCTCATATTTACCTATTCTGGCTAAATGTCGTTCTCTAAGTCAGGACAGGTCTCTCAGCAAAGAATTAAAGTCTCTCGAGCTGTAATGTAGAATCACCGTCCTCTCAGTCAGCATCGGTCTTCTGAGCATCAGTTCAGGAAGAAGTGGCCACAGACCCTCTCTAGTCTAGTAATATTTATACTAAAATTTACATACTAAAAGTTACAAACACAGCTCTAAAACATCCGTTAAGCAGGAAAAGATGTCAGCTTGCAACATTTAGAAAAATCTCCGCTCTTGGATATCTCGAAATTCAAAACAAGGAAATAGGAAGTCCAAACTAATTCGTAACATCCACGGATGTCTCTCTCCAGAATTGTATCACTCGCAGTGAAGCCACCACAAGTTTATCAAAAATGTTCATTTGTGACAAATGTTCTCTACCAAGGATAACTGGCGGTCATCCCAGAGTTGTCATCTTTTTTCATAGCTCTTAGTTCAGGCAGAGGCCGAGGTCACAATCAGCGAGGCCTCTCTTCATATTTCATCTACTCAAATGCAGGCTGTAGATGTCGGCCATTTTCTTAGCAGGCCATAATGGACAACTTAATTAAAAGAAACACAAAACAACGTTACTACATTGTATTGATTATACAGTGTTAATTCCCACTAATACCCTTATGTGTATGTATTTATCTAGCCATTTGCAACATAAAAAAGGCATTAATGCATATTATTTTAAAGCGCAATCACATAACAAATATCACATAAGCCACACTTATTTAATTAATTTGCTCACCAACTTAGTTCACTTATTAATTTAGCCATGCAATTGCATTCCCACGTATAGTTATTTCATTAATAAGGTTGGTTAATAAAAACTCAACAAAACTTAGTACTTAATAATTAATCATTAGTAATTTTAATTATGACATACAAAAATAAAACTGATGTTTGGGTTTAAATAGAAAACCCTGCTCCAGCACTATCTGCCCCCTTCTGGCAGTGTTGGGATAGCTGTCACTCTGGGCCACTGCAGCATTGTGAGTGCTGCTGGCCAGTCTTTTGCAAAAGCGTTCATATGCTCTTTTCAGAGATGATACCTTTTATTAGCCACTAGGTGGCACTGTGGGTGATTAAACGGAGACAACTGCAGCTGCTCCTGAATGCTGCGTGCCTAGGGGGCGTTGGAGGTGCCGGTATGGGGAGGAACACATTGTGTAGGTGCTGAGGGAAAACAGAGCAGCTTTCGCAGGCACTCAGGTGAGTCAAGGCTCCTTGTTGGGCTATGCCCCTTGTGTGATTATTTGACTTCTGGTCCATGTATCTCTTTAGTGTTGCCAGAACCACGGCCAGCAGTTTCCTCTTGCGGAGGTGATAGAGAACCACTAGATGGCGGTGCAGTGCTGTTCCCAGCATGGGCATAGCCCCCAGCAAATTCCTCACACTGGAGGCCTCGGGCTGTGGGGGCTGGTGGTGCTTGACATTTTACCTTTTGTGTTGTGCGACAGATGCAGGGTAGGCAATTTCTCCTGCTGTCCCCAGGGCTGCTGCATGATGGGCGCCCTCGTCACTACCTCGTGGGCACTACCGGAAACAGACGCGGCCTCGCAGGGTCACTCAGCGGGTCGCTGCGAACGAGGCAGAGGGTACGGGGTGAGTAACTGGTGCTGGCTTCCTTTCTTCGCCACAGGGAGGGTGTCAGCAGGCAGGGGCAGCCCACTGGAGCGCTGCTGGCAGGGTTGTGCTAGGAGGCTGTGGGAGCGCTGGAGATAGCGGTGCCGGCACAAATGGTAGATCATTTTTGACGCACCTCATGGTGCACTGCAGATACCGGCTTTCTCGCTGCCCTGTGGGATCATCTGGACACTCCTTACTTGCGATGGAGTCCTCCTGGATCAACCCGCGGCGCCGACGCTCCTGCCCAGAGTTAGAGCCCGATCGGGGCAGGTGCAGCCTCCATTCTTGTCTTGTTGTTTTGGCAGTACTTCCTGTTTAGTGCTGAATGGCAGGGTGATGCAGGCAGTGCTTATCTAGACTTGCAGGGCTGGTGCAGGCTCAGTCCTCCTGCTGGCAGAGTTTGGCCCACAATGTGCGCAGGCTGGGGCGCGCCACTCACCAGGCCGCCACGTCTCTCGCCTGTACTGTGTCGTTCACAGTTTTCTGTCAGGCAGGTGCGTAGTGGTGTATGCTTCATCTTTGGGACTAATTTCCTTGGTGGAAGACCCCAATTTGAGACGCACCCTACTTGAAAATAGGACAGCCTTCTTGCAGCTGGGCCGTTGGGGCTCTCTAACGTTTAACGCAAAAACCACTTCTCGGCATTTCTAGTATAAAGAATTCTCCTGGAATATGAGAATTAAGGATTCCGAGTTTTCCCAATCACAGTTGTTTTACCTCCAGTCCTCCGTATAAACACACTCACCCTGATGAAGACCTTCGATAAAAAGCGCCACACAGAAGGTCGAAACGCGTTGGTTCTTTGATGAGGCAAGCCTAAGAGAATCAAGGACAAAAACGACGTCAAGTCTTCGGCAATACTCCTAAAGTATACAGAACAGTTGTGCAAACTTGGTTTCCTAATATCCGTAGGCTACCTCTTCCTGGCACTCAAAGAGACTAATGTACTTTGAGGGCTTTACGAATAGGAGTCCCTGTACTATCTTTTGAATAACGTAGGACTTATTCCATGTACATAATATTCCATATTTTGATGTTTATAAAGTGTATGAGAAGATTCATGTATTGAATATATGATCTATTTATGTTTTATTGTGTGTATACATAAATCTGTTTTGTGTTCGTCCCCCATGTGAGTATTGTAAAGTTGTATTGAGTATTTTGTTTGTGCTTTAGTAACTGCTGCACAGGATCAACAGGTCTTGATGAAATATAGAACACAGATTTCCATATAATTGTAACCTAGTGGAAAATAAAAATCCACTTGAAAAATTCAAAGTATGCATCATCTATGGTGTCAGAGGTAATACTTTTTTCCAATATCATCTTTGGGAGCCGGCATTCAGTATTCCCCAGCTTCCACCGATAGCACTACTCGCTGTGTTTTTTTTCCCAGGCCAAACGACAGTGCTCGTGCCCTTGTAGAGGCAACCTCCTCTTTTCCCACGACTGGTGGCCGTTGATAGCATGGCGTGTGGGGTATGGTAGAAACGGGCTAGTTCTTCACGTTGAGGATCCTTGACGTCTCATTCTGCAAGCACGCGGGGCAGACCTGCCTCGTCGCCATTGTGGAGTCTTGGGCCTTAGGCCCACATGCTGTGTAATTGACAACACAGACACAGCGTACTAGGGTACTGGAACTGGCTCAGGGCACGTGCGCTCGTCCCCTTTTATTAGCAGGGTCACTTGACTGGTGACGCCTGTGAAGGGTGGGTGTTGGTGTGAGTGTACGAACAGGCAGAACACTAGAACGTGTCCCGCAGGACACTACAATGACCATCAAAAGATGTTTTCCCTTTTTCTCTGGATAGGTGTAGTGCTAGGTCCCGGTCACAGAAATACAGCAGCCATGCTATTATGGGCCCTGCCAGGACCCCCAGAGGGGGAGTTGCTCCCACATATCTCTGCATCCTCTCCGGTTGCTACTCCGCTATCACATATAAGGGGGTAGATTCAGACTCCTATTTGGAGTGATATGTGATATGTTAAGTACAGTAGGTAGCGTGGCAGATTTTGAATTCCAAATGATCAAAATAGATATCAACCATGATGGTTCTAATGAGTGGAAGAATTTGAATCAATTTGATGCATCATTAAAGCATTCGGGCTTATCACAAGTTCATTGGATTGAGTCGCGTGTTTTGATTGTACACTTCCAAGATGGCAATTACTCCTCATTGCCTTTCCGCTTGCCACTACTTTACGATTGTCCTTCTTCTATTATTATTCAGAAGAACTCTTGACTGGATTATAACAGAGATCCGGTTAGTGGGAATACTGCCGATATACGTCGCGTACTCGTGTTTGCCTAACATGTTTAGGAATGGATTTCTGCCTGCAGGTAAGCGATTAGTCTGGCATATAATTACATTCATGTTCACAATAGGGGGGATAATTTGTGACATAGCATACCTTGTGTTCTTAACAGATGACCAGGAAGTGGGTATATTTACAGCCAGGGACTTCGACTAATGAGAGCCCCATTGCGGAGATAGTGCGCAGATATCTGCAGCTTACTCGTGCACTATATATTTCTCTGCTTATTCATGTAACCACATAAGGTAAGCGAGTCAGATTTAACATTGCCCCAAACTACATAAATGAAGGTGGTTGAGATGCTCATTAGTTCACATTTTTAATTAACAGGTTGTAAGGAACATTTAATATTGACGGATGCCAAAGAGATGTTTTGAAAAAAAGATTTATTTACAGATCTATCTCCAGTTCATTTGGTGAGTCCTGACTTTGTGATTTGCTATACTGTTATGCTGCCTATAATTGGCTTATGACATGTGTCATTAGACTACAGGCATTGGCTGATATGTTTCAATACTATTGTAGGTTATTTGTACATTACACTACTACTTGAGACTGCCAGGTTGAAATTGGACCGGTGTTCAGGTAGGATCACCAATTATTTAATATAATGTGATTTCAGAAAGGACAGAAACAAAGGGGCTAATTTGCAAACACCTTGCGCCACCAGTGCGTCACTTTTAATATGGTAAAAAGTAACGCACTGGAGGCACAAGTGGTTTTTAAATTAGCCCCAGAATACATAAGTAATGTGATTGTGTTGGTTGACATACAGGTTGCTTTAGGTGTATTGACCCTCAAGTACACAGGTATTTGAACTTATTGAGTTTTTTTGATTTTCCTTGTCTATTTTTCATCTTGGCTTAATAGACATTGGTCACTGGTGATGCTGTATATAGGTTACACCAGCATTTATGGGTGTCATGCTCCCTATCGTCTCATCAGGTTGGCATGCACAATGCTCTTTTGGATCAGATGACAACATAAATATTGTTAAAATTGGGACTTGTTCAGATGAGTTTCCGCTCACCTGTCACAGTTGATACTATAATAACTTTTAAATTGGACATAATGACTCACGGGAGCAATACAAACTGTATAACAAAATCAAAAAAATAAGAAAGAGTTAAACTCACTGTTTGATTAGGGAAAACTATTGTTGATTTGTGAACCTGAAGAAGTCATGAGATACTCCCTCACTGACGAAACATGTGTTGGCTGGCTATAAAGACAAGAGAAGAGGCCAACGGGACGAAAATATAAAAGAAATATTAGAGAAGCGAAAGAAAAAGATTTTCAGGTCTCGCCTGAGCCAGCGCATGCATGCGCTGCTCTGGCGAGACATTTAGTAAGCAGGGTTTTGAAAGTACTACCCCACGCTGTGGCTGGCCTAGCGCTTGCGCTCATGCGAGCGTGCACGCGCGCAGCCACCATCTGTCTTTCACGGGTCATTAAGTGAAATCCATCGCGATCGCGATCACTTTCACTTTCGCAGCGCACGTTAGAAAAGCCCACTTTCCGTCCCCTCGTCTTTTCCCCCTCCCTCACTTTTCGTTTCCTTTAGTTCAAGCGACACACACACAGCGGCAGTAGAAAGCAAAAATATTTAAAAGTAAATTCATCGGCCCTCGAAGGCTAGTAAGTGTTTCTTAATACTCCGTCGGCAAGTATTGAGTACACAGGCAAATATGATAGAATTACATTCCTCAAAATCATTCACAATAAATTCAAACCAATTTCACTGTACATCCTGTTCTCCTCTATAAAGATGGCTCTTCATTACATTACATTCTGCGCGGCCAATGCTTGGCCTCTTTAGAGAAGCACTCTCCAACTATCTTCTTCATGTGCTTCTCCCATCCATCTCCACTTTGCTCCGTCTCACTGTGTGCTTATTTACTCCCTTCTCCGTGTTGCTCTGTCTGTGCTTCTTTGCCATCGACTCCGGTCTTCAGGTTGTTTTGTCTTGCCGTGGGCTTCTGTGCTTACCCCCAAACCTTCTCCTAGTTTTCGTTTTGCTTTCTCGCTGTGTGCATCTCTACCCCTTCCATGCTGCTTACTCATCCTCCTTGTTGCCGTCTCACCGTGTGCCTTTGTTTTCTGCCACTTTATCTTCTCACTGCGCCATATCCTCCATGCATGTGTCATTTCTGTTCTCTTGCACTATTGGCTCCAATTTATGGAAAGAGCTTCCACTTTCTGTACGATCAAGTTTTTAAAAAAACTTTAAGAATTATTCCTATTTCACCACCGCTTTATGCATCTCTCCTTTCATGTGTACCGTTAAAGTAGTTGGTCAAATGATTTGGATAAAAACACTATAATCAGTAAATAAATATACAAATAAATTAAGGTCGAGGGTAAGACAATACAGGAATGGCACAACTCTAAGACTATGTGGTATGAGATTCATCCCAGGCAGTGTTTACAGCATGTAAAGAAGTCTGTTTTATTCTAACCTCTCGATGCTCTGCTTTTTGGGGCACACACAATTTTGCAGCACATGGCGTAAAATGACAAGAAAGGAAGGAGTTCCGGAGTCTGTTTACACTAACCCAGCTACAGCAGGTGCAGGATTCCCTTAGACTGCACTGGCCTTAAACATTAATGGGCAGATTTATGTTGCCTGGCGCATCTCTGCAAATCAGCAGGGATGCGCCAGGAAAGATGTGGCACGCAAGTTTACCCTTGCGCCACCCATGATGCGCCGCATTTACAATGCGTGAAAAACAAGAGAGAATGCCAATACTGATTGCTATTTCCTCCTCTTTAAGCACCGCATGTGAATAATACATATATCTAGACACTCTTAGTGAAATAAGTTCTTTAGCGCCACACACCCACAAAATCACCCATTTGTATGCTGTTTGGACAACAGGATAGGTGGCTTGGAAAACACAGAATATTGAAAACACTGGTTTGAAATATGGAACGGGACAGGATGGCTGCGGAGCTCTTTAATAATCTGAGCAAAGGAACAACAGTTGATAAAGCAGTGAGAAGTGGTAACCCCTAAATGTGCTAGGTTAGAGAGACTTAAGAAAAATGAAACATCCAAATGGTGGGATGGGGCCACCCTAAAGCAATACTTAAAGTTGAACAGGACACCTAGGGGATTAAGATCTCAAATCATCCCAACATATTATCATTTAGATGAGGATTTACTCATAGCATGGGAGAAAGAAATAGAGGAAAACCGAAAGAAAAAGAATTATTTTAAATGCCCATTACTGGACTGACTATTGACTATTGCATGCGCTAGAGTTGCACACGCTTAGGTGACATTGTTGGCCACCCTCCACTAAATTTAGCAAGGAGGGCCATAATTTTACCTCACACCTCTGGACCCAGTAAATAAAGAACGTTCTCGAAAAACTATGCCTGTCTTTGCGAACAACATCCGATACAGGGCTCTGGGTACATATTTCGAAGAAACGCTAAAGCAGAGCCAGCACAAACAGATGGGATTTTTCAAACTCTCATATCTCCAATAAACATGATGTACAGACTTGACACTGCACATGTTAGTCTAAATGAGGGCAAACATGGCACCGGCCCAGCTTTTGCAACCCTGAGCCTCTCTGTTTGTGAATATGTGACAAGATTTTATACAAAAAAGCAGACATTCAGCAGGACTGCTTGGTATGCGCCTCGGGTTTGGCAGCAATGCCAAAGAGTGTACTTTCCTATGTGGCTATTAATTCAAAGAGGGCTGTGGAAAGGACCCGGTCTCAGCATGCAATGCACTGGATAGATAATTTATGGAAACATTTCTCATGCACCGCCAAGGGAAACCTGCATACAGCCTTTGAAGATCAATGATATATTTACAAGCAAAACAACAAATGTGTTAGTAGGCAGAATTTGCTCTAAAGTTAGGTTTAAAGAAGCAGTGTATATAATTTTCATTTCAGCTTACACGTTTTCTCCAGTGATATTTACTCTACTTAATTGTACAGTTCACTATTCTATTTATTTTCTGCAAAGCCTATTTTGTTAAAATTATTTTATGCATTTTATATTGCGGGAACCTTTTTGGTGTTCTGAAAGTGCATATGAAATGCAATTTCCTATAAAGCTCCACCAGAGCACATTGGTTTCCTCCATGGCACAGGGACGGCTTACTTGGATAAGCTTAGAATTTTGTAAATTGATTTCGAAAAAATTATACTGCAAGCTCTCTTCATCTTCATTGACCTGTGTTTTTTTAGGTGACTTTAACATTTGAGTGCATTATTGAAAGACAGCATCAGGTGGCAGAGTCCAGGAGCTGAGCAAAATTTTGGTGGAGCCTTCTGTTCCTGAGGCACTACTCAAGAGGATAGTTAACTAGCCTTTGGAGTCATCTGGGGTCCTGGGTTCAACAGACGCATGCCCAGTCCTTCTCACCATGACAAGAGGGCAGCAGGCAGGAGAACAGCACAACAGGGCAGCATTTCTTCAGCGAGCTGTCCAACAGAGTGGTAGCCCTTTCAGCAGCACAACAGTTCTTATTCCTGGCTGAGTATCCACAGGTCCAGAAGTGTACTGAAGAGTTGTTGCATAAAGTCCACAATTTATACCTGGGAGAAGATTCTAAAGTTTTCCCTTTGAAGTCAACAGTCTTTCTGCCTTCCCTGCCGTGGCTCCAGGATAACTACAGGAGGTATGCCACTCTTTGTGTGGAGGCAGGACACAGCCTATTCACACTTATAGATGTAAGTAGGGCTGGGCCCAGCTCCACACTCCCATACTGCCAGTGATGACCCATCCAGGCACACCTAAGCGATCTATTGTGTGTAGCTGTTTAGGAGGAATACACAAAGCCCAACTTTCTAGCTGCACCCACTCATGTGGCCTAGAGACAGGCAACAGGCACTACATGGCTACAGCAGAAAAATTCCAACTTTACAAAATTTTAATTTAAAATCTGACCACCAAACATGCACTGATTACCTTTTCCCAACTGGAATTTACAGCTCATTAAATGTAATAAGGTAACTCCAATGTTATTACGTGTGAGAGGTATGCCTTGCAGTAGTTAAAAACAAATGTATGATTTTTTCACTACCAGGACATGTAAAACTTAAAAGTACATATCCAGCTTTTTAATTTCACTGCACACTGCCCTCTGGTCGGTTCAGTACCTGCCCTACGGGTGACTTATATGTCTTAAAAAGGCAGATTTAGGCCTGGCAAGTGGCTATTTTGCCAAGTCAAATTGGCGGTTTAAAACTGCCTACAGGCTGCAATGGCAGATCTGAGACAAGTTTAAGGGGCAACTTAAATGAGTAGCACAAACATTCTGCAGGCCCACTGGTAGCATTTAATTTACCAGCCCTAAGTATATGGTATACCACTTTTCTAGGGACTTACAAGTAAGTAAAATATGCCAGTCAGATGTGAGCACATTTTATCATGTTATATGGAGTGAGCAGAAGCAGTTTAGCAGACCGGAGACATGTTTGAAGGGTTACTTAAGTGGGTGGCACAATTAGAGCCACAGCCCCACACGCAGCATTACATTTACGGGCCCTGGGTACATGTGGTACCACTTTACTAGGGACTCATAAGTAAACTAAACATGCCAATTGGGGATAAGCTAATGTTACCATGTTTTGAGAAGAGAGCACATGCACTTTAGCACTGGTTAGCAATGGTAAAGTGTACAGAGTCCTAAGTCCAGCAAAAACGAGGTCGGCAACAATAAGAAGAGTGAATGCAAAATGTTTGGGGGGAGACCACCCTAAGGCTGACGGGTCAAACAATTCCTTCCCAGGTATTGACCAATAAACTCACAATTTACTTTCATTATAAAGAGGCAAAATTAAGGGAAGATCTAGCAACCACTGAGCCCCTTAGTCGACATGATACTAGTTGTGAACTAGTACATTATGATTAGAAGTATCAAGTTCAGGAATACCATACGTAGATATAAATTCACTCATGTTTTAAAATTTCAATGCTCTCTCAAATGAGGAGGTTGAAAATCTCATACCCCCGAGCACACCGTTGGCCTCCCGTTGCGATGTGTGTTCTGCTCACATCTTAAGGGAACCCTGTGCTGTGGTATTTCTACTCATAACGAAGTTCATAAACTCCCCACTCGAGTTAGGGATAGTCCCTGGGAAGTTTAAGCAAGCGAAGATCAAAGACAAAGGCCTAACAAACTACTGGACAATTTTCTTGCTTCTGTACCTGGCCAAATCACTAGACAGAGTAGACGGTATACAGATATATCCCTAGATGAAGGAAAATGGGCTATTGCACTAGTCACAAGCACAGTTTCACCAAGGTCAGAGATTTGAACCAGTATTTAGATTAGTGTCTGATGATCAGAGACTGATGCTAGATACCAGGTCACTTATACTATTAGATATGTCGGCTGCCTTCAATACTAGTGAGCATCAGGTCTTGCTTCCAGTGATTACAGGATGCAGGTGTTAGAGGGTAGGCCTTTGCTTGGTTTACTTACTTTCTTTATTACCACACCCAGGTGATCTAGCTGGGACCTTAAAACCCCTCCCCAAAAAAATGTCAACTGGTGCATCCAACAGGGATCCCCTCCATCCCCGATCTTCTTTGATCTGTACCTAAGACTATTGACATCTCTACTACATGGGTTTTAAGTGACATCCAACATGTATGCAGATGACATGAAGCTGGTGATGAACCTCAGAGAAAACCTTTTATCTTAAACAGCTTCACTGACTGGCAGCCAACAAGAAAGTCACATTTAAAGATGGATTTATGACTTACAAGAGCTACAAATACATTGGACCTTTCATCATTGGTAGGTAATTTGAATTTGTAAAATTCTTCCTTCACAACCCTTGCTATCCCCATCGCAGGCTCTGCACACTAGTTCAAATACTAATACCAAATAAGTCACTCAGTGGAAGAACCATTGAGTGGCAGTGGCTGAGCTATGGAAGCTCCCCTAAGAGAAGTGTTCTGAGACATCACTTATTAATTTCAGGAAAAAGCTAAAAACCAGGCTATTGTCCACTAAACAAGCACATATATAGCCTTTCCAGCCTACATGGTTCTTCACCATTGGTATTACAAATATTTGGTTCTTGTATCACATGATCGACCAATTAAGTCATGATAATATGATATTCTGAAATGTCCACTAAGTGGCAAGAAACACCTGGAGAGTGATTGCTGTACTTAAATAAATACATTTCAGGGCAGGCTTCCACAGTTCATATCCCTTTCCACTATCTGCAGTGTTTTGGGATTTGTCATAGGATAAACACATCAACATATTAGTAGTCTTCGTTCTTCATCCATATCTAGACACTTTCCCTATATACTACAAACACATTTTCACTATGTTTTCATGTTTATATAGGAGCAAATAAGGAACCTAAAGGTGCTTCAATCACCACATTCTAGTGTAAAATTCCTCCTGATAACCAGTAGGCTAAGCTACGTTTTTGGTTTCTTCTTGGGAGCTAGGGCTATCAGGGTAGCAACTATGGTGACATAGTTATTCTCCAAACAGTGCTCTGTTAGCTTTAGGAATTCTCTCAGCTGAGTCTGGGTAGTTGTAGCTTCACTATTCAGCACAGCCTGAATTTTCCTGCTCTTCATTTGGTGATCTAGTTTGACTAAAAAGCTGTTATCAAGCTGGAACGTGGATGCCTTGATTGTCGGGATGGTATGACTCCATGCAATTGGAATTCAAGACTTCCGTGCTGTTGAATTAGATGATACAGAAATAATCCAGCCACTCATGGAACTTTTCAACTGCTTTCGGAAGGTTATTTATGGTACTCTTCAGCTGACAGGCCATCATTTGGAATTGATTAAGCACCTGTTGTGTGCAGAATGTTGTTTCTTGCTAGGCCCAAGTGTCTGGGCAATCTGCCATTACTTCTACTTGACATACTTTTTTTTTAGGTTGTTTTTATTGGCATTTCGTATAAAGACATTAAACAAAAACATAACATTGCAGTTGCATTATATGGCTCTTATGATATCCAGACACCTGAGAAGACAGAACATGCACAGTGTCATATTTCAAGCGATAATCTACAGTCCCATGGTGTGTTCTCCTTCACTTAAACTTACAGGCCATAACATTGTCTCATTTCGGCCTGGTTGGCCTGAACAGCATACCATTTACCCTGAGCGGGCCAGTGGTCAATCACCAGTACATATCGTATCAGGGGTCATCCGCATCAGCAGAGTCCAGCCAACTTATGAATGGGCCCCATATGGCCTTGGGGCGGGATTGTGTTGGTAATAATTCCCAGTAGCAAGACAGTTGGTCCTTACAGTGTGTGACATCTTTTACCCACTCTCTTGTGGTCGGGGAGCCACGGCACCCCAGTGCAGGGCTACCTGTCTCTTTGCCAGCAGCAGTAGCATTGCCACTTACCGCCTCAACAGTGGTTAAATGTCTTGAACCACCCCCAGTAGCGCCATCAGTGGTGTATTAGGCAGCTCCTGCCCTGTTATATTCTTGATGTGGTGTAATATTTTCAGCTAGAAGTTGGCTATGGACCTGCACTACCAGGCCAGATGGATGAAGGTCATTTGGTTGGCCCCACATCGCCAGCAGTTAGTATCTGGCCGAAGCCCCATACGATGTAGCTGTGTCGGGGTGCGGTAAAGTCAGTGTCTATATTTGAATTGTATAAGCCTTAGGTGGTAGTTGGGAGACAATTGTTCTAACTGCCAACAACAGAAATCCCATTGCTTGTCTGTTATGTCCACCCCAATGTCCTCATCCCATGCTCTGTGTGATAGTGTAAATGCGGGACACTAGTTTTCTACTCGATTCCACGGTTATTATGATTACTAGCACCAGCAGCACCAGAGGCGGGCTTGGAAATGTGACAAATCTGCTCCGGCACTAGGCACGTAGTTTATAGTATAATAGCATGTCTGATGCTGATGGAGGAGCCCTGCCGCACATTTGTTGTAGTGTTAAAAAATTCTCCCCTGGGTATGTGTCCTGACCAGTATGAATATTGTGTGAGTGCGCGCATGCCTGCGCCTTTCCATCCATGAGTGGGGGGAACATTGGGTTGTTTGCCAGCGGCATTGAGAGGCCATATAAGGCATCTATGTTTGCCCATTTGCAGAGTCCATCCCAGGTTTCTGTGGTGTTGACTTCATGTCGTGGGCGCTTGTATTTTTGGTAGAGGGTGGTACATAAGGGAAGTGGCGCTATCCTGTCTATCTCTACTGCTACATGTGGCTGAAAATGTGTGGGGTGTAACCAGAAGTGCAAAAATTGAGCCTGGGAGCTGTAGGCATAGAGTGCGAAGTCCGGGGCTCCAAAGGTGCTGACATACTTTGCTGCACCTTTGTTTCCCACATTCTTGTAGATCAGGCATCACATTGTGTCACCTTATTGAGGTGGCTAATGTTCACACCTTATTGAGGTGCCTAATGTTCACACACATTGCAGGTTAGTGCTTTTTCCTAAGGAATGTGTATTGCCCATTTGTCCCTTTAGCACAAGGACTAGCAAGCAACATGATCAGAATGTCTTTGTGATCCTGGTGACCAGTAAGGGTAGTTATTTGGTCACACTTGTCTTTGCATCAGCTCCTGGATGATGAGAAGTTTGCCCTTTTGCCATTGGCATAAACTGAGCCCTCCTCTTTCGGAAATTGAGAGTGTAGCCTACCGCCACATGTACGATACATCTCAGGTTCCCTTCCTGGTCCTCCTTTTCCTTAGCAAGGGAGCCATGGATTGGATGATCAAGCTAAAAGTTAGAATAAGCTAATAGTTGAGTGGCAAGACGCTGACCACTTTTTTCAGGGCTTGCTGGTAATGCAGTTCCTGCTCTTGAGCATCTTTTCAAAGCACTCAACAAGGCCATTGGATTTGGGGAGGTATAATGTAGAGAATTTGAAAAACACTCCATACACATCCAACATCAACTTTATGTATCTCAAAAATAAGTTGATCTCTCTGTAAGAAACTTTCTGAGGGATCCAACAAAGGAAAATATCCCAAGGAGAGCCCTAGCAAGCAACAGATTGGTATATCTATCAAAGGCAGTCCCTTAGGTACGGCTAGACACTGCCCTTGGCTATAGAAGATGTACTTATTTTCAGGAATTGTAGGATGGTCAGAGGAACAGACATTTCCTATCCCTCCCATTTCCAAAGGACACTGGAAACAGAATGAAGAGATCCTCTTTTTCCCTCCTGGTTTAATATTAATTTGACAATTAAGACAGTTTCAGGAAACCATATCTGTTTCTAGTCCTCCATCCAGCCAATAGAAATGCTGACAAATGCTCAGTGATCTTTTTGACCAAAGTGCTTTGCTAATGGTATCTCACGCACCACCTAAAACAGGAAGTTCTTGTGCATGTGGTGGGACTGGCATGCAGACCGAGGGAAGCTTTTATTTTACCGAAGGACATTTCACCACCTGCACTGCAGCGCCTAATTAAACATCGCTGTAGTGGGAGGAAGCGAAATGCCTGTGTGCAGGATGGGGACGGCAGCGGGGGCACGAGGAGGCACCACCCTGTACAAAAATAAATAATAAAAGGCAATTACTGAGGGGCAAATGCTGGCGCAGAGAGTGTGTCGGTGTTTGCCCCACAGTGTAATATCTGGAAATCAGTGGGACTACCAGATCCTTACTTGCTCCAGACTCCAGATCAAAGGACTTGCTTCAGGGCAGCCCATCTACTCTAGCAACTCTAATCTGTCATTATAACTATGACAGGGTTAATCTGTGAGTCCTTCAAGATGCCCACTGTGTCAGTATTGCAATGCCACTAATATCTAGTTAGGAATATGAATTATCTACTACATAATGACCACCAGAGAAATGCTAGCTCTAGTATCTCGGTGGTCAGGAGGAAATTGAAGCACATGTAATCTCTGATGGGAATATTGACACAATACATTGGTTAGGTTTTCAGGATTTCTTGGGAGCCATCACTACCTAGGCATTTTTCTTTCATAAGGAATAGGAAGGCGGATGCATGCCTGTGCCTTGCTGAGGTCAGCCAGGGACAGTTTTCCCTCCATATTGTGCAATTTAAAAATTTGGTAGCAGCTGTCCCTGTGCATGGTATGAGGAGCCTCCCTGTTTCTATTCATTTGTTGCCTTTCCCTCCAAGGTTGACTCCCAGGGCATTTCTGTGATCATTTGATTTGCTGTAAATTTGTTGCTGTGGACAATTGCCTCCCTTAGGCTCACTTCTGACAAGAGTGACTCAGATATTCCAAATTACTGCCTCTTTCATACTGTCAAATGATTCTTTTGCCCTCAGCCAGCACCAAGATCTTCTTGTATTTAGTCGGGGTAGTTTCATGTTCACCAAGCAAGCGAGATTTGGAATTTCAGATTTTACCGGAAGAGTATCAAGTCCTGCCAGAACATAGCAATACAATGCTGTATTTCTCTTTACCTTCATTGGTGACACATGGTTGTATGACAAAGGCAAGCATGGCTGAACCACGCATGCCTCTACAACGCATTCCTTTACCATGCAATTTCATGGTAAAGGGATATGCGTGGTAAAGGTTACCGCTACCCTGACCCCCCCATCTGCTCCTATACCCTAAAATGCTATCCCCCTACCTCACCCCCAACCCGGAGTCCTAAAACCTACCCTACCCTTAGAACTACCCCTTCCACTACCATGAGGCCTAAAGCCCTGCCTCCTACCAAAAACTACCCCACCCCAGCCCCCACACCCTGAGCCCTAAAACTTACCACCACGCTGTCCTTAAAACTACCCCACACCTACCACTACCCTGATGCCTAAAACCCTGCCTCCTGCCAAAAACTACCCCACCCCAGCCCCCAAACCCTGAGCCCTAAAACATACCACCACGCTGTCCTTAAAACTACCCCACCCCTACCACTACCCTGAGGCCTAAAACTCTTCCCCATTAAAAAAACAACCATGACACCCCCTGCCTTGAGCCCTAAAACCAACCCCCACCCCTAAAAACTCCCCCAGCCCTTAAAACGAACTTGACCCATCCGCCCTGAGCCTTAAAACGCTGCCCTTTCCAAAACTACCCCTAACCCCCTGCCATGAGCCCTAAAACTGACCCTCTCTAAAAACTAGCCCCCCTACCAGACCCCAGCCCCACTTACCTGTCTGCGTCCGAAGCTTCCTGTTTAGATGCTTCCTCTTCTTCTCCCTGCCCATCTGAACATTGGACAGCCTTAACCACACATATGCGTGGTTAAGGCAGATGCGTGCTTCAGGCAAGCGTGGTTACGCTTGCAGAGAAACAGCACATGTGGCTAAGCCTGCGTTGTAAAGGCCATTTCCCGGGACCTACACCTGGGCAGGGATACCGTTTTCACCAGCGTTGTGGGATATTTAGACATTGAGGTAAACTTTGCTTTCTCTATTTGCCACTTCTTGAGCCACAAGTCTTTAGTGCTCTCTTTCTATTTTCTACCTGTTCTTCTTATACCCTTTCTCTTCTTTTGCCCCCTCCTTCTGTTTATCTTTCCACATTTTTTCTTCCTCTCTGTTTGTTTTTAGCCTGAACTTTTTCACGTGATAGTCTTTGCCACGTTTATGCCTCTAGTCTTCAGTGCCTCCATCTCCATATTTCAGTGGCAGAAAGTCCAGCAGAAGAAAGTGTGAATCTTTCAAGGGGAGAGTACGTAGAGATGGCAAAAGGAGATACAGGTGCAACCTATACATTCAGGTTACAGGTGTCTGTGTGAGCTGTGTCCCTTTCTCCTGTAGCACTGGGGAGTAATGGTCACCCCAATATGTTCTTATGGTCCCTAGTCTTGCAAGGACTCAATTTTGACTCCTCTAACGCCAACTTAACTGTCTTGCTGCTGCTAACGTCTAAGCTTTTTTGGATGGCAGTTTTGTGCCTCCAGAATCTGGATCCTGAATCCATACAAATCTCTAGCAATATGAGGCTTATTATTCAGGGTGTGTACAATCAGTGTTTACTGGGCACTTCCAAGAAGAGTCTCTGTTACTTCTCGCCTCCAGGGGTCAAGAGTTGCAGTGCTCTTGGCTGTCTTCGGAATAGTTGTATTACTATCCCTTTAGAGTCCTGCTGAGATGAATGCCACTTCTGTCAAGTCGTTTTTAAAATATATTTGGGATTCCCTTTTGTTATAATTGTATTCATATGTAGATGAAATATTTTTTGTCTGTCCCCATCTGCTATAGTCTACCCTAGACAACAGTAGGGTCAAAAGTACTTGGCACAGTCCATTTGATGCCTGTTCCCTGTTTTATTATTCTGGATAACCGGTTCTTTTTTCTTCTACAGGAGGCCCTTGCCACATGCCTCCTGACACTTCAGGATTTCTTCTGTTGGATTCCAACAGAGATCCCTTTAACCTGAACCCTAGATTGGAGATTGCCTACTGGCTCAACCTGGTGAATCCATACCGAAATCATGACTGCATCCCCTGTTTCCGGTAAATTGTAGGGCATATTCACACGAAAGTGGTGAAGCGTGTTGTTAAGCCAAGAAGGCCAACAACATGCTCCGTCACTTTAGAAAACGCAGGGCTGCACCATATTTACAAGAATATGGTGCAGACTAGCGCCAACTCAGGCACCTTTCCACAATAGTGCAAGGGTGCCTGTGTTGAGGGGAAGGATTGTATATGTGCAGGAAGGTGTCCCTTCCTGCTCATAAACAATCTGAAATGGCGATTTGAAACTTCTATGTGTGCTGCTTAATGCAGCACACATAGAATTTGCAAAACATAAAAAAAATGTAAGGCTTGTTTGTGTGCAGGAAGGGACACCTTCTTGCACATAAACAATCAAATGTGTTTTGCTGTTTCCATGTGTGCTGCACAACGCAGCACGCATGGAAACAGTAAAAACTAGGTGAGATTAAACATTTCTCCTCGTTTCGCCGGGGTAAGACCAGGTTTTCCATGGTCTTAATTTTGACGCTGCCCCATATTTACACCACCCTTGTAACTATGGGGCAGCGTCAAAATCAATGGGTGTTGCGGTGGAACTCCCACAGCAACACCCATTGCCCTCCCCATTCACGCTAAGCATAGTGTGAAAGGGGGCCTTATTTACAAGGCAGAGTTAAGCCACGCTAAGTGGCTTAACGCTGCCTTGTAAATAAGGCGAGGCCCCTATTTCCATCACAACGTCACTGAAAGTAACACTGTGGTGGCGATAGGGGCTTGCAAATATGCCCCTGTGTGCAGCGTGAATGATGTTGCCTGAGAGTTGGAATACTCCTGGGCTGTGTCTTCCACTGCTGTATGTAGTCCCTAAGGTGTTGTTTGCTCCATAGGGTTTAGTGGGAGGCAGTGCTGGGGTTTCCCGTCTCCCTCCAAGGACCTATTCTACATGCTCGGCTCTCCTAATTCCCCTTCCCTACAGAATTGTTTGGCAAAATCAAATGCACCTGTCTGCTATTAATTCATATCCAGTGAAGGGGCAGGAAGGTTCTTTTCATGCTGACTGGCCAAAACCCAGCTTGTTCCAGCAGATGCGCCTGTGGGCTGACAACATCAACACCTGCATCTTGCTTACAGCCCTGCAGAAAAAAAAACACGGCAGTCGCAGCTGTTAGCCAGAGGCAGTCTGAAAGCCAGTACTCCTCTGAAAGCGACAGTTCCCCTTTGGCCAGTTAGGAAAATGCACTCAGTCCTGATGGGTAAGCAAACCTTTGGGCCTAACTGTGATTATGAAGGAAGATTGGTTGCACTACAACTCCCTAAATACTGACAATGATGTGGCCTCCTTCTAAACCCGCTCTGTGGTTCAATGATGAATTGAAGGAGGCAAAGCTCAGGCTACGCCAACCTGAAAGGCAGTGGCGTAAGAGCTGCACCACTTTAGAAAGAGAACTTTGAGGAGGTGTGAATGCTTCCCTTTCACCACCAAATCATCCTTTTATTCTAACCACATTAATTTAGCGGCAAACAAATGGAAACTTTTAAGATATTAAACAAACTCACTTGACCCAAGCGAGATATAACCTTTTCAAACTCTACGGCACCCAGAAAAATTTTCCAGAGAGAAAATTATATCAGTTAGAGCTAGCATTCTGACTGCTTCTCTGCCTCAACAACCTGTGGAGAGTGTGGACTGTGGCACCATTAGCTTTCACTCCTTAGTTCAGTTTCCCCAGCTCCAGCGTGAGACTCTTATTTCTCTCATGCATAAGGTGAAATCTGGATCCGCGCTGGATCCCTGGCCCCTAGTGGGGTGTAACACAGGCCTCCACAGCCCCCGCGGTGCGGGGGGGCCCAAAGCTCCAGGGGGCCCCCTCAGCACAGAACTCTGGCTGCAGAGCTCCTGATTGAGCTCGGAGGGGGCCCCTCCACATGTATTGCAGGGAGGCCCCCTCAAGTTTCGTTACGCCAGTGGCCCCTACAACTATGCAAACTCCATCTGTCATAACGGTCAATCCTCTGTTTGGCCTTTTGGATAAGACACTTACTCAGGGTATTGTCCCTAATAGGTTTAAATCTGTAATGATATTTCCCTTGCTGTAGAAGCTCAGGGACGATCCTAAGCTGCTGGCAAATTATCGCCCTATTTCACTCCACCCGTACGCAGGCAAAACTTTACAAAGTTTTGGTATTCAGATGTTCCTTTATTCATCCAACTTTCTTACATCCATTGCATGCAGGTTTCTGCACAGCCCACAGTACAGAAGCAGTGATGCTTTCTGTCCTTGATGATCTACAATGGGAGCTGAATTCGGGACATGTGTCCATGCTAATTCTTCTTGATCTATCGGCCGCCTTCGACACTGTCAACCATACAAATCTGCTGAATTCTCTGCAGGCGGACGATCTATCAGGTCAAGCACTGAGTTGGATACCCTCCTTCCTAGTAGGCTGCATGCAGAGAGTACAGTTAGGCCTGTTTTCTTCTTCCAAGACCTATTTCATCTGTGGGGCACCCCAGGGCTCAGCATTAACTCCTATGTGGTTTAAAGTTTACATATGTGCATTGATCTCAGCCCTGGCTAGTCGTGGTCGTAGGTACTACAATTACAATGAGGACTCAGCTCGTCTTCTGGATTGAGAGCCGTGTCCAATACCATCAGGAATCTAATTTGAAACTGAATGGGCATTAACTCCCTCAAGCTGAAGAGCTACAAGACTGAGAGCGTTATTCTCAATCACAGGACAGGTCTCTAGGCAAACAGCTACTGGCCATCTGAGCTTGGTGCCTCTCCTGTCGCAGTGACCTCAGCCTAGAGCCTGGGCGTTGTGGTAGACAATCAATTGCCCATGATCCCCCAGATCAAGGGAGTCGTGGCAAGGGATTCTGGCCTATTGAAATTCATTGGGAGGGCCGCTCCTCTTCTGTTACCCAAAGCTTTGAAAGTGGCTATTGTAGTGGTAATTGTGTCCCCTTTGGGCTATGTGAAAGTCCCTGTATTTGGCCTTCTCTGCTACTTCTTTACACTAACTGCAAATCATTAAAAATACAGTATTGAGGATAATCTGTAAACTGCAGAGGCATGATCATATCTTCTCTGCCTCAATGAAACTTCATTGGCTCCTCATCAAACAGAGATCACTTTTTAAAAATAGCTTTTATTATATACGAATCCATTCTTAGCCAGGCTCCAGCCTTTCTAGCAAGAGGAATTAAGAGATATGTTCCTACTTGAGCACCCAGATATTCTCTTGCCATCCAGGTGAGGATCCCTGGTTTCAGGTGACAGAGAGCAGGTGATAAGAACTTCTCTGTCCTGGTCCTCATCTTATGGAACTCTCCCTTCCTTGGTCAGGCTGGACCCCAATTTCCTGAGGTTCAGAAATCTTTTGAAGGCCTGGTTGTTTAAGCAAGCTTTTGATTAGCCTGAGCCCTCTCCCTTTTCCTTCCTGCTTTTAACAACACCAAGATACCTATGGGTGTCCCAATGTAGCATACCATATAATTAAGTTGACATCTCTGACTTATCCATTGTTCACTTTTTGCCTTTTGTACCTCTGCACAGCTGTGAAGAGAAAGGCTGGGACCAGAGGCAGAGCTATTGGCCACCTCCCTTTCATGGGTAAGAACTATATTTCCATGACTGAGGAAAATACTTTACTGCTGCATCTAAAGAGGGGAAGGGGGGCTCCTGATTGTAAATAGGCTCCCTTACTAAGATAGGTGTCCCAACTCTATAGGAGCACCTGTATTGGAACTACAGGCAGTCCAAGAAAGCTCATCCATTGGGCAGGACAAATGTCAGCGCACACACCTTCCTACCTTACCATCTTGCACGTGCCTGAGCTTGGCTGGAGGTCGCCTGCCCATGTTCCAATTTTCCACCACTGTAGCACCTTCTGCTCAGCCATAGACCAACACATCAACATGCTGCCAACCTGCTGGCCTTTTGACATGCAACACATCACAAGCCTGTCTCTCATCTAGTTGACTAGCGATATAGGCAAATTCAACCAAAGCCTCACCGTATCAAGTAATTTACGAGTAAGGTTTGATGCTAAACCTATACTACATAGCATAGCAAGATTCAATAATTCAACCAAGCGGGAAACCGTGGTTAGAGCTCGATGTTTAGGGTCTCACCACTCCTAATTTTGCAACTAGACCACGTCGACTCTCTCTAGAGTCTAGGACTGCCTTATACAATATTTGCTGTACATTCTATTCCTCCAACTGAGCCCTAGATCTCACAGTTACCCAGCAACACTGCAGTACTTAAGCATATTAGAAACCTTACTGTACAAAGCAATGCTTCACACTTCATCTCTCTTTTTATGGTCCAGACGTCTGGAATATAATGAGAGAAGGGAATTGTCAGCACTGATTTAATTACTCTAATCCAGATAACTCTGTCAATCAGCGCGTCTCCTTGTCACTGCTGGCAGGGTGAAATACACCTTCATTATCAGGAGTGATCGTTAGTAGATGTGAAGTTGGGAAGGCGATCCAGATGAGTCGCTGGCCTCTCACTGAGAATTGACCCATTAGTGTCTATATTTGAACTACGTCAAGCCCAGAGGATCACGGGAGTCGAATCATTTGATGCCTGGGCAGCCGAGGTGACTGTCCGCCCATGGGGAGCCACTTTGAAATTTACACCCCTGCAGTTCAGAATAATGAGGTGATCACCACACAATTACAGGGACAGTTAATGCTTCGCCCTGCCTTTTCCCCACATCTTGATGCATTTTAAGATACTGCAGTTTTAATGTGACAGTTCTCGCCACAGTGGCTTGTGCTTGCTGATTTTTTAGGAATATATGTTAACAATGCAAGTCATGTTCTGTCAACCATCTGCAGTTGTGGCTTCCTGCAGTCAGAATTAGTCTTTCTATATTTATTCCCAAAAAAATCAAGAGCAAAGACCTTATGTGTTGCAGTTAGGAACCGAGATTTTACATTCCGGTTTTGAGCAATCGACGATTATTGAGTGTTATAACATGAGGTTAAGTTGGAACACAAAACTGTTTATTCAAGCATTTCTGTGAGAGGACATCCCAAACGAATGCAATGGCGCGGGTCCCAACCATCATATTTTTCCCCTTCTCAACGTTCTATAGTATGCACCATTTACAAAGGCAGGGTGGGGAAATGGGAAGGGGAAATGTAATGAGACAACATGTGTTATAAAATTCATAGCAATAATTTATAAATATACAATGTTTATTCAGCATTTACTGTAATTCATGGAACACATTCTTCTCCTTATAGAAGAATCATCCTTGAAGAACTTTCCACAATGGGTTTCTTGACCTTGTAGACACTTAAACTCTGTCCGCGATGGAATATTCTTCAACGTTGAAATGTGCATGGTGGTTAAGTTCTAGTTTAATCACACCTTACCCACTTCGTTTTAGACTGAGGACTTTGGTTGCTGTCAACATCAGATGCATTGTCCTTGCTGGAATTGGTTACCACCTCGGTATCATGGTATGCATATCTAACATCAACATTGTCCACCTTCCCAACTATACCAGAATGCATTATCCCTTTAGGACAAGTAGCAATTTTCTTTATACTTCAGCATCTGCCATCCTGTGTGATGACACTCTATTTATTAATTTTTACAGTTTTCTATGGTTTAGAAAACTTAGACATGCCCTTATCCACTCTCACGTGTTATCTGATGACCACTATGTATCCTACACAAAGATCATGACATTTAACCTGATGTGATACATCATACCTCTGTTTGGCTATACATTGCTTTCTCTCCACCATTTTATATAATGTCATTGTAATTCTGAAGTTCACCATTACATTGACCTAGTGGGTATCTCTTGACCATGGACACACTGGGGTAAGGAGTAGTCCCCTTAACAACTTAAAAGAACTGACCCATGTGGTGGAAGGAGGACTTTCTTTGATCAGATTGAGAGCTGACATTCCATTCTGCAAGGCAATGTGGACACTGTTCTTTCGGAAATTATTAAACTGTTCCACAAGACCATTAGTTTGTGGGTCGTACATTGCTGTTACAATATGCTTTACATAATGTAAGTTCAGAAATTCCATCATGGGGTTGGTCATAAATTGAATACCATAGTCTGTGACAATACTTTAAGGGAACTCCTTCTGCTAAAAATCTCCCTCATGAAATTCAGTCATAATAGCATATTGTATTTGGACAGGAAATCATTTAAACGGGCCAGACGCATCAAAAGCTAACTTCTGCAATAGAGCATGGGGCCATTTGTCAGAATACATAGGGGTCGTAATAAATTTAAGGGTTTTATCACACTTCGCACACTCTTCACAGTATCTAACATAGTGATCTGGTTCGTGATCCATACTTGGCCACCAAAATGTAGCCCGTAAAGAATTCTTAAAAGCTCTTGTGCCCTTGGTGACAAGCTTTCAAAATGTCCTCTCTGACTACTGTAGGTTGCACCCATTTGTCATTCCTGAATATGATACCTTTAGATACACTCAGTTCATCTGATACTTGAGCAAAAGCGTGCTACTTTCCAAGTAAATGTCCAGCCTACCTGTAGATATTCTTTCACTTTACCCAAAATCTCCTCACTAGCATCCTCCCTGAACTATACTTCTTCTGTCAAAGGCACATTTTGTAACGCACACATCTTGCACATACTTGCAGGTACATCCAGATCACATTTGTCTTCTTTATCCTCAATCTGATCCAAAGGAGACCTGGACATTTGTTGCTTTTCCCAAGAACATGCAAAACATTGAAGCAATATTCCTTCAATTTTGAGCACTACCTGGCAATGCAAGCCACAGAAATTAACCCACCCCCTTTGACAAAATATGAACTAGGGGTTTATGGTCAGTCGGTAAACTGAACTTGGTAGCCCATATAAAATGATGGAAGAGACGCACCACACATACACAGGCTAACAGTTATTTTTCAATTACATCAATCTGTCTATCAGTAGGATTAAGTGTCCTGGAGGCACAATCTACTACCCACCCATCATGACAATGTTGTTGTTGTGACAGCACCGACCCTAAACCATGTAAACTAGCATCGACTGAGATGGTAAAATAAAACTGTAAACTTTATTCGGTATGTATAAAAACAACCATAAAAGTGTACATACATCACAATCAAATAAAAAAAGCAAACCTGATAACGCTTAACATACACCATGGGGCCAAAGTTAATCACATCTAAAAACACATAAAATAGGTATTTAAAAAAGAGGGCAATACAGTTTCTTAAAACCATAATTGGGTCATCACTATATCAGTACAACAATGCTTTTGCGTGTATTAAATGCATTGATAATGGATGTATGACGTTACAACGCATACTTTTACAACGCATGCACTTACAACGCAATTTTTACATCGCAACATCCACTACAACGCATTCCATTACATCGCATACTACCTTTACAACGCATACCATTACAGCGCATACTGTTACATTGCATTTATGGTAAGTATTGGATAGTATAGGGGTAAAAATTACTATTCTAACTCCAGGGGGTGCAACAGTAGGGTAAGTGTTGGATAGTATAGGGGTAAAAAATTACTATTCTAACTCCAGGGGGTGCAACAGTAGGGTAAGTGTTGGATAGTATAGGGGTAAAAATTACTATTCTAACTCCAGGGGGTGCAACAGTAGGGTAAGTGTTGGATAGTATAGGGGTAAAAATTGCTATTCTAACTCCAGGGGGTGCAACAGTAGGGTAAGTGTTGGATAGTATAGGGGTAAAAATTACTATTCTAACTCCAGGGGGTGCAACAGTAGGGTAAGTGTTGGATAGTATAGGGGTAAAAATTACTATTCTAACTCCAGGGGGTGCAACAGTAGGGTAAGTGTTGGATAGTATAGGGGTAAAAATTGCTATTCTAACTCCAGGGGGTGCAACAGTAGGGTAAGTGTTGGATAGTATAGGGGTAAAAATTACTATTCTAACTCCAGGGGGTGCAACAGTAGGGTAAGTGTTGGATAGTATAGGGGTAAAAATTACTATTCTAACTCCAGGGGGTGCAACAGTAGGGTAAGTGTTGGATAGTGTAGGGGTTAAAAATGACTATTCTAACTCCAATGGTATGCATTGTAATGGTATGCGTTGTAATGCCTGCGTTGTAGTGACATGCGATGTAGTGTCATGCGTTGTAATGGTATGCGTTGTAATGGTATGCGTTGTAGTGTCATGCGTTGTAAAGGATGTTCTGTTGTAATGCCTGCGTTGTAAGTGAAGTGCGATGTAATAGTTGCGTTGTAAAGGTTGTTTCCCATTGATAATATAAAGTGCCACATTAAGACAAACCCTGACATCGTTTAGCTCAGACAGATATTTTACTGTGGCCAGGTGTGAACCACTGCCGTTTTCAGGCAAAAGTGGTTTTGAATAATAATTTCTAAAACCAGACTAAAAGCCACAAAACAGCATAAAGTGCACATTGCTCTGATTACTCTGTCCATCGCATGGCCAATGAATCATCTCCAAAGGGCAGGTTTTCATGTTTGGAAAAGCATCTAAATTATGGACAATTCCCAAACATGAGATTGGTAATATGAATTAAATCATCTTGATAGCCCACTTGTGATGTAAGTGTTAAATAAAACTTTATAGTTGGTTTCCTGCTCTCAAAGTCTAGCCGAGCTCCCCTCCTGTGATTCAGAAGGGTTTCTCTAATCAGCAACTTACAAAGTGATGTTACTTGTTGGGATTAATCTGGACTGACATCTTAAATATTTTACTGTACAATGAACTAATATAACTTAGCCATGAGATCTTCATAACATTGTCCAAAGTAAAACAGTCTAAAATAATTGATTTTGTAAAACTTGTCTCTTCTTGGGACCATATGGAATGCCAGAGCACTAGTTGGCGGGATGCAACTATATCTGTGAGGTACTGAAGCCCTACTTCTCTATGTATAATCTCAGAAGAAGCCAAAGTGGGCAGGCTGAGAAGACATTTAAGGAAACCATTTTCCTCCATCTGCAGGGCTTTACTATTGTGGTGACCCCACACACCAGCCCCATATGTTGCAATAGATAAAACCCTTGCCCAATAAATTGCTGTCATCTTCTTAACTGGTCTACAGCCCAACTTTTGCTGACAATCTAAAGATACCATGGGTGCTTCTGTCCATTTTACTCCATGCATTGGTAATTTCATGTTTTCATGAGCAGTTACTTGAAAAAGTAATGCCCAGGTAACAAAAAGTATCGACAGAGGTCACCGGCAATTTGTCCATCAAAGAAGATCTCCTTTGTTTGACCCTTGACCCACAAGCCATTGTATAGGTTTTACTTTTAATAATGGTCAATATCCTGGTAGTGATAAAATCCCCAAATGCATCCATGAGACGTTGCAGCCCCACCGGAGTCCTGGGCAGCAGGACAGCATTGTCTGCGTACAAAAGTACAGGTATGGGGCACCCAGCCACTTGAGGGGCATCGACACTGCTTGTAAGGTCTGATCCACCCTGTTGATAAACAAGGAAAATAGCAAAGGGGCCAGTACACAGCCTTGCTGAATGCCACTTTTGACTGCAAAATGATTCGTGCATTTCCCTTGGGGGCCATAGCGTACTTTACTTCCCAGGTCCTTGTATAATCTTGCCAAAAAACAAATAATTGGCCTTGGTGCCCCCATAGCAAGTAAAGTAGTCCAGAGGATAGTGTGATCTACTAGGTCGAAGGCACTGCTCAGGTCAGCAAAACATAGATATAATCTGCCTCCTTTGGCACGAGTAATACTTGCCTATAATAAGATCAAGGTTCACGCATTGCTCTGTAGTCCCAAGGCCTTTCCTAAAACTGAACTGGACTGGAGAAAGTATCGAGCAATCCCAAGCCCATTCTTCTAATCTTTTTAGCAGGACATTGCTCATCACTTTCACTGATGAATCTAACAATTAAATAGGCCTGTAATTTTTGGGGTCTGATTTATTACCCTTTTTAAAAATAGGGACTATAATAGATATGCCCCATGAAGGCGGAGTCATAATCTCTGCAGCCGTATTAAAAACTCTGGTTAAAATTGGCGCCCATAAATCAGCATTACTCTTAGAAACATCTACAGGTACCCCATCTGGTCCCGGGTCTTTTATTTACCCTTTTGCTTTCCTTCAGAGCCCATGACACTTCTTCTGTTTTAATATCCAAGGCTAATGGGGAACGTAACAACTGTGCCTTATTTTCAATGGCCACCATTTCTACTGTTAATGGGCTAAAAATACTAGTAAAATGAAAAACCCATGTGTCACAGTGACATGTGACAACAGTTCGGGGAAGAAGTTATCTTTAAAAAAAGGAGAATTAACAGTGTCCCAAAACAGTCCACTATCTCCTGTGTCCGCTTAGGACAATTTCAGCCTAGCTTTATCTTGTAGATCTTTTTTCCTGACTAAAAGTACCTCTTTTTGTTTAAATCTAAGGGGCATATTATCAAGAAACAGCGTTAAAATTATCGCCGCTTTAGCAGCAGAAAACTGCCGCTAAAGCGGCAATAATGGGCTTGATAATTTGCCCTTGAGAATTCCCATAGAAGCCCATGTTCAGTTGTCAACATGGGCTTCTGTTGGAATTCTCTGTGGCATATTATCAAGCCCATTATCGCCGCTTTAGCGGCAGTTTTCTGCCGCTTAAGCGGTGATAATTTTAACGCCGTGCATGATAATATGCCCCTAAGGGATTTAATCAGTGAGTTGTCTCTGGGTTGTTTACAAAGAGCCAGTATCAATTCCCTGGTGATAGTGGTACATGCATGGTTGAACCATCCTTTGCATTTGGCAGGGCCTTTGTTATTTGGGCGAGTCAAAAGTGCATCTATAATGGTAGTAATGGCAGTAAAGTTATGGAGTATCTGGTTAGGGGTAACCACATCTTCTAGGCAATACGTAATATAATTTTAACCCTTCGTATGGATATCATACAAAAATTGGGTCTTATCTAGGGGTGGGTGGAATTTGCGTAGTCACGCTACGCAAAGCTCCGCGAAATGGTAAAACATCTCTGCGAGCACGCAAAAGTTCCGCGAATATGCGGAATTGCTTGTTCCGCCCATTCGCGATGCTTTTTTCTTGTTCGCGAACGCTGTTTGAGAGCTCGGGGAGAAATATCTTGCAAACACGCATTTTGAAAGTGCGAAAAACTAAAATATTCCGTGAAGCTGCTGATCGCAGAATTTGTGGTAATTCCGCATTCTCCGCAGAATGCGTCATAATCTCTGCAGCCGTATTAAAAACTCTGGTTAAAATTGGCGCCCATAAATCAGCATTACTCTTAGAAACATCTACAGGTACCCCATCTGGTCCCGGGTCTTTTATTTACCCTTTTGCTTTCCTTCAGAACCCATGACACTTCTTCTGTTTTAATATCCAAGGCTAATGGGGAACGTAACAACTGTGCCTTATTTTCAATGGCCACCATTTCTACTGTTAATGGGCTAAAAATACTAGTAAAATGAAAAACCCATGTGTCACAGTGACATGTGACAACAGTTCGGGGAAGAAGTTATCTTTAAAAAAAGGAGAATTAACAGTGTCCCAAAACAGTCCACTATCTCCTGTGTCCGCTTAGGACAATTTCAGCCTAGCTTTATCTTGTAGATCTTTTTTCCTGACTAAAAGTACCTCTTTTTGTTTAAATCTAAGGGGCATATTATCAAGAAACAGCGTTAAAATTATCGCCGCTTTAGCAGCAGAAAACTGCCGCTAAAGCGGCAATAATGGGCTTGATAATTTGCCCTTGAGAATTCCCATAGAAGCCCATGTTCAGTTGTCAACATGGGCTTCTGTTGGAATTCTCTGTGGCATATTATCAAGCCCATTATCGCCGCTTTAGCGGCAGTTTTCTGCCGCTTAAGCGGTGATAATTTTAACGCCGTGCATGATAATATGCCCCTAAGGGATTTAATCAGTGAGTTGTCTCTGGGTTGTTTACAAAGAGCCAGTATCAATTCCCTGGTGATAGTGGTACATGCATGGTTGAACCATCCTTTGCATTTGGCAGGGCCTTTGTTATTTGGGCGAGTCAAAAGTGCATCTATAATGGTAGTAATGGCAGTAAAGTTATGGAGTATCTGGTTAGGGGTAACCACATCTTCTTGGCAATACGTAATATAATTTTAACCCTTCGTATGGATATCATACAAAAATTGGGTCTTATCTAGGGGTGGGTGGAATTTGCGTAGTCACGCTACGCAAAGCTCCGCGAAATGGTAAAACATCTCTGCGAGCACGCAAAAGTTCCGCGAATATGCGGAATTGCTTGTTCCGCCCATTCGCGATGCTTTTTTCTTGTTCGCGAACGCTGTTTGAGAGCTCGGGGAGAAATATCTTGCAAACACGCATTTTGAAAGTGCGAAAAACTAAAAAATTCCGTGAAGCTGCTGATCGCAGAATTTGTGGTAATTCCGCATTCTCCGCAGAATGCGAGATTACCCAAATTCCACAAATTCCGCGAGCGGAACGGAATTTACCTCCCAGGCCTAGTCTTATCCACTCCGTTCCACTTAATGCGGGTCCTATTAGATCTAATTGGGACAATGTTAGTGGCACTGCTAGGAGTAGTAACAATGGGCTTGTCCCAGAAGAATACTGACAGTACTATACAGTTGTGGTCATTCAGACGAGGGAAAATGACCTGTGGTACAGAGCACCACTTACATTCATTGTTAGAGATTAAAATGTGGTCAATAACAGAAGCCGAGTTCCTCCCTATAAATGTTGGAATATAATCCCCATAACTGTTGTCCCAGGTGTTTTCTTGTAGATGCAAATCAAATTTAGTAATCACAGAATTTAATTCATTACCATAGTCATTGTGTGGAAAAGGCCAGTACCTAATCCCAGCCTCATACACATGTAGCAGAATGTGAGCATGTATGAGTGTTGAAATCTCCAACCCATAGCAGTATAAAACTATTACTAATGAACTGGAGTAAAGGTCTCCAGGCCCTATTCAAGGGCTATTACTACCTTACCCCAAGTTTTGTTAAAACATTACTATAAAAATTACCCAGAACAATATCCTGTCTTCCCCTAAGAGACAGCCATAAAATTAGTGATTAAGGGCCAATTATTATCTTCCTCTTTAAGTTTACCGAAAGCTTGTTCGAGATAAAAACCATAAGTCCCCCTTTAGCTCTCCCTGCTATAGATGGCTTGGGCTCCAACCAATGTGTTGTAAAACCCTTAAAGTAAACAGGTTCAATACACTAGGTTTCCAGTACACATAATATATCCAGGTCACTTATGAATTCCATCCACTCTAGGGTACCCTGTTTTTTAGCTAACCCTCCCACATTCCAAGTTGCAATTCTGTAACCACCTTCCATCGCTTGACTGCTATTACTAGTTTGTAATATGTTATGTGGTACAGCTATTGTGCAGGGGGGGTCTGCTGTATCGTCAGAAGGAAGCAAACGGACAACGGGTAAATGGCAATAGTATCATAATAACCCTCAGGGTCCATGTGTGTATCGTCTTCCCGCCCTTCATGAGATGGAGTCACATTTAATGTATCTTTCCCTCTCTCATGTCAATCGATTGGAGACCTCTAGTGGTTGAAATGAAGAGTGTACAGATACGGGACAGTTAACTGTTGGCCCTAATGTGGTCATCTGGGGCATAGAGGGCTGGAAATGCCTGTAGAAGAAACCCAGGGGATGAAGTGACATTTTATGTTCGAATTGAGTGTGACGTACCTCCCCCATAAGGATGCCCTTAGCCCATCTAGTGTTACAGCAAACAAACAATGGACGGAATGCTGGCAATGCAAACATTCTGCCACAGTCAAAAGATCTGGGTTAAATCCATCGTTCTTTTGCCCACTACACCACCCCAGTTTGGACCCAGCCATTTGCAAATCAGTCTTGACCCTGTGCCCCATGGGAACGGTCCAGACTGAACAGCCAGGCTAGGTCCTCCCTGGACAGGAAACAAGCATCCTGGGACCGGTTTCAGGGTATGTCCCCCTTCTTCAGCAAGGCTAGCTTGAATCCAGTGGCACAGTAAGCAAGAGACCCATGTCTGGGCATACCCATCCCACTTAGGGCGAAAAGTGTTACAGCAAACAAATGATGGACGGAATTCTGACAATGCAAACATTCTCCCCTAGTCCAAAGATCTGAGTTAAATCCATCGTTCTTTTGCCCACTACGCCACCCCAGTTTGGACCCAGCCATATGCAAATCAGTCTTGACCCTGTGCCCCATGGGAACAGTCTAAACCGAACTGCCAGACCAGGTCCTCCCTGGACCGGAAACAAGCATCCTGGGACCGGTTTCAGGGTATGTCCCCCTTCTTCAGCAAGGCTAGCTTGAATCCAGTGGCACAGTGAGCAAGGGACCCTGTGCCCCATGGGAACAGTCTAGACCAAACTGCCAGGCCTTAGCCCATCTAGGTTCCCTAAAATTAATTATAATGCAATCCCCAGCATAGTTTTTTCTCAGGGGGCCAATCCAACATACTCTCCTTACGTGCAGGATCTGGTCGGTATCCCTTACTGGGAAGTGGCAGTTCCTATTCAGCCAATGAATCACTTTATTCCATAGTGAGTCATAAGGTTCAATTTGGCCTGGCCGTAAAGTGGGGGTATTAACTATGACTGCTACATAAGGGACCCATTCTGGAGGAAAGTCAATGGTGACCTGGGTGTCTACAATATTAGCTTCCATTAAAGTGGCAGTTCTAGCCTCTGGTGATGAGGGAACTCATAGAGTATTTCCATGCGATGGATGTATATCATTTATATTAGTTATCCAGGGCTGTGACTGTATTTGAGATGTTTGTACAAGTGCTTGCATACAATCCCTAAGAGAAACTTTTAGTGTAGCGCCTGCTACCTGTGACCTGTTCATATTAACACATGGTGGCACTAAACTGTACTTACACTAAGTTGGTTTTTGTAGATGCCTTTGTTACTAGTGCCCCGTCTGACCTAACAGACCCCTATTAGTTTGTCCCACAGGGGGGCTGAGCTGATGTGTCCTGATCTGCTTAACCTAAAAAAACAGGGCCTCCAACTTTACTAAAATTGGTGCCAGCAGTGCTTCCAATCTGGATTGATCTCAGCCATCAGAGACGCTTGTTGTGAGTCCCCCAAGTCACATAATGATGACCCAACATCAATGATAGGGGGGACTGAAGTCTTAGAGGTAAGTGGCCCTCGAAAACCACTGGGCATAACCGGTGTTTTTTGCATTTCCTTTTTCTTTTAGGAGAAGGAGGGTTATCAAGAGTGGTACTGGGGGATAGGATTGCCGCATTATTTGTTGGATTGGCCAAACTATTAGTAATTCTAAGACCGTTATCTTCCCTACTTGGGCTTGTGGTTGTTCGGGGTATATCTGTTACATCATCGGACAACCCGGAGCTCCCGCACCCAGACCCTCCACCAATAGAGAAATGACGTTCAACATTATCTATTTCTAGGGAAATTACATTAAAGCCCGCACTAAAAGTCAATAGTTGTCCGGTCAAAATGAGATGCTGGCAGAATGTTAGCTACCTTGCGCTTACCCATGGCCACCTAATATTCAAGTAACCAAACACCTATGCCAGTTAGCCCCGGAAATATGTATGCAAACAACAGCCGATTGTAATAACAGCAACAAAAAAAAGAGTCCAGCACTTTATTTCTCCACAGTAAGTGTCCCCAACTTATCCTATTAAGGTAGGACAGTTCAGTCAGTACTCCGTTGGGAACTTGATACTGTCCTGCTTACTAAACATAGAGGACAGACAGAAAAAAAGTACCTTTTGGTAAGGTTTGGGATCCAAAATGTCAGAGGGGTTGCCCAGCCCGGCCTTCTCTGGTCAGTGATGCGCAAGGACGGACCCGCCCTTGGCCCTCGTACTTCCCATGCAGCGGGTCTTGTGGCAAAGCTTATGCGCCTCCGTGCGCTGGAAACGGCGTCAGGTACTGCAAAGGAGCCTGGGGGCTGTGGTTCAGTGCCCCGGCTTTTGAGTCCTTCTAGGTACTGTCCCAACCTGGCACTAGTGGGAGGGGGAGGTCCTGGGCTTGTTGTTGCTAGTTCTCTGCCAGGGCCTGGTATGGCTGCAGGGCCAGTGCCAGTGTACATCCAGACGTCTTTGAGTGTCTTGGAGATGAGCCGCAGAGGGCGGAGGGAAAGGGGAGGGGTGCTCCCAGCAGTCTCAGGGGTGGCCACTTGCTTCTGCCTACCCCACAAAGGCCCCCCTGCATCTGAACGAGAGTGGGGAGTCTGGGACCAGTGAGCCGGAACTGCAGCAGTACTCCATGTACCTCTACACCCCCCGCTGAGATGGTACATTTCTTGCCAATTGCGAATAGTCTCAATGTGGAAGCATTTACTATGCTTTTCTTTATCAACTTGAATTGAGTCAAATTGAATCTAGCCATTCGTATTTCGGGTCTGTGCGTAGAAAAAGTCTAAAGGGTTTCATGACTGTTGCAAAGTTCTGGATAAACCCTGAATAATACTCGCACATGCCACAAAAAAAACAGTAATTGATCCTTGTTGGCAGGTCATGGACCCATGTTAATTGCATTGACCAGATACTCTTTGAGAATTATGCCACGTTCTATTAACCTGTGACCAAGATACTCAACTTACTCCTAGAACAGCTTACACTTGTTTGAAGAATGAGTTAAGCCCTTGGCTTCCAACCTGGAGCGTACTTTGCACAATACCTAATAATGTTGTTGAGCACTTTTGGAAAAGGCAAGTATATCATCCTGGAAACATTTTAAATGGTGCCCCATGTCTTAAAAACGTGATACATGGCTCTCTGGAAGATGGAAGACATGAATGTCAACCCGAATGGCATTTGTTTGCTAAATCAAGTAATGTTACAACATGAAACAAAGTTAGAACATGAAGCAGTTTATCCGAATATTTCTGTCAAAGCACATCCAAACTAATGAAATGGCATCGGTCCCAACAGTCATATATCACCCCATCTCAATGTTCTATAGAACACACCATTTACAAAGGCGGGGAAGGGAAAGGGAAATGTAATGAGACAACATGTGATAAAACATATATAACAATAATGTTTAAGCATACAATGAATTTTCAGCATTTACTGTACTATATATAATATTGAACCACTTTTCACAGGCTTCAGAGTTTGTCACAAGATGCATGGAATGTCAGTATGAGATTTTTGTAATCCTCACATTTCTATTAAATCAATATTACAATTTACTGTGCTACCAATATGTCCATCAGTTATTGTTCTATGCAGTACCTAGCTATTGCATCACAAGCCCCCCTTCATAGTTTTTGATAGATTTCACTTACACACAGGTTTAGCTGTATGGTGTTGAACAACTTCTGTCTCCAATAAATGAAAATAGAGAGAAGGCTGTGAATCTGCCCATTGCTCATGATTGGGTAGCTTTACTTGGTATCTGTTTGATGAATCTGATTTGTTGTATTTTTTATGTTCTTGTGTTTTCCCACCTCTACATCATTTCTTCTTAAAATCTCGTTTTTTATTGGATAAGTTGAATTCTTTCACAGCCTGGCAGCTGCACTAAGCTAAGAGGATGCTTTCCACTCATCCGTTGTTCACTCGCCCCTCCCCGTCTCACCCTTTCCTGCTTGATTTTTTTTTTTTTTAAATCTCAGTTCTGTGAGGGTCTGGAAGCTGCAGACTGTACCTATCTGTTTGCTTCTTTTGTTACACTTCTGCATACTTTTTAAATTTACAAAACAAAAAGCATTGGCAAGGGCAAAAGTTTGCCACTTGTATTTCAAAGGCAAGATTCAGTTGGCTTTGCCGAAGCTTGTTCCAGTATGTGCCCACTCAGATCACCTACAACAATAGTCATAACCCAGCCTAAATAGCAGAAGCTATCACTGCTAGCATGGGTTATGTGGAAGTGCTAAAGACAGGAACACCATTTTACAAAAACTACAGATAACCCACGTCACTCCCACAAGGGTTCAGATGGGAAATTGAAGAACATCCTCTCCCTATGAAACATAGATGCAGGGTAATTTATAACCCTTCTAACCACACTAAAACATGGGCTTAATAAAGTCTGAAGTGTTCTGTTTATTGTGGAGGATGCCATCAACAACAGGGAGACAGCCACGGCCCGTATAGGGTGTGCCACTGGGCGGGAGATGTGCGGCGGGGAGGGGCAGTGTGGGGGGTTGTAAAATGCAGCATACGGACGATTTCAGGTAAGTAACGAAAAAAACGCATTTCGTTGCGCGTGCTGCATCGCCAAATGCAATGCAGCACGCGCAACAACATTCGTTTTTTTTTCCGTTACTTACCTGAAATCGTCCGTATGCCGTATTTTACAACCCCCACCCTGCCCCTCCCCCGCCCCATGTCGCCGCCCGGTGGCACGCCCTATACGGGCCGTGGCTGCAGGGAGAACATTGCATGTAGTCATCATTGTAGGACGAAGAGCAGGTCCAGCATCATGGACGGTTGTTGCTGTGGCACAAAGATCCTGTTGGGTGTTGTTGATGTTTTTTGCTGGAAATTTGCATTGGCTGTCATTGCAGGCTGCAGATTTTATAGCGTGAAGTGCAGATCTCATGTTGCCGGTTGTCACTGGTGGTTGCTGTAGCACGAAGAGTCAGGTTCCCTTGAGCTTTGCTTTGACAGTCAGCGCGAACGGCAAGATCTTCAGGCAAAATCTTCAGGATTTCTCCTCTTCATCCAGGAGGAGCTCACTCCAGCAGAGGCCAGGTCCAGGTGCATGTCCCGGCAGGTTCAATTGCAGCAGGTCAGCTGGGCAGTTGCAGAGGGGCCTCTGAAGCTTGCTCTGTCCCTGTAACCAAAACAAGAGATGTCAGCAGACCCTTAGAGCAGAGCTTTCCAAACTGTGTGTCTCGACACAGTACTGTGTCGCCTGCAAATGGTAGGTGTGTCGCAGGGTGACACTGGTATTAACAGGCACTTAGCACATAACTGCTGCTAATTAAGGGGCATTCCTTTGAAAGCTTTGTTCTCACTATGCCTCATCTATTGCATAACGTCTCCCAGTAAATGGTCTTTTAAAGAACTGCGAAGTACTCGGGTGCGGCTGTGTGTGTGCCCCGGAAGCTGGGGTGAGGTGACAAAGGGTGACAGACAGAGGGAGACAGACACAGGAAGATAGAGGGAGGAGGACAGAGGGAGGAAGACAGAGGGAGGGAGACAGAGGCACAGAGACAGAGGGAGACAGAGAGGGAGACAGAGGGCGACAGACAGAGGGAGACAGATGGAGGGAGAGACAGAGGGAGGGAGACAGAGGGCGACAGACAGAGGGAGGGAGACAGACAGAGGGAGGGAGACAGACAGAGGGAGACAGACAGAGGGAGGAGGGCAACAGAGGGATGGAGACAGAGGGAGGGAGACAGATAGAGGGAGACAGAGGGAGGGAGACAGAGGGAGGAAGACAGAGGGAGGGAGACAGAGGGAGGGAGACCGAGGGAAAGAGAGGGAGGGAGACAGATGGAGACAGAGAGAGAGAGAGGGAGGGAGACAGAGAGAGGGAGACAAAGAGAGAGGGAGACAGACAGAGTAAGGGAGACAGAGGGAGACAGACAGAGAGAGCGGGAGAGAGAGTGAGAGAGAGCGAGAGATAGAGAGAGAGGGAGGGAGACAGAGAGAGAGGGGGAGGGAGACAGACAGAGAGACAGAGAGAGGGAGGGAGACAGACAGACAGAGATAGAGACAGAGACAGACTGAGACAGGGACATACAGAGACAGATAGAGGCAGAGACAGGGAAAGGGGCAGACAGATTGAAGCAGAGACGGACAGAGACAGAGAGACGGAGAGGGATACAGATGGAGGGAGACAGCAACATACAGGGACAGACAGACAGAGGCAGAGACAGGGACAGGGACAGACATATAGAGGCTGAGACTGAGACAGAGAGAGGCAGAGAGACAGAGAGGGAGAGGGAGACAGAGGGAGAGAGAGAGAGGGAGACAGAGGGTGACAGAGGGAGAGGGAGGGAGACAGAGAGAGTCAGAGAGAGGGAGTCAGAGGGAAGGAGGCAGAGGGAGAGAGTCAGGCGGAGACAGAGAGAAGGAGAGGGAGACAGACAGAGGGAGACAGACAGAGGGAGGGAGACAGAGGGAGGGAGACAGAGATAGAGGGAGACAGAGAGAGAGGGAGACAGAGAGAGGGAGACAGACAGACAGAGGGAGACAGAGGGAGAGCAAGAGGGAGACAGAGGGAGAGAGGGAGGGAGGGGGAGGGAGGGAGACAGAGGGAGGGAGACAGAAGGACGGAGACAGAGAGCGGGAGACATAGGGAGACAGACAGAGGGAGGGAGACAGACAGAGGGAGACAGAGGGAGACACACAGAGGGAGGAGGGCGCCAGAGGGAGCGGGACTGATAGAGGGAGACAGAGGGAGGTAGACAGACAGAGGGTGACAGAGGGAGGAAGACAGAGGGAGAGAGAGGGAGGGAGACTAAGGGAGAGGGAGGGAGGGAGAGAGATGGAGACAGAGGGAGGGAGAGTGAGGGACACAGAGAGAGGGAGAGAGAGAGAGAGAGAAGGAGACAGACAGAGTGAGTGAGACAGTGGGAGACAGAGGGAACAGAGAGAGGGAGAGAGAGAGAGAGAGAGAGAGAGGGAGAGAGAGAGAGAGAGAGAGAGGGAGGGAGGGAGACAGAGAGAGGGAGGGAGAGATAGAGAGAAAGAGGGAGGGAGACAGAGAGAGAGAGAGAGAGAGAGATGTGTGTATGCCGGGTCTGGTGGCTCAGTGGACGAAGGCATCCGCTGCAGGGGCCTGTGTTCAACCTCATGGTCTCAAATTTGCTTGAAAATGCACCATTTGCCCACTTTTATTTCAAAATGTTCTTAAGTGGTTCGCGCTACATTGCCTTACGGTGTCCCAAAATGATGCATCACCAAAAAGTGTGTCACCAACATGAAAAGTTTGGAAAGCTGTGCCTTAGAGTCACATAGTCTCGGATGAAATGCAGCAGGTCTAGTCTTCCTTCTCAGCAAGCAGGACAGGCCTAAAGGAGCAGGGCAGAAGGGCTTCCTTCTTCTGTAGTATCTACAGGTTCAGGAGTGTAGTGAGTGGGACCGAGGGTCCATTGAAGTATAAGAAACTTCTGGAGGCTTCTCCTCACAGAATTGTCTGGAATTTGCAGCC
Source organism: Triturus cristatus (assembly GCF_964204655.1). Classification (NCBI taxonomy): domain Eukaryota; kingdom Metazoa; phylum Chordata; class Amphibia; order Caudata; family Salamandridae; genus Triturus; species Triturus cristatus. The sequence continues at coordinate 1,530,205,968 of NC_140590.1, read as the reverse complement.
TCACTGCCCCGGTCCCAGTCAGTCTGTCTGTAAGCACAATAGGCTAATGTGAAGTTTATTGTGTGAGAGCAGCACACAGTTTATTAAAGTGTAAGAGGGGCTGTGCAAAACCCTGCCCCTGCATCCTGTATGAGATGGTCCATCCAGGCACAATTAGTCCCTATATTGTGTAGCTGTTTGAGAGGAATACACAATGGTTAACTGCCAACTACACTCAGTGATGTGACCCAGGAACAGGCTACGGGCACCAAATGGTTAGGGCAAGAAAATGCCAACTTTCTAAAAGTAAAATTTTTTGAATTGTGACTCAAAATCTGGCTTAGTCATTAAAGAGTATTTTAAATTACAATTCCCCAGACTCCAAACAAGACTTGTGTAACTGCTCCCAATCACAATTTTGCACTGATTAAATGTAAGAAGGCACCCAATGTTATCCTTAAGGGAAAGGTAGGCCTGACAGGAGTGAAAACCTGAAGCTGTCAGTTTTCCACTACCAGGACATGTAAAACTTAAACTTTTATTTCCAACTTTGTAAATACACTGTACCCTGCCATATGGGCTGCTGGAGTCTACAGTAGGAGTGACTTATATGTCTTTTGGCCTGGCAAATGGTTATTTTGTCAAGTCAAAATGACATTTCAAAACCGCAAATAGACTCCAATGGCAGACCTCAGATATGTTTTAAGAGGCTGCTTAAGTGGTGGCACAATAACTGCAGGCCCACTGGTAGCATTTAAGTTACTAGCCCTGGGTATATCGTATACTTTAGTAGGAACTTACAAGTAAATTAAATATGCCAATAAAGTGTAAGCCTATTTTATCATGTTTTAGTGAATGAACACAAGCACTTTAGCACTGGTTAGCAAAGTGCTATGGACAACAAAAACGAAGTCAGAAAAATAGTATGGGTGAAGGCAAAAGGTTTGGGGGAAGGTCACCCTGGGGCTGACAGGTCTAACAATGACCTCAACCTTCACAGCAGAATCTGCTGACTCTCCACCGTTCCTCTACTGACCTCCAAGCAGGACTGTTCAGGTGGGGGTCCTATCTCTATCCTTTCTCACTTTAGGGTCTGGGTCTCTACCTTTCACCTTCAAGAATGCAGGTAATATATCTCAACTGTCTGGGGAGTTGTATCCCCAGTTAAGATGTATCTTGTGCCATGTTCAACCTGGGGCACTCCAAAATGAATGCCACTGGTCCCACCAATAAGACTCCCACCATCACACATATTGTTGCTACCATTCACATCATACATATACGCAATGGACACACTCATGAAATTCCAGCTCATAGGTTTGAGCAAATTCTTACATGAGTGGGGGTGGTACTCCATGCTCTGCCGTGGGAAATACAATTGGTCTGCTCAGGCCAATTAAACCACAAGACTCTGTATGCTCTCACCACTGCTTTGAGATTATATTTTCTGGCACAGAAATTATGATGGACATTATACCCTTGCACATTGCTTAAAACTGGCTTTAATACATTTATGATAGTGTTTTTAATGGCTATTTTGTACTGTTATGTACACTGAATTCCAAAAGTGCTGCTTCTTCTGTGTTACAAATGTTTTCCTCCAGTGCGTTCACCAGGTCTGAGCTACAGATAGCTGTCTGTCGGAAGATCTATTGTCTCTAATACAACACATTTAACTTGGGCTTTGGACGCGTCCCTTGCTCATGATTTGATTGCTTTGTTGGCTTTCTCAGGTTTCTGATGTCAATTCAATAGCTTTCCTAATTATTCTTGCCATCCAGAAGCATTTTGATCGCATAGTGTTCTCATTGGATGACTTGCATCCTTCAACTGCTCCCCTCAGGGGACTCTTTTTCAGGCACTTTCAACACTCTTTGTGCTCCCTAGGCCCCTCTCATGTACTCTCTATTTACTCCCCTTCTGTTGCTCCCTGATGCTCCACATCCCTCCACAATTTTCATTTTTTTAAATCATTATATTGTTATTTTTTTTATATGAGCTGGCAGCTGCACGGTGCAAGTGAGACATTCACCCCATTTTTTTTTACTCTGAACAGGGCTATATTTTTCTAATTTACGGTTTTAATATGGCCATCTGTCATGTCAATGTGACTGAAATATGCCACAATGGATGGCAGTGTATCACGATGGATGCACACATCTGTGTCATGCCTCATGTGCATGCATGCATCGTTCGGCAAGCATATGCATCTGTGGTCATCATGGAATGCATTTTCTTTAATGCAAAACCTTCACTGAGGTGTTGGTGGCGCTGTGTTTTTGGACTATGTACCAGCAGCAGGTGGAATGCGGGGCGAGGGACTTGGACATCCCACTAAAAGTGCGTCTCGCCCCCGGGGCCAAGACCAGGCCCGTCTTCGCCCGGAATTGGTCGGAAGAGGCTGGGACACACCCTTTGGTTTTTCTTAGAGACATCTTAATTTCATGGTGAGTCATAGTTTATAATTTATATCTGTGTTGGTTTTACTTTGGGACCTTGGTAAAGCGCAGATTACCAGCAGGAAAGGAGAAGGAGACTGGCTCCAGCAACTCTCAACCGGGCACTACGTTGGATGCCTTTTTAAACCGAGCAGACATTGTGTGGGCTCAAAGGAGATAGAGCTGCTTGAGAGAGAGTTATCATTAGATTTGTGGGAAAATTTAAGTTTTGTCACCTCACAATTAAATTCTATGCAGCACGATACTATACGTTTACCACCAGGTTTGGGGTCCAGGGACATGGCCCTAAAAGAGACCAACCCTTTTGTCCAGGGCCAAGAGGAAGGGGAGTCGTGTTCAGGCCCATCCACGGCAGTTTCTGGCCTTAGAATGAGCATCTTCCTTGGTGAGCCCGCGGCGAAAAAGAAGTGAAAGTCAGGCCCTACCGCAACAAATCGTAAAAAAACAGAGCCCAAATCAACTCTATCTTTGTCGGGGACTGAGATCCAACAGCCCCCAGCCTTCCTAGTAAGTACAGACCTGCCACCCAAGGAATCAAATTTCCCACCGAGCGGGTTTTTGGACCCAACAAAAAATATGCTCACCCCTGCCATGAATCCCATCCTGGACAGGTTCAGTGCTCTGGAAAATACAATTATGGTCACAGTAGGTGCAGCAAAATCTCAGCCACCGGCCTCTTCTTCTGATTCAACACTAAACTATACAATCCAGAATTACACCAAAACTTTGGGAGATCCGAGAGGGTACTCAACACTCCTTTATTGTTGACAAACTAGAACAGTCCAGCTTAAATGGAGAGATCTTAGGCTGAGACTCACAAGAAACAGATACTGACCCCTCTAAACTGTGAAAGAGCCCTGAGTCCCCTGGCAACAAATAGTCATCCCCCTACTCTGGCGTACCACAATCTCAACAGATTTTAAATCTTCTGCCAGCATGCTGCCTGTATGTGGCAGTAATAGTAGGAGTACCACTGGTGCCAGTGGAAAGGGAAGAGAACCTAATAGACTTAAAAAATAAAGTTTTCCACTGGTTCACAACAAACTGCTTTTTCCATCAAGCAATAAGATGATATCCTCATGCTGAGGAAAGTAGGGTGGGTGGGCACCGGGTGGCCCTTCTAGAAAAACAATAAAAGTGGACTGTATAGTCATTACATGTAGAAACTCGGAACTGGCATGCCAATTGATAAACTCTGTCAACAGGAAGGGGCTCAACGGCTTTACTGCTTCCCATTCCATTGTCCCACTGGGCTATTTGTACCGGCCTAGATCTTTTACTAATCAGAGGGCAAGGTATAGTTCCACTTTTCCATGCAAGCCGCAGGGAGGGGAGCTTGCATAGTCCCAACTTCTAACAAATTTCAGCTACTCGCTGACCTGGATGAAAACGATTGACTTGATACTAATATCGAACATCTGAGGGTGACACATTCTTGGAGAGATGGGTTGGCAGGGCTGATTGAGAGCACTCCCCCCATTTTCCTCCACTGCGTAATGAGCACTCACTTGGCCACAACTGGTTAAGATTTATCTATCGGCAAGGTTAGGCTTAGCGCAGATGAATGGTCTACTGCTATTGTTTTGTCTTTGCCTGCTCAGGTAGCTCCTGGCCACCATTTGGTGGCAGCTGAAAGTAGCTTGACCCAAGAATGTTGGTTCCATCTGGTGAACAATGTCTCTTCAATTGTCGTGTAAATGCAGGTGCTTAAAAATGTTACTAAGGATGGTCCTGGGCACAACCCTGATACCTCTAACTTCTTGGTTCGAAATCCTGGTATTGTGAGAACAAGGACAGTGCCTGTTGCTCTTGCTGGACCTTTGGAATAAGAAATGTTCATTGATGCTCTTTGCAGATCTGAGAAACTCAAAATAACTCAAAGGGCTGCTTTGATAAGACAGAACACTGCTACCACAAAATGCTGCAATGATTTAGCTTTTATTTCCTGGAATATGGCAGGGCTACCCTCTAACTGATGTAATCCCGAATGGTTGTCTTTTATAGATTCTTTTGAAGTTATTTGTTGCCACGAAACGTGGGTTTTTGATAATGTTCTAGAAGATAGGTTCGGATCCTTTGGTTCTCAAGCTGTCCCCGCAACTGCAGGCTTAGGTAAAGGAGGCTTAGTGGTGCTAGATTTCGACTAAAATTAAGAATTTATCTGTCACAGAGATGATCGCAAACCTCCATTACCAGATCTTGAAGCTTTCTTCCTCAAAAGAGTTTAGAATACTCATAGTAAACATTTATTATCATTTTTATACTTCCACAGACTGGAGGGCAGTGTCAGCAGTCATCCCAAGTCATAAGGGAAGGACTGGAAGAATCTGATATGTTGGATCAGTGGCAAGTAAGAAATCCAGACAGATGAGAGGGCACTTTCATTTCATCTGTGCACGCCTCTTGCTCTCGTCTAGACTACTGGTTGACGACGGTGGGGGTACGCGCTTGGACGACAGTTGTAATACATCTAACAAGTACCCTATCTGACCACAAACTAGTGGCACTAGATATTTTGGTGCCATCTCACACACCAAGGCAATTTACGTGGAGGTTCAAGGCTGAGGCTCTATTAGATCTATTGCATAAGACCACAATCCACCAGCCGTTGTAGAATATTTTGATACAAATAAGGACTCAGTCAGGAGGGGCAGATATTCTATGGGAACCTTTAAGGCTACAACACAGGGAATCTGTATTAGCACATGCGCTGGAATTCTCAAAGATATACGTACACAGCTAGAAAACGCGATCGTACCCTACAACAGTTAGAAAGTACAATACCACACCCAGTGCAATCACTCTGGCTGACATCAGACAACATATCACTGAATACAATGATATAGCGCAGAGAGAACTGCACTATATATCTCGCCGCTAAATAGCGAGAGCCTATGGAGAGGGAGGAAGACTGGGCCACACACTTGCCACTAGAATAAAATCTACTAGAGTCCACACTCCTGTGATAAAGATCACAGATAAAGACAGGAGGAACATTATGACCCATCTGGCATCCTGTCGGCATTCTCGCAATTTTATGAAGAACTGTTCTCACGGGATATCTATAGGGCAAGATATAGATACCTGCCTGTCTGATATAGCTTTACCATGGCTGTCGATGAACATGGTCCGCCCAGACCAGTCAGGTTTCATACCGATTCGTTCCACCACTCAAAATCTGCACACAATTTTTACATTATTGCACCAGCTGAACCCAGACCTTAAAGCGGACCCTGTACTGTTACATGCCGCCAAGGCATTTGACTCAATAGAATGGACTTACATGTTCAGTATTCTGAAGCGCATGGGATCCCCAACTATTTTCTGAGAAAGATAGGTCTCCTGTATACATCCCCAATGGTAAGAGTTTGCATAAACAGGCACACATTATCTCCCCTGTCTATATACAGGGGCACCAGACAAGGATACTTCTTCTCACTGATCTAGTTTACCTTAGCCTTGGAGCTGTTGGTATGTGTCATCAGACAGAGGCAAGCAGAGTCAGCACTGCGATTCCGACAGAGCCCAATATTTTACTATACCCGAACGACATGATCCTATGTGTCTCTGACCCTGAAGTACACCTTGTGCCACTCCTCCTAGAAAACGTACGCTTTGAGCAGCACTCGGGATTCAATAGCATTTGAACAAAGTCAGTGATAATACCGCTGACACTATGCAATTCACCAACCACATTGGAATCTCTCTTGGAGTGGCATACGGAACCAGTGACATATCTGGGGTATGGGTACACGGGGATCCAGAACTAGTGATAAGGGAAAATTACAGCAGAGCAATAGAAAAGCTAGAAGCGGTGGATGAGAATGCCGCACTCCTTGGCTGACAGGATTGCCATCATAAAAATTATACTACTGCCACACTTCCTGTATCTCTTCAATTCTATACCAATAGTGTTACCCAGAGCGCTTTTCCGTACACACCTGATAAAGCTGGCATGCTGGTAAGCAACCTCGCATAAGCTGGGATGTCATGACTATGCCATATAACCAGGGAGGATTTGGTGCACCAGACATGTATTTATATTATCTATGCTCTCAGACTTTGTGCATTACTGGTACCACCCACACATGTACACACCTCATCTGGCAGTGGAGAAAGGAGATGCATACCCCATTCCACTTCAATACATTCTACCACGTGCACAGGTATAACACGCATTGAAATCAATACAACACGCTGCACAAACTCTGCATGGCAGCCGCTGGGTGTGAGACCTACCAAGCTTCTGTTATATGCCCTGTCACTTCCTATTAGGCATCATCCAGCCCTTTCAGTAACAGGAGTCAGGTGTGCTTGCAGTGACAAAATATGCAAGAATAGAGATGATGAATTATGTTTATCCATAAGGGAATTTCATGAACTCCAAAGATTTAGGCTAAATCCAAAATATAACACTGCTCTTCCTATTCAAATATCATCGCCTTCAATCTGCCATGCAGGAACTGTACCCTTCATTCCCGGATTAACACCCCACGATCTGCACTTTACAGACACTACTTGTCAGCCGTACGCGACACCGCATGGTCACTAAATTATATAATGTGGCCGCAGAGAGCACCAATTCCCGAGCTTGAATGATGGAATGCCTCATTAGAAGATTATTTAACACTGGAGAAGTTCTGTTGTAGTCTGACAGGGATGCTTACATTCAATTGAAATCCCTGCATCATACATTTCAAACATATGCAACAAATGTATTACACACCCGATAGGCTGCTCAGATATGGGCTGGGTGATAATGATAATTGCAAGTGGTGCGGGAGGGAAGGCGCATACTTTGAATTTCTGGTGTGGAACTGCAAACAAGTTCAGAGATTTTGGTCAAAAGTGCTGCGTGACTTGAGGTCCATGACATCAGAGGTGGTGCTCTGCACTCCACATACAAAAGTTCAAAAGCTGAAACCAGGAGTATGCAAGTTCAAATAAATAGCACTGTTGTTGGCTAAATGCAGGGTAGCAATGCATTGGGGAAAACGATCGGCACCCAAACATAAACAATGGCTATAGGACACGGTGAACTGTAAAACCAGCTTGGAAGGCTATGCTGAGGAACTCTGAAATGTCCACACGTCCAAAGGATTTATGACCTCTGGTAAAGCATTTGAGAGTGAATTCTGTTGCCACTCAGGACACTGCTTAGTTGTGATAATATAGCAAGCTGAGGAGTAAAGCTGCACTAGACAGAAAAACACAATAATGGTCACAAAGAGTATGTAATGTGTATACTGTAATAATGGCAATTGCTGTTGGTATGTTATTTCTGTTCTTGTGTTAGTTGAAAAATCAACAAAAAAATTTAAATAAATAATAAATGATACTTAACAACCTGTGAAAATTATTGAGGACCTGGGAACTGCAATCTCTAATTTAATAAGTAAAGAGACCAAGGCTTCCTCCCTAATATGGGTAAGTGATTCTAACATTATTAAATGCACTTGTAGTGGGAGCCAGGGGTGTGGTATAGTCAATGGGCAGGGTGACAAGGTGGCACATTTCCTGCACTTGCCCTATTGTGAAGCACTGACTAGAATAATGTTAAGGAATAACCTTTTATTTGTATCAGAACTATGTGGCAACCCTGCCGTGAACACATCAACCTATGTGGGAAGGGGTACAGGTAGCTATTGATCACATCCAATGCCTTGGTTCCATCTCTAAGCAAATTTGACATCTTTCCTTCTCCCTTTAATGACCATCGGCAGATTATGGTCATATTCTCGCTTTTACCAAGAGCCTCCTTGACCTTCTCTCAGATATTATCAATTATACTTTCCTCAAATCAAGGGGTGCGCACAAAATGGCAAAACGTGGATCCTATGAAAACCACAAAGAATTGGTCTTGACTAGCTATGATGGGATCATGATCTGCCCAGCTGAAATTGTTGACCTGGGAGTGGTACAAGATCATTTCAGGAAAATGTGCACTTCTATTTCTGACCTCCTATCTGTTGATAACCACGGAGGGCCCATCTAGCACACTCATGATTTAACAATGATTGCACTAAGGCATATAAACTACTAAAACAAACAACGAATACAATCCTGCATGATGTAATTTCGGTTAGAGTAGTGAGACAGAATTACATCAATGTACTTGAAAAAGGAAAATGAGATAAGATCAAAGACATGGGAAAGCAGCCTCCCTTAAAGACAGTAAATACTTTTGGGAGATAGTGAACCACCCTTTTTTTAGGGGAAAAACTCCTTAAGGACCGACAGCCTTACTTTAGAACAAGACTGGGTTTCCCAATTCACAAAGATATTTACCTCAGAGTCAAGGGAAGCTGCCTCTTTGGTCCGGCCTATCCCTGTTGTTAGAAGGATTTGGTGAATTTCAGTAAATCGATCACAGTAGGGGAAGTGAGGAAAGCCATTACTAGTTCGGCTACAGGAAAGCAATTGGGCCCAGATGGGGGTTCCAGCTGAGCTTTTTAAACATAACTTAGATCTACTCTCTTTAGCGCCCTAGTTATTAAAGCCCCTGCTGACTCGTGGAAGGAATCTGTAACTATTCCTATCTATGAGAAAGGAGATAAAAATAATGACCCTCAAATTGGCGGCCCATTTCCCTTATTGATTCCTTGGCTAAGATTTTTGGGAGGGTGATTCTATGGAAACTAGAAGCCTGGCCAGTAGAGAGAGCCTTTTTTACTGAGGCCCAATACAAGTTCTGTCCGGATTTGGGCACCTCTGAACAAGCTCTCAACCTTTCACTTATCCTAGGCAAATGCGTCAAAGCCAGGAGAGGTGCCATGCACATGGCTTTAATGGACCTCTTCTCTGCCTTTGTGGATAGAGACACATTATGGGACATTATGGAGCGAGCAGAGGTGGATCCCCCCCCCCCCCCCATTAATGGTCCTGAGAAGGCTGCATTATACCACTATGAGGGTCCTTTACACCCAGGATGGGGATAAGATGCCCTCTATTCAAGTCACCAGGTGGGTCAGACAAGGCTGCATATTGGCCCCCTTTTTATTTTTATTTTATATCAATGAGTTAGATGCTCTTTTCATTTCACTCACCCTCGACATCCCCAAAATTGGCAATTGATTGGTCCCCGTACTTCTTTATGCGGACGAAGTGCTGCTCTTATCTCACACTGCAAACGGTCTGCAAATTTTGTTGGATGGGTTTCATTCCTTCATGAAGGATTTGAAGCTCAAGGTTAATCACATGAAATAATATATCTTGACTAGTGGCCCCAAAAACAGCAGCTCCAAAAAATCTCTGTGGGAGGAACATCTATAATGAAAATTTCAGTTTTTAGTTATGTGGGCATTCTATTTTCTGCTAATTTGAGTTGGGACAGATTGACAGTTCAGATATCACCACAAATGGAAGCGGCATGCAAAACAGTTTTTAAATTTGGCAATAAATTGGCTCATAAACCCCCTAAAGAAATGGTGATGCTATATAAATGTAAGTGTCAGTCAGTGGCTACATACGGAAAGGGAATATGAGGATATGCTTCTAGGAAGACCTTTCATTCATTTGAGAACACATTTTTGTCCAGAATTTTAGGACTCCCAAGATCCACCATGAGCCCGATTACCCACAACTACGTGGGGTTAGGATTCCTTGAAGACCTGGTGGGTTTGGCTTCTGTCTTATTATAGGCAAAAAAATATTTTTATTGATTGGTTGAATACAAAACCCAAGTTGGTTGGTCATGTGTCCACATGCATTGCTATGTGGTGTGACTCACTGCCACCATTTTGATATTTTGTTGCAAGTGAAAAATCATTTTCAAAGCTAATAGCTTGGCTTTTTAGCTCCAAGTGCTATTGGCTTTTCCAGTGCTTGTTTGTGGCGAATTAGAGATCACACCTAAATCTCTGCAGAAGGCATATTAACCAACTAAGGTATCTCACACAATTAAAACTGCAACATGCAGATCCCTTAACTGTTATTACTCAAAAATCCAGATCAGCCTTTCAGAAATGCACTCACCACTCCTATCCTATTGGTCAACCTAACTATTGGTGACGCATTAGTGAAATGTTATCCTGTAACAGGCATAACCATTACTTATATGTCTGCATAGGTCATTTTACATTTAGAGTTTGTGAAACAAGTGATTTATATGTTTTTGCTTAACTATAGTAAGAATATGTACAGCTTAACATTGCCATGAGTGGACCTAGGTGCCCAACTCCCTCTTGAAAAGTAAATGTTGCATTTCTGTTTGCTGTGCATAACTCTCTTTTTCTTTTCAGGCACCAGAGTCACCATGTTCTTTAAAAAAAGCTTACTGTGTGAAGGTCATTTATTACAAATAATTGGTTTGACAATGTTTCTCAGAACCCGCATGGGATGGGAGGCAGGGGTGGTGAATACTCTTTTGTGAGAGATCGTGAAGGCTTCAATGAGGGAAGAAGTTGGCATTGTATTATACTTGAGAAGGAGCCAACATCAATTACAGTGAGCACACTGGTTTTGATGGGTTCTTACTTGGTGAGAACTTGTAGAATGTATCACTCAGATGAAATTTCATGTTTTAACTATGTGAAGCTTTAGTTAGTTGGAGGAATACTTGCTCCAGTTCGCCTTTGCAGGCAGACATATCTTTCCCTCTCTCAAGACCAAAAGTTCCTTATATATTTTTAATAGACTTGCTTTCTAAACTAGCAAGTGCACTTCTCCTTTTCTTGACTGGAACCTTCATTTGGTTCTGCTTTCGATGCTATATTTAGGTGCTTCTGAAATATCTGAGTTACCCACAACCTTAGCTTAGCATTAGGGAGCTTCCCATTACGGGAACAGAATTTTATCTTACTTTGCATATGCTGTCTTTAAAAATGTTTACCTGCATTTGCTGGTTTGAATTGTCTGGATTATATTCATACATGCTGCATTCAGGTGATTATTGATTAATGATTAATTGATTCGTTTTGAGATTGTAACTTTGCTAATTTGCTAATAAACCTTCATGGTTGGCAAACGTACTCATCTCTGTTGTTCTTGTGTGGCAAAGTCTGCTTAACTGTCACCGATATATTCCTTAATTTGTAATTTTAGCCTCAGTTTTTTGAGGTAAATGTCCATCCCAGTGGACATAGTGGAAATATGAGTTTGTGGCAAGCTTGTGGCAAGTTTGTGCGATGCAAACATCATCCTTATTACTAAACCCTTATCCCCATCGCTCTTCCACACTCTAGGGCCACATGCTTACATTCATCTGTGTGCATGGGTGAACAAAGGGCAACTACTGGCTTTGGCAATACTTATTTTACAAGGGGTCTGTTGGGAGAAGGGGGATGTGATGTCCCGAGGTCCTTCTTGCATAAAAGGTCTCCAGTTATACACTGCATGAAAGCGCATGAGGCAACTTTTCACAACTTTATCTCTAGTTCTTATTAAAAGTCTCCCTGGGGGCAACAACTAAAAGTGCATGGATTTTAACCACTTTACCCCCTCTATAACAAATCGCGGATGGATACATGAAAGGGCATGGAGATTGAACAGTCTTTTTACTCTCACACACAGAGGTGATCCTATCATAGAAAAAGTTATGGATTCCTACCAAGTTTCCAGAATGAATGGCTTGTAGGTGACCCTCGTCTGATCTCTTGACCCTCTGGGACAGGGAGGGAGTCATTTAATGAGCTGTTGAAATGGGGTCAATACTCAAGCTCTGTTCCTGGTCACACAACCTTGTAATGAAACGAGATAGATGCACGTCATTCCACCTGAGATCTTAAAATCAGAAAAAAGGTTAGATGGTGGAGGAAAAAAGTCTACTATTCCTGTCCTGCTACAGATTTGCACAGTGACCAGGATGATAGTTTTGGAAAATAGTAGAAACATTTTGCAAAAAAAATGGATATTAAACATTCAGTTATTGCTTGGTTTCTGTGTGTTCCTATAGTAAAATAACCATGAAAAAGTTAAAGGATACTTATTTTTACAGCTAATAAAACGTCTACGAATTTAGCAATGTAAATTTATTTCCATGAATTTGAATCATGATAACTATTCTTAACAAAATGATAGAACAAAGCACGTTACTCAAATTTGACATATTTACAACTGGCATTAGCACGGAAAAACTGATTTTCACGGCAAGTTCAGTTAAATACACAGGGAAATTATGATTTGTAAAGCAGCTGTCATAAGAGGCTTTTCTCCCAGTGCTGGGACATTGTGGCCCAATTTCGAACTAAGCAGTAATGTTAATATCCCATTTTTCGATAATCACTTCATTTTGGGAGACTCCTTTCGATTATGAGCTAACAAACCGCTTGCAATACTCTCTGGGGGATATTCTCAAGAACGTGTGATAATTATCGCAAAATTAGCTTAACGCATCTTTGCACATCGCAGTCTATCGCGACAAAATAACACCGTGTTAACGATGTATTCTCAACCCAGCGGCACCATGCAATGGTCTCGCGATAACATGGCAAATGACCACGTTAAAACCAACGCGATGCCAAAAAAAACCGCGAGATACAAACGTGAAAAAAGTTGGGATGTGGCCAATCGCGATACAAAAATCAGCAATAACCAGTGACGGGCCTGCAATTCCCACGCGTCATGAGGGAAAATGCACTATAAAAGCAGAACCACAAAAACACACCAAAACCAAAATAAACTGCGTAGCACCATGGATGCACTAGGACCGAGTGCAGAGGACAACCCGAACCCCACAAGCCCCACGGAGGACCAGCGAGGAACCCCGTGCTCGGGTAAGGGCAAGGAGAAGAGGAAGACGGGGTTCAGACTGCAGGCAAACCGGATCATCGTCACCGAGGTGATAGCACACTACCAACAAATGTTCGTCACCTCCACTGTGTCATTGGCAACACAAACGGAAATATGGCAGTCCATCGTGAACAACATGAATGCAGTCGGAGTGTCGACGAGGTCAATGGAGGAGGTCAAGAGGCGCTGGCATGATGTGAAAAGCCAAACCAAGCAGAAACTCGCTGCCAACAGGAAGGCAGCAACAGCGAATGGAGGTGGGAGTCCTGCGCCACAGGAGGAGTTGGATGAGCTGGAGGAAATGGTGGCCACAGTCATCAGTGTGGAGATGGTGCAAGGAGTTGGGAGTCCAGACACAGCTCGATATGACCTGACCCAACAGCAACAGGGTGAGTAGCGACCAGGGACTGGGAGGACGGGGGGAGATGGGCATAATGGCACACATGAACAATTATGCACACTGCACACCCACAATGACTCTGGATCATGTCCCTGATCCCCGTGGCACACTGCAGCACACATACAAACACCAAGTAGGCCCCCGTCCACCATGTGCCCAAAGCAGTCCCACCTCACACATCACCAATCTCACAACCAACACATGCACACATGCGAAACCCAACAAAGATGCGTATTTGTGAGCCACACTGACAATGCAAGTGACGCTACATGATGATTAGCATGGCTGCAGGCCAATCATCATGACATTGTGCATGCCACAACACTGAGGTGGCTGAGTGTGGGCCACATCCGGAAAGGAGCAGGTCACACTCTGACAAATCCACGTGCACAAACAACCCCTGATGTCAACAATACATCACAGAACAGAGGACACAAATGAATCCGCTTGTGCATAGAAACTGGCCAATCAAATCTGGCATAGCAGGAAACAGTGAGATGAAAATGTACGTGTACAACCTCACATCCATGATGTAGTTCAAATGTCCACTGTCCCGCATCAAATAGTCAGCTCCTCCCAAACAGTCACAATGTACATTGTCAACATACATGTCAGCACAATGTTAAAATGCATCTCCCATTCATATTACAGAGGGACAATCAACACCTCCTGCAGAGTAGACCAGACAACTCATCAGTGATGATGAAGAGGACCTGCACACCTTCGACACTGACGCCCTACAAAAGCTCATGGACATCTTAGGCAACTCACCTCCAGGAGCAGGGCAGCCCAGCTGCATCGAGGAGACCCCACACCCTGCACAGACCACACAGCAGGAAGCACCCACCACCACAGCTGACGCCCAGCACCTCACCGAAGCACACATCGCATTCCAAGGCCAGGTGCTAGACTGCCAGAAGGAGGTGGCTGGACAGGTGCGGGTGGGGTTCAACCTCATGGCAGCCAAACTAGATCACATATGTGGGTTTCGAATTCCCATCAGGGACCACTTACACTCCCCAACGGACACCAACACAGTGACAGAGACACACGCATGTGCACATTTCCAGTGCTGAACCACGCCCAGAGCCCCGGGATAATCATTCACACCCGTACGCTGGACTTGCGTATGCTGGCTCAGTCCACTCCTCTTACGTATTGAGTGGGGGACGACAAAGCTACATGTCCAAGGTCTTACCCACCGGCTGAGGTGACATGGTTGCATCTGCTGTACACAGCACAATGTAATGAGGTAGGGCCCGGGTCCCTCATGCATACATTATGACCACACGGACACACTGAGATAGTTTGTGGAACTGGCTACGGGCACGTGCGCCCGGCCCCTTTATTGCCAGGTTCACATGTACAGTGACGCCTGTGCTGGAAGGGTGTGGGGTGAGTGTATGCCAGCCCTTATGGAGTGGTTGGTGCTGGCAACAATTTGAACAGTGATCACTATTAAAGCGGAAACAGAAAACACCAACATAACACAAACAACTGCGAAGCATCATGGTGGTAGCCGGAGCAAGTACAGAGGTCACCCAATATGCAATCAGAAGGGTCCGTGAGTTGCAGTGCACTGAGGTAGGGGCACCTGAGCTGAGCGTGCTCATGTGAATAAATTGTCTAGGTTTGTGTCCCTTCGGGATATTCCTGCTGCTGCTTCAGTGCGGTTTGTTACACCTGCATCATCTTCCTCATCATCGTCCCAGGTCTGCCCCACTGCCTGAGGTGACATTGCTGCATGAGCTGACCACAGCACAAAACTCAATCAGAAAGGGTCCATGCATTGTGGTGCACTGAGTTAGTGGCACCTGAAGAGCTGAGCAGGTTATCAAGCTGATGATGGCATCCACGACAGGTGTGAGGAACTTTGATAGGGCTGGCTGTGAGACTCCTCCGACTCTGGCGGTTGTTGGTTGGAAGGTACCAGAGGCCAGCAGGTGCAGCACAGCCAGCAGCTTTGTCTGCGGAGGGATGTTGGTTGTCCGCTGTGTTGGTGACGTCAGCCTATGGTGAATGATGGTCAGGATGCGGAGGATGGTTGTCCTTTTGAGCCAGTTGTGGGCAATTACATCCTTGGTGTTAAGAGTCTGTGAGGCTGGTGCATTTATGAAGGTCCACTGTCTTTGTCTGCTCTGCCACTGTGGTAGTCCAGAGGGGGCGGAGGGGTCCGGGGGGGTGGCGGGCCTGGGTGAAGTGGCGGTGGGTGTAGTGGCCCTCTTGGGTGTCCGAGCTGCATGATCAGT
The DNA here is from genome assembly GCF_964204655.1 of Triturus cristatus. Classification (NCBI taxonomy): domain Eukaryota; kingdom Metazoa; phylum Chordata; class Amphibia; order Caudata; family Salamandridae; genus Triturus; species Triturus cristatus. Next base: position 1,530,190,153 of record NC_140590.1, on the reverse strand, counting down.
AGCTCCATGGCATCTGTTGTTCTTCAGGTCTGGCTCTGGGCTGGGTTCCCTTTCATGGTGCAGGTTGTCATCCGACTTAACACCAGGTAGGAGCAGGTGTTAAATCCCTGCTGCTAACGCACCTTATTGCATGTTTTGTGATCTTATCGCCAATCTGGCTGGTCGTTGAGAATGTTGCGAAGTGGTGTTGTTGGGGCTTTTTGCACAGGAACGCCTACTCTGCAATTCATTAGCGTTAGTTGTCGGTGTCATCTGTGGCAAAGTTTTTTGCGGCTGCTATCGCAGGAAAACTGGTGTTTTCAGCTGTCAGCACCAGCTCGTGAATAGGGTGATACATTTATCTCCACTTTGGCTGCAATAAAGTGCTGATAACTCGGAGCTAAGTCCTTGAGAATATGCCCCTCTGTGTTTGATTCTATGGTAATTATCACACGCAATATTTACCACAAGTTTTATTTTTAAAGAACACAGAAAATAGCCTGTCAATTTCAAGACACAAGTTTGTTCAATAAACAGGTGAATTCACCCCTGAAAACATACTCCACCCAAAAACAGGTGGTAAATAAGGCCAGCCCCTGCAATTACATCAACCACGCACCAGTCTTGGTTCAGATCACCAAGATGGCCCCCAGCAACAAGGAATCAAACAAAACAACGTATAAACCCCTTTCACAATTAAAGGCCAAACACATCATTAACATTAGTAGATAAGTGTGATTAAAACCAGAAGTAGAAACACCTGATTATAATCTATACTTGGGTGACTGAAAGCTCACAGGCCTTTATAATCTACTACCACTCACACACCACACACTGTTGAACACCAACACAAGTGCACCCATTCTTTGCTATTTCATTCTGCTCTGCTGGGTCTTGGGGCTGATCCAATATGCTAAGCCCCAGGAGGACACATTTCTGATGGCCCAGGGCCAATGGCAAATTTTAATTAGAATGTATATGAGGATTCCACCATCTTAATGATGTATCTATTTGCTATATATAGGGTTGCTATGCTCTTTTCAAAGGTACTCTGTATTAGAGAGACATTGAACGATGAAGAAATAGAACTGATTTAGTGTAAGCTCTTTTTATCCAAGATTAACCCTGGATACGTAGGGCAGGTTATTTAAGGATAGCTATTGTGGGGGGGGTGCATTTTTTTCGTGTTTTATGGGGTTATAGGAATCATTATATGTGATGTATTGATTTTATAGTTTATTTATTTGAACCTAATAAAGATACCCAATGAATGAGGGTGCCACCATCCAAAATGCAAGGCTGAATTCTCACTTTACTGAGGTGGACGTCTTGAAACGTGCAAGCTGGTCATGGACACAATATGCAATATCCTGGCTTAAACTGGGGACACATTGGAATGCAACATTGGCATATGGATGTCATGATTTACAGTAAATTTGACCATAAAACGACAATGGATTCGTAAGACTTATGGATCTATGGCCGTTGAGGAAGAAACCCGCCCCTGTCCCGTGCATCCAGCACTCCGAATGACAATTATTATATCTGTATGTATATTAGTATTCGGATTATATCAGTATATGTTTTTGTTTATGTATGTAAAGGGAGTTCTGCCATATATGATTTTGTTTATGCAAATGTTAAGTACTTTCATGTATGATATGCGCGCTCTGAATCACTGTTTAAAATCTTGTTATGAGCCAGGAATTTGAGTAATGCTTGAAGTTTTCAGCACATTGTTCCAAGCATCGAAGAAACGGTAGTTGCGCGTATGGGAGAAATTCTAGAAAGGACGTTACCTCGCGTTGGAACGCAGGCAACGTCAACCAACGTTCGGGTGTGGCAAGCTTATAAAAGCCACACCCGAACCTCTAGAAGGTGCTTGGCCTTCTGAGTGTGAGTCGGTTCGCTTCGCAGCAGCTTCGCCGCATCGCGCTACACTCACCTGATTCCGTTTCCAGACCACTGGGAGTTCTTCTTCACCGGAGCTTCCGAACCTGAAAATGAAACAGAGAAAGCTAAGTAACTTTACAATTCTATTATTCAACAAGGCGCCCAACGCAAGAGAGAGACTTTAACACAATCTGGATAATACGAACAATTTTTGGAACTTCTTTTGAATACATGTAATTCAGAAGGGACAACGTTATTTTAAAGTCATGATAGTAGTCTTGGTAAATGTTTTGATGCATATTTATAACCTTTTTGGCAACCATCACTAAAGAACGTACGTCAGCAATTGGAGACTAAGCAGAAGGAGATTAAAAGAAGTAGGTGAACAAGGGAGAAAAGAGGATATAGATATTCAGTGTAGCCCCTTGTGAATAGCGAATTGAAGGTTAATTTGTAATATTTTCTTTTAAAGGTTAATCCACCATTTTCATTTGGACATCACTTCAATCAAACATTTGGACTTCACTCCAAGCAATACTTCTCCAATGACGAAGACGTCAGGACGCTAGGACTATCCCTGTAGAATCGCAGGTAGGACGTTGCGCCACTTAATTCTTGTTGCAATACTTAAAGAGTGTAAGCTAGGGTCGACTTATAGTTCGTGTTCCCTAAAACTACATCTTGTTGCCTCGCAGGTCGACAACAGGATCCAGTAGCGTCCGAATCCGGCCCTCCTCCCCAAAGTTCTATGTATGGCCTTAGCGTAAAAATCAATAGCTGGTTGTAAGTAGGAGTTCAGGGAGGTTGGTCTATAGCGTCTCTGCAAAACTCACCAATCACCCTTCAGGTAAGAGAGAACAAGGCTCCAGAAGGTAAGAGTGATTTGGTGCCCTTGACAGAAGGCCAAGCCCACGACAAAAGTTTTGCCCAGACGCTATGGATCAATCAATCTCTCTTCAGGAAATAGCAACTCTCTTGACAGACATTAAAAAAGAAAATGCAGAATTACGTAAGGATATTTCAGCTTTACAGTCAAATATGGGATTAAGCAGAGCTCAACCTTGGAGTTTTCCTTCTGCACATAAACCTGTTTTGAAGCCACCTACTTTTCAACCTCCTATGCAGAAAACACCTAATGTAAATTCTGATGTGTCGCCAACACAAATCCAAGTAATTACTCCTGTATCGGTTCCTTTAGCGGCGCCGGAAAGATTTAATGGGGATAGTAGTAAGTTCACAATTTTCTTAAATCAATGCAATTTGCATTTCATTGCTAAAGCGGCTGCCTTTCCAGACGATTCTTCTAAAGTAGCTTTTATTTTATCATATCTAGCTGGAGATGCAGCATTATGGTCAGTACCCATGGTGGAACGCAATGATCCCATCCTCTATGATCTTAGGAAATTCAAGGAAGCAATGAAAAAATTATTCGCTAAACATGTTTTTGTGCAATCTGCAGATCACGAGTTATTACACTTAAAGCAAGGAACCTCTGATCTGTTACATTATATCTCAGTGTTCAACAGGCTAGTGATTGAGGCAGAATGGCCAGAAGAAAAGAGAGTCTCTTTATTTTATAAAGGCCTGAAAGACGAATTAAAAGACATGGTAACTCAGATCTTAGACCCTCCTACGGATTGTGGAGAGTTCATAGATTTGGTGGTAAAATTAAACCATCGCCTCTCAGAAAGACGGGGCGAAAAAGGAAAGGCAGACCATAAGCCTTTTCAATTCAAGGATAGAGTGTTTCTTAAATCTGATCTGGGAAATAAAACCGATGCAGGAGAACCTATGCAGATAGGGACCCTTCGGGGACCCTTAACTAAAGAAGAAAAGGAGAAACGCAGGAAGTTAAACCAATGTCTTTATTGCGGTAAAGCGGGACATTTTGTGAGGGATTGCCCTACTAAACCTTTAAAACCTAAAATTAAACCTTCAGATGTAGCAGTTTCTCAAGTATCGGAAAACTAAGTAGCTCGACAAACAATGAGGTCAGTTTTTCGAGTAAGCAATCTACTTTGGCCTCGGTATCACCAACCATTTCACAATGTCATATTAGTATTCGGGTACTGTTGCAATCTACAGACAATAAAGATAAAGTATGGTCGGTGGACGCATTAATTGATTCTGGTGCTACAGGAAACTTTATTGATACCCAATTAATGACTGATTTAGGAATTCAGAAAGTTCTTAAGGATTCCCCAGAAAGAGTTCGAGCAGTGGACGGAAAGGAATTGACATCAGGACCTATAAAACATCACACAGAAAATTTATTTATGACTTGTTCCATTAAACATTGTGAACACATTACATTTGATATAATAGATGCCCCACAGTTTCGTTTGATTTTAGGAATTCCCTGGTTGGTGTTACACAATCCACGGATTGATTGGGTACAAAAGACTATTTTGTTTCATTCTGACCATTGTGTATCTTTTTGTTTTTTACATCACGAAAAAGAACACTTGGTCCAAGGTTATGATTTCCCTTTAGAATCAAAGAACATTTTGTTACTAGAGGGGGTACCTGAAGAATATGAAGATCTTTTAGATGTTTTTGACAAGAAAAAGGCAAATACATTACCCCCACATAGGGACTTTGATTGTCGCATAGATTTAACTCCTGGGGCTACATTGCCTTGTAGTCGAATCTATGCCCTAACTGAATCTGAGACTACCCATTTACGAAATTATCTTGACGAATACCTTGCCAATGGTTTTATCAGGCATTCTAAGTCACCAGTTTCATCGCCTCTTTTTTTCATTCCGAAGAAAGGAGGCGAGTTGCGCGCGTGCATAGACTATCGCGCTTTAAATAATGTGACCATTAAAAATCGGTACCCGTTACCATTGATACCAACTTTATTGGATCAAATCAAGGACGCTACCATTTACACAAAACTGGATTTACGTGGAGCATATCACATGGTAAGAGTTCGTGAGGGCGATGAATGGAAGACTGCCTTCCGAACCAAGTTTGGTTTGTACGAATATCAAGTCATGCCCTTCGGACTCTGCAACGCTCCAGCTGCATTCCAGTTTTTTATAAATGAAGTGTTGAGAGATTTCCTAGACATATGTTGTGTGGTTTACATAGATGATATTTTGATTTATTCAAAGAACACCGAAGAACATGTAAAACAGGTAAGAGCCATTCTCCAACAGCTTTTAAAAAATTCTCTCTATGTCAAATTAGAGAAAAGAAAAGCATGTTTCATGTTTCAAAAGTAGATTTTTTGGGTTATATACTTAGCCCATCTGGACTTGAAATGGACCCCAAGAAAATACAAGCAGTTTATGATTGGCCTAGTCCTTCTACAGTAAAACAAATCCAAAGTTTTTTAGGTTTCGCAAACTTCTATAGACGGTTTATTCCTAATTTTTCTCAACTCATTACCCCCATCACCAAATTGTTAAGGAAAAATACAAAATTTGCGTGGGATAATGAAGCTGAACAGGCCTTTCGAACTTTAAAGAAACAATTTACGTCAGCTCCTATTCTTATGCATCCGGACCCATCCCAACCATTTATAGTAGAAGCTGATGCTTCTCAAAATGCTATTGGAGGGATTCTTTCCCAAAGACATCAAAATACTGGACAGATGCATCCTATAGCATATTATTCTAGGAAACTTACCCCAGCAGAACAAAATTATGCAATTTCAGACAGAGAATTATTGGCTATTAAAGCAGTTTTTGGAGAATGGCGTCATTACTTGTTGGGTGCTCGTCATCCTATTACCATTTATACTGACCATAGAAACTTGCAAACATTAAGGTCAGCTAAAGCACTGTCAGCACGTCATTTACGTTGGACTTTGTTTCTTAATGATTATAACTTTGTAATCACATACCGTCCAGGAAAAGACAATAATAAAGCTGATGCACTTTCTCGAATTGGAATTACGGAAGATACACATGTAACAGCCGAAGCTTCCCAGCCAATTCTGCCTGCACATTGTTTTCAAGTGGGAGTCATCAGTTCAGAGGTCATGAAGGACATACAAACTGAATTAGAGACAAGAGACAAAGAGGTTTGGCACAAAGAATATCCTTTATTACAATGGAGAAACAATTATCTGTACAACAACGATCAGCTCTTTGTACCAACATCACAATTGCAAGAACAAATCATGCACATCCATCATGATACGCTTTTAGCTGCTCATCCAGGTGTGACTAAGATGTATCATTTAATTAAGAGGCAGTTTTGGTGGCCTACGATGTTTGATGATATAAAACATTATGTAGACACATGTGTAACTTGTATTCAAAATAAACCGATGCATCATGCTCCTAAAGGATTGTTACACCCTTTACCTGTACCTCCGCAACCATGGCACACAGTATCTCTAGATTTTATAGTAGAGTTACCTTGTACACATTCCGGATGTACTACTATTATGACTGTAGTTGACCATTTCACTCGAGCTGCTCATTTCATTCCTTTACGAAAATTGCCAACTGCTTTTGAAATGGCTCAAATATTTGCAAAAGAAATCATCAGATTACATGGAGTTCCTTCTGTGGTAATTTCCGACAGAGGGGCCCAATTTATTTCCCATTTTTGGCAACATTTAGGGAAGGTAATTCATATGGACATACGTACCTCTTCCAGTTACCACCCACAGACCGATGGTTTAACTGAAAGAACTAACCAAACCATTGAGCAGTATTTACGTTGTATGTTAACCACTTTTGACAGTGAATGGTCCGATCTTTTATGGGCAATGGAACTTGTATATAATAATTTGGATCACTCTTCCATTGGCATGTCTCCTTTTTTTTGCACTTTTGGATATCATCCTAAAATGATAATTCAACTCAAAAAAACTTCTTTGACAAATCCAACCGTGGATGAGTTAGTACAAACAATAGTCTCTGTCCAACAACAAGCTCAGTATCATTTAGCACAAGCTAAGGAAACACAAAAACTGACTTCCGATAAACATCGATCTATACTACCATCATATCAAGTAGGGGATAAGGTGTGGTTATCGACCAAAAATTTAAGATTGAAGGGCTGTAAAAAATTTAATCCACGCTTTATAGGACCCTTTACCATTGACAAGGTCATCAATCCTGTGTGTGTGCGTTTGACGCTCCCACCTAAGTATCATTTTCACCCAACATTTCATGTATCGTTAGTGAAACCCTACTCTCCTCATACTCGAGTCATTAAACCCCCTCCAGTTATTGATATAGATGGTACACCAGAGTTCGAAGTTAAAACAATTCTAGATTCAAAACGTATTAGAGGAAAATTACACTATCTAGTCGATTGGAAGGGATATGGCCCAGAAGAACGCTCATGGGAGCCTCTTGCTAATTTGCAAAACGCGCCACGGTTGGTTAGAACCTTCCATTTACGACATCCGGAAAAACCCAAACCAGTTCCACAGGTCTTAGGGGGGCTTGTGAGAGGGGGGTACTGTCATGATTTACAGTAAATTTGACCATAAAACGACAATGGATTCGTAAGACTTATGGATCTATGGCCGTTGAGGAAGAAACCCGCCCCTGTCCCGTGCATCCAGCACTCCGAATGACAATTATTATATCTGTATGTATATTAGTATTCGGATTATATCAGTATATGTTTTTGTTTATGTATGTAAAGGGAGTTCTGCCATATATGATTTTGTTTATGCAAATGTTAAGTACTTTCATGTATGATATGCGCGCTCTGAATCACTGTTTAAAATCTTGTTATGAGCCAGGAATTTGAGTAATGCTTGAAGTTTTCAGCACATTGTTCCAAGCATCGAAGAAACGGTAGTTGCGCGTATGGGAGAAATTCTAGAAAGGACGTTACCTCGCGTTGGAACGCAGGCAACGTCAACCAACGTTCGGGTGTGGCAAGCTTATAAAAGCCACACCCGAACCTCTAGAAGTTGCTTGGCCTTCTGAGTGTGAGTCGGTTCGCTTCGCAGCAGCTTCGCCGCATCGCGCTACACTCACCTGATTCCGTTTCCAGACCACTGGGAGTTCTTCTTCACCGGAGCTTCCGAACCTGAAAATGAAACAGAGAAAGCTAAGTAACTTTACAATTCTATTATTCAACAAGGCGCCCAACGCAAGAGAGAGACTTTAACACAATCTGGATAATACGAACAATTTTTGGAACTTCTTTTGAATACATGTAATTCAGAAGGGACAACGTTATTTTAAAGTCATGATAGTAGTCTTGGTAAATGTTTTGATGCATATTTATAACCTTTTTGGCAACCATCACTAAAGAACGTACGTCAGCAATTGGAGACTAAGCAGAAGGAGATTAAAAGAAGTAGGTGAACAAGGGAGAAAAGAGGATATAGATATTCAGTGTAGCCCCTTGTGAATAGCGAATTGAAGGTTAATTTGTAATATTTTCTTTTAAAGGTTAATCCACCATTTTCATTTGGACATCACTTCAATCAAACATTTGGACTTCACTCCAAGCAATACTTCTCCAATGACGAAGACGTCAGGACGCTAGGACTATCCCTGTAGAATCGCAGGTAGGACGTTGCGCCACTTAATTCTTGTTGCAATACTTAAAGAGTGTAAGCTAGGGTCGACTTATAGTTCGTGTTCCCTAAAACTACATCTTGTTGCCTCGCAGGTCGACAACAGGATCCAGTAGCGTCCGAATCCGGCCCTCCTCCCCAAAGTTCTATGTATGGCCTTAGCGTAAAAATCAATAGCTGGTTGTAAGTAGGAGTTCAGGGAGGTTGGTCTATAGCGTCTCTGCAAAACTCACCAATCACCCTTCAGGTAAGAGAGAACAAGGCTCCAGAAGGTAAGAGTGATTTGGTGCCCTTGACAATGGACTTCCATAAGTCCTCCTTAAATGTACTCAGTACGCAAACACATCAGAAATATTAGTTGTCAGGGCTGAGACATGGAAAGGCACTGTAAGTGGTCTCCCTCACAAGCACAGAAAGGAGGCAGGCCAACAATATCAGGTCCCTTGTTGTAGGCTCCTCTCTCCGAAGTGCATGCTGCAGGCCAAATGATAGAACAAGGGACATTGGTGGGGTGGGGGAGGGAGTGGGATAGGGAAGTAGGGGTCGGGGAGGGAGTGGCATAGGGAAGGTGCAGCCACTTTCCTAGGGATTTTCTGGTGTAGAATTCCCTACCCAGTACATCTTGTCCCTGGAAATTCAGAGTGCATATAGGCCTGGTGAGTGATGTGTATGACTTAGGCTAAGCCGGTGAAAGCAGAGACTCGGCCCCAAAAATTAATTTCTGGACTCAATTATAGTATTATCATCGTTTTCTGCGATAAATTGTTCTTACACTTGATGGATCTTGGAATGTTGTTTTAGGAGTCAAAGAGCATAATCAGACATCACAAATGTAAATAGCATAACTAGTTTTAAGTTCAGTCAATGATGAGAGTTAGGATAATTTTCTAATACCTTTATTCTCTTTAAGCGAGTAGTAAAGCTATTTTCTTTATTTTGTCTTTATTTCAGTTAATCCATAATTCAAATATGTTTACAGAAACCTCATCAAAAGAATGGTTAGAACACAGCATTAATTATATCATGAATAAAGGGTGTTCTATAAAGGAATAGATTCCCTATTCTAAAGATCAGCATCAGAGTTTTAGAGTTCAAGAACCAATGAAGAGTTTGAATTCAAAGAAAACAGTGAGATCAGAGGAGCGTGAAGCTTCAAAGCCAAATTAGAGTAGCTTAACCTACCATAAACAGTAGTTCATAAGACTCAGCCGAGTCTCAATAAATCGAAGAAAATCAACATACATTTGCAGTAGCAATCTGTTGAAAATCAAATAACAAAGTGAGGCAAAAAGGGAAACACCTTGAGAGTGCGTGAGTAGCTACCTAGGAGCATGCACTAATATAAAAGTCAGGAAAACATGTTAAAACATTTCATGAGGCCTCTTCTTCTGTCACATGTCCCAATCAGGCCCATTGTCATTTTCCCTATGTTATCATGAGCATGTTGCAGACTGCCCTCTGCTTTGTGCACGTTACTCTGCAGACACATTTTGCATTGTGCCACACTGTATTTTGACACAGAACACTCTTTTTGCGTTCTGTTCTTTCCTGGGATTTAGTCTGAACAGGTGGGCAAGGCCCAACAACAATGCCCCTTGTTATTCTGCTCTGGTCAGGCCTAGCACTAGACAAAAAATGCAAATGCAGCTGTTGTTTGGGAACACATACTCATGTAGGTATGCACAGATAGGTAACACACACTTAGAGAGGAACCTTTTCAGGGAATAGATCGGGACAGCACCTGAGAAGTAGAACATTCATTTGTGTATACTAAAATACAGGGTCTGAAGCTAGCACCTTGAGATCTTCTGATATATAATCATTATGCTTCTGTAGAATGGTAGGGAGGTTAGGCTACTCTGTCATATATAATGACAGCTCCATTTATGATTTACGGACTATTGCTATGCCAACCGTATTTGTGTTAGGCATTTTCCTACTTGTTGTGGCACATAAACTGCATACTAGAGCACAATAGTTAAAATAAGCATTTTAAACTCTCCTCGTGTCTCTGACAGAACTTATTGTTGTTATTATGCGAGAGGGTGGGTCCTGAGAGGGTCAGGAGTGTTCTGCTCTGGGGTGTCTAATCACTTGTTCCTCTGTGAGTGAGTAGGAGGGCAAGTGAGACACTATAGGTAGTCGGTCCCGGTCTCATGGGTATTCAGGTGATAGGATGACTAAGTCCCTGCCTCTTAAGGTTCCATATTCCCAAGCATAGTTTTGTGACTCCGCAGAATCCCTACAACTCTTCCTTGAACCAATAGAATGGCACTCTTCTTAGGTAAGCACGTTCATCTCCTCCGTTACCACGAAAATACATGCGGCTAGTACACTTTGTCACAAGGTTAGATACAGTCAATCAAAGTAGTTAGATGCTGGCACATTGGACATGGTTCCCATAAGCCTTAAACCACATATCGACCTTTTACATCTAAGTTTGTTTCAATGCATGAACAATTTACTATTAACTAAAAGGCAAAATCACTGTGAGGGAATGCATTCTTTTTACTATGAATCAAGCATCATTGTTAAAAATGCACAAATCATTCTATTCAAACGTTAGATGAAAAAAGTGAAAGTAGGGAAGTTTATGGCATTTCAATAATAAAGTGTTGCTTATGAGATAATTAATTTGTTATACCGGATCATTCTGCAGTTATGACAACATTTCTAAGCATCTCAATTTAAGGTCAAGCTTCTCATTCAAGTTGTGCGCATATCAGCAATGTTAGTTTTATTTGAGTTAACAGAAAATTATTTCATAGCTTTTCTATGGCCTACACAGGTAATTATGACTGACTATTGTAAATCAGAACATTTTAAATGTGTGTCTTTTTCTGCATCACATTTTATATTCTTCATTGCACATTGCACATTAAACTACAAGATTAATTATTTTCTCGTTAATTAATTTTTTTTTCCAATTCTTCATCTAATGGTCAACTTAACCATCACACTATCATGGTTTCACATGTGACATCTATTCAAAAGGCATTTTCATCATCTGTTGAATGCCTTCTCTTGCTTTTTAAACTTTGAAATTTCAATGGCTTTCTATCGTCATCATTCACAATGTCATTTAATGTTAAATCATTTTCTTCTTTCTTGTGTAAGCAATATCTACAGCCCTAAAATAAAACAAACAGACAGAATAAGCAAAGCCCTATTAATAATGCTGGTATAAGTATTGCATTCAAAATACCTCCCCCTGCTGTCACAATGGAATTTCCATTTGTTTGAATTCCTTTCTCAAACATTATTAAGATCCTAGGGGGCATATGTGCAAGGCACTATCGCTACCACAATGTCACTTTTACGGACATTGTGGTGGCGATAGGGGCTGCGCCTTATGTACACTTAACGTGGTTTAACACTGCCTTGTACATGAGGCACCCTTTTCACGCTATGGTTAGCATGAAAGGGGCGTGCAGAGTGTGTTGTGGCTGGTGTTCCACCGCAACACCCATTGTATTTGATGTTGCCCCCTATGTACAAGGGTGCCATACATAGGATGCAGAGCCAAAATTAAGACCAGGAAAAGCCTGGTCTTAAGTTGGCGAAACGAGGAGAAATGCATTATTTCTCCTTGTTTTTGCTTATTCCAAAAGCAAAATGCCATGGTTTGTTTATGTACAGGAAGGTGTACAATTTTTGTCACTTTCATGTGTGCTGCTATCATAAGTGTATTGTAGCCTGTGAGGTTGAAAGAACTGCATAGTTCCAGGGTGGAAAAAAATAGTCGCAGTCTCCGAAATAAAAGTGGCCCACATTTGCAAATCAGGCTAGTTTTGAACTTGTAAAGACACGCTGTATGAGTAATTTGCAAGGCATGCATTTGTCTTTGCTGTAGGGAATGTTTGCTTTAATATCAGAGAAATCAATAGTAAAAACCTGTCCTCCTGGTCATAAAACAGGCCCATCACCTCCTGAACAAGCATCTACAATGCAATCGGTCTCGCCTTTGAGACCTTATATGTATTTAGATATGCAGCACATTAGCCTGGGTGCTGAAACATCTACTTTTCTTTAACATGGACGGAAAGTAAGCAGCAAACTGCGTAACATGCCAGGTATGGGAACACATGGAGATAAATATTGCCTTTCAGCGGGAAATGGTATAGCCCAAAGCTCTGTTTTTAATGTAAAATCAGGGCCTTCGGTAGTCAAATCACTGAAAACACAAGCTTTGAAAAAATATTATTGTCTACGGGTGCTAATGGAAGACAATTTCTGCGGACTGGACTCTAGAGAATGCTAAAGTGATTCTGGTATTTTACTGATCTCTGCTGGTCATTTTCTATCAAGAAAGTTAAACAGAGGCAGTTGCCAGAAAATTTCTAAAAAAAAGACCCTCAGCAAAAAAAATTCTGGTATTTTACTGACCTCTACTGGTCGTTTTCTATCAAGACAGTTAAATAGAAGACAGTTAAATAGAGGCAGTTGAACAAGTAGAAAGCAATTCTGGTACTTTACTGACCTCTACTGGTCGTTTTCTATCAAGACAGTTAAATAGAGGCAGTTGAACAGAAAAAAAGTCCCTAAGCAGAAGCAGACAAGTCCTAAGGCTGATCTCCAGAGCCCATAAAGTACATACACATATAAGTATATACTAAAGTATATACAAGAGGTCTCAAATGCTTGACCTAAAAAACAGCCCACACACTGATCTGTGAGACCAGTCCATCAGGCACTGCCTAATTGCCCTATAGGCCAGTCCAACCCTGGTTTCAGGAGTGGTTTGATGTACACATTGTATAAAAGTGTTGGATAATTGATCAACATGAAACTCCTCTCTCGATACTGTATGTTCTATATGAAGACAGTGGATAGAAATTATTCTCGACCTGTGTTTAAGGAAGCAGTCGAGCCAATCAAAAATATTTCCTTTGATACTGATTTCAATCTCTATGCTCATTAAGATTTCATTATATACGGTGTTGAATGCCACCAGCAGGTCCAATAGAAGGCGGGCTGCCAATCTCTACCCACTCTAAGGTGCCCCAATTGGAGGTCATGGTGGAGTCAGTGCCTCTCCCTGACCATCCCAAAATGATTAGTCATGGAATCTTGACTTAGGATATGCTGAATATTATTTCTCTCATTATTTAGTTGTCTTGCTCTTTCCTTGTTTTTGATCGAAAATATACGCATTATAACTTAAGCATTATCATTGTTCTTCACGACTGATACTGTTAAAACTTGATACTGAGGTAATGTTCTTTTAAATTGCTTTTAGAAATCCAATTTAATTTCTACTGCCAATTACTTTTATTAATATATACAAATATATTTAGATGAACATTAGTCTGTGGAAAAATGACTAGAGATAAGATAACGCACTAACAATGTGCCCATACACACCACACCATCTTTAAAACACTGTTGTATACAAAGCAGCTGGGGGGACTAAGAGATATCAGGTAAGGCATAGGCTAAAAGCCAAGTAAGTCTGCCCTTAATGTACTAACACATGCAAACACAGACAGGCACAAATAGAGTTAGCGTGCCTTAGAACATTAAGGCAAAACCTATTGACTTTGCAATAGTATTTTTGTAACTGTGGTAGTACTCAAGCAAGTATGAATGAGGGTAAGTGAGAGATGACATAATGACTGCATGCGTCGCAAAGCATTGAAGGATCTCTCTTCCCCTTAGACCATTTCATCGTCTCTTCTGTTCACAACAGTAGTAACAAATCAAAGATAACAACATTTGTATAACACAGAACTGTAAAGGAGGGATTCGTGAAATAAATATATTGCAAGGCAAACAATTTAGAATTGTGTTATGTTGAAAGAATTCCAATGGTAAAAAAGAAGCCACTGGATTCAGGTGGGGACATCCATATTCTTCCCTCACTGTCACCTTCACCCCATGAGAGGGAACCCACAACACAACCACAATAGGAGAAACCCGCCTGGAATGTACCATCTTGCTGCCAAACATAAGACCCCGGTGTGCTTATTCCACAGACCTAGTCACTGACGGGTACTTGAAACGTAAACCCAGTGGCAGCGGGAGAAAAGGCAGAGGCAGGACCAGCATTAGGGACACAGCAGTAGCTACAAGTGAAAAGTCAATGTGGTGCAGGAGGCTTTACTTTTTGGAAGTTGGTACAGACTGACTGCAAAATAGCCTCCCACTATATCACCAGATTGTAGCTTTTGTGGCTGATCTAATTAAACTTTGGTTGGCAATCTTGGGGTAAGCTTGTCCTGATGAGCAAAGGGACAACCCTACTACTGGGTGGAAATCTTAAGGTCAGGGTCTCAAACAAGTCCTAACAAAAAAACAGTACGAGTATGATGCACTGAAAAAAGAAAATGATTATTTCTTGCAAACAGGACATGTGGTAAGCAATTGAATTTGCTATACAGTACTTTACATATAAAACGCAAAATAGTCCCCCATGTATTGTAATGGAAGCATTTTACAGGGAATGCGGAATGATATACCAAACAGCAAACAGTGTGTGTTGAGAGAGAATTCCTCCTCAGAAACCCACTGCATGAATGCCTTTTTGAATATAGTGGCAACGCCTTAGTCAACTGCTGAGCTGTAGTGCTAGACCCTAAATAGGCCAATAGGCTTGTCTTATTTTTGAGTCCCAACTGAAATATGCTTTAAAAGCCATCAGCAGTGTAATAAGACAAAGATTTCTTCCTGTATGAAGTGCAACTATGTAAGAATGTAATAGGTGATGATTCAGTGTATTTTCAAAACATAAAACGAGGTATAAGAGTAGTATTCTTGTGAGGCAGGGCTAAATCCCACTCTAAGTATATGTTAAAGAATTTGTAACAAGAGAACTTGCTGCACTGCCAATCAAAATCTAAAATGGGTTCTGAAGGGCCTCTTTACAGATTGATCACTGTTGTGCACAAGGGCCATATTATCCTGGGAAACATACTGCATGTGCAGGACCAAGGATGAGGATGAAGGTCAAATAGCTGGGATAATGAAGGCCAGAAAACGGAAGAATTCTTCTAGTT
This sequence comes from Triturus cristatus, assembly GCF_964204655.1. NCBI lineage: Eukaryota > Metazoa > Chordata > Amphibia > Caudata > Salamandridae > Triturus > Triturus cristatus. The sequence goes on along the minus strand of NC_140590.1, from coordinate 1,530,174,778 downwards.
CCTATCCACTATTCAGAAGAGATGGCTCCATGTTGCATGCATCACATTTACACAGTAACACATATACACAGCGGCCAGTGTATTGTTTATTTCTGGAACCGGGCGGCACACGCTGAAGCAGTGCAGATGTTGAGCAGCACATCCCCAGAGCAGTACTGACAATAAGTAATACTGACAGGTCAGTAGGAGTTCTGAGCAGTACAGACATGGGGTCTCTCAGACATAATATTCAGATGGTCAAAATCCACCTTCTATAAAATCCTTACTCAGGTGGGAAACAACCTTTACAATGCAGTCATTACATTGCACTACCTTTACAACGCAGTCATTACATCGCAACATCCTTTACATCGCATGTCATTACAACGCAGCCATTACATCGCATGGCACTACAACGCATGTCATTACAACGCATGTCACTACAACACAGGCATTACATCGCAAGTTATTACAACGCATACCATTACAATGCATAGTACTCTTACACTATCCAACACTTACCCTACTGTTGCACTCACTGGAGTTAGAATAGTAATTTTTACCCCTACACTATCCAACACTTACCCTACAGTTGCACTCACTGGAGTTAGAATAGTAATTTTAACCCCTACACTATCCAACAGTTACCCTACTGTTGCACTCACTGGAGTTAGAATAGTAATTATTACCCCTACACTATCCAACACTTACCTTAAATGCAATGTAATGGTATGCGTTGTAATGGTATGCATTGTAATGGTATGATGCGATGTAATGGAATGCGTTTTAAAGGTGGTTTCTAAAAAATGTGAAGTAATGGCAAGCGATGTAAAAGAATGCATTGTAAAGGATGTTGCGATGTAAAAAATGCGTTGTAAAGGCATGCTTTGTAAATGTATGCGTTGTAACCTCATACATTCACTCAGGTCATTGATACCTTGCTGAATGTCACTGACAAGCACATTGGTGTCTCTAAAGGCTCAGAGGCAGTCAGTGTCAATAAGGCAAGAATCTATGCAACTGCAGGATTGCCAAATGAACCAGGGGCCATTGGCTGCACCCATGTAGCACATGTTTCACCCCGTTCACCGGAATAAGCTTAACACAACCAAAATCACCACACAAGAGTCCTGGGTTAGACATGTGCATGATTCGTGAGGCTGAGGCGCAGCTACATTCTACACAGCATAAAGGCACATTAAGCGCAGATGACATGGCAATTCATAATGGGCTGACATCCTCCTCATTTAAATTAACAAGTGACACATATGGTGCACAGTGGCAACTGATCACATACTCTATGTAGCACAAGAACAGTGGGTACCATGGACACTGTGCTCAGTACAGACGTTGGGTGTTCCAGCACAAAGAATTTTCAGGATTGTAGTTATGGCTTTTCTCCATCAATCACTTGAGCTGGTGTAACATGTTGGTTGTGAGAAGTTGGCCTGGTATATGCTGTCCACTAATTATAGTGGGCACCCTGCACCAGTCCAAACAACCCCTTATTGATGATAGGTTAAAGACAACCTTTATTGAAAGCTAACCTAGTGGTAGCTATGGAGAGCAGCCTTCAGGCTAAGTCTTGAAGGAATGTAAAGCAGCTTGTTTTACCAGTCTATAATCTCTTGAATGGCTAAATGAAAGGCAACCACACCAGGTATATATAAAAAATATATGTATTTATTTCTAAACACACCCTACTAGTCTCTTTATGAGACTAGAGGTCCAAACACATAAGTTACACTTCAAATATTACAATAAAATAGCACAAATACACGTCAGGCCCTAGGGGCGAGCCAAACCATATACTAAAATAGTGGTATAAGGACCACAACTTGACTAGACACAAGGCATAGAGCCTGTAGAAACACTGGAACCCCAAGGAACCACCCACAGTAGTGACACAGGGGACCCACGGGGGCCGTGTGCAGTGTGAGAACACCTCCACGAGCTCCCGTTAGCTTCTATGGGGAAAGTTGCGGTTAGATTTTTAAAGATTTAGGACACTTAGAGATGAGCGGACCAAAACCATTTGGACTTAGGATGTTCTAGGGTCAACACCCATGGGAGCACCAGAGTACTCGAGCTACCTCACCGAGGGAAGCCGGGTGCATAGGTGTCAAATGGTGTCGGGTTGCGTCGTCGTTTTCAATGGGAGCTGGCAAAGAAGTGCTTCTGCCGGGAAGATGCGAAGTGTCCGAAGAGATCAAAGCCTGGATTGAAGTCGAGAAGAACCTGAAAGCAGAGGGGACAGAGTCTGGGTCACGCCAGTGAACAGGGGCACGATAGGCGAATGCCCAACAATGTCGGGTGATTTCAGGTGAAGAAGGTGAAGCTTGACACTTCAGCCACGAGGACCAGGAGGCGTCGAAGATGACCAGGAACTGGATTCGAGCTGTCCCACGAAGGATGTTGAGTGCTGCAGTGTCAGTACCCGGATTGGATACAACAAGCCTTGGCAACAGCAACCCCCGCGGAAAGGAGAAAGATGCTTCGGTGCAGACCAGAAAGGTCTGAGGGACTCACTACGCGGTAGGGAGTCAGGGCACGTGTGGAGCAACCAGGGAACCCCAAGGAAAATCAAAGTTGCCTTCACAGGGACCCACTCGTAGAGTGTAGGCCCACAGTCTTCAGTGCAAAAGGTGCTCGGGGCTTGGGCTACACATAACCCAAAGCACGACTTCAAGAAACGTCGAGAAGTCAATGCACTTGCAAATGTGCACGGTGACCAGGAGTTCCGGTTCCACGTTACTCATGAGGGCTGCGGGTCTCAGCTTTGCTTGTACGAATACCGCTGTGGAACCCATCCTGGCTTTCCCTGTGAGGCGCCCACTCCTGGGCACCCCCAAGGTGGAGGCCAGGCATCCTTAGCATTGTGGGGGCCGTTGTGGAGATTAAGCAAGCTATTGCCCAGAGTTGCAGAGTGGGACTCCATGATTGGAATAGGCACCGAGGCGAGAATTATCAGGTCCGTGGAATTTTTGAGCCCAAGACCCGCCGAGGCGGGGAATTGAACCCTGGTCCCGGGCTAGACCTCTGCATCAGGGTCTGCCGCTCTAATCATTGAGCCACACTTCTCCACAGTCCGTTGGGAGCTTCGGAGATGCAGACCGGCAATTGCTTAGTTGGTGCCTGCCAAGCAGGGGAGTCACTCCTTGACCCCAAGGGAGATTTCTTCAGTCCTCTAATCTTGAGTAGAGCGTCAAAGTTCCAAGATTCAGTTGCAGAGTTTTGTCCAGGGATATCTAAGGTCCTGTTGCCAGGGATTCCTTACTTATACCTAAGAAAGGGGTTGGACTAACTCAGGGGACCCACCTATGGGAGGGTTTGGAAAGAGGGGTGGCTACACCCATTTCCTTTGTCCAGTTACGTGCCAGAGAAGGGGCTGGAAGCCCCTGAACCGGTTTGAGCTGGACTATGCACAGGGACACCAAATGTGCCCCCAGTGCAGGACTTCAAAGCACTCTGAGAGTGCTCCCACCCAGCCCCAATACACATCAGCCTGGCTGGGAGGTGGTTACACCTCCCTGTGACAGGAAACCTATTGTCCAGTCCTCCCCTGCTGGAGATTCGGTCAGCAGCAGGAGGCCAGACCCGTGTCTGTGGCTGTAGCATCCATTTTGTGATGCCAGGGCTCTTTTAAGTTGGTACCGGGTATACTGGTGCTGTCATGTCTCTCCCTCTAGAAGGGTGGGATCATACTCCCACACCAGTTACTGGTGTGGGGGTATGATTCCAAGGTGTTTGACACCAAACACAATATGTTTCCGTGCAGCTAGTCCAAAGTTAGCATTTACCGTTTGGTTATAATGCACTTAAGAGTATATGGTCAGGCTGCTCAACTGACAACCCCGGAGGATAGATTCCGAAGGCTGCAGAGGGGCTCAGCTCATGCCTGGGCACCCTCCCACATATCACCAAGCACCCTGCCTTCAGGATTGATAAGGCCTGCCATAGGCTGACTGACAGGTTTCTATGGGCAGTGATAGGTGAGATATAGTGAACCTATATCTCTGTAAGGGGTGCATGCACCAGCTTACCCAGGCTGCAGTAGCAGACCTGTGGTGTCATTTTGGAGGGCTTCCCAGGGGTGGCATAATACATGCTTCAGCCCCTGGTAGGCCTCTGGAGTACCTATGCCCCGGGTACATAGTATGCCATATACTAGGGACTTATAAGGGCACCTCAGAATCCAATCTGTGATGTACCTAAGGTGTATGGAATCAATTTAGAGAGGAAGCAGCTAGGCTGGGGTCCTGAATAGCTGGGCCCCAGCCAGACTAAAGTCGAAAAACAGTGTTACAGCAGCAAAAAGTGGGGGTAACCATGTGAAGCAGATCCTACTCTCCTATACAGGTGATGATAAAAAAATAAGATTTGAGCAAAAATCACAATCTGTGTCCATGAGAACATGGATCATAGATCACTATAGCCACCTTAACCAGTCTCTGATGTTATTGTGCTTGTTTGCCACAATGCAAATACCGCCATTCATAATCATCTTAGCCTATTAGCTTTAATGAGGCATCCCAGTTCTTACCTTTCAATGAATGTTGATCATTAGTTCGCCTGACTTTAAACTTGCTTCCTTTATTCTGTTCCAAATATTTCTTCACATATAAATCTGTTCTCAGATGTATCCTTCAAACATGGAAAGGTTCCCATATGTAACCAACACGTGTTTCATAAACGTGGCAATTTGCCACCAACTTTCTCAGGGCCTCACTCAACGTGTTAATGATTTTAGTATCTCTCCCAAAAAATACGATGGAAGATTAAGAAATATCTGCAAGTGTTCTCATGTATCCAGAAATTAGGTCAATTGAATGAAGTACACCTTGTGCATTCCTTCAGGCTTAACGGAGAGTACACCCATTCCTAGAGAAGACACCACCAAGTCCAACAGAAAACCATCTCTGAGGTTTGTATGGTATTTCTATAGCGCAAACCTAGCCAAAAGGCAGTGGAGCACTGTACATGGAATTGACAATTTTAAAAGAGGTCAAAACCTTCCTGCTGTAAACCTCTAAAATTGCACCTAGAGGTGAAATTCTGCCAGTGTTTCTCATGAGATTTTAAAGTTGATGACCTCCTGTAATGCTCTAGGTCTTGGCCATGTTGCATCTTGTACAATCTTTAAATCCCCAGACAGAATCTCTGCAGGGTCACCCTAATAACTTCAGTGTAAGACGCTGCCTCTTTGTGTTTGGTCAAACCCCAAACTTTTGGACTGATGCTGCTGGAGTTTCTACTCGGAAGCTGCCCCTGCTAATCAGGCCCCAGTGAATGTGATCTAATCCCACAAATGTGTATGTGTCATTGGCTAATACCTGATTGGAATATTTAATTTTCCTATAAGACCCAAGTATATGGTACAACGGGCCCTAGGGCTTGTTAGTTAAATGTCGCCAGTGGACTTCAGCACTTATTATGCCACCTCTGCAATATGGAACCCGTACATCTGCTCCATGCTGACTGAGGCCCGACAAATGGGCGCCTTCCATAACACACTGCTCGCAATTCAAATTATCATAACTCTTACCATGTTCATAAGTGCATCATTGCAAGCATACCTCAGAATCGGACAGAAATAAAAGCATGAAGAGTGTCGGAAGCAACGTTAAGGTTGGGGGGTGTGACCTGATGGTCATGGATAGTAAAATAAATATTTTGGGGGAGCAGCTTAATAAGCCGGTCCTCAAGTGACAACATCCACTCAAAGATAAGGACTTGGGACGAGCAAGGCAGAGGAAATGGTAATGACCCAGTTACTTACTGGTAACATTCATTACTCTAAGTCTGTGGGGCCGATTCACAGAACTAACTTAAGACAAAATCCTAAACTTCCTACTTTTGGTATTCACAGAAGTTAGGATTTTGTTTTAAGTTTGTCTTGAGACAAACTTAAGACAGACTTAACACAGTCTTAAGACAGACTTAAGACAGTCTTAAGACATACGTCAGACAAACTTAAGACAGACTTAAGACAGACTTAAGACAGACTTAAGACAAACTTAAGACAAAATCCTAACTTAAGTCTGTCTTAAGTCTGTCTTAAGTTTGTCTTAAGTCTGTTTTAAGACTGTCTTAAGTCTGTCTTAAGACCGTCTTAAGTCTGTCTTAAGTTTGTCTTAAGACAAACTTAAGACAAAATCCTAACTTCTGTGAATACCAAAAGTAGTAAGTTTAGGATTTTGTCTTAAGTTAGTTCTGTGATTCGGGCCCCAGGTCTTTAACACCACAGTCATTAGCAGTGAGCTTACTTCCTGTGGACGGTTGTATGACGGAACAACGCTGGGAAATACTCTGCCTGCTTTCACCATACATTTTTTACCCCACATTTTTTTATGTCACATATGCTTTCACAACGTATGCTTTTACCACGCATTGTTTATATATATTTTTATATATATAAACAATGTATTTGTGGGGGGAGACCCCCATACCCCAGAAATTACCTTAAATGCCTAGTAAGCACATACATTATAAAAGCATATGTGTTCTAAAAACATGTGTGGTAAAGGTACAACGTGGTAAAAAACCTCATTGTAAAGGCTGCTTCCCCTGTGGATAGAAGACCCCAAAGCCAAAACATTTCACATACCAGTGTTCCTATCACTAAAAATTGTCTGACTTACCCTTCCTCCCACTGTTCACTAAAAGGCAGCTAGACCCTAACACATCCTGTTATTCCAAGTTTGTATCAAGCCTGAAGCCGTTTCTTGTTTAGATAACGGACAGGTGGGAAACTTTGACTGAGGCGAGGAAAACCTAGGGACATATTTCCCAGTAAAGTGGCGAAGCGTGTCGTTAAGCCAAGAAGGCTATTGACACGCTCCGTCACTTTCGAAATGCAGGGCTTCACCACATTTACAAGAATATGGTGCAGCCCTGCGTTTCCCCCTGCGCTGGTGCTAAATTTAGCTGCCTAGCGCCAATGCAGACACTCTTGCAGAATAGTGCAAGGGTGTCTGTGTTGCATGGGAAGATTGTTTATGTGCAGGAAGGTCTTCCTTCCTGTACATAAGCAATCTTTAAATGGCGTTTTTTAACTTCTAGGTGTGCTGCTCAATGCAGCACACATAGAAGTTACAAAACGTCATTTTTATAAAATGATTGTTCATGTGCAGGAAGGGACACCACCTTCCTGCACATAAAAAATCACTGGCGGTTTGTTGTTTCCATGTGTGCTGCACAACGCAGCACACAGGAAAACAGCAAAAATGAGGAGAAATTATTCATTATCATTTCGCAAGGGTAGGACCAGGTTTTCTCTGGTTTTAATTTTGGCGCTGCCCTATATTTACACCGCCATGGTAAATATGGAGGAGTGTCAAAATCAATGGGTGTTGCGGTGGAACACCCACAGCAACACCCATTGCCCTCCCCTTGACGCTAAGTATAGCATGAAGGTGTGCCTTATTTTCAATGCAGCATTAAGCCACATTAAGTGGCTTATTGCTGCCTTGTTAATAAGGCGAAGCCCCTATCGCCACCACAGCATCCTGAAAAGTGATGTTGTGCTGACGATAGGGGCTTGTAAATATGCCCCATAGACTCAGAATAATGAAGATTACCAGTAAGTAACTGGGGCATAACCTCCTCCTCTGCATTCCTCGCCCCAGTCATTACCAGTAAGTAACCCCAGGCGGAGACCTCCGCTCCGCCTGCAGAGTGTGCGGAGATTTGCCTTCTCCACGTTTCACAGCAAATGCGGAGAAGGCAAATCTCCGCACACTCCACAGCAGAGCGGAGTTGGCCAGCCCCACCTCTACCCTGCATTATAACAAGTGATTAAACATTAATAAAAAATTAATTGAAAACCACTTACCTGTACTGAGGCGTCCCCGGGCTGCCCTCCTCCTTTTCTTCGCCGTCTTGCTATTACTTGTGAAAACTGTGCATGCCCGCGTGCCCATGCATTTCTCGCGAAGGGATGAACAGCAAAGTAGATGGAGGGTAGCTATGATTGAGGGAGGGAGATTACCCCCAACCATTATGAGCAAGCCTGGGCGTAGTGGACGTAGTGGGGCTAAGTGGAGCAGCGCGTAGTGTGCCCAAATCTATGCACACTCGCGCGCTCCGCGTAGCCCCACTACGCGCCGCCCGCCTCCCGCCCGCCCTCCTTTTAAAATAATGAAAACTATTATAAAACATTAAATATAATGCCTTACCTGTAGCGCTGCGTCTCCGGGGCTCCCTCTTCCTAGTTGACAACTTCTTTCCACAAATGCGCATGCGCGGACGCCCGCGCATGCGCATTTCTCGCGAGGCGGGTGGCGGGCGGCAGGCAGCTCTGCTTCGCCCTGGCATGTGCGTAGCGCTGCCTGCTACGCCTACTTCGAAAACTGCGAAGCAGGCAGCGCTACGATCACTCCGTGGACGAAGCGGAGTACTACGCCCGGGGTTAATTATGAGTGAGATGAGCGATACCTTTGACCCTGTCACCAGGCAGGTCGCTCCCCCCATCCGCCACGCAGCCCCCTGTGGGTTGAACCTCCGTTGCCGCTTTTGCCGCCTGACTGCTCGCTCCCTTTTTTATTCTGTACCCCTGCGCTTGGCTTTCTGCGCCACTTTGTTTTTTTCATTCTGTGCCCCTGTGTTTTTGCTTTCTGTACCCCTGTGCTCTGTTGTCACTCTCCCGTCCGTCTTTTCCCACCGTTTTTTTCCCTGGGTTTTCCCCGTGTTCTCCCCCGCCGCTAAACCCCTGTGGCCCCGCCCCTTCACTCCCATTGGCCGCCCCGCTCCCACCTCCCAGCTGCTCCTCCCTCCCTTTGCCCTCATATGGAGGCCGCGAAGCGGCCGCGCAGCGCGCACGCCGCTGGCGCGCTGACGGTGCGCCTAAGGCAAGCCCGTCTGTGCCCATCCACGCCTGGACCGCACCCAGCGCCAGAACCCCTGGACACCGCACCCCCCGCAACACCAGGCTGCACTACGATGCAAGCACCCTCCGCAAGCACCCTCCACGCACTCAACACCAGACGAGACCACCCCTGCTACCGGGCCACCCCGAAACGCACCCAGGGGCCTTTCACCTGCCGGAACTGCAGATTCACCAGCATCCAACCCTCCACACCACCAGCCAGAGAACCCAACCACCTCCGCTGCATCCTCCTCAACACCCGCTCCGCTCGCAAGCACGCCATCGAACTCTGGGACCTCCTAGACTCCACCGCCCCCGACGTCGCCTTCCTGACGGAGACCTGGCTGAACTCCACCTCAGCACCAGACATCGCCATAGCCATCCCACAGGGCTACAAGATCTCCCGCAGAGACCGCACCAACGGAGTGGGAGGAGGAATCGCCGTCATCCACAAAGACTCCATCAAAATCTCAATGAACACCGATGACACCCTCACCACCGCCGAGCACATGCACTTCCAGATCCACACCGACCCCAACACTACCGTCAGAGGAACTCTCATCTACAGACCTCCCGGACCCCGCCCACAGTTCAGTGACACCATCGCCGACCTCATCAGCACCCACGCCCTCGCTTCCACGGACTACATCCTCCTCGGGGACCTGAACTTCCACCTCGAGAACAACAACGACGCTAACTCCACCGCCCTGCTCGACAACCTCGCCAACCTCGGATTCAAACAGCTCGTAACGACACCTACCCACGCCGCTGGACACACGCTCGGCCCCATCTTCTCCGCAAGCACCCACGTCTCCTTCAACCACACCACCGAACCACACTGGACCGACCACAGATGCGTCCACTTCACCTTCAGAAAACCCACCACACACCACCGCACCCAACAGCTACCACGCCGCTGCTGGGGCAAGGTCACCGAGGACCAACTGACTACCGCCCTCGCTTTAAGACCACCCACCGACCCAGACACCGCCGCGACCAACCTCACACAGTGGATCAATGACTGCGCCAACACCCTCGCCCCTCTCAAGACCTCTACAACCAACCTCACCAACAAGAAAGCCGCCTGGTTCACCGAGGACCTCCGGATCTCCAAGCACACCTGTCGGAAGCTGGAGAAGAAATGGCTCCATGACCGAACACCAGACAACCACACAGCCCTCAAGAGCGCCACCCGCAGACACCACCAACTCATCAGGACCGCCAAGAAGACCGCCTTCAAGGACCGCCTAGACAACAACGCACACAACACCAAAGAGCTCTTCAGCATCGTGAAAGAACTCTCCAACCCCAGCTCCAACACCAACGACATCCCACCATCTCAAGACCTGTGCGACTCCCTGGACACCTTCTTCCACCACAAGATCACCGACATCCACGACAGCTTCAACTCCGACCCCCCCGCACCCACCACCGAGTGCACCACCCCTGCGACTACCACTCGCACCAGTCGCCTGACCGTCTGGTCCAGCGTCAGCGACAAAGACACCATCAAAACCATGAACTCCATCCACTCCGGATCCCCATCGGACCCCTGCCCTCACCACGTCTTCAACAAAGCCAGCACAACCATCGCGCCCCACCTCCGGAAAACAATCAACTGTTCCTTCGAGACAGCAACCTTCCCAGAAAGCTGGAAGCACGCCGAGATCAACACCCTTCTGAAGAAGTCCAAGGCGGACCCCAAGGACCTCAAGAACTTCTGGCTCATCTCCCTGCTCCCTTACCCGGCAAAAGTGACCGAGAAGATTGTCAACAAACAGCTGACCCGCTACCTCGAAGTTAACAATATCCTGAACCCTTCCCAATCCGGTTTTCGCAGCAACCACAGCACCGAGACCGACCTCATCGCCGCCACTGACGACATCCGGACCCTGATGGACAAAGGAGAAACAGCCGCCATCAGCAAGCTTCCATGACGCCGGTATCCAAGAGAAGGCCCTGGCCTGGACCACATCCTTCCTCTCCGGCAGAACCCAGAGCATCCGCCTCCCACCCTTCCGCTCCAAAACCACCGAGATTATCTGCGGCGTCCCACAGGGATCCTCCCTCAGCCCGACGCTGTTCAATATCTACATGGCCCCCCTCGCCCACGTCGCACGACAACACAACCTCAACATCATCTCCTACGCCGACGACACCCAGCTGATCATATCCCTCACCGAAGATCCCCACACCGCCAAAGCTAACCTCCACAGAGGAATGAAGGCCGTAGCTGACTGGATGAAGGACAGCAGACTGAAGCTGAACTCAGACAAGATGGAGGTGCTCATTCTCGGACCCACCCCATCAGCCTGGGACAACTCTTGGTGGCCCACGTCACTAGGCACAGCCCCGGAACCCACGGACCACGCACGCAACCTGGGGTTCATCCTCGACTCCACTCTCTCCATGACCAGGCAAGTCAACGCCGTCTCCGCGTCCTGCTTCAACACCCTCCGTATGCTCCGCAGGATCTTCAAATGGATCCCCCTCGACACGAGAAAAACCATTACCCAGGCCCTCATCACCAACAGACTCGACTACGGGAACGCCCTCTACTCAGGAACTACAAACAAGCTCCTGAGACGACTCCAACGCATCCAGAACGCCTCGGCCCGACTCATCCTCGACGTTCCCCGCCGCAGCCACATCACACTCCACCTGAGAGGCCTGCACTGGCTCCCCGTCAACAAAAGGATCACCTTCAAGCTCCTGATCCACGCACACGAAGCACTGCACAACACCGGACCCACCTACCTCAACAACCAACTCAGCTTCCACACCCCCACCCGAAGCCTCCACTCAGCCAACCTCGCCACAGTCCCCCGCATCCGAAAAACCACCGCCGGCGGCAGATCCTTCTCCTACCTCGCCGCCAAGACCTGGAACACTCTCCCCACAATCCTACGACAGACCCAGGACCTGCTGGCCTTCAGAAGACTCCTCAAGACCTGGCTCTTCGACCAGTAGCACCCCCCCTCCCCAGCGCCTTGAGACCCTCTCGGGTATGTAGCGCGCTTTACAAATGCAGTGATTGATTGATTGATTAATTGATACTGGAAGAGAGAGAACGAGGAGAGAAAAGAACAATGCAGGAGATGGGGATGAGGACAGTGATGCAAATTAGCAAAATGTCCACCCCCATAAATTAAGTTACACATTGGAGGTGGATGTATTACAGATGTTACTAATAGCTCTGCAGGTGGTCCAGCACCGGTAGCTTCAAGCTTTGGTGTTGTAGGGGTCATATGAACAGGCGTGACACAAACTGTAGCGGGAGGGAATATGGAAGAAGATGTTCCTGGTCCCTAAGGAACTTGTAATTCTAATTTTATTTCAAGGATTCTGAATGCTCTTACAGTACCGGCTACCATTGGTCCTATTGTCCCCATGTATGACCCTAGTTCAGTTGGGAATGAAAGTCAGAAAATGCTTGTTCCTACAGAACTGAGGGCATCAGAGAAAAGAATAGATGGCGCCAATGCAAGGTTTGTCCCATTAACTCCGAAGAATGCGAGTTCATTTTGTTCAGTGCGTGCCGATCCTTCTGTAGTACAGAATGGATTTGGACCTATAAGGTGTGGATTCACCTGTAGGGGAAACTCTCCCAAATATGCGTAACAGTACACCTCAAGAAAGTACTACCCCAAAAAGGACTTCTGAGGGTCAGCATATATTTGATGTTCAAAAGTAAAGCGATGGTTAAAGGTGCACAATAATAATTCCAATGAGAGTCAGAGTACAGAGACAAGTCATGAAACTATAAAATCGGCTACAAAGGTGGATTTGATTGATGTGGTCAAATCAAAAACTGAATTAGATTAAATGATAAGTGGGAGCCTAGAGCTCAATCAAACAGAGACTTATCAGCAAAGTGAATTGCTATTCATGAGCATACATGTTACTAGGAGAGCGAGACAGGCTCACGAGAAATTATCTGAATTGGCTCAAACATGTGTTGTTGACGTAGAAGGAACAAAGGCTTTACAGAAAACCCACAGACTTGTATTCAGTGATCAGGGTATAGAGCACCTGAGATTACCAGGGTTGAATACTCAAATCCGACAATTAATTTCAAGCATTCAGATTTGGAGCACATTTTTTAAATGAGCTAAAAGAAAGGTCTAAAAGAGCAGTGGGAGAACCACCTCACTTAGGGGAAAAGGGAACAGGTGTCCAGGCTTCCCCTTTGGGAGGAGTACAAAGTGGAGGTTATGTGCATGTGCCTTGGAGTAGAGGTGATCCTGCCGTATTCACTAATGATTTCCTGAGGTTGAGAGAGAGGCCTGTAGAGTGGTACCAACAGGTCCATCGATTTGTGAAAATTTCGAACGTCCTGTAGATTTATTTGAATACATTGTTCAAAATTGTAGTCCCTAGTGATTTGTGGCCCACATGTTTAAATAGCTACAGAATGGCCCAAAGGCATGCCTGAGAAAGAGAGACAGTGACACTTGGTCTGTCACCTATAGTACTGAAGAAATATGGTCAGGTGATTACTTATTTGAAGGCTAAGGTGCCTCCGCAGGATATTTTTTTTTGTGTTGAAATTTTTTATTGAGTTTTATAATAAGAATACATCAGAGCATGAACATCAATAAATAAGGAGATGATAAATTCATATTGAAATAAACAGTACAAAGAAGTACTGATGAATAAATATGATGTAAATATGCATTTAAATAAATAAATAATAGTTGAAGCAACAATTAAGTTAAAACATAAACTGGTACATAATAAAGAGTAACCTATATGAAAAAGAAAAGGGGAAAAACCTAGAAAATAAGTGCATAAAATATGAATGAATAAAACGAAGATAGAGTAATTAGATAGAAACAGAAGGACGCTCTAAAGGATGGGAGAAGCAAAGAGAAATAGATAAGTAAAGAGCAAAAGAGGATAAGAGCTGATTAATCTGCTTGGGTAAACGAGGAAGCAGGGGGTTCAGCAGCCTTGGATTTAAGAAATGGAGACCAAGTGTGAAGAAAAATATCAGCTTGGTCCTGAAGATTATAAATTGTGCGTTCATGTGAGGCTGTTTGCATCATCGCTACCAACCAATCTTCCTGAGAAGGAGATAAAGATGATTTCCAATGACGCAGTATACATATTTTAGCTGTAGCAAGTGAGGTATGGAAAAGGCGGAGTTGTGGTTTCGAGAGCTTTGGGGAGTGACCTAAATCATGCAAGAGGATGTTAATTGGTGTAAGTGGTAATCTTAGAGGCATTGTGGAGCTCAAGGTAGCACCAATGTAAGTCCAATAGGTTTGTATACTAGGACATTCACAAATGATGTGAGTAATATCACAACCAGGGTTGGAACATCTCCAGCAATTAGTATGAGAGAGGAGACCAGCTTTGTGTAATTTGACTGGAGACCAGTGCCAATCATGCAATATTTTAAAGAGACAGAATTTGAGCCTTGATTCTCGGGTTCCTTTATGTAAATTTTCTGGGATTAGATCCCATTCGGCGTCTGAAAAGGAAACTGAGAGACGAGATTGCCATTTACATTGAAGATCATGTGAAAGAGATTTAGAGAAAAGATGAGACGAAAATATTTTGTATAGACCAGAAGTAACACCTTTAAATTTCCCCCACGTATTTAAATAGGATAATATAGGGGAATCTTGCAGTAACCAAGGTGATGACCCCAGGTGAGTCTTCAAACATTGCTGAAGCTGAAGGTATTTAGAAGAATGATGTAGGGGAAGGTCAAATTCCACACTAAGCTGAGAAAACGATTTAAAGTCACCATCATGAAGAAGTTGATCCGGACAAAGGATACCTGCAGCTTGCCATTCAGGCCAGGATAACATACGACCATTGATACGGATACCCAAATTATTCCATAGGGGAGCCTTGTTGTGGATTCTTGGATTTGAACCTAGTAACCTATGACTTTTCTGCCAGGATTCATGCATGGCAGATAACATTGGATTTTTCGGGTCAAAGCGACTGGTACCACTACCATACAAAGGAGTAAGATTTGTTTCTGAGGAAAGAAGATGTCGTTCTATTTTAACCCATTGTGGTAAGTCTTTGATACCAGGTAAAAAATATGAGAGTTGGGAAATGTGTAACGCTAGAGAATAGTGTTCAATAGATGGAAGGCCAATTCCGCCAAATAACTGATGAGCCTTTAGCTTTGTTATAGCAAGACGAGGTTTAGCGGCGCCCCAAATAAAAGTTTTAATCTGGGCATCTATTGATCGAAGCAAGGATAAGGGAATCTGTAGGGGAAGCATACCTAAAATGTAAATAAATCTCAGAAGGGTAACCATTTTAATAGCCTGGGTTCTACCCCAGAGAGAAAGACCCAAAGCCTTCCATTTATCAAAATCCCGTTGCATTTGGGAGATTAGAGGAGTTAAATTATCTGCAACCATGTCTTGTAACCCTTTATTAACTAGGACACCTAAGTACTTAAGGCGTGAATTCTGCCAGTGAAAAGGGAATCCATAAATAGCTGCTTTTGTGGTTCCATTAGAAATGGGTAATGCCTCACTCTTGTCCCAATTAATCTTATAACCTGAAAAAGAAGAGAAATCATTAATAATTTGAAGAAGAGAAAGAAGCGACCGAGGAAGACGAGTAAGAGTGAGTAAAATGTCATCAGCATATAGGTATATTTTGGAATGTCCGATTGGGAGGGGGACACCTGAGACCTCATCAGATTGGCGAATGGTAGCAGCCAAAGGCTCCATAGCCAGAAGAAAGAGAAGGGGAGATAATGGGCAACCTTGGCGTGTCCCTCTCTTAATCGTAAAAGTGTCAGACAAAAACCCACCACAATTCACCTGGGCAGAGGGGTTGTTGTACAATAAGCGTACCTTATCGATAAATTTCGTACCTAAACCAAATCTGTCCATGACCGTGAAGAGATAATCCCATTCAATGCGATCGAACGCCTTTTCTGCGTCAAGTGAAAGGGCTAACGCATCTTCTGTAAGATGCTGAGCTGACCACAGTGCATGGGCCAGAGAACGCAGATGATTCCGGGAAGAACGTCCCGGTACAAAGCCTACTTGAGTATGGTGTATCAAAGAAGGTAAGACTTTACGTAAACGGAATGCAAGGATACTAGCTAAGATTTTAATATCAGAGTTCAACAAAGAAATAGGACGATAGCTGCTGCAAAGTTGGGGATCTTTACCTGGCTTTGGAAGCACAACAATAATAGCTTTGTTAGAAAGGGAGCCTAATGAAGATACACTATCCGCCTCCTGGAATGCGGCATGTAGAGTGTCAATAACATTGCGACCTGCCCATCGATAAAATTCAGCAGGAAATCCATCCTCACCAGGAGCCTAGTGGTAGGGCAGGGCAGCTACCGCACGAGAAACCTCATCCTTGGTTATGTCACCCTCAAGAATGGCTCTGCCATCCGCTGAGAGAGAAGGGAGATGCACCTTTGCAAGAAATGCTGACATCTTATCCGAATCCATACGGTTATCTGAAGTGTAGAGGGATTTATAAAAGGAGGCGAACTCATTAACAATGTCTTGAGGCTTTGTGCACAAGTCTCCTTGCGCTGATCTGATGGCCGGAATGGCCATAGCCGCCTCCCTCTGGCGTAACTGCGCAGCTAATAATCTTCCCGCCTTTTCCCCTTGCTCGTAGTGTCGACCTTTCATTTTCTGTAAGGCATATTCTGCTTTAGACGTAAAAAGACTGTTTAAAGCCATTCGGGCTTGTTCGAGTGATTTACGATTTTGTAAGGTCGGGGAAGCTATATACAAGCGAGAGTAGGTTTGTATGTCATGTTCTAGCTCAGCTTGTCTCCTTGCATTTTGCTTATTAGCAATTGCTGCATCACGCATTAATTGGCCCCTTATAGTAGCCTTAGCTGCAGCCCAAAGAGTCCTGCTGGAGGCCACAGACCCCTGGTTAGTGGAAAGATAATTTTGAAGGTGTGATTGTAGTTGGGATTTACCAGTAGGAGTCCTGTGGCGTTGTATACTCATACGCCAGGGCTTTCGTCCAGGCCTAGAAAGTCCCAATTCAAGGGAAAGGAAAACAGGAGAGTGGTCAGACAAGGCTGCTTCCAGAATGCAGGAGTCTGTGACCAATTGAACTACGTTATGCGAGATGAGGAAATAATCAAGACGAGAAAATGTACCATGGACCGATGAAAAAAAGGTATATTCCTTATCCGTTGGATGGCTGAAACGCCAATGATCAACCAACCCAATATCTGATATGATATCACCTAGCAAAGCTCTATCTGATGCATTGCCCCTATCTAATGGGCCAGTTTTATCTAGAATGGAGTCTTGTGTCACATTCCAGTCTCCGCCAATCAAATATTGTGATGCATTAATTTCTAGTAGCAGGCGGGATAATTGAAGAAAGAATGTTTTTTTGGTACCCGTAGGGGCATAAACAGATCCTACACAAATGTGAGAATCTCCAATTTTGAGTTTAGCAAATACATAACGGCCATTTACATCTGACCATGTTTTAGAAACAGTGACCGGAAGTGACTTGCGAAGGAGGATTGCAACTCCACATTTGCGAGAGGGACCTGCGTCATTGGATTCATCTTTTTGGATGCTACTATGTATAACCTTGCCCACCCAATCTCTGCAAAGTTTATCTGATTCTAGAGCATCCAAGTGAGCCTCTTGTAGCAAAGCCACATCTACATGTTTAGTCTGAAGGTAAGAGAGTACTTTCTTCCGTTTTATGTAATGGGTGAGACCATGTACATTCCAAGTAATTGTATTTAGAGAATGTGTTTTTGCCATATTAGAGTAGTGCCAATATCAATACCAGGAGAATAAAGCACAAAACAACGTTCTGAACTAATCAAAGGGAACAAAAGGTTAAAGACAAAAAAAAAAAAAAAGGAGGGAAACGGAAATATATAAAAATGGAAGAACGATACTCTGGTTCAAGTGAAAAGCATGAAGAAACAATTAAAAGAGCAATAAAGAAAAGAAGATGAGATTTGGACAGATGATACAATAGTAAACAAAACTATAAAATATTAGGTAGTAGCAAGTAAAGATCAAGAAACCTTAAACTGTTACCCGCGGGCCTGGGCGCACTGGAGCGCCGCCGCGGGAAAAACCCCACAGAAAAAGAGAAAGGATTAGGAAAGATAATAATAATATAGAAGGAGAGCCCATAAGAACATTTTGATAGAGAACACTAGTACAATGGAGGAGAATAGAAGAGTAAGAAAGAGCAAAATAGGAGTTAAGAAGCTGTGAAGCATTGCTCAGGAAGAAGAGATCGAGTAATAATTAGATAACATAGAATAACCTAAAAGCATAAAGCATACATTGCGCATATAAATAGACTTAAACCAATATGCAGGCGGGCAAAAATAAATTAGTAAAACTATAATCAAACAATTAGGTGCCAAGGCACCCAAATAAATGCAGGACTAATAGTAATATGCTGTAAATTGTAATATGGAGAGCCAATAATATATTAAGAATAAAGAAGTAACACTATAATGCAGAGAAATAGTAGAAAACAGGGTTAAAGAAGAAGAAGAAAATAAGGCATATAGCTAGTGAGAAAGAAAAGAAAAAAGGTAAGCAGACATTATGAGAACAGCAAAACATGCCAAAATACGTTAACTAAGCTTAATGTAACTAACAGTAAAAAACGAGACTCACAAGTAAGTATGGAGTCTACAATTAACTACCAAAAGGCCTGAAGATAACAACTTTCAGGGGAGAAAGAATCATTCAGTCCGCATCTGAAGGAGTTTTAAGAGGAGACCTGGACTTGTCTCTTTGCAGATCTTGCGGGAATTGAGCCGTCGAAACCGATTGTAATGCAGATTTCCTATCTTCTTGTGAACGATGAAGTCTTTCAAAGTCCCTACCACGAGGCCGAGGACTACTAGGAGGGCGTCTGCTGCGATCTGGCAATGGAGTAGAAGACTTATAGGGTGATTGGGACTGATCCTGCTGCGAAGATGGAGTGAGGACCTCCATATCTTGAGGTTGGAGACAGTCCAAAAATTGCTGAAGATGCTCTGGGTCATAAAAGTCCTTAGAATCTCCATCTCTGGTAAAGCGAAAACGTGCAGGTTCAAACAGGCCCTACTTGATGCCTAATTGACGTAATTGAGGTCGCATGGAG
Organism: Triturus cristatus; assembly: GCF_964204655.1. Taxonomy (NCBI): domain Eukaryota; kingdom Metazoa; phylum Chordata; class Amphibia; order Caudata; family Salamandridae; genus Triturus; species Triturus cristatus. The sequence continues at coordinate 1,530,155,829 of NC_140590.1, read as the reverse complement.
AGAAAGGCTTTCCGCCGCTCATTTGTTTCCTTAGAGAAATCAGCTGCCATATGAATCCGATGACCTTCAAAGGAAAAGGAGCCTTGTAACCGAGCAGCAGCCAGTAATTGTCTTGTTTGTTCATGGCGAAGAAAACAGGCAATGATCGGCCGTGGGCGCGCAGCAGGATCGTTACGTGGAGGGCCAATTCTATGAGCTCGCTGTATCTCCAGAGGTGGAGTGAAAGAAATGCCAGTCAGCTTTGGAAGTATACGACACAAAAATGCACTGGAGTTTTGTCCTTCAATGCGCTCTGGAAAACCAAAAAAACGGATGTTGTCCCTCCTACTTCGGTCTTCCAAATCAATGAGTTTGCTATGAAAAAATAAAAGGTCTTGGTCCTTGTTTGGAAGGGAATCAAATCGTTTCTCCATTGCCAGAACTCTGGAGTCAAGGGATTCAACCTTCGCATGGAAGCTGGTAATTTCCGTTCTAATTGATTTTCTCCTCAGCTAAGGATGTGATTGTGAGGTTCATGTCATCTAGTCGGCGACTAACCTCAGATATTTCATGCAGAATACGCTGCATGGTTGCCGCCGACGCTTGCCCACCATTAGAGGGCGAAGCTTGAGGTGAAGTGGCTGGGGAGGATGCATTGCCTTTTGTTGGCATATTAGTAGACTGTTTAAGAGCTTCTGCGAAAAGAAGTGGTTTAGGAGTCTTATTTCCTTGCTTAGTAGCAGACATTTGGAGAGTATGCTTGATGGAAACTTTGAAAATACGTGAAGACGTCTTTCCGTGTTATGAGATGCTTATATGTAATCACAAAAAATATGGCAAAGTATCGGAATACGCAAAAGCAACACAATTAATAACTGTACATGTAAATGATAATAATACACTGGTCTCCCCAAAAGGAGCTTATGACTCACTTTCAAACACTGAAATGCAAGAGTATATTTTTAAAGGAGAAATCATTGCTAGGTGTCTCCCAAAACCATGAGCACAGTATAATTACATTCATAAATACAGTAAAGAGGGTTAGAAAGAGTAATCTAATGCAAAAGGAAACACTTCCAAAGCTATAAGTTGAAAGGGTAACTTGTGTGATCAGTCAATATGATGACAGAAAGTGTTATGAGATGGGAGAAGTGACATCTGTGCAATGACAAGGTATCAACTGTCGCTATGCTCAAAAAGGCGCGTAAATATAACTGTAATAGAATGAGAAACAGCTTATGCGCGCTTATGGCGGTGGCAGACACAATTGTGATTGCGGCGAAACTTAAATAATCAAGACTTCAGAATGCAGAGTAGTCATGACCCATGCAGGAGCAGAGAACACACTTCCTGACTGAAAAAGTTGACGAGTGCGCTATGACGACATTGGAAGGAGACACACTCTTATGTATGTCAGTCAGTCTGCGCTAAAGAAAGCCACTTCCATGAAGCACCAACTTTTACAATAGTCAAAGGGCGCAAAATTGCAGCTGTAGTGAAGGTGAGGAGAAACAACTCATAAAAGAGCGAAAGGTTCAGCTTTTAAGTTCAGCTGAGCTTGAGGAACCATGAATTCCAATTGCAAGAGGGTCGCTGACCTTGCAGAGGATGGGATGCACAATTCCTGAGTGAAATGGGTGGCAAAGGCGCTATAACAGTATTGTAGGAGGAATTAGCCCTACCAGTAGCAGACAAACAGCGCGGCAAGAACCATGATTCCTGTCAGGTGAAACTCCTGGAGGAGGTGTTGCTGCAGGCAAATTGAAGGAGGCGCGGTCAAAGCGAAAACAGGCAGGCACTCGTCGTCAGCATCGGAGGCGCGGCTTCATGAGGAGGATGAGGCGGCCTGAGGGAGTACGTCAGGCAGAGTGCGCCGGATATGCAGCACCACATAACACCGTCGAGACGGTCAGCAACAGGGAGCCGTTGTCGTCATGTCTCCGAAACCCGCCCAAATCCTGCCCCCCACCTTCCGGCTGCAGCAGGGCATGAAAAGAGGACTCCAAAGCCGATGGAAGGTGAGAAAGTTTCGTTAGGGGCTCATCCCGCGGCGGAGCTCACTCGTCAGGCGGCCATCTTCCTGCGTGGCCAGACCACGCCCCCCCTCCGCAGGATATTGATTGGGTAAAGATTGACAGGATGACCCAATAAACTAAAGAGACGATTCATGCATTTTCCGAAAGATTGTTGTAGGCTTTCAAACAGTATAGTGAGATAGACACTCTTGAACCCAAGGATATGGGACAGTTGGTGTTCAGATTTATGACTGGATTGAGTCCTGCAAGTAGGATGATGATTCAACAACATTTGATTTGTTGGAAGAACAAGTCAGTTGATGAAATTCTGTGTTATGCTAAATATTGTTGTGATGAGATTGAGATGAAACACAAGAGGTTAAGGAAAAGTTGATGATGGCGCAGATGAAGGCTGCTCAAAAAGGAGGTCAGATTCAGCCTTATGTAGAGAATACAGTCCCTGTGCATGGGGTCTAACAGGCAGGAGTTCCAGTACAACAAGGTAGAAAATTTCAGGGGCAGGGAAGAGTAAGAGGTGCTCCTATTGATACAAAGACTGGAGTTGATGTTGCCACCTTAACAAAGTCCAATCCATGTCTTTTTTGTAATAAATTTGGGCATTCAAAGCGCAAATGTATAGAGTAGAACAGAGGGTTTAGTCAAACACTGGGTAATGTTATGCAACCTCAGAATGCGTCCAGACCTAGATCTCAAAATTCAGTTGCTCCCCAAGACCCTGTAATGCAAGTGACACAACCCCTGATGCCACAGCAAGCTGTAAATAACATTCGATCCAACCAGAATACAGACATGAGTGGGAATCAGAATCTGTTCCATAGTAACAATCAATTCCAACAGAACCCTGTGTTTGAGACTGCCAATGGGTACGGTTCAGATTACTTCTTATGATTGTGCCTGAGGGGGAGGAAGACTGTACACTTGTCGCAGTCTTAGAGGTAGACCAGAGTGGGCCATATGTTGATGCTGATAGAGAGGGTCACAATGTCCCTTTCTTGATCGACACTAGTGCTTCCTGCTCTACTGTGAGAATAGCAGAGGTTCCAAACCTACCCCTCTCTGGAAGAACAATCCAAGTTTTAGGAGCTGCAAATAAGAGGTTGCCAAACCCCCTGTCTGAAAACGTACCTGTGAAGATAGGGACATTTGAAGATAATCGTCAATTTGTGGTGTGTGATTCAAGTCCGGTGTGTCTTTTGGGATGTGATTTGTTGTGCTAGTTAAATGGCACCATCTGTTGCACACCGAAGGGCATTGAGATTCCAAAGAACAATGAGGACATTCCAATTAAAATGGCAAAAAATAATTGCTCGTCTCATTGTTTCCCATGTTGATGGTAAAGTCTTACCGTTGGATCTCAGAGACACCAAGAGAGATCTAGTTTGGTACTTTTCAGGAAAAGACATTGGACTCATTAAAGGAGTTGAGCAAGTCTGTATCCAAGTTAGGCAAATGCTGAATACCCGAGAACTCCACAGTATAACCTGATGCCCGAGACAGTTGCTGGAATTACACCTGTAATTGAGACTATGATTGAACAAGAGATTCTGAAAGAGATACTGGAGAGTCCATGTAACTCACCTATTATGGGCTTGCAAAAGCCAATCAATAAGTACTGCATAGGACAGAATCACTGTAAAATAAACAGTATAGTGGTTTCTTTTTGTCCCGTGGTGCTGAATCCTACTGTAATGTTGTTTCAGATTCCATGTGAGGCTGAATGATTCACTGTCATTGATTTTTGCTGGGCATTTTTCTTCATTTCCTTGCTCACAGATAGCCAGCTTTATTCGCTTTTCAACAGGGAATCATGTTTTAACAAGGTTCCGTGTCCCACAAGGGTATATGGAAAGTCCTTCCTTCTTCAACCTGATGCTGAAGAAGAATCTGGAGTCTCTGATCATGCCCTGCAATTCTGATTTGGTTCAATACATCGATTACCTTTTGGTTGCATCGATTTCTAGGGAAGCATGCAAAATGATGATATTGCCTTGTTCAACCATTTAGCTGAGAATGGACATAAAGTGACCACAAATAAGTTGCAGTACTGTATGACAGAAGTCCTCTGATTAGGACGTCGCATTGTGAAAGGTGAGAGAAAGGTGTCACAAGAAAGAATATAAGGAATCATGCAAATGAGTTCGCCTCACACGCAGAAGGAAGTCAGGATGTTTCAGGGAATGGTGGGCTACCGTTGCCAGTGAATACCCGGCTTTACCCTAGTGGCCAAACCTCTGAAGATGTTGGCACACAAAGATGTGTCTCATCCTGTGTCTGGGACAATGATTGTATGAATGCATTCCTGAAAGTGAGAGAGAGTCTCTGTTATGCTCCTGCACTGGGAATGCCTCACTACAACAAAGCATTTTCACTACTTTGCAGTGAAAGAGAAGGTTTTGCTCTCTCAGTGTTGACTCAGAATCATGAAGGGGCCTGTAGAACAGTTGCCTGCTTCTCAGCCAATTTAGACCCAGTAGCATCAGCGTTGCCCAGATATCGCAAATCCATTGTGACAACAAGTGTCAGCATAGAGAGACGCCAGAGTATTGTAATGGGTCAGCCTTTGACTGTTTATGTGCCACACTCTGTTGAAATTTTGTTGCACAGAACACGTGCACAGCACTTGATAAACAGCTGGCTCACCAGGTATGCGCAGACTATTTTGGATGCTGAAAATGTAACCCTGAAAAGATATTCAGTTCTAAATCCTGCTACTTTACAACCATTACCTGGTTGTAATAAGGATTGGATTGAAGTAGAACAAGACTGCCTCAATGTCACTGTCTGTGCACTGACCCATGTCCTTATATAATGGATTAGCTATTGCCTGAGTCTGATTGCATCCTATTTGTGGATGGCGTTTGCCTAAGGGACAATAAGGGAAATCTGAGGGAGTGGTGGAAGCTGCCTGGCTTCAGGGAGTATTCTCCGTGCAGGTGACTGAATTGATTGCCCTAACACAAGCAAGGCATGTTTCAGACCAGCTGAAGGTGACCATATTCACCGATAGCCAATATGGGTTTGGTGTTGTTCACGACTTTAAACAGTTGTGGTCTCAGAGGAGATTTATGACCTCATCATGGTCCCCATTTACAAGAGAGAAAGCATGAGAAAACTGTTAGAGGCTTTACAATTGCCTAACCAGATTACTGTTGTCAAATGTTCCGCCCATTGTGAAGGAAACTATTTTGTTACAGGAATCGTTATGCAGATGAGGTCACACGGTATTTTACTATGAATGTCTGCACTTTTAATGGAGAATACAATAATGAGGGAACAGATGAAACTAATTTCAAACTTTTAAAGACTTTGCTGATGCATGGGACGAAGTGAATAGATTGCAAGATGACGTTACTGAGGAAGAGCAGCAGGTTTGGATTAGAGCAGGATGTGTGAAATGTGACGATGACATTTGAGTTTCAGGGGGAGATGGGAGACCAGTACTACCCAAATGTTTACTGCCACTGATGGTGAGGCACTACCATGAGTCAATGTATGTAGGAAGGGGTGCCATGGTGAGGTTCATTAGGCAAACCTGGTTTATTCCGAAGTTTTGAATGATGGCTGAGGACTTGTGCCATAGATATGTGACTTGTCAGTAGATGAATGTGGGAAAAAGGTCTGCTGTTACATTAAGTCAGAAAGGGAGATCTGGAGGTATTTTCAACAGGACGCAGCTGGATTTTTTTGAGATACCAGTATGCAATGGATTGAGGTACAGCTTAGTAGTGTTGTGCATTTTCTCACATAGGGCGAAAGCCTACCTGACCAGGAAATGTGATAGTCTCACAATAGCTAAGCTGTTATTGACGGAACTCATTCCAAGGTTCGGATCGCCAACCTCTTTAGAATCAGACTGAGGAATTTGTTTTAATAATGAGGTTCTAAGAATGTTATTTGCATCATTGCAAGTGGAGCAGAGATTGTATTGCAGTTATCTGCCATAAGCTTCAGGCATTGAGGAACAGGTCAATGCCACTCTGAAATTCAGGTTGGCTAAATTTTGTGCTTCAACATTTCTGAAATGGCCTGACACTTTCCCTCTTGTGCTGATGAGTCTTCACAATGTCCCAGATTGACGGACAGGATTGTCACTCTATGAGATCATCATGGGAAGGGCTATGCTATTGCCTGTTGTGCTTGTGAATATGCTTGTAAACATCTCTGATGATTTGGTGTTCGACTACTTTAATGGATTGACTGATGTGGTTTGTTCTGTGTCTCACCAGTGTAAAGCAGCTACAGCTCTGCCACATCAGGAACAGTGTCATGACCTTAGTCCTGGCGACTGAGTTGTGGTGAAAAGGCATGTGAGGAAGAGCTATCTTGAGTCCCATTGGCATAGTCCATACCAGGTGATTTTGGTCACTACGACTGCTGTGAAATGTGGTGGTGTTCCTAACTTGGTACGCACATTTCACACTTATAGGGTTCTGTGTCCCCTTGAAGAAGTAACAGCACCTCTCCCAGAAGAGATGCCAGCAATGGTTGAAAGGCCACAGGAAGAGGTCAGCCAAGCTGTAGGGGACCAGAGTCTGAAGCAGCACTAGAGCGATCTGAAGGAGTACCAGACAAATTGAAAGCTGAAGGTGACTCGGTGGAACCTAATAATGTGGTGGCGAATGAGTTAGATTCTGACCCCAATGAAGGAGCTAGTGCTTGTGGACCATGAGTGGGAGTGGAAGAAAATGAAGCTAGGAGAAGACTGAAGTTGTCCTCTGAAATAACACTTGCACCCATAGCTGAACCATCTGGAAAATCTGACCTCAGTGGAGATGAAAGTGAAGGGCCTAATTTGAGAAGGTACAAGAGATCGAGTGTGCCTGGATGGAGGTACTCTTCTCCTGAGTGGACTTATCTTGCTATGGATGACAGCGAGGATGAATTTTGGAAATTCTGGAATAATAGTGGAGATACATTTAGAGCTTTCAAAACTTGATCTGAACTTCCTGCTTACACTTGAACTCCCTTACCCGTCAAGACTGAGTGCCGTGAGGTACCTAGTACTGAAAGAAGCTGAATTTCCCTATCTGGATTCAGGGGAATTTTCTGTGCTTTATGATGTATTGAAAATCATGATACTAGAGATGCTTGTAAATGAACTTGGTCCCTTTATTATTAGAGACGTTGAATGTACCTTGTTATGTTGCTTACAAGAAGATTACATAGGTCTGAGTGGAAGAAGAATAAAATTAGGGTTGAAATCTAGAAGAATATAGAGTAGGGCTAGGGAAGCCTCATGAAGACTGTGCATACCATTGTAAATAAAGTCCAAGCACAAATAAAAACTGGTTTTGCTATTTGCACAGGTGGAGACTAACAGAGAAGAATATGGTGCTGCAATTATTTTCCCTTATTACCTGCATCGCCATAACCAAATTCGTTTTATGCTTTTTGTTATATGGGGTGAATCTCTTTAGGAGATTTGGACTCATTCTGTTTATTCTGTATTTCTACGTCATGATGTCGAGATTGATCTATATTAATCTATTTTTTTAAATTTTGAATTAAACTTTTCTAATCTCAGATTTAGTTGTCGAGTGGATTCTTGTGTAACTGAATTGTTTACACTGTATTGAAATTTAACCCCTTCGGTGCTCATGACGGAATGGTTCCGTCATGACCCACGGTTGAGCTGTGCTCATGACGGAACCATTCCGTCATGACCACACCCGCGCAAGATTCCGTCAGCACAGCGGCGGAATCTGCGCAGCATCGAAGGGGTTAAAGTGTGATTATTTCCTCCCTCTTACCTCTCAAGCAGCTAAAAAGACCATCTGGTTCAGTGGGGATGTTTAAGTGGGCCCAGGCTCTCTCAACTGCAACTGTGGAAAAGTCTGAACATTCATGAAATGCTGCGAGCTGATCCAAAACGGTGATGGACAGCCCATTGAGTCAATACCTAAGGGACTCGTCTAAACAGGCAAGTAGCAGATGAGGACTGAGCAAAAGCCCCTTTCTCTCTTCTTACGTGTGTGTTTGTTTATGTTGTGTGTGGCAGTGATTTGTGGTCATTCCAGGAAACACAACTAAAGTTGTCTGGAGCCAGACCTAAAAATTAAAGACTGACAAGTTGCGATGGAGTGACTGCTTCTGAGGTTGATGTATTCAATGACAGGCCTATTAACATGCCTACTCACTGGCCACCACTTCTTGATTTAAGAGTAGGAGTCCTGGGAGGGCATACGTTTTGCAAATTAGTTCAGGGAAGTGATCAGCCACCTAGTCCTAATGAAGACTGACTGCTGAGCCCAGTATGCCCAGAAGCAGAGAGAAATTGAGATCTGAAAAAATGCAAAACAATCTGCTGCCTCAAAGTCCAAATCTATAGCAGTCCCAGGAACTGATTGCAGATGCAAAGAAGCCAGCAAATGATATGGTTCTGCACATAAACAAAGATGCACAAATATATTTTAAAATAGACACACACTGGGTTCCCTCATACACCGCACACATGCGCACACACACACACTCCTGGATAAATATGCACAAGTGTGCGAAAGGACACAAGGATTTGTTGACATTCAATCAGCTTTAGAACATTATTAAGATTAGGACAGGTGAGATACTCTCTCACAAATGTGTGAATGTCCCCTCTGCCATGTTACACATGCATTATAGTCAATTGCACTAGAAATATGGTGGTTGGGACATATGCCAAGTTTCTGGCAGAGTACCTTATCCAGCCAACTATAAATAAGTTTCCTCGCTTTTCAGTGTTGCTAATATAGGTGGCGACATCACATTATATGCATGCGCCTTGTTTCTATTTATTTCTGTTGCATTCCTTGCAATCTTTGCAATATATTATATGGTATTAAATTATAGTGAGCATTGCATGACCATGGCAAAGGTATGCCGTAATGGCGTGCTGAGAGCCAATGAGTAGTTTCAGTAAAGAAGACTGTTAAGGCACTTTATGGAAAACGTGTGTTTTTAGAATCTTCATGAACTGATGGGGTGGCTGTAAATTTTGAATAAATAGGAACAGCCTCCCCTGCAAGCTGTTCTGTAGTTGACAGCAGGGGGGGGATGCGCAGAGGGGGATCTTAACTCTCCCAGACCGGGAGGCACATGGAAAAAGTTCTGGAAATTTAAAGGGTCTTCATTTGTAAACACCACAGTAAGCCTGATTAAGGGAAGGATATCATTGTAAATTCCCAGAAAAGTAGTAGTAATATAATTTCCAATACTTTCTACCATAACTCCTTCTCCAGAGATCCTCCTGATGAAATTACACTTGAGGAGAAGCTTTTATCACAGCTGCATTTCAAAGGATTATACCTTAGCACTGTTCTCTATTTCAGGTCCAAATCAGCTTCAAGTTTATTATGTGTTGTGCCGGAAGCTTGTAGAGATCTCTAAGTATTTATTTAAGGTGGTATGAGTGAGACAGGCTGCAGAGCATTCAGGCAGAAAAAAAATGTATTAAGCAGAAACCTGCTTCTGTTCTATTAAGTTGAAACAGTCAGAGTGAAAGTGGGAATTTGACACACAATTACTGTCAGTAGAGCCTCTATTGATGAGAAATTCATCCTTTCAGAGATTATCTCAAAGAATTAAAAAAATTAGCCTTGGGTGCCCGGGTCACACTTCAAGCTAAAGAGGATTTTTGTATCTTCAGAACAAATATGAAATGTAAGTTTGTGAGTCAGCTGAAGAAGCCATACAAAGGTTAGTGGTACATTTTGAAAATGAAAAACATGTAGATTAGCCTATGGCTAAACCTCTGGTCACTTGCTACAGAAGTTTATCAATTAATCGCAAACCCACACTGCTAATTGCTATCACTACACACAGCTGGCACATGGTGAAGTCAAGTGTCACCCACATGTTGTCACCAAAATGACTGTGAGTTAAGAGCTTGCTGCTGACGTCTGTGTGTGACCTGTAAGTGGCAATTCTGGATCCATGCAAGGCCAACTCAGCATTTCATCCTTTGGATGTTGAAGAATTTAGACATTTTAAACTGGGTATTAATAACACTGATAACACCCTTAGGCCCAGATTTTCAAAAAAGTAACGAAAGGCAGCGCCACAGCTGAAAATGCTGCACTGCATTGCGTGACAGTGAGGGACCAGGAGAGAGCCATAGCTACAGAGAAATGGCTTTCTCCTCCCGTCTCCCTAGCATCGGCACAGATTTTAGCTGCTGTACGCCAGGTACACAACCTAGCGCCATAGGGCCAGGGTGTATGCCTGAGTCTACCATAGGTTTTGTACTGGAAGTGTATCCTTCCAGTGCGAAGTACAATGCTTGACACGCTACAAGACTTTTCCTACTTAGCATGGGTGGCAGTATCCATGCAAAGTCAGAAAAGTTAGGAGAAATTAAAACATTTCTCCTTTAAACGCCTCCTTTCAAATGGTGTTAACTTTTGGTGCTAAACCCGGTCTACTATTTTTTGTAGATAGGGTTTTGTATCAAAAGGCATGGGTGGGTACATGGGAACACCTATGTGCCGCCTATGTAATGCCCCCTGGCGCTTAGTAATGCGAAGTAGTGCTTCACACTGATTTGTGTTACTTTTAGGGTGCTTTCCAGCGCCAACTACATTTTGCACTGAAAGTAAATTAGGAAAAAAACATTTTTTATTGGTTGGAGTCACATTTGTGACGCTAATGCAGTGCAAAATATTTGTAAATCTACCCCTTAGAAATGGAAACCCTGTATTTAAGCACTGCTGCAGGACAAGTAATTAGAATTGCCTGGAGACAGCTATATCTTGACATTAGAGCCAGCCCTTGCTTAGATAGCGCCCTGAGCAGAAACAAGTTTGATGCCCTTGCTAGTGACTACAATGAGTCAACAAGGAGTCCCTTTTGTGTTCACAGGTCTGTCCCCAACTGGTTTTATTTGAACAGTGACTGACCTCTGAACAAAAACATCTCTGATCCTTCGTCAACTCACTTGACCAACCCACAAGTTACCTCCATCACTCAGGTGCTAAGTTGTATGTGAGGAGCCCATGGAAAGGAGGGGGCAGTTGTGTTAATGGGGTATGCATTTGCAAGATAAGTGGGTAAGATGGACAAGGGAGGGGAAGGATGGGGCTTGTTTGGTTCTTAAACACCGGTGCCTCTAGTCAAATCAGTGTGTCCAGAATCACTGAAGCTAGGTCACAGGGACAGACTGCTTCATGCATAATCTTAATGCAAACAGCTCGGTTTACCGCCCTGAAGGTTGTGGCGTTCGGGGTGCAGTGTCACCATCATTCATTTGCTCTTAATAATGAGATGTTAACCTGTGACTCGCATAACCCCTACCCGTATATGTACACACAAAATGTTACACTTAGATTTTGTGAAACAAGTGATTTATACGTTTTTTAATCACTATAGTTACATTGTGTGCAACTTAACATTGACATGGGTCGACATAGACCTTAGGCGTTCAACTCCATCCTGAAATTAAAACATTGCATTTCTGCTTACTGTGCATGATTCTCTCTCTGTTCCAGGCACCAGAGTCACTGTGTTCTCATTAAATGCATTTTCTGTTAGCCTACTGTGTGAAGGTCATGTTTTGTTTTAATTAATTGATTGGACGATGATTTTCAGACCTGCACAGGATGGGAGGGAGAGGAGGTGGAAACTCCTTGGCGAGATATAGTGAAGGCTAAATCTGGCAATGCACTATCCGTGAGAAGGAGACCAACACCAGGCTCTCCACGGGTGTGTAGTTTTTATTGGCTCTTACTTGGTGAGACTTTGTGCAGTCTATCACATAGATAAGAAAATCATGTTTTAGCTGTATAAAGCTGATTTTAGTTAGTCTGACTTGTCTCTGTCCACCTTTGCAGGCAGATGTCCCTTTCCCTCCCTTGAGATCCAATGCTCTTTATTTTCTTGCTTATAGAGTTACGCCTGAGAGCAAGCACATTCCTACTTATTCAAATTAGAACCTTCATTTGGTTCTATTTGCAAATTTTTATCTGCTGACACCTGCTGCTTCTGAATTTTCCCTATTTTTCTCATAACCTTAGATTAGCATTAAGGAGATACCCTTCATTGGTGATGGAGATTTTTTACATTTGCATACTCTCCCTTTAATTGTTTCTTGCATTTGCTAATTAACTTCCAATAACTATATTCACATATGTTGCATTCTGGCGATTATTGATTTTGAGTCAACTAATTTGAGATTGCAACTTTACAGAATTGTTTGTAAAACTTCATGGTTTGCAAAGTACTATTCTCTGTCATTGCTGTGGGGCAAATTCTACTTCACTGTCATTGACATATTGTTGAATTTTTCATTTTTACCTCAGTTCAAGATAAAGGTCTATCCCAGTGGACATAGCGGAGATTCGAATTTGCACCAAGATTGCATAGTGCAGACACCATCCTTATCTCTCACACTATCAAAGAATGACCCCCTTGGGCGTAGGCCCTGATCGGCTGTGCCAAAATCCATCCCTAACTGACATACTGGAATGTTCAGGACTACTGTGAAAGGGCATGCCACATGCGGAACAATGTGGACCTGCAAAAAGTAGCCCATGTTAATTCGCCAATGTATTGTTGGCCTGTGCTGTTTGTCGCTCTTTGTTCATGAGCACCTTTGGACCTTTTGAATTAGGGAAAATATATTTGTTCCTTCTCTCCTGGGCCTCCAAGCTAGGTACCCTCATGACTAGTTGCAGAATGAGGCCAAGTAGTGGAGGAGGAGGTGATGGTGTGGTGCTGCACCAGTGGGAGCAAGGAGCTGCCAGGCTGGGACAGGTGATCAGCAGACCAAGCGCCTAATAATGAATTGAATTGCAAAGTTTAAAGAAGTTTGTGTGGTGAAGTAAAGGTTTAGTTTGTGTGTGGGGTTGGGTGGGTGTGTGTGCATGTGTGTCTGAAGTATGTTGGCTGACATGACTGAGTGTATATGTGTCTGGCTGCATGTGCTTGTATGTGTGTGCTGTAGTATATGTGTACTTGTGCACATGTGAGCGTACACACCTACTTGTGTGGGTACTTAGGGGCATATTTACAAGCACTTACTTTTTGTGACGTTCCTGTGGCGGTAAACCCTTTGCCTTATTTACAAGGCCTTATAAAGAAGGCCCCTTTCTGGGTGTTGCGGTGGGTGTTCTGCGGCAACACCAATTGATTTTGACGCCCCCCCTATTCACAAGGGTGGCGTAATTATGGGGCAGCGCCAACTTTAAGACCAAAAATAACCTGGTCTTTAACATGGCGAAACAAGGAGAAATTATTAATTTTAGCTCGTTTTTGCTGTTTCTATGTGTGCTGCATTGTGCAGCACACAGAGAAACAGCCAATCTCCATGAATGATTGTTTATGTGGAGGAAGGTGTCCCTTCCTGCACATAATCAATCATTAAAAAAAATAATGTTTTGCAACTTTTAATGTGTGCTGCACTATGGTACAAGGGTGGTGGCATTGACGCTAGGCAGCCGGATTCAGCACCAGAGCTAAAAAAAATGCAGGGGTGCACCGTATCATTGTAAATACGGCGCATCCCTGCGTTTTCAGAATGGCGGAGCATGGCGTTAACAATTTTAGATTAACACTGCGCTACGTCATTCTATTGCAAACATGTCCCTAAATGCGATCTGGTGATTCACCTCACTCTCTCTCATCTGGTGCAACTGACACACAATTTCCCCATGGCATATTTTTACAATTCTTTGGATAATATTGCCCTTGCTAAAGGTGTAACTCTTTGGCTTAAGATGGCCATTCTAGGCATTATTGTGACCCTGGCAAAAGGAGGTCTTCGTTGCCATGCTCTGGACATTTCAGGTATTAAGGTTACTCACACTGGCAATTTATGTTTATTGGAAGAATAATGGTGACTGCTATACAAAGTGCCCCTTTGTTATGTCGTGGAAATTTCAGGAATCATGGTGTTGCGAATATACTCCTTGGAATTTTGGACATTCCTGATATTTAGCGGGTGCCAAAAGCATTCTAAAGGCATCTGTGAGATGTGATTTTAACACTTGGGCACATGAGGCTGAGTCTATCCATGTGGGTTAGTAGTGAAACACAGTGATGGTGTTTGCATTTCTTAAAAGGCCATTTTGCGACTAATTGCAATTAGGAAATCCTTTGTACATAAGGTTAGCAAATCGCTATTTGGTAATACTAATTTGCGATTTCCAAATTAGAAATGCGAAAAATGCTATTTCTTCTTTATGGAAAATGTCTTTTGTACATAGAAAACAGCATTTTGCATTTCCAAACAACCTGAAATAGCGAGTCGCACCGTTAAGAAAAGCAAAATGACTTCGTACATATGACACATAGTCATTAAGGTGCGGGGAAAAGTATGGAATATCACAGATAAGTCTAAAAGGATGACAGCCATAGGTCTGCCCTCATCCAGCAAGAGCATACTTCAGTTAGCGGCAGCTAATACAGCAGTTTCCATGCTGTGTGTGGCTCCTGATTAAGAGGGATCCCGCAACTTTCTCCACAAAAGTGGATAGCAGATGGTTCATCAGCTTCTAGAATACATTAGCTGGATAAGGCAGCAGGGATATGGATGAAAATTGGTAGGTTTGCCTGGGTCTGTCAAAGTTTTTTAAAAGGGGATGGTCATTTGTGTGTTTGTGTGCCATGGGAAAGTCCACCAAACAGACCCGAATGAGCAGCCATTATTTGATGTGTACAGGAACTGTCGGGGGAAGTGACATACGATTTATATATAAATAGTGCATAATAAATAACCTTGTAAAAACAACAGCAATGTGTGTCTACTGTCCAGAGATTCTAGGGACCAGAGTGGGGATCTGTATCTCTATACAATACTCCCCATGCAGATGAGTTGCTCTGACAAGGTGATCTGACTTCTTATCTATATAAGCTTACTTTGTTGTGGTGAGAAGTGAGAGACAATTGGCTGTTCTCCTTTTGTCCCTCAAGGCTGCGCTTTGTATTATTCCTCTTGGAGTTTGGAGATCTATCCGGTTGTGCTCACCTAAAAAGTGGGTTTCACAGCCGTGTTTGAGGGCTGCTTCTACTCCTCATGGTCTGTCTTTGCCCAGGGCAAGAGGAGCCCAGCTGGAAAAGCAAAAGCTTGATAGGCAGAGTAGTATCTTCCTTGAAGCTCAGCTGGGCTCATCCCGGTGGAGACTTTTTTTTACTGGAGATCACAATTAATAGTCCAGGCCTGATAATACACCCCTGGCTCTTGCTAGCTGATCTTTTCATGTCTCAATACAAATATTGCCTGTTTTTATTCATTGTGTTTCTGCTGCAGGTTGTACTTGTGAATTGGAAAGAACCAGGGGGCATATGTATGAAAGGAAAAATTAGTCGCAAACGCTGCGAATCGCAAAAAACAGCGTTTGCGACGGATTTTTCGCTATTTCAGATATATGACACACTTCCACATTGAAAATTAAGAAATCGCTAATTTAGCGATTCCTTAGGCTGCAAAACATCAAAACTGCGAATAATGTTGCGAATTCCTAATTTGCGATTTCTTAGGTCAGCGAAAATCGCAAACAAGAAATCACAAACTAAGAAATCGCAATCTCATGTATGAAAAAGTCGCACATTGCGAATCCACAGAATTCGCATTTTAAGAAATCGCTATTAACACCAATTGCTTGCAGGTGGTAAACTGGTGCAAGGTATATAAACCACCCCACAATGCAACAGACACACCCACAATGGCTGCAATGTACGTGATAGCCAGGAGGCTGCGTATTCGGGCCCTTGCTCACAGGAGAATGAGATAGGAACGTATATTCAGGCTGCGCATCACCCTGTTCCAGAACACTGAAGAGGACATCTATGACAAGTACAGAATGCACCCACAGACCATAATGGACCTGATTGAGGAGCTGAAACCCCACTTGGAGCACCCTACACGCAGGACACAAACAATTCCCACACATGTGCAGGTCCTGTGCTCCCTGCACCTCCTGGCGTCAGGGAGTTTTCAACGGGTCATAGCGGAGGTTGGTGGGGTGTCACAGAGTGCACTTTCGCGCTTCTTCCATGCCTTCCTAGATGCAATGCTACTGAGGCTCTCACATCACATTTACTTCCCCACCACCCAACAGGCATTACAGCAAACAATACTGGACTTCTACCAGATTGCACGTTTCCCCCACGTCATTGGCTGCATTGACGGGACCCATGTGGCCATCACACCCCCAGCAGAAACTGAATATGTCTACAGGAATCGAAAATGCTACCATTCCCTCAACATACAGATTGTGTGCAATGCTAAGTATCTCATCACAGACATCGTAGCCAAATACCCTGGCAGTACACATGACTCTTTCATCTTCCGACACAGTGGAATACACAGACGTCTGAGTGCTGGAGACTTTGGGGAGGGGTACCTGCTTGGTAAATACATTGCACACATCAATACATCCACTACACCACTTGAGGGGGGGGACATTGACTTACCTATTGTGTTTTTTTCCATGCAGGTGACAGTGCCTATGCAGTGCGCAACTTCACCCTGACCCCATACCTGGATCCGGCAAATGCAATTGAGAGGAGCTACAACAGGGCACACAGATCTACACGCTGCGTCATTGAGCGAACCTTTGGAATCCTGAAGAGCCGCTTCAGGTGCCTGCATAAAAGTGGAAGAGCACTGCAATACAGCCCTGAGACCTGCTGTAAAATCGTGGCAAGCTGTGCAATGCTACATAACATGGCAATGAGGAAAGGCACCACAATTGATGTGACCAATACAGACACATCGGATGACCAGCGCCCTGCTCCCCCTGCCAGACCAGCAGCAGGAGTTGGGGCAGCTGCTGGACGCCAGAGATGGACTGAGATCACACAAAACTACTTCTAGGTGAGTAATGATGAAATGAGACAACAAAGCTTGATGATGTGTCAAGTGTTTAATCACACTTCACATGCAAGAAATAGTAATTGTCCCCAGCACATGTTGTACACACAGTGCAGAGAAGGCACAAGTAATAGTGCAAACAGCGTTTTCGGGTTAATGCACCCATGTTGCAGTCAGTGTCCCCGCAGATGATCACCTCCGTCGGTGCCGTCCAGGGTGAGTGCCCCCCATGGTGCTCCCTTGGCCTGCAACCTGTCTGGCACTGCGGCGTCTTTCACCTGGCAAGGTTGGAGTGATGCTGCTGCGACTTGATGTGTCCTCACTCTCAGCAGAGGCCATTAGTGCGCTGCCACCAGCATTGGCTGTCTGCAGCTGCTCCACAGCAGTGGTTACCTGCGCAAGCCCTCGTGCAATGTCCTGGCAGCAATGTGCCATGTCTACCTGCATTGTTACGCTTCTGCGTGTGAGTTCGCTGGTGGTGGTGCAGAGGCGGTTCACTGCCTTCGTATAATTGTGTAGGCGTGCATTGGCACGTCGTCCAGCCCTGTCATTGGCAGCTTGGGTGTCCCTCAAAGTGGCACAGAGCTCATGGATTGCCGCTGCCATGTTCCTAGTGTCCTTATGTATGCGGCATAGCTGGCGATTTATTGACCGTAGTGCCTTACTTTGCAGGCGCTGTTCCTGCAGCATGCTCTCTTCCAAGCCGGAGAACACGGACCCTTCTGCTTCTGTTGCAGTGCTGCTCCTGGACCTTGATCTGGATGTCGCCTGTGCAATTCGCCTTGGTGTTTGTGCATCATGACAGGGCATTTCTGTCACACCCTGACTCCCCTCTCTCCTGTTGGTGTCATCCCCTGTTGCTGGGAATTCCTCCTCAAATGGAGGCAGTGGGGGCACATGTGCGCGCTTCCTGCGCTGAATTGGCTGCTGGTCTGTGTCCTCGCTGGAGTCCGCAGGGTCTGCAGGCTCCTCTCCCTCTGCGCTGTCTTCTTGTGGCATGCCAAGTGCTGTGGATGTAAAGGGGACTACATGAGTTAGTGTTACTGTCTGCATGTGGCACTCAATAAAGTTACAATTCTTTAAAGGCTAACCTCTGACACAGTTTCATTCACTTATCCCCAAAACACACATGTTGCTTTTAATTTTGATGGTGTCATGGACACACAGTCAGACACAGTACTACGAGTCCCATGATGCATTGCTGGGTGTGCTGTGAGACCTGACCAGGATTGACATATAGGGAGTTTACTATGCGCATTTGGGGAAGTGTGCAAGGGATGGGGAGGAGTGCAGGTTGATTTAGCATGCATCTTACCTTGTCTGCTGGATGAGGGGTCGGAGCTGTCTATTGCAGCCACACCACCAATGCTCTCAGGCAGGAGGGTAGACTCCACGAGCTCCTCATGGGGGGTTGGCAGCTCTGCAGTGGATGGTCCTCCTCCAGTCTGATTGGCATCCTTCAGTCTGGCTGCCACCCTCTCCTTGGACCTCTGGCGCATGTCGTACCACCGCTTGCACAGCTCCTCGATGGTACGTGTGGTGACTCCAACAGCATTCACCTTGCTCTGTATTTCTAGCCAGATTTTCCTCTTCCTGGCCTCTGGGACACGCAGTGCCTTCTTCCCGAAGAGGAGCTCATGGCTGCAGACCATCTCCTCAATGAGGACATCCCGCTTAGCAAATCTGAATTTGCGAATCGCAAAATATCGCAAATTAGGATTCGCTAAAGGGGAGTTTGATACATATGCCCCCAGGATGCTCTGAAAACGTTTGCCTGTTTCCAATAACTATATTTAAAGGCTAATAAATAACTCAGTTACAAATTCTGAATTTGTTTGGCTTCAAGGAACCTCCTGCTGACTCTTGAAGCCAATGAATCCTTACCTGTGAAAGAGGTAGCCTTGCCCTCCTCCCAGCAAGCAATGACTGTTTCATCAATATACACATACAGTCACACACACACCTATTACAGCATAAATAGACATTGAAAATACTCAAACATTCACCAATGCATGCATTCATTCACTCATAACTATACATGCTCTCAAAAAATAATTAAAGTAGGCCTCTGATAAAAACATTATTTTGAAAAATGACTTACAAATGGTAATTTTGTAGACAAAAATAGCCATGCCACTGTAAGAATCTTACAGTATAGAGAGTGGACAAGGCAGGCAGGTCTCTAAGTCCCTTTAGGTTTTTTTCTGCTTTTAAAAGAGACCTTCTGGGAGCTCAATGTTAAACTAAAATAGATCTTTCACAGGGGCGTGGCTGGAACACTGAAGATTGTGACAGCAATTAAATGAGGCTCCGACTGAACCCCCAGTAATCCAATATCATCCCTCTGCTCCTGCACTCCTGAAAACAGAGTGGCAGTGCTGACGCTCCCCCGCAGCCTGAAAGACAGTAGAGGAGAGGCCTTGCGGAGAGCCGGTGCCCCAGACCCACTCAAAAAAGAGAAGTGGCACAAAACGGTACCCGCTGGTGGCTGATCATGCCCCCCCCAGTGGTGATGGTTGAGGCGGGCCGTGTTGTGAGGTGGGACAGAGTCCATCTGAAGAGAAAAGAGGACTCCACCACCCCAGGCCTGGAAGCTACTGCTACGTACTATGCCATCTGGCCTACAGGAGTGGCGAAGTCTCCCCCTACACACCGGGTAAGGGGGAGAGTGGCAAGCAGCACCGCATTGAGGATAGTGGCAGAGACTGAGCCATCAGAATGGTAATCTCGAGTTGATGTTGACACCCTGCATGGCATCACTGGGGGGGTCGTACCCTGTGGGCCCCTGCCGGTACGTTCTCAGAGATACAGCCCGGGATTGATTAGCATGTCCTACGAGGTGGTTACTTGGAGGCCTGATAAGGTGGAGAATGCCTACACCATTTCCTAATTGGTGAACCCATTGCTGGGAGAGAAATAATTGCCCCCTGTTAGAAATGGGATTTCTGGTTGGCTGAGGCTTGCGCCAAAGCCAGGCAGAAACCACCACTCTAGTCAGGGCTGGGGAGTTACACGCCAAAAATAACCCCTGCTCACCCCCTTGGTAGCTTGGCACGAGCAGTCAGGCTTATCTCTGAGGCAATGTGTAAAGCGTTTGCGCGCGCACCCAGCAGCAACACCCAAGGCCCACCACAAAGGAAACTCCACACAAGGTATTCTATAAAAATAGCCTTTGTATTATAATAAAACACATTAGATAAAAGCACACACTTTACAATGTGCCAACAGGCACGGGCAGAATTTACAAGGGATTATATATACGGGGGACAGGGCCACATGGACCACTGTCAGGAATTAGCACTTTGTAGAAATGCACTTAGAACATAGGAATAAAATTGTAGTACAAAAACATATATAGCACACAACCAGTACTTACTGGTATCAGGTAAGTACCACCTACGCAACCCTAACCACCTTAGGAGAATGTCACGCAGGGAACTAGAACCTCACTAGCACCACCTGTACTAGGAGAAAACAAACAACCACCTAAGTATCACAATACCTGTAGGGGTAAACACACATTACACATGATGCATCACATTCAGAGGTGTAGAACAAGGGAAACACATGATGCATAAAATATATTCAGCGGTGTAAAGCAAAGCACATGACGCATAAACACATTCAGAGGTGCAGGAAAGGAACAATGGTGCAAAAACTCACATTAGCCACTATCTGTGGCAGTCCCTAGGCCGACTGGCCTTGTAGGGGCAAGGACGCCCTGTGTCAATGTCAGGGGAAGGCTGCGCAGGCTGCGCAAGCCAAAGTGTGGAGGGGCACAACCTACACGGTGCAGCTGCCCACGAAGTGCTGGGCAGCTGTGGAGGAATGCTGGGGCACCACTGTGCCTTCTCAAAACCAATCGGGCATGCCTCGGAGCCTCCCTGGGCTCTGCCAAAGAGAATGCCCCCACGTGTTGGAGCGCACCAGCGCTCTAAACAAACAACGCCGTTGGAGCGCACCAGCGCTCGATGGAAACAATGCAGGGTGTTGGAGCCTCACTCGGCTCTGAAATAGACAATGCCCAGCCAACGTTGGAGCCTTCTCGGGGCTCTGGGCACCAAAGAATAATGTCCCCGTCGTTGGAGCGTCTAGCGCTCTAAACACTCATGCCCCCTTTGAGCCTCACGGGGCTCTGCAATGCATGGGGGCCGCTCGAGGAATAGGCCGGTCTGGGACCGGCACCCACAGCGCATGTACGGAGTCCCCCAGCCCTTCCCTACTCACCGGGCTGTTCTCCGGAGACTCCGCTCCGCTCCTGGCCGGTCCGCTGGAAGGCAGCTTCTCTCCTCAGTACCCCGGGGCGCAGGGTAGGCTCCTGCCTGCTCCGGGGCTTGCAGTTCAACGCGAGTCCTCGGTGGGAGGCGGGGTAGGCTCCTGCCCTCCTACTTCCGGTCCTGGGTGTCCCGGAGGCCCGCCCTTGTCCTGCCTGACTTCCGGTTTCGCCGGTGCCGCGGCGGTGACTTTCTTCGGCAGTGAGAGGGGTAGGCTCCCTTGTAAGCAAAACCAATAAGCGGGGTGGGCACCTGCCAACGAAATAAACAATTTAGCAGGGTGGGCACCCGCCAACGACCACGGCAATGCGGGGTGGGCACCCGCTTCAAATCGGCAAGAGCGGGGGAATCCCTACGTCGGGGTTCCCCTGTAAAGGATAGCAGCTCAGCGCTGCTGGGGCCACAGATAGGGCGCTCCTAGCGCTATAAGTAGAAACGCTTCCAGGCTCTTGGGGGAGAAAGTAAGTCCAGCAAAAGTCTTCAAAAGCAGGGGGGGGGCAAAGACTGGGCCCAGGGGCCAGCTCACAGGGCCCTCCAGCAGGGAGGCATTCCCCAGTGGCGGTCTCTCCTGGCGCCCAGCAGCAGCAGGCCCCCCTCAAGTTGGATCAGCAAGAGAACACCTTGTAAGGGGACACAGCCCCTTTTTATACAGAAAAAGTCTTTGTCTGAAGGTGCAGGGAAGGGGCGAACCAGTTCCAACAGGTTCCTGAGCACTTTGTTTTGCTCAGCCCCTCTCCCTATTCACTGGCAGGCCAGGGTCATCAGACGCACCACAGGGGCCGGAGCCAGCAGTGTGTGGGGAAAGCCCTGTCCTATTCAGGACCCAGGTATACTCCTCCCCAGCCATCAGTATGCTAAACTCCCATTCACCACTGGGTGACTCCTCCTGACTCTGGGGATTTCCCTAGCCCGTCACATGACCTCCACCAGCCAATCGCCAGACAAGCCACACATTTCATACTGCACACTGAAGTGCCCACTTCTAGAAGTGGCACTTCCACACTAGGTACATGCACGCCGCACACATCATCGCGCAGCATTCAATCACACGAGTCCGCACATACCAAACTCGGGCCTGCACACCCCACGCATCAGGAACTACCAGGACACATACATTCCCCCATGCATTCCTATGGGAGGGCAGGCCAACCTCACAACACACACGCACTTTACCCTGGGACACAGCGGTAAAGTGGGCAGAAACCCAAAATCACTACACCAAGTTACCAATAAAAAGCAAAAAGTCTCGGGGGTGAACCTGCCAGAAGGGCCAAGTCCAACACCCCCCCACCCCTCCATTTTTGGTGTTGATGGTGCAGCCGGCGTAGCTTGAGGTGCAAGCCAGTGAGAAGTCAAGAATGTGCAGTGCTTTGTATGCACAATGATGAAAGACGGTGGGGCCCAAGGGCGGGTATACCAGTTTACAACAACCTGGGGACCGAGGACACCCTCCCAACCAGAGAGGGCCACTAAAAACCAGAGACAAAAACAATCATTCTACAGGCTTTAAAGGACTCTAGGGAGGCACTGGAGGGGCAGATACAGGGAGTGGGCATGGAAGTCTCTCTCTTGAGGCTAAATATGAGGAAGGTGACTGATTGGATGACGGAAATGGAGACTCGCATCTCCTTGGCGGAGGCTAAACTGCGCACCCTGAAGAGCGTCTTCAAAAAGCTTCGAGACCTGGAGCTACAATTGGAGAAAATGCAGAAGATGCAGAAGGTAGGCCCCGGCAAAATAAACTGAGACTAGGGGAGGTCCCGGTAGGTATGGAGCGACTGAGACGCAGAAAATTCTTTGCGATAGGGTTCAGATTATGGTTAAACAATGAATGGTCCACCTGCTTTGTCATCGAAGGGGCACATAGATTCTTTGCTCCCAGTCCCCTCCCAGGGGCTCCCCTGATTCCAGTTTCCTCAGACTGCTCAAATATGTTGAGAGGGAAACTGGTCTCAGAGCGATGCATGTCCCACAAACTGTGCTTCTGAACTCAGCTAAAGTAATGATTTCCCTGAACTACACATTGAGAGTCCAGCAACAACAGGGAACATTTACAGAGTTAAGGTGAACATTTGGTTGATGCAGAATAAGTATATGATCCTGTATCTCACAGGACTGAAGGTGATCTATGTGGACAAGACACACTTCTTCAAAGACTCCGAGGAACCTTGGAGATAGGTGGAAGAACGACAGCCCCCTAAACCTGTGGGGATAGACCACTCCACTTGCTTTGTAGATAGTTGGGCGGTTGTTTTGCCACCTGCTTTTGGAAACAGTGGTGCCACAGAAGGCCTAAATCGATCCTCGGTAGAACAGATGCCACCCAAGACTCATCCATTTCAGACGGAGAGGACTCAGCCTGGACTCACCCCATGGTTACAGTGAGAGTAGGCGCATGCATGGAGCAGGAATCCCACCCTTTGAGCTGAGAGCGTTCTGACTGGACTGGACTTTCGCTGGCATCCCGCAACCAAGAGGGGAACAGATGTGATGGGACTGAGTAACCAGCTGGACTTCACACGACTCTCTCTTGGACCTCCCAGGGATGTGCAGTGAGCTCTCAACTCATTTTTTTGTTATACAGGATCTTTTGGTGAACGGGACCGGGATGTGGGGACATTTGGTTACTGCCCTGTTGGTGTTATATTGAGGGTGGGGCAGTTTGGGTGACAGATACTGTAGTGAAGATTTCTATCTATATACGTACAATGCTAAGTTAGCACAACCGCGTTAGATGTTAGAAAGCCATCTTGCCGCTTTTGCTGCTTTTGCACACGACACTGTAGTTACATGTTATTATTCGAGAAATGCTTGCTGGACTTTGCTTCACATGAGAACTGTCTGTTGTTCACATCCCGAACAGTGAGCAGCGACCTTGGTCTGAACATTGTGTAAAGAAACAGTCTGGGTCGCTAGACGGTGCATGTTGTTGGGTTCAGGTTGATCGGCCCACTATTTAGCCATAACACGCACGCAGCTGCAAATACCTGAAAGTCGGGTGCTTTTAATATTGCAGTGTTGCATGTTTTTCATTACATTCGGAAGAAGAGCTTTCCCAGGAGCAGAGTCTAGCTGATCCTGTGATGTGATCCCACTAAGCTGATCTTTACGGTATGGGGTTCCCCATTCAAGCCTAGAGACCTTTTATTAGTCTAATAATAATAATATTAGTTTATTAGCGAAAGGAAGGTGGCTGATATCCACTGTCATTTTAGTATGATTACTCCTTTCATTTTCTATGGTATTGTAACTATGCTGATGGTTTTGATCTTAATCATTTGTCTGCTTATGTTAGCCAAAGTACTGCATCTTAGGACACGAGGTTTATAAAATAAACTCTTTAAACTTCACCGTGTCTCTGTTTATTCTGTTGTGGACTGATATGAGAATAATTACGAACAGGTATTTCTGATTCCCACCATTCTTGAGAATACCCTAAGTCGCTTTGTTCTGGGTTGTCTATACATTGGGACCGCCGAGATAAAACTCGGATAACGAATGGGACACTGATGCTGGTCGGATAAGGGGTTCTGGGTTCTGAGGTGAGTTTTTTGGTACACCACAATTCATTGAGGTCCTGGTTTCCTGTGCATAGGTCTGTGCATAAGCAGAATCCCTGCAACAATACTTCATTTTCAGAAGTGTGTGGTTCTGAGAGGGCTTTGAGTAGGAGACGCTGGTTGTCCCCCTAGTTTCAGTTGTTCATGTTCTAAGTCCATCGATTACATAAATGTGATACCTTTCAGATATGGCCTGAGGGTGGAGGAGTGGGAGTCTTGGGGGAAGTTCACACCAGAAGGTTATCCTAGTACATGCACAGAAGGACACTGAGAGTAGTGTTATGGTGGAGAGGGGTGGCCTCAGTCTGCCCATCTCCAGGGTGTCATAGCCCACATGGCTGGGCAGATTAGATGGAGTTCTGACCCCCCACAGAGATATTAGCCGTCAAACACTTTTGTTATACAGCAACTTTTGCTAAACGGAACTGGCATGTGGGCACATTTGGTTACTGCCCTGTTGGTGCTATATTGAGAGCGGGGCAGTTTGGGGTGACAGATACTTCTTTTTCAGAAGTGTGTGGTTCTGAGAAGGCTTTAAGTAGGGGATGCCGGTTGTCCCCCTAGTTTGAGTTGTTCATGTTCTAGGTCCATTGATTACATAAATGTGATATCTTTCAGATATGGCCTGAGGGTGGAGGAGTGGGAGTCTTGGGGGAAGCTCACACCAGAAGATTATCCTGGTACATGCACAGAAGCACACTGATAGTAGTGTTATGGTGGAGAGGGGTGGCCTCAGGCTGCCCATCTCCAGGGTGTCATAGTCCAGATGGCTGGGAAGATTAGATTAAGTTCTGACCCCCCACAGAGATATTATCCGTCTCAGGCTTTTGACATGGAATGTCAATGGCCTGCTATGCAAGCTTAAGTGGGAGGTTATCGCACAATATCTGAAACAGCAAACCCCTAACCCCGTGTTGCTGTAGGAAACATATCTGGCAGGATAAAATGTTCCATGTCTCAATAGAGGACAATAAACCGTACTGGCTCAGTCAGGGTACACAAGAGTATGCCAGAGGGGTGGTAATACTGCCCCAGAACCCCTCCCTTTCTGAATAGCTAAAACATGTCACAACATCACCAGCAGATTTGTAGGGGTGCAGTGATCACTGGGTAGGGAGGACCTTTTTTGATAAGTGTTTATACCCCTCTTCAGCTACAGTGATCAGTGCTAGATGCCCGCGGTCCGATACTTCTAGAGGAAGGGTGTAATGGACATATCATAGAGGGTGACTTCAGCAAAGAGCTAGATAGTGGACTGTGCAAGTCGATGCAGGCAATAACCTCACCCGGCCAAACTTCATTCTTGCAACAATTTGGGCAGAGAGACAATTCTCCTTCTTCTTGGGAGCCCACAGGACGCTCTTGCGACCCAACTACGTGTTTGTGCTGGTGGAAGAATACCCTGTCCCTTACACTGCAGAATATCTACTGAACTGAATTTTTGATCAAGCAGGGGAGGACAGACGGAGCAAACATGGGGGCCTCTACAGTCCGGAGGCTCTGACTAAGTCCTATCATGCAATGAACCATGCAGCCACAAAAAGCTACTACCTGGTGACCTTGCAAAAATTATACGAGGTGGGAGACAAGGCTGGTCACCTCCTGGGGATGAAGGGGCCAGGTGGGTGGGGGACGTTCTGGATGAGTGAGGGTGCTGACACTCTGCAGAAAGCAGCATAGCGGAGGCCTTCATTTGCTACTACTAAGTCTTTTACAGGGACCGACATGCTACTCCCCAATCCCATATGCAGGGCTTTCTTTGGGGAGTTGCCCCTCCCGCAGTGAGCAGTCACCAACAGGGAGGAGGTAGATCGAGCTTACATTAGCCATAGTCACAGAGGCTGTATGGCCAAAATGCAACCTGGAACGACCCCGGGACCTGCTGATGTATATGCTGAAGCGAGCAGCTCTGTTGACACCGCTTGCTTATTTTTAGCCTGCACTTCTGCCACTTCTGAGCGAGCCGGCACTCAGCTGATACCGTCCTCTTCTGAACATTCATGTTTTAAGTGGCCCCGTATACACACAGCGTGGACGTAGGGGGCCGCTGTCCTCACATCCTGGCCGCTGCGTGCCCCCGCAGTCGTAGCCACGACTGCACTGATGCCCAGGCCACATCCTCCCCATACCCCGCCTGCCAAATGCCCCAGATGCTGACGTGCACGCTTGAGCCAAGGCCGGTTTACGCCAGAGGGCAATGCTCCTCCCATGGCCGCATTTAGAGAGGCCGCCCGTACATAGACCAGCACCTCTCAATTACCTCTGCCTCCACCGACACAGCCACCCATCGCTTTTGCGGCAGTTAGCATGCCACCACCTCCACGGCCATGCGAGCCGAGGCCTACCAGGCTGAGTGGGAGGCCAATACTGCCGATTCGTCCCCAACCACGGTGTCGAGGCGCCTGACCTCCTTCAGAAGTCGCATCGCTTCAGCTACACACTCATTAGACGATGACATTATCTCCCCAGCCGTAAGTCACAGCTAACTAAAACTTTGCTATACTGGCTTGAAAATGCAAAGTCACCGCAAAAATGCCACAAATATCTCCCTGCCACCAGGTCACCTGAACCTAAAATGTTGGCAGGGAGCACAATGCAACCCACTATATAGAGTTGAGCTATATTGGGATACACATGTAGCCCAATGTAAAATGGCTGTTCTAGGACAACACCACCCTCCCAATCTGACCGTGGGCCAGACATCCCGGTAGGTCGTCTGCCCTCCAAACCCCCCTTCTGGAAGAGGATGCCAGGTAGATTGCTTGGTGTATTTTTGCAATTTTATATACCTTTAGCTCTACCCAAATATATTGGACACGTGACATGAGCACCATTTATATTACACAAGGACACATTAATATTTTTTGTATGCACAGGGAACTCAAATTATTTGCCCAGAATCACAGGATGTTGAGTTGATGCCGAGACACGAACCTGATTTCCAGCTCCAAAGTCAGCAGCGCTGGCCGATACGCCACATCCTCTCCCCAGTTGTTAGTATCAGCCTACCTACCTGGTCTCTCGGCGCAGTGCTCTGGTTCCAAGGGATAAAATTGTCCACGCTGTCTTTTGTTGGGGACTACTGGACACAACACATTCCTTGAACAGGAAGCCCGCAGTCTGGAATGGGGATGTTGTATAAATACAGCCACATGTAAGAGCCATCACCAAGGGAAACAGATGTGAAATCCTTTTTTTAAATCCAGGGTGAAGTAAATATATCTTTAATTGCAGTTATTTTGTGAGCTGATCTTTAGACACAGGGTCCAAACGTATAATTATTGTGGGCGACTCTAATAACAAATGCGCTCTCGCGCTGTCTGCCGAGATTCTCGGTCTATTACGCACAGGGACTGTTTCTTACCTCGATTCAAATGGAAGCGCCTCAGGATGTTATTATATATTTCTATTTTTCTTCTAAAGTTACCTCTTTTGAATATGCGGGCCTTTCCGTCGATTGTGCTAACAGATATGCGTGACAAGAAAGGCAAACTAAACGCTTTCGTTATTTCTTTGTAAAACCTTTCCAGAGGACGGAAGAAGAGCGTGGTTGTTTTGGCTCGGAGTACAACATTTCGTCTGGAACAACGTTTTACGATTCACACCCCAGCCAAGGTTCACATGTTGGGTTACATTTCGGGATAGGTACTCTGTGCTGAGATTTTTATGTTTTTATGTGATTGCACTGATGAAAGTGTATCACTTAACTCCGAATTTCTCAGAGAACAAGCATCGGCATAGCCAATAGTTCTCGTCTTTGGGACCTTGTAAGTGTTTAGCCATGCAACAGTTGATGTTTTTGCACCAAGGATATTGTGCTGCATAACTAAGGAGCATATCAGCAACGAGGCGCTATAAAATTATTGCCACTTTTGCATCCGTTTTCGGGCGAAAAGCGGCGATAATTTTTCGCCTAATTAGCAAGGTCACGCTATTGCGTGAAACCTTGCATTAGCGCCCAGATTCTTAACGCCCAGCTTTGCATCTCTAATGAGATAAAAAGTGGGCGTTCCTGACCTGACATGACTGGAGAAATGTCGTTAAGCGACATTTCTCCTATCATCAAGCCCCACGCTATAAAGCATAGCGGCAAGAAAAGTAGTGATAACCCCTGTTATCGCTACTTTCCTTACGCCTGCTTCAGGACTGACTTAGCCATGATATCCTATGGAAGGTGGATATCATGGCCAAGTATGTGAGGCCCTATCATCAAGCTAACGCCAAACTTCGTGAGATTATCGCTGGGTTTCCAGCAATAATCTCACGTTTGGCAGTTAGCGCTAGGATTTTTATTGCTTTTGAGATAAGCGTTGCTAATAGCACGCTATCTCAGCGATAAAAATCCACGTTAGCCGGCGATAATTATCCTAGGGCTAAGTGCGCTTAGAGATAATTATCGCTGGTTGTTGCTGATATGCCCCTAAATACTTATAAGGTCCCAAAGGCGAGACCTATTGGCTATGCCATTGCTTGTTTACTAGTAGGCTCTACTTAGGCATAGTGAAATCCCTTGGGCACTTTACATACGGAACGGTTCAACAGAGAGGCGAAATGAACTGTAATTATGTGAAATGTTTGAGAAAGAAGCATATATATATTCTTGCACTGCACTTTAGTTTTTGGCACAGTATATTTTTAGGAAATGCTTCTTTCTCAAAGTTATGAATATCTGTGGGTTCCCTCAACCTTATTGTAGCTCAGTAGCTCAGGAAATGCAGTTTACTTTTCAATTGCTGGTTAAACAGAGATGTATGTATTTCAGCAATTTAAGTTTTAAGTATGCAATGTGCAATATGCAGACGAATGGATGGGGAATATATATCCATAGACACACACATTTTTTTGTGGGGTATTTATTGTACTGCACTTTAGGTCAATATGCTTTTATATATTGAAACCCAGAATTTACATGAGGGTACATAATGATTATCTGAGAATAGTTTTGTTTTAATGCCAATGGCCTAAACATTATGCGTAAACCCCGAGCAATTGAAGATTGGTTAAAAGGGCATTCACCATAGATTGTGCTTTTTTAGGAGACACATTTTCGGGACTAAACGGAGCTGAATTATAACATGTTTCAGCGATGGGCAGGCTATGAGTGCATTTCAATTGTGAGCGCTGCCCACTGGGGGGATCACACTTTATATAAATCGACATTTCCTGTACCATGTTACCTCCTTCCAAGCAGATAAAGAAGGGAAGTGAGCCCTGGTTAGCGGTTTAATTACCAATATTAAATATAAATATAGGTTCAATCTATGCTCCAATTTTACACGACCCAGCCCTACTGGTAGAGTAGTATCAGACATTGTTGACCATCCCAGGGAAAGTGATTTAAGGGAGGATTTTAATTTCCTTATGAATTCAGATCTAGATTATTCACCCGATACTCATAAACAGAATAATCTGTGAATAGCCAGAGTCATGTCAGATTACATGAAGATTCTGAACTTTATGGATTTATGGCGAGAGAAATATCCGGACAGG
This sequence comes from Triturus cristatus, assembly GCF_964204655.1. NCBI lineage: Eukaryota > Metazoa > Chordata > Amphibia > Caudata > Salamandridae > Triturus > Triturus cristatus. The sequence goes on along the minus strand of NC_140590.1, from coordinate 1,530,125,708 downwards.
CGTGAATATTCCTATATTTCGGGAAGGCAGATATCTGTTGCAAGTGCAATAAAACATCCTTCTTTTTTTAAACACACAGTAAAACAGCTTGCAAGCACCTCTGGAAATGCTACATAGAGCACAACAAGTTCTTCAGATTGCCAGAAAATGAATCCAGCTCCCTGTAAAGGAAACTAAACAAGATTGGTTCACTGAGTAGCAAACATCGGTTCAATGGTTGGACAGCCTTTCAGATCAGCAGAGACCTTTCCGTTCAACCCCTGCTACCCCAAACATGAATGTGGAAAGGAGCCCGAGTAAAGGGCGGGGGGGGGGGGACTCACGGCTGAGCGGATCGCATAGTGTAAACAGCACACATGGAAAATGAGGAAAATGAAAGAACCACTAAAATTATTGCTCCATCTCCAGTGTAAAGCTCCAAGAAAGTCAAATGTGTTACAGACTAGAATCGCAACAAAGAAAAACAAGTGCACCATGGGAAGAAAATGGACAACAGAGTGGACTGTATAGTTCGCCCACTGACCATAGCAAGTCACCAGAGTTTCCCACCCCTCGTCAACAAAACCCTTCAGGTGAAAGTGACAGTGATTCTGGCCAGCCTGAACGAAGAAGACAAGGTCAAAACTGTGAAGAGTCCTACAATTTAAAGCAAAAAATGAGATGATGGTCTCGTTGTAATACCAGCAGTGGCAGCGAATAAGAGAATAGCAACAGGGAGCATCGAAAGAAGAGAAACAGATTGCGACCGGAGAATGACATGGTGGATTTAGCGCCACAGTAGAAAGCTGTCTTGAGATGACAAAAAGAGAAAAACCAGGCTGATCCCAACTTCAGGAGGTCCAGGCACTGATCCCGGTCAGATGGAACTCCTTGACCCATCTGGTTTATCAGTCGACCAATTAAAGGAGAATCCATACACTGAGATAATGACTCAGGGGGACCCTGTTCGCATCAGGCATTCCCATTGACCTTGGATCTTCCGTCAAAATTAATGCTCCCGAGGTTCTGATGGTGAGAGATCAGTCCTGTCTGAAGTCAATGCAAAGAAAGATCTGGTGCTTCTGATAGATAGTGTTCTGGTGGTCACGCTTCACAGCAGAGGAGAAATGGATCCAAAGACAGCCTGTTGGACGGAAAGTCTCCAGTGTCCACGAGCAGCCTAGATGAAAAGCACAATGTGAAGACAATAACAAGCATTGGCCGCGCGGCCGTAAAAGTGATGCCGCGCCGCCGCGAAAGTCATCGCGATCACGGTGAAAGCGAAAGTGATCGAAAGTGATTGCGATGACGCGCTCTGTGCTCAGCACGTGGGAAAAAGTGCAAGCATTTCCGCCACCAGGAGTTGTGTGCGCGCGCAAAAATGAAATTAAACAAAAACGCGAGTGGTGTCGCGAGTGGTGCACGTGCGCAAGACTGGAAAAAGTGCTGTGCTGCGCGTAATAACAAGCTGGTGGCTGGCAAGGTAGCACTTTTAAAGCAGCTGCTAAATGTCTCGCCAGAGCAGCGCATGCGCTGGCTCAGGCGAGACCTAAAAAACGGGCAAACACCAACAGAGATGAAACAGCTACTCAATGTTTCCGAGCTGGGCTGTCTACAGCTCACAGTGGCGGGGCTTCCCTTGGTGCAGCCGGCGACGGGGCCTGTGACCTGAGGAACCACTTGTTCCCTGTGAAGAGGGACCCAGAGTCTCCATATATATTTCAAATATTCATTGGCCTTGCTTTGAATGGGAGCGCGGGCCCCTCTACATCACGGAGGCTGCAGGGGTGTCTGCTACACCCAGGGCTTTAAGTGGGCCGGGTCTCACCGGTGCCGAGCACTGGCAGTTTTTCAAAGGGGGCCTCAAAACGGGTCTCTATCGGGCTCTGTTTTGTGCCCTGGCACAGGCGGCCTGCAGTGACAGCAGGCACATAGATGTGCGCTTGCTCACACTGCTAACCTCTCACTAGTGGAGAAGTTACGGCATGACGTCATGGCAGGTGAGCGTTCTAGGCGAAGGGAAATCCTATAAAGAGAGTCATTTTCTCTCTGTATTTCCCTACTCTTTTCGAAACTCAGGAGCAGCAACATTGCCGTGTTGTCACCAGGGCTTTAAGTGAAAGCTTTGTCAATATTACATACAAGCCATAGTTGCTGCTTATTTATCGTATGCAACTAACAAACAGTGGCAAAGCCAATAGTCCTGACTTGTTGTGGGTATGACGTTACTTGTTGTATCATACATCTGGACGCAATGACAGAAACAGCCAAATACAAGTCGGGCGGCACACTATCCTAAGCACAGATTTTTAGCTTACGTGTTTTTTAAGCCATGCCTTAATTACATTGATCAACCCCCTTTGAGAGACCCCCCAGTTTTTTCATCCCACTTAAAGCCCTGGCTACACCCCTGGCAAAAACTAGAGGGTTTACACGAGCATCAAGAACATTTTCACTGTATGCAAGATTACATTTCTTGTGCATCTTTCAATTCTGACTGTCCATTGCCATGCAACGTTTCTACCTAAAACAACTCTCCCACGAGAGAAAGCTACACAATTGGAGCAAACGTAAGGAAAACAGTAAACTAAGGGACATATTTATGGGGATTTGGCGCAGGGCAGAAATGCGCTGTATCTAGCAACTCCGGAGGGAAGCGCCCAGTATTGACCACGGACGTTGCATGGTCTTGCAAGCCCCATCATGGAGGTGATTTTTGCTACCGAGACATAATTGAGGGATCTATACAAGTCCGGGAGAAATCTTTAAAACGTTGTATACATCGTCCAAAACTATAAAAAAAACTGCACAGGGAACAGTTGCTTATAACATCTTGGTCTAGAATCAAGAAATTATCTTTTGAAGCCAGCAATTCGGGTAGATCCATTTCCCTTTTCTCAGGCAGTGTCTGCAAAATCAATTCATCCTGTTTAATTCATTGCCAAATAAGGGGCTATTGACTATAAACATCTATTTATAGATCCTAAAGGATGGGTCTATTTCCACAATCTCTGTAGTATCCCTCCTGTGCTTAGTTAATTTTATTTCCTCTCGCCGAGTTTAAAGTGTACCATTACAAACAGTGATTACTGCGATGGAGTCCTGACGAAGGCCTTGCCGAAACACGTGTAGCTTGACAACAAGCTGCCAGTCTGCACATCGGTCTGATATTTGAATGATATATTATGTTTGACCAATGATTATGTATTCCACGGTGTAATGAATTTCTAGTTTTGCATACATGTCTATATCACGTATCATTGTCTTGTATGTGTCCACTGAGAAATATGACAACATAAAACTTAAAAAAAAATATTTAAAGAAAAACTACATATGTATAAAAAATATATTTATCTATAAGAAAAGAAATGTTTTGGAAAATGTTGTGTAAAAAAAGAAAAATAATTATTTTTTAATATCCGTAATGGCAATAATTGTTTGTTCTTTTTAAATTCTCATTGTTCTAGAGGTTTTTTTTCCCTCACAAATTGTCAAATACCGTGCCCAGGTGTGTCTTTACATTTTTTCTACGGCATACAGTGCATTCTTGTCCTTTCCCCCTGCACTGGTGTTGTTTCGGCAGCCTAGCGCCAATGCAGGCACCTTTGCACAATGGTGCAAAGGTGCGTGCATTGAATGCAGGATTGCTTTGGCGCTGGAAGGGGCACCTTCCAGCACAAAAACAATCCTGGGACGCTGTATCCTCTTTCTATGTGTGCTGAATTGTGTCTCCTCTGCGGAGGAGAAGGGTTTTGGCACATCCCCAGGTTTCCATGTTCTTGTAAATCTGGGGATGCGTCAAAATCCATGGGTGTTGCATTGGAACACCCACTGCAACACCCATGGAATGCTTCCCTAGCGCAGAGTAAGACAGGGCAGCGATTTGCACTGCCTTGCACACTCCATATCTATGAGCCCATTCAAAACCACGCAAAGTGACTTTGCGTGGCCTCATAAATATGATTTGGTGGGTAGTGCCACTGTTTTGTCACAAAAAGTGATGCAACCACAAAACAAAGGGCTCGTAATTATGCACCTAGGTCCGCAATGGATAGCTACATAATACGGCTCTATGCTAGGCAACTTTCAAAATAAATATTATACCACCTCGTTGCGCACTGCTTTGGGCATGTGCGTCCTGCCTACTCGAATAGTGCGAGAACTATATTCTCAAAAACCCAAAACATGTTAAAGCCCGTGAAGACTAGACAATGGGCTATGCTTGCAGTGCCCAGCTGCACTTTTTATTGCCACCTGGTGCTGCCTATGAAAGGGAATATTACCGCAACAGCTCAACCGGCTACTCCTGATTTTTCCACCGGGCATTTCCATGGGGGCCTCGTGCTTTTGGATACCATTTGTTTAGGGGACAGGGCCCATGCTGACATCTGTGTCATTTCTTCAGCTTTGTCAGGCAAATACAGTAGGAGGTGTAGGAGCATTAGAAGCAAGCATGAGTAAAGAGAGAGAAGAGAGAAGACTACAGAGTTAAAAGAGAAATGAAGAATGGAGCAGGACTTGTTCAGACATTATTGACAGTTCCAAGTCTGTACTGTACAAGTTAAGGTCAGTGGTAGTGCCTGGAGCCCTCTCCAGAGGCAGATATTCGCCACTGATGATGATTAGATATAAGGATGTGTTTGTACCACGCAATCTTGGAGCATACTCGAATTTCAGCTTTGTCCACTGAATGAACCTTTATTTCGAACTGAGAAATCATAAACTCAACAATATATCAATGACAGTGAAGTAGAACTTGCCCCACAGGAATTGCAGAGAGGAGAAAGTTTGCAAACCATGAAGATTTTATTCTACAAATTAGTAAGGTTACAATCCCAAGATGCATGAATTAAGCAGACATCAGTAGTCACATGAATATGGCATGTATGAATATAATCTAGATTCAATTTAGGAACTGCACACTTACATGATATCTAAGACAGCCTATGCACAGTGAGGTAAAATTCCTGTGCATAAAGGGAAACTCCCTAAAGCTAAGCTAAGGTTGTGGACATGTTGGAAATGTTAAGCAACTGGCATCAGTAAATATAGCATTGAAAGTAGAACTGAATAAAGGTTCCAGTCAAGAAAAAGAGAAATGTACTTGCTCTAGAAAGCAAGTTTATGAGCAAAAATATAAGGAGCATTGGGTCTCGCAAAAAGGGAAAGAGACGCCCACCTGCAAAGGTGGGCAGGGGCAAGTGTTCTTACTAACTAAAAAGCTTCACACAATTAAAACCTGAAATTTCATCCAATTGATACATTTTACAGGTTTCCACTGAGTGGGAACCAATAAAAAATCATTGTTCCTGCTGTACTTGGTGTTGGCCTCCTTCTAAGGAATATCTAATGCCAGCTTCTTCCATCATTGCAACCTTCACAATATCTCACAAAGGAGTGTTCACCTCCTTTGCCTCCCATCCTGTGCAGGTGCTGAGAATCATCATTCAACCAATTAATTGCAACAAAAATGACCTTCAGGTAGTAAGCTAACAGAAAATAACTTTTGACAAGAACATGGCGATTCTGGTGTCTGAAACGAAAAAGAGTGCTATGCACAGCAAGCAGAAATGCAGTGTTGACTACATTATGGATCTGGGCACCTAGGTCCACTTATGTCAATGTTGAGAAGCTTGTACCCCATCTACAGTTAAACAAAGATATATAAATCACATGTTTCTCTAAATCTAAGGGCAAAATAATGTGCACATATGTAAGTAATGGTTATGCATGTGATAGGTTAACATTTCACTAAGCGCAAAAATATGATGGTGACAATGCGTTAGCACCACCTCTGTCCCTAAGGCGTGGACACATTCCAGAACTCTGGCCTGTTTAATGAGAAAATATTACCCAAAAGCAATTGTTCCTAAAGAGTATGTTTTCCAGCGAAGGGCAGTGTAGTAGGGGCAATGGGAGAGCATCCTGCAGAAATTTCTGAAATTAAAGCTTCCATCCAAGTCAGTCTAATGAATGCTTATGCCTTTTCTAGTCTATGTTAGCCATCACATAACTAAACAGTCAGTACCAGAATTTGCTGCAAGAATGCTGCTTAAATGTCTGAACTTTTTAAAATACGTACACATATCCTTAAAATTGAGGGTTTACGTGGTCTTTTTTTACCTTTTATGATGTACGACTTTGACCATGTTATACATTCTTTTCTAAGCTCTTTTATTGATAAACCATCATAATATTTAGGGGTCGATTACGATGCCGTTTGGAACAGCTCTGAATGGACTTTGGTTTGTCAGAATCCGATTTGGAAGCCTTGTTTCCGACCGATTCGGAAACATTTCTGACTAACCGATTACGATGGCCGGAAACCGTTCGGACTGTCCGACTCGGTTCCGAGTTGCATCCGAACAGCATTCTGAGACACTGAGTCGGTCGAAACCGACTTGTACGTCTCTATGGGCTGCATTTCCGATTGAGCGATTACAATATCGGATTCCGACAGGCTTTCTGAATCGGTCTTTCCGACACGGATGGGCTCTCGAAATCCGAATTTGGGGACCGGTAGCAGGCCCTCCTTCATCCATAGGCCTCCAAATGGGCCTGTGGGGGTACCCATGGGACCGCTCTTCGCAACCCTGCACAGTGTGGCAGACACCATGGGGTGCCCGCCACAGGGTGCAAGGTTTTTGGCACCCACCCCTTTTTTCAATGGGAGCCTGTGTTGTCGGTCGGAACACAGGATCCCATTGAAGTCAAAGGGAGTCCGATCGAACGTGTTCAGTGCAATCGTAATCAGTCGGTCAGACTCCCCCAACCCGAGTTGGTCGTAATCCATTCCGAAACTGATTTGGTCGGAATGCTTTTAGACCGACATCGTAATCAGCCCCTTAGTGTGCCAATGTCTACTGAGAGGTCAAAGTTTGAAAGAGCAGAACTGTTCACTCACTTATTTAGACTATGCCTGGGCAGAGCTTGCGGAGCTTTGCTCTGCCAAATACTGTGGAGTTTGAAAAGAACTCTGCGAATGGGTGAAAGATTGCTTGTTTGCCTGTTCCTTTGCTTTTCCAGGCCAGTAGCATGTTCCACACTGAAAAATCAGCGGAAACGGCACCACTCGGTCTGCATGGGTGCGGCCATTTTGTTTTTCTTGCTTCTGTCTGTACCTTGCTGGCTACAGTTAGTTTTTACTATCCTAATCCATCCAACCCCATCTAGATCTTTCCTATTCCTCTGTCCCAACATTTTTATACTTTGTTTGTTATTGTCTAGTTTTTCCTGCGTTTATTTTACGCTTTGAAAATGTTTTTGTACTTTCATCCTTTCCTGGCCTATCCTGTCTGTCCTCTTGATTTTTCGTTCCAGTCCCACCCCCTTCCTGAGTTCCTTCTAGTTCCTTCCTCCTCAGGTCTCTTTATGGCAGAAGCAGGCAACACATGCACCACCCAGACACCATGGGGGTGGCGCAGAATGGCAGGGGGGTGGGCCTGCCCCATATTTAGTGAGGCGCAGGCCCTCCCTATATTTAGAGAGGCATAGGTGGCAGTATTCATTTTTTGGGTGCAGCACCACCTCTCCCACATGCTAACAGCAGGCGGCAGCCAGCAAGGGGGTGAGTGCGGTGGTGTGTGTGTGATGCAGCACCAGAATCATTCGCACCCAGCAGCAGCTGAGGAACTGCTGGGCAGACGTACTTGATTGAGAACAGGACCTGCTTGACCTGCTTGGTGTCGAAGTTTCCGGGCTCAGTAAGTTATAGCTAAAAATATTTTTTTTGTTTTCTAAACATTCTAATATTTTATTTTCAGGTAATTTGATCACAGGTAAGGTAACTTAAGTTTAAGTAATGGTTGGCGACATATATATATGTAGATTGTTATAGTTAGGACCGAGTTCCCATAGGAAATCTGAAAATTCTATTTTTAATAACTTTGGCGCCCGTTGACGAATCCTCGCGAAATTTACAAAACTAATGGGGCGCTCCGCTCAGCTCCTACCCTGAAAGTCTCGGGGTGATTCGTCAAGCGGGACCTTTAGTCGAAGGTACAGCCCGAACGGCTAAACAGAATTACTTGAAATTTGGCAAAGAGGTAGTCCTCAGGTCAGGCATGTGCCTTTTGCATATATGGTGTCAATCTGTTCAGTAGTTCCTGAGAAAATTGCAGTTAAAAGTACATAAATATCTATATGCGCGCACCGTGCGCGCACCGGGCCGTGCGCCAGCGTAATTCTGATTGGTGGTTAGATGTCAGTCAACATTTGAATCGGTCGAAATCAGGAAGTGTCGGACGCCATTTTGTGTGTGGCAGTGAAAAAGAAAGGTGGAGAACGTGAAAAGGGGGCAGGGTAGAGAGTTCCTGACCCCCTAGCCTTTGTCAGGGGGTCCCTGAAGGACACCGAAGGGTGAAAAAAACATTTTTTTTTTTTTTTTTTAAATTGCGGGGTGCGCGCACGGTGCGCGATGCCATTTTGTGTGTGGCAGTGAAAAAGAAAGGTGGAGAACGTGAAAAGGGGGCAGGGTAGAGAGTTCCAGACCCCCTAGCCTTTGTCAGGGGGTCCCTGAAGGACCCCGAAGGGTGAAAAAAACATTTTATTTTTTTTCACAAAATCGCGGGGTGCGCGCACGGTGAAAAACCCTTAAAAAAAAAAAAACATTTTAAACTGTTTATAAGTTTATAGAAGATATTAACTATGCTGTTCAACTTTATCCAAATTCAAAATAAAAGAGCTGAGCCATTCCATATTAAAGGATACAGTCAATCTATAACTATATACATAGGTAGTTGTTAGAAATGGCAATTTCTGGTTGGCTAAGGCTTGCGCCAAAGTCAGGCAGAAACCACCACACTAGTCAGGGCAAGGAAGTTACACGCCAAAGATAACCCCTGCTCACCCCCTTGGTAGCTTGGCACGAGCAGTCAGGCTTATCTCTGAGGCGATGTGTAAAGCGTTTGCGCGCGCACCCAGCAACAACACCCAAGGCCCACCACAAAGGAAACTCCACACAAGGTATTCTATAAAAATAACCTTTGTATTACCAAAACACATTAGATAAAAACACACACTTTACAATGTGCCAACAGGCACGGGCAGAATTTACAAGGGATTATATGTACAGGGGACAGGGCCACATGGACCGCTGTCAGGAATTAGCACTTTTTAGAACATAGGAATAATACTGTAGTACAAAATAGCAAATGTAGCACACAACCAGTAACTACTGGTATCAGGTAAGTACCACCTACGCAACCCTAACCACCTTAGGAAAATGTCACGCAGGGAACTAGGACCTCACTAGCACCACCTGTACTAGGAGAAAACAAACAACCACCAAAGTATCACAATACCTATAGGGGTAAACGCACATTACACATGATGCATCACATTCAGAGGTGTAGGAAAGGAAAACACATGATGCATAAAAACATTCAGCGGTGTAAAACAAGAATAGCGCCAAACTCACATTAGCCACCACTGTGGCAGTCCATAGGCCAACTGGCCTTGAAGGGGCAAGGACGCCCTGTGTCCCAGCAAAGTCAGGGGCAAGACTGCGCCCGCAGTCTAGGCAAAACACCAAGCGCCCAGGAGCAACTGAGCACAGCCTACACGTTGCAGCTGCCCACTAAGTGCTGGGCAGCTGGGAAAATGCTGGGGCACCCCTGTGCCTTTTAAACCAAATATAGCAGCCACGTGGAGCCTCTCTGGGCTCTAAAGTAATGATGCCCCCAAGAACGTGTGAGCCTCACTGGGCTCGTGCAACAAATAATGCCCCCGAGAACGTTGTAGAGCCGAGCGCGGCTCTGAACCAACCAAGGCACCCCGTCGTTGGAGCCTCGTGGGCTCTGTTAACAATATGCCCCCGTAGAGCCTTCGAGGCTCTCAATGATAATGCTCCTGCAGTTAGAGGGAGGGGGGCCTCGTTGGAGCGGCCCACTGCCAAGCGGGGCCGCTCTGGACTGAATGCAGGTGCCCCTCTCCGTTGGAGCGCCACTAGCGCTCACAACAACCAATGCTGGCCGGCGTGGGAGTCCCTCTGGACTTCTACACAATACTCATGCCCCCAGCGATGGAGCACACCAGCGCTCTAAATGAACAATGCGGGCCCCAACACAGCACCTCTCCTCCCCACCCTACCGCCTGGACTCACCGGCTCGTAGCTGGGGGGGGGGAAGGTTCTTCGGGGAGAAGTCGGCGGTAGTCTTTCGGCGGGGCAGCAGCGTCTCGCTGCCTCGCTCCCCCTGGAGCCGGGACTTCCTGCCTCTGCCCTGCGTGCTGATGACGCGGCGGTAGGAGTCCCGGTTGCCAGGCAACCCTCCGGCGGCAGTGAGGAACTTCTCGTGTTCCCTTTACTGAAGCGCGGGGTGGGCTCCCGCCTTCAGGTACAAAAATACGACAGTGGCTCCTCGTCTCGGGGCACACACAGCGGGGTAGGCACCCGCGAGGGAGGCGATACGGGGTGGGCACCCGTATATGAAACAATAAAATAAGCGGGGTAGGCGCCCGCCACCGAGTGCCACAATGCGGGGTGGGCACCCGCCTTAAATCCGGCCAAAGCGGGGGAATCCCTACGTCGGGGTTCCCTCCTGGATTATCGTAGCGCTGCGCTACGGGCTCCAATGAAGGCGCCTTTCCGGGAAAGCGCTTCTTGATGCTGGGGGCCCAAATAAAGCGCTCCTAGCGCTATAAGTCCAGTAAAAGCGCTGCCAGGCGCTTAGGGATACAATTAAAGCGCTCCCAGCGCTTAGAGGAGGATAAAAACAAAAGTCCAGCAAAGTTCTCCCCTGCATACAGCAAGGCAGGGGTGGGGGGGGGCAAGGCTGGACCCAGAGCCAGCTCACTGGGCCTCCAGGCAGGGAGGTAGTCCAAGTGGCGGTCCTCTGGTCCAGCAGCAGCAGCCCCCCTCAGGCAGGATCCTGGCAGAGAACAGTTTCTGTGGGGACACAGCCCCATTTTTATACAGTAAAACCCTTTGTTCTGGGTTCAGGGTGAGGGGGAAAACCAGTCGCAGCTGGTTGGGGAGCACCCTTGATGTGCTCAGCCCCTCACTCTATTCACTGGCAGGGCTAGGGTCATCAGTCGCACCACAGGGGGCGGAGCCAGCATTGTGTGGGGAAAACCCTGCCCTATTCAGGACCCAGGTGTACTCCTCCCACCCATCTAGCTGCTGATCTCCCCATTCACCACTGGGTTACTCATCCTGACTCTGGGGAATCCCTAGCCCGTCACATGACCTCAACCAGCCAATCACGCGACAAGGCACACATTTCACACTGCACACCGAAGTGCCCACTTCTAGAAGTGGCACTTCCACACTAGGTACATGCACGCCGCACACATCATCGCGCAGCATTCAATCACACGAGTCCGCACATACCAAACTCGGGCCTGCACACCCCACGCATCAGGAACTACTAGGGACCCATACATTCCCCATGCATTCCTATGGGAGGGCAGGCCTATCTCACCACATGCACTCAGAGTGCGCACGCACTTTACCCTGGGACACAGGGAAAGTGAGCAGAAACGAAAAATCACCACGCCAAGTCACCAATAAAAAGCAAAAAAAGTTCAGGGGTGAACCTGCCAGAAGGGCCAAGTCCAACAGTAGTTTATTGTAAAATAAATATATAAAAAATATAATAATACATACATAAATTAGCATTTAAAAAACCTTACAAATTCACTAAAAAAACCATAGGTTTCACACACGTTATAGTTAGGAATTAGCATTTAAAAAACCTTGCAAATTCACTGAAAAAAACATAGGTTTCACACATGTTATAGTTAGCTGGACATTTCACTCGTAAAAAACCATTGAAATTCCCCCGTTATAGTTAGTTCAGCTAACTATAACTCGCGCGACCGCAATCCACTGCTGATGATGTCGCATATTACATCACTCATGACATGGTCAGTGACATCACTCATGACATCACTGATGACATCTCAAATGACATCACTGATGACATCACTGATGACATCATCCAGTGAATATGTGTCTTTCTAAATATTTTTTTTTTTATATATGTATATTTAAAGGTTAATGGAAGAATAGATGGGTAAATACGTGTCTAAATGGATGTTTTTTTTGTAAAATTAATTGTATAACTGACTTATTAACAGTATCTTAGTGAATACAGTGATGTAATATGCGACGTCATCAGCAGTGGATTGCGGTCGCGCGAGTTATAGTTAGCTGAACTAACTATAACGGGGGAATTTCAATGGTTTTTTACGAGTGAAATATCACTAATGACATAGTCAGTGATGTCACTGATGACATCGCAAATGACATCAATAATGACATCACCTCTGGCCTCACCCCATGAGTAGAAGTGTTTTGTAAACATTTCTGAGGCTTGAAGATGTATACTAAGCTACAGCATGAGTTAAATTGCTATTCTCTGTGTACTAGTAGTTAGTTTTACTATTTCTAGCATATCTCATCTGAGTGGCTGTGTGACTCTCTGTATCAGTGTGTGAGTGGATGTCTGAGTGGCTGTATGGGTATGTGAGTGGCTGTATAGATGAGTTAGTGGGTATGTGAGTAGCTGTATGGGTGAGTGAGTGGCTGTGTGAGTGACTGTGTTGGAGAATGAGTGGGTGTGTGAGTGGCTGTATGGGTGCGTTAGTGGCTGTATGAGTGGCTGCATAGGTGTGTGAGTGGGTGTGTGACTGGCTGTATGGGTGACTAAGTGGCTGTCTGAGTCACTGCATGGGTGAGGAGTGGGTGTATGATTGAGTGAGTAGCTGTTTGAGTGTATGTATAGGTAAGTGAGTGGTTGTACATGGGTGTATATGAGTGAATGTCTGTGTGAGTGGCTGTAAGGGTGAGTGAGTGGGTATGTAAGTGGTTCTGTTGATATCTGAGTGGTTGTATGGGTGAGTGGGTGGCTGTGTCAGTGCCTGTATGAGTGAGTGGATATGTTAGTATCTGTATTGATGAGTGAGTGGCAGTGTGAGTGGCTATATGGGTGAGTGAGTTGCTGTGTGAGTTTCTGTATGAGTGATTGAGTGTGAGAGTGGCTGTAAGGGTGTATGAGTGGGTGTGCAAGTGTCTGCATGGCTGAATGTGTGAGTGGCTGTATTGTGAGTGAGTCGGGCATGAATAGCTGTATGGGTGACTAAGTAGGTATGCGAGTGGCTGTATGAGCAAATTGATGTGTGAATGGTTCTATGGATGAGAGATTGGTTGTGTGAATACTGGTATGGGTCTGTGAATAGGTATGTGAGTTGTTATGTGGCAGTGGTAGTGGGTGTATCAGTGGTTCTATTGTCTGTGAGTAGGTGTCTGAGTGGTTTTGTGGATGATGTTATCAGTGATGTTATCAGTTATGTCACCGACCATGTCATGAGTGATTTAATATGTGAGGTCATAAGCAGTGCATTGCAGGGGCATAAGTAATAGTTAGCTCAGGTAACTTTAACTGCTGAATTTCATTGGCTTTGTAGAAGTGAACTCTTAGCCTAACTATAATGTCCCTGTAGCATTTGTTTTTTTAAGTGAATTTGTAAGGTTTTTGTTAGTTCCATTTCCTTACTATAACGTCCCTGTTACCTTTGTTTTTTTCAGTGAATTTCTCCATTTTAATTTTTTTTATTTCCATACTATAATGGCCCTGTAACCTTTAGCTTTTTAGATAAATTTCTATGGTTTGTAAGGACTAGGCAAGTCTGCAGAGTGGTGGAGAAAGGGGCTGGGGGACAGACCAGCACACTTACTGGAGGTAACAGGAGGGGTCGTTGGCCCCCAAGGACACTCACCAGCCAAGGGGACTTCATCCCCCAACAAGTTGTGTGCCAGAAGGCCCCTTTGCAGATTGGTTGAATGGGGGCTGGCCTTTAAAATAAATATATTTTATCAAGGAAAGGGGGTCATGTGACACTCCTTGCCTGGCCAATTTCAGCCCCAGGGACCCCATCCCCCGGGGGCCAGGCCTTTTGCAATGGGTGAGGGGGTCTACGGGGCACTCCTGCCTGTGCCAATTTTGGCTCCGGGGATCCCACCTGCCGAGGCTCAGTCTTTTAGTTTTTCTTGTAATAGGGGAGGGGACAGCACAGACCCACTCCCCGGACTGATTTAAGCCCAGGGACACCATCCCCCGGGGTCCAGCCATTACCAATGGGGAAGGGGGCTGCCCGTACCCCATTCCTGGGCCATTTTCAGCACTGGGGACCCCATCACCGAGGCCCAGCCATGGTTAAGTGGGTGACCCCATGGCACCCAGTCTGCACTGGGACTGGGGGAGGGAGTCTCAGGGCCCCTGTGATCCCTGCGGGCTCCCACCTCCTATGGGAGCTGGCATTGCTTTCAGACACAGGGACTGTATCACCCCAAACCTTTTGATGCATGACATATGTAGCTCATTTCAGACCTTAACAAGGAAAAAGTCCAATCATTGGTCTGTATAGTTGCATGCATACTTTACTGAATTTATGTACGAATGCATGAAAGATTGGTTGTAATAGCAACTCCATAACATAGGCATTATTACTTTTACTGGTCCTAAAGAAAGCAGACTGACCAACTGGGCATTCATGTGGCTGAAACATGTCGACCTCAGATGTCTAGACCCATTTTGCCCTTGTGGCATCTCAACCTTGCCAAAGGACCTTCTAATTAAACAAAATATTAGCATCCGGCAGACAATTTGAACTCACACTTAGTCCCTAGGCAGTAGTTTCAGTGCTCCACTTACAAACACTTCAAGCCCGCCCACCCACACTAGCTAGGTGAGTTGGGTGTTGGCCTGATAATGAAGCAGGCCGCAGGTGGTATCTATGGGTGAGGACCTAACACAATATCCCCGAGATGTGCTGAGCACACTGAGTCACCTGGGTCTTGATCTCATAATCTGAAGAAATATACTATGGGTCATGCAACAATCTTGTGGAACATAACAGTATTTAAACAGATAGGCTAATCATCTACAGTTTAATTGCATTTCCCAAATCAACGCACCTCTCTCCACTCCACAGAGATGAGTAGGCCTCTTAGAGTCATCACCATGTTGGTGTCCCTGTGAAGTCGATAACTTCCTTCTTCTGGCTGTTGAGGCAGTCCCTCCCTGAGTCCTTCCATCCTCCTGACTCTGAGTAATGAATCAGTCCGATTCCATCCCGACCAAAATGAGAGAGAGAGACCTGTAGTACACTGCTGTTGATGAACAAGAAGTGAGAAAGAATTTGAGTATTTTGAATAGATTTGTATTTTTAACTAAACTCTTTGCTCCGGACTCTGGAGTATGAAAGGGCCAATTACCCTCATGAAAAATTATCACCCATCAGGCCGCAAACACTGCAAATCATCGGAATCAAGATAACAAATTAATTGAACACCCTCCCTCACTGTCTGCAACCACATGAATCATCAATCATCACTCACAATCACTCAAGAATATATCACTTATTGATTCAATAGTTACCTATTCCAATCCAAGCACGATGGTGCACAATTACATCTCCTCTTTGATGTAAACAACACATCAGCAGTCTTGTAAGACAAATGATTTTTACTGAGGCAACCCTGCTAGGGTATGAAAAAAAGAAGGATGGGCATGGTATGAGGCAGGCCTTGTCTCCAATGTCTTTAAGGGGAATGGGGAGGCTTCTTCACTGCACACGGGTACGACTCCAATCCGGCCATAAACAAGCCTAAAATGGTGGGACTGCATAAACTAGACACAAAAACATCTATAATGTTCCTCTATCTATGTCCATTTTTTTTAGGGAAGTTGGAAAACCTCTAAGTAGTTTGATGATAAATTATTCATAAGTTCTATGGTGGCATACTTAGTCAGGGAAGTAGAGTTTGTCCACAAACTCATGTGGTTCACCCTAAAGTTGGTCAGCATACTGGAGTATGACCGATTGCCCTCCTCCTCCACCTCCTATGGTATTTTAGGAACAGTGTAATTGTATAAAGTGTTGGTTCATTTTGATCATGGTCAATCGCTCAATGTTTTGAGGTAAGAGAATGGAACTTCTCACTGTGAAAACTGTGCCAGATGCACTGAACACATGCTCAGCAGATACACTGGCTACCGGACAAGCCAGATACTTTATTGCCAGCCTGCTGAGCTCTGGCCATTGGCTTATCTTCGCATTCCAATGGACCAATGGGATTTGATCCAGGTAGCCCTCTTTTAAGTCATCCAGATAGTCCTGGAACATCCTATGAATGGTCACTAGTGCTGCTGCTTGTTCAACCTCTTTTGCCTTAGCCTCTGTACTTGACTTAAGCTCTGCTTCCTGAAACCAAGCCAATGCAGAGGCTGTGTCCAATTTTTCTGTTCCTGTAGTTGTTGCTGGGGTTCTTGTTGCTGGTGTTGTCTGCTCTGAGACAATATCACTGCCCTCTCTAGAAGTTGAGGGCTGCATCCCAGAACTTCTGTCCGGGACTCTAATTTCCAGCTGTTTCTCTTCAAGGTCTCTAGCTAGATCAACAATGCATGTCTTTTATAGTGTGACATCCATTTCAGAAAAGGGAATGAAAGTGGGCAGTATTTTTTTTTAGAGAGCAAGGATTGTGGCACAGATGTACACTTTGAATGACATGGTGTCCCTTTGCAGCCATAGATTAACAGCCGAGCAAAGTATTACTATCTCAACCAAGTCATGGGCTTCTCCGTTGCCGTACACACCTGCAAATGCAAACCTTCGAGACACTTTTTTAAACTGGTCCTGTAGGAGATGCAACAATGGGATAGCTTGACTCATCGTACAGTCTTCCTTGCTGACTTCCTGGCTGAAAACTTCAAAAGGAAGTAGAATCTGTGTCATACATTTGACTAGGATCCATATGTCCAACTCCATGCTCATGCTTTTTCCAGTGGCGACCCCTCCTCTTTGAATGAGAGAGTCATTGATCAGTATATGGGTTTCTTTAAAAAAAAAAAAGAATTTATTTTTATATAGACAAGCAGTACATTACAAACAGTGCACCAGTAATGAATTTGAACATTGAAGCCATCATCTCATATGTGTCAAGAAAAAGACAGCATTCATTCCATTGATAGACACCATTATATATATCTAACATCCCTCCCATGGTTGCCCTCAGAGGTTAGTCCTCTGATTCTTGTCTGTCTTCTCCAGAACCCGCATCGAGCTCCCTAAAGTTAGCCAGGGTCCCCAACCAGGTTTGTAAATCCTCTTGTGCATGGTCATCTCTCCTAGACTGATGGAGGTACACCTTGCAGCTACTGCCCAGTCTGTGACGTCCTTGATTCATCTCTGTTCCCTGGGCCCCAACGGCTTCATCCATGAAACGGCAACCCACCGTTTCACTGGGAGCAGGACCAGTTGCATACATTTCTATTCCATTTTCCTCCCCTTGCATTTCCTGATGGACTGTATAAGGGCTTTAACTGGTACTCTTTTGGCATGCTGAATGATCCTCAACTGCTACCAGGCTTTAAACGAGTGGCTGAAATTAGTGCAGATTCTTCTGCAGGTAGTCTGTATGTTGCTGATTATGTTTTCATTTTTGAGAAAGTCCTGCACAATCAGGTTGATGCAATGTGCCAAGCACAGGACCCTGAAATAACCACCATCTGCCATTGCCTTAACTATATTAGTGCCATTGTCTGTGGCAACAAATCCAATTCTGAGACCTCTGCATCGCAGTTATTTAAACACTTTGCTGTTAAAGTCTTCCAAGTTGTTTGTCACTGTGTGGGATTTCTCCATGCCGAACATGGCAACTGTTGCATGTCGCTGAACGACCTTAAAAGTTTCTTTCGTGCTTAGACCTGTAGATAACTGTTGCCTAACCTCCATTAAAGAGATCCAGTGTGCAGTGATACACATGCAATTAAAAGCTTGGCAAATTGTCCACATGTCTTTTGTATGGTGGATAGTGTAAACAGCACTCTGTTGCAATGCTTCTCTATCTAATTGCAGCACATCGTAATGAAGCATGAGACCAGCAACTTTGACAAAATAGGTCCAGCTGGGACACTTCCATTTCAGGCAGAGGGCCACCACAAATTCTAAAAATCCCACTTTTTCCACAAAAGAAAAAGAGAGGAGGTCCGGTGCTAACATTTTAGCCAGCTTGCCATTGTGCAAACGTGCAGTTGGGTGGTTGTGTTTGCAGGGTCCCTCCTGCCTAAATGGGCCCATAATAGTAGCTTAGACTTTTATCTTTTGAGGTGACACTAACACAGGCAACTTCCGGAGAGCATTTAGGGCAGTCACTGAATGTGGTGGTGTCTCCATCTGACTCTTGTGCCATTTTGAGGTTGCTGAGGTGAATGATACTGGCACACTGTTGGGTAAAGGGCTGCTTATCATAACGTTGTTACCCTCTTCTTCTGCATCACCTTCACCTCCCACTGTGATAGGAGCTGATTCCACTCTCACATCACTACCACCACCTGCAGCAATTTTTTAAGGTGCACCTCCCACGGGATTGCTTGATGTTTTTTCATATGGGTCATTTGGCCTCCAGTACCACAGTGTGAACCAGGCTTACCTCGACCAACACTTGTTAGGCAAATAGGGCATATTACAATGTTATCCGCCTTCTTGCTAATTGTAAAGTAGTACTAAACTGGGGAGGAGAACTTTTGTGCCATTTTCAATACCTTAAGAAGAACTGCAGGTAGGTGGGTAGTTCATTGATTGCCTCTCTGCATTGTGTACTGCAGCTGAGGTAGTAGTGGATGCAGGTCTCAGCAGGGGCCTTACAAATATGGAAGCTGTGGTTGGTGGCGGTGGTACCAGTGCCACATTCCTCAGAGCAGGTTGAATCAGAGGGGTAACATCAGGGTCCTCTGATCCAGCTTCCATGACAATGACGGGCTCGTCATCCTCATCCCCTTCCATATTTGTAAGCCTTGCAGGAACTTTCCTTTTCCCTTCTCTCTCCTGGCATTTCTGGGATGTAGCAGGCATCCAATCCATGTCCAGAGCATCAGAAGGGGAGCTTGGAGAAGATGGTGGAGTACCCTTCTTTTTTCTTGCTGGAGATCTGGAAGACAATGGTTCAACAACGGGTATATATTGCTCAGCAGGAAGCTCAACTTCCTGTTCTCCTCATAAATAAGGAAGATTTACTATTGCTGGCTACTGCTCCTGTTGTCCACTTTGCAAATTTTCCTGTAACGATTGGGTACTAGTTTTCGGCTGAGACTAATCCAGTTCCGGCACACTGCTTGTCACCATGATTGCAGTGGCTGCCTCACTGAGAGACAAGAGCTTGGGGTTAGGCTGGGGTGGTGCCATTGTTGATGCAAGAGTGCTACTCCCAGCTTGCTGCTCGGAGGACAGTGTGGCAGGCACATAAAGTTTCCTGAAAAAGGAGGGCGGCAAGCAAGTGGTGTCAATCTGCCTCTTCTTCTCCTCCTCACTGGCCAAAAATCTTGGCATCTTACTTTGGGGCCAACTTGAAGCTATCAATTGGCATTGGCACTTACCTGGAAAAGCAAAAGAAACTAAAGGGCTCATGTCATGTTCTGTGGTCATGTCATTTTGCAAAGGCCTTCTGTCCTATAGTACTGTTGGAAAATATCTCTTGTGCACCAGAAGCAAACAAGCAAGAAAAACATTTAATGAAAAGAGTAATTTTTGCAGTTTGAATGATTCATAGTACAGACAATATAATTTAGTGTGGTTACTTATTGTCCTAAATAAATAACAACAATAGTGTATCCATTTTTTAAAAGTCAAACCCCACCACCATAACATTTGATTTCCAATCAACGTAAGAACATGCAGATGTAGCTGTTTGCTTTATGTGCATCTAAGGGAGAATGAATGCTGGTGTGCCATGCACCTATGGCAGGCATGCGGGTCTAGGGGGAAATGGAATATAAATTAATACTGGTGTGTGTGTACCTATAACAGGTAGGGGGTCCAGGGCAGAATGGAATAATCCTTAAAAAAATGAACGTTGGTATGGGGCTGTACGCATATGGCAGACACTGGGCAGGGGGTCCACAACTCCATGGGAAAAAGGAAAAGGTGCCATGGAAAAAAATATATAATAATTTATAAAAAAAAAAGAATTGCTGGTGCACTAGGGGAATATGGGAAACCTGTTGTGAGGCAAGGTGGTGCAGGGGAAAAATGTTTAATTTTTTTTAAAAATCCATATGATATTAAACACTGTTCATTTATACATTTACGACAATGATCATCATGCATATTTAACTGATATTAGGGAAAAGTAAAAAAAAAAAATGAACAAAAACAAAATGGCATAGCCCCCTCCTACCAATCTAGAAAATGGCTTCGAAAACTGGAAAAAAGGATTTACACAGTGGCAGGCTGCACAAAATGGCTGCCGGTCCCATGGTCAACCAAAAACAACAAGCAAGGAGGCATGGCTACAACAAAGAACACATGTAGACCGATGGCAAAAGCACACTGGCTGGCTAGACAAAATGGTCACGGCCACATGGTCACACAATAACTTAAAGCACGATGGATTTGCCACAAAAAAGAACACATGCAACCCTGTGGCAAAAGCACACTGAGTGGCCACACAAAATGGGCATTGTCAAACAATCTATACAAAAAAGAGAGAGGGGGGGATCAGGAGCTTGTTGTGGTCCAGTGTCTGTGCTCCGTATGTCATCTATAATACTCAAAGGGAGACACTGTTCCTTCAAAGGAGAAAGAAAACGAGAGAAACTCGAGAAGAATAGAAGGGATTAGAGTCCTAGGCTACTATTAGGCCCAAAGATAGATCGAGGGGGAGGCACACCTTGATTTCTCTTGTTGCCCTCACACACCCTGAAGGATGTCATGCTTCATCATTGGGCGTTATGCTCCTCGTCGGGCCGGCGCTGCAATGCCCTACGGGCCCCCCGAAGGGTCACTTTAGCGGAGATCTTTTAGAGAAAACGCCGTTGGGTGCATGCGGGTGTGTGGTTTGGGTCCTAATAAAATAAAGACACGTGGTGATGTGGGTGTGTCAGTGACGTGATAAACTAAAAATGTCTAAGGGTTGCTCATGAAATAAGATTTAATATAAGTAGGCACCCTTGGCATACTAAAAAACCCGTAGGTTAGGTGTTACCTTACTGGAAATAATGTACCATCCGGTGACTAATAAGTGGTCGACATGTTTCGCGCCCCACTGGTCCAAAATGGATCCTTGGCGCTTCCTCAGGACCAAAATAAAGGTAGTGAATGGTGAGAATGGACTGAGGGATACTACCCACAGTCAATATCCGGGCGTACAGGTAAAGATAGCCCTGCTCTCTGTGTAAGAGTAAGGTCGCTCCAGGATAAAGCCTAGGTAAACATAAAAGAAAGAGAGAGGAGAACATCCTACATGTTAACGTATGTTCACCTGTTCAAAGAATTCCAAAAGAGTACATAATTAAAATTAAAATTAGAAGAGAAACAGGGATATCACCTCCACTCACGGGTGGTGGCGTTATGGGGTCTCAACGATGAGACAGCGGGCGCTTAGACCAGGGTGAGCTGCCTGGGATAAAGACCTCCCGTCGCCGATCGGAGTCACCCATAGGTCCAGACACTAACCGTGGAAGAGGTCGTGGCAGATGCATGGGTCATCATACGGTATGCATGCCCCTTACGTTTGGGCCAGTACAACAGAACACCAGGACACTGCACATCACACAACTGCACATCACACCACTCACCTAAAAATGGGGAGAATAATGCTCCATAGATTAGGGGACGAGCGTACACACCTTCAAGTGCTATGAAAAAGAATAAATCACTAATGAGTCCTAGCTGGTAATGAGAACCAACCTGATCTGAGATATCGTATAATGTACACCCAGTCTCCTCAGTACCTCTTCACTCAATTACTTACAGTTTTGCTCCGGCGTGGCCTCTTAACCACCTACCCCAGTCGTCCTCCTATCTGGAAAAGAACCGAGGACTGCTCCGGGTCTCATTTGTAGTCCCGGCGTGGGCTCATCGGGGTGTGCAGCGTAATGTGGAATGGTGCGCATGTGCGGGAGACAGACAGGCGGTCTCCGCGCTTGCGTGTATTGAATGCGGGCTGCGGCTGGAGTTCTAGTGATGTCATTGTAGTGTGCATGCGCAGTCGTTTGTTCTTTCGTTTACTACGGGAAGTTACGTGGTCAGAGTAACTGACATGTATGGTGCCGATGAATAACTCTCTAACCAAAATGAGTCAGGCATTTTATTTCATCTACACAATTCCACTAAAACCCCGTGTGTGCAAAACCAGGAAGGTTATATGTACAGAATTAACGTGGTTAGTGCCTGTATGTGTTCCGTCAGTAACAAACTCATATCGATACACGTGGTTGTTAATGGGCGAACCTAGGGGGCAACGGGGGGAGGGGGGGCAACGAATATTACCCAAATACCCAATACCTATTGATTTCCAGAGGTCATTGAAAGCCCGGTTGACCCAAATGCTGAATAAAATGCTGAATACAACAGGGGAGTTACGTATGATAAATGCTCCTAGCTGTGTATGACACCCATGGAGATGGATGGAGGGTGCCTAAATATCAATGTGTCAGTCCGAAGTGTGACTCAGGGAAGCAGTTACTTTAGCAAAGTACGTAGTTGAGTAGGGATTACTGAAGTAGGTAAACTACATAGACAAAGGGGCCATGCTGAGGCTTAGTATGTGCTTACTATAATAATGGTAGGAGTGTGCTGATAGTTTAACTCTAATAGCAGCAGGCTGAGTTATAATTCAGTCCATGGTATCTCATCGTTGAGACCCACTTCATTGGTCCGAAGGCGGTGTACCCAACGTTGTTCTCTGCGTAGTAGGGTGTTTTTATTCCAGAGTTGGTTGTTTTCCAGTACTGTCCACCTGATATCATCACATGTGTGCCCTTTCTCAATGTAATGATTCGTTAGTCTAGTTGCTGTTCTGCCTCGTCTGATCGTACTCCTGTGTTCACTGATCCTCAATTTAACCTGTCTTGTGGTCATCCCTATGTACCGAAGTGCACAGGGGCAGGTAATGAGGTACACACAGTTTCTTGTGTTGCAGTTCGTGTGGTTCCGTTGATCCCACGTGATCTTGTCCAACTCCAAGTGTGTAGTGTGTTTGGTAAAGGGACATGCACTGCAACTACCACAAGGGTAATGACCTTTCACAGCAGGGAGGGACCAAAGTGTGGACTCCTGACGGCTGGTCTTAGCGCGGGGTCTCGTGTTGATCAGTTGGTCCCGTAAGTTGGAGGTCCTCTTGAATGCAAATCTGGGGCGCTCCATAGTGAGATTCCCCGTATTCAGGATATTCCAGTTCCGGTTCACAATGTTTTTGATTTGGTTAGACAGGGGGGTGAAGGTTGTGACACATGTGATGATATTGTCGGTTTCCTTAGTTCTGTCTTCCAGTAATGCCTGGCGGTTGTTGTTCCTGGCTCGTTTGCATGACCGTTGTACAATCCTCTCTGGGTAGTGTCTTTGTTTCAAATTTACCGTGAGGGTGTTCGCCTGAATGTCGTATTCATGAGTGTCACTACAATTCCGGCGTATCCGCAGGAATTGTCCGAAGGGCAAGTTTTCCCTCAGTGCTTTAGGATGATGGCTGTGAAAATCCAGTAGACTGTTGCGATCGGTCGTCTTTCTGTAGATGGTAGTGTTGAGTCTTCCATCCTCTAGAGTGATAAATAAGTCCAGGAAGGGAATTTCTTTTTCACTCTCTGTTTTGGTAAAGCGTAGATGAGGGTTCAAGTTGTTTATCCATTGGTAGAACTCCTGACACATCTCCACACTACCCTTCCATAGAATGAGTACATCGTCGATGTATCGTTTCCAAGTCACCATATTCTCTTTGTAGGGGTTATTTTCTGTAAAGATGTTGTTGGCCTCAAAGTGCGCCATGTACAACCCTGCCAGACTCGGCGCGAATGTACTCCCCATGCTGGTCCCTTGTATTTGATGGTAGATGGTGGTCTTATACATAAAAAAGTTGTTCTTAAGGGCCAGCATGATAAGTTCTGTGATGAAGATCGCAGGTGTATTGGTGGGGAGGTCTGTCTCGAGTAGAAGTTGTTCTACTACTTCAATCGTGGCATCTTGGGGGATATTCGTATACAATGCCTCTACATCTAAAGTTAAGAGGAGGTTGATGGTCTCAGTATTGTTGACGTTGATCTCTTGTATCAGATTCAAAACGTCCCTGGTGTCTTTTAAGTAAGCTGGAGTAGCTTGGACCAAGGGGCGGAGGAAGAAGTCACTGAACTTGCTCAGGGGTTCCAGTAACGAGCCTATGCCAGAGACGATTGGTCGTCCTGGAGTGTCTGGACCTATGGGTGACTCCGATCGGCGACGGGAGGTCTTTATCCCAGGCAGCTCACCCTGGTCTAAGCGCCCGCTGTCTCATCGTTGAAACCCCATAACGCCACCACCCGTGAGTGGAGGTGATATCCCTGTTTCTCTTCTAATTTTAATTTTAATTATGTACTCTTTTGGAATTCTTTGAACAGGTGAACATACGTTAACATGTAGGATGTTCTCCTCTCTCTTTCTTTTATGTTTACCTAGGCTTTATCCTGGAGCGACCTTACTCTTACACAGAGAGCAGGGCTATCTTTACCTGTACGCCCGGATATTGACTGTGGGTAGTATCCCTCAGTCCATTCTCACCATTCACTACCTTTATTTTGGTCCTGAGGAAGCGCCAAGGATCCATTTTGGACCAGTGGGGCGCGAAACATGTCGACCACTTATTAGTCACCGGATGGTACATTATTTCCAGTAAGGTAACAACTAACCTACGGGTTTTTTAGTATGCCAAGGGTGCCTACTTATATTAAATCTTATTTCATGAGCAACCCTTAGACATTTTTAGTTTATCACGTCACTGACACACCCACATCACCACGTGTCTTTATTTTATTAGGACCCAAACCACACACCCGCATGCACCCAACGGCGTTTTCTCTAAAAGATCTCCGCTAAAGTGACCCTTCGGGGGGCCCGTAGGGCATTGCAGCGCCGGCCCGACGAGGAGCAAAACGCCCAATGATGAAGCATGACATCCTTCGGGGTGTGTGAGGGCAACAAGAGAAATCAAGGTGTGCCTCCCCCGCGATCTATCTTTGGGCCTAATAGTAGCCTAGGACTCTAATCCCTTCTATTCTTCTCGAGTTTCTCTCGTTTTCTTTCTCCTTTGAAGGAACAGTGTCTCCCTTTGAGTATTATAGATGACATACGGAGCACAGACACTGGACCACAACAAGCTCCTGGTCCCCCCCTCTCTCTTTTTTGTATAGATAATTAGCACGGCGGCTTAGCCGAGGGACCCAAAGAAACCCCCCTTTTTCCTTTCTCTCTCTTTTTTGGCTTTTTCGGATTATCCCTCCATTTTTCAATTGAGTAAGTAAAAATGTCAACCTCTAACATGGGGGACAATCTGGGACTCGGATTTGATGATGACATTGTGGCCGAAATCTTGAGAACTCCCTCACTACTGGATAGTGAGGGTAATATGGCCAGTACATCATCACAAGGTGACTGGAATTCCCTGGCATCACTTAAGAAGTTACAAGTCAAAGTTGCAATGCATGGCACAATCATGACTGAATACCTGAGAGCAAGTGCTGCACCTAATGGGCTGATTGTCCGTACGGCACCGAGAATCTTCCTGGAAGATCTTATTTTCCGCAAAGAATGGAGCCAGATCGCATGGAAGTGCACCCGCGACTGGCTCATCCTCATAATT
Organism: Triturus cristatus; assembly: GCF_964204655.1. NCBI lineage: Eukaryota > Metazoa > Chordata > Amphibia > Caudata > Salamandridae > Triturus > Triturus cristatus. Next base: position 1,530,100,126 of record NC_140590.1, on the reverse strand, counting down.
GGGACTGCCAAACGTCTCTCCGAGGCATTAATCATCAAGATCAACATCGCAGAGAATGGACTGAAAACTGGGATCAGTATTTCAGCCTACAAAACCCGTTTAGCAGAAATAAACGCGGAGATGACAGACCATCGAGATTACTTATTACAGCAGAAAGTGTCGAAATTACAAAAAGACATTAAGAGATTCGACAGAGAAAAGATATACCCCTATACCAAAGAGGACTACAGACCATCAGACAGTGATGCAGCTTCAGATGAAGGCTCCACGTCATCCACGAACTCAGGACGATCCATGTACAGCAACTCCAGCAACAGTAGCTGGGGCAGGAACATCAACAAACCAGGCCTACTCCCTCCACCCCCGATGCCACCTATGTACGGCTATGCGCACCAACCTTTTCCTCAACAAGGCCCGATGTGGTTTCCAGCCTTTCCGGGTCAACATCCAGGTTTCCAACAACCTTTCTTCCCCAATGCACCTCCTCCTTTTCAGAACAGAGGCAGGGGACGAGGCAGAGGCAGAAGAAGAGGTCAAAAACAGGTTCATTGGCAGGATCCAGAGACACAACAGAGAACAACGAGGAGCTCGACCCTTCCAAGACCCTGATAGTGAACCTCACAGACAGACTCCTGAACGCAGATGAAACGACCGTCCTGGAACTGGGCTTAGGATTTGTACCCACCCCCAAGGAGGATAACTTCCGCTTGAACGAGGAGCTACAACAACTATTCCGAAAGATCCGCATCAAATCCTTCTTCAACAACAACCCTACCCCTGACCGCCAGGATACCGGACTCAGACCACCTTCCAAATTTACTCCATCAGCTGGCATGGTCCCAAGTGAAGTGCTGACATTTGAGAAAGCAGTCCTCAAGGAGGCAAACAACCTGAAAAGTCAGCGTGTCTATGATAACTTACCTAAGAAACTCCGTCAGGCAGTACTGTCACTTACTAATGATGAAACCATCATTATAAAACCGGCGGATAAGGGTGGAGCCACCGTCATTTTGTCAGTGGATGACTATGACAGAGAATGCGTGAAACAACTCGGAAAAACTGAGTATTACAAGAAGTTGGAGATTGATCCCACCGATAGACTTCTATCACGGATACGCATCTTAGTCAATGAAGCAATCAACGAGGGCTGGATCACACCTCATGAGGCGGCGTTCCTTATTAATGAGAACCCCAGAATGCCGTACTTTTACCTATTACCTAAAATTCACAAGGGCATCATTCCACCTCCAGGACGACCAATCGTCTCTGGCATAGGCTCGTTACTGGAACCCCTGAGCAAGTTCAGTGACTTCTTCCTCCGCCCCTTGGTCCAAGCTACTCCAGCTTACTTATAAGACACCAGGGACGTTTTGAATCTGATACAAGAGATCAACGACAACAATACCGAGACCATCAACCTCCTCTTAACTTTAGATGTAGAGGCATTGTATACGAATATCCCCCAAGATGCCACGATTGAAGTAGTAGAACAACTTCTACTCGAGACAGACCTCCCCATCAATACACCTGCGATCTTCATCACGGAACTTATCATGCTGGCCCTTAAGAACAACTTTTTTATGTATAAGACCACCATCTACCATCAAATACAAGGGACCAGCATGGGGAGTACATTCGCGCCGAGTCTGGCAGGGTTGTACATGGTGCACTTTGAGGCCAACAACATCTTTACAGAAAATAACCCCTACAAAGAGAATATGGTGACTTGGAAACGATACATCGACGATGTACTCATCCTATGGAAGGGTAGTGTGGAGATGTGCCAGGAGTTCTACCAATGGATAAACAACTTGAACCCTCATCTACGCTTTACCAAAACAGAGAGTGAAAAAGAAATTCCCTTCCTGGACTTATTGATCACTCTAGAGGATGGAAGACTCAACACTACCATCTACAGAAAGACGACCGATCGCAACAGTCTACTGGATTTTCACAGCCATCATCCTAAAGCACTGAGGGAAAACTTGCCCTTCGGACAATTCCTGCGGATACGCCGGAATTGTAGTGACACTCATGAATACGACATTCAGGCGAACACCCTCACGGTAAATTTGAAACAAAGACACTACCCAGAGAGGATTGTGCAACGGGCATGCAAACGAGCCAGGAACAACAACCGCCAGGCATTACTGGAAGACAGAACTAAGAAAACCGACAATATCATCACATGTGTCACAACCTTCACCCCCCTGTCTAACCAAATCAAAAACATTGTGAACCGGAACTGGAATATCCTGAATACGGGGAATCTCACTATGGAGCGCCCCAGATTTGCATTCAAGAGGACCTCCAACTTACGGGACCAACTTATCAACACGAGACCCCGCGCTAAGACCAGCCGTCAGGAGTCCACACTTTGGTCCCTCCCTGCTGTGAAAGGTCATTACCCTTGTGGTAGTTGCAGCGCATGTCCCTTTACCAAACACACTACACACTTGGAGTTGGACAAGATCACGTGGGATCAACGGAACCACACGAACTGCAACACAAGAAACTGTGTGTACCTCATTACCTGCCCCTGTGCACTTCGGTACAAAGGGATGACCACAAGACAGGTTAAATTGAGGATCAGTGAACACAGGAGTACGATCAGACGAGGCAGAACAGCAACTAGACTAACGAATCATTACATTGAGAAAGGGCACACATGTGATGATATCAGGTGGACAGTACTGGAAAACAACCAACTCTGGAATAAAAACACCCTACTACGCAGAGAACAACGTTGGGTACACCGCCTTCGGACAAATGAAGTGGGTCTCAACGATGAGATACCATGGACTGAATTATAACTCAGCCTGCTGCTATTAGAGTTAAACTATCAGCACACTCCTACCATCATTATAGTAAGCACATACTAAGCCTCAGCATGGCCCCTTTGTCTATGTAGTTTACCTACTTCAGTAATCCCTACTCAACTACGTACTTTGCTAAAGTAACTGCTTCCCTGAGTCACACTTCGGACTGACACATTGATATTTAGGCACTCTCCATCCATCTCCATGGGTGTCATACACAGCTAGGAGCATTTATCATACGTAACTCCCCTGTTGTATTCAGCATTTTATTCAGCATTTGGGTCAACCGGGCTTTCAATGACCTCTGGAAATCAATAGGTATTGGGTATTTGGGTAATATTCGTTGCCCCCCCCCTCCCCCCGTTGCCCCCTAGGTTCGCCCATTAACAACCACATGTATCGATATGAGTTTGTTACTGACGGAACACATAAAGGCACTAACCACGTTAATTCTGTACATATCACCTTCCTGGTTTTGCACACACGGGGTTTTAGTGGAATTGTGTAGATGAAATAAAATGCCTGACTCATTTTGGTTAGAGAGTTATTCATCGGCACCATACATGTCAGTTACTCTGACCACGTAACTTCCCGTAGTAAACGAAAGAACAAACGACTGCGCATGCACACTACAATGACATCACTAGAACTCCAGCCGCAGCCCGCATTCAATACACGCAAGCGCGGAGACCGCCTGTCTGTCTCCCGCACATTCGCACCATTCCACATTACGCTGCACACACACCTGTTCCTCATAGACGACCGGATACGGGAATCGCCCTGATGAGCCCACGCCGGGACTACAAATGAGACCCGGAGCAGTCCTCGGTTCTTTTCCAGATAGGAGGACGACTGGGGTAGGTGGTTAAGAGGCCATGCCGGAGCAAAACTGTAAGTAATTGAGTGAAGAGGTACTGAGGAGACTGGTTGTACATTATACGATATCTCAGATCAGGTTGTATCTCATTACCAGCTAGGACTCATTAGTGATTTATTCTTTTTCATAGCACTTGAAGGTGTGTACGCTCGTCCCCTAATCTATGGAGCATTATTCTCCCCATTTTTAGGTGAGTGGTGTGATGTGCAGTTGTGTGATGTGCAGTGTCCTGGTGTTCTGTTGTACTGGCCCAAACGTAAGGGGCATGCATACCGTATGATGACCCATGCATCTGCCACGACCTCTTCCACGGTTAGTGTCTGGACCTATGGGTGACTCCGATCGGCGACGGGAGGTCTTTATCCCAGGCAGCTCACCCTGGTCTAAGCGCCCGCTGTCTCATCGTTGAGACCCCATAACGCCACCACCCGTGAGTGGAGGTGATATCCCTGTTTCTCTTCTAATTTTAATTTTAATTATGTACTCTTTTGGAATTCTTTGAACAGGTGAACATACGTTAACATGTAGGATGTTCTCCTCTCTCTTTCTTTTATGTTTACCTAGGCTTTATCCTGGAGCGACCTTACTCTTACACAGAGAGCAGGGCTATCTTTACCTGTACGCCCGGATATTGACTGTGGGTAGTATCCCTCAGTCCATTCTCACCATTCACTACCTTTATTTTGGTCCTGAGGAAGCGCCAAGGATCCATTTTGGACCAGTGGGGCGCGAAACATGTCGACCACTTATTAGTCACCGGATGGTACATTATTTCCAGTAAGGTAACACCTAACCTACGGGTTTTTTAGTATGCCAAGGGTGCCTACTTATATTAAATCTTATTTCATGAGCAACCCTTAGACATTTTTAGTTTATCACGTCACTGACACACCCACATCACCACGTGTCTTTATTTTATTAGGACCCAAACCACACACCCGCATGCACCCAACGGCGTTTTCTCTAAAAGATCTCCGCTAAAGTGACCCTTCGGGGGGCCCGTAGGGCATTGCAGCGCCGGCCCGACGAGGAGCAAAACGCCCAATGATGAAGCATGACATCCTTCAGGGTGTGTGAGGGCAACAAGAGAAATCAAGGTGTGCCTCCCCCTCGATCTATCTTTGGGCCTAATAGTAGCCTAGGACTCTAATCCCTTCTATTCTTCTCGAGTTTCTCTCGTTTTCTTTCTCCTTTGAAGGAACAGTGTCTCCCTTTGAGTATTATACATTGTCAAACAATAACAGCAAGCAAAGAGGCATGGCCCCAACAAAAACACATGAGTCCTACGGACAAAAGCACACTGGGTGGCTACAGAAAATACCCACTAGCCACATGAAAAAACATGCAGGCCTATGACTAAAGCACACTGCCTGGCTCCATGAAATGGTTGCGTGCCACAAGGTCAAACAACTACAGCAAGGAAGGAGGCATGGCCACAACAAAGAACACATGCAGGCCTATGGCAAAAGCACACTGACCCGCTACACAAAATGGTTGCCGGCCACTGAACAAACAACAACCAAGGAAGCCATGGACAGCAAGGAGCACATGCAGGCTTAATGTCACTGACTACACAAAATGTCTCCCGGCCACATGGCATAGAGAACAAAGACAAATGGTGACCAAGGGAAAACACACACACATACTGGTCAGACAAAGGACGCATGGTAACACTAAAGAAAAGACTACCATTAATTTAGCAATGCCAAAAACAAAAATTAAATGAACTATAATACTTTTACAACAACACACATCCTCCCAAGGTATCAAATGTTTCCCCACTAATACACTATTTTCAGAAACAAATACCCCAAAACATTTTTCATTTCGTCCAATGTCACCCTGACTCTTAATTATGTTTTAAAACAACATATACCACAGAAACAGTTGTTTCATGTACCTATGACTAGTACTGGGCCTACTGCTGGCCCATGGGCAGACTAGGCCACATAGTAAAATACATTAATATTCCAAAGTTAACAAACATAGAGAAAATGTACTAAACTGTGCAACATTTTTCCCTTTCAAAAGATAAAAAGTATAGGCAAATAAATAACTAGGCCCCTACAGAAACGGCAGGCCACCCATCACAATAAAATTAAAAAATCAAATAAAAGTACAAATAAATACAGATGCATGCCCTCTATCAAACAAAGAACTACCTTATACAAAAGTTTTTTTTAACTTACTTGTGATATCACGAAAACAAAGTCCTTAAATCCAATGGTTTATCTTCAGCAGACAGAGTGATCCTTCCACCTCGAAATCCAAATGAAAAGTAACCAGGAAATGGACAAAGCACAGGAAGGAGCCTGCTGGAGAGGAACAGGAAGTTGGAGTCTATGAGGCACTTCCTTCTTATTGTAAAATAATATAAAAATAAAATAAATCAACAAAAAAAACTCTTTTTCGTGTAGATATAAGTACTTTTCAAGTGAGACTCAGCTCAAGATTCGGCCACTTGCACACGCCAGTGTTCCCGAAAATGGCGTTGGAAGGTGCTGTGGTGACTGGAAGCTGCACTCATGGCCAGCAAATCTCGCTTGTGCTCTATAGTGGCCAGTAAATCTTTTCACGATCGCCAGCACGTACCAAAAGAAGGCTCACATGCAGCAACTGGAAAATAATTCTGCCATGCACCCGATGGCAGAATCTAGGGGGAACTCCTCATTAGATGAATAGCGCAGAATGCTTCCAAAGCACAGCTCTGCTTTACCAGCAGAATCCCTGTGACAAGCTCTTCTGGGGTCATGGATTCAATGACCCAGGAGACTTACTGTGCTTTTTTAAATGTTGCTGGGGGCTGCTGTGTTGCCTGCAGTCTCCACAACATTAAACAAAATGCTTGGTGGTGTCCCTGCCCTGTCTAAGGGCACCAGCAGAAAAACAAATATAATAAAAAAAGCCCGCACAGGGCATTATCAGTCTCTCCTTGCAGGAGCAGTGAATGATGAATGAGCTGCTCCTGATGCTCATTTACCAATCTTTTTTATTTTTTATGGGTGCACCGCTGCCCAGCCGGGAAACACTTGACATGGCATATGTTGTGTGCCATGGGAGAAGCCCCCACTGCTCCCATGGCACTGCTGGCTCTCCAGACAGCACCCATTGTGGGAACCAACAGGAGCCACCTTTATTTTTAATGGGTGCCCTGGTGCCCACCAAAGGCACCCACAACAGGTAAAATCGTTGGTGTTTGTGGGGGGAGCCCCAATGCCATCAGCCCCAGCAGACTTGCTGGCAGGAGCCGGCTTTGTTCCTTTGCTCCCACCTGAGCAGAAGCAGCTATTTTTCTTTGCGGGCAGGGAATAAAGTTAATATTTCTTGTCTGCACTCTCCGGCAAAAATAACAATTGATGGACAGAATGCTGCACAATGTCAAACATTCATCTCAGTACAGAGATCTGGGCCTAAATCCATCATATTTTTGCTCCCCATGCCATTACAGTTCAGACACAGCCATATCCAAATCAGTCTTGACACTATTCTCCACAGGGACCCCATCACTCAGGGTCGATAGTTTTTTAGGTGGGGTGTGCGGGCACCCTCTAGCCTCATGTAGGTCCCAGGAGGCTAGAGAGGGCCTGCACACCCCACCTAAAAAAACGATCGACCCTGAGTAATGGGGTTTCTGTGGCCTAAATATCTTCTAGGGAGAGGGGCTACACACCTCCCGCCCCACTTAATGAAAGCTGGCCCTGGGGAATATTGTCTCTCATGCCTAGAAAAGGCTTGGGGAGGGTGGCTGCAAGCCCCCCTAAAAGTATATAAGCACCGATACCTCCCCCGGCCCTGGCCCACCCTGAGGGACTCATATTTACAAAGGGTGAGAGTCTGTATTTTTCTCGTTTTTTAATGGGTACTATTAAAAGAAAAGAGTGCCTGAGTCCAAAACTGGCTGCTGCCACATTTTTGCTGAGGTGGTAGAAGTTAGTCAGATCATATTTTTTCATCTGTTAGATCCACGAATCCTCGGCTGCATGAAATATAAAAATATTTTGAACCTTACACAAAAAGCACACTATCTAGACCAAGAGCTAGCTTTCTGCTAAATTTGATGTAATTCTGTCCAGCCATTTTAGCTGTAGCTGTATCTAATTTTCCTAGGGAAAATTAATGGAGAAAATGAATTTTGGGATCCTAACTTTTTCTCACCTGCATGACAGACAACCCAGACACTTTCCAGAAAGAAGCTGAGGTGGATAAAACTTTCATTGCAAAGTTTAGTGAAGATTCGTCAAATGGCCCCCACGTTATAAGCAAACCAAAAAAGACATTTCCTATGGAAAGGTGGTCCTAACTATAACTACCCTGTGATGACTGCCACTGGCTAATACATATATATGTTTAAGTAATATAACATGTACTAAGTCATTTAAAAAAATACTTGTTTGCATTGTAACAGTTTTTTTAGAATAAACTGCATAGCATTTACTTGGTTAACATTGTGTGGGAATGGTGCTGGATGCTAAAAGATGTGTTGTGAATGTGACAAAACCCATGCACATGCACATGGTTTGATTAGAGAATAGCTACATTAAGCATTCTTTACTGAATGGGATGGGAAGACAAGCCTGGCATCTGTCTTTATCTGTGCCTGAGACAAAGTGGACACTTTATACACAAGAGCTAACATCTACTGCAATTGTGTTTTTTCTATCCATATCAACTCTCCACAGTTGTCAGGGTGCATGATGAGATCCATGTGAAATTCGGAAAAGGTCATGATCAATTTTCCTGTTCCTGTGTTGGTCATTCACTCCAGTATCAAGTGATTTTTTTCTATGTGTTGATGCTACTCTTCGAAATCGAGTGCCCATATATTTTCAACATTAAGTTGGGGGGAATTGCACTTTTCTTTCTTTTAGCTCTACTTTTTATTCTGCAAAATGCATTTCAAGTACCTTAACAGGCAAATCGATGTTCTCTGAGTACAAAAGGTTGCTATCCGGAAAGTACATTATGTTCAAAACTATTCTAAAAGTGTGGGAATATGAAGGCAAAGGATGGCTTCAGATGTCAGCCTTCAGATGTGAATCTTTAGAACAGAAACACACAATGAAGGGCCAATTCATATGGCAGATTTTCAGGGTGAGTACTGACTATGCAAATTAGTTCCATTTAAATTCATTGCATGCAAATAGATTGTATGTAGAAATCTTTAAAAAAAGTGGCCTGGATCTGCCCTTCTGGACATACACTGAATGCCATATAGCGCAGAAGAAATTCGACTGATGATATGAAGGTACCTGCGGAATGAGCACACACATGCATTACTCAGAGTACCTACCGCTTTCAAGTGTCAGGCATGGGGTGGCTGTTGTTTTTACAGACTTGAATCCTTTAAGCCATACAAAAATATTTCAAGCAAAAGCCACATAGGATAGAACATTATAATAAAAAACGAAGGTGGATACTCTATTGCTACGACCGATGTCTAAACACAATCAGAGAATTAAAATATTGAAAGGTCATTAACATCCTGCGCAAATTTTGATGGAAGATTTGGCAACCAAAGTGCATTACAAATTGCAATTAACTGCTCTAAATGTTTTTTTTGTTTTACCTCGGAGTGCTTAGCGCTTGAACAAATGGTCATTGTAAATCAACTGACTTGTGCGAATATGATTTAGTATACACATTAGACACAGCACAGATAATCTGAAAAATAGGTCAGTCATCATCTACAGCCAACCAGAAAACAGTAAGACATAGGCAATTCAGCAGCATCCAATTTGCGACAAAGAGCCCCCCTTTGTACTCTAGACGTAGGAGATATACATTACTACAACAAATTGGAAGCTAAGTAGCCGGAAATGCTGTAAACTTTCAGTTTGGAAGGACTAACTTTCCAATGATGACAGGGGCAGAGAAAAATGGGAGATTGTCTCACATGACACGAAGAAGAAAATGGCGACCTATAAGAACATAGGAAATACCACTTACTCTTGTGGAGGACCATAGGCAGAATTCCTGTGTTCATTTTGAGTAGATTGTTGGTAAAGAAATGCGGAACATTCAGTCAAGGCACCTCTATGTCCTGCATATATTTTAGAGTCAAAGCAATCAATGACAAGTTGCCAAGACCAGCCATGTTTATTATCTTTGTCAGGATCACGGGATCGACAGTGCACCGAATGCCGCAATAACCATACGCGGCGGCTCGGAGCGCGTCTGCCCCGAGACTACCAGCCCTGGCGGGCGTTGCGAGAGACGTCTCACGTGACTCACGCAACGCCCGTCGCGGAAACAAAAAGGGCAAAGATCGACTCCTTCGGAGCTGATATTTCTTCCTGGCCGTGCGCGAGGAGAGAAGCACCGTAGTTCCAACGAACCGGACAGTGAGAGAGCGGCGCACCTCCCTGGGACAACGGAAGACTAGCGAGGTAGGCGTATTTAAGCTGATTCCTACCTTCGCTCCTCTGTTGGCAGAGACCCGGAAACGGCGGGTCTCATGCAGAGGAGCGTTCGGGTTCACGCAACCCTCGAGCAACCTCGTCCCTCTGTTGGAAGAGACAATAACTTAAGGGTCTCATGCAGAGGAGCGTTTCTTGTTGTAAGGCTCCACACCCCTCCAGAAGGGCCTCATGATTACTCCGTTTGAAGGAGATCACGCAAGGAGTGGGGTGTATGTGCGTTAGTGATTCTCAGCCCTGACTTTCCCTGAGTGGCTAGAGGTCACGCTACCAAACGACGCTATTGGCAACTGTCATATCGCTCATAGACTTCGTTTCGGGGCAGTAGAGACATACTGCCAGTGTGCGTGGATTATCTAGTGTGGAATTGATGATGCATATTTAATTCTGGCAGAACCCATTAATTGGCAGAAGCAAGGCGTGTAGCAAGTCACAATCCAGCAGCCAGTCATCATTACTGTTTCTTTTCTTATGTTCCATCTTTAGATATAGGAGAGAGCTTCTCGAGAAGGGGTAGTGCCATACCCGCTGGGCATGAGAATAGTGCTTCATACACAATTGCCTGGAGCATCCTTGCCACTGCCTCTTGCTCTCCCCTATACGTTAGGCTTCACCTTCTTTGCTTTTCAGATCTCCCTCCCCGCAGTTCCTACCCTTTCCTTCCCCCGCTCGATTACCCCAACAGTCCGTGTTAACTTACATGCCGGAGTTGGGGTTGTCCAGAGGTGGGCCCCTTTAGAGCATCAACAAAGCCCTGAGGACATCGGAACAGAGGAACCTGACAATCTTATTCTCTACTTTGCCACAGGAAAAATGTTTTACAATTCTAACACTTGCCTAATAATGTTGGCTACGTAATTCCATAATTCACCACAAACAAGAAGCCACAGTAGGGGCAGTGGTGTATGGTAGGGAACGGGGGCGAGGGATGGGAGGAACCAATATATAAAAAAAATACAAAAAACGTACTTCCTCGTGCCGTGGAGAGTCCGGAAGCACACAGGGTACACTAAGCCAATCACAATGCTGCAATGCAAGGAGAATGATTGTTTATGTGCAGGAAGGTGTCCATTCCTGTACATAAAAAATCCGAATTGGCATTTTGAAACTCTATGTGTGCTGCTTAATGCAACACACATAGAAGTTGCAACTCGCAATTTTTTAATGATTGTTTATGTGCAGGAAGGAACACCTTCCTGCACATAAACAATCAATGGCTTTTTGCTATTTCTATGTATGCTGCACAACGCAGCACAGATAGAAACAGCAAAAACGAGCCAAAATTAAACATTTCTCCTTGTTGAGCCAGGGTAAGAGCAGGTTTTCCCTGGTCTTAATTTTGGCAGTGCGCCATATTTTAGCCACCCTTGCAGCGTCAAAATTAATGGGTGTTGCGTGGAATGCCCACCACAATACCCATTGCCCAACCCTTTCACGTTAAGTATAGCGTAAAATGGTGCCTTATACACAAGGCGGCGTTAAGCCACATTAAGTGGCTTAACTCTGCATTGTGAATAAGGCTAAGTCGCTATTGCCACCACAACGTCGGGAAAAGTGACATTGTAGTGGCGATAGGGGATTGTAAATCTACCCCTTAGTGTGCATGGTTCACTCCTCCTCCCTGAGCCACCAGTTCTGCCCCGCCCTACCCTAGCCCTATTATCATTTTATTTTTCCCTTTTCCACTGCTCTTAAAACAGTTAGGTGTAGCTCCTCCCCCTTAGCGGAGTTGGTCCCCCTTAGTAGGGGTTTATTTACCTGTTGAAGCCACACAATTAGAGCATTACTGATCCAGCAGCTTACTCCATATGAGGGCAAAAATCAACATAGAGTAGCTTCCACTCATAGTATGGTAGCAACGATTTGACATTTTAATGAAGTCATTGTAGGAATGGGGGCATCATTCCTAATAGTGCAGTTCACTACCTTCAAGACTGGGCACCAATCTAGGTGGCCAGTCTCTAAGCTTTAAAGGTCTGATCAGAGCTCATGTCATCAACACCAAAAACATACACAGAGCGGTGTTTTACGTCAGTCCCCCTAGCCATTATTTTGTTTGCGGCAGCTCTCTTCAGCTGCTGCATAAAGAAATTGTCATTACCATTTTGACTCAAGACTGAGAAGTAGTTTATTCTCAGTGTTACTATTGGCTATTAGGTGAGTCTGTCCACTTGCTTCCACAGTGCATCCAATTACAGTGGCTGGACAAGGATGCAATGCGGCTATGCACTGCAATGGCACCAATGAGCCATCTTACTACTGCATTTTTCTGTCTATACTGCCTCTACCATCCGCATAAATGTTATACCACACACCTGACGACTTTTCACCAAAGGTGTTTTTCCACCTAATTTGTATTTCACGCCTAATGTACTTTCCTCATTACATTTAACTGTACTTCAAGAAGCATTCCCATAGTACTGATGATTTTCACCGAAGGGTAATTTGCTTCTCTATATGATACCAAACACCTGCTGACTTTAATATAAAAGTGATTTTGCACATAAATGTGATTTGTGTAACTAAATGTGTTGTTACACATAAAAGTGTATTGCCACTCTTGCTGATAGTTCGCATAGTGTGACTTTGCTCCGAAATATGATTTTACTTCTAAATGTGATATCTTCTGCAAGGATTTTTACGCTCCTTTTGATGCTGCACCAAGGGTGATTTTGCAGCAACATGTATTTTCCATCCTAAAAGTGATTTTGCTCCCAAATAAGATAACAATGGACAACTTATTTAGCATCGACTAATTTTGCACTTAAAAGGCATTTTTCACATAAAATCGATTTACCCCAAAATGTGTTTTGCACTTGTAATGCTTACCCACACTCATGCTAATATTAAAGCTAGGGTGATTTTGCAACTCAATGCACTATTCATTGAATGAAAGATGATTTTGGTGCACACCTTTTACCCATAATGCAATATCTCAGCGTGATATTTTCCATCTGTCCTATACTCCACAACAACATATTGTCGCTCTCCCATACTGAGTATGCTTCTCAAGAACAATAGCATAATTGTTTATCATGTGATATTATTATGCTCACAAAACCTAAAACAAAGAGGGCTTAATATCCAATCATACTCCAGTTCGCATGTAGCACCTCAATTATTCCTGTTACCTCATGAGGTAAGCCAATGACACTCAAATACCAAAAATACAGCACTGCTGTCAATTTAGAGACCATAATCTTTGGCTAATACCATACTCAGACTGGGCTCCATTAAATCTGCCCTAGTTTTTCTTTTTCTTTTTTTATTCTTTTACTAAGAATCTACCTTTCTGTACTAACACACCATGATTTTTCTCTTTAATCTCAAAGTTCTATACTGGGAAAAACGAACTATTTTAGATTATCAAATTTAGAAATGTGGGGTACATATCATCCTGTAGGAAAAGTGGAAAGTTATGATCAAATTCTTGAATATTAGCCACATTATCTTCACCTCATTCTTTGATACCTTGAAGGTTCTTAAGCACATAGCATTGCTAGGGACGTTAACACTGATTCCATGCATACTATTTCTATTGACAGGGAACCACTGACTGACTCTCCTCTGCTCACTCTGCTGAAGTTCATGCTGTGCAGGTACTGAGGTGCATGGACCCACGGGGTAACATTTTGTGCCCCCTTGTGTTCATCCACATGGCGTGAGGTACCAGTGGGCCCTGTAGAGCCCCCTTTGTTTCCTCACTGCCACACTTATCATGGTGGTCACACCCCCATGAAAAGTTTGGCAGTGAGGAAACTCGTAATATACTTGGCGGGGCCGCAGCGGCCTCAGGACCGTCGTGCAACTGCCAGAGAACAGCAGCTCCCTGGCAGTTGCAATGGTTGCAGTGGTCCCAGGGTGTCCCAACCGTCCTAGTTGTAATAGGGTGGTCGGTAGACCGACACCGTGATTCTGGCAGTCCATGGACCGGCAGACTCATAATAAGGCCCATAGACATGATTAACATAAGAGGTACTATTACTCACCTAATACTTCATTACTGTTACTTCAGACAAACAATCTCTTACCTACTTACCAAAATGAAATCCCTATCTCTATTCCACAGGTTCTGGCCTGCCAGGCATGGTTCGTCTAATCCCCCTTTACACCGCACTCAGCAACTTAGTTCGCTCACCAACCCCAATGCTTTGGAACAGTGTTCCACTTACATTGCTTTAACACTTTACACATCTGAAACTCTATAATTACAGATCACACAACACATCCCTCCAACAGAGTCTACAGGGCTAGAAATACTAAATACAAAGATATGTGAGTTCGCCTCATCAAACTCAGAAGAGTAAATGCCTCAGCCCAATGACTCCTTCCTTACGCACCACATGAAAGGCGCCCCTTGTGAACTAAAAGTCTCTAATGCAAGTTCCATTTCTGTCCTCATTCAAGAAAGCTGAAATGTGGTTTCACCCATTCTACATAGCGCTATCTGACCACTTGCATACAAAATCCTACACCTCGATAGAGCATAAAATACTGGTGAGGATTGCTAGTTGCCTATAAAACATATGATTCTGTCTAAAAAGTAGATATTTTGACAGTGTTGGCCATATTCATGGGTTTCCTGAAAAGTCAGAACATTTTAGGTGCAACTTTCTAGCACTATATTCCTCTTCACTAAAGTTAGTACTGTTGTTTGTCATTGCCAGTCACCTATATACTTTAAAGTGAGAATAGTTTTACGTGAGCGATCACCGATCCTGTGTGTTATGACAGCTGTGCTGAAAAGTGGGATACTTTTGGTGTGGTGGCATGAGGGGTATCTTACTGTTCTTTAATGATATTAGTCAATATGGGTATTGTTTGTTAAGTGTGCATATTTGGAGGGTCAATCGTATACAGAAAGGATATACTTTCCTTGGGATGACCATGTAGCCCATTGACACTTTTGGATTTATGGGTTCGCTGAGGTAATTTAGTTTGTTTTCACCAACAAAAGTCTTTGGGTGAAACAGTGTTGCAGTGGATTACATAGGTAACTGTTGTTACCGCCCCAGTGGTATTAAATAGGCCACTCAAAATGAGGGCCCAAATGTCACTGGATGTTACAAATTTATTTGGTTAATGAATTCCAGAATGCAGGGACTTTTACTGCAATGATTCTTCCTCCCCTCCCAATTTTGTGGAACTCTGTCATAATGAGGATGCACATTGGAATCACTGACATAATATCGATGCACACAATATTGAAACACAAACATATTGAAAAGTAAATATTGTTAAAAAAATATTGCTTTCCTATACTTAACTAATTAAACCACAAATGTCAAGAAGGCAAATATTGTGTTAAACATATACATTGTTACTTATATCAAAAACACAAATGTAAGAAAAAAAATATTATTTCCTTTAACTAAACATGTATGTAAAAAAATCACCTCACACAACATCAACAAGAATAATATCACCAAAACATTTACATTATCATTAATAAACATAAAAAACTACTTTTTACATAAAAAAAAACTATTACAATACACATCAAACAATATATACACTTTTGAATAAAAAAAACTTATATCACCAAAACATTTATTAATCACACAATAAAAGATATAACTAATTACATAACAATATAAGCAAAAAGAATATTTATTTGAAGTGAAAACATTAATACAACAGTCTAAATATATACATATGCATAATAATAGTCAAAACTATAAAACAAAATATGAAACACTCAACTTCCAAGTTAATTGGTCAAGTGACGGAAATTATAGTCCATAGTTCACAGATAGGAATAACGAAGTAATGTCTTCCCAATAAATCACTGTGCAAGTCATTCTTTCTTTGAATTTTTTCTTTATTCTTTATTCATTTGTTGTTCTTAAAAAACACAGCATGCAATTGATAGCTGGCACGTTTCATCCCCCTGGGACTTCTTCAGGGCTTAGCATGCATATGGTGTTTCCTGCATGTTCTCCATGTTGTGCCTTCTAATAAAGAAACAGTGATGTATAGATTGTATGGAGTACAATTGCTCCCGGATATGCCAGGGTGACGTCAGTTCAGGTTTTCTACCTGAACCATGTTGGCTATCAATTGCATGCTGTGTTTTTTAACGACAACAAATGAATAAAGAAGAAAGAATAAAGAAAGAAAAGCTCAAAGAAATAATGACTCGCACAATGATTTATTGGGAAGACATTACTTTGTTATTCCTATCTGTGAACTATGGACTATAATTTCCGTCACATGAACAATTAACTTGGAATTTGAGTGCTTAAACACGCTGTGTTGTTCTTGTTTTGGGGTTTTCCTTTTCCCTTATGGAGACGTGGGGGGGGGGGGTCACGCCTCTGGTTCATTGCACCACATTTCAGATAATTTTTACTCGTATCACTCAGTGTCAACGAGTGCGGGACTTGTGTGCCTTGACCCTTCTCTGTGCTATTGTAAAATATTAAATATCATCAATAAAATCTACATTACAGTTTACCATAGAAGGACATAACTGATTAAAAAAAAATACAAACTAAAACTAAACTAACCAATACAATTTCACAAATAATTAAATAAATGATTTAAAAGGCACACAAATTGTATAAACTTAATACTGTAAAGCCAATTAAAATAAAACCTATCGACCTTAACCTCTACAAACTACCAATAAATAAACATTCCCAATGAAACTGATGCTCTTTTTTTTATCTTCTAACAGGAAAGAAAGCACCTGCTCCGCATTACACCTCCAATGGAAAAGCAGCAAAAAAGATAAAAAATAAAAAATATGATAGCACTACCTTATGTCCCTATCACAGAGGTAAATAACAACTACAATTTACTAATTGAAAACCCGTTCTACCTACAAAATGAACTAAAACTAAGCCTCCTAAAGGATTACTTCAACAAAACTTGGGTTGGCAGACTACATTGCTCCGGTTCCAAATACCATGATGAAAAGTCTATGATAGCACCCTGGCACCAGAAGCCAAAACCAACAAGTGGAAGGCTGGCACAAGGCCTTCAAATCCACCAACCTACACTCTATAAACTTATAAAAGGGTTACAAAGAGAGCAAAGCTGCCAACAACGACAAATGAAGCAATCTGTAACCCAAATTGCACTTAAACTTAGCAAACAAACTAGAAGACTGTACGAGATGCTACAATTTACACTCAAACTCTTCATAAACAACAAAGGAGTCGTTTTCTTAGCAATAATAGCCAAATGCATATTGTAAAATAAATATTAGCCTACACACTCCCCAAAAAATTATAACATAACCTTGGGCCTTAATATGAGTCTGGCGGTCCATGGACTGTTAGACTCATAGTGACGGTCTCCCGACCGTCCTATTATGACTATGGTCGTCAGGCTGCCTGGGACCACTGCATCTGCCGCAGCCGCCAGGCAACCACCACTCCCTGGCAGTTGCAGTTCCTGAGGCTGCAATATGCTTGGCGGGCCGCTGAGGCCCCACCAAACATATTACAAGTTTCCTCACCGCCACACTTTTCATGGCGGCCCGACCACCATGAGAAATGTGGTGATGAGGAAACAAATGGGGGCATACAGTGCCCCCTGTGCCTCACTCTATGTGGATGCACACAGGTGGGCACAACATGTGCCCCATGTGTGCTTGCACATCAGCACCTGCAAGGCATGGAGTGCAGCAGTCCATGCCGAGCGGGTGCTGCCTTTGACGTTCCCATTGCGGTGCCTAGGCATCACCCTGGGAAGCCCAAAGAGCAGCCTACCAGACAGGAGAAAACTCTTAGTCTGGTGGGCGGGTTCAAACATGGGTTTGGTGATGCCGCTCCTGCACCGCCAAACTCATAATAAGGCCCTTAACCAACCAAATCTTTTTTTAATGTAAATAACTGCATAATATTTGTGAATCAATAAATAGGAAACTTATACAGGTAAGGTGAGGTAATATACAAACAAAAACAGGAATAATCAACAAATATAAAACTATATTATCACATTGACCAAGTATGACTCCACGAAAACTAAATAGTTTCTTTCTATTTATTTGTTACTTGTTATATTATACATTTACACAATTAATTACTTCACTTATTACTCAAAAGTCTTTTTTGCAAACAGTTTCTATCATGAATACTGTGTCATTGCATATTTGGTCAAATAATTACATTACAATTCATATCAAACAAAAAGGATTATTATTGAACATGGCTCTATTATGTCTACGCGCGTTTCGGCGTTCAGCCTTCCTCAGGTAGCCATGGTTTCTTAGCTCCTATAACATAAAAAAAGGAAATCAACTATAATTGTTTGTATATACCAAGTCACTCAAGTGCACAATTTATCAAAAAACGACATAAATCCTATTCATATGTACATTATTTACACATTATTTACACATAAAAAACAATCTATCTCCAATTATGTTGACAAATAAATAACTGCATAATAAACATAATATTTTGTTACATCAAACATTAAATAAAATTTGAATCTTAAATATGACTGATATCATAAAACAATATATAAATTACTTATATAAAAAATCTAAACCTCACCAACTAAAAAGCTCAAAAATGAAACTCAATCTGTTATGTAAAATAAATACAACACATATAATACACATTTCCAAATATAATCACATAATAGTTACACATGGAATATAATATAACATTCCCCACCCAAAGCAAATACATTTAATTTGATTTACTGTTTTGTAGCTGCAGATTATCTTCTGGATCCACTTAGTCATAAAGTATAATCCAACAAAAAATGGGAAGAATATGTGTCAAAAAGCCCCCCCCCCTGAAAATTTAAAAAAGATAACCAAATCCAGTAGAGATTCCTCAAAGCAATCCAAAGTATCTAGGAACTATAGAAAACTTGAAAAAGTGTTTGAAAAAGAAACACTTCTAGAAATCTGAAAAAAGGAAATCAAAGTTAAAAATAATGGTTTATTATAAACCAGAAAGATTATCTTAAAAAAAAGAAAACGTTCGTAGAGAAAAACCTGCAACCAACTGCCAAACACATTCCATTCCCAAAAGAATATATACATTATGTTACATTACATTTAGGACCTTATTACGAGTACGGCGGTCCATAGGAACACCGTACTTGTGGTAGCGGTCCAACTACCACCAGATGGCGATTTCGCCCACAGTATTCAGAGTGCGGAGGTCCGATTACCACAGGACTACTGCGTCCACCAGGTAACCGGGATCCTGTGGCGGTGGCACAGCGGTCAGGAGCACTATATGCTGGTGGTGCTGCTGCAGCACCGCCGAGCATATTAGGAGTTGCCTGCCCACCTATCCTTTCGTGGCACTGAGCCCGGTGGCGATTAGGCAACTAAGGGGGCCCTGAATGGGCCCCATGCCATTCCTGGGCCTGGGGTGCATGGGGGGCACATGCTGTGCTCTCTGGATTTGCACCCCCAGTTCCTGCATGGTGTGGCATGTATGGTAAAAGAATCCTGCGCCAGTGAACTAGCTCTGTGTACCTCGTCGTGTACATCCCCAGGGGAGGTTATCAGTGCTTTCAATATTATCTCTGATAGAGTAGGCGACCTTTTAAGTGTTCCAGCCTGCAGAACAGTCACCCCGACCCCTAGATGGTTTGATTCCTCCTGTTCGCTGGCGGCAAGAAAGTTGCGGGAAGCTCTCGACGGGAGTCCAAGAAACCGGACCCTGGTTAGAGATTGTGTTAAAAGATTATAAATTGCAATTGGCCAAACACAATTCTGATCTGAAGGAGGAAGCGTGGAGGGAGTTGACTGAGGCAGCTACTCTGAGGAACAGCTCTAGATTCTGGAGCATTTATAATAGCCCATTTTGGGAGCATGACGGAGGTACAGCAATGGGCGCACATATTACAGAGGATGAATGGGTGCTCCATTTTAAAACTATGTTTGAGAGCTCCCCAGAGCTTATCTGTCAGCCAGGTCGAGAGGCAGCTACCCCCGAACTAACCTTTGGGCTGTGGGAGGTTGATGGGGGGATTGCTGGGCTAACAATTAATAAAGCTCCGGGACCCGACAGCATCCCTCCGGACCTTTTTAAATCTGACCCAACTTTTTGGGCACCGGTCCTTGTTGCCGTAATTAATGCAGAGGCAAGGAATGGATGCCCTGAGTCCTGAGCTATCTCGACTAAAGTGACTGTTTTTAAAAAGGGTGACCGCGACAGTACACAATGTTATAGGCCGATTTCGCAGCTGGATTCGGTGGTCAAGGTGGTGGGCCTTGTGCTTTTTGACCACCTGGGCAGAGGAACATGATATACTTTGAGATGTACAGTACAGGTTCTGCCCATACAGGTCCACCGTGGCCCAGTGCTTCAATCTCACTATCATTCTTAATAAATACACTGTCACACGTTCCGGCACCATTTATTTAGCTTTCATGGACCTATCTTCTGCGTTTGACCGGGTGAACAGGGCTAAACTGTGGCAGTCCATGAAAGATATTGGGGTAGACAGTAACATCGTCCATTTTTTAGAAGATCTTCACCGGGCAACTAAGGCCAATGTTAGATTCTCGCAGGACCTACGTGTGTCACGGAATTTTGATATAAAAAGAGGTGTACGCCATGGGTGTATCTTGGCCCCCTTTCTGCTCAACCTTTATATCAATGACCAAGATAAAACCCTCCTATCAACAGGGGTAGATTATCAGCATGTAGGGCGACGAGGTCTCCCTGTTCTACTCAATGCGTATGACGCAGCTCTTATATCTAGGCCTGCCAGGGGGCTTCAAACCCTGCTTGACTCCTACGACTTTATGTCGCAATGGGACATATCTATAAATAACTCAAAATCCTAAGTCATCCAAGTGGGGACATGCCCAAAAAAATGCTTCCAATTCAGGTTAGATCCAGCTAAGGTACCTCACAAAGACGTTTTTTCATATTTAGGGTTCATACTGGATGACCAAATAAAATGGGGGCCTCTCAAACAAAGAAATAAGGGGGATCTGGTGCGGGTGAATGCGGCCATCTTCAACTTCACCTCTAAACTAGGAAACAGACCCAATGATCTACCAAGCCAAGAGTGTAGGGATAGCCTCTTATGGGAGCGCAATAAATCTGAGCACGCCACCACTGACGTTCTTCAGGTGGCTGAGAACACATTCATGAAGCGCTTGTTGGGTGTTTCTCCTGGCCTGTCTAACATGGTGGTACATGAGGAACTAGGGTTGCCTTATTTAAGTGACACCTTGGCACTCAGTCCCCTAACGTTCTGGCTAAATATCTGGTTGAATGAGGGATTAATGCTGAGCCAGTCGATTCTAAAAGAGTGTATGACACTTGACCACACGCTTAATATACCTTGGCTCAGATACATTAAGGGCAGTTTTGAAAAGCTAGGACGAGTCGAACTGTACACCAACCCTGAACTAATAACCAAAAAGAGTGTTGGGATAACAAGGGACTCCTTTAGCAGTTTGATGAAATTGGAGAGGGAGGAGCTGGAACTGTGGAAACCTAGTGTCCGTAACTTTTTATTGTTAAGGACAACTTAATTAGCTGAACCTTATCTTCTGCGGCTTTTATCTGTTTATGAACGATTTCTATTGACCAATGTTTCGCCTGGATCTCTTTCACCTCCTGCTTGCCATACCTAGGGGGACCAGTAGAGGTCAGTTGGTGGCACCCTGGGGCTGCGACGGAGAGTCTCCACAGGATTTGCTACACTTTGTGTTATTTTGTAAATTTTATGAGGTTCCCCGGAAGTTTTTTATTGTTCCGATTTTAAAGAGGCTACATTTCAAGCAGGCTCGCCCAGCTCTTCTGTACCTACATCTGCTGAAGGATGAATGTATCTTCTTTTTCCTTGGTTATTTGAAATCGGTGGTGAAGTCTAGGGCTTGCCTTGACTAAATGATAACAATGGTCAGGGTTTAAGAGCATTTTTAAGACATACATACTCCAGTGGCATGGGATAATGTTACTGGAGAGCTTTTAATTAAGGGTAAGATTATATGCACTTGATTTTTGCACTTTATGTTACAGTTTACCATGGACAGTTGAGGAATGTATTTTAAATGTGACAATTGTGTTGATATTTTAGAAAATTTTGATGTATTGATAACTTTTATGGTTTTATACTTCTGAAACCGAATAAAGTTGATCTGACTGACTGAAATCACTTCAAACAATTATAACTGAAACTAAAAACCTATATATTTATAATTAAACATTAACATAAAAATCACTAATTATTATGAATGTATTTTTATTCATATCTACTAATATTCCTAAACTTTGTAACCTAGGGGCCGATTCCGATCCTGTATATTTTTTCCCGTATGACTCATATACATATTTTTTTCCGTACGAATTGTACAAGTCACATCCGACCCGTGAAGTACGATTCGTACGGGAAAAAGTACATACGGGTCGGCCCGATCCGTACAAATCGTAGCGGGAAAAGTTGTACGAGACGGACCCGGACACTTTTCCGTACGAATCATAAAAATACAGTCCGAGCGTACAAGTACGATCTGGACCGGCTTTCCGATTTACGAATCGTATGGAAAACGTCCCGTACACGGGGAATGACTTGCACATATGCAATGTCGGTGTACGCACCGTACATACGCAATATTGTTGTATGCACCAATGTTGTATTACGCACCGTACATACGCAATGTTGTTGTACGCACCAATGTTGTAGTACGCACCATACATAGCAATGTCGGTGTACGCACCGTACAAACGCAATGGCGGTGTACGCACCGTACATAGCAATGGCAGTGTACGCACCATACATAGCAATGGCGGTGTACGCACCGTACATATGCAATGGCGGTGTACGCACCATACATACGCAATGGCGGTGTACGCACCGTACATAGCAATGGCGGTGTACGCACCGTACATATGCAATGGCGGTGTACGCACCGTACATAGCAATGTCCGTGTACGCACCGTACATAGCAATGTCCTTGTACGCACCGTACATACACAACACATGGGGGGTGTGCCTGTACGACTCGTACCCCTGTACCGTACTGAACCACGGACACTGTAAAATAGCACAAGGAGGGTCTATTTGACTCGCACAACACCACAAAACATGTCTACTGTGCACTGAAAATAGAAATGACTGACCTGGACACATCCAAACAGGCAAACAGAGGGGCAAACTCACAACAACCCCTTATAACACACCCACCAAAAATTCAAACTGAGGCCCACCCACAAATGGACCAAAAGGGCCCACACACACAAACCATGAGCCTTTGCAACAGACTCACTGCAGCTAGAGAGCACACACCAACAACTGCACCCATCCACCTTAACATAAACACCTTCACAAACCTCCTTCACACATACCCCCTCTTCACATTCAGACCCACACACCCACAACCATTCACACCCTCACCCCCACACAATGCCCACAGACAAGAATCCAAAGTTCACAAGGGAGGAGCTGGAGATCCTTGTCAATGAAGCCATCAGAGTCGAGCCACAGCTGTTTGGAACATTGGTCAGACAGACCGGCATAGCTGAAAAATCACGCCTGTGGCAGAGGATCGTCGATAGGGTAAATGCTGTTGCACCCATCAGAAGGACCAGGAATGAATGCCAAGCCAGGTGGTACGATCTGCGGAGGGCGGTCAAGCGCAAAATGAATGATGACTATGCCCAGAGCAACATCACTGGAGGTGGTGCGCCCCGCAGACCAGTACATTTCCATCCCTGGGAGGAGAAGGTGATGGCCCTGCTTCCGCCGGTGGGAGTACATGGACTGCAAGGACTTCCAGAGCCTGGTGAGTACACAAACAACTTAGGTAACATGGGGGTAATGGCATCCACACCCCAACTACACCAAATGCACGCAACTACCCCCAAGCCCTCACCGGCCAGAACCACAGTCAAAAATAACGCTAATGCCACTAAGATGTGTATGCTCCATTGAGAAAGCAAGGCCATGCTATGTCCCATGCTACATGAAGCAGCAACCCAAGAATGGATGTCCGGTATGCTGGGAGGGTGGGTGGCACTAAACACATTGTTGAACTCCAAATCAGACACATTTGCCCTCATCCCATATGGCCCAGGTACATACCCATGCACCATGCGCAATGCACAGGGATTGTGAAAATACTGACAAGATAGCTCACACTCGGCCCGGGTGTAGGCAGCACAAGGCCCTCCTGTGACCAGTGCAAACACAAACACCAAGTCAACAAGGTTAGATATCTAGGACAGGAACTCACACTCACTGTCATGGCAGCATGCTCCATGGGGGGACAGCTACATCACCTGGGAGCCCCACTGCCAAATCACACTACACCCACCAGCAGGCCCTGTCACACACACCCCTTACACAAGCAGACACCCCCGGGACAGGCAATGGATTTACCCACTGTCACAATGGACATGTAACACAACAACACCCATACATAGCCAAAGAAGCATCCAAGCCAAACATCTACATGTCAAAGACACAGGACAACATATCAATCTGTCCCCCGCAACATACCCATCCACAAGTGAACATTGAGGAGAATGCTAGGCACATACAACTACCTGGAGGAACAGTGCCAACTTGAATGTGTATGATACATGCATGTTGCATGAAACAGCATTAACATTGTCTGTCTCTCACACACAGGACAACGTGATGAATCTACCCCCAACAATGGGGGTTGAAGATTCACAGTCCCTGGACTGGGAGGAACCTGATCCCACCGGCAGCGACGCCTCTCAACATTCCGTGGATGACCCCGACCGACCTGGACCCTCTGGTGTCCAAGCCCCTGCAGAACCTGGTTCAGGACCATCTGTGCCAACCACCAACCCCATTCCTGCCACATCCCAGGAGACACAGAGGAGCCCTGCCCGCAGTGAACAACTGAGCCAGTCTGACCAGGAGGGACAAGGAGCGCCGGGCACCCAGGAGGAGGCAGACAACACTGCCACTGCCATCCCTCAGGGGTCCCGTAGACCCGATGTGCCCACAACGGCAGGCCAGGCTCGTGTGGGCAGGGGTGGTGGGAGTGGAGGCAGGTGGAGGCGAGAACCTGACCAGCCAGCTGAAGGGACCGGTATGCCACACATACACAACATCATGGAGGCATACCAGGGAGTTCAGCCATTCACTCCGTTGGATCGCCGACAACATGGCCAACCCTCCCTGTGCCACCAGGCGAAGACCACCACGAGCCACATGGAGGGAGGAGGAGGAGGATTCGTCCGATGGAGCGTCCCAAGCATCGTCAAGGCCTGCATCTGAGGGTCCCCCGAGGAAGGTGGGTCATCCACAGAAAAGACCGTGAGAGGCAGCGGCACATCCACATCTCCCAGGTCACCTGGCCTGGCACCTGGCCTTCATGTGCGACCGCATCACCTCATTGACTGACATCATCTGCCACATGGACCTGCTGGTCACAGTCTGACTAATGATGCCAAACACTGTGGTCTGGACTCTGATGACTTCAAATGGCAAGGATCCCATCTCCCCCGTGAACATTGGATGCTATGGTCCCTGCATTGCACCTTTTTCAGTGCACAAATCACGCCACAGAGCTATAATTAAATAATTAATACGTGAAATTTTATGTTGCAGTCATTTATCATGAGTCCACAACATACGTGTGGGGATATGTCAAAGTATGCCTGAGTGTGGAACTAACTCCAGCCATCCATACACTTGGATCTGAGTCCGGTCGAGGACACACATGGGTCACAATGTTTCACCAAATACAGACATGGAGCCCAATACTCACCCGTGATGGCCTCAAGCTGCTGAGGGGGGGGCTTGCAATACTGCTCAGACAGACCAATTTGGAAGAGTATCATGAAGGTGTAGAGGTCATGGGTCATGTTGATGTGCCCGGGGAGGGAGTTCCAGGTCTGTTTGGTGAGGTGGGAGAACTATCTCCTGCATGCAGTTTTCATGTGGATGTGATGAATGGTGGCCAGGGCAAGGTGGGCTGCATGGAGTTGGGCCAAGGTTTGTTTTGGGTCTGGGGTTGTGTACTGCCTCCTGAGTGTGGTTGAGGAGTCTGAAGGTGATCTAGCAGCAGACAGTGAGCCATTCTAGCTATCTCAGGTGGACGGTGATGTGGCTGGGGATGTTGAAGATGAGGTGTGCGGATGCACCCTGGATGTGGACAAGTTCTCTTGCAGTTTTGCTGTTGTTCTACGTAGAAGCCGATGCTGTAGTTGAGCCGGCTGGTGTCGTGGACCTGGGGGACGGTCTGTCTTGCCTTGTAGTGGATCTATCTGTGGATCATTTGCAGCATGCGGAGGGTGTTGCAGCATGAGGTACAGATGGTGGTGAGTTGCATGGTGATTGTGAGCGATAGGTCCATGATGAACACCAGCTTGCGTGCGTGGCCACTGGGTGCTGTTGCGGTGCCCAGACCAGTGGTACACAAGGAGTTGACCCAGCCGTAAGGGGACAATCCTCAGATGATGACCTCAGTCCTGTCCAAGTCCAGACTCAGGTGGCTGATCTTCAGCCATTCGTCAATGGATCTCATGCCTTCTTGAAGGTTGGATCTGGCAATGGCTGGCTCTCTGGTGAGGTTGAGGAGCAGCTGGGTGTCAATGGCATACGAGAAGATGATGAGGTCATGTGCGCATGTGATGGTGGAGAGGGGGGTCATGGAGACATTGAAGATCGTCACGCTGAGAGAAGAGCCCTGGGGCATGGGCCACATGACCCCAGTGTACTACATGCTGCAGGGTGGAGGCCGACTCCCTGGGCCTTGCTGGTGAGCTACTTGGTGATTTAATCCTGGGCCATCCTCTGGATACCAGTGTTGGAGATGTGTGAGCTGACAGTGTGGTAGCACATGGTGTACAATGCCGTTGAGAGGTCAAGGGGGGTGGGCTCACCAATGTTGAGGAGGGCAAAGTTGTCGTTGTTGGTGGCAATGATGACGGTTGCAGTGGTGTGACTACTGTGGAATATGGACTGATGCCGGTTGCCTGGAGCTGGTTGCGTGGAGGAAATTTGTCAGTTGCTTGTTGAGTGTCTTCCGGATGATATTTGCTGGATAGGGAAGCAGGGTGATGTACCAGGAGATCCTGAGGTACTGCCGTCCGTTGTTTAAGAAGTGCCTGGGTCTCTGCATGCCTCCAGCACCCATGGAATGTGGCTAGCTCAAAGGAGACATTTAGGATGCGCTGTACGTGGGCTTCAAGGATGGGGAATGATGTGGTTGAGATGTTGTGTGGGAAGGGTCCTGATGGAGAGCCAGAGTGGATGGTGCACATGAGCCAGGTGGTGTACTTGCTGCTGAAGGGAGGCCAGAACCTGAGCGGGGTTTGTCCTGCGGATAATAGTGCTGTCTGCCTCTGTGTGCCAAGGCTGTTGTGTATGGCCATGAGCTAGCAGTGGTACAAAGTTGCAAGGGATGTGATCTGCCTTGCAAGGGTGGGATGTCTTGGATGGAGATCTGCTGTCAGTTCACTCACAATGCTGATGAGCTCCTTGATGTCGTGTGTTTTGGTGTCTCTGCACTATCTGAAGGATCTACACTTCTCCTTGCTGATGATATGGTGATGTCTGTGTGTGGTCTTTTCCAGGCCTGTAAGGTAAATTATGGCTCTTTGTGTTGCAAGGTGTGCACAAGAGTCCAGCTAGGTCTGTAGGAGTCCAGCAGGTCTGCCTTGTCCCAGGTGCCTTAACTGTTGTTGTGCTTCACAGGAAAGTCCGTCAAGGTGGCAAGATTGTTGGATCAGTTGCTGATCCAGTGCGTGAGGTATCAGGGTGTTGCGTTGGTGTTGTTTTGAGTGTCCCACACAGCTTGTCTGTGGTGACTTACATCAAGCATCTTTGGGGGATCGTTAGCAGGGTGTGGGGCAGTGTGTTGCTTGTCGGAGACGTCGATTAAAATGTTGATAAAATGTTGATGGACCAATGATGGATGGTGGTGTGGTTCTCCTCCAGCCAAAAGTTACTGGCCCCCAGCCACATGTAGCCTGTGGAGGTGAGGGCGTGCGTGCAGATGTACGTGTTGATGGCTTAGCGCAATTGTGGATGTAGGCCTGGATATCTGTAGATGAGTGTTACTCTGAGGGTTGCCAGGGAGTTGCTGCAAACCCGTATTTGTGACTCTGAGGGTGTACTTGTGAATAAATTGCAATTCATCCTCCGGGATTGTTGGTGCCGTCCCTGCGGGTGATCTTGTATCCGTCTGAGATGGCAATGAAGAAGTCGTGTGCTGAGGATGCTTATGTCCAGGTTACTGTCATGAAGGTGATGTGTGGGCCTGTTGTGTTGAGGAGGTAACAGAGTCCAATGGCGTGCTGGTGGACGGAGCGGGTGTGGAGTAGGAGGCACATGACCTGGTTGTTCTGACAGGGTCTGGTAGGCTGGGCAGCGCTGTGTAGGCAGTTTGAGTTGCACACTCAGCATGCGAAGGTGTCGTGTGTGCGCTTAGGGGTTGCCTGATAGCAGGCGGATGATTGTGTGGAGGACATTGCTTGGAGGTTGGCTGCAGCATGAGCCTGTTGTGTGACGTGGGTCATGCAAAGACCAGAGGCTCGGGCACTGTGCACGTTGCAGACGGTCCTGCCTTTGGCACGGCGTTGGCGCAACAGTGGCACAGACAAGCTGCTGGCTGCATTAAGAATGGGTGGAGGGGGGAAGGGAGGAGCATTTTGGTGGCATGTGGGTTGCAGAATCAGGGCACTCGGCGGGGCGGTGCCGCAGGTGACGCAGCAGCAGGCGGAAGGGGTGAGAAACTAGGCAAAAAGTAGCACACAAAGACAAGGAGGTCAGAAAGGCACAGTGCAACAGGTGTATGTAAAGGAAGGAGTGTCAGGTAACTAATGGGTCACTACGAGAAAATGTATGACCAATCACCAAAAATGATGGTCACAGGGTCAGGCAAAAAATGCGGAGCTGCGCACAGGAGACACACCATCATCATGTGTTCACGTCCCGTTGTGGGGAGCAACCTGCACAAATACATACACAATCAGGGACTTCATGCACAATAGATATTATTAGCCATGAAGAACTGCATGCATGTCGCCGAAGTACACATGCACATATGCTCAATATTTGACAAGTATGCCATAGATGATGCATGCAAACTGGCAAGAGAGCTGCAGTGACGAAGATGAGGCACTTTGGATTGTGCTGAACACCTTTATTCCACACACAAAGGGAAATGCATCCATGTGAACAGACTCACAAGGCACAGTTCCTGGTAGGCTACACAAGGAGTTCCTCGCGTTAGACACGCCGAGTCCGTGTCTCCAGTTGACCTACCCCGCTCTACCAGGACTGGAGCAGCTATGTCGTTGTGTGTCACTCCGGTGATATCTGTGGCTCTTCACTCAGACTGGCCACCAACTAATTTGCGTAGCCTACCAGGAACTGCAGCGTGCTATCCTATGGAGATTATAGGGTAGACCGAGTTGCAGGTAAAATACCAGCTACTAATGCGAATGCTTATTGTCAATTAGGATATACTAATTCATATGTAGATAGAATATACTAGGTCCTGAAGAATCGCTAGAGTAATTCTCAGTCAGAGCGAGAAACATGTTGACCCTGATGAGGCAGTGTCTATAACCTAGCACTTTAACCTAAGTTACCAACACTCAACCTCATAGTTTTTAATTAGGTAAGGAGGCTTCATAATAAACTGATAGAGACAGCACTCCCTTCCTATTTTACTAGCCACCATTTCCCTCATCTACATTACAAAAGAACCCCACACTCCCACCTCACCTAACGGCTGTATTGGATAAAAAGATCTCCATAAGAGCGCTCCTTAACCAAGAGCCCGTCGGGTATTGCACCAGCCGACTCGACGCGGAGCAGCCCGATGATGAAACACTACATCCTGATGGGTACGTGATTCACGACATCTTGATGGTTGTGTGAGGGTTCCAATATCCAAAGAAAATCCTTTTGAACACCACATGGTCCGTCTCACTCACTTTAGGAACAGCTTTGTTACATTTTTTGGTTGTATACTTCAGGGCACACTTAGCTGGACCTCCCTCCCAAAGCCCTGTTCGGCCCCCCTTCTGTTCTTTGTTGATGTACACACCTGACGTAGTCACAAAGGGGCACGCAGATCGTGACATGTCAGTTGATAGAGTGTCCCTGTCCCTGGCATCAGGATACAGGTGCGGGTGGTGATGACTGTGCCATCCCACTGCTGCTGTGCATGACACAGTTGCACTACAGACACACGTGGCAAGTGTCAAGGTGATGTGTGCCACATAGTGCCCCATCACACATGACATGTGTCCACAGGTCATCACACATCAATTGTGCAACTAGATGAGATGACCTGTGCAATATCACTGGCTGCCACACCTAGGGCCTGCACATAACAGTATGCAATGACACGTACTTGATGGACATCCTTGTGCGACTCGTAGCCCTCCATTCCTGGCATGTGTGTGCCTGTATTACCATTGTAAGCGTGTGAAATGCGTACCCGTATGTGTGAACTAGTGCGTACCCGTAGGTGTCAAACGCACTGTACTACTAGTGCGTACCCGTACGTGTGAACCAGTGCGTACCCGTAGGTGTCAAACGCACTGTACTACTAGTGCATACCCGTATGTGTGAACTAGTGCCTACCCGTAGGTGTCAAACGCACTGTACTACTAGTGCGTACCCATACGTGTGAACTAGTGCATACCCGTAGGTGTCAAATGCACTGTACTACTAGTGCGTACCTGTACGTGTGAACCAGTGCGTACCCGTAGGTGTCAAACGCACTGTACTACTAGTGCGTACCCGTACGTGTGAACCAGTGCGTACCCGTAGGTGTCAAACGCACTGTACTACTAGTGCGTACCTGTACGTGTGAACCAGTGCGCACCCGTAGGTGTCAAACGCACTGTACTACTAGTGCGTACCCGTACGTGTGAACTAGTGCGTACCCGTAGGTGTCAAACGCACTGTGCTACTAGTGCGTACCCATACGTGTGAACGAGTGCGTACCCGTAGGTGTCAAACACGCTGTACTACTTGTGCGTACCCGTACGTGTGAACCAGTGCGTACCCGTAGGTGTCAAACGCACTGTACTATTAGTGCGTACCCATACGAGTGAAATGCACCGTACACCCACTATCATCATGTGTGTACGCTTCGTTTCACCATTGTACTTGTGCCGTAGGGGTATGTGTGAAACAAACCGTACACCTGCTATCATGCATGTGTACGCTTCGTTTCACCATTGTACTTGTGCCGTAGGGATACGTGTGAAACGCACCGTACACCCGCTATCATCGCGTGTGTACGCTTCGTTTCACCATTGTACTTGTGCCGTAGGGGTACGTGTGAAACGCACCGTACACCCGCTATCACCGCGTGTGTACGCTTCGTTTCACCATTGTACTTGTGCCGTAGAGGTACGTGTGAAACGCACCGTACCTGTGTGTGGATTTCAAAATTACATAGGGGACACATACGGGACAAGTATTAGGCCCTAAATGCATGCTGGTTGTCATGGAGACAGAGTTTTCAGTTGAAAAGTGTCGATCATGTGTCCTGGAACAGACCGTTGGCCACAAAATGCAATGTTGCAAAGTGGTTGTTGACTTGACATGATGCTCAAAATTTTAACAATGTGAATGCTGTCATTGGTGTATGTTTAAAGTCATTGGTGTATGTTTAAAGGGATTGGAGTAAACGTAGGATGTGAATGAGTCTTACCAATCACTATGTTCTCCTCTAAATGAATGCCCCTTTGCAAGACAGATATAAGGCAGCCAGAACCCATGAGAGGGCACTTGCCTGCACAACTTTCCAGTCGACCACACTACTGCTTTCTCTGCTTCCTCTGGACCATGTCACATACTGGGGAGAGGGCCCAGCCATTTACCCAGGAGGAGAATTAGGCCTTGCTGGACGTCCTCCTCCCACAGTACACCAAGCTGTATGGGAGACCAGGGGAGCAGGTGAGTGCTGATTCCACTACCTTTGCCTATGCACCTGTTGTGTGGCTGTCAATATTGCATCCAGGTGGGACAGACATGCAATGTTGTTTAGAGTGTGTCCCAGGGGGGGGACATGCTGATGTCTCTCATGCAGAGCATGATGTAGTTCCTGTGTGCACTCCTCACTTGCATTGTGCTTACTGGGACTTTCACTGCATAGTGCATGACACTTTCAGCCTGGCAAATCCTTGGTGGCTTTTTTTCCTATTGTCCTGAGGTGATTCAGTGGTCCCCCCAGTGTGACAGGTGACTGTACCCACAGATGTGTATGAGTTGAGTGGCCCTGTGGTGAGAGTGTCCAAATGATGTGTACGACCTCATGGACATTGATGTGTGTGAATGTTCCTTGTCATGTGGGTCAGTATCTATGTGAAGTGTTGCACCACAGCTGCATGGAGGAGGCAACAGATCAACCCATCTGATGTGACAAGTAAGCCGTGCTGTGTGTCTGACTTGCAGAGCTAGCATGACACCTGTGACAACCCACTGGCAAGTGGCACATGTGCAGAGTGAGGGTTGTATCCGCTGTTGTCAATGACAGGCGAGTGATCTGTGCTTGGGTGTGTCTGTCTAGTATGCTGATGGTGCGTCAGTGGAGTGGGACATGTGACTGCTTGGCACGTGCTGGCCTTCAGCCTGCTGTTGCATGTGCTGCACAGTGTGTGGCATGATCAGTGAGTGTGTCGCACCCCTCATGCCAACCTGTTGACTTTCAATGCCAAGTAGTGCATTGGGGCTTGCACACAGGCCAATTTCTTATTGTGTATGATGTAATTCCTGTCTACATCCTATGCCCTGTTAAACATTTCAATGATGTTCAAATGTGTGTCTCTGGGACATGGAGCAGGTGTATTGATGTTGTGTCACTTTGTCATCCTGACAGGTAACTGCCTACGAGAAGGGGGTGATCTGGAAAGACATCGTCAGGGCCGTGAGATCTGAGGGGGAGCGTAGTCGGCAGCTGCCACAGGTCCGCGAGAGGTGGCAGGACATCCGGTGCTGGACCCGGCAGATCGCCTGGGTCCGGCTGGGGCTCGACAGCCCTCGCCCCCACGGCGGCCGCCGACGCCTGACCCCCCACATGAAACGTGTCCTGGCGGTGGTATTCCCTGAGCTCGATATGCAATTACACGAGAGACTGCAGCAAGGAGGGGGTAGGTACATGGCTGTTTGTTGTGTTATGTGTCGCCAGCTTTTGGAAGTGCTCTGTAGCCTGGATACA
Organism: Triturus cristatus; assembly: GCF_964204655.1. NCBI lineage: Eukaryota > Metazoa > Chordata > Amphibia > Caudata > Salamandridae > Triturus > Triturus cristatus. Next base: position 1,530,066,907 of record NC_140590.1, on the reverse strand, counting down.
CTCCCAGAGTTTATATGTGCAGTGCATTTTCGGTTCCCCAATGTCACCTGGTGCTCTTTTTCATCCCTTCCCCTCCTTGACATGTGTCCCCTGGTCTGTGTGTAATCACATTTGCACATGGTCATCTAGGGTGCCAGTAAATCTAAGTGCACATTGCTTTCTGCATCATGTGGGAGGGTGGTCTGTGACTTGTGTTGGTACCTTGCCTGTGCCATGACCTGTTCACTATGCTGGGGGTCCATATTTGTTGTCACTGATGATGATTCTCAACATAGGTGTTTGAACTTTCAACTGAACACCCTTGCAGCATGCATGACCAATGTTGTGACCTCAGACATGATGTGCATGAGTGGGTGATATGCATATTGCCATGACGGTTGAACAGTCAGCTCATTCCAGGACCATGGAGCAGTGTGCCCACTACAGTCCCCTGAGACACCCTGGCCTCCTAGTCAAGTGTGTCATCCAACACTGTGCACATTCTCTGTGGGTTCAGCATAGGTCTGCCTTTGTGGCATTGTTCCCTGGCCTAGTTAGTATTTTGCAAATGTGTGCTACATGTGTCCACTGGACAGGGATACACCATTTTGCTTGTGCATACTCACACTGGGAAGTGCCTGTGTGGCTATTCACAACAATCTGTTGATGGTTGTTTGTCACAAATATGTGTTTCCAGCCCCACGAGGTGATGTTGTGTAAATGAAGCTATTTTTCCAGCACAGTTATTGTAACCCTGAATAAGAGGTGTCACTTCTTGAACTGTATCAATCACATTGACTCAGGCATGGGGTGGGGTGTGCGGGAGAGGCATACATGATTTTTCATTGCCAGTTCTGACTTGTGTGTGAGACTTGGCTGTACAAAGAATCACCGTGCAGTGCCCCTGTGATGCTGGCCAGTGCTTAATGTTCGTGCTTTGCAGCCTGTGTCAATTTTTTAAAAACATGATTCCTGCTCATACATTTTTAGCACCTGTTTGTGGTTCAGATGCAACGCTGTTTGGACTTTGTGTGCTGACATCTGTGTGTACATTCTGGCTTGCCATGAGGGTGTCCCCACAGTACAGCTAGGCTTTTTTTCAACCCAATTGCAGACCCATTAACTTATGCATTGTCCTAGGTGTGGACATGTGTGCCACTCAAGATGACAGGCAGTAGGTCATATTTGTAGCCAACTGTGTGATCAGGTGATGGATGGCCATGTGACAACTGACATAATTCAAGTTGTTACTCTGAAAAAATTGTACCTTGGCACTCACAGCACTTGTCAACAGTTCTTCATGTTTTAAATGTGGAAATGTGATGATTTGTGTTAAGAACACTGATGTGCCTGCATGAAAAAAGTATCCCAAGGAAGTGCACACCAAACGACATTTCCACTTTCACGGAACACACTGGCACATTTTCTAAGAAGCCACTGTTAGAATTAAATGGTGTTGCAGATTCTCCATAAACATGTTCCCACAGTGCTCTTGGTTTTGTGAGACTCCTTTGTTGTTGGTGATACAAACTGGCGAGTCTCAAGACATCAAGACCTCCGTGGGCCCATGTATATGTACTTTCTGCAACACCATTAATTTCTAACAGTGGCTTCTTAGAAAAGGTGCCAGCTTCTTCAATGTACTTTTGTGTGCACTGCCTTGTGCGACATATTTCATGCAGGCACATGAGTGTTCTTTTCACGAAATGGCGAATTGGCACATTCAAAACATGTAGATTGTGTAAAGTATTGTGAGTCCCAAGGTAGCAACATTTTTTCTTTTTGTGTTCCAAAGTACTTACAGGTCTCTGAGTGTGGTGACACCTTGAGTATTGAGGTGTGTCAGCTTACGTTGGGTGCACCACTACTGTTTCTTTCAGGGTAAACAAGAGGTGGCATGACTTCATTGTATTGCTGTGCTCACCGGTTCACAGACACTAGCTTCTCAGTGTATTGCTCATTCAAGTTGTGGCATTTTGTGTTCTTTTTTTCCTGGTGCCCAAGTGGCATAGTGGGTCTACCAACTGGGCAGTACAGGGCTTACATATGTGCGGAGTTATCTAGCTGTTACTCATGATGCATTGCCTGATCTGCACTGTGACCAATTGTTCTTGTGCTCATGTGTCAGATGTATACAGGTGACTGATGCATTTCGGTTTCTTCTCCTTGCCCACAGCATCATCATCCACAACCGAGGGAGACACCTGCATGGACCTGGAGTAGGGACCCAGCGACAGTGCCACCAGTGATGGGGAGTCAGAAGGAGCCAGTGGCACGGAGGGCGAGGGGAGTCAGTCGGAGGACCTGTCTTGAGGCGAGAGCAGCTACGACGCCGACGGGTCCGAGGCTGACCTCCCTGAGGAGTCGGAGGCTGCAACACCAACTGGCAGCATCCCCACATCTGTCCCCGCCTCCTCCATTACCATCTCCACCCTCCCAGTTGCTCGCGTCCCTTCTGTCCGTGCAGAGTCCCACCATGTCTCCTTCGGCGCAGGCACCGCACCCCCTGCCCCTGTCACCCCTGCTGTCCTCAGTAAAGAGTCTGTGGACATACTGCGGCAGTTGCAGGTTGGGCAGGCATCGGTGCTGAATGTCCTCCATGGACACACTAAACTGCTCACACAGATGGTGTCGTTCATGGAGGGCATGTCAGCAACGATGTCTGACCAATGCAGGTTTCTGCGGTCCATGGACTCTTCCCTGACGGCAGCAGTAGGCGAGGAAGTCCCCGGGCACGGGAGTTGAGTCCCCCACCATGTCCACCCCTTCCCCCAAGAGCGCTGCACCCCATCCCTCGCCCACCACACCCTCCGTTGGCCTTGGGGTATCTTCAGGTGCAGGGGTTAGGATGGAGGCCATAGCAGCAGTGTGCAGCACCGAGCTCACCTCCACCTTTGGTGCTGCCCCACGCCCTGTGGTGGAGACGTCCACCCCTGCACCCACCACACATACCCATCCCCATCATGTCCCTGTGGTGCCTGGTCCTGCCACAGATGATGCCCCCCCCGGTCGACAAACCTTGAGGTTCCTTTCTGCAGGCAAGGTAGTGGTGGACGCGGTCCCCTACGTCCACCTTGAACTGGCCATTGACCTTTGTACATAGTCTCTTTTAAATGTATTTATTTTTGGTGCTGAATAAAGCCTTTTCTTTTACTTTCAACACTATTGCATTTTAGGTACTTGATGTTGGTGATGAGGCTCCTGGAGTTGGTGTTCTGGTAATGTGTTAGGGTTCTGAGAAATGTTTTTGTATGATGGTCATGAGGTGGACCATGGTATCTGTGTGCCATCACAATGTCTCTGCAAAGAATCAATGGTAGTGTGTGTTCATTTAGTTTGGAGACATTGTCCCAATGAGTGTTTCTTCCTCTGTGGCACCTGACATCTTCCCTGCAAACAGTTGCACAATTGTTGTGCTGACCTGTGTCCACATTTCCTTTGTTGGTGACGGATCCCTTCAACAATGGCCATGCCTGCTCGCCGATGTCTCCTGCTGAATCGTCTGTGCCATCCTTGCTAGTCACTGTACTTGTGTTTTGGGTATGTAGGAATGCCTTCAGGGACAAATTGGCCCTTTTCAGCACTATGCATGTGTGTAATCACGGCCTACCACACAAATGGTACTTGTTATGCAGGGTATTTGGACACCTGACTCACAATTGTGGGCATTGTATCTGGTGGAATTGAACCCTATTCCTTCCATGAGAGACAACATCTTGGAGGCTGGACCAACACCTGAACATTCCTATCAGTCCTGGGATGTGCGTGACAGTGTGTGTTCCCTTTGGCTATCTTAGTTTTGTATGCAGTTACATGACTATACAGTCTGTTGACATGAAATCAGGGTGTGTATTGTGCTGCATCCGCCATGGGTGGGTATGCATGTGTTATATGTCCTCACACCCACATGTGGTGTGTCATGCAGTGTGTGAAAGACATCCATCGTCCTGGGAGTGGGACAATGCTGTCAGTGATGTGTTGTAATAGCACTAAAATCATAGTCCAAAGTTAGGGATGCGTCCATACCACCATGTAGGTGTGGTCATCTGATGATGATGTACACCCCCCCATATCACTGTCCAATGCTGGGAGTCATATGCACCCACCCCTCATATGTCTGGACACTGCTGGGAGTCATATGCATCCACCCCTCATATCTCTGACCACTGCTGGGAGTCATATGCACCCACCCCTCATATGTCTGGACACTGCTGGGAGTCATATGCACACACCCCTCATATGTCTGGACACTGCTGGTAGTCATATGCACCCACCCCTCATATGTCTGGACACTGCTGGGAGTCATATGCACCCACCCCTCATATTGCAGGCCACTGTTGGGAGTCATATGCGCCCACCCCTCATATTGCAGGTCACTGCTGGGAGTCATATGCACCCACCCCTCATATTGCAGGCCACTGCTGGGAGTCATATGCACCCACCCCTCATATCTCTGTCCACTGCTGGTAGTCATATGCACCCACACCTCATATCTCTGACCACTGCTGGGAGTCATATGCACCCACCCCTCAAATCTCTGACCACTGCTGGGAGTCATATGCACCCACCCCTCATATGTCTGGACACTGCTGGTAGTCATATGCACCCACCCCTCATATTGCAGGCCACTGCTGGGAGTCATATGCACCCACCACCATATCTCTGTCCACTGCTGGTAGTTATATGCACCCACCCCTCATATGTGTGGACACTGCTGGTAGTCATATGCACCCACCCCTCATATTGCAGGCCACTGCTGGGAGTCATATGCACCCACCCCCATATCTCTGTCCACTGCTGGTAGTCATATGTACCCACCCCTCATATCTCTGACCACTGCTGGGAGTCATATGAACCCACCCCTCATATGTCTGGACACTGCTGTTAGTCATATGCACCCACCCCTCATATCTCTGACCACTGCTGGGAGTCATATGCACCCAGCCCTCATATGTCTGGACACTGCTGGGAGTCATATGCACCCACCCCTCATATCTCTGACCACTGCTGGCAGTCATATGCACCCACCTCTCATATGTCTGGACACTGCTGGTAGTCATATGCACCCACCCCTCATATTGCAGGCCACTGCTGGGAGTCATATGCACCCACCCCTCATATTGCAGGCCACTGCTGGGAGTCATATGCACCCACCCCCATATCTCTGTCCACTGCTGGTAGTCATATGCACCCACCCCTCATTTCTCTGTACACTGCTGGGAGTCATATGCGCCCACCACTCATATGTCTGGACACTGCTGGTAGTCATATGCACCCACCCCTCATATTGCAGGCCATTGCTGGGAGTCATATGCACCCACCCCCATATCTCTGTCCACTGCTGATAGTCATATGCACCCACCCCTCATATCTCTGACCACTGCTGGGAGTCATATGCACCCACCCCTCATATGTCTGGACACGGCTGGGAGTCATATGCACCCACCCCTCATATCTCTGTCCACTGCTGGGAGTCATATGCACCCACCCCTCATATGTCTGGACACTGCTGGTAGTCATATGCACCCACCCCGCATATCTCTGACCACTGCTGGGAGTCATATGCACCCACCCCTCATATGTCTGGACACTGCTGGGAGTCATATGCACCCACCCCTCATATGTCTGGACACTGCTGGGAGTCCTCTGCACCCACCCACGCACCCCCTTGGAGCAGTACACTGCTGGCCTGGACCTACACACACACCAATATGAAGGTAACATGCTGAGCCAGTCCTCTAAGCCCACATTCCTGGCGTGTGTACGCCTCGTATCCCAAATGTACTGGTGCCGTAACGGGGTACGTGTGACACGCACCCTACCCACGCATTCATTGCATGTGTACGGTCCGTATCACAGTTCTACTGTGCCATAGGGGTACGTGTGGTACGCACCGTACCCACGCATTCATTGCGTGTGTACGGTCCGTATCACTGTTCTAATGGTGCGGTAGGGGTACGTGTGACATGCACCGTACACGTCCACTTCCATTGTTGCGGTACGCAGGGGTTGCTGGCCACGCCCCCCAAGTGACCAGACCCTGGTGGTAATGTATGGCCTCCATATTATAGGTTTGGCTTAGAGTATGGGGTTTGTTTCCTGCCCCTCACCCCCACCCTGGCCCCTGGGTGTTGTTATCACCTTCTGCGGCGTGTGCGTCGGGTGCGGTGCACCAGGTCGCAGGCCAAGAGGACTGGGATGACACTTACAACGGGGTTCATGGCGTGTACGTCGCGTACCGGGGCTCCGTTGCGTAGCGGTTCGCGTCAGACTCTGCTTTTCCGGCTGTGTTTGACTCCCGTAAAAAAAGAGCCATACGGAGTGACGTAGGGACGAATCGTACTTGCTAGGCCGGAAACCGCTGCCTGAATATGTCCGGACGTCGCGTACAAGCTGTCCCGGATCAGAATCGTAGGTTTTTTTTACCCATACAGGCTTTTTTTACAAAACGTATGGAAATAGGCTTTCTGTACAAATCGTACTTCCTAGGTTGTACGGAATGTTTACCGGGTACGAGTCGTATGGGGTAAACGCTCCGTACAACAATTCGTACAGCCTTTTTACAGGGTCGGAATCGGCCCCCTAATGTACCAACAAAATTCATACTCCAAAAATCAAAATCATAAAAGGTAAAAAAATATTAAACTAATTTTCTAATTAAATGTTATATTTTTTTACATTAAAATTAACCAATTCAAGAACATTTTATTTTCAACAATAATACTTATCCCAATATAAACATGTAAAAATGTAATTATTAAAATGTTGTTTACATCTTGTTTAATAAATAAAGCTGTAACATATAAATATATCAATACAAATTCTGCCCACTCTGTCAGCAAAATACATCATATGGTGGAGCTGGCAGCCTCAGGACACCACTTTCAAATGCTTAGGCCTAACGCATTTCGGAAAAACTTCCTTGTTCACAAGCCATGCGCAGAATAAGGTGAGTTGCGACAGTGAGTTTACACAGCTTTATTGAAAACATTCAAGCCACAGTGGGCGTGGTTGTCTTGCCCCTATGAGCGCTGGTATTTGCAGTCCAAATTAAATCCCCAGTGGGTGTCGCCACTTGCTTTACTGTTAAAATCAATCCTCTTGTAGGTGAAAACGGCATATTCGAGTCAGCTGCCATTTTAAATCTCTCACCGTGTAGCAAGTTGACAGTCCTGTATTACGTGTCATCAGACACCCCAGGGCCGCTGTAGACACAAACGGCGGTTCCTCCTTGCGAACCAGGCATGGCCGCTATACAGCCTAAGCATTTGAAAGTGGTGTCCCGAGGCTGCCAGCTCCACCATATGATGCATTTTGCTGACAGTGTGGGCCTCCTTATATCGGGCAGAATTTGTATTGATGTTTTAAAAAATCTCCCCACCCTTGTCCCCTAACATCCCAACATCGCGCTACTAGACTAATTTATAAATACATTATTCATACACAATACTACAACTAAAAAATAAAACTTTCTAAAATGCCACGCTATATACATTATCTTACTAAACAAACAAATAAAAAAAATATTAAATATATAAATTAAAACACACTACAATAAAAAACATGCAAGATAGCACAAACTATATTATACACAGCGATATATTCTAAATCAATATATTTTACAAGAATATTAAAAACAACACTCACAACGCTATTCTTTACATTCAATATTCCTGTTGATTATATTTTTGACATCCTAATATTCTTGACACAATATTTTTGCATTACCATATTTTTTATTTGATATTTTCTCCAAATACTGCACATTGGGTTTAAGATGATGCATGATTACTTTATTGTAGAAGAAGGATGTGAAAATGTCATTAATTGTCTTGTGTATTATGCATAGTGTTTGTGTTATATGCTGATTTATGTGTAATTCATTCTCTCCTCAGTTTCCCTGTTACCTGCTGCTCAGCCAGTGTGTGTGATGTAACGGAATGTTGGGGAGTGCCTGACTAGGGAGAGTGCCAGCTGGACAGAGTTGGCTAAGAAATAGGATGCTGCTCCTGGTGGGGCGTATGCATAGGGGTATACATTCATCTTGTAGCCTGTAACTAAAGAGTTATCTTATTCAATAAACCTTAATCTTATAACCTACATGGCCTGCCTAGCAAGGAGCTGTCTTTGATTGGAACACTGGCAACGAGAATGGGATTAAAAAGAAAAAGACTGGAACGCCAAACAGCAGTCACCCTCATGACATTCACATGGTAATGATTCACATTGCCAGGCAGAAATCTGTGAGGGCCCATTAAGGAGGTGCTGGGCTGCATTTCAATGCAGCCCTTGCATAACAAAGTAGCCGATCTCTGCCCTACACATGCTTCGAGGCACTGCGCCCTCTGTGAGATCAGGCATTGGAAATGTTTGCCCTGTAACTGCAGCAATGGGTCTCAATGCCCCAGTGAAGAGCTTTGCAAAGAATTTTGGTCAAAGGGATCTAAGCGCTAGAGAAAATCAATGAGGTCATCCAGGATGCCTCACTTTAGGATCAGTAGGATTGAATATGAGTGCCTCTAATAGGTAATACTTGTCACAGGAAACATCGCAAGACCTGAACTGAGTAAATCTGTGTAGTGCTTCGAAGGCCGCTGAAAGGATTTTCATTGTCATTGTCGGAACCGAAAATTCCAAATCGCTTTGCAAATCCTGCAGAGCAAAATCCATTACTTTCCAGATTTCATGTATGATGGAGCAGTGCAGCGAGCAGTTAAATCCTCAAAGTGCTTGTAAGTGCAATCGATAAACACCCAGTCCTTGTTCTTGTAGTCAGATTCCTGGTGGTTGCTTGTGGCCACTGTTGGTTTTAGGTCATCGGACTCTGTAAATGCATCAAAGTTTGAAGTGTCTTCAATACTTTTCAGGTCGTCCGCTTATATGCTCCCAGTCAACTACTTCAAAGAAAGAGTTATTTTTATTCCCTCTACTCCAGCTTAGCTTTTTCTGAAATCGGCACTTCAGGTGGAAAAGTAAAAGCCTCTTTCCAATTCACAACTTTCTTTTATATATTTCTTGCGGTGTCTCAGTTCAGAATCGTTGGAAACCACTAGGCATCTTATACAGGATCACTCTAAGCGACCACCAGTCAAATAACTTGTTATAGCCAGTTTGCATGAATGCTACTGGTGCACTATAACCTGGAGTTCCCACTGCAGAAAATGCTGACGTCTGTTTGTTTTCCAAATTTCAGCTTTCCTATTTGAGTTCATGTTCTGGAATATGAAATCACTAGGAAGATTGTGGTTCAAGTTTCTTCACAACTCAGTCCGATGAGCCTTCTTTAGTCCAGTGCAAAGTCCGAAGTCAGAGAGTTTCATATGGCCCTTACTATCTACAACATGGTTAACTGATTTAATATCTCTGTGTATAATCCCAATTGATGAATGGAGACAATTGTAAGGACTGTGCTGCAATATAAAACTGTGTTTCTTATTTGCTAAGTCTATCTTTCTTCATTAGCAGAGTCATCATATTACCGTCAGGAAGAAACTCTATAATAAGGTAGAGATTTAGCTTATCCTGAAAGCTATAGAACATCTTCACAACCCAAGAACTGTCTGCTTCCAGGGGAAGACACGCTTTGCCTACTGTTCAGGAGAGGATTGTAAGATATTTATTTGGTTGTGCACAAGATGTCCTGTTGTTTGTTATGAGTGCTGATGGAAGAGATTCAACATTTTTGCAAAATGCCCAGTATGTTGGGATGAGTGAGGGGTGAAAGTGACCTATTTCCCCATGCTGTTTGTTTTGGGAGGTGTGAGTCTAAAGTTTAGAATTCTAAGTGTATGCAGTTTCCTGTTGTTTGGGATGAGCAAGTGTTGGAAGACACCCTGTGCCTACTGTTCGAGTGAGGGTTGAAAGATATCCATTTGTTCATGCATAAGATGTCCTGTTGTTTGTTATGAGTGCTGATGGAAGAGATTCAACATGCTTTCCATAAGTGCGATTGCGGTTATGCGGAACATGCCCTGTGTTGGGATGAGTGCCGATGGAAGAGATTCAACATGCTTTCCATATGGGTGATTGCGGTTATGCGGAACATGCCCTGTGTTGGGATGAGTGCCGATGGAAGAGATTCAATATTTGTTTCTATATTCACAAGACACCCTGTGTTGGGATGAGTGTTGGCTGAAAGATACCTAGGCCTACTGATGTAGTAAGGGTTGAAAAATACCCATTTCGTCATATATGATTGGGTGTTGTCTCAAAGTTTAAGTAGTGTCCTGTTGCGAGGATGAGCGAGGGTTGAAAGATACTCTTTGCCTACTGTTTGACTGAGAATTGAAAGATACCCATTGTGTTATTTTTGCAAAATGCCCAGTATATTGGGATGAGTGAGGGGTGAAAGTGACCTATTTCCCCATGCTGCTTGTTTTGGGAGGTGTGAGTCTAAAGTTTTGAATTCTAAGTTTATGCAGTATCCTGTTGTTTGGGATGAGCAAGTGTTGGAAGACACCCTGTGCCTACTGTTCGAGTGAGGGTTGAAAGATATCCATTTGGTCATGCATAAGATGTCCTGTTGTTTTGAATGAGTTCTTATGGAAGAGATTCAACATGTTTTCCATAAGTATGTTTGTAGTTATATGCAAGGGGCCTTGTATTTGGATGAGTTCTGATGGAAGAGATTAATTATTTGTTTCTATATTCACAAGACGCCCTGTGTTGGAATGAGTGTGGTTTGGAAGAAACCCTTTGTCTACTTCTTGAATGAGGGTTGAAAGATACCCATTTTGAGTTTGTGATTTCCTGAATTATTTTATAATTTCTATCTCTGTCATTTATCATCTACCTCTATCATCTTGATGTATTGTTTATCATTTTCTAGAGGGCGGGAAATGTGTCATATCCATATTTAGGTGCAATGCATTCCCTCCCCAGGTTCCCCATTGCCTGCTGCTCAGCCAGTGTGTGTGTGATTTAATGGAATGTTGGTGAGTGCCTGGCTTGGGAGAATGTCAGTTGGAGAGTGTGGGCTGAGCAGTAAGATGCTGCTCCTGGTGGGTCATCTTTTGACCTGTACCTTAGGGCCTGATTACGAGTCTGACGGTGTGTCAGCAGGTCAGCCACGCGGCCGCATTGCCAAACCCATGCTCGGGCAGCCTGCCCAAATACAAATATTCCTCGTGTCTGGCAGGCTTTTTTTTACATTCCCATGGAGGTGTCATGAAAATGGGCACCGCAATGGGAACGCTTAAAACAGTTCCTGCGCGGCATGGACTGTAAAGTGCATGCCGTGCAGAAAATGAGGTGCATGCACACAGGGGGGCACATGCTGCGCCCCCATACAGGCACACCATGTGTGTGGGGCCCCCTTTGTTTCCTCTCTGCAATGGTTTTCGTGGTGGTGGAACTGCCTTGAAAACGGTGGTGGAGACGAAACTCGTAATATGCTTGGAGAGACTGCTCCGGTCCCGCCAAGCATATTGAGGCCTCCTGACTGCTGCCACACCGCCAGGGAATGGCAGTTACCTGGCAGCTGCGGCGACACAATGGCAGTCCGACCGCCCTAATTGTAATCAGGTGGTCAGAAGACTGCCACCACTGCGCCCCAACAAGTCTGGTGGCCCTTGGATCTCCAGACTCGTTATAGAGCCCTTAGAGTTAGCTTATTCAATAAACCTTCATCTTATAACCTACCTGACTTGCCTAACAAGGAGATATATTGGATTGTAACAGTTTGATTCGTAAGCAATGTGTGATGAAAGTCAATAGTGTAACCTGGTCTCTGTTGCTGAGGCGAATTGAGTTCTAGACATCCTGTTGTGAATATGTCGCAGACTGCATTATACGTGTGCCAATAGGCCTTGATTTTGGCTGTTGGTGTGACTGTTGGTGTAGCCCAGGCAGTAAAGCAATATGCCAATCTTGGTGAGCACTCACTGACGTAAAGTTAGAGGAGGGAAGATCAATCTCATTATATGAATGGGGAGAGAGGACCCTTTCAATACATCGTGCATGACATCAGAATCCCTGAGTATGGTGATGATCCTTGCAATCTTAGATTAGTTTTTAGCAAGTACCTACATATGAAGCTTATGCAAAGTGTATTGAAATCATCCACATGATACCATTGAGCATTATTGTACCTAAAATTGGTTTGGCCATTCTGACATTCGCCTCGTAGAGCCATTAACTGGGAACATTTTTGACAAGTGATGACCGGTGTTTTATAACAACGGTGAGTAATTTCTATGTTTTCAGGCAATTGTACCAAGTGATCATGAATAAGTAGATTATATGTGTCAACTAACTCTGATATACAATCAACGGAAGGGACAACATCATTAATGTGATGTATGAAACCAGGCCTTTTTTGCAGATCTCCCTCCCAATTTTGCCCCCATTTGGACTACTAGATGCTGGTGTTCGACTCTGGCAGTGCACTGGATCCTGCTAACCAGGCCCCAGTGCCAGTGCTCTCTCCCTAAAACTGATATGTGTAATTTGATAACACCAATAAGCAAAGGACTTTAACCCCCTTATAAGTACCTAGTATATGGTACCAGTGTTACCCAGGACTATGGTGTTAAAGGGGTCAGCAAGGCCTGAAGCACTATTTGTGCCACCTTGAGTGACCCAAGTAAACTACTTACAGCAAGAATGCCATTACAGAATGTGGGTAAACCTAAAGGGTTAAGCCTGTATAATCCTCTAGAGCCTAAGCTATATTACAAAGGTATATTAGAAAGAGAAGCTCTAGAAGGATAGATTAATCAAAATAGTAATACAATAACTAATTAATTGTTATTAGATGAAAAAAAAAGAAATTTTGACTGGTTACTGAAACATTTTTTGCGGTTAAGTTGACGCTTGGTTAAGTGTTGGAATGAGACCTAACCTAACATAAAAAAATCCAGTGAATTGCACCAGTTATAGTTTAGTTAAAAAGCTATAACTTCTGGTCCCATCATACAATGGCTTTCAGACAGGAACTGCATCCATCCCTAAAAAAAAACAAAATACACAATCCACATTCACGTCCCTTTTTAAAAATGTAATGGCAACATGTCACAAGTGGTGCAATATGTGAGGTCAAAAGCAGCTTGATCGTGATGGAAGTTAAAGTTTTATGTCTAAACTGTAACTGGTGTATTCAGTGGGTTTTTCACTAACGTTGCGGAGAAATACAAAGAAAATGTCTACTCTCTCATCTCCCTCATGCATCTCATTCTTTCTCATACCCATTCTTCCCTCTAAGACCATAGCTGCCAAGTTTCCCAGGTTCATAAATGAATTGCTGCAGTAATCCAAGTTTTTTCTGGGACTTGCTGTCTTGGTACATAATGGGATCAATAGATTGAAAGTCACAAAATACAAAGACACACCTGAACAGATGCTGCTCATCACATATGGACCAAGGAAACTTGACACAACTGCAAAAAATGTTGCTGCATCTGTCATCTACACACCTGTCGCTATTACACACTCATACTGCTCTTATATTAAACTAATGTTCCCTTCTTCTGAATTCCACAACCTCCAACATTTATGTGTACTTCTGTTGCCTGCACTGTTCTTTTCCAACATATTCCATACTGCCATGCATCTGTCAATCCAAAAAATCACAGTTCCTACCTGAGAAGACCTCTCCCTTAGTACACATTCAATTAACTGGTCAAATCTCCTTTACTCATGTAATTTACGACAGGATATTGTCCTCGCTGATATTTCAGAAGTCGTGCAGCCCAGGATTGTAGGTACTGCATGTGTAGTCATTTTATGTTGGAGGCTGGCTTCCTCCTAGCGCCGGCGCCTCTAGTTCCCCCCCCCAAGGATTTTCCTAGGGTTAGTGTGTTTTCATACTGCATGTGTGCTGCCCAGTTGTAACTCCCCAATCACCAGCCCAACCAATCCTTCTGGCATGCATGCACCTCAAAAGCCATGACAATATGCCTTATCAGAATGGCAGGCTACAGTCGGATGCAATGATCTATGGCAACATTTGTGGATTCTGTGATTTGAGGGTCTAATTCATTATTTGAGAATCTTGACATTTGAGGATCTACTGCAGGATTTGAGGATCCCATTATCTACTAAGACCACATAAGGTCATGGCCTGGTGGTTGCCGTTCCTCCCTGTTTATGAGAAGATTGCAGGAAGCCTCTGATTCGGCTCTGCTCTTCACCTGTGTGCCTCAGCGTGGTTCTGCATTTCACCTGTGTTCCCTCCAGCTTAAACAATCTTTAAGCCTGGTGCTGAGTTTATTTTCCTAGAAAGTTTTCTGCTTGTGGTACATCTTGAAACTTCTTATGCAGCGTCACTTCAAAGAATTTTGTCACATCTTTGGAACTCTTGACAGAAATTCTTTGCATCCTTGAAACACTACTACCTCTTTCGGTGCTGTCTTCAAAGGCCTCCAGTTAGCGATAAGATAGTGGGAGTTAGATATATTTGTTCTGATTGTAAAACTAATGTTAGGATCTTGAACTGACCCTTGCACATATATCCCAGATCTCTGCCTTGACTTCTAAACTGTGGTATAAATCTGTGCCTTAGGTCTTCACAGGGTAATTTACAAGCCCTGAGTGAACCTTTGTTTCTGTTCAGTGACTCAAGTTGTGGTGCTAAAATCGAATAAAAAACATTACAACGCGATGTATTACATTGCGTGCTTTTAAAACGCGGTCGTTACAGCGACTGCGTTGTTAGTAAGCGATGAATTTACATTGCAAGTCATTACAACGACTTGCAGTAGGGGGCGCGCTGGACTGAGGAATAGTATTTTTTACTATTCCTGCTCCAGTTTGCGCAACAGTAGGGAAGGTGTTGGATTTCATTTCCAATACCTCAGCGCCCCCTACAGCAAGTCGTTGTAATGACTTGCGATGTAAATGCATCACGTACTAACAACGCAGTCGTTGTAACGGCCACATTTTAATAGTACTGCTATGTAATGACAGCGTTGTAAACACTGTTTCCCGCTTAGATCCCTGTGTATAGGATGTTGAAACAGGACAAAGATAAAGGTGCTCAGCATTTGATTTGTTGAGTGTTTATGATAATGTACCTGTAGCTAGAGTGCTGTGTGGGTATTTTACAGTTTCTCTAGATATTGTCATTCATGGGAATCCATGTAAAAGAAAAAAACTGCATGAAAAGTTAGTGTCTATGGAATATCCTGCAAATAAGACCCACGTCCCACCAATAGTCATCGCCTGTGCATTGGGGGTAGAATCACTCTTCTCCAAGCTCACAAAGTACATTGCTTTAGGTAGAAGACTTGAAAAAAGAACTACACAGATAGAGGGACAGCCGCAGTCGGTAGTAGGAGTAACTGCAGGGCGGTGATGTGGGGAGGGGGAGGGGCAGGGTGGGGGGTAGTAAACTATGGATTACGGAGGTTTACAGGTAAATTAACATATACATTAATAAAACGAATTCCGTTGCGTGCACTGCATCGCATTTGGGGATGCAGTGCACGCAACGAAATTCGTTTTATTAATGTATATATATGTAAACTTCCGTAATCCATAGTTTACTACCCCCACCCTGCCCCTCACCCTCCCCACGTCACCGCCCTGCAGTTACTTTGTTCTTCTATTCTAGCAGGAGCACAAAATGGTGTCCCTGCCACTGGACACTGACTAAGGCCCGGCCCGTGCTAGTGTTGGAACAATGCCTTTTCATTAAACAACCCTCTCCTTCTAGCTCAACAACATACAAATATAATAAACAATTGAATATGAGGCAGCTCTATTGGCCCTGTCCAAATTGTATTTTAATTTAAAATTCTTATTTGTTATGGTTGTGTTATGATGAGGAGAAATATTACAATTTGTCTTTATATATGTAAACCTCATCCCAACATCTGGCGGCTTTCACAGGCTTGTCATTTGTGTAAGTATCCAAAAACCATTTATGCTGGAGGCATTGAGAGTCTGACTAACTGTTAAATGTGGCACAACAAATAAGCTAATAGCAGAGGCCACTTAAAATATTGTTCAACGTACCCTGTCACTGAGCAGACACAGGTGCCTTGCCAGCTGTAACACCTTCCAACGTGCTGTAATTCAGATGTGATAGTTGGATTTGCACAATGATTAACACCCTCTATCTGAACATGAAATATGCCAATTTAAATAACTGTAAATGCGCATTCATTATGCTTTTGTTACTCTGCAAATATAATTTCCAGGGTGGGATTGGAGTACAATCTCCTCTGCAAAGTGCAAACAGCGGCTTAATTCAAACTGACATAATGGAATCATCATTCTCTTAATGAGTGGAGGATGGCCAGTGTCAAGAGGATTTAATGCAGGTGACAGCAAAAGGCTGTAAACTACTAGGGTAAATCTCTGCACCCATAATAGCACAAGTGACTTCAACGCTGTAGTGACAGCGGGAAGGAGGACAGTGCTATTTTCCCCTTGATTCAATTTCCTATGTATTACCTCCCTGCATCTACTATGATAGCAATCATTTTAACTGCACCACTGTAGTTTGGCGCACACAGGAAAAATCAATCGCCTTCAGATTACCACGTGTAGCCTGTGGGAAAGCTAATTTGAAAATAATTAATCTATTAGTTTAATGTGCAATGATAAATATAAAGCAAGATGCAGAAAAACACACACATGTGAAATGTGCTGATTTACAATGGCAGTCATAGTTACCCTAGTTGGTCATAGAAAAGCTATGAAGCAATTTTCCTTTAACTAAAAGAAAAATCTAATATTGCTGAAATGTGCACAACCTGAATTAGAAGCTTGACCTTAAACTGACTGCTTAGAAATGCTGTCATAATTGAAGAATGATCCGGCTTAACCAATGTATTATCTTATAAGCAGCACTTTATTTATTAAAAGCCATGAACTTCCTACTTTCTTGTATTCCATGTAATGTTTTAATAGAATGGTTTGTGTATTTTGAACAATGATGCTTGATTCATAGCAAAAAGAATGCATTAAGTACCAGTGATTTTGCCTTTTAGTTAATAGTTAATTGTTCTCGAAGATGTAGAAGTTGATCTGTGTTTCAAGGATTATAGGAACCAAGACCAATGTTTCCAGAATCTAACTAAGCAAGACTGACTGTATCTAAGCTTGTGATAAAGTGTATGAGCCGCATGTATTTGTGTGGGAACGGAGGAGCTGAACCTGCTTACCGGAGAAGACTGCCATCCTATTGGTTCATAGACGAAGAAGCCTGAAACAATGTTTTAACATGTTTTCCTGACTTTCATATTAGTGCGTATTCCAAGGTAGCTACTCACACACTCTCAACACTTTTGCACCAGACCTGGACCTTGGTGGTTGTGGGTGGCTACTGCTGCTACTTATTCCCTTTTTGCATCACTTTACTATTTGATTTTCAACAGTTTGCTACTGCAACTGCATGCTGATTTTCTTGGATGTATTGAGACACGGCTGAGTCTTATGAACTACTCTTTATGGGAAGTTCTGCTACTCTAATTTGGCCTTGAAGCTTCATGCACCTCCCATCTAAGTCTGTTATTCAAATTCAAACTCTTCATGGGTTCTTGAACTCTAAAACTCTGATCCTGTTCTGCAGATTGCCCCAACACAAGTTACTCTGAGACAGATTGTTCCTCCACTTCCACCTGTAGTAAATCAACCTTTTACGCATATACCAATGCAAGCACCGCAAGACGAGACTGTACAGACAGTGCCTATATCAGTTGCAAAGTCCCTAGTAAATAATAATCTGACCACAGAGACACAAGGAATTGTAGGAGATTTGCCTGTGACAGGATTTTCCCCGACTTTTCAAAATTCAAAAATTGTTGTATGGACACCACCTTAGACAGTTCAAACACTAAGAGATGGGGGAAGAATTGTCTTTATGACACCTATTACCCAGGAGGAGACTAGCTTGATTGAGAATGGGATTTTTGCAATATGGTTTGAGGAAGCTGTAGGTATGAAAAAGACAGAAGGCTCAGTGGAAATGAGTAGCCTAGAACTTGAAAAGGAGAGGACATTAAATATCCCAAGATTCAAAAAATGAACTAGAGGACATTATTAGGGAATGCTTGGATTTTGAGTTTTTGAGTGTGTATCAAGAAAAAAGACTTAATTTACCTATGCAAAGAAATTACAAGAAGAGCATTAATTACCCATGAGAAATTGACTCTTGTTACACAGAAAGATGAGGTTGATATTCCAAAAAGCTCTCCTTACCACAAGAGTTACAGGGTAAAATTGGATGATACAGCAATTGAAAATATGCTTCCTACAGGAATGCGATTACACATTACCGAATTATTAAAATGTATTAGTAAATGGAGTGATTCTGAGAAAATAGAAAATAAATGGGCAAAGAAACATGAAAAGAAAAATAAACCTCAAGAAATAGGAAAATAAAATAAAGAGGCAGACGAAGAAGGAGCTTCAGCTTATCAACTTAGAGAAATAGCGGGAGGAGTGTATGTTAATGTGCTTTGGAGAAGAGGTGATTTGCAGCATTTACAAACAATTTCTCAAAACTGAGAGACAAACTGTGCAGGGGAGGTGATGCAACAGTTGCTGTTGTGGGTCCTGGTGGCCTGCGCAAGGAACTCAGAGGTGATGTAGCAATGGGCAGAAGGAGAGCCAGGGTTCCTGGCACTTTGTGTGGTCCAGGCGATGACAGGAACAGGCGCGCTTGCCTTTGGCATGTCTTCAGCACGGCCCCTGCGTGGCCGTGCAGAGTCTTCCATTAGTGTGGGTTTAAAAACAAAAACCTGTTCAACTGTGTAGAGGGCCACAGTCAAACAGTGCAAGAATCAGGAAGAGTACAAAATAAAAGGCCGGAAAATAAAATGAGGGGCTATGCAGACATATTCCCAATCAAACAAGTCACAATCACTATGCAAACAAATCGCTATGACAGCAGTGGCAGGTGGGAACCGCACCTGGGTAAGCCTGAAGAATGTGGAGGCAGAGTCAACTTCAGTTCATGCTGCTAATACAATGGCCCGGGGGAGTGGCGCACAGGATCAGGGTCAAGAGCTAACTACGGCCTCCGTAAGTAGTCATGGGAGGTGGGAAGGGCTGGCCGGGAGATGGGAAGGCGGGAAGCCAGTGGTAAGTAGGGGAGGGAAAAATCGCCAGGACCGGGCAGGTTCAAAAACAAAAACCTGCTAGACTGTGTCGTACTGGGACACAGGCAAACAGTGCAGGAAGCAGGAGGCGTAGAAAATAAAATAATAATGATACCATACTCAACTACTGCAAAAGGTTGGCTGATGTGGTGCGTTTTCTTTCTTACCAGGCTGCAGCTGCAACTAAAGACCCACAAAAAGAACAGTTCCACAACCTCATTCCCGGTGATTGGGTTGTGATCAAGAAGCATTTTCAGAAGAATCATTTGGAGCCCAGGTGGAAGGCCCCTTCCAGGTCATTCTATTGTCCAATACTCTTGTGAATTGTGGCGGAGTTCCAAATTGGGTGCATGCATTGAATACCAAGAAGGAGAGAAATCCCAAAGAAGAATTTTTTCTCTTTTTTCCTGAACCACAAGCTGTGTGACTGAGTGGAGCATTTATACCGGGATCCTACCAGTAGCAAGAAGAAGAAAGGGGTGAAGAACTGCAACCAATTACACCAATTCTAGTAACTGTTGTTTCACCAAGTGGCATTGAACTCTCTAATGAAGTAGAATCAGAGACTGATCCTCAATCTGGAAACATGATTGAAATAGCAACAGTACAGTAAGAAGACCTGGGTGATGGAAAACGCCCTGGATTGAAAAGAGTCACCTGTGAAGTTGAATGACCTCAGACTGGTAAACAAAGAAGACTGAAACAGAGTTTATCTATTGATCGAATTCCAGTTAGAATACCAGAAGAAACAGAGGTAAGTGATGAAAGTGATACAGGAGAAACTCAACAAGAGTTGAGAAGATCAAAAAGAGTAAGGGTACCTTGTCTGAGGTCTTACTATTTAGATCGAGTGTCACTGCCATGACTCCATCGCAATAAGCATTGCTGGAGAAAGGACTCGACAAAAACAAACTCTGTATTTACAAAAAGACTGTGTAAAGTTAAAAGAAAGGTACACAATTTAAGCATTATGATTTTTTTAAATTTGAGTTAGACACCAACTGAGGTTAACAAATACAAGATAAAATTATTAAATAACAGGTATGATATTTCGGTTTTAAAACAACTTTAAAAAGTTCTTTAAAAATGTAGACAAATTCATCAGATGGCGATTTACAAAACATGATTAAACTTTGAGCAGAGGAGATAATATATCTATAACAAATGGGCCTTATGTACCGGCACCGAGCCTCTACCAGGGTCGAATTTGGACAAAGTTGCAATACATGAAATAAATCTTGCACTCCTCTGTGACACAAATCACACATCCCAGTTGTATTTTCACAATTATTCCAATTAGAAGTATTTACTTTTAACGGGAGGATCTCGAACCACAATAAAAAAATAATACGCCACACCCTGTTTTCTAGTGAAAAGCAAATATATTGTTGCGGAGTTATATATTCTAAACTGTGTACTAATTGTGCAAAATGTTTTAATTGAGAACGGTGTCCTACATCCAAGTCGTAGCTTATTCTTGGAGTCAAGTTCTTTAAGAAGAGCTTCAATTGTGCTGGTGTCCAAGATTTTAAAAGATTTTAAAAGTGCTAGCGTGCAATGGGACAGGTTTAGTCCAATACTAAGGCTCTTATAAAACGTATATTGCGACGATTCATTTCTGAAAGTCTCCAATTTGTAAATTTTTCTTAAGGATCCTGAATCAGCATGTACAAGAATATATGCTCATCTAAATATGTTAGAATTGGCTCTAGCTTAAGAGCTAACTAAAGTTAACTCTAAGCGTAATGATTGGACAGGGACTGCTTCATTAACCTTTATCAATTTGAGTAATAAGTTCCCTTCTCTTACTTTTAGTGGTTGCCAAGTCTTAATCAATATATATTCTAGGGCATAAGATAAAACAGGAGGTATTTTCATACAATAAACCTCAAGCAAAGAATAAAAATGTCTATTCCCAGAGGAAGAATATAACCTCTGTAGTGCGCCAACATAGGCGTCTGCCTTAAAACCAATATGCAGAAAATGGGAGGAATTTTGTAAAGTTTGCGAAAACTTCGCCCCCATATAAATGTATTCTTTGACAACTTCTAAGGATTTTCCACCTAATGTCAAATGAAAAGGAAAATATTGCTTTCTCCCTGTAAAAGGTACAACTTTCGTTTTAGAGGTATTTGGAACAAGGACATTTTCTTTTGCATTACTGTTTAGTGCATGTAAATTTCTTTGTAGGCCTACTGGTATGAGATGTAAAATTACAACATCGTTGGCGTACATTAAAATATGAATATTACTGAATTGATTTTTGGAGGACAATTATTAATTTGGTAAAAACACTCTGGGAGCTTACTTATGTAGAGGGAAAATAAAATGGGGGCCAAAAGACAGCCTTGCTTTAGTCCATTCCTCGTGGGTATTGATCAAGTTAATCCCGTTTCTCCCCCAGTTTGAACTTTACACCATATTGCTGTATATAATGATATGATTATTGTGAGTGGGTTGTTGGGAATTCCTAACCTCTCTAACTTCTTCCAGAGTGTTGGCCTATCTACACTGTCGAAAGCAGTAGTTAAATAGACGAAAACACAGTAGACAACCTGTAATTTCAACACTACATATTTTTCTATAATTGTCTCCAGAGACGCAATATTGTCTGTTACAGAATGTTTTGGGCGAAAACCAGCCTGCGTCATAGAGATCACTCCTCTGGGAAATGCCTAGTTTTTCAGATGGTCCAGAACACAAGCTGTAAAGATTTCACGGCGGCATCCAACAGGGCAATTTGCCGCTAGTTTTTGGGGATTGACCTGAAACCTTTTTTAAGATAGGAACCACAATGTTCCCCTGCCATGATTTCGGATTTTTTCTGGAAGAAAAACAGTGGTAATAAAGGGGGCTAAAAATTGGCTCCACTCTTTAGGGTTACTTTGGAGAACTTTAATCGGAATTTTATCCGGTCCTCTTGCTGCATACGATCTTGCGGCCGTTATAATATGGGCCATTTGCTTAGGTGTTGAAGCTAAAACATCTTGATTCTCTTTTCCCTTACTGTAGATAAGTTGACATGATTTTTCCGAATTCTGTGGGTTTGGTTTGTATAACTCATATATATATTTTTCCCAGTCGAATGATGATAATGGAGATGCTTGTAGGGATTTCCTTGTCCCCATTTCCTTAGCTACTACACTACAAAATACTTCGCTATTTTTGCGTTTTACTGCAATTTGGATATTAGCCCAGTTTTTATATTTTTGATCTTGCCGTTTTTTCTCCTTTTTTACGTTGTCACACTTCTTTCAACTTTGCTATTTCTTTCTGTCTGTTCCCAGAGTCGTTTTGAAATTGCAATCTAATCAGTCTATTTAATTTTGATGTGTCGCAATCTAGGCACTTTACTTTTGAATATCTCTTGCACTTATCTCGCCCAATTGATAATTCTTGCAGGTAAGCCACAATTGTGGAAACAGTATCTTCATAGCTTTTTATAGGATCCACTACATGTCTACAAAAATCTAATTGCAAGAAATGATTGAGGTATTAATTTTGTTAATTGCATTAGAATTCCAATTTATTCGCCCATTTTTTAATTGCACTTCAGCAGTACCATTCTCCAGAGTTAAGGACCATGGAAGAGAAGATTGCATTAGGATTTCTATTCCCAAATACAAAATTGCGTGATTACTTTCTTGTGTAGTTTTGATATTCAATAACTGTACTTTTCTGAATAGATCCAAACTGAAAATTATGTAGTTTAGAATTGAGGAACTGGAAATACCTTTTCTTGTGTAGGCAGCAGGGACATCACCTTCAATTCTTCCATTTAGTACGACTCCATTCATTGCAGTCACTAAAGTAAGAAGTATTTTCCCCCGTATATCAGCTTTTACTTTTGTTGGAAATAAAGGTAATGGAATTGACAAAGCTTCCTCTTGTGCATGAATCGCCCATTTAGCCAAATGGGCATTTAAGATTTTTCTCGTAAAGTCCCCTAATATTATTACTGAAGGATACCCTTTAGATTCCATAATTGGCTCTATTTTCTCAAGTGTTTTCATCATTAAAGAACCATATGTGGGTCCTGGAGGGATATAAACGTTAAAAATTAGCAGATCTTGTATGGCGTCCCGACTTTATTTCCAATGCTTGATCTTAATGCATTGGACATTCTGGAGGAACATGTTGACAACTTCCAGATCCCAGAGAATTTCTTCCCTTAAGAGAATTGCAAGACCTCCTTTTGCATGGTCCCTTCTCACGGCCTCGGCCGGGATATCGTACACAAAGTAATCTTTTTGGTCGATGGTTTCTAAAGCCCATGTTTCTTGCGAGGAGTCTTCCAGAATTAGAGCTAACTTTTCCGTGTCTTTCCTGGCGATGTTCCAAGATGCAATTTTCAGAGTTCTTCTAAAAGGGGAATTTATTACCCTTAACCTGTTTCTTGCTATTCAGATTGCTGGAAATCCATGACCAAGACTTTCCCTTTGATTGTGTCACTGCTTTTTTGAATTGTAATTCCAAATTTCTTGCTCTCCATCTTTAATTGAGATTGTTAGTGTTCCTTCAGGTATGTTCATTAGAGCTCCAAGACCATTAAATGTTTGATTATGATATGAGATCTTGTTGTTGTTCTTCTCACTTTTAGGGAGGATGTCACTCTCTCCTAAGATAATGTGAGGAATCACGTTTGACCAGAACTCAACATTTTCCACCGTGAGCTGGAATTTTCTTTAAAAAGGATACTAATTTTATTTCTGATGTTGTGAGTGAGTGAAGTGAATCGATTTTCTCTAATAAATTTACTATTGTCCCACGGTTCAGAGGATCTTTTCCAGCAGGGAATAAATCTGTTATTTCTAAAATACAAGATTCAGTCTGCTCCCCTTTTCATTTACATTTCCCAAGGCAAATTGAATTTGTTTTTCTGAGTTAATCATAAATTGGTGATCTTTTATAAGATTTATAAAGAAATTTGGCGCCAAAGGATTTAATTGTTTCTGATCTTCTTTAACTTTGTGTGATGGTAAATGCTGGTCAATAATTTGAGTAGACTCTGAGGACTTCAAGCTTTGTGCATCTGCTTTCTGTTATGAAGAAAGGGACTGTGGAAACTTTAGATTCCTTTCAAGAATATACATTTTGCTCTTTTCTTGTTACCTTTCCACTTTATATTGTTTCTCTTTTCCTTTCGTTTTGGTGTAGGTCCATGGATAACAATTCCTTCTTTTTTGCTAATTGGTTTATTGGTCCTTGAGTTCTTTTCTGATCTAAAATTGGAAAAAATGAAATAACATCTTGTGTATTACTTTCACTTATGGGCTCCTTAAATAGTTTACGAAGGGAGTATGTTTTATCATAATATCCCTTATTTTTCTCTTTTTTTCGGGGGTTCTATCTGTTTGAGTCGCCATTCGTATCTTAACCGTAGGATGGTTTTCAGATAATGATGTAATTGTAAAACTCTGTTCTTCTTCTCCGTCGATTTTTTCAGGTTTTCTTAGTGAATTTTGAAGATTTTGCTTTAGTTGGTTTTTCACTTTTTGTCTAATAAGTATTAGATTATTCCAGCTTGTGTTTCTAAAATCTGATCGGAATTGTCCATGGAATTCTCTAAAAGAGACAGCATTGATTCCAGAATCTTCTGTAATGGAAATAAAGCTCTAGATACTGGATCTTGCCTGTTGGGGGATGGCACAGTATTGAATAACGGAAAATCTGGAGACTGCAAGAAGTTTTACAATAAATCACAGATATTACTTGGTGTACTATTAAATAATTTAAATAATTGTAGTGTCTCCTTTGTTGTTTTAGGTACCTCTGAAAGAAGGGAAGAATTATAATTTATGTCTGGTAATGTGAAGTCAGTAACTGATATTAACAGTGATGCCTTCTCTGCTATTTGAAGCTTTGATTCCAAAAGCTTCAGATGCTCTACAACTTTTGTATTTTCAATAGGCTGTTTTCTTTCTTGTTCTTCATCAAGTTGCAAATTATGATTGACCTTTAATTTCTCGAGTTCTAAATTCATGTAATTTTTAAGTTCCTGTGACTTTCCATGTTCGACTATTGTTGTTGCGTCACTCGTTTTTGGAAGGTTGCGAAAAATATTTGTTATTTCTATAGTTCCCGACACTGCTCCATTATGGGCTGCTTCGCACTTAGTCTTTCTTAAGGGTTGATCAGTGCCCAGTCTTTTCATATGGATTGTCCTGGTTCTGAGTTTTTGTATGCATAATACACAAATGGTAAGAGAGTCAGGAATTATTATTTTTGCAGGTCACTATGTATAATGTACTTAGCCCCCCAGCAGTTACTGAATTGCTTCGTTCTTCTGCTAAAAAGTTGCAGGCAAGTCCTCAGCCCTCCTCCTTGGTCTGCCCAGGTCTCTAGAGCAGTGGTGTCCTGCTAAAAGTGACCGCAAAGAACACCTCCTGTGATACCCAAAATTCCCCACCCTCTTAATGGTGGATCTTGCCTAGGCTCTAAATGAGACGAAGTAGGAGGCCAACCTACCTTCCTTCTATGCTTTTTTAGGCCTTTAGAGTGCTCAAATCCAGTCAAAAGGGGCACGACTGTTCAACATAGGCTGGACAGGAATATTAAATGAGCTAATTTTTCCAGCTGATACAATTTTGAATGCTTTGAAAGTCTTAGGTTCCGTGCCCCTTACCCCTGCTCCTTTTGGGGTTTGTCCACCTCTATCCCTTAAACTTGACAGAGGCAGCAGAGTAACCAATGCAGCAGAGGGGTAGCAAGGTGCGGAAAAACGGTACCAATGCAGGAGCAGGGATCGGAAGTAGAGAAGTAGCAGGGTAAGTTAAAAAATGGAGCAACAGTTGAGCCACAATGGAACAAACAAAAGAGCAAGGCAAAGGTGGAAGCAAAGCAAAGGTAAAACGGTCCCGAACGGTGGTGGTCCACCCCCCCGGAGTACAAGCCGCACTGACCTAATGTGCTCTGGCCACACCCATTTGGTTCTCTGTACTCGTCCCATCTCTTCTGACTCACTGGGTCAAATATGCTTTCCAGGTTTCTCTCTTCTAGAGATCTCCCCTGGGATCAGCCGCGCCGACTGTGCTAGCAGTGCCTCACCCTTGTCTGGCACTCGGAGACCGTGCAGCGGTTCACAAGAAAGAGACACGGAAAACAAAAGACTGATGTTGATCAATTCCTATTTCTTTTTTACAGAAGATCAATCTAGGCCCAAATCTGCAGTAGAAGAGCAGGGTTAACAATATTAGAAGTTCAAGGAGCAGGGTTAAGGATTGTCTTAAACTGATTTGTTGAAAACCAATCATTTAAAGGAGGTATATGCAAAATCTGCACATTGAACTTCAACTTGACTACATGTAATCTGCTTTCAGAGAAAACATGTGTTGCCTTATAAATATATAACAGCTGAGAAAGATTTTATAAATACAAACAAAACAAAAACACACATGTATCTGAATGATGAAGAGCAATTGAAAGCTTCATTTGTCACCTACAACAGGGAGGATTACTCAACAAACGTTCACTCTAGATTGGTGCAGGAATACACACATGACATGGGAGCCAAGGACTGTTATATCTGCGCTCTTTTACTGTCATCAGCATCATAAGAAGTCCGTTAGCTCATGGAATCTCATGTAGCATATCGCTTACACTGCCTTTGATAGAAAGTATAAATTTTCACTCACTAAGAAAATAAATGGACACAGCCTGGTATTATTTATGCCACATAAACCTATAGATTGTGTGAAAGCTTGTCAAAATAATTTAACCTGTTCCATGCGACAATTAGAAAACGTTTTCATTATGTCAATATAGGAGAGACACACTAACATGACACATAGTAAAGAGAAACATAGTGATAGCTTGAAAAATGTTTGGAAGAAGGCAGAAGATGAATTTAGAAAATGGTATATCTGAAATTAAGATTAGACAGTTAACGCAAAGGGAAAGTTTGTGGTTACAGAAGAAGGACACCAAAATGAACCAGACATGTGGGAATTGGCAGCTGTGAACACACATTTGAATTAATGAGAGGGACATGGCAAATTTGACAGGGAGAAGAATCTGCAATTCCAGGAGGGTATTTCAATCAATCTAATAAACTTTATTTTGGCATACATGCCTTAAAATGTTATTGCATACAAATGGTTAAAAAACAGACCAATTCAGATAAGTCTTAAGCAACGTCAGAATAATCATGATTATCCCATACAAAAGCGATCGAAATTTTATAATGTTATAATTCAATGCAAAATAAGAAATTCATAAATACAGAAAGATAAAATTACCAAAATCACAATAGTGCTATTTACATAATACGACCCTGTGTTAAAATACCAGTATTTAAAAGTCAGTTCTTCTACAATATGCAATCAGTGTTCGAATTCCAGGAGTTTATTTTGTTTGTGGACAGAATGCTTATTTTCTCTTACTGCTGATTGGGAGGGTATTTGTTATTAAGGGGTGTTATTTCCTAAAATGCACCATGTGAATCGTATAGATGCATTAAGCATAACACCCGCACACAGGCACACCCAAAGTGCACAGAAGGAAGCTCAATTAGTGGGAGCAATTATTCCACCTGTAGGATTCATTATAAATGACAAAAAGATTAGAAAACTGTCAACTGTCGTTGACTAGCTGGCAAGTAATACTTCTGTAGCTTTGCTAACAGTAAACGCTGAGCTGGTCACCATACGTTCAATGATTTTACAAGCTTGCTTAGCATTAGACATTGTACTCGCAAAGAAAGACTGAGTCTGTAAGATGCTTAAATTAGCCCATTGTTGTTGATACATACCTGATTAGAGTAAGAAAATAGAGGAATTGGCAAAGGATATTTCAGACTTGAAACCTGAATTTGAAGAGTTGGGAACCTTTTGGGGAGATTTACTAAGATTTTGCACCGTGTTTGCATTACAAAAGTGACGCAAAACAACACAAACTCTTTTCTTTGTAATTTACTTTCCAGCGCTAAACCTGTTTAGCGCTGGAAAAAACGTAAAAGTAATGCGAAGCAGCACATTGCGCTGCTTCGCGTTACTTTTCGCCATAGGGGCGTGCCAAGGTTGGTGCATGGGCGTTCCCATGCAACAAACCAAGGTTTCTCATGCTAAACCGAATTTACTAAAAACAGTAGATTGAGTTTAGCGTGAGAAAACTGTGCCTTTTTAAACCAGGTGCAAGGAAGGAGAAATGCTTTCATTTCTCCTTCCTTTTCCGACTTTGCATGCGTGTTGCACTGTGCAGCATGCATACAAAGAGGGAAACGCTTTCCCTTGTGTCTAAAATAGTATTTTGTACAGGAAGGGTACCCTTCCTGTACAAAACCTACGCTAGTCTCACACACACACCCTAGTGCTATGGCGCTAAGGTAAGTGCATGGCGCACGGCAGCTGTAATCAGCGCCGGCGCAAGGCAAAAGGTTAGGAGAGAGCCTATCTTTGAAGATATGGCACTCTCCTGCTCCCTCCCTGTCGTGCAGCGCAGCACAGCCTCGCGGGAGACTGAGTTGCGTTGCGGGGAGATTTGTTAAACCTCCCCCCTAGTATCTTAAAAATGTTTGAGAAAGGAATTCACACATTTGGAAGTTGGATTGTGACAGCAGGGAGTGGTATTTTGAATGCAATACTTATACCAGCACTATTAATAGGGCTTTGTTTGTTCTGCCTGTTTGTTTTATTTTAAGGCTGTAGATATTGCTTACACAAGAAAAGAGGAAAAAATAATAAAAGATATGAAAATTATTTAACATTATATCACATTATGAGTGATGATGATAGAAAGTAATTGACATTTCAAAGTTTAAAAAGAAAAAGAAGGGATTCAACGAATGAGAAAATGCCTTTTGAATAGATGTCACATGTGAAACCATGATAGTGTGATGGTTAAGTTGACCATTAGATGGGGAATTGGAAAAGCGAATTAATTAACAAGAAAATAATTAATCTTGTAGTTTAATGTGCAATGACAAATATAAAATGTGATGCAGAAAAAAACACAGATTTGAAATGTTCTGATTTACAATAGTCAGTCATAATTATCCGTGTAGGCCATAGAAAAGCTATGAAATAATTTTCTG
This sequence comes from Triturus cristatus, assembly GCF_964204655.1. Classification (NCBI taxonomy): domain Eukaryota; kingdom Metazoa; phylum Chordata; class Amphibia; order Caudata; family Salamandridae; genus Triturus; species Triturus cristatus. The sequence continues at coordinate 1,530,037,852 of NC_140590.1, read as the reverse complement.
TTAACTCAAAAAAAAAACTAATATTGCTGATGTACGCACAACTTAAATGAGAAGCTTGACCTTAAATTGAGATGCTTAGAAATGTTGTCATAACTACAGAATGATCCGGTATAACAAATTAATTATCTTATGAGCAAGACTTTATTAATAAAATGTCATGAACTTTCTTCTACTTTCTAGTGTTTCATATAAAGTTTGAATAGAATGATTAGTGCATTTTAAACAATGATGCTTGATTCAAAGTAAAAAGAATGCATTACCTAACAGTGATTTTGCCTTTTAGTTAATAGTAAATTGTTCTTGCATTGAAACAATCTTAGATGTAAAAGCTCTATCTGTGTTTTAAGGCTTATGAGAACCATGTCCAATGTTTCCAGAATCTAACTACGCAAGACTGACTGTAGCTAACCTTGTGACAAAGTGTATGAGCCGCATGTACTTGCGTGGTAACGGAGGAGATGAACGTGCTTACTGAAGAAGACTGCCATTGTATTGGTTCAAGGAAGAGTTGTAGGGATTCTGCGGAGTCACAGAACTATGCTTGGGATTATGGAACCTTAATAGGCAGGGACTTAGTCGTCCTATCACCTGAATACCCATGATCCCGGGACCAACTGGCTATAGTGTTTCACTTGCCCTCCTACTCACTCACAGAGGAACAAGTGATTAGACACCCCAGAGCACAACACTCCCGACCCTCTCAGAAATTGCGGTTGCAGGACACACCCTTTCGCACTCATACTAGTCCACAATAAATTCTGACAGAGACACAAGGAAAGTTTAAAATGCTTATTTTAACTATTGTGCTCTAGTATGCAGTGTACGTGCACAACCAGTAGGAACATGCCTAACACAAATATGTTTAGCATAGCAATAGTCAGTAAATCATAAATGGAGCTGTCATTTTACAGAGTAGCCTAACCTCCCTACCATTCTACAGAAGCAAAATTATTATATATCAGAAGATCTCTACGTTTTAGCATCAGACCCTGTATCTTAGTATACACAAATGATTGTTCTACTTCTCAGGTGCTGTCACGATCTATTCCCTGGAAAGATCCCTCTCCAAGTGTGTTACCTATCTGTGCATACCTATATGGCAAACGTACGTGTTCCCAAACAACAGCTGCATTTGCATTTTTTGTCTAGGTGCTAAGGCCTGACCAGAACAGAATAACAAGGACATTGTTATTTGGCCTTGTCTACATGTTCAGACTAAATCCCATGAAAGAACAGAACACAAAAACAACAGAGTGTTTTGTGTGAAATTACAGTGTGGCACAATGCAAAATGTGTCTCCAGAGTAATGTGTGCAAAGCAGAGGGCAGTCTACAACATGCTCATGATAACATAGGGAAAATGACAATGGGCCTGATTGGGACATGTGAAAGAAGAAGAGGCCTCATACAATGTTTTAACATGTTTTCCTGACTTTTAAATTAGTGCGTGCTCCTAGGTAGCTACTCACACACTCTCGAGGATTTTCCCTTTTTGCCTCACTTTGCTATTTGATTTTCAACAGATTGCTACTGCAACTGCATGTTGATTTTCTTTGATTTATTAAGACTCGGTTGAGTCTTATGAACTACTGTTTATGGTAAGTTAAGCTACTCTAATTTGGCTTTGAAGCTTCACGCTCCTCTGATCTCACTCTTTTCTTTGAATTCAAACTCTTCATTGGTTCTTGAACCCTAAAACTCTGATACTGATCTTTACAATAGGGAATCTATTCCTTTATGGAACACCCTTTATTCATGATATATTGAATGCTGTGTTCTAACCATTCTTTCAATGAGATTTCTGAAAACATATTTGAATTATGGACTAACTGAAAAAAAGACAAAATAAAGAAAATCATTTTACTAATCTCTTATGAGAATAAAGGTATTAGAAAATTATCCTCACTCTCATCATTGACTGAACTTCAAACTATTTATGCTATATACATTGGTGATGTCTGATTATGGTCCTTGACTCCTAATACAACATTCCAAGATCCATCTAGTGTAAGAAGAACAATTTAGCGCGGAAAACGATAATTATACTATAATTAAGTCCAGAAATTAATTTTTGGGGTGCAGTCCGTGCTTTCATCGGCTTAGCCTAAGTCATACCCATCACTCACCTGTCCCATCTGCACTCTGAATTTCCAGGGACAAGATGTATTGGGGGTAGGGTATTCTACACCAGAAAATCCCTAGGAAAGTGGATTCAACTTCCCTATCCCACTCACTTCCCCACCCCACTTCAACTTCCCATTTCCACTGTATTCCCCACCCCACTCCATCCGATGTCCCTTCTTCTATCATTTGGCCTGTTGCATGCACTTTGGAGAGAGGAGGCTATAACAAGACCACATAAGTTCTGACTCCTTTCTGTTCTTGTAAGCTTGTGAGGGAGACCACTTACAGTGCATGTCCACGTTTCAGGTCTGACAACTAATATTTCTGAATATTCTATCTGAGAGACCCCACATCAGTACTGCTCTGAACTCCTACTGACCTATCAGTATCCCTTATTGTCAGTACTGCTCTGTGGCTGTGCTGCTCAACATCTGCACTGCCTTCGGCTTGTGCCACCCTGTTCCAGAAATAAACAAAACACTGGCCGATGTGTATATGTGTTACTGTGTAATTGTGATACATGCAGCATGGAGCCATCTTTTCTGAATAGTGGATAGGAACCAGAAGAATTCTTCTGTTTTAGGGCCTTCATTATCCCAGCTATTTGACCTTCATCCTCATCCTTGGTCATGCACATGCAGTATGTTTCCCATGATAATATGGCCCTTGTGCACAACAGTGATCAATCTGTAAAGAGGCAATTCAGAACCCATTTTAGATTTTGCTTGGCAGTGCAGCAAGATCTCTTGTTACCAATTCTTTAACATATAATTAGAGTGGGATTTAGCCCTGCCTCACAAGAATACTACTCTTATACCTCGGTTTATGTTTTGAAAATACACTGAATCATCACCTATTACATTCTTACATAGTTGCACTTCATACAGGAAGAAATCTTTGGGTTTTTTCACTGGTGCTGGCTTTTAAAGCATATTTCAGTTAGGACTCACAAACAAGGCAAACCTATTGGGTTGTTTAGGGTCTAGCACTACAGCTCATTAGTCGACTAAAGCGTTGCCACTATATTCAAATAGCCATTCATGCAGTGGGTTTCTGAGGAGGAATTCTCTCTCACCACACACAGTTTGCTGTTTGGTATATCATTCCACATGATGTAAAATGCTTCCATTACAATGCATGGGGGACTATTTTGCGTTTTATATGTAAAGTGCTGTATAGCAAATTCAATTGCTTACCTCATGTACTGTTTGCAAGAAATAATCATTTTCTTTTTTCAGTGCATCATACTCATACTGTTTTTTTGTTAGGACTTGTGTGAGACCCTGACCTTAAGATTTCCACCCAGACGTAGCGTTGTCCCTTTGCACGTCAGGACAAGCTTACCCCAAGACTGCCAACCGAAGTTTAATTAGTTCAGCCACAAAAGCTGCAATCTGGTGATGTAGTGGGAGGCTATTTTGCAGTCAGGCTGTACCAACCTCCAAAAAGTAAAGCCTCCTGCACCATATTGACTTTTCACTTGTAGCTCCTGCTGTGTCCCTAATGCTGGTCCTGCCTCTGCCTTTTCTCCCGCTGCCACTGGGTTTACATTTCAAGCATCCGTCAGTGACTAGGTCTGTGGAATAAGCACATCGGGGTCTATTTTGGGCAGCTAGACGGTACATTCCAGGCGGGTTTCTCACCTTGTGGTTGTGTTGTGGGTTCCCTCTCATGGGATGAAGGTGGCAGTGAGGGAAAAATAGGGATGGCCCCACCTGAATCCAGTGGCTTCTTTTTTTTTTACCATTGACATTTTTTCAACATAACACAATTCTAAATATTGTTTGCCCAACAAATTATTTATTTCACAAATCCTTCCTTTACTGTTCTGTGTTATACACATTTTGTTATCTTTGATTTGTTATTACCATGATGAACAGAAGAGATGATGAAACGTTCTAACGGGAAGATGGATCATATGATGCTTTACAGAGCATGCAATCATTATTTCATCTCTCACTGACACTCATTCATACTTGTGTACTACTACAGTTACAAAAAATACTATTGCAAAGACAATTGGTCTGGCTTTAATGTTCTGATGCATTCTAACTGTATGTGTGCCTGTCTGTGTTTGCATGCGTTAGTACATTAAGAGCAGACTTACTTGGCTTGTAGCCTAGCCATACCTGCTATTTCTTAGTCCTCCTAACTGCTTTGTGTACAACAGTGTTTTAAAGACAGTATGGACACATTGTTTGTGCGCTGTCGTATTTCTAGTAATTTTTCCACAGAATGATGTTCATCTAAATATATTTTCATATTTTAATAAAATTAATTTACAGTAGAATTTAAATTGGATTTCTAAAATCAATGTAATATAAAATTACCTCCATAGCAAGTATTTACAGTGTCCGGCGTGAAGAACAGTGATAATACTTAAATTATAATACATATATTTTCAAATAAAAACAAGCATCCTAAATATTGCCACCTTTGATTTAAATAGCAGGACAAACAAACAATAAGAGAGTTATATACTAAGCCAAAATTCCATGAAGGATCCTTTTGGTCTGGTCAGGGAGAGGGAATGACTCCACCATTACCTACATTTGGGACACCTTAAAGTAGATAGAGATTGGCAGCACGCATTCTCTTGGACCTGTTGGTAGCATTCAGCACCGTATCTAATGAAACCTTACTGAGCAGAGTAAATTATATCAGTATCAAAGGAAATATTTTTGATTGGATCGACTGCTACCTTAACACAGGTCGAGCACCATTTCTATTGACTGTCTTCATATGCTTCATAGAGTATCGAGAGCGGAGTTTCAAGCTGTTCAGTTATCTAACACTTTTATACAATGTGTACATCAAATCATAGGTTCAACATATTTGAAGGAATCCTATTTGCGGACAGTATCGAGCCCTATTAAGGGACGTACTGGATCTCAGTTTGTGTGGGATTCTCTATCTTCACCAAGCTGGAAGGGTGCTAGAGAACGAATTTTAAGTTACGAACAGCAGGGCCTGGATGCAGTCCCATGGGGTTAAGTTAAGCTTGCATTAGCGATATTCGTATATCTCATTGGATAGCGACCGAGGATTTTTTCATAATTAAAAGACCCACAGCCAAGGAAGCGTGTATATACTATTTGGCTGTACTAAAGATATAATTGGTAACAGACTTTCATGAGATTATTGTCCATGAGTTCACCGATGGAAAACTAGCCTTGTGGTGCTTTGACTTATGCAAGCCATAGGAAGTTTTAAGATTTTTATATTATTAAATTGGGATCAGCAAACAATCCTGAGGAAGGTGTTGGCCGTAACCTGTGGCCTACCGAAACGCGATGCTCTATTAAAGGGAAATCGGACAAAATCTGTGACAATAGGGGTTGTGCGATATGTATAATGTAATCAAATGTCATCGGGGTCACAACCAATTAGTCTTTGATTAAGCGATTTTCCTTTTTGAGTAGGAATTACTTTCCTGTTCATTTCTGTAATAAGCATGGATGTAGCCAGGTATGATGATTAAAGTAGGTTTATTAGATCTCTTGTTCAGGTTTACAGAAGAATCAGCTCTTAAGTATAATAATAATGAAAGCCCCACCAGGAGCAGCTCCCTTGCTGCTCAGCCCAATCTCCCAACTGACATCCATCCACAAGCATCCCCAACATTCTCACATTGCATCACACACACCAACATTCTATTATTCATCCACATTGGCTGAGCAGCAAGACAGGTAAGAGAGGAAGATACACAGCACCCAAACCAGGATACCACAATTTCTCTTTTTCCCAATGTTCTCGTCTTTATTAATTTTTTATTGTATACTGATTGTGATTATTATTGTTGGTGTGTTGCTACATTATATGTTATTGAATCATATGTATAATTTTTATTGATCTTTTATCTTTTCATGTTTTTTTTTATAAATTGTCCAACAATTGTTTTTTAACGGATGTGTACAACTGCTCGCTCTTTGTGAGACCAATGTGACTAATTTTAATAAACCTATGATCAAGTATTTTGTTTGCTTCGTTGATGCCGATTCTTACCCTGCTATTTTAAAGATTTGTGTGTTTGTATGATTGTTGGCATATACATATCCAAGGGAGGTCTTTCTTTTTTGACTACGGTACATCAAATCACTCCTGAAACCAAGGTCGGACTGGCCTATAGGGCAATTAGGCAGTGCCTGATGGGCTGGTCTCACAGATCAGTGTATTGGCTCATTTTGTAGTGGTTTATGTGCCTGTTTTATGGCTAGGAGGGCCAGATTTTACTGTTGATTTCTCTGATATTAAAACAAACATTGCCTTTTGCAAACACAAATGCATGCATTCTCCCATACCTTGCAAAATACTCACACAGCATGTCTTTACAAGTTCAAAACTGGCCTGATTTTCAAATGTGAGATACTTTTTTAGCTATCTGGTTTGTTAATGTGGGCGACTTTTACTTAAGAGCCCAGCCCTATTTTTTATGTCTCAGTCAGACCCTCTTTGGAACTATGCAGTTCTTCCAGCCTCACAGGCTGCAATTACACTTACGATAAAAGGGGAATCCACAAACAGGAGAAACCAAATGACCTTCTGCTATTACAGTTAGATGCCTGCCTCAAAGCCATGCATCAGTGGATTTTAGAGAGTCACCTCAATCTCAATATCTCAAAAACAGAAACCCTAATATGCTGGAAATATAGAAACCAAAACCTACTAACAAAGTATCCAGCAGAACTAGAAATTATCCCAACTACCTCGTCTATTTAGGAATTGTCATTGGTTCAGCCTTCGCCATGATCCCAAAAGTCAACCAATTGACAACATTCACATATCACTCCATGAGGATACACTGATGCGCTGTTCCTCATCTTGGATTGACACAGAACATCCAAGCAACTACCGCACTCGTATCACGTCTGGACTTTGCCAATTGACTACACTATGGATTTTCAATAGATGCTATAAGACGACTCCAAAGAATTCAAAATGCAGTACAAAGCTATATATGCAGCTTAATATTCTCACCGATATCTCACTGGTCTCTGCACTGGTTGCCTATTGAAAGAAGATCTACCTTCCAACTAGTGTGCATGACGCACAACGCAATAAACAGAAAGGGAACGATGTTTGTACAGATAAAACTCAAGAAATACTCCTAGAAAAGGATGTTATGCTTCAAATTGGCTAATTTTTCTGCCAATCAAGAAAAAACAGATGGAGGTGCATCCTTCTCTGTCCAAAATATGGAACTCGCACCCAGCAAAGATACAAGCTACCATATATCATCTAGAGTTTAGAAAGATACTGAAAACAAGGCTATTCCCCACTTGTACCTCTTAGTATACAAGTAAGGATCTCTCTATCAACACGACGTGGGGTCTTATTGTCACAAAACTGAAAGGATTATATAATCCTCACCACAACCTACAATTATGGTGTCCCAGAACAATATATCTAACACTTCATGAACAGGCAATACCAGATTACAACTCTAACTGAGGATGAAGTCCTTCTTCTATTTCACACATTTACAGAGACCTGAACAGCACCAATGAAATTCCAACAACTTTAAGTACTCACTTAATCCGAAGGATACAACTCTGTAACACAAATGAAAACGTTGTTAGTACTTGCAGTCCTTGTAGTCCTCGGCATGACACATCATATGAACCATCACCACAATTGTGCATGACATTCATGAAACAGTTATTTCATACTCTACCTACTGAATCTATGTAGCTACTTCTTGACCTTCAAATCAAATCTTACTGCATTCTTCCCACTGGATTCACTGACAGAGTCAGCATTAGCATGACCCCAAAATACCTAAAACTATGGGGAGTATTATAAAGCACGGCGTTAAAATTATCGCCGCTTTAGCGGCAGAAAACTGCCGCTAAAGTGGCGATAATGGGCTTGATAATATGCCGCAGAGAATTCCAATAGAAGCTCATGTTGACACCAGAACATTGGCTTCTATGGGAATTCTCAAGGGCATATTATCAAGCCCATTATCGCTGCTTTAGCAGCAGTTTTCTGCAGCTAAAGCAGCGATAAGTCTAACGCCGTTTCTTGATAATATGCCCCTATATTCTTTAACAATACACCTGCCATCTAATGACACTATACTAATACAACCAAGCGCATTCTGTACTGCATACTCTCCATTCCTTTACAGAATCACAATCGGGAGTGCAAATCGAAACATAACTATGGTAACTGCACCAATAACAATTAACAGCTAATCTTCCTCCAAATTATGACGTGCATGCACATAATTGACATAGCACAATGTTACATAATAAACGTCTAACAACAACACTTGCAACTACCACTAACATATTACTCTTGGATCCATTGTTTAGAGGGCAACCTATCAGTAAAGAGCTTTATCAGATTTTGTAACAGCTACATAAATCTACAGTAGAATATGAACAATATTGTACATTAAATTCTCAAAATAAATCCCTACATATATCGATACTTACAGTGTTCTTCATTTATTGTTTTTTTCATACTCTGTCCGCTTTCTTCCTCCATTGTTTGGTTTCACAGCATGGGTGAGGCCTCTTTACCCACTGTCTGATGACGTGAGTCCAGCCTGCCTAAAAAGGAGTGCCAGTTCTCCTGGGCTTGGATTACTGGACCACTTCTTTATTTTATATATCTTTAATATTTTTCCATTTATTTGTTTTCCTCATTGCAATGTTTGCGGGGGGAAAAAGACATTCCACTATTGTGTATTATGCTCATTGGTGCGCTCTGAACAGAATAGAGGTTTGGGTCACCAATACTGATTCATCTGCATAGACTTTCAAAGAGATCATCCTATTTCCTAATTCCTAATAGGAGAAAACTTCAAATAGATACATTAAATACACCTGTAGGTCTGATAAGAACAATGTGACCAGCAAGGAGTTTAAAACACACCCCAACTTTAACCGGTTTGGGATTAGAATCCTCACTGTGAACGGATTTGTAAGTACACAGTTCCATTGGAATTCGATGGAGGGCTGTTGAAAGACCCTAGTTATTGGGTTCCATGCACAGCTAAGTGCAGTTGACGCTGTAGAAAGCACTGGTGAAACAGATGAACGTGACACGTCAATTACGAGGATGCCTGACTTCCTCAAAATCAGACACCTCAGGTTTTCGCGATTTCGCGATTTGCAAAGAAATTGCAAAATCGCCACTTTTGTAAGAATCCCTCGATTTTTACAAAAGTGCCTGCACAATATGTTTAAAAAAACAAGACCATGGCGTACCCTCTCTTTACTGGCTCTGTGCTGCCTCTGAGCAACAGGTAATCAGGCAGAGGTGTTAATGCCTGCCTTTGAAGTGCAGAGCCCACTTTAACCCCTTCGCTGCTAGGCCTTCCACCCCCCGCCCCCCCCCCCCGTGCTAAGCCTTTTTTGGGCTATTTGGGGCAGTTTGCGCTTAGGCCCCTGTAACTTTTTGACCACATAAGGTATCCACACCAAATTTGCGTCCTTTTCTTCCAACATCATGGGCATTCTAAAGGTAGCCAGGGTTTGTGGATTCCCCTGGAGGGGTCCCAGAAATTAGCCAAAATACAGCATATACAGCCTCATGCATCAAGCCCAAATCCAGTCGGTAAAATACCGAATCGCTAATAGCTCCCGGTATTCAGTTAAAAAAACCCAATCCCAATGCATCAACCCAAAAGCAAAAATCGCTATTTAAGGAATCCTTAAATAGCGATTCCTTAAATAGGGATTCCTTAAATGACGATTCCTTAAATAGGGATTCCTTAAATAGCGATTCCTTAAATAGCGATTGCATTTAAGGAATCCCAAAGTGAGATTCCTTAAATGCAATGCATCAAAGTTAAAAAATTAGCGATTTCGCTAATAGGGGGAGCAAATTACCATGAAGATGAACTGCATGGTAATTTGCTAAAACTTTGAAAAATGCACTTTTGTGCATTTTTCAAAGTTTCATGTTGCGCACACACGTGCCCTTAGAGCATGTGTGTGTGCAACATATGTGCACATATCAATTTCAGGGGTGCAATAGGGTGTCATTTTGACACCCTTGCACCCTTGAAATTGCATGAGCAATTTGCGAGAACCTACTGGTACTCGCTATTTGCTCATGCAATCTCCGATTCATTCCTATGGGCCTGGAGGCCCATAGGAATGATTGGGATGGCATTCCTTAATTGCTACTCGCAATTTGCTAGTAGCAATTAAGGAAAGTTAAGGAATCGCTATTTGAATAGCGATTCCTACATGCATAGCCTTTTGCTATTCCTTATTAGCGAATCCTTATTTTTCGCTAATAAGGAATCGCAAATGCCAATGTTGATGCATATGCCTCTTTGTTTTTAATTTTCTTTTTTTAAATGGGAAAAACGGGCTGCAAATGAAATCGTCTGGGTTTTTCTCTGCAAATGGTATCAAAAAAGGGTTTGTGGGGCTGAAATCACCATTTTCCCAGCTTTTAGGGAATGGCAGACTTTTGTCAGAAAACTAACATTTTTTACACCGTTTTGGCATTTTTCTGGGACATAGCCTATTTATGCTATTTTTTGTGCTTTCAACCTTCTTCTAGTTAATGGTAGAAATGGGTGTGAAAGCAATAATGGATCCTGGAAAGCTATACATTTTAGAAGTAGATACAATTCTGAATTCAGCAAGGGGTCATTTTTGTAGATCCATCAAGGTTTCTTTATAGAAGCTAACAGGTAAATATAGGACAAATTGAAAATTAGTTGAAAAAAACAGCCTTTTGTGTCAACGTTTTTACCTGTAACTTCTTCTAATTATGACAGCTCTTTGAAAGCAATATACCGTTACATCCGCTGGACATTACTGGTTGTGGGGATATAAAGCACTTGTAGGTTCACCAAGAACCCGACGAACCCAGAGTCAAAAACTGAGCAGCAATTTGCAATGGTTTTTTATTATGTTCCAGGTATATAGCAATTATTGTGGGAAAATGTATACATGAAAAAATCGGTATGAGAGACACCTATGTATTTCTGAAATGGGAACATATTATAGTGTTTAGAAACACTACATATTTGCACATTTTCGAAATTGGGAATACTCATACTAGCATGAGAATTATCGATCATTTTTCAAAATGACTTCTTTTTACACAAAGTCTTTCATTTGGAAGGCAGAAATGCACCAAAAATCAATAGATAATAAAAGTTGCTTTACAAATCTGAATTACCCTAAGTCTCCCGATAAAAATGGTACCTCACTTGTGTGGGTAGGCATAGTGCTCACAACAGGAAATGGCTCAAAACCCAACATGAACACACCGCATTTTCACAATTAAAATTTACCCTTTTTTTGCGAAGTGTCTAGCTGTAGTTTTTGAACACTAGCTCTGCTGGCACCTTGGGAAACCTAGCAAACCTATAAATTTTTTAAAACTAGACACCCAGGGGAATTCAGGATGGGGTGACTTGACTGCCTCCCACCAGGGTCTGTTACCCAAAATCCCTTGCAAAACTAAAGAATTGCCCAAAAAAACACATTTTCCCCACATTTCTGTGGTGGAAAGTTCTGGAATCTGCGTGGATCCACAAATTTCCACCTACCACGCGTTCCCCAAAGTCTTACGAGAAAAATGGTAGCTCACTTGTGCGGGTCGGCTTAGTACCCGCGACACGAAACGGTGCAAAACGCAAGGTGGTCACACCTCAATGTCGCAGTGAAAAATGACCCTTTTTTGGCAAAGTGCCTAGCTGTAGTTTTTGAACCATAGGTCTGCCGGGACCTATGGAAACCTAGCACACTTATATATTTTTGAAAACTAGACACCCAGGGAAATCCAGGATGGGGAGACTTGACTGTCTCCCACCAGGTTTTGTTACCCAGAATCCCTTGCAAACCTAAAAAATTGTCAAAAAACCCACAAATTCCCCATATTTCTGTGGTGGAAAGTTCTGGAATCTGTGTGGATCCACAAATTTCCACCCACCCCGCATTCCCTAAAGTCTTACGAGAAAAATGGTACCTCACTTGTGTGGGTCGGCCTAGTGCCCGCGACAGGAAACGGCGCAAATTGCAACGTGGTCACACCTCAATTTCGCAATGAAAAATGACCCTTTTTTGGCAAAGTGCCTAGCTGTAGTTTTTGAACCCTAGCTCTGCGGGCACCTTGGGAAACCTAGCAAACCTATACATTTTTTAAAACTAGACACGCAGGGGAATCCAGGATGGGGTGACTTGACTGCCTCCCACCAGGGTCTGTTACCCAGAATCCCTTGCAAACCTAAAAAATTGTCAAAAAAAACACTTTGCCCACATTTCTGTGGTGGAAAGTTCTGGAATCTGCGTGGATCCCCAAATTTCCACCCACCCCGCGTTCCCCAAAGTCTTACGAGAAAAATGGTACCTCACTTGTGCGGGTCGGCCTAGTGCCCGCGACAGGAAACGGCGCAAAACGCAACGTTGTCACACCTCAATTTCGCAGTGAAAAATGACCCTTTTTGGCAAAGTGCCTAGCTGTAGTTTTTGAACCCTAGCTCTGCGGACACCTAGGGAAACCTAGCAAACTTATACATTTTTGAAAACTAGACACCCAGGGGAATCCAGGATGGGATGACTTGACTGCCTCCCACCAGGGTCTGTTACCCAGAATCCCTTGCAAACCTAAAAAATTGTCAATAAAAACACATTTCCCCCATATTTCTGTGGTGGAAAGTTCCGGAATCTGCATGGATCCACAAATTTCCACCCACCCCGCGTTCCCCAAAGACTTACGAGAAAAGTGGTACCTCACTTTTGCGGGTCGGCCTAGTGCCCGCAACAGGAAACGGCGCAAAACGCAATGTGGTCACACCTCAATTTCACCGTGAAAAATGACCCTTGTTTGGCAAAGTGCCTAGCTGTAGTTTTTGAACCCTAGCTCTGCGGGCACCTTGGGAAACCTAGCAAACCTATACATTTCTGAAAACTAGACACCCAGGGGAATCCAGGATGGGGTGGCTTGATTGCCTCCCACCAGGGTCTGTTACCCAGAATCCCTTGCAAACCTAACAATTGTCCAAAAAAACAAATTTTCCCCACATTTCTGTGGTGGAAAGTTCCGGAATCTGTGTGGATCCACAAATGTCCACCCACCCCGCGTTCCCCAAAGTCTTGCGAGAAAAATGGTACCTCACTTGTGCGGATCGGCCTAGTGCCCGCAACAGGAAATGGCGCAAAACGCAACGTGGTCACACCTCAATTTCGCGGTGAAAAATAACCCTTGTTTGGCAAAGTGCCTAGCTGTAGTTTTTGAACCCTAGCTCTGCGGGCACCTTGGGAAACCTAGCACACCTATACATTTCTGAAAACTAGACACCCAGGGGAATCCAGGATGGGTGGCTTGACTGCCTCCCACCAGGGTCTGTTACCCAGAATCCCTTGCAAACCTAAACAATTGTCCAAAAACAGCACATTTTCCCCACATTTCTGTGGTGGAAAGTTCCGGAATCTGCATGGATTCACAAATTTCCACCCACCCCGCGTTCCCCAAAGTCTTACAAGAAAAATGGTACCTCACTTGTGCGGGTCGGCCAAGTGCCCGCGACAGGAAACGGCGCAAAATGCAACGAGGTCACACCTCAATGTCGCAGTGAAAAATGACCCTTTTTTGGCAAAGTGCCTAGCTGTAGTTTTTGAACCCTAGCTCTGCGGACACCTAGGGAAACCTAGCAAACTTATACATTTTTGAAAACTAGACACCCAGGGGAATCCAGGATGGGATGACTTGACTGCCTCCCACCAGGGTCTGTTACCCAGAATCCCTTGCAAACCTAAAAAATTGTCAAAAAACCCACAAATTCCCCATATTTCTGTGGTGGAAAGTTCTGGAATCTGTGTGGATCCACAAATTTCCACCCACCCCGCATTCCCTAAAGTCTTACGAGAAAAATGGTACCTCACTTGTGTGGGTCGGCCTAGTGCCCGCGACAGGAAACGGCGCAAATTGCAACGTGGTCACACCTCAATTTCGCAATGAAAAATGACCCTTTTTTGGCAAAGTGCCTAGCTGTAGTTTTTGAACCCTAGCTCTGCGGGCACCTTGGGAAACCTAGCAAACCTATACATTTTTGAAAACTAGACACACAGGGGAATCCAGGATGGGGTGACTTGACTGCCTCCCACCAAGGTCTGTTACCCAGAATCCCTTGCAAACCTAAAAAATTGTCAAAAAAAACACATTTTGCCCACATTTCTGTGGTGGAAAGTTCTGGAATCTGCGTGGATCCCCAAATTTCCACCCACCCCGCGTTCCCCAAAGTCTTACGAGAAAAATGGTACCTCACTTGTGCGGGTCGGCCTAGTGCCCGCGACAGGAAACGGCGCAAAACGCAACGTTGTCACACCTCAATTTCACAGTGAAAAATGACCCTTTTTTGGCAAAGTGCCTAGCTGTAGTTTTTGAACCCTAGCTCTGCGGACACCTAGGGAAACCTAGCAAACTTATTCATTTTTGAAAACTAGACACCCAGGGGAATCCAGGATGGGATGACTTGACTGCCTCCCACCAGGGTCTGTTACCCAGAATCCCTTGCAAACCTAAAAAATTGTCAATAAAAACACATTTCCCCCATATTTCTGTGGTGGAAAGTTCCGGAATCTGCATGGATCCACAAATTTCCACCCACCCCGTGTTCCCCAAAGACTTACGAGAAAAGTGGTACCTCACTTTTGCGGGTCGGCCTAGTGCCCGCAACAGGAAACGGCGCAAAACGCAATGTGGTCACACCTCAATTTCACCGTGAAAAATGACCCTTGTTTGGCAAAGTGCCTAGCTGTAGTTTTTGAACCCTAGCTCTGCGGGCACCTTGGGAAACCTAGCAAACCTATACATTTCTGAAAACTAGACACCCAGGGGAATCCAGGATGGGGTGGCTTGATTGCCTCCCACCAGGGTCTGTTACCCAGAATCCCTTGCAAACCTAACAATTGTCCAAAAAAACACATTTTCCCCACATTTCTGTGGTGGAAAGTTCCGGAATCTGCGTGGATCCACAAATGTCCACCCACCCCGCGTTCCCCAAAGTCTTGCGAGAAAAATGGTACCTCACTTGTGCGGATCGGCCTAGTGCCCGCAACAGGAAATGGCGCAAAACGCAACGTGGTCACACCTCAATTTCGCGGTGAAAAATAACCCTTGTTTGGCAAAGTGCCTAGCTGTAGTTTTTGAACCCTAGCTCTGCGGGCACCTTGGGAAACCTAGCACACCTATACATTTCTGAAAACTAGACACCCAGGGGAATCCAGGATGGGTGGCTTGACTGCCTCCCACCAGGGTCTGTTACCCAGAATCCCTTGCAAACCTAAAAAATTGTCCAAAAACAACACATTTTCCCCACATTTCTGTGGTGGAAAGTTCCGGAATCTGCATGGATTCACAAATTTCCACCCACCCCGCGTTCCCCAAAGTCTTACAAGAAAAATGGTACCTCACTTGTGCGGGTCGGCCAAGTGCCCGCGACAGGAAACGGCGCAAAATGCAACGAGGTCACACCTCAATGTCGCAGTGAAAAATGACCCTTTTTTGGCAAAGTGTCTAGCTGTAGTTTTTTAACCCTAGCTCTGCCGGCATCTAGGGTAACCTTCCACACTGATACATTTCTGAAAACGAGACACCAGGCTTCCTGGGCTTCCTGGGAGATATGGCTTGCGTGGATCCCCCAACGTTTCCTTAACCAGAATCCCCTGCAAACCTCAATTTTAGCTGAAAAAATCAAATTTTTCACACATTTTTGTGTGGGAAAGTTGTGGCATCATCGGGCTCACACAAATTTACCACCACCCAGCGTTCCCCCAGGTCTCCCGGTAAAAATGGTGCCTCACTTGTGTGGGAGGCCCAAGTACCCGCGACAGGTAAGGGCCCAAAACGTAGTGAGGCGACATCAAAATTTGCTATCTCAAAACCACCTGGTTTTGCAAAGGGGGTCACCTGGGTTTTTGGCCCGGTGCTTGGCAGCCATCTAGGGAAACCTACCAAACCCATACATTTCTGAAAACTAGACACCCAGGGGCTTCCAGGGAGGTATGGCTTGCGTGGATCCCCCAACGGTCCCTTACCCAGAATCTCCTGCAAACCTCAATTAGAGCTGAAAAAAATCACTTTTTTCACACATTTTTGTGTGGGAAAGTTGTGGCATCACCGGGCTCACTCAAATTTCCCACCACCCAGCGTTCCCCCAGGTCTCCTGGTCAATATGGTGCTTCACTTGTGTGGGAGGCCCAAGTACCCGCGACAGGCAAGGGCCCAAAATGTATGGGTTTGGTAGGTTTCCCTAGATGGCCGCCGAGCACGGGCCAAAATCCCAGGTGACCCCCCTTGCAAAATCAGGTGGTTTTGAGATAGGCAATTTTGATGTCGCCTCACTACGTTTTGGGCCCTTGCCTGTCGCGTGTACTTGGGCCTTCTACACAAGTGAGGCACCATTTTTACCGGGAGACCTGGGGGAACGCTGGGTGGTGGGAAATTTGAGTGAGCCCTGTGATGCCACAACTTTCCCACACAGAAATGTGTGAAAAAAGGGATTTTTTCAACTAAAAATGAGGTTTGCAGAGGATTCTGGGTAAGGAAACTTGGGGGGATCCACACAAGCCATACCTCCCTGGAAGCCCCCAGTGTCTACTTTTCAAAAATGTGTGGGTTTGGTAGGTTTCCCTAGATGGCCGCCGAGCACGGGGCCAAAAACACAGTTGACCCCCTTGCAAAACCAGATCGTTTTGACAAAATTAGTTGTTGGTTTCTACAGCATGAGAATTTCGGCACAATATTGCAAGGAAAATGTGATAGACATTTTGAGGTTTGCAGGACACTGTGGATAAAATAACTTTGTGGAATTCACAAGAGAGGCATCACCATGAACTCCCATGGGTTTACGACAATATCTACAGTTGGTGGGTTATTCTTACATGGAACGTACACCTTGGCCGATAAACTAAAAAGACAAAGATTCCATAAACAGCCATCTATTCCTCAAACACACACACATAGTGGTTGGATTTGGCATGATGGCGAGTGATGGTTCAGTATATTAAATTTTATTAACAAGAGATTTCACAAAAATGAAATGCACTGTCAATAATTAAATGGACAAAAAAACAAACCAATGACTCGCAGCTCGTGAGCTGTAAAGCCATGGCAAGGTACCAACTGCTTTACAGGCCATTCACACACCTTTCATACGTGATACACACAAGACCTTTCACACCACCAGGCACAAAAACAACACATTACAACATTCACAAAAAGGGACAAGGTACACCCTGCTTCAGAAAGACAAATATTACTGCAGAGCCATCTAATCCTCAAGCACACACACTTACTGGTTGGATTTGGCACGAGGGTGAGTGATGGTTCAGTATATACAATTGTGTAAGCAAGTGATTTCACAAAAATGAAATGCAATGTTAATAATTGAAAGCTCGTGAGCTGTAAAGCCACGACAAGGCACCAACCTCTTTACAGGCCATTCATACACCTTTCATACGTGTGACACATACAAAACCATTCATACCGCCAGCCGGGGGCCCATCACATTACAACACTCACACCAGCAGGCAGCGCCATTCAAGGGCCCATCACTTTCAAACGCCCACATTCTTGACACAGCAACCACACAAGCTGATGGATTGCGTGGAGTGGAACTCAGCTAGCAGTGTGTGTAGTGACCAGCATCAAGTCACTACTCACACACCGCCAGCCGAGTGCCAGTCCACGCACAATGCTAGCCGAGCGCCAGTCCACGCACACCGCCAGCCAAGCGCCAGTCCAGGCACACCGCCAGCCAATCGCCAGTACAGGCACACCACCAGCCAATCGCAAGTCCAGGCACAACGCCAGCCAATCGCCAAACCATGCACACCGCCAGCCAATCACCAATCCATGCACACCGCCAGCCAATCGCCAATCCACGCACACCACCAGCCAATCACACCGCCAGCCAAACTCCAGTCCACGCACACCACCAGCCAAGCGCCAGTCCACACTCACCACCAGTCAAGCGCCAGTCCAGGCACACCACCAGCCAAGCACCAGTCCACGCACACCGCCAGCCAAGCGGCAGTCCACGCACACCATCAGCCAAGCACCAGTCCACGCACACCGCCAGCCAAGTGCCAGTCCACGCACACCACTAGCCAAGTGCCAGCCTACACACACCGCCATCACATTTAGGATTTTTTTAAGCCAAAAATAAAAACACAAACAAATTGCAAATAGATACAAATCTACTAAAACAAAATCTGAAACAAAATACATTGCACTAATGCCAACCTTGAAACAGAATCAAATTTTTTAAAGAATACAGACCAAGCAGTTCACTTTACCACTCATGGATGCTCCCAAAAATTCTTTTGCATGTGGTACGCTCTAAAACAAGCAGGGACACACATCCCAGGGTTAGAAGGACACTTGTGGCTGTACATACCAGTCTCCTTCCGCGTACCTCTTCGCCAACAGACTCTACATCTCCTAGTGGGAAAGTCTTTTGAGGATGTGGGAGGAATGAAATCAGGAGAGTGGCAATCTTTCATTCGAGCCACATCCTCCACCACTCCAACTCCCGGAACACTTGCCTGTTCCATAACAACAAGGCTGCCTATCACAGATTGCTGAAACTGAACAAAAGTCAAATTTGATTCAGGAGAACACTCCTTGAACACAACAAAAGCATTGAAAGTTGCTAAATTAAAGAGATGGATGGCCAACTTCTTATGCCAAACATAATCCTTACGAATAGCAGTGTAAGGTTCCAACCTCTTATCTACTCTATCAACACTACCCATGTGCTTATTTTAGTCTAAAATGCACACAGGTTTACGCACTTCAGAAATCCGACCCCAAACAGCCACAGGTGAAGTACTCTCATCATGGATGGTAGTCAGCAGGTACACATCCCTCCTATCCAAAAATTTCACAGCTAGTAGTTCATCACTACGCAAGGAACTGCACTGTCCCCTCTGTAGTTTTTGGGAAACAAGCTCTTTTGGATAACCTTTACGGTTAGGACTGATTGTGCCACAAGCAAAAGTGTCCACTTTAAACAATTCCTTAAACAATTCCACAGCAGTGTAGAAGTTATCAAGGTACAAATGGTGGCCTCTTTTAAACAGTCCTCTAGCAAGAGCCCACACAATTTTCTCAGAAACTCCCAAAGTGGACGGACAACCAGGGGGGTCAATAGTGGAATCCCTACCAGTGTACACACGGAAATTAAAAACATATCCTGTCCTACTCTCAGACAACATATATAGCTTAATTCCATAGCGTGCCCTCTTGCTAGGGATGTACTGCCTAAAAACCAAACGGCCCTTGAACAAGACCAAAGACTCATCAATAGATATTTCTTTCCCTGGAGTATAGATCTCTGAAAATCGATCTACAAAGTAATCAAGAACAGGCCGAATCTTAAAAAGACGGTCACAGTCAGGGTGATCTCGTGGCAACGCCAAAGAATTATCAACAAAATGCAGCATCCATAGCAAAAGCAAATACCGATCACGAGTCATAACTGCAGGAAATTTGGCCGTTGCCATCAAGGGACTGCTAGACCAATATGAAGCCATGGACGGCTTCCTTATCAAACCCATCAATAAAGTCAAACCCAAAAACTTCTTCATCTCTTCCAAATTTGTGGGAGTCCACCGGGTAGCTCTAGAGTGGGGCCTAAGTTTGTCACTGTTGTCCCTCAAAAACTGTTCAGCATACAAATTAGTCTGCTCAACAATCTCACCCAAAAATACATCATCCATAAACAACTAAATAACTGTATAGGCAAAAAAAATTCACAATCCACTCTACACCCTGCATCACCAATAAAGGCAGGCAACACCGGCTGCACCATGATTGGATCAACCCAGAGTCCAGCACTTCCAGTAGGAAGCCTAGCAGCCTCAGGCTACAATCCAGATGCCTCTTGCACCATCGGCACAACAGTATCCTCCTCTAAAACAGGCATTTCATCCACACTGAGAGTAGTTTCATCTGCACTGAGAGTACCTTCATCATCCAATGATTCCATGTGGAGAGAAAACTGACTGCCTGAATCTTCCCCTCCCTCCTCTCCCTCAGACGCACTGTCAGTCTCATAATCCTGCTCAGAGGAAGATTCAAGAAGCATACCAACCACCTGCTGAGCAGTCATTCTACGGCTAGCCATACTGCTTACTAATAACAGTAACTTGTCAAACAAGTCAACAACAACAAACACTTTGTAAAATAAGCAATTAACAAAATGCACCTTTATCAGAAATACCTATATGCTCCAAAACGATACCACTCACTTGCCAGAAGCAGATAAATTCACCACCACCTACTCTGCACAGACACAGTATGGATCAACAATATCCCACTAAAAAAGAAAGAGAAAAGAAAATTACACATAAGACAATGCAAAACACATCGCAAAGAATTCCATGCACAAAACACTAACTAAATAAGCTGCCATTATGACACCACTTACAAAAAAATTCATCCATACATGACAGAAATACTCATTTGGAGAAAATACAACAAAAATGTTTTTCTTACCCAAAAAAATGCAACTGCGCAAAACTGCAGAACACCACTGTCGAAATCGCAAACAGGAATAAAAAGCTTTACACTAGAATGAAAAGGAGAATAAAACATTACAATCACATATGCAAATAATGCACCAGTCCACAAACAATCCACCAGCCAAGCTAAGGGAAAGGTGGGCCTAAGAGTATAAATAAAATATTCACCCCCGTAAAAGGGGAGCAACCCTTGTCCTTGAGGCCACTCCCAAACACAAAAATTTAAAAAAAAAAACAGGTGTCTAGTGGCTTCTGCCCCCCTAGATGGCAGATGGGCCTAAAAACATACTGCTATTCTGCCACCCAAAGAGGGCAGAAATGACCACAATCATCCTCCCATAAAGGGGAGCGACCCTTGTCCAAGGGGCCGCTCCCCAACATAAAAAAAAAACCCGGGTGACCTAGTGGACCTACAAAAAAACAAATCAGCCGACCTGCCCCTCAGGGTGGCAGGAACGGCCAAATTAATGCTTACCAAATGGGAGTAACCCTTGCCCAAGGGGCAACGCCCCACAAAAGAAACCCCTGGTGGTCTTGTGGGCCCAATTGCGATCTGGCCCCCTGCGGGGCAGACACAGTCACAAATATTGACTCCAAAGGAGAGTGAGGTCACTCTCCACAAATAACTCCCTGGTGGCCTAGTGGGCCCTACATTAAACAAGCATTTGCAATGCAATCAGTCTCGCCTTTGGGACCTTATATGTACTTAGCTATGCAGCACATTAGCCTGCGCCCTGAAACATCTGCTGTTCTTTGACATGGAGGAAAAGCAAGCACCAAACTGCGTGACACGCCAAGTATTGGAGCACACGGGGAGAAATATTGCCTTTCAGCAGGAAATGGTTTAGTCCAAAGCTCTGTTTTTAATATAAAATCTGGGCCTTCGGTGGTCATATTACTGAAATTACAAGATTTAAAAAAAATATTATTGTCTATGGGTGCTCGTGGAAGACAATTTCTATGGACTGAAAACTGGAGAATGCTGAAGTGATTCTGGTATTTTACTGACCTCTGTTGATCAGAAAAAAAAGTCCCTAAGTGGAAGCAGACAAGTCCTAGGGCTCCTCCAAAGCCCACAAACCATATAAACATATAAGTATATACTAAAGTATATACAAGAGGTCTCGAATGCTCGACCTCAAAATGGTTCCACTCCCCACTAAACACTCTCTGGTGGTCCAGTGGGTATTTTTTTTTACACAAAGAAAATTTGCCCCCCCCAGGGGGGCAGACTAAGCCTAAATTACATTGCCCCCAAAAAGGGGAGCAACCCTTGCCTAAGGGGCCACTCCCCCCAAAAAAACAAAAAAACTTTTTTATCCCTGGTTTTGCTTCCTTACTGCCTGCCTACTATGTAATGCAATTTCAGTCTGTTTTTCTTTACATGATGTATGTAAAGCGTTATACGTACCTACGGGTCAAGCTAGCGCTATATAAAACTTTTGAAATAATTAAAATACATAAACTTTTTTTTTAAATGGCCCCCAAAGGGGAGTGACCTTTGCCCAAGGGGCCACTCCCCACTACATTACAATTACAGCCGATTTTATTAAATAAAAAATGTCTGCCCCCCCCGGGGGGCAGACAAAGCAAGTAAATATTGCCCCCTAAACGGGGGTTTGACCCTTGCCTAAGGGGCCGCTCCCCCAAAACAGAAAAACATGGTGCCATTTAAAAAAAAGAAAAATCGCTGGCGCCTAGTGGGCATTCCTGCTGCACGATCGCACGATCATGCAGCAGGAATGCACAAAAGAGGCATAGAGGGAAAGGAAAACCCTTTCCTTTCCCTCAATGTCTCTTTTAACAAAATCCCGCCCCCTCCCCAGCCCCGAAACTCACCTCTGAGTTCACTGACGCGCAGGAAGCAAATGGCTTCCTGCGCGTCGGTGATCCTAGGGAACCCTCAATGACGTCAGCGCGCCTTGCGCGCTGACGTCATTGATGACGCGAGGGGGGTCGAGGGGAGGCAGGGGAAGGTCTTCCCCTGCCTTCCCCAGAACAAATACGCCGATAAATCACCCACGGTGGGAGCGCCAACGCTTCCCCCGGGGGTGGGTGCAATGACGAGCTGGGCTCATCATGAGCACACGGTGACTGTATGCTCATGACGAGCCCAGCTCATCATGAGCCCAGCTCGTCATGAGCATACAAGGGGTTAAGGTGATTAGCCTGCAGCTGCCTCAAACATTTGTGTGCCCCCTGCTAACTCTGCAGGCCTTTGAAAGGCTCTCCTGACACCACCCCCCACTGCACTCCTCTCTCATCACCCTCTCTTATCTCCTATTAATTCTCAACCTCTCCCCATGTCTCCTCTTTTTTTCTTCTTTTTTTCATATACCCGCAACGCCCACTGTGGTTTGTAGAGTGACATATGATTTAGGTCCTGAAGAACACCAAGAACCTCTTTATAGGGTCAGGCAAGTGTGGTAGAAACATGTTGACCTCTGTCATACTTCGTTGCAGTCTCTCACTCCCTTTTAAGTTTCTAATCTAACCCTTGTAGGGACCAGAATAAACATTCTTTGCTAATTAAGTCTACCAAGAGACACGTTTAACTCACTAGACACACACCTAGCTGTCTGTGCTTCTCTCTCACACCATTACATCACTAGGGACCAAGCCATCAAAAAACACTGCAAGAGCTCTTCCACATTGTAGGGGAGTTGTAGGCCACATGTAGGAAGGTGGAGTATTATGTGGTGATGCTAATTAGGCTTCACTATGCAGAACTCTCCGAGACCCCAAAGATAGTCCTTGTAAATGTAAATGTCAAGGTACTTATAGAGCGCACTGTCACCAGACGGACACCAAGCAGTGTCGCCTTTGCGGTTTCCTGGCGCTGATACTCATACCACTGTGGAACCCCTCCTGGCTTTCCCTGTAAAGTGTCCACTCCTGGGCACCCCCAGGGTGAAGCCAGGCATCCTTAGCGCTGTTGGGGCCGGTGTGGAGGCTAAGCAAGCTATTGCCCAGAGTTGCAGCGTGGGGCCTGTGATTAGAATAGGCACCGAGGCGAGAATAGACAGGTCCGAGGAAATTGAGCCCGAGCCCCACCGAGGCGGGAATCGAACCCTGGTCCCTGGCCAGAACTCTGCTTCAGGGTCTGCCGCTCTAACCATTGAGCCACACTCCTCCACACTCCTCCTTGGGTTCACAATGAAAAATCCTTAGCCCAGTCCTGGTAGTGTGGCAAAGAGCAGCCAGGCTTTACTAGAGAAACATGTTTTAAGAATTTCAGAGTGCCAATATGAATGATAAGTAATTGGCATGACTCGATAGAGATCTGGCACCAATTGATAAAAATAAAGTGTATTTTTATCGTAATTTAGACCCCAAAATGAACATGATCTGATACACATAACCAAAGTTCTGGATTTTGCAAGAAAACATAAATCACAGCAATTCAATACTACAGAACTTTTGCATTGCGGTCACTGGGATAAATTGGTAGTGGCAATAGGCAACTTGCAGGTTGAGTTGAGTGTGGAACCCAAGGAGAGTAAGCGTGATGCGGGTCCCAGGAGAAACCATGTCAGTCAGTTCAATTTTACCTGGCCCGTGGACCCAGGGTGCAAAGTTCTCTTGGCTGTCCCTGGTGCTGAACAGGAGCCACATGACAGCTGTGTTTTACCGCTTACAGGGTGCTGCAAGGAACAAGATGGAAAAACACAACAATGGAGTCATTGCTGATGTCAAAAGAAAGTCGGGCGGAGTTCCATCTAGGTCAGCCATTGAGTGCAGGGGTCAGTTGACAGATTGGCGACCAACAAGGCATAGCAGCGGCTAAAACAGCATATGATTACTTTGACATCCGGTAGTCCTGGGGAACATGGTAGCTGCCTGAAAGTTTGTGGAAGGTAGGACTACAGTCCCCACAACGCCCTGGACCATCTGGATTTGGACGATCCCCCAGAGGACAAGATGGCCAGCAATTCTTTGAATGCGGAGCATTGTTTTACCTGCAGTTTGCAGGGGACTAGTGGAATACTGAACAATGCAAACAGTCCCCCCCCCCCGAGTCACATGGATCTGGGTTTAATCCTTCGTTCTTTTGCTCAACACGCCACCCCAGTTTGGACTCAGCCATATGCAAATCAGTCTTGACCCTGTTTCTCATGGGATTAACCAGCCCGAACTGCCACACCAAGTCCTCCCTGGACTGAAAACAAGCATCCTGGGTCAGGTTTCAGGGCATCACCCCTCATCGGCCAGGCTCGCTCGAAACCAGTGGTGCACTGAGCACGGGACCCATGTCTGGTCATACCTTCCCACTTAGGGAGACAAAAGCAAAAGGAACAAATGATGGACAGAATTCTGAACAATGCACACATTCACCCCCATCACATGGATCTGGGTTTAATCCATCATTGTTTTGTTCACCATGTCATCCCAGTTTGGACTCAGCCATATGCAAATCAGTCGTGACCATGTTCCTCATGGGAACAGTCCAGCCCGAACTGCCACGCCAGGTCCTCCCTGGATCGAAAACAAGCTTCCTGGGACCGGTTTCAAGGTATCACCCCTCATCAGCCAGGCTAGCCTGAATCCAGTGGCGCAGTGAGAACGGGACCCACATCTGCGCATATCCTTCCCACTTAGGGTGACAAAAGCAAAAGTAACAAATGATGGACGGAATGCTGAACAATGCAAACATACACCCCCAGTCACATGGATCTGGGCTTAATCCATCGTTCTTTTGCTCATCACGCCACCCCAGTTTGGACCTAGCCATGTGCAAATCAGTCTTGACCCTGTTCCTCATGGAAACAGTCCAACCCGAACTGCCAAGTCAGGTCCTCACTAGATCGGAAACAAGCATCCTGGGAACGGTTTCATGGCATCACCCCTCATCAACCAGGCTAGCTTGAATCAAGTGGCGCAGTGAGCACAGGACTAACGTCTGGGCATACAATGCCCACTTAGGGCAAAAAAAGCAGAAGGAACAAATGATGGATGGAATGTTGAACAATGCAAACATTCACCCCCAGTCTCATGGTTCTTGGTTTAATCCATCGTTCTTTTGCTCACCATGCCACCCCAGTTTGGACCCAGCCATATGCAAATCAGTCTTTTTTTAAATTTTTTTATAAATCTTTTTTTTATTCATACATAAAACATAAACCATACAAATCAATCCGGGCAGTACATTACTATAATCTCACAGTGCAAAGTCTTAAAACATAGCAAATCTATACATTTAGGCATTGGGAAACATTACAAGAGAGCATACTTTGTTGTGCCACATTCAAGCACTTAAATATCTTCATCCTCTACCACTAGCGAGGGAGGGAGGACAACAGGGGTGCAGAACAGACCTCTATTTTTGTTCCATGGGTCCCATATTCTGGACTGCAAATCTTGACCCTGTTCCTCATGGGAGCAGTCCAGCCCGAACAGCCAAGTCAGGTCCTCCCTGGACCAGAAACAACATTCAAATATCAAATAGAGGATCTCCCGTGGCCTAGAGAGTCAGCAAGTCCTTACAGACCCTACTTACTTGGGTGAAGCTCGGTCCCCGCGTCAGCACCTACTTGGTATACATCGGATCTCCGTGGATGTTCACCCTGAGTGTGCTCAGGCTGACATACTCCCCACCATGTGCCAGCTGGAACCACTTCCTCAATTGTGTGAGTAGCGTCTGCAGTGGGAGAAGAGGGGTAGACATAGAGCAAATACTAGGCCCTCACTGTGTAGGTAGACATAGAGGAAATACCTCACTATATGTAGGGCATAGACATAGAGGAAAGACTAGGCCCTCACTGTGTAGGTAGACATAGAGGAAATACCTCACTATGTGTAGTACTGTTTTCATCAGTTGAGGAACAATAAAGATTGGGTTATGAAAGTAAGAGGTAAAAATTATCATTTCAGATTATGAAAGTTTAATTGGGGTGCGATAGATGGGCTATGTGCCCCTGTGTACTGGGAGCCAGGTAAATTATATATATGCCCAAAACGCACAGAAAATGGGTATTTGTTAAAACAAAAGTTTTGTCACTTTTTACTGAGACTAGGCTGCGCACTCCAGAGTGTATTAGGATTTGTCAAATGGGATTAGAGCAGCGTGTGGGTAACAGGCATTGTACGGTCCAGGTAAGCTGTGTTCCGCACGACCTGGTGAGAACCTCATTCATTAGTATATTTGTGGGCTCAAGAATTCAGACTGTGCCAGGGGATATTGTCGTTCAACCAAATTAGGTGGGTAGATAGGCGGTAAATCCAATGTTGTTCTTTTTTTTAGCAAAAATTTGCTGTTGTTAGTGTTATGACACTGAATATGTTCCACTACAGTCCCTTACCCATATTGCACCTTAGCGAGTGCAACACATAGCGGGTCACTTACACTCAATTCCTGACCCTGCCTTTTTAAATCACTTCACGAGCACTTCATACAATTATAGGTCCTGAAGAAAGCCAGCTCATTACCTAGGCCTGGCTGAAACATGTTGACCACACAGGATGTGGGAGACCATAAATAACTCCACAACACATCCATTGCCTTGTTTTTAACACTGCAAAGGGCCCGCTAATAAAATTACCTAGTATAGGAATTGGGACCCAAGGACAGTTTTTAATTCACACTCACACGCTATCACTGCACACTCATTCACCACGAAACCAGCTCCGCTGTAAACAGGCGTTGAAGCACACCCGGAACACATTCGGTGTCACCGGGTGGAGCCCGATGATGATGCATGCCACCAACTAGGTTGGTGGGTGAGGGTTTTCAAAAGAAACAATATTTCTTTCTACCGTACACACTATGTCTATGGCTTTTGAGGCATTGATAATACATACATTTCGGGGGAAGTGAACTAGCCCTGCTGTTCCTCCCTCTCCCCTTGATACCTAATGATTTAATGTAGAGTGTCCTGTAATGGAAAAGGCCACTATATGCACATATAAGCTTGAACTTACATATCCACACCTTTAATATAATGCACCCTGCCTCTTGGTCTTTAGGAGACCTTCCTTAAGAGTGACTGGCATATAAATAGTGCATTGACTAAGTCGAGTTCGAGCAGTTTACACTTTCCCGGCAGTCTGTAATGGTAAGCCTGCTGTTACTAGTGTAATTGGGTTCCTCAGGGTGGTGCAAACAGTGCTGTAAGTCCTAGGGACTCCTTCACCACCCATACCCTCGGTATCACTGATACCATATACTACGGCCATATAAGTGGGGTGAAGTACTTGCCAACTGGGGCTGCCAGTTTACACAACAGTTTTAGGGATAGAGCATTGGCACTGGGGACTTGGCAGCAGGCTCCAGTGTGCTCCAGTGCGCTTTCAGAGTCATAACCATCAACATTGGAGCAAAGCGTGGAGGGTGACCATACGAAAAGAGCGCTTTCCTACACCACACCAGATACCTTTGGTTCTTATGTGAGGAGGGACCAGATGATGAAGCATGCCACCTTTGGGTGGATGAGGGTCACCGTCCTCAATAAAGCAATTGCTTACAAAACAGTGGCACACACTTTCATTTTCCCATACATACCTGGTTGTGTTTGTTAAGTGTATTTGCGAGCAGTATATTTTTGAGCGGTTGAATGCTCCCCTTTGTGTGATTTATATATGTCTTCCTCTTTCTATCAGCGAAAGTTGAAATATCCAGGAAAGTCTGATTACAAGAGGAGGTGAGCTGATTGGAACCAATAATACATTTCTTTTTTCTACTAAGTGAGCAATATAAAATGTTCAGTATGATTGGATTAGGTGTTGTGTTTGTCTTCTCTATCGTAAGGCATTGAAGCGAGAAGAGTTCATTGAGTTAATGAGTTTCAATTTAAATGACTTATTTCTTGTAGCCATACCCTTCCTGTACTGCCATGAGTTCTATGGGATGCAGGTGAGACAAATCTGCCAATTCTGCCTAAACTCTGCCTCCTCACCAGTGGTATAATGATCCAAGTGTGATGATTTTATGCAGATGTTAAAGCTTTATATGTAGAAGTAGATGAATACATTATTACTTATGAAGTAGCTGTCAGGAGAAGGAGATGTGAGAGGCTAAAGGGAATTACACGTGGCTCTATCTCCATATCAAGTTCATGCTGGTAATATTTACATAGCCACTGGATCTGAGTGTTTCTATGAAGGGTTATTTGACCTCGGTATGGAATGTCCCTTGCCTGTTGGAACAATACGAAAATAGTGAAACCTTAAAACTCTCCTTGTTTTTCATGGAGATGCTGCTGAAAGCAGAAGGTAGGATTGTATGGGTGGTTGTTGGTGACTTATTGTTCACCATATCACTAGTTGGAAAAAAAATAATCTAGAAAGTTGTCCAAAATTTAGGGTTGCTTTTTGAGGTCCACTTCACCCAATGTATGGGACAAAAGAATATGTACGCAGTGTAGGTCACCCAGCGGGTATGGGGAAAAGAAGTTAGGTGCTGGTAAATGTCATCACTTTTTATACACAGAAATAAATTGGATCTTTGGGCCTTCAAATAGTCCCAACCTTGGCTATTATAAGACATTAATGTTACAACAAGAACAAGCCCCAGCCCTGAGAAATATTAATATGAATTACTTTTAAGTCAAATTTACATCAACTATTCTCTCCTGTTACTTCCTAAATATGCTTTTCTACCGTGCAAATGATGTCACTTTAAAGCAGCTGATCCTTCTTGAAGATACTCTTCTTTTGTGCAGGAGTGGTATGCTTTACTGATCATATTAGGTTCAATGACCTGTATAAAGTTGAGAATGTGGACCTACAAAAATATCACATCTGCTATATCACCTACCTCTGTCTCATCAAAGTAAGTGTATATTTGCTATTATTAATTCATTATTTATGTATCTAAACTTACCTTGCAAAATAGTATTAGATCATTGTAGTGGATGTAATATTTTTGTCATGAAATATACCTCATGCGATATAATGGTGAGATATCATAGTGAAGTGCACCCCTTCAAAGAGTGATTTCAGAAGGGAATTTGTCTGTACCAGAGAGGTATTCAGTCAGGCTACAGTGAGATGCTGCTGTATGAGAGAGGTTTGCTGTGATCC
Organism: Triturus cristatus; assembly: GCF_964204655.1. Classification (NCBI taxonomy): domain Eukaryota; kingdom Metazoa; phylum Chordata; class Amphibia; order Caudata; family Salamandridae; genus Triturus; species Triturus cristatus. Next base: position 1,530,008,205 of record NC_140590.1, on the reverse strand, counting down.
AATATGTCTGCAACCTATAGGAATGACTGGGGCCAGAGAGCCTCACCTCATTTAAGCACGCACCAATATGGGCAGGCACCCTATCCCTCCATTGCTAAAAGGATGGTTTTAACGTCATCATAAGATATGTGGACATGGACAAGTTACGGGACAAATGGGCATTCACTAGGGGGGCTTTATTACAAATGCTTCTTTTTCAAAAGGAGCGTTACCTCTGCGGCGCGGACTAGGTTGAAGGAAGAGTAGCACAAACCTTTGCTCCTGCAATGAACCTACCCTTATGATACTACTAAAATGGCATGTTCTCATATAAGTACCTTGATTTATCATCTGTGGTTGTTCATATATTTGAAATCTGTCAGGCATTTAAGCATCGGTGCACTATTATTGGTTAAGTAAATCTGCAAATTTAATAGTTTCAGCTAAAAAAATTCAAAAAAGCCCAAAATAAACATGCACAAATACAGATAGTAAATTAGAAAAAAATAAATACCGGTAAATACAGATGGAAATGTAAAAAAAAAATAGCATATAACCGGGAACCCTATTGATAACATTCCTTACCAAACACAACATTTTATAAAAGTACTTGAGTGTTAACAATGAACTATAGAGTGATTGCTAGATATCAAAAATGCCATTTTTATGTTTAAAAAAATCCATTGTGTGGAAAAGAAGTATGATTGCTAGGATTGGTTTCTCAAAATAGCCCTTTTGATCTTTGAAAAACAGTGATTGTGGTGAAAAAAGTTATGTCATCCCCAATCAAGTCTACTTTTTAAAAACGTTACTAAGGGTTATTAAAAACGTGAGTTTAGCTGTTAAAAGTTATCAGGTCTAACAATATTTATGTATTTAGGAAAACCGTTCAACTTTTAAAAGTGTTTTTGAATGTAGACATTATAAAAACGATAGAATTTTTTTTTTTTAAACTTGAAATTGTGAACTGTGAGTGGTCTTTTATGCAGAGAAAATGCTTTGATGGACTGTTAACAAGGTATACATAACTTTGCAACAAGAAAAAAACATCTTTTTAATTCACAAAATGTATGGATTTGATTAAATTATATTTAAAGATCTCTTTTTCCTATTTTGGAGTTGATAAGAGAGGCACAAGTGATAACAAGCGGATGGAACTGACATATACAATATACCAGTCGCTCAGACCATAACAGTATTATTCCACCATACATATGGGTTCAGCGACTTCTGTTGGAATATGTCTGCAAGTCATAAGGCTCTGTAACCGGTTAGTCTGATTTGCCTTCTAGGGCAGCTGGTTTTAGGGTTACCTCCTACTACACGATTGTCTTGTTTCCGAGACATTTCACATGCATAGCTCGTGCTTAGTCTTAAATCCATTTTATTAACAGAAGATCGGCCACATTGCCAGCAAACAAAACAATGGATAATCTGCTTGCTGTTTTCCAGCAGAGCCTGTTTTTCTATTGAATTTCTTTCATGAAACTCTAAGTGTGCCTTTCAAAGTTGGCCTCCAGCCACCACACCACTGGCAAGCCAGGTTTTAACATGGAGCATGAGAAGCAGGTCACAGTTCTGGCATCTCCCGCTTCCATCTGCATCCAGGCTGATGTAGTGTGTGGGCGCCAGCCAAGTGATATATATTCCATAACAGTAATCCAGCCACTGAGACCAATAGGCTGAGTGGTGTACTACCAAACACCAAGGCAGATGGCCATACCTGCCAACCTTACATCATTTGCAGCTCAGCAATAATACATTGTCTTTAATATGTGTGAGATGCCACCAAAATATATATCTCTATACAACACAGGCTTTAGATCGCATGCCATTACAATGCGGTTGTTACAACGACTTGCTGTAGGGGGCGCGCTGGACTTAGGAATAGTATAATTTACTATTCCTACTCCAGTTTGTGCAACAGCAGGGAAGGTGTTGGATTGTAAATCCAACACCTTCTACCCCTACAGCAAGTCGTTGTAACGACTTGCGATGTAATGTTTTGCGTTGTAACGACCGCGTTGTAATGGCTTGCGATCTAAAGCATGCTTTGTAAACGCTGATTCCCATGCCACCAGGGTAAGCCGTTGGCATCACCTAATGGACTAACATAACACAGAGAGAACTTTAGTAATCCTTTCATAGTTAAAATACAAATGACTTTTGAAAATGTTACTTGTGTTCGGGCAGTTTTTATAGAAAGTGGTAATTGGTACAGTTCTCTGGTTCAGTTACCACCAGTGGCGCCTCCTCGAGAGAGTGCTGTGGGGCGGGGCTGAGTGGGGGCTAGTAAACTCCGGCATGCGGCCTAATCGATTTGAGTAAACAAATAAATAAGTTAAACAAATTACATTGCGCGCTCTGCAATGCCAAATCGGCGATGAAGCGCGCAATGTAATTCGTTTTATTTATTTACTCAAATCTGCTTAGCCGTATGCCGGAGCTTACTACCCCCGCCCCACCCAACTGCCCCGCAACACTCCTTCGAGGAGCCGCCACTGGTTATTACAGTCATATAGTGCACTTTATGGTTATTTAAATGCCATGGAATGCCAATGCTGCCATCTATAATAGGTTTAAAACCTCAGTTCCTAAAGAATGCAGAATCTGTGGCAGGCAAAAATCATCTACCAAGAACAACAAAGGGCATTGGAAGCCAGCTTCATGCAGAAATCTGGTCTGACGGTTTATTTGTCAGGACAAACAGCAGGCATAAAATTGACTTAGTTGCAAAGATTGAGATATATGTCTCTTGGTCTAAACCACCTGTGTCTAATGCTCCTCTGGGTAACCCTAGAAGTTTCCTGGGATTGGGCAGGGGCTGGTGGGAGCATTGCCAGAGTTTTAGGTGGCGTGTTCTACTCCAGAGGTTATGTCTGCCGCTATCGCTTATCATTTAGATTCGGCAGCCCTGGGCAATTAGGTAATCATCATGCTATTTGTTTTGTTGAATGTGATGTCTTCAAGAATTCTGTGGTTGGTTCCTGCAGTAATGATCAGGACCAAGGATTCATGTGAGATACTTCCTGATCATCTTGAGGGTGCATGATGGGGAATTACTACTGCATTATCCTCCCCAGCCCAGGAGCATGCAAATAAACATGTCACACACGAAGCTCTGTAACAGATGTCTTTATACCTCTGCATACGATCACACACTGCACTCTACGTCTTAACTGTTGACAACAACACCTTAACACCTCTCAGCAAGTTATGTAATTCCTCTGATGAGTCGGCTCTGAACCGCAAGTGTCCTAGTACACATAGGGGCCTATTAGTATGGTGGGCGGATCGCCACCGCCCAAATGGCAGTGGCAATCCGCCCGCCATAATACACCACCCGCATGCACATTACCCTGCACCATATCAGTATGGCAGGGGGTACCGCGGCGGACGGGAAGACCATCTGCCTCTTTTTCGCCCGGTCGACTCGTCGACCGGGCGGAAAAGGGTTTAATATGGTGGCGGTGTCTTCTAGACACGGCCATCCATATCAAGATGCAGGCAGGAGGCAGCCTTTCCGTGGCGGCAAAGGCATGCATATTCTGAAGTTGTGGGCCCGTTGTGGGCCCCCAGGATGTTGGGGGGGCACATGGTGGGTACCTATGGTACCCCCTGCATTTGCATGCACAACATGGCAGTCACCACACGGTGCCTGCCACGTTGTGCATGCAAATGCACAACATGCATTTTTGGCATTGTGGCGGGTGATGCTGAAAGCACTGCCCCTCACAATGTTAAAAATGCAGGATGCGCCCGCCAGTGTGGCGGGCGCATCCTAATCACCCCCACGGTACTGCCGCACTTATGGCGGGCAGTCCCTTTTTACGTCAGGATGGCGGACGGACAAAGTCCACCTGCCATCCTAATGATGCTCATAGTCTCACAACACTAAATCTCCTCCTTTGGTAAATAAAAAGTATAAACCACAGTCACATTATATTTCTTCAATAAGTCACTGAGACACTTGCATCAGTCGGTCAGATCAAGTGGTATGAGGTGGTTGAGATGCACTCTGATTCTGCACTGATGGCACAGGATCTGATGTTTGATCTGGACAGTTAGGTAGGATCGCCTCATTCATTATTGCAGGAGCTGACGAATGTCGTGGTAGGTGCTTAAAGTGTGATGAGTCCCGTGTAACGGACTTTCCAGGACGATGCGCCGTCTCCATGTGAAGATCCAAACAGATATATGGAAAATACCAATCTGATGCATTTCAGACTGACATGGAATGTATTACATTATTATGATGTAAAGATTTCTATCTCTGTCGATGAAATCCCAGAGATTCACGGATATCAAGCATTTGAGGTACTTCTCACATTTTGCTGTGCAGAGAATGGGTGGGGGCCGCTTTACTATAATGGCCGATCTGAATGTTTAAAAAAACTGCAATGCAGTTTCAGTTAAATGCATTGCTCTAGAATGTGCTCAACAAGTTTGATAAGAATTGGGATGTTGGCTCGTGAATCTGCAGTTACATGAGAAAATTATGTGAGGATCTGTTACAGGGGAGGGCTGAGTTCAAGGCCTCTTCAGGCAGAGATCCATGCCATTTTCTAAAGGGTTGTATAATAGCTGCTTTAAAATCTTCAGAAGTAATGAAGCGGGCAATTGACTTTGCTGTACATTGTGGTGCACTCTTTAGGAGTGCACTCGAGCTCAAAAGAAAATATCTTTCTTTTCTCTACTTCTATAGAAAGTTGTTTTCTTTTCTTGAGACAGTGAATGCAATTCTCTCCGTATGGTGACTGCTCACAGAACTAGTGAATGAGACAATAGACTTAGCTGTACATTGTGGTGAACTCTTTAGGAGTGCACTCAAGCTTAAAAGAAAATATCTTTCCTTTCGCTATTTCTAAAGAATTTAGTTTTTCTGTTCTTGAGACAGTGAATGTTATTCTCTCCATATGGCGACTCCTCGCAGACTTTCTCCTGAGTGCTGATGTGACAAACAAGAAGTGTGAAGATCTTAGAAGACAGATTCATAGTGATGTTAAAAAAGCACAGTCTACTGCACACTTTGCTCTTCACAAGAGAACATGACTGCAGTAGTTGGCATCATAAAACAGTTAGAATAAACAAGCATTTGCAATGCAATTGGTCTCGAATTTGGGACCTTATATGTATTTAGCTAGCCTGGGTGCTGAAACATCTACTGTTCTTTAAGATGGAGGGAAAGTAAGCACCAAACTGCGTGACACGCCAGGTATGGGAACACATGGGGAGAAATATTGCCTTTCAGCAGGAAATGGTATAGTCCAAAGCTCTGTTTCTAATATGAAATCAAGGCCTGCGGTCAACATATCATTGAAAATACAAGATTTGAAAAAATATTATTATCTACGGGTGCTCGTGGAAGACAATTTCTATGGGCTGGAATCCAGATAATGCTAAAGTGATACTGGTATTTTACTGACCTCTGCTGGTCGTTTTCTATCAAGAAAGTTAAATAGAGGCAATTGCCAGAAAAATTAAAAAAGAAAGTCACTCAGCAGAAAGCAATTCTGGTATTTTACTGACCTCTACTGGTCGTTTTGTATCAAGACAGGTAAATAGAGGCAGTTGAACAAGCTGGAAGCAATTCTGGTATTTTACTGACCTCTATTGGCCGTTTTCTATCAAGACAGTTAAATAGAGGCAGTTGAACAGAAAGAAAAAGTCCCTAAGTGGAAGCAGACAAGTCCTAGGGCTGATCTCCAGAGCCCACAAAGTACATACACATGTAAGTATATACTAAAGTATATACAAGAGGTTTCAAATGCTCAACCTAAAAAACAAATCTACCAAGTGTACAATATAAGTGGCATAGAAGTAGAAAATGTTCTTGAGAAAAGGCTGTTGGATGCTTTCAATGACTTTGGTACTACAAAATGCTAACCTCTGGAATATGTGTCACGTGGAATCCAAAGAACTGAAGAAGATATGCTCCTTAGATTTTATGCAACATTGCATGATAAGTGGCAAGCAATGATGTGTTGTAAAATCTCCCTGAGAATATCTTTAATGTCAATGAAGCACCTTGATGATACTTGTTCCAAGTTCTTAACCCCTTTCGCAAAGGAGAGCTTGCATCAGATTTTGAAATGAATCAGTACATTTTTTATCGTTTTGATGTCCACAATTGCATATGTAGCAAGTTCTGTGAATATGTTGGAAAGGTAGTACCTGGGAATAGCCAGCGCCAGGCACATGATAATTTGCTTGGAACGTGACAACAGTGGCAACTTGTGTCTTGAGGACCCTTGGACTGCCAGTCTCAAGGGCAAATGTTGAGAGGTGCCTCAAACAGATAACGGCGTTCACTGGGAAAAAAATAAGTGGCAAGGACAAGTTGTGATTCCCATGAAACGTTTTGCATTGCATACTTCAACAAATTGACTTTTAGGTGTGTAGTACATTTCCATTTCCATTCAAAACATTTGTGTAGACTAAATATAGTCAACCAAAAATTAATTAATGAATTTCTGATCAGAGCTGTATATGTATATATATATATATTTATATATATATATATATATATATATATCTATTCACTGAAAAAACCATGGGTTTCACACATGTTATAGTTAGGAATTAGCATTTAAAAAACCTTAGAAATTCAATGAAAAAACCAAAGGTTTCACACATGTTATAGTTAGCTGGACATTTCACTCGTAAAAAACCAATGAAATTCCCCCGTTATAGTTAGTTCAGCTAACTATAACTCGCGCGCCCGCAATGCACTGCTGATGACGTCACATATTACATCACTCATGACATGGTCAGTGACATCACTCATGACATCACTGTTGACATCTCAAATGACATCACTGATGACATCACTGATGACATCATCCAGTGAATGTGTGTTTTTCTGAAAATTAAATATGTTTTATATATGTATATCTCAAGGTCGATGGAAGAATAAATGGGTATATAAGTGTCTAAATGGATGATTTGTTTTTGAAAAATTGATTGTGTAACTGACTGATTAAGTGTATCATAGTGAATACATGGCTTAGTGAGTAATATTTAAATATGTAAATATCTGTATCAGTCTCTCACTTTGTGTATAAGTGGCTGCATGGGTTGGTGAGTAGCTACATGGGTGTCTATATAGGTTATTAGTTGTTTTTTTTGTATCAGTCTGAGTGTCTGCATGGTTCGGTGGGGGGTATTACGTAGTGCATAGGTGCATGAATGAGTGACTCACTGTTTGTATGTGTTGAAGACAGCATGTGTGCAGGACTGTATGGGTGGATGAGTGTGTGTACGGGTGTGTTAGTGAGTGAATGACTGTCTCAATAGTGTCTTTATGAGTAACTACATATGTTTTAAACTAGTATATGTGACTATTGGTGTATATAAGTGAGTATATGTGAGAGTGAGAGATTGAAAGAGTTCCTGTATGACTAAGTATGTGTTTCTATAAGTGATTGTTTAAAAGACTAAGTATGTGTAAGTTTCCCTAGAAGTATGTGTGGTGGTGTGTGTATAACTGTATATGCAAGTAAATGTATGTTTGATTCTTTATTAGCATGAGTGACTATGTGTGTGAGTAACTCTATGGATGAGTGGCATTGTGTAACAGGATGTATAGGTGCATGAGTACATATGATGAGTGAGTACATGTATGAGTGACTGTATAGGACTGTTGGTGAAGGAGTGGATGTGTATGTGGATCTTAGAATTACTGAAGAGGTTGTTGTAACTGGTATTGGTATGTTCATTGTTTTGAACATTTTAGTCTCTATTTTTGAATGTGTGTATCAAAGGATATATTAGGGTGAGAGGAGGTCTGCCACTCTATCACAAGGATGATGTCATCAGTGATGTCATCAGTGATGTCATTTGAGATGTCATCAGTGATGTCATGAGTGATGTCACTGACCATGTCATGAGTGATGTAATATGTGACGTCATCAGCAGTGCATTGCGGGCGCGCGAGTTATAGTTAGCTGAACTAACTATAACGGGGGAATTTCATTGGTTTTTTACGAGTGAAATGTCCAGCTAACTATAACATGTGTGAAACCTTTGGTTTTTTCATTGAATTTCTAAGGTTTTTTAAATGCTAATTCCTAACTATAACATGTGTGAAACCCATGGTTTTTTCAGTGAATTTGCAAGGTTTTTTAAATGCTAATTCTTTTTTTTACCTTTTTTTTTTTTTTTTTTTGCAATGTTTTTTACATATTTTTTAAAAAAATTGATATCCTCTTTAAAGACTATGGTTAAATTTTAAAAATTCAACAATATATTTTTTTTTTTACCTTTTTTTTAAACTAAACAGGTAAGATTTAGTAGTATAACATAGTGAATCTTTTTTTCCCTTTTTTTTTTTATTAGTATTTTTTTAACGTGCGCGTACGGTAAGCGTACGTCTTGCTTTCAGTACGTTAGATTTCTACGCTGTTTGCGTTCAGTTACGCAATTTGCGTAGACGTGCGTCACGCGCACGCGGCGCGTAACGCGTACGCTGCACGCGCATGTTACGCGGAAGTGAAGGGGCGTGCCTGTTTTGCGCATGCGCGCGTGCGCGTGTCTTTTTTACGCGCATGCGTACTTTTACCGTAAGCGCTCCGTAAGCGCACCGTAAGCGTAACGTACGCGCACGTTGGGGCATGTGATCAAGAAACAGCACTTTTGATTGGTTTTTACTACTTTCAGTTCTAGAACTCTCCTACACCACACCCATTCCCCTCATTTCTGCTCGTGATCCCTTTGGAGAAGGAGCTGAGTTGTCTTTGTGATACGATGGCAGAACAGCAGACCTCTTCAGAGAGTGAGGCTAGCAGCACTACCTTGAGGCAGAGAAGGAGGAAACAAAAGAGCTCTTTTATATGGGAGTATTTTTCTTTTCCTGAGGGTGAGAAAAAAGTAAATGCTGCTTTGGTGACTTGTAAGCTGTGTGACCGTGTACTTTCAAGAGGGAATCCTAACAAGAAGTATTCCTTCGGGAATCACACTATGTTGAGACACCTTCATGATGTACACGGTAGGACATATGCTCGACATACTGGTGGTAACCCTTCAGTAAGTCAACCAAGCACATCCACAGCAGCTCAGCCTGGTCCATCATCTGCAGGGCCGAGTCCATCTTCGGCAGGTCAGCTGAGCCCTTCATCTGTGGGGGGAGCATCTCCTTTTTCTGGTCCTCAGGAAACTAACCATCGGTTTGCGAGGGTTACTATGCGGTGCGCCACTTGTTATGGTCTAATTGTTCATAGGGAGACCAGTGTTGCCCTAGTTAACAATAAAATAGACCAGCACATTTGTCCTACCGACTAATATTCCCATTCTTTCTTTCCTCTGTCCCTTTACGAACACAACGGCTCTTTTAAGAGCCAACCTTACCTTTCAACTTTTTTTAATATATTTTTTTAAACTTTTTTTTTATTTTTTTTTTACCGTACGCGTAATTTATTTTATTTTTTTTAAAAAAACACTAAAAATCAATTATCACATTACAAGGTCCTTGAAAGATTACAATGAAAAACTGAAAATGTGATTGTGGAGAAGTGGAAAAAAGGGACCATAAAATTTCTGACTTACCATACCCACTCAAAAAATTATTTATTAATTAAAATTTAATTATAATTGCTATAAAAATGGTTCAAGTTTTCGTAAATTTTCTTTCTCAATCTGAAAAAAAAGAAAAAAGTATTAATATTTAATAAAACATTTTATAATACAGTACACATATTTACATATTTTCCAAAAACAATTTTTTGCCTTTTTTTTGCTGTTTTCAGAATATATTGCATTTCACTATAAATCGTGAAAGCAATTGCATTCATCACTTAACAGCGGGCAAAAAAAAAATAACAATCTCAAAGATTGTTTAAAAAAAGCCCAGAATCAATTCTCAGTTAAACATAACATTATAGAAATGCAAAATATTATTCATTTAAAATATCATCTAATAACAAAAACTATTTCTAAAAAATACCGTCTGCCAATTTTCTTTCAGAAGCATAATCTCAAAAAAAATATATCTCAAATAAATCCACAATACATCTACTTTCCTTTCCTTTAGGCCAAATGTTAATTTTTGAAATTATTTTTTGATTAAATTTCCGACGATAATCCAATAAAATTCCAAAATTTAAATTGTACAGATGTTACCGATTCTCTCTAAAATTTTGCTTTCCGAAAGATTAATTAGGATTTAATTAAGTCCACAATACAATTGGATACCTTTCCTTTAGGCCAAATGGTAATTTTAATAATCTTTTTTGATTAAATTTCCAACGGTAATCCAATAAAATACAAAAATTTAAATTGTACAGATGTTACCGATTCTCTCTAAAATGTTGATTTCCGAAACATTAATTAAGAATTATATAAGTCCACAATACAATTGGTTACCTTTGCTTTAGGCCAAATGGTAATTTTAAAAATCTTTTAATTTGTAAATTCCAATGGTAATCCAATAAAATGGTAAAATTGTTTTGTACAGATGTTGCCAATTCTCTCTAAAATTTAGGTTTCAGGAAGATTAGATAGGAATTTGCTAAATCAAACGGCAAACGTTGCTTAAAAACCAATTGACAATCATTACACATTGTCCAGCCTTTTTTACATTTTAGATAAACTGTGTAATGACCAGAAGTTACAGTAGGTCCATCATGGAAAATTATTGCAACTGTTACAAAAGTTTTTCCTGAAATTGATAATTGCTGTCCTGTAAACTTCTTTATTAAAGTATCCAATTTTGAACCATCACCTCTACATCGTTGCATCATTAAAATTACATACTGTCCGTATTCCTTTAAAATTAACGTTGAAAACATGTCAGATTTACACTCACCGCATTGCATGCTATGATTAGCATCTTTAACTAATTTAGCAAAAGTGACTGTTTTACTCTCTGGCAATGTTAAATAAATAAACCTTTCAGAATCAACATTAGAGCCACATGTATTGTAACAGTTTACACAACTATGTTCCCATTTATAAGAGAGACCAAACAAATTTTCAATGTGTACACCTTCTTCTTCCAGTACCTGAAGAAAATACAATAAGAATTCCTGTGCGTCTTGCTGTACATTTTGAGAAAACTGTGTACATCCTGAACATACATCTAAAAGTTTTCTAATTTCAGTAGCACTTTCTATTTGAGTTTTATCATTACTCAGCTTTTGAAAAAGGAGACTCAACTCAGAACAGAATCTTTTTCTGTGATTTACTATTATCTGCTCTTGCAAACTTTCCAGATAAAATGCAACATTCAGCACTACATTAGCGTAGCAGTTGACACCAGAGCTATTTTCAAAATGACATCCTACAACCTCTTCTTCATTTTCCTTTTTCTTTTTGCTTGCAATTACATCACTCCTCTTTTTTTTCCTCCTCTCTACATCCTCATTACAGATATTCTCATTTCTCCTTTTACGAGAAACTACACGTTTCTCTAACACAGGATACTGACCTAAATGAGGAGCATAGGTTCTTCTTAATCTATTGTACTCCTTTACACAATTTGCATCAGCACTAACTTTTGAATCATCAAAGTCTGTCATGAATAAACCAGATAATGTTTTCACTCGTGACAAAGCTACATAAGCCATACCTTCTTTGAACACAGTTGAACCAATGTTTACAAATGCACAATCTACAGTCAATACTTGAGACTTGTGAATAGTTACGGCATATGCTAGAGAAAACGGAAACTGTTTCCTTTGTACATATAAGTCTTTCACAAACATAAAACGAACTGTACAACGACAAATGTCTATAACTTCTTCTATCTGATCAAATTTTATTTTTAAACATTCAATTCCATCTTTTTTCTGATAATTAATATAACCCACAACTCTTCCCATAGCTCCATTAACTAAACCTTTTTCAACATCCAAATTTCTCCTTAAAAATACTCTACAGTTCATGCAAACATATAGATTTTTTTCTAATCCAGCAGTTTTGGAAATGTTCTTCTCTAGTGAATCCAATTTATTTTTCAGTTTGCCTGTTAATGTGATAGTAATTCTTCCATCCTGAATTTTGTCCACTGCTTCCCATTTCCTGATATCTTCCTTTTCCAATTTCAAAAGCTCCTCATTGAATATTGAGCATTCACGTAGAGTTGGCATTAAGCAGATGACACTTTTCTTTTCTGCAATGTTCTTGTATATCTTCTCTGCAACTATTTCTTCCTTTGGAAATAAATTATGTAGCAACCGACTCTGTAATGCTTTTGTGCCAGCTTCAGTGAGTAGTCCAATTCTGATATCTTTCAGAATACTTCCATATTCTTCATCGTTTGCTTGTCTCATATTAGTAGTAAGTTCCTTGTACTCAAAGAAGGACCAAATATTTGCATTACCGATGCTTCCCAATGACTTCTTTGTGTCTTCATGTGTCACAGTATTAAACACTGGTTGTCCTTTAACTGGAGTAAGCTGTAGAAGATCCCCAAAAACTATGACATGTTTTCCACCAAATAACACGTCATAGTCTGTCCTTTGAGTTTGAGGCATTCTTAAATGCACAAAGGCAAGCATTAAGTTTGATACCATGCTCACCTCATCAATAATGAGAACTTGCATCTTCTTCAATACTCTTGAAACTTCCAAGCATGCTTCTCCAGTTAGCTTGTGGTATTGTATTTTGTTCTCATGCTCCACTGGTAACATTAGCAAACGATGTAAGGTGATTCCTTTTATGTTATATGCTGCTAACCCAGTTGGAGCAGTAACCACACAAGACAAAGTAGAATCCGTTTTTTGCTGTAGGTAGCTTCTGATGACTTTTATTAGGAAACTTTTTCCAGTTCCAGCTTGTCCGCTTACATACATCCTGATTGGATGAAATGATGTGCATGAGCACTCTTTTTTTTCATGCAGTAATCCGTGATCAATTTTGTTTCTGATTTCTTCATAAATTTGTTGCTGCTCTTCATTCAGTTGTCTTTCCAAATTTGTTAAGTCTATAAATTCTTCTTGAGCTTGATTCATAGCCGTTTCCACTTCATTCATGGCTATTGCAGCTTCATTTTCAACGATTGGTTGTCCGAGGGGATCTTGACTGAGTGTTCCTGAACTTTGGCTGTCTTGAGAACTGTCTCTAGCTACTTCAGCTGCAATTGTAGTTTCCTGTTCAATTTCTTCATTTAACATTTGCACATAAGTTGTGAATGTACTGCATTGTATGCTGTCTTTGCAAGCATTAAATGAATCTTCATAGCTTTGAAATTCTCCCAGTAGTTCATCCTCTGTACGCCATGGTTTAAATAGCTGTAAAAGAGCCAAGTAGTAAAATTCCTTTTTGTTAGTAGTGTCGCAACTCAGCTTCCTGTGATTTATCAAACTTCCTTTTGTTTGCTTCACCAAACATCCTTCCTCACCAATGACTTTATATTTTCCATTGTTGATGTCTTCTGCAGCTTTCCGTGAATAAATGTAGTTCTGCAGCACTTCATAGAGACACATGTTCTCCAGATGATGACTTCTCTTGGGATAATATGTGTCCAACATGTTTGATTTCAAAATATCTGTACTTTCTGGGTCATTCTCGGCCAAATATTCAATTTCTCCAACAGATTTCAGTACCCGATTTCTCATTGCTGCAAGGCCTAAACTTGCCCAAATTATTCTTCTTGATTTCGAGTAGAGACTTGCAGAAGATAACCTATCTGAACATTCGTAGGATCCAATTTCTCGATGCGATAACATCTTTAAACTGAAACTGTACAGCTTCTTACTGACAGTCTTCTCGTGAGAAATCTCTTCCCACATTTCTTTCAATTCAGTTTTTTCTGATTTAGTAATGTAAGACGTTACATATCGAGCAACAGCAATGGAATTGTCAGCTACATACTGTATATCCATGTTAGCATTCCACATGGATAAAATGACTGGGTTGTAGTCATTTATATTTTTTGATTCTTCTTTTCTTTTAAGGTTGTAGGTATTCTTAGGTGATTTTCTTGTAATAGTATGTCTCACAGAAGACATAAAACTGTTTACTCTTCCATTTGAAAGAACAGGTCTAGGAAATCCAAATCGACATTTAATGTAGTATTTATCTTTGCTCTTGTATTTCCGTCGACAGTATTTTCCACACCGATGACTTTGGAAACGTAAAACTTGCTCCTTTAACTTTTTCTCTTCTGTGCTTTTTGGTATAGCACATGTTGCATATTCTTCAATGAAAGATAACACTGCTTCATCAGTATCTGTTCCAAACTTTGGGGCATCCTTGATCCACAACAGCATATGAATATGAGGAGCACCTCTTGCCTGGTACTCTTTTCTCCAAAAGAAATCCTCTACTTCTCCAAGAGGTGGATTTTTTTTATTGCAGATGAAGGACATCATAGCCTCAAATCTATGATTGAAATATCTGCAAACATTAACCGGATCCAATGAGCACAGTTCTCCAGCTGTCTTGTATTCGATGTTTTTAATGTTTGAGTTTGCCTCTCGTAGAAAATCCAGTAAATCATCCCAAGCGTACTCAGCACAGCTTAGGGTAAGGAACCATGTTGGTGTTCCTAAATTTCGTAACATGCATTTTAATTCACCATGGCGTCGGTACCAATATTCATTTGTCCCACGCTGACAAGCCATCAAATTAATGAGTTGTGTTTCCAAATGATCATCTCGGTGCTGCACTTTCTCCATAAAATCCTTAGCAGACACATTTTGTAAATGTACTCCACTTTTTAAAATGTGATTTACTGCATATGATAATGCAGACAAGTCGCTTTCAAATAAAAGATGGAATAAATAAGGAATACTTTGTCGAAATCTTGGATCTTCTGCATATAGTCTTGTAGTCCGATACTCAGAAGCAGGAATCTGTTCTGGACGTTCATCGTATCGTCCTCCTTTTCCTGTAGGAAACAGCTAGGGAAAACATCGAGCTTCCAAGCTCTCCTCCCATACACTCACGGGAGTTCCTTTTGCTTTCCTCATCTGAAACAGATCAATATTGTCTCCCATAACTTCTTTTGAATGAAGAGGATGTATGCTAAAATGTTCATAAATTTCTTCTTCCTTTGACTTGTCCACTTTTTCAATTTGTCCAGTTGGTGTTTCTGTGTCTTCTTGTAAATCTTCTTCTTCTTCTTCTTCTTCTATATAAATTGATTCATACCATTTGTTATTCCTTTTCAAATACAAATTTGCTCTTTGTACTTTCCGTACATCTACCAGCTCCTGCCAAATCTTCTTATTCTTTGTAGGTACACCATTAACCAGAATAACTAATGGTTCAGTTTCCAAAGTATCTGCATCAATAGTTTCCATATTTTTTTTCAAATCCAAGGGCAAATACACCACTCTACCTTTTAAACCTCTCAGTAAATCTGAAGGCGGTAATTTACCAGTTTTGGGCTCCATACGTACTATGGTCTGGAACGGATGAACACATTGAATAAGTATAGACTCATATGTATTTAATTCAGAAAGTTCGGCAGGAATAACATCCAATTCTAAATTATTATGTACAGCTCTGGTCGGCATTCTATTTTCCTCTAACTTGTTGTAACAGTATTTACAAATACGCTGATCTTCACCCAATTCAAAACAATTTTCAAGAAATATTTATGTGGCAAAATCCTTCCACTTATAATTATCTTCATTTTCACTTTTTCTGTAGAGATCAACATTACTGGTTTGTTTTCTATAATGAGTTCTGCGGCAACAAATACAAGTAACATTTGGTCTTTCATTAGAGATTATTGCAAATTTTGTTATGTGATCATTAAATGTCTTACTTACAGAGGGTTCTACATTCTCTTCCACTTCTTCCTCATTTACTGTGTCCTTTTCTGCACTGTCTTGTTCAGGACCAAAATAACAAAACTGAATTTCATCAATAACCTTCTCTACATCTTATACCGTTCCACGGAACAGAGCCCTATTCAATTCATCTAACTTTATTGCTGGACTTTTAGCAAAATACAACCGTCTCACAAACTTTCTCATTTCAGTATGATGAACAGCCAGCATCCTAAAATGATGAAAAACACTTTTACACACTTTTCTAGATAGACAAGCCAGAGAATGACCCTGCAAACCAGTATTCTCTCTCACTCTGCATGGATCTAGACTTTGAAGCACCTTAATCTTCTGTTTCACACTTTTTTTACTATATTCTCTTAGAAACTCACGAAATTTATCAATAGATTCCTGACGCACAGTGCAAATACTACTACAATTCCAAGTGTACACTGGGGCTTTAGGACGTCTCCCCATAGCCTCATCCGCCATCACTTGTACTTCATCTCTTGGAACCATTTTCTCCTTCTCCATTATGCAACCATTTTTCACTTCGTAAGCACGACCTCTGGTGTCAACTGCATGCAGCAAACTATTACTTTGAAAATAACTCTCTTCATTAAAAAAAGGTTCACTACTTGACCTATGCATCCATTCTCCTAAAAACACTTTACAAAAGTTTGTTCTTTTCACTACTCTTTTCCTTTTGCTTTGTGATTTCAGTACATTGACCATTTTATCTAATGTACGCATCCTATTCAAAATTAAAATGAATAGTTTCCTTTTTAATTCTAATGCCTTAGCTGCAATGGCTTCAATTTCTTTTTTTCTCTTATAAAATTTAGCCTTTTGCTTATATTTCTTCACATCCTTTATCAAATTGGACATAACTCTTCTCTGAAACATTTTTCTACGTATCTCTTTAAACGCTGTTTTTCTGTTTAAGTTAATTTTTATTGTTTCTGAAGGTATATTTGCATTTACTAAATGCTCAATTTTTTCCTGTTCTTTTCTATTTAAAACATTCTTTCCAGTACAGACATTTTGTACATTTTTCCTTTTTTTGAAGATGTTCTTTAAAAAATCTTTTGTCTGCTTACCAGAAGACTTTCTCTTTTTCCCAACATGAGCATCTCCAACTAACTTAGGTCCTCCAGTTGTCTTCAAATATAGTTTTTTTTTGTGGTTTTTCCTTAGTCTGGATTTTGTAGGCATCTTACATTTTGTTCACTGCTCTTCAGCAATACCTGAAAAAAACTAAAAAAAAATTCCTTTATTTTATTTAAATATATTACTACATTTTTTATGTTCTTTTCAAATCTTAAAATACTAAGTACCCCTTTCCTACAAGTAAAAATCACAATAACACCTTCACCAATTAAATATCTAAAAACAATTCCTGTGTGCACACAGAGTCATGGATTGAAATTAGGCAGAAAACGAAATTTCTTTGCCAATTTGAAAGCACACTTACTACTCTTTTTTTTTGGCAAGTGATAAGTACTTTTACAGTCTGTCACATTTTGAATCCACTTTTCAGATTCTTAAAAAAGCACATGTCCAAACAGCTTTCTGAGACCAGCAACATGTGTAACCTGGGTGACTGACTACACTCCAGCAAGGGCAACCAGCCTTAGTGATGCTAAATGTATTTGCATTACTGACTGCAACCTCAAACCCCACTCGGTTGTGAATACTGTGCATGATTGCACAGGACAAGCAGCTGGCTGTGTGCTAAGAGTCTGCTTCTGCAGAAAAAAATAGCTCCCCCTTTCCATCTAATGCAAATGTAAAATCACCAGAGCAATACGCAATAAATCTCTGCCTGTAATTCCTCTTTCCACACAGAGTCATGTTTTCATATTAGTCAGAAAATGAAATTTCTTTGCCAATTTGAAAGCATACTTACTAGTCTTTTTTTTGGCAAGTGATAAGTACTTTTACAGTCTGTCACATTTTGAATCCACTTTTCAGATTCTTAAAAAAGCACATGTCCAAACAGCTTTCTGAGACCAGCAACATGTGTAACCTGGGTGACTGACTACACTCCAGCAAGGGCAACCAGCCTTAGTGATGCTAAATATATTTGCATTACTGACTGCAACCTCAAACCCCACTCGGTTGTGAATACTGTGCATGATTCCACAGGATAAGCAGCTGGCTGTGTGCTAAGAGTCTGCTTCTGCAGAAAAAAATAGCTCCCCCTTTCCATCTAATGCAAATGTAAAATCACCAGAGCAATACGCAATAAATCTCTGCCTGTAATTCCTCTTTCCACACAGAGTCATGTTTTCATATTAGTCAGAAAACGAAATTTCTTTGCCAATTTAAAAGCACACTTACTACTCTTTTTTTTTGGCAAGTGATATTTACTTTTATAGTCTGTCACATTTTGAATCCACTTTTCAGATTCTTAAAAAAGCACATGTCCAAACAGCTTTTTCAGACCAGCAACATGTGTAAACTGGGTGACTGACTACACTCCAGCAAGGGCAACCAGCCTTAGTGATGCTAAATGTATTTGCATTACTGACTGCAACCTCAACCCCCACTCACTTGTGAATACTGGCATGATTCCACAGGATAAGCAGCTGGCTGTGTGCTAAGAGTCTGGTTCTGCATAAAAAAATAGCTCCCCCTTTCCATCTAATGCAAATGTAAAATCACCAGAGCAATACGCAATAAATCTCTGCCTGTAATTCCTCTTTCCACACAGAGTCATGTTTTCATATTAGTCAGAATACGAAATTTCTTTGCCAATTTAAAAGCACACTTACTACTCTTTTTTTTTGGCAAGTGATAAGTACTTTTACAGTCTGACACATTTTGAATCCACTTTTCAGATTCTTAAAAAAGCACATGTCCAAACAGCTTTCTGAGACCAGCAACATGTGTAACCTGGGTGACTGACTACACTCCAGCAAGGGCAACCAGCCTTAGTGATGCTAAATGTATTTGCATTACTGACTGCAACCTCAAACCCCACTCGGTTGTGAATACTGTGCATGATACCACAGGATAAGCAGCTGGCTGTGTGCTAAGAGTCTGCTTCTGCATAAAAAAATAGCTCCCCCTTTCCATCTAATGCAAATGTAAAATCACCAGAGCAATACCAAAAAGCTTTCTGAGACCAGCAACATGTGTAACCTGGGTGACTGACTACACTCCAGCAAGGGCAACCAGCCTTAGTGATGCTGAATGTATTTGCATTACTGACTGGAACCTCAAACCCTAAAAGTATTCCTTATTTATACCAGTACACCTTAATTTATCGTAAAAACATAGTCCATATTATTTTACATGTTCCTCACATTTAAATTTCTCCCAAAACACAACACAACACAACTTCAACAAAAGGAATTCCAATTCTATTATTCATTTCTTAATTTACCATATACATCCCCTCTCAAACTCTTAACTCACCTTTAAAATTAGTTAGTTGTGAAAGAAATGTGGCACTCAAACAGCAGATTATCAGAGCCAGGATCTCTGTTCTGTACACCTCTCACCTCTCAGCAGAACCAGATAATGGCAAAGTTTCCCTCTCTTTTTCCACACATATACATGTAAGTTTCAAATCTCAGTGCTTCCCCCTTTTTTTCAAATGTAATCACACATTTCTATTGGTTGAAAACCAACCCTTTTCCAAAAGTACCCTTCCCCCAACTTGACTTCTGCCTAGTACCCTTCCCCCAACTTGACTTCTGCCTGCTACCATAGCAACAGCTCTTGAAACACTGCTGTGTAGAGTTAGGTCAGAAGTTCACCAAACAATGATCATTTCCAAAGAGCAGGAGTGCTTGACTTTTCAAACCTAACAGCAAATCCATAGTACTGTTCTTTGGTAACACATTTTTCTGTACCAATACAAAACATGCTTCTATAAATTTACACATACAGCCTAGTTTTTATTGTAGAATGGTATGAAACTGCCAATCAGTTCTTTTAAAAAAAAGAAAATATGTATGCCTCCATTTCCAAACTGTCTTTCATTTCTTTTTACCATTCTACTGAATTACACCTCCTGAGTGCACCCAGATCTCCTTAGAAGATGTTCACAGTGTGGATTGTAGGACACAGCTATGTCTTCTCGAGTGAAAAGTATGCAGAGAAAACAGGTATGGTGAGAGACCTTGCTTTGCCAAATGTAGACATTAAATGGATTGGTCAGAGAGGGTTAAAGTGGCACCAATTGATGCCATTGGTCAAATCCTTCATGCAAATCCAACACCCTGACCTCATAATAGTGCACTGTGGTGGCAATGACCTAGGCACTTTGACTGGGGTAGGTCTGGAAATGCTTATGAAGGAGACCTTTGCACAACTGTTTTCACTTTTCCCTAAAACTGCCTTTGTGTATTCTAACATATGCCAAAGGCAAAAATGGAACTGGTCCAATCATTTTTGTCCGCAGATTGACAAAGTAAGGAAGCATGTCAACAAATCTGTTTCTGCTTTCCTCCGTGACTATGGTATGGGTTCCATTTACCACAACAACTTGCGTTACGACATGCAAGACATTTATAGAGGAGATGGTGTACACTTCAATGATGAAGGGAACAGAGTCTTCCTCTTGAACCTTAGACTCTGCATCGGTACTTACTTGTAGGTACCACTACAAAATCACTTAATAAACACAACGGCTCTTTTTAGAGCCCCCTAATATCTAAACACTTAAATCTGCATTTCATTTCATTTTTTATTTTTTTTTTTCTACCGTACGCGTACGCTAAGCTTACCGTACGCGTACCCCGCGATTTTTTTTTAAATTAATAAATGTTTTTTTTGTACTTTTCTGTCCTTCTTTGACCCCCTTTCAAATGTTAGGGGGTCTGTAACTCT
The DNA here is from genome assembly GCF_964204655.1 of Triturus cristatus. Lineage (NCBI taxonomy): Eukaryota > Metazoa > Chordata > Amphibia > Caudata > Salamandridae > Triturus > Triturus cristatus. Next base: position 1,529,987,668 of record NC_140590.1, on the reverse strand, counting down.
CTTCCTTGCCCCCTTTTCAAGTTATCTCCCTTTTTTTTCTGACTGAAACACACGAAATGGCGGCCGCCGCTTCCTGGTTTCGACCGATTCGAATGTTTACTAAGATCTATCAGCCAATCAGAATCGCGCTCGCGCACGTCACCGTACGCGTACGGTAAGCGTACCGTAAGCGCACCGTAAGCTGGCTCAGATATATATATTGATTTAAAGGCTATTTTCTCAGAAACTACTGAACAGATTTACACCAGACCTACAAAAGGCACTTCCTTGACCTGAGGACTACCTCTCTGCCAAATTTCAAGGAACTCTGTTCAGCCGTTCGGGCTGTAGCTGTGTCTAAAGGTCCTATGGAAAAATGCATGGGGAAAACGCGTTTTGGGACCCCCCTTTTATCTCAGCCCCCGCTTGACGAATCCCCCCGAGACTTTCAGGGTAGGAGCGGAGCGTAGCGCCCCACCTATTTTGAAAATTTCACGAGGATTCGTCGTCCGGCGCCAAAGTTATTCAAAATAGAATGTTGGGGTTTTCCTATGGAAACGTGGTCCTAACTATAACTACCTACTGGCGACCGCCAGTAGGTAATAAATATATATATATATATATTCACTGAAAAAACCATAGGTTTCACACATGTTATAGTTAGCTGGGCATTTCCCTCGTAAATAACCAATGAAATTCCCCCGATATAGTTAGTGCAGGCAACTATAACTCACGCGACCGCAATCCTCTGCTGATGACGTCAGATATTACATCACTGTATTTAGACACTTATTTACCCATGTCTTCTTCCATTCATCTTTAGCTATACATATATTACATTTTTTTTTTCAGAAACACACATATGTCATCATTGATGTAATATCTGACGTCATCAGCAGAGGATTGCGGTCGCGTGAGTTATAGTTGCCTGCACTAACTATAACGGGGGATTTTCATTGGTTTTTTACGAGGGAAATGCCCAGCTAACTATAACATGTGTGAAACCTATGGTTTTTTCAGTGAATTTGCAAGGTTTTTTAAATGCTAATTCCTAACTATAACGTGTGTGAAACCTATGGTTTTTTCAGTGAATTTGTATGGTTTTTTAAATGCTAAGTTATGTATTTATTAATATATTTTTTTAAACAAAATTTTTTCATGGCGCGCGCACGGTGCGCTTTGCGCACCATTTGCCCGCAGTGGGCTCGCGGTGCGCTTCGCGCACCGCGCGCCCACTATACGCAGTCCGTGCCGTGCTCGCGCGGGGAGCGCTTCGCGCCCAAGGGCCAAATACATTTTATTTTTTTCTATAAATCGCGGAGTGCACGCACGCTGCGCGAACTTTGCAGAATTTTTTCCGTTTGGCTGGTGCGCGCAGGGAGCGTGCACTCGGCGATTTTTCGAAAAAAATAATAATATTTTTTTGGCCCTTGGTGGTCCTTCTGGGACCCCTGACCATGGCTAGGGGGTCAGGAACTGTCCACCCTGCCCCCTTTTCACGTTCTCCACATTTGTTTTTCACCCCCTCAGAGTGCGAGAGACAAAATGGCGGCCGACACTTCCTGGTTTCGACCGATTCGAATGTTTACTAAGATCTAACAACCAATCAGAATTGCGCTCGCGCACGGCAAGGTGCGCGCACCCAGCGCGCACGGAGCGCGCGTACAGATATATATATTGATTTAAATGCTATTTTCTCTTGAAATACTGAACAGATTTACACCAAACCTGCAAAAGGCACTTCATGGACCTTATGGCTACCTCTCTGCCAAATTTCACGTAATTCTGTTCAGCCGTTCGGGCTGTAGCTGCGACTAAAGTCCCTATGGAAAAATCCATGGGGAAAACGCGTTTTGTGCCCCCCCTTTTTCTCGGCTCCCGCTTGACGAATCACCCCGAGACTTTCAGGGTAGGAGCGGAGCAGAGCGCCCCATTAGTTTTGAAAATTTCGCGAGGATTCGTCAATCGGCGCCAAAGTTATTCAAAATAGAATTTTGAGATTTCCTATGGAAACTCGGTCCTAACTATAACTACATGAATCCACAGGTAATTTACCCAAAAAGTGCTGGATTAGTACACCATTGTACAAAGCATGGACGGTCTACGCGTTTCGGCTCCTGCTTTCAACTTGACCATATATACATAGATACATATACATATATACATATATATATATGCCAATTTGGCTGTAACAAAACCCAATATTGCAGTCCATTTAAGCAAGACCCTATCATGATTAACAAGAGGTTAACATGCAAGACCGAATTTGCTGTTTATGTGCTGGAGTGTCCCTGTGGGCTGAAATATATTGGGAGTACTAAACTTCCGGCCCATAAGTGAATACTCCAGCACATAAGAGCAATCAACAGCAAAGATCAGGCATACCCAGTCGCTAGGCATTATGAGCAAAAACATGATAGCAATCCCATTTATCTCCAGTACTATGTAATTGATACAATATTACCACTGAAACGTGGGGGTAATCGAGAAGCCAAATTGCGCTTACTTGAAACCCGTTACATTTTAGAATTAGATACGAAACATCCTTTGGGATTGAATGCCAGCGAAGACTTCCATACATGTCTCTGAGAATTCTGTAAAGTTGGACTTCAAAATCAAATGTGGGCTCACATTTATAATGTATGTTTATAGCAGCTGCTTTCTGTATATATGATTCACTATGTAAATAATGATTATTTCTTAGAACTTGAATTTGAATATATAGGCTCATCTTCTCCTGAAAATATTTCAAAGTTTTTGTATAGGGATTTGTTCCCCTCCTTTTCATATTGTTTTAGTTACTTATTTTTTGCACCCTTTTTGCACATATTTAAGATCGACTACAGTGATTTTAGTATTGGGATATTATATGATAGACACGAGTCCAAGAAGGCCCACTTGGGCATGAATATATAGCATCTAAGCAGAACAAATGAAATTACGCATTAACAGCATTTACCAATATAAAATAATCATTGTGGTTGAGAATAACAAAGATACAGATAGACACATTTACAAAATATGAGTAAGCATGTTTAGCTGTATGTAGAACCAATTGGCACATCATACTAGATTTCAATTGCTATGTTGTCTTTATCTGTTATAACTATGGAGGAATTTTGCCAACCACACAATCAACCATATATGTTGCTGCTTTTTTTAACATATTGTGATTTTATAACAATTGTTTTAGTATTTAACAGCATATTTTTATATATTTATATATTTACACAAATTCGTATATTTATTGACTGTGTTTTAATGCGTGAAATTTGCACATGCAATTGCATGATATATGCTGCTTTAAGTAACTTTTCAGTTACCATGCACTTGCACTTTGACTTCGTGTCGTCACATCCCTGCACTTATCTCTTTAAATGTCGCTGTTTGATTACGCAATGCGTCATGTGATCAAGACCCGAGTGGGGGTCGAAACGAGTAATGGCAGACTTGCTTGGCACAAAATAAAATTGGAATTTGCACTGACTCTTGGTGGTCCGCTCTTCGTCCTTTGGTCCATGGGAGGCTATTGCTGGCGGCGAACTTCGTTCACATATACATATATATATATGTTAGACCTGCCATCTTTTGGCGTGTTTCCCCTGTCTTTTTGCTTCTGACCTCCTGGTTTTTGATGGTACTCTGGATATTGTTTTTGCTGGTTTAGCATTTCTGTGCACTTTAATACTGCTGACCAGTGCTAAAGTGCAAGTGCTCCTGGTAAAGTGTGTTACTGATTGGTATCTCCATGATTGGAATATTTCATTTACTAGTAAGTCCTAGTAATGTGCATAGGTGTGCCCAGGGCCTGTAAAACAAATGCTACTAGTGGGCCTGCTGCACTGGTTGTGCCACCCACAGAAGTAGCCTTTCAAAGGTGTCTCAGACCTGCCGCTGCAGTGTCTGCACGCAGTTTTTACTGCCATGTCGACCTGGCAAATGCACCCACTTGCCAAGCCCAAACCTTCCCTTTTCTTACATGTAAGGCACCCCTAAGGTAGGCCCAAGGTACCCTCATGGGCAGGGCGCAGTGTATTACAAAGGTAGCCTATGTACTGGTGAATACAACAGGTCCTGATAGTGAAATACTGTGTATTTCGTTTTTCACTATTGAAAGGCTGTCTGTCCCATAGGCTTAACATGGGAGTTGCCTCGTAACAATTTTACAAGCATAACTCTCCATTGGGATAAGATGGAGAAATGGAGTTTAGTATGCCTAAACTCAGAATTTAAGAATACATCTTTTAGTGAAGATGATTTTTATGTTGTGTACTTGAAAATGCCACATTTAGAAAGTGAGCATTTTCTTGCTTAACCATCCTGTGTGCCTCTGCCTTTTGTGTATTCCCTGTCTGGATTTAGAGTGACAGGAGCAGTGGATGTGCATTCACACTAGACAGACACCGGGGGGGGGGGGGGGGGTGAGGTGTGTCCTGCCTTTCCTGGGTGACTCATAGCCAGGCTGAATAGACCTGGATGCATTTTGAGAAGTGGGAGGAGTTGTTGCTGGCACCTCACAAAGCTTTATCCACCTCCTTTGGTGAACCTGGGCTGAGCCAGGTTGAATTGGTTTATGTGTGCCAGAGGATCTTTGTTTGAACCAACTTTAAAGGAAAATGAGGTATAAGTATTGGGGCCCAACCCCAGAAATTTAGAATTCTTTTGGATAAAGAAACCTGCCAAGAAAAAGAGCTGGAGAAGCTGTGAGTGGAAATTACCACTTTGCTTCTAAAATGCTTTCACTTACTCGAAGCAGAGCAGAATTGCTTTTGGAGAGAGGGAGCTGCATGTTCAGCAGCTCCCTCTGTCCAAAAGCAATGCCAGCTCCCGCAGGATGGGGGGTGCTGGCAGGGACCTTGGGGGCCTTCAAATTGTCTGGGTGCCCATGGTGGGACCAGGCTACCCAGAATAGAGGCAGGGCTCTGGAGGATGGAGTCCCCGGGGCCTGAATCAGCCTGGGGGGTGCACAGCTCACCTCCCCATTGAAATAAGCGCTGGCCCTGAGGGAATGGGGGCCCTGGGTCCCAAAAAGGTCCAGAGAAGGGGGGGTCATGTGGCACCTTCCTAAAAAATGATTCTTATTTTTTTTTAAACTACCAGCAAGTTACCGGAGGCCCTCTCACTTTCTCCGCCACTCTGCAAACACGTCTCCTGGCACACTGCTGGTGGGGGATGAAGTCCTTTTGGCTGCAGAGGGTCCTTATAGGACAACAGCCCTCCTGTTACCAGTGGAGGCCTGTGCAGGGAGTGCGGTAGGGCGGGCCGGGGTGAGGGGTGGAAGTTGACATAAAATGGGATAGTGAACATAAAATAAATAAATAAATAAGCCCACATTCCTTGCTCTCGCCGCATCGCCCACTCAGCGATGTGCCGAAAGCAAGGTAAGTGGTTTTATTTATAGACTTATTTCATGTTCAATATCCCGTCTTATGTCAACCTTCACCCCGCCCCGCCCACCACGCGTACCTACATGGGCCACAACTGTCTGTTACCTCCAGTAAGTCACACACAGGGTAATTGCTGAGAGGTCTTTGCAGGGCACGCCCCCTTTCTCCACCACTCTGCAAACATGCCTGGTTGGGGAATGAATTCCACTTTACTCTGGAGGGTATCAGAACTAAAATGGACTTCTCACTCTAACCACTAGTGCGCCAGGAGGCATGTTTTCAGAGCAGTGGAGAAAGAGGGAGTGGCATCTGATGAACTCTGAGCAATCCAGCTGTGTGGGAGGCTTACTGGAGGTAAAAGGAGGGGTATATATTGGCCAAAAAATAAAAACAACCCATAAAAGTCAAGGCCCTCTGGGACGAGGTGCATGGGGCTGAAATTGGCCTGGGAAGGGGGACCATGTGGCCTCCCTCCCCCATTTGTTTATGGACGGGCCACGGGGGATGGGGTCCCTGGGACCCAAAATTGAACAGAAAAATGGGAGGCACACAGTCCACCTCCCCTATGGAATTTTGGCTGTGCCTAGGGAATGAGGTCTCCAGGGCCAAATCGGCCCAGGGAAGGGGACCGTGTGGCCCCCCTCTCCACCACTACATTATGTCAGGCCCCTGGGTATGGGGTCCCAAGGCCAAATTCAGCCTGCGGAGGGGACCACACAGCCCCCACTGCATTCAAATGTAGCCTGGTCATTCACGTACCCACTCACAGACCCCTTACTCACTCACAGACCAAAACACACTCACTCACCTATGTACCAGATACCCTTTAGGTAGGATGCTGGTATGTCATAGTACAGGCTTGTATGTGTTTAGATGATAAGATATACCCTTTTAAGTCATACTCAGTCATATGTGTACTTTGTGACCCATAGGCATAGTTAAATATGCAGTGTTTCACCCATATTACAAGTTATATTCATATGTAGAAAAGTATTTTACTCACCTAGGCTGTGGAAGAAAGACAGAGGCATGTGGATATTCAGTGACATGCCCATATAGCACTTATGTATGCAGACATAGATACATATAACTCATCCCTACCGTAGGCTGTAGGTAGGCTATAGGGCAGGGTGATTTTTGCTTAAACGTGGTTTTAAGTTTCACTGAGTTATATGTGTACTTATAAACCCACATGCCCAGTTATACATCCAGTCTCCCACTCATACCGCAACTCACATACCCGTTAAGAAAAACATGGAGCACTCACTCATTCAGAAAAGGACAGAAGCACTTATACATCTACTCACACACCTACACAGCAATTATGTATGGAGCAGTATCAGAGTCAGTTTCACACATAGGTACATACCCCTATACTCACTAGCACACACAGTAAGCAATTCATACAGCCACTTACATACACATTTAGAGACCAATAGAGTTACTAATACAGCCAGCCATATACCGGCATACTTTTTTAAACATCTGGAGGCACACCCATTGAGGGACTGATACACTAACTCAGAAATGTAGTCAAATACTGACACAACCTAGTCACCCATCCAGACAAGTACTCCTTTAAACATGACTCACATGACATCACTCACCAATCCATAAGCCACTCACACCACCACAAAACCCCTCACATATCCACTCACCATCCCATACAGCCACCTACACATCCACTCACAGACCTATACAGACACTCACACACCCACTCGCAAAGGCTACAAGCTAGAGTTAGGAAATAAAATTTCAAAATCCTTCGAAATTCAGTAAATATCCAAAGGTTACAGAACGTTGTAGTTAGGAAATAGAATTTAAAACACGTTAGATATCACTAAAAAAACTAAAGTTAGAGGGACATTATAGTTTGGCTCACATTTCACTTACAAAACCAGAGAAATTCAGCAGTTATAGTTACCTGAGCTGACTATAACTTAAACACCCGCAATGCTTTGATTATGACGTCACAAATTATATTACTAATGACATGGTCAGTGGCATCTCTGATTAAATGACTTATGACATCCCAAATTACATCACTGTTGACATCATCCACTGAGCCACTTGTATATCCACTCACACCCCTGTACACCCTCTCATACACCTACTCATACACCCACACAACCACTCACATACCCATTCACAGACCCATACAAGTACTCACACAACTGGACATCTCCACCAAACAAAGAAGCACATACTTCATATACTTAAGATGAAGTACCTTTGTTTGGTTTAGATTCTTCTCTTTGTAGTCTTGTCATGTTCTCCTGATGAGAATTCATGTTATCACAGCTTTGTGGATGAAGATGCAGGATTACTCACATTGCTGAAATTACATACACACAAGGTCACTGAAGACATGACCTTGTGGTCCTTTACAGATCTGTAGACTAGATTACCCAATGAGGTAGCGCTTACTAATTAACTAGTAGAATCTACTCCAGTTGGTTAGATATTTTCGTCAAAACTGTGGACTCTTCCTGGAGCCAGTAGTAGGCCAGCTCCCAATCTACAAGGTGCCACCCCGGGACATAACTGTTTGCACTTGCTTGGTGGGAGCTTTGACAGCTTCCAGCAAGCAAGAGCAAATAGTAAGTCTACCCACAGAAGAAGAAAAACTGCTCCCACTTGGTGGGTGCGGACTTTTCATCTTTTTTGCTCTCTGCTTTCAAGAATTGCTCCTCCTCCTCCCCTTGTATAATTTAAAAAGCAGAATGCATGGTTCTGCCTTTTAATTACCCTGACCCCCCTCCTTTGTTATTATGGGGCCTGCCCTGGGGAGGTGGTGGTCCCCGGGGCTAAAAATGGCCTAGGAGGAGGGCCTTTTGCCCCCCATGTCACATTCTGGCTAAGCCCTGGGGAGTTGGTGATCCCCAAGTCTGTAAATGTCCCAGGAGGGGACGGGCAAGCAGCCATATTGCATGATTGTCCTGGTCTCGGGGAAGTGGTGGTTCCCGGGGTCATACAGGACCCTGATGAGGGGTCAGCACGATTCCCCCTCCATTCATTTATATGTTTGTGGCCTTGCCCCACGTAGGCAGTGGTCCCTGGGGCTGGAACCCACCTGGGGACGGGGAGCCACGTGGCCCCCCTCCCCATTTAGTATGATCAGCATGGCTCCAGGGAGATCTTGTTCCTCAGGGCCGTAAAGCGCCATGGGGAGGGTGGCCATGAAGCTTCCATCCACCATTTTACTATATTGGACTGGCCTCAGGAAGGTGGTGATCCCCTGGGCGATATCAGCCTGGGGAGGGGGACGTGTTAGATTATAATATGCTCTCAGGACCTGGCCCACCCGGGGACTGGAAAAGAAACAAGTGCAGGAGACAGCGCTTTTTTTTTGTTGCATCAAATTCACAAATCCATCCTGATTTTCCCTGGGCCAGGAGGGGTCCCTGGGGACCCCAGTACCTGGTCTGGGAAATCAGAGTATTCCTACCCTGCCCCCTTCTCTGTTTTTTATGTTTTTGTTTGGGATTTGGCTGAGTCCGAGCCCACAACCAATCAGATCTCTGCATGAGATAGGGAGTATTCGGGGGGATCACTCCTCTAAAAATAAACATTTAGTTTTCCTTTAATATCTTCAAAACCACTAAACAGATTTACATCAAATCACAATAAGGATTCTTTCTGGGTCAAGAGCTAGCTTTCTGCCAAATTTGCTGCAGTTCTGTTCAGCAGTTCAGGTTGTAGTCATGTTTAAAATCCCTATGGGAATTAACATAGGAAACACACTTATATTTACCCCCCCTCCCTTTTTCTCGTGCCCCGCTTGGTGGATCACCCCAAAATGTTCCATGCACAACATGAATCAGGAGGGCCCTTGTTTGAAAAAAAAATATATATACATATATATATATATATATATATATTTATTTATTTATTTTTTCACCAAAAGAAGAAGTACTCGCACTCCAGGACATAAGTATCAAGAGCTTTTTACTTCAAGTTTCAAACAGCTCAGCACCAACGAGTTCCCTTAATTAAACCAACGCGTTTCGACCACTCTGGTCTTGCTCACGGTTAGCTATGTTCCACAAGTAATGTCTTTGTATATACAATTGCCCATATAGCCATTATGATGCATCATGGGACATGTAGTACAAGTAGTGAAAAAGTGATTAATTTTTACAGTGCATTCATTTTTACTATTTACAATTCTGAATGATGAACCATTTTCTTCTATATAATTTGTATATATTTGTTGGCAATTTAGTAATGGTTTAGTGCCCTGACTGTATGATATAATGCCTCATACAATTGTACTTCATACATTGTTGCCAATCAGTACATGATTTTTTGCTTAGACTTTTGAGTCCTTTATATTTCAGATATTTTGTTCATAAGCAGGTTATTTACAAGTGAACATGGAGTTCCTCTTCACCGTTCAGTCCTCTCGGCTGTTTGGTTTGAAATCTGATTATCAGTTTTGACTCCAATTGTCTCAGTTTTTTAGTTCTATCTCCTCCTCTTTCATTTATGGGGATTGTTGCAAGTACCCAATAGTTCATTTGCTGCCATCCATATTTGTGATGTAATTTCATATGTTTTGTCATTGCATATGTTTGATCATCGTTTTGGATTGCGCGGATATGTTCTAGTATTCTCTTTTTTAGTTGACATATTGTGCTTCCAATATATCTGCTTCCGCAATTGCATTCCAACATGTATACAGCATATGTACTTTCATAGTTGATTTTTTCTTTGATTATGTATTTGTTTCCTTTTGGACCCATGATTTCTTTTTTGTTTATTCCAATTTTGCAAGCCTTGCACTTTTCGCATTTTTTAAAACCTCTTAGATGAAACGTAAGCCAGGTTTTCTTTTTTATTCCTGTAAAATGGCTATGTACAATTTTGTCTTGAATTGATGGTGCTTTTTTTTGTAAGCTATATTCGGTTTATCATTGAGAATTTTTCTCATGTCCGGATCTCTCAATAGTATATGCCAATGTTTGGTCATGATTTCCGAAATGGCATAATTTTCTTTACTGTACGACAGAATCATTCTTATATCTGACGTTTCAATTTTTTGTTCATGCTTGGCTTGTAAAGTGGATTCTCTTGGAATGTGTTCTGTCTTTCTTCTTCCCAGTCTTATATCTGTAGGTTTATAACCTCTTTCTAGGATTTTTTTTGTTGTTTCATCCATTTTTTGTTTTAGTTCATCTTCATCTGAGCAATTGCGTTTCATACGTAGAAATTCCCCAAAGGGTATGCTTTTTTTGTCAAACCTATTTTTATTGAAAATATTTTCCAGTACAGCACAAAAGAATACTCAACACCTCACTCAACACAGTGAATTTCTGCTTTTAAAACATTAAAGAAGGGTTGAAGCTAAAACATGCTGCCCAGCCATTATCCCTGCCCTTAATGTGTAGAAGATGCAAATATCTAGGATACAGTTTGCTAATAGTATAAGGGATCGACCATAATCTAGCTTCTATAAAAGGCGAGTAGGGCACATAGTTTGCTAATCCACCCATCTTTCTTTGCGATGGGCTTCAAATAAACCCTTCCAACAGGAAGGGGCGCTATGCAGTGAACAAAGACCCTAAAAAAAAAACTCCATTCCAAAAAGAACGAACCCCCCCCCCCTTCCCTCCCACGATGGCAACGGCTCAGTCAAGTGGTGTAGTCAATGGTAAATAAGCTCAGGCAGGTCAGAATTGAAAGAGATGCAAAGCTCTGATAGAAGAAGGAAAAACCGCCATGGGCAAGCCCCGTGACAGAAAAGCGACCAGTGGGCCCCATTTATATTCAAAGTTCTTATACTCATCTCGGAAGATATCAACCATTCTCTCGAGGCTGAGTAGTCTCCACAGACGAGAGTGCCAGAGGGAGATTGCCGGTGCCTCCCTCTGTTCCCAAGAGGCAGCTATGGTCACCTTGGCTGCTCCTATACATAACCACATGATTGCCTTATCTGCTCGGGTCTGATGTGCGAGTGTCGGGTCACGAAGTCCTAGTAGGGTTTCTGCCATGGATGTCGGGATAGGATAGCCCAACATGTCTTTGACGTGTGCTAGTATTTCTTCCCAAAAAGGGCGCAGAACCGGGCAATCCCACCATATGTGTTGGAAGTCGCTGAGGAATCCGCACCCCCTCCAGCATCTATCTGAGGTGTTGGGAAACATGTGTTTAAGTTTGGAAGGGTGAAGATACCAGTCCATCATGGTTTTGAGATGGGCTTCTCTGAGTTCTGTGGAGTGGTTAAATCTCGAGATGTCAGTCCATAAACGCGACCACTCTGAGATGCCCCGCTGCAGAAGGCCCTCCCACATGTTCATGTACCTGGGGCGTGGCGAAAGCGCAGTAGAAAGTAGATGGGAATATAGGAATGTGATTGCTCCTTTCATAGTGGAGGCTTTTGCCAGAAAGGATTCAAAACTCGTGGGGGGCGAGTAGCCGCCTCCCTCACCTGTGGAGTGAGAGCCCAGTGCAGCAGTTGTGTGTAGTGGTATCTTTCTATGTTCCCCAGGCCAAAATCTCATTTGCAACTCTCAAATGTCAGAGGGTCCAAGTTGTGAAAAAAGATGTGTCAAGGCCAAGCAGCCACCCTCCCTCCAAGCATCAAAGGGGCCCTCGTACAGGGCCGGGGGAAAGGCCGGGTTAAAATGAAGAGGCGTGAATGGGGAAGGAAACGATGCCCACCTCACGTCGCCCGCCAACGAGTCCCACACCCTCAGGGTGGTGCGTGTAGGGGTGCTAAGGTCATGGGTCTATCTTTCTTGGGCCGCCATGCCAAGTCCCAGATGGTCCTACCCGCCACACATCGGTCCATATGTAACCAGTGTTTTTCAAAGTCCGGCTTGGACCACTCCACCAACACTCTAAGCTGGGCAGTCCTATAGTATAACGCCGGATCAGGTAGCCCCACTCCACCCACCGATCGCGTCCGGCGTAAAATGGTGAAAGAGAAGCGAGCCCGTCCTCCCTGCCAAATAAAAGGAGTATCATGGATTTAATTTTGCTGAGAAAGTCACGTTCCAATTCTATAGGTAGGGCCTGAAATAGGTATAGAAGCTTGGGGAGGAGGGTCATTTTAATGGCGTGCACACGACCCAGCCAGGAAAGGAAAAGAGGTTTCCATCTAGCCAGATCGCCTGAATACGGGTAAGAGCAGGGGGAAAGTTAGCCCTAAAGAGATCCTCTACTCTGGCCGTCAACTGGACCCCCACATATTGTATAGAAGAGGTGGCCCACTGGAAAGGCGTAAGAGCTTGTAGGTCGCGCACGTCAGGCTGCGGCAGAGTGAGATTAAGTATGTATGACTTACCAAAATTAATCTTAAAGCCCGCTACTGCCCCGAACCTCCCCAGCTCCATTTGTAAAGGTGGGAAAGACCTAGCCGGTTCAGAGAGAGACAGAAGGACATCATCCGCAAAGAGTGTGATCTTGTGTGTGTCACCACTAAAGGGAATTCCCCGAATCTCTGGGTTAGCCCTAATAGCCAGTGCCAGAGGTTCAATGCTAAGGGCGAATAATAGGGGCGAAAGGGGGCACCCCTGGCGGGTTCCCCTAGTGTGAGGGAAAGGGGCTGATCGCATCCCGTTGACTTGCACTCTAGAGCAGGGTTGGACATAGTTGGCCCGCAGCATTGTGATAAATTCATCTGCGAAACCGAAGCCTTTAAGGGTGTTAAAAAGAAACGACCAGTCCACTCTGTCGAATGCCTTCTCAGCGTTGAGACCCACCAGGACAGCAGGGAATTGTCGTTTGTTAGCCTTTTCTATCAGGTGAACAATGCGGCGGGTGTTGTCATGGGTCTGCCGGCTCTTGATAAAGCCCGACTGGTCAGGGTGTATAAGGTCGGGCATAAGATTATTGAGCCGTGACGCAAGTACGGCGGAATAGAGCTTCGCATCGAGATTCAGCAGGGCGATGGGGCGATGCGAAGCGCATAATTGCGGGTCTTTCCCCAGCTTGGGTATAACCGAGATCACCGCATCAGCCATAGATCCAGTGGTCTCTCCCACCTCCGCCATTTTGTTAAAAAGCCTCGTGAGGTGGGGACGCAGATCTGAGGTGAAGGTTTGATAAAAGAGGGACGTATACCCGTCGGGCTCTGGAGCCTTGTGTGGTTTAAGCGCTTTTATAGCGACCCGTATCTCATCAGAGGTTATGGGAGCAGTGTTTTGTTCCACTCGGCCGAAACTTGTGAAAGGTACAGCGACTGGAGATAGTCCCGTTGCTTGTTTGTATCTCGCTGATCAGCAGTGTACAGGGCCTTAAAATAAGCGCTAAAGATATCTGCCTTGAGCTCATCTTTATGTGTAAGTTCCCCATTCATCCCTTGAATACCTCCTATGTACTCCTGTTCCCTTTTCTCCTTAAGTTGCCTGGCCAAATGTTTCCTAATCTTATTGCCCTGGGAGTAAGAGAAATGTCGGAGTCTAAGAAGGGTCAGTTCCGCTCTGTTATTATAGATAGCTCTAAGCTTGCCCCGCAGCGCCGTCAGGTTGCGAAGAGTCTCCCTGGTGGGGTGCGTCTTATGGGCCTGTTCAGTGGTGGCTACTTCCTGCTCTAAGGCCTCCCTCTCCTTGGTCCGCCATTTGTTTAAAGTCGAGTTCAGGGCAATGCATTTCCCTCGAAAGACGGCCTTAAACACATCCCAAGTGGTAAACTCTGATGTGTCTACAGGGTTATTGCTGTCAAAAAAGTCCGTTATCGCTTCTCTCAGCTCCATACAGAGCACCTTATCTCGGGTGAGAGACGCCGGGAAGAACCACCTGGGGATAGATGAAACATTACAGGTCTAGGCCAGACAAATTGAGATTAGACCATGGTCTGACACTGACATGGGGAAAATCTTGGCTTCCTGCAATACTCCTAAAAGGGATTGGCTGATAAAAATGTAATCTAATCGGGAGTATGTACGGTGTACGTGTGAATAAAAGGTGTAGTCGCGGGATTGAGGGTATAAAGTGCGCCAGGCATCCAGTAGTCCCAGATCCTGAAAGTTTTGCTTGATGTCTGTGGGGAATGTGCTCGCGTCAGAGCGGTGTGTCTGAGTGCTGTCCAAGTCTTTCTGCCAAGTCAAATTGCAATCTCCCATGAGAATCGTGGGTCCCTCTGCAAAATCTTGGATTTTCCCCATTAATGTGTTTAAAAAGGCTTTTTGACCTGTGTTTGGCGCATATACTGCCACAAATGTACAACTTTTGCCCATCAAAAGGCCCTTGACCATAACTAAGCGGCCGTTTTTATCGGTCTGAACAGCATGTGGCTGAAACTTCATGGAGGAGTGAAAAAGGAGAGCCACCCCTCTATGCTTCGTGAGAGCAGAGGACCTGTATATCAAAGGGTACCGTTTATGGCGAAAGCGAGTGTCCTCAGATCTAACAAGATGGGTCTCTTGCAAGGCCACTATATGAAGGTGATGGTCACTGAGGTATTTCCAGATCTTTTGGCGTTTTTGGGCCGAGTTAAGACCCTTGACATTCCACGAGCCAATCATGATAGTCATCTATCGAATAAGGAAATCTGTGCTTCTCTGGGAGGCGCAGACCAACCCGCCCCGCTGTAGTATCTTGCACTGCTCCTATGAGTGCCGCCAGCATGGATGTTGGACCACCCTGAACCTGCGAGGTTTAGTCTTAAGAAGCCGCCACCATCTCCCTCCCTAACCCCCTTCCCTTCCCCAAACAAAGTAAAAACAAACATTAACAAAAGTTGCAGTCAAAGTAACAGTAATATGGTCCCCGTGAGGGAAAGGCACTCCCCACAAGGAGTTGGGGAGAGCGATAGAACCGAGGTCCCCGCCCACGCCCATCCCGATCAAAACTTGGGAAAAGCTTTATATACGGCCAATTTGGGGAGACGGTACCAACAGTGTCCCCATCTATCCCCGTCTCGTACAACTCATTAAATGGTCCCCTTGGACAGTTAGGAAGATATCCGCAAGCCAGTGATGCAACTTACAGAAGCATAAAGCCCGTCCCTGCCAGTAGAGATGGTCCCTGCACCAGTTCACCAGCCCATCCATGTCAGCCGTCAGTTTGTGCTTTGAGATCAAAACTGATGAGTCTGCAATGAGAACATGGAGCTTCTTGATCTATGAGACCCAGGAGAGCGTCCACCATCACCCTATTACGGAAAAATACCACAATACAACAGCAACATCGCTTCTTCAGATGACAGCTTGAGAAGAAGGAGGTGTTGTCGCGTGTCATCTGCGGTTCCTACGCGGACCCGTGGACCAGGGGAAGACCGGTGGGCCACCCCGCAAACCTCCCCGCTCAGCGGTGCGGGCTAAGCCCAATTCCTCGGGGGGGGGGCCCAGGACCTCCAGTCCGACTTTCAAGTCTGTGATGTGACGCTATCTGTTGTTGAACTCGAAACTCAGACCAAAAGGATAAGTCCATCTGTACTTTATCCTGTCTTCATGCAGCTTCGAGGTGATAGGCCTGAACATTTGCCTTCTGGCCAAGGTGGTTGGTGCTAAGTCCTGGTAAACAGCGCATGAGTGATTCTGGAAGGAGACACTCCCCCTCTTGCGCGCGGCGAGAAGCACCGCCTCTTTAACTTTGTAGGAATGGAACTTGGCCAACACATCTCGGGGACGCTTCTTTTCGCTTGTAGACAGACCACCCACTCGGTGGGCCCGTTGCAGCTTAATGTGGAGGGTTTGTGGGCTCAAGATTTCCGCAAAGAGCCCCTCCAAGAAGGCCTCCAGGTCAGGCCCCTCCGCTCCCTCTTCCAGGTCCCATATGCTGATGTTGTCCCTCCGGGCCCTGTTCTCAAGATCCTCAGCTTTAAGTTGTGTCTGAAGTAGCTGGTCCTGGAGAATCCGAATGTCTTCCTTCAACTCGGAGGTACTTGTCTCCTGGCCTTGAGTGTGTGTTTCCAGTTCAAGTACTCTCGCGCCCACTGAATCCACGTCTTGCTGTAGGGTAGGGAGCCTGTCCGTGAGATCGGCACGCAGTTGTTCCATTGATGTCTTTATGTCTTGGCCGAGATCCCTCCGGAGTTCAGTTTTAAAGTCTTTAAACATGCCAAGAAGATCTTCTTTCGTGAGGGCCATGCCGTCCACACCACTGGGGAGCTGCGACGGGTGCTTTTTGGTTGGAGTGAAAAAATGCGAAACCTTGTTGGGTGCCTTGCCCGGTGTCTTCTTCGGTGGCATATGAGCGGGCCCAGGAGGACCCCCGAGGCGGCGGCTGAGGAGATGCAGTCAACTCAAGCGCAAATACCTGCAACGCGGAGAGTGGAGACCGTCGCGCTCCCCAGTGCCAAGAGTGCGCTCTGGGCCGTTGCCCAAGGAAGATGTCAGGGCGCGTGTCCTGCGAGCACCACCACTTCAAGGTCCAGAGAGTCCCGCGGGGCGTGCCAACAGCAACGCGCCCACGAGGAGAGGGCTCGACGCATTCACAAGTGGGCCAAGCAGCAGACTCCAGCGACCATGATCCGTGCGCCAACACACCGCCACCGCCGTTGAGCGGACTAGGCAAAGAGGAGGCAGTCAGCCCGAGGGAGCGCCACCACCACAGGGTTCAACTAGCACTCTGCTGCTGGGCATCTGGGCTGCTGGACCGCCTCCCCGCCGTTAAAGTGGAGGCCGAATTGGAGAGCAGTGGGAATTATTCTCATGCGCCACAGGGGTGACTGGGAAAGCGCCATCTGATCTCTGAGTCCAGGCTCCAGCCTCACCCCAGCCGGGAAACGGAGCACCGCCATGCAATGTCGCATCAGAGCCGCCATGTTGAAGTCAGGCGTGGCGATTGAGATCCCCGCCGTGGGACACGGAGCTCCCTCCGCCGCCGAGAGGCCCCCCGCGGCCAGCAGAATAAAGCACCAAGCAGCCGCGCCCCGGGCTCTCCCCCCAGCGCCCGCACACCGGCCTCGATCCGCGACGTCGCTCCTCAACTCACCATTCGGCTGCCCAACGGTCCGGGTTCACTCCACTGCTCCAGGTAGGCGGCGGCGCTCATCACCGCAGCGGACACCACCTCCGGTCCCAGTAAGCGAAGTTGCGGTGGCATCAGTCTCGCGGCGCGCAAGACGCGGCGCTCCGGGCCGCGATCGCCATCTTGGCGGGCTCCGACGTTCTGACATTAGCTGCTCCCTCTGCTCGCGAAGACGGCAATGAAGCACATCAGGGTGTTCTAAGTGTGCCCCATATCTTCTACTCCCTGGCGCCGTGGTGTCACAGCGGTGGTGTACCAAGAGCCATGAAGAAACAGGTAAGGAATGATGCGTGGGCCGGGAGCCGAAACGATCTAGGTCCGTTCGGCCATCTTGCCCGGCCACGCCCCCAGGGTATGCTTTTAATCAGTGATTTTGGGTGAAAGCTAGTTCCATGGAGTAAGCTATTTGTGGCTTTAGGTTTCCGATATGTTGTGTTTTTTAGTTGGCCATTTTCCTGGTACACTTCAATATCCAGGAATTGGATTTTTGTTTTGTTTACGTTATGTGTAAACTGTAGGCCATCCTTGTTCGTAATCAGCTTCTTACATATGTGTTGAATTCTTCTGACGTTCCATTCCAGATAATAAACAGATTGTCTATAAATCTGAGCCATAACACTATTTTTTCAGTGTATATCTCCATGTCATCATACCCTGCAGTTGATTTTTCCCACCATCCCATGGTGAGATTTGCATAGCTCGGCGAAAATGAAACGCCCATGGCGTTACCGCACATTTTGGCAGTATATTTGTTGATCAAATACAAATATGTTATTTTGTAAACATGTTTCAACCATCTCCAAAATCATTTTGGAATGCTCAAGGTATTTGATGTCTCTGACCTAGGAAGTATTTCAGTGCTTTGAGTCCTGTATCATGATTTATCGATGTATAGAGTGACACTACATCTATTGTTGCTAGCAGGTAGTCTTCTTGCCAATGGATTTCATTCAAAATTCTTAAGAAGTCACCTGTGTCTTTGATATAAGAACTTAGTGTTGTTACCATAGGTGCCAAAAAAGAATCAACGTATTTTGAGAGGGGTTCATAGAGACTGTCACAGCTAGATATTATAGGTCTTCCTGGTGGATCTATTAGGGTTTTACGGATTTTCGGTAGAAAATACATCGTTGGTATTGTGGAGTTGTCCTTTGTCAGATATTTCACTTTATCAGTAGTTAGTAGACCATTTTCTGACTATGTTTTCAATTTGAGTTGTAGTTCAATTGTCAGATGATTTATGGGATTTGTTTTTAATTTTTTATAGTTTTTGGTCTCATTCAATTCTCTTGTGGCCTCCTTTTTATATTGAGTTTTAGCCATCACCACAATGTTTCCCCCTTTATTGGCAGGTTTTATTTCAAGATTTTCATTTCCCATCAGTCCTTTTAGTGCTTCCCTCTGTTTTTGTCAAATTTTCATTTTTCTTTCTTTGTTTGTTTGGTAGATTTTCTAAATCTGCTATTATGAGATCATAATAGAGATTAATCTTATTGCCTTGTTTGAGAATCGGACAGAATTTGGATTTTGGTTTAAAGGATGTTTTTTCTCTTCCAGATGTTTCAAAACCTAATTGTTTTATGATCTCTGATTCTTGTAATTCTTCATCCCCCAAGTTATGCGTTATGTCACATACTGTTTTTATTTCAGGTATTTGATCTATTGCAATATTGGGTAATGGGTTGGTAGCATTGCTTATTTCTGTTGACATTAAAGCCTTTGGAAATTTTGCAAAATGTTTCGCCAGTTTTACCTTTCGAACAAATTTGTAAGTTTCAATTTTAGTTTCCACTATGTCATGGTGGGTTTCTGGACAGAAAGTCAGGCCTTTATTGAGTAGTGAGCTTTGATTTTTCGTAAGTACGATCTTTGACAGATTCACCATGAGGTTATTTTCTGCTTCTAAATTATATTTGTTGTTTATTTCTTTGATTTGCTGCATAATCGGTATTGATTCGTATTTTCTGAGGCTTCTCCTTGTTTTTCTATGCTTGATGACTCTATTGGGTTGCCTCTTCCACGTCCGCGTCCTCGATTCTGTATCTGGCTTCTTCCTCTTCCTCGATTTTTTACCGGCCTCTGGTCTATGTTCATCAGTCTCATTTTGTCTAAAAAAGATATTTTTTCTGGAAAAGATTGATTTTCTCCTTCACTTATTTCTACATCTGATTCACTCACAGTAGTATCTGAATCCTTTCGTTTATTGGGGTTTGTTTTTAATTATTTTCTTATTTGTACAAACCGTTTAGCAAAAGTGAAGATCGTTCCCATTTGGTAATCTATTTCGTCTCTCCGAAACTTTCTCTGTTTTCTTTCTTCCATCTCTTTTTCATATTTTTCCAGTATTAATTCCATTTCCATTCTGTAACGTCCAGTTTCCACTTGTTTTTTAAAAGATGGCATTTCTTTTTCCAAGTTTTCAATTGTTTTATGTAGTTCCTCCAGGTCTTTCTTATCATATTTAATGATTATCTCCATCATGTTGCGGGAACATAACATATTATTTCTCCCCCATTCCTCAAGCATTTCTGGTCTTGTTTCGGGATGGTTTGGTAGAGTAAAAATCCTCAAGCCCCTTGGTACTCTATCTACTTCCAGGTATTTTTCCATCGTTATTATTTCCCATCCTTTTGTTATTTCTTTTTTTAATACTTTTTTAGTTTGAAAAAGGTATTTTTGAGGGTTTTGACACTTTCCTCATTTCCATTTGATTCACATAATTCATCGGTGCCTTGGATAGTTGTACCACATGAGAACAGAGTTGTTGCTTTGATCTGCCGCTTATTTATTCTCTCTGCAATGTTTGCCATTTTTTTATATATATTTTATTTTGAACTCCTTTTAATTATTAATATTATGTTCCTTGATTTTTCTGCACATCTTGAGTATAGGCTTCTGTTCTGCTTTGGTTTTTGGATCAGATAGAACCCGCTCATCAGAGCCTCACTAACCCAGCCAGAACGTTACCCCCTCCCCCTCCCTAGGGCCTATTTACAATAGGTAACCACATATATCTACCGCCTAAGGACAGGGAATTCCTACTATACATACCAAGACCTCTTATAATCGGCGGCCTCGCGATCCCATACGGATCCAGACCTCTCTACCCAGACGGCAGTCTCAGCACAAGTGGCGGCCTCGCGATCCCATACGAATCCAGACCTCTCTACCCAGACGGCAGTCTCAGCACAAGTGGCGGCCTCGCGATCCCATACGAATCCAGACCTCTCTACCCAGACGGCAGTCTCAGCACAAGTGGCGGCCTCGCGATCCCATACGAATCCAGACCTCTCTACCCAGACGGCAGTCTCATACGACAGTTCATCCTATGATCACCATAACATACAAAAAGGGAATCAGTCTCATCACACAAGGACTGCCAGTTCGAGCATAGCCTGTTCTCCGGTTCGAGGGGCTCCTCTCTCCCTTATTCAGTTACCACTTACCTGATCAGGGTTAACATCTGTTCATGTAGCCGCAGCTGACTAGAAGAATAGGCTACCCTCTCATACAAGAACACGCAGCACATGTTGGTTCACTACAAACTGGGTACTTTATTACTCATTACATACGCAATCACATAACATTACAATATAACACATAACCTGCAAAGAAAAGCGAAAGATTAAGTTGTGCACTCTAATAAGAAAGGGTCGACATCACCTTAGTAGTGTGTAGCCTGCACTCAGTGGTCATCTAGGTTCCCTTCTCGTCTGTGCCTCGGCTCGCCTGGAAGTCACACCTCCGCAGTCACGGATACACGTCTGCACCACTATGCGCTGTTCCCTTCACCCTTCTCCGAGTCACTGGGACCTCTTCCTTATCGGCTACTCTCTCCTCTCTGGCTATTCTGCTAGGAGAGTATCTGTCTCTCGGTTTTTCTCCGCCTCCAAGATGGCGTCTGTCTTCCCTGGAATAAGTAGTAGCTTTACTGCTAACGGCTAGATGCCGCCTACGGACTGAACATGTAACTGCCTCAGACTTTCACTAATATAGAGGTGCGTTTCCTCATGGAAAATTCCGGCCCGTAACCTGCCGCCCACCAAATTCTTGTACCTCCCCGTACCAAGGACACGTTCCCAGCCGGCCGGCCTGATGTAGTGTCTTCGGCATGAAGAAAAATACAATCCTTCGATAAGGGCCGGCCTGAACCGGTTCTCTCCAAGCGAATAACACCTCATAACTAAAACATTACATTTGACCTAGAAGCATCCCAAGCTGCCGGAGCAGAAAGAAAGATGGAGTCTCTCCCGTTTGAGGCCTACCAGGCCTGAATTCAGCACGGCTCCATGAAATACCCTCACTACAGGACAGGTTATCCCTAATACTAACGAATCTATCCCCTAGGCTATGTGTGAAAGCCCTGATCTATGGGGAAGAGCACAGGATCATGTCGAAGTGCCTAGTAAATAGGCTCCATTCACTACTCTAACCCTTAGACTTGAATGGTAAGAGACTGAAGTCACATTCAATCACCTTTCCTCACAAGAAGGCCGGGAAAATCGAGCAGAACATTTCACCCTTGACTTCAGTCTATTATACATTCATTAAACAGAACTAATATCTGTGGAAGAATAATATGAAACAAAACTAACTGATCTATGTCTAGTACCAGGTGTGCAGAATTGAAGTAGTGAAGGAATACACTGAATAAAGCAACAGATAGAAATCAAAATGCCGATAGTAACCAGAATACCTCCTAATATCTGACGTAACATATGCAAATCAGGTAACCAATTAAAGAGCCAGTCAAACCAGCCCTGGTCAATGTGTTTTCTAACTTCTTCTGTCAAGTCATGTAGTTTATCAATGTGAGCTTGAATGGATTTTGTATGATCAGACAAGTTAAAACAACAAAGACCCTCAAAATCAGAACAATCGTGTCCATGTTTAAGCAAAAGATAATCAATGGCCGCTCGATTTTGCAAGATAGCTCTACGTTCACCCTGGGCGTCTAATAGCATGTCAGACAGGACTGTAGAAGTATGATTAATGGATTTTACCATCCAGCGGGCCATTTTCCCAATAGATTTGGCATTATAAACTGCCAAAGCAGGAACACCAACAATTGAAATAGCCAGGCTAAGGTATTCAGATTTGGAATATAAATGCAAAGATGAGTCACAATCCTCCTGTAACCTCACTGTATCTCGAATCACACGAGAGTTGGCATTCGGATGTGATGAAAACATTAACAAGCTCAGTCTAGTAATGGCACAAGGGCCTCCAGAAATATTTGCGGGGATATATGGCCAGGAAGTATTACCACATGAGAAAAGCCATCCGGCAGGTAGTAACATCGTGCGATAATGACTGGGGGTAACTACCAAACTCTTGCAAGTCATGTTATTCTGAACAGAAGTACATGTTTTCGGTGTCCTTTGAAGGCACAAAGTTCGTTCATGAGCGGTGAATGAAGTGGCACCTTTCAATCTTAAACGCATACATTCAGAAATTGCACTAGGATCACAAGTAAGGAAAAAACACAAATCACCCTGTGTGATATTATAGGTAACTATTTGGGACTGGATGGGGGGTATCGGGTCTGACAGTACAGTACACAAGGGGCAATACTCATGGGTAGCAAAATCGCCCAGAAGAACATTGGGGCGAGCATTCGATATATTGAAAATATGAGTCAAAGTCTCCAATGAAGCCGGGACAGCAACTAAACAAGTCGCTAGAATGTCAGTCACCGATCTCATCGGCGTCAAGCAGAAATGAGGGGCTTTAGTCACTCGTTTGGCTAACGTAGTCCAAAAGTTTGACGACGAATCCCACGCAGCGAAGGAACGCGACACTCGGGTTCTCAACTCAGCCCGGGTTGATGGGATCCCTCCTCTCTCGTCGTACCAGCCCAAAAGGAGTCCAACGCCGACACATCCTGCAGCAACAGTCCAAAGAATGATCTGAAAGAGAATCAAATACAGGCATTATTCATTCTCATAAGTAACATTTGTCAGCCGGGACTGCTTCCCAGCTATCTTTCCCTGGTCTCATAACTAAAATGGTGTTGTCTTGACCGGTTGCAATGACCTCTGCTTGTTCAGGGGGATTCTTAGGCGACTGCACCCAAACTCTGGCCCCAGGATTATCTGTGGAGCCAAAACCTTTCTGGCCTCGTACAGTTAGCAACGTTGGGGCAGTGCCTTTTGTGATCTCACCACTGAAAACAGGCATTATTAGCAATTGAGCCACTCGGTCAGTTTGATGTATCAGTAAGTCAACCTCACTGCTATTCAGCAGGAGCACCTTAATCTCTCCCTGATAATCACTGTCAATGATTCCTCCAAGCACCTGAACGCCTTTTACAGCCAGCCCCGATCTAGGGGCGATTAATCCGAAATTCCCAGTTGGTATATGAACACCAACACCAGTTTCAATGATGACTTGATTCTTACTTTTTATAACGGTGTCATCCATGGCATGCAAGTCTAAACCTGCCGACCCTGGGGTCGCTCTACATGGAGCCAAATCTCCGGGAGTAATTTCCCAGTACATCACAGTCTCTCTGATTTCATTGGGCTTAGCATCAACATTCGGAGGAAACAAACGCATAAGTGGGGATTCAGCATTTAGAAAAGGACGGTTATTCAAAATCAATAGCGCTTGAGGCAAAAAGTCTCGCCAATTCTTATACTTGTCATCTGTTAATTTACGTAACTGATCTTTCAGCAGGCCATTCAACCTCTCCACAAGACCCGAGGCCTGTGGATGATATGGTATATGAAACACCCATTCAATATTGTTTTCCACACAGAATTCCTGTACCAATCTTCCACGAAAATGGGATGCATTATCAGATTGAATTTGGAATGGCACACCATAATACATCATAATCAATTCCAATGTTTTAATAGTATTCAATTGGGTAGCTTGCTTACAGGGAAGGGCCACCAGCAGGCCACTGTATGTATCAACAATAGTGCAAACATATTGACAATTCCTACTCATAGGAAGTGGACCGATGTAATCAATCTGCCAAATTTGAGCGGGCAATTTCCCGCGATGTAAATGACCTTTAACAATTTGGGGCACTTTGCGCTGCCTGATATGCTGACAAATGGGACAATGTAGAATAACATTTTTGATTAAATCTAGGGGAATATAAATTCCTCGATCAGCAGCCCACCTGCTAGTGGCTTTCTCTCCAAAGTGTCCTGCTTTCTGGTGGGCCCATTTCGCCAATCCCGCAATATCAGAATCTTGCCTGTCCACCACTGCCTCAGCAATTTTAGATTTCTCATCTGCAATGTTATGAAAGAATTTGTCAAGAGAGTCTATCGGGGTATGAGCATCCACATGGAAGATTGTAACAGTACTCTGTGGGAGCATTTCCCAAATCTCCTGCCATAATTCTTTTCCCCACAGTTCTTTTGAATGCAATTTCCAACTATGGGAATGCCAAGTCGGTAACCAAACTGCCAGTCCATTGGCAGTAGACCAAGAATCGGTGAAAATATGACATGTGCCAGGTAACTCTTGTTTCAGAACTTGATAAACAGCATAGAGTTCAGCAAATTGACTGCTCTTACCCTCACCAGTTGTACTCAGCAATTTTTGTGTGATCGGATTATAGGACACCGCCTTCCAATGCCGTTTCGTCCCTATGAACCTTGCTGAACCATCCGTAAACCAGACATGGTTTCTGTCCTCCGCGGACAAATCATCAAAAGGTCTACCCCACTTAACAGGAGACTCCTGTACTAAAGGTACGGAACATTCACTCTCAGTCTCAGTCGATGGCGCCCGCGCCACCTGCTCATGCAAAGATGCAACTCCTTTTTGTCCCACACGTGCCCTGTCTTGTATATACCATTTCCATTTAATCACACTCGCCTCTTGAGCGTGTCCAATTCGGTGAGTTTTCGGCGAACTCATAACCCACTGCATGATAGGAATTTCAGGTCGCAAAACTATATCATGTCCCAAAGTCAATTGCTCGGTATCCACCAGAGCCCAATAACATGCAAGTAACTGTTTCTCAAAAGGTGTATAACGCTCACCAGCATCAGGTAACATTTTGGTCCAGAAACCTAACGGTACTCTACTCTTGCCTTGTTTCTGCCACAAACTCCAATTCGCATAAAGGCCTTGTACAGACACATTCAAATCCACATCACCATCACATACAGGCCATAAATCCAGAGCATGCTGAATTGCTTCTTTTGCCAGACTGAACGCATCTTGCTGTGGTTTATCCCATTCAAATGCATTCTTTTTACGAGTGACATGGTACAAAGGGGCCAATATTTGACTCAAATGAGGAATATGCTGGCGCCAAAAACCAAACAAACCAATGAAGCTTTGGGCTTCTTTCCTATTCCTCGGAACTGCAAAATCAAGAATTTTCTGTTTAACCTGAGGGATCACTTCTCGGTGCCCCTCATGCCAATTAATACCCAAAAATTTCACAGCCTGGGACGGACCTTGTAATTTATCCGGGTTGATTTCCCAACCTTTCTCACGCAGGCACTCAATGACTCTATCCAATTGGGTCTGAACTTCCTCTTGTGTTTCGCCTTGGATCAAAATATCATCAATATAGTGACATATCTGAATTTGCGGATGAACCGGTACCTCAGCCAAATGCTCTGCCACCAGCCGGTGACATATCGTAGGACTATGCACATAGCCCTGGGGAAGACTTCTAAACGTCATCTGACGCCCGTTCCACGTAAAACTGAATTGTTCCTGACACTCAGGGGCAATCGGAATCGAAAAGAAAGCATTAGCAATATCAATGGACGCATACCATGTACCTGGATGTTTTTGGATTCTTTCAATTAGGGTAATAATATCCGGTACTGCAACAGTCAAAGAGGGTGTGTGTCTATTCAATTCTCGATAATCAACAGTCATGCGCCAAGAATTATCACTCTTACGTACAGGCCAAACAGGATTATTCCAAGCAGAAGTAACTGGGGTTATAACTCCTGCATCCACCAACTCCTGAATAGTGGTACTAATCTCTTCATGACCACCTGGAATACGATACTGCTTCTGACAAACCACTTTTGTCGCCTGGGGAACTTTTATGGGGGGCATTCTTAAACGACCAACCCGTACAGGCCTGGACGATATATAATGTTTAGTTCCAAATTGGTAACATCCATCATCTAAGTGCAAAGTCATTCCTTTCAAAATATCAATTCCAATTATGAATTCTAAGAGTGGCACCACTAATACAGAGTATTCTTTTCTAGGAATTCTACCTATTCTCATTTCAAGTAAAGTTTGAACTGCGGGAGTTTCCTTTCCATCTAATCCGGTAATTGTAAAAGGCTGACCTTTAAACTTCTTTGATTTTCCATGAATAAGAGTGGCCTCCGCTCCTGTATCTACCAATGCTCGGGCCCTTTGGACATTACGATGTCTCCAATAAATATCAATATCTACATAGGGTCTATTGTCTCTGTGAGCCCATCTGTGTACTGGAGCTTGACCTATTTCCTAGTCATTTTTACTGCGTTCTGTGTACCAGGATAAATCAGGATAAAGACTCTCACGTTTCTCAGGTATCAATACCTCCTGTTCATATCCATCTCTATTACGAAATGGATTCCTGTCCTCTGCATTGTACTGCGGGTTTCGATCGGCCAATCTGTGTCGATCCTCTCTCCTTCTCAACTCAGGGGATTGATCCCTATCATCTCTACGTCTGCTGTTAACATAATCATCTCTCCCCCTTTCTCTTTCCCCCTCTCTCTCTCTGTCTCTCTCACGACGGGGGGACAAATCACGTACATAACGACGATCATCACGACGATCAGAGCGCCCACGGCGGTTGTCATCACCGCTACCGTCAGAAAAACCACGATCACACTCAGTCGTCCGAACACGCCGGGCACCCTCCTTTCGATCTAAGCCACGTTTGCGAAACATTTCCCACAAACGAGTAGTAGTCTCACCGTCAATGTCCTCCTACCGCACACCATCGGCCATAAGACCAAAAAACATATCACGTCTAGTAAGTTTATTGTCACCAGGAGTACGAGTGTCAGGCCGGGACTGCCGTTCAGGTTTAAACCACTCACCCAACTCACCGAGTTGGCGTACCGATTCCAGCACCATAGATAACATGTTACCAGTCTGATTAATCAATAAAGTCATCATGACCTGCTTTTAAGCAACAGGGGAAGAACGAATAATACGATTCCGCACAGAAGATGTCAACAAACCATCAAGCAACCTGTCAGCAGTATTCAGAAAAACTGCCGTTTTCATCACCTCCTCTTTGAGACGTTGTGCAGCATCGCGCAAAGTATACCACGGTTTGTCATTCACAGGCCAGTCAGACTCAGTAGGATATTTTTGATTACAACCCTCAGTCGCCAATTGAAGCAAAGTAATTTGACCACCACCATTAAAGTTACGAAAATGATCCTGTACAGTAGAATCCGAACTCAAGGAACAAAACTTCAAACAATCGCCAGCATCCAACATAATGCCAGCAGCGCCCAGTTCATAAAGGCGCACCATCCATGTGAGTAAGGTCTCACCAGCTCGCTGCCGAAATCGCTGCAAAATATCACTAATTTCTTGTTGAGTAAAATCCTCCAAAGAGTCTAAAGCAATACCATTCGGAGCACCGGGAGCCTGCTGCAACTTCCGCCGAAAAACTGGATGCACCGAGACCGCGGGACGAGCATCACAAGGAGCTCGATCAGTACACGTAGAGGAACAATCAGTGTAAGAAGCATCGACCCCACTCGAAGGACGAGCGCAATCACGGAGTGCACCTTCAGAGGCGCAAGAAGCAGACTTACAATCACGGCCGGAGCGAGAGGACTCGCGCTTGGCAGACTCCTCACCCGAGGAACGAGAATCACTCGAGTTCCAGATATTACCATCCCATTCATCAGGATTCCAATCCAGTCCGGCTTTCGCCACGACCAGACGCACCTTTCGCGTCGAAACCCGACCACGCCGATTCTTGTATTTATAACGAGCAATTCGCACAGCCGCCCTCTCGGCAATAGTTTGGTACGTCTCAAGTTTGTCAGCAAGCAACTTATTTTGACACCGCAACAAAGTATGAGCATTCTGAATCTCAACAAAGTTCGCTTCCACATCCTTATGCAATTTCTGTAACTTCAACAACCTCTCATGCAGAATCCTGTACGCAGACAGAACAATCCAACCTCTGCGTCCCAAAACGGGAAGCACATCACCCTTAGATACCGGCGCCTTCTGTAAACAAGTAATCACATTAGCCGGCTCCGCCAGCTCCAAAAAAGAATTCCAATTCTCACTCAAACCAGTAGAATCAGCCCACTCACGGGCTAAGGCTTCATAAGGCGTTGAATCCCAGCCGGGAATATCAACGGGCAACTTAAAAGTAGATTTCGACTTTCTAGAAAACATCTCGGAAAAGAAAGAGAAAAGAAAGAAAGAGAAAAAAAAAAAAACTATACACACAATTATATACAAATAATATACAAACGAAACCACGCACGCGCCGAAAGCAAACACGATACAACCACAACGCACACAGGTTTCGTAAACGGTTCGTGACGCCAAATGTTCTGCTTTGGTTTTTGGATCAGATAGAACCCGCTCATCAGAGCCTCACTAACCCAGCCAGAACGTTACCCCCTCCCCCTCCCTAGGGCCTATTTACAATAGGTAACCACATATATCTACCGCCTAAGGACAGGGAATTCCTACTATACATACCAAGACCTCTTATAATCGGCGGCCTCGCGATCCCATACGGATCCAGACCTCTCTACCCAGACGGCAGTCTCAGCACAAGTGGCGGCCTCGCGATCCCATACGAATCCAGACCTCTCTACCCAGACGGCAGTCTCAGCACAAGTGGCGGCCTCGCGATCCCATACGAATCCAGACCTCTCTACCCAGACGGCAGTCTCAGCACAAGTGGCGGCCTCGCGATCCCATACGAATCCAGACCTCTCTACCCAGACGGCAGTCTCATACGACAGTTCATCCTATGATCACCATAACATACAAAAAGGGAATCAGTCTCATCACACAAGGACTGCCAGTTCGAGCATAGCCTGTTCTCCGGTTCGAGGGGCTCCTCTCTCCCTTATTCAGTTACCACTTACCTGATCAGGGTTAACATCTGTTCATGTAGCCGCAGCTGACTAGAAGAATAGGCTACCCTCTCATACAAGAACACGCAGCACATGTTGGTGCACTACAAACTGGGTACTTTATTACTCATTACATACGCAATCACATAACATTACAATATAACACATAACCTGCAAAGAAAAGCGAAAGATTAAGTTGTGCACTCTAATAAGAAAGGGTCGACATCACCTTAGTAGTGTGTAGCCTGCACTCAGTGGTCATCTAGGTTCCCTTCTCGTCTGTGCCTCGGCTCGCCTGGAAGTCACACCTCCGCAGTCACGGATACACGTCTGCACCACTATGCGCTGTTCCCTTCACCCTTCTCCGAGTCACTGGGACCTCTTCCTTATCGGCTACTCTCTCCTCTCTGGCTATTCTGCTAGGAGAGTATCTGTCTCTCGGTTTTTCTCCGCCTCCA
Source organism: Triturus cristatus (assembly GCF_964204655.1). Lineage (NCBI taxonomy): Eukaryota > Metazoa > Chordata > Amphibia > Caudata > Salamandridae > Triturus > Triturus cristatus. The sequence continues at coordinate 1,529,957,864 of NC_140590.1, read as the reverse complement.
AGATGGCGTCTGTCTTCCCTGGAATAAGTAGTAGCTTTACTGCTAACGGCTAGATGCCGCCTACGGACTGAACATGTAACTGCCTCAGACTTTCACTAATAAAGAGGTACGTTTCCTCATGGAAAATTCCGGCCCGTAACCTGCCGCCCACCAAATTCTTGTACCTCCCCGTACCAAGGACATGTTCCCAGCCGGCCGGCCTGATGTAGTGTCTTCGGCATGAAGAACAATACAATCCTTCGATAAGGGCCGGCCTGAACCGGTTCTCTCCAAGCGAATAACACCTCATAACTAAAACATTACATTTGACCTAGAAGCATCCCAAGCTGCCGGAGCAGAAAGAAAGATGGAGTCTCTCCCGTTTGAGGCCTACCAGGCCTGAATTCAGCACGGCTCCATGAAATACCCTCACTACAGGACAGGTTATCCCTAATACTAACAAATCTATCCCCTAGGCTATGTGTGCAAGCCCTGATCTATGGGGAAGAGCACAGGATCATGTCGAAGTGCCTAGTAAATAGGCTCCATTCACTACTCTAACCCTTAGACTTGAATGGTAAGAGACTGAAGTCACATTCAATCACCTTTCCTCACAAGAAGGCCGGGAAAATTGAGCAGAACAGCTTCTGTCACTAGTTTCTTTTGACAAGAGAGAAGCTAAAATAATGTGCTCTGATTTGGGCTGTGCTTTTTTAAAAAGTGGTATCCAATGACAAGGATGTGTGTAACTGCTTTATTTAAACACTGCTTGTAATACTTGTGGCCACCTGAGGATGTTTTTTTTCACTTTGCTCGTGGCATTCACTATTTTTGCATGTACAACGTCCTTTTAATAACAGGTCTTCAATAATTTGGTTCGCTTTTCATTCATTGTTTCACTTTTAAGGGCTCGAGGTGTTTAACAAATCTATTGGCTGCCGCTCGCAGTATCACACTACTGCTGTATTTTTTAATGTAGTGACTTGTAACTCCCGGCACAGAGTGTGACTAATCACTGTTAGAGTGGTATTTTGGAATATAGCTGGTTTACAATCTAAGGTGGATAATCAATTATGGGTAGATTTTATCAACAACTTTGATATTCTTTGTATACAGGAGACCTGGTATTGGACGCACTGCATATTGATGGTTTTAAAACATATCATACTCCTGCTCTGCGCTCAGTATATGGGAGGCATAAAGGGGGGATTTCCATTTATATTTCGAATATGATGAAGGTCCAGAAGATAAAAAGATTAAAGTCGACCCCTTATTATCAAATTGTCAATATCTACCTCTCTATGCAAATTGAGGTAGTGATTATTAATTTTTATAATAATATTGACAAGGGTAATTTTGTAGGTATACTAAAAAGCCTCTTGGATTTTTTAACTAATTTGGTTGTTCCTAGGGGAAAGGATGTGATTATGATTTGGGGTGGGGATTTTAATACTAGTATTTGCTGAAATCCTGAATGTGGGTTTGGGGATATTGATACAGGTTATAATGTCCATGCAGCCCACTTTGCCCACTCAGATAGAGGAGAAAGTTTTAATGAAATGATGGCAACCTTTGATTTAGGCTTTGCTAACACATTGTGCTCACCTCCAGTTGAGTTTAGTCCTACGTTTATTGGTCGGGGATTTAATTCCCTGATAGATTTTATCGTTATCCCCAAATCGCTATTCTAATTGGTTCGATCAATTTTGTACTCATCCAAATGGCCTAAGTGACCACTTCCCATTAAGTATAAACATTCTACTCCCAACTAAATGTACACTTTCGGTTACGGAAAGTTTGGCTTGGACTCAAGACGTCGTACTGGCCCGCCAAAAAGGTTTCTCCCTGAGTTGGGGCAGGAAGGACCCAGAAGCACTGAATACAAAGATTATAGCAAAGGCTCTAATTCCCATCACTGAGTGCCTGCAGGAAGGGACATCCAATAGGGACATCCTGTATGCTTTTTCTGAAGTTACCGCGGTGATACAGAATTTGCTGATTCGCCCAATAAGGGCTGCACCCAACAAAGACCTGGGGTGGTTCGATAACAAGTGTTCTAAGACATATTCCTTGCTAAAGGCTGCTCTTCATAAATCAGAGCGGGATTATGAGGAAATTAGAGCCTGTAGGAAGGCCTACAACTAGGCTAGGAGTAATCGCAAGAAAGAAATTAAAAACCTTGCTTGGAATAACTTATATGAGGCTTCCTTACGTAGAGATTGTACTTATTTTTGGCAGGCAGTTAAAGCACCATTTTTTGCTAAAAAAGAGGAAGCATGAGTTGAGATAGCAATCGATGAGCTCTCATGGGAAAATTTCTTCTCTAAAGTGTACGGAAATAAGAGTAATGAGGAAATCAGTTCATCTCGGAAACCTTTTATATCTGGTAATTCCATTCAGTTCATGCCGATTGATATTCAATTTACCCATGACGAAGTGTTGATGGCAATAAATGAGAGCAAAAGAGGTAAAGCTCCAGGCCCCGACGGGATTCCGATTGACCTATATAAAAGTACAACAGAGCTATGGTCTCCACTGTTAACCCAAGTTTTAGAAGCCTGTTGTGCCATGGGGTTTATTAAATCCTGGTCGGAGTCTGTGATATTACCAGTTTTTAAAAAGGGGGACCAGGAAAACCCAGCATGTTATCGTCCTATCTCTCTCTTAGATTCTTTCATGAAAATCGCAGGAAGGGTTGTTTTAAATAGACTTCAACAGTGGGCTGAGGACAATAATATCTTGAACCGGGTCCAATATGGGTTTAGGGAGGGGATGGGTACTATTGAACAGGTTTTAAACTTTTCCCTGATACAGGGGAAATATACCCAAGCCAAGGCAGGGAATTTATTTATGGTATTTGTTGATCTAACTGCCGCATTTGATTGTGTTGATCATAGTAGGTTATGGAGTATTTTAGAGGAACTAAAAGTTGATCCCTCCTTAGTGCAATTCCTGAGACAACTATATCAGGGGGCTTCAGCCAATGTGAGGTATGGATTAAAGGGAGAGTGCACTAAATCATTCCGTGTGGAGAAGTGTGTTCGGCAAGGTTGTTTACTGGCCCCGTTCCTCTTCTCATTATAAACCAACGCATTGGAAGAGGAATTGGTGGCCAGGGTGAATGATTCACCGATAATAAAGAACCAGCAGATTGTCTCCCTTCTCTACGCGGATGATGCAGTGCTAATGGCTAGAACCCAGCTTGGCCTACAGAGGGCCCTGTCAACTTATATTGATTTTATGAATAACTGGGGCCTAAAAATAAATGTTACAAAGACTTTTGTGATGTCCTGTGGGAAGGGGAAGAATAATTTATTTATTTATTTATTTATTTATTTATTGCAATTTTTAAAGCGCGCAAATACCCCTACGGGTGTCTCGGCGCTAGTGTTTACAGAGCTCGCTGATGGTGTGACGGGGGAGTTTAGGACAATGAAAACAGCCATGTTTTAAGGCTCTTTCTGAATTTGAGGAGCGTGGGGGCAGTTTTAATATGAAGTGGTAGGGTGTTCCACAATTTGGCCGTGGCGATTGTGAAACATCTGTCTCCCCAGCTGGCCTTTCTTGTCCTAGGGACGTTCAGCAGGTAGGCAGGTAAGTGTAGAACTTTAGTAACGGGGGACGGTAGAATTGAATCAACTAAAACATTTTCTTATCTTGGAATTTTATGGGAGGATTTGGGTTCCTGGGGACCAGCGGTTAAGAGAAGGACGCTTCTATTTAAAAGGTCAACTGTGGCATTGATGCTTTTTTCAAGAAAAATGGGGAAAAGGCCCCCGGGAATATTATTGAAAATTTACCAAGCTAAATGCATTAGCATTGCCACATATGAGGTAGGGATTTGGGGTTTCCATGATGTTGCATCAATCCAAGTGGTTGAAAACGCTTTTTTAAGGTTCATTTTAGCCATTCCTCGGAGTTCTTCCATTTTTAATTGTCGTAATGAACTGGGAATCTCCCGTATTTCCGATTTGATTAAAATTCAACCAATTTTACTTTGGCACAGGATTTGGACCTCTTCTAGTTTAGGCCTGAACCGTGAGATCATAAAAGATTCCATGGGATTAGATCAGGCCAAAAAAATCCCTTGGTTAAAATATATAAGTAATTTATCGCATGACTTATGTAGACCTGATTTTTACTCTAACCCAGACACTATGAGCACTTTATCGAGAAAGGAGCTTAAATCCTTATGCTTAAATCATTTCGAGTCCCTTAGATTAATGGTAGAGATAAGTAAAAACTCTGTGATCCAGCATCAACTGAGTCTGTCTAGTTATTCCATTCAGATCTATTTAGTATGCTGTCTACAGGAATTTGATAGATATATATTGACAAGGCTCAGATTTGACTGTTTCCACCGCCTGGTTTCTTTTCCTGCTGTACATGACTGGTCCAGGAAACTCGGCCTTTGTCCCTGTGACAACACTGCTTCACAATCTACAATGCACGTTGTCCTATTTTGTAAATTTTGTGTTAAAGAAAGAGCTAGATGGATTAAGCCTATTTTAAAGCAGCGAGGCTGGCAGCAATGTCGCCAGGCATCTCTCTTTTTAAAATTATTGGATAATGTGTACTGTATTGGAGTTATGACGGGGCTTTTGAAGAGTATAATGAGGAAAAGAAGAAGTTTAACCTGTTAACCCTTATGCTGTAAAACTATGTATAATTGGACCAGCTGCATTTTATTAAGATATTTTTAATGTAATTTTTAAATGATCTGTTCTTATTGTATTTTGTGCTTTTATGATTTTATTATTTTTTTAAATCGAATAAAGCATTTATTGATTGATTGATTGACTAATCACTGCTGTGATTTTGTCTCGCTCAAGTGCTACCTTGCTCAACAGTCTGTTATTGTCGACAAAAACCCTGATAACGAAACTTAGCGCCTTCCGCACAGCGTTTCTTACCTCACGGTTCCTCCGAAGAGAGTAGCAGTCCTCCGACTTTTCTCCTCTCGGTGTCTTCCGTTTTGGTCGTCAGCTGGCTTCTAATGCGCAAGTTCTTTCACCTTACGATAGTCGGGTGAATCTTGTATATATCAGGTTAAGATTCTCTGTTGACGGCACAGTTTTCAAACACAATGTTGATTGCTTGGATTCTTTTCATTCCAAGCAAACCAGGCTTGAAGACGGGTGCTGCTGCTCGCAAATTGTTTCCACCAAAATATCCCTCGTTTATCCAGCGCGCTCACGGTCGGTGAGAGAAATGCAGACAAGGGATTGAGATCTGCATATATATTTTTCACCAAAAGAAGAAGTACTCGCACTCCAGGACATAAGTATCAAGAGCTTTTTACTTCAAGTTTCAAACAGCCCAGCACCATCAAGTTCCCTTAATTAAACCAACGTGTTTCGACCACTCTGGTCTTGCTCACGGTTAGCTATGTTCCACAAGTAATGTCTTTATATATACAATTGCCCATATAGCCATTATGATGCATCATGGGACATGTAGTACAAGTAGTGAAAAATTGATTAATTTTTACAGTGCATTCATTTTTACTATTTGCAATTCTGAATGATGAACCATTTTCTTCTATATAATTTGTATATATTTGTTGGCAATTTAGTAACGGCTTAGTGCCCTGATTGTATGATATAATGCCTCATACAATTGTACTTCATACATTGTTGCCAATCAGTACATGATTTTTTGCTTAGACTTTTGAGTCCTTTATATTTCAGATATTTTCTTCATAAGCAAGTTATTTACAAGTGAACATGGAGTTCCTCATCACCGTTCAGTCTTCTCTGCTGTTTGGTTTGAAATCTTATTATTAGTTTTGACTCCAATTGTCTCCGTTTTTTAGTTCTATCTCCTCCTCTTTCATTTATGGGGATTGTTGCAAGTCTATAAGTATGTATATATATGTGTGTGTTGGACTTGGCCGTTTTTGCAGGGTCATCCCTGAACTTTTTGCCTTCGTCCTATATTTTTTCGGACCTGTTGTTGGTTGTTTTATGACTCTGGGCACTTTACCACTGTTGATCAGTGCTAAAGTGCATATGCTCTTCCTATTGTAAATTGATGTATGAATTGGTGATTCCATAATTGACTGATTTGGTTTACTTGTCAGACCCTAGTACAGTGCACTGAGTGTGCCCAGGGCGTGTAAATCCAAATGCTGCTAGGGGGCTTGCAGCACTGGTTGTGCCACCCACAGAAGCAGCCTTGTAAAATGTGTCTAAGGTCTGCCATTGCAGAGCCTGTGTGCAGTCTGGTACTGTCACGCTGACTGGGCAAGTGCACCCACTTGCCAGTCCCTAAACCTTTCCTTTTCTTCATATCAGACACCCCTATGGTAGGCCCAAGGGCAGGGTGCATTGTAAGTATATGTTAGGACATGCTCTGAAGTGTGTGGCATGTCCTAATAGTGAATTACAGCCATTTATGTATTTCACTATTGCAAGGCTACCTGTTCTCCATAGGCCAGAATGGGCTGTTAGATTATTACATGTTTATAATCTTAACTAACTCATGGAACATGGTAGAAATTTGAGTTTAGTATGCCTGAACTCAGAATGATAAAATACATCTTTTAGTGAAGGTGGTTTTAACATTCTGTGTTCCTGTCAACAAAGTGCTCCAGGGCTGTACTTGCCTTCCACAATGCTGGCTCCACCTCCTGTGGGACGTCTGATGTTTCTGCCCTACACTGTGAAAGGAAAGGAGAAGTCTGGTAAACAGAGCGCTCAGGAACTGGTTTGGACTAGGCAAAGGCCCCTCTCCCCTCAGAGAACAAAGTATTTTGGGGTATAAGTAGTGGGACCCTGATCCCAAGAATTTAGATCACTTTTGGAACAAGAAGAGACCTTTACTGAGGAGTGGAACCTGAAGAAACTGAGGAGAGACTATCCCTAACCTGAAGTGCTGCTTGGGGAATTGGCCTGCAGTGGTTTGCCTGACTGCCAAAGGAAGGAGAAGAGACTTTGTGTGCTTATTTCAACTTGTAAGGATCTCCAAGGGCTTGGAACAGAGCTTGCCTCATCCTGAAGTCTCAGGGACAACAGACTTCAACCCCCAGCTCCCCAGAGTTCTTTGGAAGTGCCTGCTGCTGTTTTGGGCCTTCTGAGGTACTGCGTGTCGCAAGGAGCTGGAAGCGCGCCTCAACGAAGCCGAAGCGTGTCGCCGTTGCTGCTGTTGCCGTCGCACTTCTGAACAAGTGTGTCGCTGCTGGAGTTGTTGGACTGCACCGCATCGAGAGAAGCGTCTCGCGATGAAGAGGAAGCGTGTCGCCGTCGCTGCTGCATGCTGTCGCACTTCTGAACAAGGGTGTCGCCGCTGGAGTTGTCGCACTGCACCGCATCAAGAGAAGGGTTTTGCAATGAAGAAGAAGCGTGTCGCTGTCGTTGTTGCTGCCGTCGCACTTCTGAACAAGGGTGTCACCGCTGGAACTGTTGAATTGCACCGCATCGGAGAAAGCGCCTCGCATCCCCAAGAACCGCGCTGCCTTCGGAGCTGCTGCCGTCGAATTTCTGAACAAGGATGTCGCCGCTGTAGTTGTCGCATCGTGCGGAAGCTTCACGCATCGTGGGAGAATTGTGTCGCAGTTGGAGCTGTTGCCGTCGCACTTCTGAACAAGGGTGTCGCCGCTGCAGTCCTCGCATCGAACTGAGAGCTTCTTGCATCCCTGGAGAAGCGCGCCGCATCTGGAAGATCTTCACGTCTTTATTTCTTTGCACCAGAACTTTGCCGCATTTCCATCGCTGCGACATTGCTTGTCGTGGAAGCGCAACGCATCATAAGGTAGATCGACACAAAGTGTCGCATCTTAAGAACTGAACTGAACTAAGCTATTGTGTATTTTTGTCGTTTATGGTATTGTGATAAATCTATATAAAGTATACTTATTTTTTAGATAAAACTTGTGTTGTGTCCATTTGTAGTGTTGTCATTGGATTACTGTATGTGGTCACAAATGCTTCACACACTGCCTCTGAGATAAGCCTGTCTGCTCGTGCCAAGCTACCAAGGGTGTGAGCAGGGGTTATTTTAGGAGTGTACCCCCTTACCCTGACTAGAGGCGAGGGTCCCTATTTGTCACAAGTACCTACCTGTGCCAACTAGAGACCCCCAAGTCTAACAGTGTGTATGTGTGTGTGTATAGTGATCAAAAGGGGAATGGACCACTTGTACCTGTAATCCCAGGGTCAGGTGTAGTAACCGTCATTAAAACCCTCAGTCACGTACAGGAGCGAGGGTGGTATATCTTGGTTCTCCACCTCTAAAAACGTGAAAGAATCTTCATTGGGTTTTATTATGAAATGCTTTTCCTCCACCTGGAGGCTTAGACCACTGGTTTTAGCAGTAGTGACCAGGAATAGGTTTGAGGATGTACAGTGAAGGTAAGGGAAAGTGAGATAAAGTTGCTTCACTCTGCTTCTTGAACAAACTTTATTCGGAAGGAGTGGTGGCAAGGTTAAAAACAAGTGGGTGCTATTGTAGAAATATTAGCTTTCTATAGCACCATGCGGTGCTTGTAAAGGTCAGAGGTCAACATGTTTCAGCCCCATGTCTTTGCCCAGGAGGGGTCGTGGGGGCTTTCTTCAGGACCTATGAGAGAGTGTAGGGACACAGACACTGTCAGGACCCTGGTATAGGTGGTTTATTGACTCACCTATCTTTTTGGTCACAGGTCAATAGTACCTGTAACTAGCTTCTTGGTCACAGGTCGATCGTACCTGTAATTGACTTAAAGTAAAAAGAATACACAATTTCTAATATATTATCTATCACAAACATTGGTTGTAAGTAAAGTGATGTTTGAGCCTGGTGGAAAAAACGTTTTAACATTATCACACAATGGTGAGGTAGCAAAAGGGTACTAAAGCAGTTAACTCTTGCGAAGAAAGAGGTTGTTGTGTCATGCGATACTTATTAACATATTAAAAGACAGCTTTGTGCAAGAGGAGTTGGTAAGCTTGCACTTTGTTTGCGATAATTCTATGGTGCGGGAGGTTTTTCTTGTAAATGGTATGTAGGGAAGTGCTCTTAGGTATAAACGGGTGCGCGGTGTCTGGACTCCAAGATTACAGATAGGGTTAATTGCACATCGAAAACCCAAAGTTTATGCACCCTGTGCAATGGAAGATACTTGGGTGGAGCTGACTCGGAAATGGCGCCTAGAAAGGCCACCAGAACCGAGTGGCTGTTAGCGTTCTAGTGTTCAGCAGAGAACGCGCTGGAATTCCAGGTGAGGCTCGCGCGGCTTGTGAACTGCGCACTTCACCAAGAATTCCAGAGAGTCAGGAGCGCGCCTCAGAGCACGCAAACAAAAGAGTCAAAGTGTAGTTTTTGAGGGCGTATCATTTATCAGGACAGAAGAGCATTCGGAAGTCAGCTGATAATAAGGTTGTAGCCGAATTCAAGGAAGTTAAGTGAGATATGAGGAGAACTACAATTCTCAGTTTATTGTGAGGCTTTTGTACGGCTTCGAGAGAGAGAGAGAGAGGAAGCAGCACCACCCGGAGCATCTGAAGAAAGAAACAGAAAACAAAGCTAAGTTATCAAGCGTATATTTGTCACGTCAGAGAATTGAAGTAGAAATACTGAGAACTATATAAGTAATAAGAACTTACTGTGAAGAAGGCAGTTTTAGTATTCCGTCATAGAGGTTGTATTCAGAGTCGGCAAGAGCAGAATAAACGAAGAAGTGGTTAGCCTTACACGCTAGTACACTTGAGCTACCTGTAAATAGTTAACATAGACAAACAATACTTACCACAGGAAGAAAACGTCAGACAGTGGCTTAGAAGCTGAGAGTAATAAGACCCCAACGAAAAACATAAGAAGAGAAATACCAAATGCACAGATGATTAATTACCAATAGGAAAAGACCCTAACCACAGTAAGTAGAATTCAAAATTGAACATAAATAATACCCAGTCAAAAAGAGAGTAGAAGTCTAAACCTATGAATGTAAATATATTGCAGGTGTGCTAAAAGAAAACGAAGTGCAAATTAAGGCAGAAAGCAAGGAAGATGAAACATAGAAAAGAATAGAAAGAAAATAGAGAAGTAAGTAAGATACGCAGGGAGAAGAATTACATGAGGAAGATAAGCATTAGCTTTAGCTGTTATTTCTAATTGCAGACGAATAATACAGTTAAAGAACAAGAGCACACACAGGAAAGAATAAAAGAAATTGAAGAGGAGCTGAGTTCTGGAATTAGTATGGTATGGTAGTGAGGAAACCGGGTTAAAGAGATTAAAAGAGGTCTAAGGTCTAAATGGTCTATGATAACGTGAACTCTTGTCTACAGGTTACTTCTTCAGCAATAGAAGTCTGCAGGACGGACTACTGAAGAAACCAGCAGAACAGTCTCTTCTCTCTTTTGTTATTTTATCCACTTTTCCCCCTTCCCCCCAAGATAGCCACTCTAGAGGCTTGTTACATTAAGCTCTGGGTTGCTGTCGGGGTGGATTTGGGAACTAGCATCTCTGTTCCTGTGTAGTAGCGTTCAGTAAATTGGAGTCTGACAGAGTGAAGTGCCCAAGTTGCATTTTACACCCGAACAGAGATGGCTGAGGGAATAGACTTACAAGGGTTAGGAACTGTATTAGATACCATACAAAAAGAGTTAAGTGCAGTCCGGGAGGAAAACCAGAGCCTCAGATTAGAAGTAGTAAATTCTAGAAAAGAGACCGCAGAATTGGCGCAAAGGCTTAGACAACATTTTGGTTCTGGGTCGGACGCTCAAGCTTCATTGCCAGAAGGGTCTAATAGGATGACTACTCAGGTGATTCACTCCCTCTCGCCCGTCATTCCATTAGCGGCACCTGAGAGTTTTAGTGGGGATCCACAGAAGGCTCAAATATTCATTACTCAGTGTTCGTTACACTTCATGTGCTGCCCTTCTATTTTTCCAGATGCTCAATCTCGGGTAGCCTTTGTGTTGTCATACCTAAGTGGGGATGCAGCATCCTGGTCTTTGCCTCTGATTTCAAAGGACGATCCCATATTGCAAAATTATGAGAACTTCAAAGAAGAGTTCCTTCGAATATTTGACAGAAGGCAGATATCCCAAGCCGTAGACAACGAGCTACTTGACCTGAGACAGGGGAATCGCGATGTGGTCTCTTATTTGGCTCAATTCAATAAACTAGTGGTGGAAACCAACTGGCCTGAGAGAAAGCGAGCAGCGGTGTTTTATCGTGGTTTAAGAGATGAGTTAAAGGATGCATTGGCTGGGATACCCAATAGACCCACAGAAATCTCAGCGTTAGTAGACTTGGTGCTGGAAATCGATTTCCGTCAAGGGGAAAGAAAAGGTGAAAAAAGAAAAGATTTCAAGTCGGTGGTTCCAAGATTTGATCGAATCAGGTCGGAAGGAGGACGAAGTCATGAAGGTCAGCAGGGCATCGAACCAATGCAGATTGGTACCATAAGGGGTCCTCTTTCCAAAGAAGAGAAGGAAAAAAGAAGACCCAGCAATCTTTGTATGTACTGTGGATCGGGAGGCCATTTTGTGCGAGCTTGTCCCAAGAAACCCAAGGGAAGTTTCAAGCCGAAGGAAAACTAAAGGCACCATCTGTTGGAGGAGTTGAACAGGTGGATGCGATTTTAGATCAGACTCCAAAGGAGCATAGGGTGGCCAATACTCTACAATCTGCAGCGCCACATCTAATCTTATCGATGGAAATCAGATTCTGACACGTGACGCTGAGGGAAGTCTCAGTGATGATCGACTCAGGAGCCACCGGAAACTTTTGCGATTTAAAGTTTGCAAGCAAGGTGGGAATTGAAGCCATAAGAAAGTTAAAGTTTGAGCCCGTTAGAGCTGTAGATGGAACCAATCTGTCCTCTGGTCCAATAGTCAGTCACACAGAATTAATACATTTGATCTCGAATGACGGACATGAGGAGAAGATTCAGTTTAACTTGATCGATGCCCCTCAATTCCAATTAATCCTTGGACTTCCCTGGCTCACTGAACATAACCCAACTATCCACTGGAGCACCAGAGCCATTAAGATGGAATCGGATTATTGTTTAGGAAATTGTTTTGGAGGTTCACAGAGGGAGCAAGAGGTTAATCCTGCACATTCGTTGTGTCAGACTGGAGGATCAATTTGTATAATCCATGTACAAGACATACCAGAGGAATATCGAGATTTTGAAGACGTATTCAACGAAGTGGAAGCGGAACAACTACCACCCCACAGACCTTATGATTGTAAAATTGAGATTGAACCCGGTTCGAATCTACCTTGCAGCCGTGTGTATGCCCTTACGGAAAAAGAACACCATCACCTCAAGGAATATTTGGATAAGTATCTAGCAAACGGCTTCATTCGTCCCTCGCAGTCCCCAGTCTCCTCGCCCCTATTTTTTGTGCCAAAGAAAGAAGGGTATTTGAGGACTTGCATCGACTACAGAGCCATCAATAAGATTAGAAAGAAGAACCGTTATCCATTGCTGTTAATATCTGTTTTGTTAGATCAAGTGAAAGGAGCAACAATTTACACGAAGTTGGATCTGAGAGGAGCGTACCATCTGGTGAGAATGAAGGAGGGCGATGAGTGGAAGACAGCTTTCAGAACGAGGTTCGGCCTATTTGAATATCAGGTTATGCCCTATGGGCTATGTAACGCTCCAGCTGCCTTTCAACACTTCATTAACGATGTATTGAAGGAATTCATCAACTAGTGTGCACTGGTGTACATTGATGACATCCTTACTTACTCTGAGAACAAGGAAAAACATCAGGACCAGGTTAGAAGAGTCTTACAGAAGTTGAGAGAAAACAGACTGTTTGTAAAGCTTGAGAAGTGTGCTTTCAGTGTTTCACAGGTTGAATTATTGGGTTTTGTAATTTCACCAACAGGCATTCTTATGGACCGCAAAAAGATCGAAGCGGTGATAAACTGGAAGTCCCCCGAGAGCGTCAAAGAAGTACAAAGCTTTATTGGTTTTGCCAATTTTTACCGGAGATTTATTGGTGAATTTTCACGTAAAATATTACCACTCACCCGCCTCTTAAAAAAAGGGCTCAAATTTGAATGGACCACTGAAGCTGAAGACGCCTTCCGTTCTCTAAAAGAAAGTTTTACGTCTGCCCCAATTCTACAACATGCAGATCCGACTGAACCTTTTTACGTGGAGACTGATGCCTCAGATCAGGCTGTGGGAGGAGTTTTGTCCCAACGAAGCAAGTTAACGGGGCAGCTGCATCCAGTCGCCTATAGGTTAAGAAAATTAACTCCGGCGGAAATAAACTATACAATTACAGAGAAGGAGCTATTGGCCATAAAAGACGCATTCAAGGATTGGAGACATCATTTAATGGGGGCACAGCATCAAGTCACTGTATACACTGACCACAGAAATCTAAAGTTTCTAAAGACAGCCAGAACCCTAATACCAAGACAACTTCGATGGTCGTTATACTTTGCTGATTACGATTTCGTCATCACTTATCGGCCAGGAGCCCAGAACGGGAAAGCAGATGCCTTGTCCACAATAGACACAGAAAATCAAAAGACACCCCTAAGAAATCAATCCATTATCCCAAGTGAAAAGATTATCGGAGCAATTACTTCAGTTGATCTTGAACATAGTATCTCTGACGCAATGGATGAAAAGACCTTGAAAGAATGGGCGAACAAAAAAGGAAGAGAAATTCGTGATTGGTTGCCCTACTTTCATGGAGCTCTGTATATTCCCACTAAAGAGTTGCAGCAACAAATAATGAGGGAATGCCACGATGCAAGGTTGGCCGGACATAAGGGAGAGGCAAAGACCAGAGAACTGATCCAGTGACACTACTGGTGGCCTGAAATGTAAAAGAGCATTGAGCGGTATGTTAAGACTTGCGAGATTTGTGCTCCAGGAAAATACGAAAGGCAGGCCCCAAAAGGTCTACTTATGCCCTTACCCACTCCACCCTATCCTTGGCACACTGTTACATTAGACCTCATCACTGACTTACCCCTTAGTCAGGGCTACAATACCATCTTAGTAGTGGTAGATTCCCTTTTTCTAAAATGGCTCATTTCACAGCTCTGAAAGGAGTGCCAACGGCTAAGCAGTTGGCGACTCATTTTAGTGCCCAATTAGTGAAAATACATGTAATCCCTAAAATAGTCATCACAGATAGAGGTCCACAGTTCGTTTCCCACTTTTGGAAGTCTTTCATGGAAGGGTTGGGTACAGAAGTCGGTTTCTCCACCAGTTATCACCCAGAAACTGATGGTCAAACCGAAAGGGTAAATCAGGAACTTGAACAGTATTTGAGATTGTTTCTGTTAAAACAAGAAGGAAACTGGTCGGACTATCTATGGGCTGCTGAGTTTGCCCATAATAATGCAAAGAATGTTTCCACTGGGTTTTCCCCCTTCTTTATGAATTATGGAAGACACCTCAACTCAACCCTCAGGCAAACCGACATCTCAGTTCCAGCGGTAGAGGAGATCGTAACTCAGTTAGAACAGGTACATAAGAGTGCAATAGAAAATCTAGAACTTGCAAAAAGAAAGTATACGACCTATGCAGAGAGAAAGAGACGAGAATGCCCCATTTGGAAATAGGAGATAAGGTTTGGTTATGTACTAAGAATTTGAGGCTAAAAGGAAATCGGAAGTTTCAACCGAGATTTATTGGTCCATACCTAGTAGAAGAGAAAATAAATCCGGTGACTTACCGAATTCAATTACCACCAAGGCTGAAAATACACCCAGTTTTCCACATATCCCTGTTGAAGAAGGCTCCAGAAAACTTACAAAAAATCCTGCCTCCAAGGCCTCTTCAACTAGAGACTGGTACAGAATTTGAAGTCAAAGAAATTCTAGACTCTAAAATGCAAAAAGGGGAGCTTTACTATTTGGTGGACTGGAAAGGTTATGGGCCTGAGGAAAGATCTTGGAAACGAGATGAAGATGTTCATGCTCCAAGATTAGTTAAAGCCTTTCACCGACGATTTCCAACTAAACCCCAGAGGAGAGAACCTACCTTGTTGGAGGGTACTGTCAGGACTCCAAGATTACAGATAGGGTTAATTGCGCATCGAAAACCCAAAGTTTATGCACCCTGGGCAATGGAAGATACTTGGGTGGAGCTGACTCGGAAATGGCGCCTAAAAAGGCCACCAGAACCGAGTGGCTGTTAGCGTTCTAGTGTTCAGCAGAGAACGCGCTGGAATTCCAGGTGAGGCTTGCGCGGCTTGTGAACTGCGCACTTCACCAAGAATTCCAGAGAGTCAGGAGCGCGCCTCAGAGCACGCAAACAAAAGAGTCAAAGTGTAGTTTTTGAGGGCGTATCATTCATCAGGACAGAAGAGCATTCGGAAGTCAGCTGATACTAAGGTTGGAGCCGAATTCAAGGAAGTTAAGTGAGATATGAGGAGAACTACAATTCTCCGTTTATTGTGAGGCTTTCATACGGCTTCGAGAGAGAGAAAGAGAGAGAGGAAGCAGCGCCGCCCGGAGCATCTGAAGAAAGAAAACGAAGCTAAGTTATCAAGCGTATATTTGTCACGTCAGAGAATTGAAGTAAAAATACTGAGAACTATATAAGTAATAAGAACTTACTGTGAAGAAGGCAGTTTTAGTATTCCGTCATAGAGGTTGTATTCAGAGTCGGCAAGACCAGAATAAACGAAGAAGTGGTTAGCCTTACACGCTAGTACACTTGAGCTACCTGTAAATAGTTAACATAGACAAACAATACTTACCACAGGAAGAAAACGTCAGACAGTGGCTTAGAAGCTGAGAGTAATAAGACCCCAACGAAAAACATAAGAAGAGAAATACCAAATACACAGATGATTAATTACCAATAGGAAAAGACCCTAACCACAGTAAGTAGAATTCAAAATTGAACATAAATAATACCCAGTCAAAAAGAGAGTAGAAGTCTAAACCTATGAATGTAAATATATTGCAGGTGTGCTAAAAGAAAACGAACTGCAAATTAAGGCAGAAAGCAAGGAAGATGAAACATAGAAGAGAATAGAAAGAAAATAGAGAAGTAAGTAAGATACGCAGGGAGAAGAATTACATGAGGAAGATAAGCATTAGCTTTAGCTGTTATTTCTAATTGCAGACGAAGAATACAGTTAAAGAACAAGAGCACACACAGGAAAGAATAAAATAAATTGAAGAGGAGCTGAGTTCTAGAATTAGTATGGTAAGGTAGTGAGGAAACCGGGTTAAAGAGATTAAAAGAGGTCTAAGGTCTAAATGGTCTATGATAACGTGAACTCTTGTCTACAGGTTACTTCTTCAGCAATAGAAGTCTGCAGGACGGACTACTGAAGAAACCAGCAGAACAGTCTCTTCTCTCTTTTGTTATTTTATCCACTTTTCCCCCTTCCCCCCAAGATAGCCACTCTAGAGGCTTGTTACACTAAGCTCTGGGTTGCTGTCGGGGTGGATTTGGGAACTAGCATCTCTGTTCCTGTGTAGTAGAGTTCAGTAAATTGGAGTCTGAAACGCGGCATGGCGCCCCTCGTAAACACAACTACCGGTTTTCCGGTATGCACAGGGAAGATAGACTGCGCGCCGTGTATTAAGTGCTTCTCAAAAACGCAGGAATATTAAAAAGGGATTTAAGATAAAAGGCCTACTAGTGCTGCCTACATACTTAATAATAAGGAAGTCAATAAGCATAGTTACGCAGCCTGCCGATATAGATGTACGGTAATAGTAATCAACAGGATGAAGAACAGGCCGCCTTCTTGTTCTAAAATGTGTCTTAAGAAGGTTCTCTTAGCTGTATATCTCGTGCGCGGCATGGCGCCCCTCGTAAACACCACTACCGGTTGTTCGGTGGAAAGGGGCTCAGGACTTCGAAAGGAAGTAAACTAGCGTAGTCAATTCTAGATGCCCTTCTTATGTTAGCGGCCCGAGTTACATGTCCTTTCTCTGTAGAGGAATGTGTTTAGAAACAACTTGTGGAAGTGCACCAGAGACTATCTAGTCTTAATTATAAAAACAGCAAGCAGACTCTCTGAAGAACTGGCTATCAAAATCCAAGTCAGTGAAGCCAAACTAAAAACAACAGTAGTAATCTCAGTCTATAAGAAGAGATTGGAAGAGATCAATAAAGAAATGAACGAAACCAAGGAGTACATCACACAAACTAAAATCCAAAAATTGGGCAAAGATCTTAAACGATTCTCACAAGAAAAGATGCACCCCTACATTAAAGATGACTACGCAGTACCGGATCAGCAGTGCAATAAAGACACTTCAAGTGACAACTCTTCTGACTCCTCAGATTGGAGCGGGGAATACACGTCACGCCCCCGTCGCAACAAAGGACAACACAGATGCCAGCAGCGTCGGTGGCAAAACAACTGGCGTACCCCACAATTTGGGGACCATCCACCACCCGTGTTCCAACCATGCGTACCTAACTTCCAAGGTTGGATGAACCCTTACCTACCAATTCCACCACCGATGGGACCAATGATGGGCCCTCAAACACAATGGCCCCATTTTTTAGGGAGAGGCCAGAACAATCACAGTGGGAGAAGAAAAGGAATAACCTGGACGGCGCAAGAATGACAAGTACTGACTCGCAGTATGTCCAAGGAAAGACCGGGACCAAGCATGGCGACTCACTAGTCTTCAACTTAACCGACCACATTCTGACAAAGGACCAACTCAACGTCCTAAACAAAGGACTGAGATACGTTCCCACACCACCGTTGGACACCTTCAAACTTAAATGCAAACTAGCAGAATTCTGCAGGAAAATCAAAGTGAGGGCTTTCTTTGCAAACAAATATGACCAGCGCAACAACAAAGGAACAAACCTACGCAACAAGTCTACTTTCAACCCCCCACATCACCTTGTACCAGTGGAAATACAAGCTTTTGAGCAAGCACTGATGAGGGAGACGGAAGAGGTTCAACACTCAGTGAAGAAACCATTTGTAAACCTCACAAAACCCAAACGAAAAGCCCTAGAAGAGTTGCGCCAAAATGAAAACCTTGTCATAAAACCGGCAGACAAAGGAGGGGGGATTGTGTTACTCACCAAGGAAGGATACAACAGACAATGCTTAGATCTCCTGTCAGACTCAAATTTCTACGAAGTCTTACGAATAGACCCCACAGAAAAATTGAGACAAACCATAGAAGTGATGGCCGATGAAGCTGAATTGAACATGTGGGTCTCAAAAACCGAAGCTGACTTTCTAAAGACCAAATCAACAAGAACAACATACTTTTATTCCCTACCGAAGGTACGTAAGGATATTATACCTCCTCCAGGGCGACCGATTGTCTCCAGCATCTGTTTGGTTCTAGAACCACTTTCCCAGACTACTTCTTGAAGCCCTTGGTTCAGAAAACTCTCACCCGTCTTAAAGACACCAGAGATCTACTGAACCTATTAAAGGACCATCCATACCAAGAAAACACGATGTGCCAAGTAGGCCTCGACATCGAAAGTCTTTATACGAGCCTTCCACAAACAAAGACTCTGGAGACCATTGAAGATATACTCTTTTCACAGGAGTGGCCATACAGAACACCTCGACACTTTGTACTGGAGTGCTGCCGAATGGCCTTGACAGAAAACTTTTTTGAATATGAAGGAAAACTCTATCTACAATGCCATCTGGACTTCCATGGGCAGCACGTATGCCCCCAGTGTGGTGGGATTATACGTGAACAACTATGAACAAACTTACATTCTGAACAACAACAACCCATTCGGCAAAAAGATCCTGTTCTGGAGGCGCTACATAGATGATATCATCATGATATGGAATGACACAGTAGATAGCCTACCAGAATTTCAGGAATGGATTAACTCCAGGGATGAGTTCCTCAAGTTCACCTATACAGCAGACAACTGCAAACTAGACTTCCTAGACATCACAATCTTTGTAGAGGGCAATATCTTGAACACAAAGACATACTATAAACCAACATCCAACAACAGTCTCCTATCATACAAGAGCTTCCACCCACAACCACTTAGAGACAATCTGCCTTACAGTCAATTCCTCCGCATCAGGGGAAATTGTAGTAGACTGGAGGATTACAAGGTCCAAGCTAAAAACCTTTGCCAGAATAGATAATATCCATAAAGGATAATACGCAAGTGTCAGAAAAGGGCAAGGAACCAGCCAAGAGAGTCCCTACTGGAAACCACATCCAAGGCCCCCACTGATATCCTTACTTGTGTAACAACATACAGTGTAGCGTCCAATGCAGTTAAAAAGTTAGTGAACAAGTATTGGAGGATCCTCACCTCTGGAAACCATGAATGGCCAAAACCCAGATTTGCAAACAGGAGAACCCGAAATTTCAAAGACATACTTGTGCATACCCGACCACACAAACCCTTGCCAAGGAGGGAAACAGTAACTTCAGCCTGGAACATGATTCCCATAACAGATCACTACCCATGCGGCACCTGCTCGGTTTGCAAACAAACCGAACCTACAAAGACCTTACAATTAACACCAAGCTTGACCTGGACAATCCGACACCACACGAATTGCAATACGACACACGTGATCTACATGATTACGTGCCTTTGTGGCATGAGATACATTGGAATGACGTGCCACAAAATCAAACAAAGGATTTGCGAGCATAGGAGCAACATAAAGTGCACGAAAGCAACAACCAAAACAAGCAACCACTTTATTGAATCTAACCATACAGTTGAAGAGCTCCAATGGGTCATCCTTGAAACACTACTATTTAAGGATCACAATGCGGAACGCATCTTGTATGAAAAAGAACAGCGCTGGGTCCACCGCCTCAAGACGCACCTAACAGGTCTCAATGACGCTATTCCCTGGAACACATTTGCGCAATGAGACTTCATGCCTTTCTGCATGGTATACGCAATCTGAACTCTGAATATGATCTGCACCTGAGGTGTAGTGTGACAAGATGAAGCCCCACCGACCTGACAGGTCTCACCGACATAGCGAGACTCAGTATTCAACAATTAGCAAAGTTTGAACCAGGGATGGCACAAGATGATGTGATTGAGTCCAACTAATTCCAAGAAAACCTACATGGCACTAATCCCTGCACATCATTGGACTGACAACTAACGGGCCTACATGTACTCCGCAATGCGTTTTCATAAATAAGAAAGAATTTAAGAAGGCGGCCATCTCTCCATTCTGATGATTACCATTGCCTTACATTAATATCGGCAGGCAGCGTAACAATGCTTATTTACTTCCTTATTATTAAGTATGTAAGTAACACCGATATGCCTTTTATCTTAAATCTATTTAAATATATTCCTGCATTTTTGCCAAACACTTAATACACGGCGCGCAGTCTATCTTCCATGCGCATTCATTTACGGTCTGTAAAAATGTCCCGTGACGGGTCCGCGTCACCGGGGCTCCATCACAAGAGCGGGCTGGAATCGAAGGCCTGCAATTCAAGGTGAGATTCTGAAGATTATGACAAATGTAGGGACCCCCCCTGCCCACTCACCATATGGATTAATTCCCCCTCTTATACCGGATTGTAGGACTCTCCACCCGCCGGTCCCCCGGGGAAGCCGCACATCGGCAACATAAAGGTATGTCCTTAGGGTTTTAGATATGAAGGCGCATTGTTTCTAAACACATTCCTCTTCCAAGAAATGACATGTAACTCGGGCCGCTCACATAAGAAGGGCATCTAGAATTGACTACGCTGGTTTACTTCCTTTCGAAGCTCCTAGCCCCTTTCCACCGAACAACCGGTAGTGGTGTTTACGAGGGGCGCCATGCCGCGCACAAGATATACAGCTAAGAGAACCTTCTTAGACACATTTTAGAACAAGAAGGCGGCCTATTCTTCATCCTGTTGATTACTATTACCCTACATCTATATCGGCAGGCTGTGTAACTATGCTTATTGACTTCCTTATTATTAAATATGTAGGCAGCACTAGTAGGCCTTTTATCTTAAATTCCTTTTTAATATTCCTGTGTTTTCGACAAGCACTTAATACACGGCACGCAGTCTATCTTCCATGTGCATACCGGAAAACCGGTAGTTGTGTTTACGAGGGGCGCCATGCCGCGCACCCGTTTTACAGCTAAGAGCACTTCCCTACATACCATTTACAACAAGAACCACCCGCACCAGAGAATTATCGCGAACAACGTGCAAGCTTACCACTTCCTCTTCCTCTTGCACAAAGCTGTCTTTTAATATGTTAATAAGTATCACATGACAGAACAAGCTCTTTCTCCGCAAGAGTTAACTGCCTTAGTACCCTTTTGCTACCTCACCATTGTGTGATAATGTTAAAACGTTTTTTCCACCAGGCTCAAACATCACTCTACTTACAACCAATGTTTGTGACAGTTAATATATTTGAAGTTGTGTATTCTTTTTACTTTATATCAGTTACAGGTACTATCGACCTGTGACCAAGAAGCTAGTTAAGGTACTATTGACTTGTGACCAAGAAGATAGGTGAGTCAATAAACCACCTATACCAGGGTCCTGACAGTGTCTGTGTTCCTACACTCTCTCGTAGGTCCTGAAGAAAGCCCTCACGACCCCTGCTGGGCAAAGACATGGGGCTGCAACATGTCGACCTCTGACCTTTACAAGCACAGCATGGTGCTATAGAAAGCTAATATATCTACAATAGCACCCACTTGTTTTTAACCTTGCCACCACTCCTTCCGAATAAAGTTTGTTCAAGAAGCAGAGTGAAGCAATTTTATCTCACTTTCCGTTACCTTCACTGTACGTCCTCAAACCTATACCTGGTCACTACTGCTAAAACCAGTGGTCTAAGCCTCCAGGTGGAGGAAAAGCATTTCATAATAAAACCCAATGAAGATGCTTTCACGTTTTTAGAGGCGGAGAACCAAGATATACCGCCATCGCTCCTGTACGTGACTGAGGGTTTTAATGACGGTTTCTACACCTGACCCTGGAATTACAGGGAAAAGTGGTCCATTCCCCTTTTGATCATTAACCTTTGCTAGGAAGCTGAATGGATCAGAGCTTCTTCCTCCCTCCTTTGATTATATTGTGTGTGTGTATATAAATAAATTTTCATGATGAAAGAAGCTTGGGCTGTGGTGTTGTTGTTTGACATAAGTTTGAAACTACGCGTTTGTGGATTTGTAGGGGTTCGCCATCGCTGAGTGGCTTGGTTTCTTCGCAAAAAAACTCGCTGGATATATATACATATATATATATAAATATATATATATATAGATACGCAAAAATAGAAGCAGAAATCTCTGGGTAGTTCCCAGGTTTAGGTGGAGAGCAGCTCCTGTATGGGGCACCTTACAACACCATCAACACTGAGACACTTCTCACCTCAAATGTCTTTTAGTAACATTTTTAAATAGGTTTAGCACAGTGCTATCTATGCAGAGCTAGAAAAAGACAACGTATTTTGCCATTCTACCACAAACGTTTTAAGCATACCTTTAGCACAGTGCCATCCAAGCCAAGCTGTAAAACGACAAAAGCCTTGTACTACTCCAGGCGCAGTATTACAACTCTGGAATAGTAAAATACCATCCAACCCAACCTTAAATGAACAAAAGCAATCCCTGACATGTGTTTCGCTATCAGGTTTGGCTTTGCCCAGACACAAGGGAGCGCCCAGTATATGACAAACAAAAACCCTTTCAGAGTTACAGTGCTGCATAAATTATGCAAAAAAGAAGCAGAGAACTCTGGGTTTTTCCCAAGTTTAGGTTTAGAACAGTTCCTGTATAGAGCACCCTACAACACCAGCAACACCCTGAATCTGCTCACCTTAAATGCCTGTTTTTCTAGCAAAGTTTTTAAGCATAGGATTAGCACAGTGTTATCCATGCCGAGCTAGAAAATGACAAAGTATTTATCCATTTCTGCAGCAAAATTGATAAGCATATGATTAGCACAGTGCCATCTAAGCTGAGCTGTAGATGAAACAAGCCTTTTACTACTCCAGGCACAGTATTACAGCTCTTGAACGGTAAAATACCATTTAAGCCAACCTGGAATGAATAAAAGCAACCCCTGACATGTGTCTCACTATTATTATAGCTCTGCAGAGAGGTTCCGCTTTGTCCAGACACATGACAGCATCCAGTATAAGTCAAAATATAATATATATTCACTGAAAAAGTCAAATAGTTTGGTAATATAATTAAAAATAAAAATAAATTAATTCACTGAAAAAAAGGTTACAGGGATGTTATGGTTAAGCTCAAATTGTACACGCACAAAACCGTAGATTCAGCAGTTATAGTTACCTGAGCTAACTATAACTTATGCCCCGCAGTGCCCTGCTTATGACCTCACATATTACATCACTGATGACATGGTCAGTGACATCACTTATGACATCTCAAATGACATCATTGATGACATCACTGATCCATCATCCAGTTATTGTAAGTGTTTCATAAATGTTTCTGACACTTAAAGATATATAATAAGTTACTGTACTAGTTAACTTATTATTGTAACAAACCCTCTCCTGCACCCTCTGCGTAGTAGTCTAGCATGCAGGGCTCATGTTGTATTATGCCTGTAGTGCTTTATGGCACGGTATGATACTTTGACTGCTGTTCCCCAAAACCCATGATTCCATTGCGCTTGAGTCCTTGAAACCATCCAGATAACCCATTATTCCATTACACTTGAGCCTCTGCAAGCCTCCCACAGAATCCCATGAGCCAATGGCAAGCCTTGCTCTCACTGTTACTAAGGCCTTGGTGTTGTTTTCCATTATTTACGTTCGAGTGAAAATAATACAGTTGTTTCCTGTTATTTGGTTCAGTTTGTCAAGTTGCACCTGCCCTGTCAGGTCAAACTGAGTATACTAACATGTTTCCTTCATGGGTTTGAGAACCGTCCATGTGCCCCACATGCCACACATGATCTAGCTAGATCATAGAGCCATTGAGAGGGTATATAAACCCTGCCCAACCCCGAGTCATGGCTTGGCCTCACTTTCTGCTGAACAAGCTTCACCCTTCCCATTCACTTGCAGAATCCAGCCGGAACCGAGAAGGGCTCAAGTCTACTTCAAGTCCAAGTGAATCATCAGTTCCTGTGACTCCAACTCCCTTGATGTCTTCCTCATCTCTCCCTCCTGCACAGCTACTCTGGATCCCCTGCAACTCTCTGAGTCAAAGGCTTGAGATCTTTTTCAAACTTTAGTCAAGTGGAAGAACTAGGCTAAGTTCTTGATATCAGGTTAGTGTGCGCTAATCCTCCTATTGTAGTAAGCAGGACTGAGTATCAGTGTCTTCAAAGACTATAAACTTTTCCTCCATGCCCTCCCTGTGATTTGTACCAGTACCTCTTGTGTGTTTATACCCTTCTTGCGACCTTGTCGCTTGAACTGTGATTGCGCAAGGACGAAAATACTTTAGCTCTGTGTTTCTCTGATGAACAACAGTGCCAAGAGAAAGCATCTCAGAGTCTTTGATATATGTATAAACCTTGTACCAACCTATGTTCCGAGTTTATCCTTGGAAGTGCAAGTAACCCCAACCTGTGTTCTGAGTTTATCCTTGTGAGTGCAAGTAACTCCAACCTGTGTTCCGAGTTGATCCTTGGGAGTGTAAGTAACTCTAACCTGTGTTACGAGTTTATCGCTGGGAGTGCCCACACGACAATCTGTTATTTTGGTTACTCTGCTCTCATGCTGTGCTACTGATGAAACCTGTAAATGTATGTCACTGAACACAATGCATGGTCATTTTATGTAGAGACCTGTTAGTGTACTGATGGTAATCACCTCCTCTTATTATTTCTAGTGTCTTGTGTCATCGCAAAACCAGAGGTTCTGATCAAGTGCACACATACCTCACAATTGCAGAACGTCTCAGAAGTGACAAACCCTGTTACGCAGTGTCACACAGCCGCTGAGAAGATCCAATACCATAATTTTCTCCTTTCTTATATGATCCCAGCCCCCTTCTCCCAGGGGCCGTGTGTGATCTAAGGAGGTTAGTCCCTTGATCTTGTGCAGCACCAAGAGGGATAGGAGGACCAACATCAGCTCCAGTGCCTTCTCCGTGATTAGGACCAGGTGAGTGCGTGACAATTATTTGTTCTCTACTACCAATAAGTGATACTATTTCTAACATATGTCAACTGAGTGGCTGTGTCAATGTCTGCATCAGTTTGTGAGTGGGTGTCTTAGTGTCTGTATGGATGTGTGATTGGGTATGCAAGTGACTATGAGTGTATAAGAGGGTTAGTGAGTGGCTGTACAGGTCTGTCAGTGACTTTGTGAGTGGCTGTATACATCTTTGAATGGAAGGCTGAGTATTTTTTGGGGGGTGAGTGAGTGGCTGTGTCACTGGTTGTATGGGTTTATGAGTGGATATGTGAGTGGTAGTATAGATGTGTGAAAGGGTGTGTGAGTTCTATATTAGTGGGTGAGTGTGCATGTAAGTAGTTGTATCAGTGTGAGTGGGTGTTTGAGTAACTGTGCTGTGGCCTTTTTCCCCTTGACCGTTCGTTACCCCCTTCCCTCTTCCTATCCTTAAGTCACTCCCCGGCAGTCACTGGGTTACTGTTGTACTTTTCTTTTTATTGCTTTGGTACAATAAAGTTGGCAGTGAATCAAAATAAAGAGTAACAACACAGGTCTGGGGTCCTCCAGGTCCGACTTCTAGTCTGCCCTTGCTTGCTTCCCGGCTCCGTTCGGGGAATAGGTGAGCGTGGACACAAAAGAAAAGAAACAGAACAAACTGGTTTTAAACTTCTACCAGACTACAGCAGCGTACAAAGGGGAGGGCAAGTGTACCGTCACCAGTCCCTAGTGAATGTGCCTAACGTGGGGAAAAAACAATTGGTGACTTCAGTGACGTCCCTTAAAACGAGCCCACAGCCCCTGCACAAGCCCCGGCTGGATAATAGGTACTCGCCTCGAGCCCCGACCCTCCGGGGCCGAGGTGTTGGGAGACCAAGCCTCCGTTCCGTCAGGGAGTGCAGTGGTCCCGGGCGCAGTGCTCCTGGAGCTGTATTCCTTCGCTGGGTCTCCGGCCGTGGTTCCTGGATCGACTCCTCCGACTTCAGGCTCCTCCGCTCCTGCCGCCGTTCTCCAGAGGGTTGTACTCTCCCTGTCCTCTTCGGCTTCCTCCGCGTCTTTTCCTGTCTCCGAATCTCCCGCCACACCGTTCACCGGATGTCCGTCGCTTTTTACAGGCTTGCTCACACCACGCTGATTAGACGCTAGAGCGCCGCCTTCAATGCCTGGTCGCTCTTCGGCGGCGGCCATCTTGGAATGGTCGGAGCCGTTTTCGACATCATCACATGTGCATATGTGAGTGGGTGTGTAAGTGGCTGCATCAATGTGTGAGTGGGTGTCTCAGTGGTTGTATGGGTGTGTAAGTCTGTGTGTGATTGGATGTGTGGGTGTGTGAGTGGTTGTATGGATCTATAAGTGGGTGTCTAAGTGGCTGTGTGAGTCTGTGAGTGGGTATGTGAGGGTATGTGTGGGTGTGTAAGTGGTTATATGTGTCTGTGAGTGGGTGTATGAGTGCATGAGTGGGTGTGTGAGTGGTTGTATGAGTAAGTGAGTTGGTTAGTGAGTGGTTGTACATATGTGTGAGTAGATACATGAGTGGTTTTGTGGTGTTATGCATGTATAATATGAGCCTAACTGTGACGTCTCTGTAACCTTTGTTTTTTCAGTGAATTTCTAAGGTTTTTTTAATTCTATTTCCTAACTATAACGTCCCTGTAACATTTGTTTTTTTCAGTGAATTTATTCGTTTTTTTATTAATTTTACTAACTATAATATCCCTGTAACCTTTTTTTAAGAGAATTTCTAAGGTTTTTTTATATTTACATTTCCAAAGTATAATGGTTCTTTAAATTTTGGGGTTTTCAGTAAAGGTTTTTTTAAAATTCCTTTTGACTAACTTTAACATTTATGTCAGCTTTGTTTTTTTCAGTGTTTTTTTAATGCATTTTTATATTTACATTTCCTAACTGTAACAGCTGTTTTAGCTTTGGTTTCCTCAGTGACTTTTATGGGGTTATTTTGTAAATGTTTTAGTAACGATAATGTTTCTGCACTTTTTAGTTTTTTTGGGTGAATTTATTTAACTTTTACATTTAATGTACAGTAATATTTTATGTCTGCATAATGCATGTTTTATTTAGAAAGTATTTGACATTATTTGGTGTTAAAAAAGTTTATTTGTATTTAGTTGTGCTTTATCATGTAGTTTTTTTAAATTGTATTAATTCAAAAATGTTTTTCAAAAATTAAAAGAAATTTTTATAGGTTGTAAAAATGTGAAGAAATATATATTTATATTGTAAAATCTTCTTTTTGCATGGAAAGCATCCCAAATGTTTTTTTACAAATATTTTTGGGGTACCGAGGTTCCTTCGCAAGACCGGGAAAACTAGACAGAACCATAAGAACTCCACTTGGTATAAATGACTAAATTTGCACCCAAACACTCCTTATTCAGCATTTCTTCTACTAACACTCTCCTTTCACATTCACAGTCGAGTATTTTTTCTTCCCTTCCTCTCCATGCTCCTGTAGCTTTGTTATCATGGTAAGCAATTTTAAAACATTCACCGCTAGCACGAGGTCACAAGTTTACAACACTTTTCAGAGAGCAGCATGCTAACTTCTAAACCAACTGTAGCAGGTACTAACTTCTAAACCAACTGTTTCAGGTGTGGTTGAGTGTTTTGAATTATAAGTATATCCCAAACACCATTACTTTTTTGTTATTTCTCCTGAGCCAAGGACACATGAACTTACTTTTATCTCAAAATCACTGCCTACATTGAGCCACCAGTATATTTACATCATCAAGTGAAATGTCTTCTTTTCTAAATTAGATGCAGCACACCGTTTAGCTGCCTTTCATTTTGAGAACTGTCTCCTTCAGAGCCAGCCTTCTCCTGTGTGCTACTCCTCCTTGTCTTCAAAATTGTTGAGTGCGGATTATGGGTCATAGCTTTGTGTTTTGGACCACCAAGTGTGCTTGAAAGAGTGGCATTGACAGGGACTTGGGTCTGACTAATGTGCACATTACTTTGGTTGGCAGAGAGGATTAAAGTGGCATCAATTGCTAACTTTGGTTGAAAGCATTGCAGATTGCCAACATCCATACCTCATGATTGTGGGGGGCGTGGTTTGGACGCCGATCGGGATGGCGGCGTGAGCCTGCAGCTCCGTGCCTAATCCCCGATATTTCTCCTGAAATCCGGCCAAACGCGCCGCAGCTGGCGCGAGCCTGCTGCGTTGGGCACCGGGACGACGGGGGACGCCGCGCACGAGACGGCGGGGGCCCGAGCGAGGCACTGGAGCCGGGACACAGAGCGAGGCGACCGGCGTAGGCTGAACAAGATGGCGGCGGCCCCGGACCGAGCAGAGTAAACAGGCTCAGACGGAGGCTGGGGACCAAGGAGCAGCCGGCCGAGGGTGCAGCTGAGCGGAGCCGATAGCCTGTTGCCCGGGGCTCCGGGACCACGGTGCTGGGGTGCGGCGCTATCCGCCTTAGCGGCGACGACGGATCCTGCTGGCCCCTCCCCCCTCGAGGCGCTTAACACGAACTATTGAGGGGACAGTGGAGCCGGCGCTGGACACCGGAGCGGGGCGCCTGCCCGCCGGCGAATGCGGCCGCTGGACTGCGGAGGGGGCGAGAGAGCGAGAGTGGCGGAGGGGCTGCCGGACGACTAGCGCCCATTGATGGAGGCGGACGGTGCTGACGGCCGGACGAGATAGTGGCGCTGGGCCGCGGACGCGCTGCGGAGCGGTGGGCCCGAGGACCGCGTGGAGGCGCCCTCCTCCCGGAGGTGAGGCTGACCCGTTGGGGTGAACTAAGTGGGAGCGATCCCGGAGCTGGAACAGGAAGGTGGTGAGCCCGCGCTGTGCGCTGTCGCTGGGTGAAGCTGCGGGGGACCCGTGCACTGGTGGCGGGTGGCCTTGGCGCAAGGACGACTGACTGGCGGCGAGCCGGAGGGCCCTGAGCTGGACAGCCGGGCCCTGGGGAGCGGACTGCCCTGAGGAGAGCACTGAGAACGGGGAGCGGGTGCCGGACCCTGCCTCTTCGCTCCCGGAGTGGACAGACGGCGACGTAGATCTGCCTGCTAGTGGGGCACGGCACTGGAGCTGGTGCAGGGAGGGATGCCCACGAAGGGGGTCGCGCTGCATGTGCCCCCTAGGCACGACCGGGCGGCGGAAGCGGCCGCAGATGGAGGACCCCAAGATGACCCGGGGGACACAGCGCAGGAACGGCGCTTAAACAAACGGCTGGATGGGATCCTGGAGGCCATCACGGCGACCAAGGATGCCCTGCATCAGGACATAGCGCAGGTCGCTACTGGGCTGGGACTCTTGCGGGCCGATCATGCCAAACTGGCGGACAGAGTCAAAGACAACGAGGTGACGATCCGGGAGCTCAAGCCGGCGGCGGCAACCGCAGAACGCAATATCGCTGAGATCCTGGGCCGTCTGGCGACGCTGGAGAGGCGAGCGGAAGACGCCGAAGGACGCAATCGGAGAAATAACGTGAGGGTGGTGGGACTGCCGGAAAAAGTTGAAGGGGATGACGCCGTGGCGTACATGGAGGACTGGTTCAGAAAGACCGTGGCCCCGGAGGGCCTCTCCACCTTCTTCTCCCTGGAGCGGGCGCATAGGGTCCCGGCTCGCCCGCCGGCGCAGGGCCGCCCTCCCCGACCCATGTTGGTTAGGCTCTTGCACTATAGAGACAGGGACCTGCTGATCCAGAAGGCGCGTGCAAATGGCCCCTTCCAGGTGGCTAACAGCTCGGTCACGGTGTTCCCAGATTACACGCAGGAGGTGCAGAAGGCCAGGACCTCCTTTCTGGCCGTCAAAAAGGAACTACGGGTCGAGGGCCTACAGTACTCCCTGCTGTTCCCAGCGAAACTGCGGGTAATCCTGAGCGGGACGACCCACTTCTTTCAGACCCCTGAGGAAGCATGGACATGGCTGGAGTCGTATCGGGCGGGCACAGCCCGGGGAAGGACGGAGGAAAAAGGGAGGCAGAAACCGACCCAGGTGCGGAAATCGCAACGGATCCGCAGGCGCAACAAACTTCAGGGAGCGGAGCGGGATGGACAGATGGCGGACGACAGGCGGAGGGCGCTGGCGGCGACGGCGATCATAACGGGCTCTCAAGGGGAGCGGACCCCAGTGGCATCGGAGTCTGGCGAGGAGGCCGGGCAGTCCGGCGGAGAGGCATCGGAGGTGGAAAGTTCCGGGGGGCCGGTGGTCACCCCACAGACGGCGGATGGACTATTCGACGGGTAATGCGGATGGGGGGGCCACATTGGTGACTCCGGGTTCGGACTGGGGGTCCCGGTGCTCGATGGACTTGCAGGTATGGTGCTGAGACATTCGGGGGATGCTGGGTGCGGGGCGGGGGGCTCGGCCTGCCCTAGGTCGGTTCTGACCACCCTCGAACGGCCCCTAAGGCCTTCTGTGGAGACGACCACAGAGTAAGGAAGGTTTGGGGGGTTACAGGTTTGGATGGGGGCTGATAGTGTGTTATTAGGTCCTGTTCTGGGGAGTGGGTGGGGGGGAGTTTGGGGGGTTGTTCTGGTTGCGGGGTTTTATTGCGCTGCTGTGGGGGGCCCGGGAATGTTGGTGTGCGGGGGGGGTACTGGTTACGATGGGGACATTACCTAATTTGAAATGCCTCACGTGGAATGTTCGTGGCCTCCGCACTATGTCGAGGCGCCACAAGGTCCATGCCCATCTGGTGAGGCGAGGCGTACAAATTGCACTCCTGCAGGAAACTCATTTAACCCAACAGGAACTCACTGCGCTGCAGAGGAGGTGGCGTGGCCAGGTGTTTGGGACTACGTGCTCAGCGTTTGCCAGGGGAGTGTTGATATGGATACGGGCAGGGGTCCCATTTCAGGCTGAGACCCAATTGGTGGACCCGGGGGGTAGGTTTGTGGTGGTGAGAGGGAAGCTCTATGGTCAGGATGTGGCCTTATGCAGTATATATGCCCCCAACACGGATCAGGCCCGCTTTTTTGTTAGCTTGACGGGTTCCCTGGCGCACTTCCTAGCGGGCCCCATCCTGATAGGAGGGGACTTTAACTCGATCACTGATGTAGCACTAGACCGGTCGCATCCGCCACTGGCTGACTCGCCGGTGCGCCGATTAGCGGCGCACAGGGCGGACTGGCAGGAGAGGTGGGGGCTGATAGATGTGTGGAGGGAGCAGCATCCGGGACACAGGGACTACTCCTTCTTCTCCGCGCTACACGCGCTCCACGTTAGGATAGATGCTATGTTGTGTAGCAAGGACTTGGCGCCCGTGATGGCCCACACGGAGTACCTCGCCAGAACGATATCGGACCACAACCCGCTGCTGCTGACGTTGCAGTGGCGGCAGCCGAGGTCGGCGGTCCCGACATGGCGCTTGAGGCCAGAAGCATTGGAAGACCCGGTGTTTGGGGATGCGATCAAGCGGGGCATAGAGCAGTATTTTACGGAGAATGAGGGCTCAACGGCCACGAGGGCAATGGAATGGGACGCCATGAAGGTGGTGACCAGAGGCATTTGCATGGGAACCTTTGCGAATGTGAGAACCACTATCCTGACGGCCCTGGAGAAGGCGGAAGGGGTGTTGCGGGAGCTGGAGCAGCGTAGGCCTGAGCGGCCAGAGTTGCAAGACAGGCTGCTTGAGGCGAAGGAGGTGGTAGCGACAGAAACTGA
Organism: Triturus cristatus; assembly: GCF_964204655.1. Lineage (NCBI taxonomy): Eukaryota > Metazoa > Chordata > Amphibia > Caudata > Salamandridae > Triturus > Triturus cristatus. The sequence continues at coordinate 1,529,926,251 of NC_140590.1, read as the reverse complement.
ACGGCTGCGGGGCTTTGACTACAAGCGGTATCTCGTCAGAGTGCATGCGGAACGGGACAAGGTAGGCACGCTCCTGGCTAGACTAGCAAACCCGGAACCCCGGGGCTGTCCGGTTCTCAGTATTAGAACGGAGATGGGGGAGATGGTTTATTCGCAGGGGGCGGTGCTCCAGCGGTTCGGGTCCTACTATTCGGTCCTCTATGAGAGCCAGCTGGGGGTGGAGACCTCCGCGATAACTGATTATCTGGCGACTCTTTGCCTTCCCCGGGTAGATGCGGAGACTGCGATGGAGCTGGGAGGCCCCATTACGCTGCAGGAGATTCGGGTGGCTATTAAGCAGATGGCCAGAAACAAAACGCCGGGGGTGGATGGCCTGCCGATCGAATTCTACTCGCAGTTCGTGGATGCCTTGGCGCCCAGGCTCTTGCTGGTCTACGCTGAGGCCATGGAGCTGGGGAGACTCCCACAGTCGATGAGGGAGGCCTTGGTGGTGCCGTTGTTGAAGCCCGGCAGGGATGCCTTGGAGGTGACGTCCTATAGACCCTTGTCTATGCTGACGGTCGACTACAAAATATTGAGTCGCATATTAGCCACTAGATTATTACCGTACATGACCACACTGGTTCACGGGGACCAAGCCGGCTTTATCCCCACTAGGAGCACAGCATGGAATATTCGCCGCCTGGTCCGTATCATGGACAACGTCTGGGACCCAGCACAGCGGCCGGCAGTGCTCGCCGTGGACATCGAAAAGGCTTTCGATAGCCTCGAATGGGGATACCTCGACGCGGTGCTCGAGAAGTCCGGCCTGGGGGAGGGGTTCGGACGTTGGACGCGGGTCCTATACTCCTCCGCTACGGCCAGGGTGCGGCTGGGAGCGGTCGTGTCCGAGGCCTATCCAGTGCGCAGGGGCACACGGCAGGGTTGCTCGTTATCTCCCCTGCTGTTCGCCTTGGCGATGGAGCCTTTGGCGGCGCAAGCGCGGACAGGAGCGGTGTACGGCGGGGTTCGCTGTGGGGAGGAGGAACATTATATATCCCTGTACGCGGATGACCTCCTGCTGTACCTGGAGGACTCCGGGGACGCTCTGGACGGGGCTGTGGAGATGCTCTCGCGCTTTGGCGAGCTCTCGGGCCTCAAGGTCAACTGGACCAAAACCTGCGTTTTCCCGCTGCGGGCAGAGGTCCCGTATTGCCCTCCCACTCGGGACGTGGTATGGGAGGCCAAATGCTTTACCTACCTGGGCGTCCGGATATACCACGATGTCGAAAATCTATTAGACGGTAATGTAGGGCGTTGCATACGGGCTCTGAAGGGATGCATGGCCTTCTGGGCTGCCCTCCCGCTCTCGGTCCTGGGCCGGGTCGCGTTGCTGAAGATGGTGGCCCTGCCCCGACTGCTCTATTACTTCCGCACACTGCCGATATGGATCCCGCAGAGGATCTTTAAAGAATTGAGGTCGCAGATCATCAGCTTCCTATGGGGGACGGGACGGAGACGAGTAGCCCTGACGGTACTGATGCGGCCTAAACTAGAGGGAGGACTGGCGGTCCCCGATTTTGAGTTGTACTACCTGGCGGCGCAGCTACAAGTGCTGACACAGAATGTGGCCAGGGTATTCCGGGGCCCGGAGCCGGGACGGGGGACGGGCATCCAGAGACATGTCCTGTCTTACATAGTCATGCAACAGAAGTTAGACCTGAGAGATTTGTCCATCGAGGAGAGGACTCTCCGGCTATGCTGGCAGAGGGGCATGCGGAGAGCAAAGACGATGAGACCTTATGCACCGGAGATCCCGCTGGGGATGCTGACGGCGCTGCCGCATGGAGGCGATTGGTCCCCGCTAGCGGAGTGGGAGGAGCTGGGGTTGCAGATGGTGGGGGACCTCTATATAGATGGGGCGCTGGCCCCCTTCGGGGCTCTGCAGGAGCAGTTTGGCCTCCCAGATGGGAGTTATCTCCTGCACGCGGCGGTGAGCGCGGCAATACAGAAACACTGGAGGAAGGGGCTCGAGGAGCCCACTGTGGCGCTAACCTGCCAGTACGTGGCAATGGCGGCGGGCACGATCAAGGCGGTGACATGCCTACAGGCTAGATTGCTGCAGGAGGGGTTGGAGCCGCTTGCGGCACTGAAGGAGCGGTGGGAGGACAGCATAGGTAAACCCATTCCGGACACGATCTGGAGCCACATCATGCGGAGGACATGGAAGGGTAGCGGGAATGCCCGCTTTCAGCAGGTGCACTTCTTCATCGTTCACAGGGCGTATTTGACCCCGGGAAAGATTAGCCGGCACTTTAAGGTGCAGGAGGCTGCTTGCCCGCGCTGCTTCACACTGGGAGCTGAACTAGAGCATATGCTGTGGGGGTGCCCGAAGCTCGGGTCGTATTGGGCTGAGGTGGGAGAGATCTTGAATGCTGCGACGGATAGGGAGGTCGAGTTTGATATGGGGGCGTGCCTGCTGCTCTGGTTCCCTCACACAGCAAAGACAAAAGTGACGAGTAAATTTATAGACTTGGGGCTTATGTTGGCCCAGAGAGAGATTACGTGGCACTGGAAGTCCCGGGAGGGCCCATCGATCGGGCGGTGGATCTCCGAGTTATTAAAATGGTCTGGATGTGAGAGTGAAGTCAGAAGGCGCCAAGCGATTAGGACGGACAATGAAGCGGGGCTGGAGTGGGTAAGGGCATGGGAGCAGATCGAGCAGGCCCTGCAGGATTGCCGGCTCGAGCGGGCGGAACGGGAGCGTGAGGAGAACGGAGTTCCTTGAGGCTGAGGACAATAGATGTACCCCGGATAGCTGGCACGAATTAGAGTTAGGGACCACTGGAGGGGCCCGCAACAGCAGCAGTTGGGGGGGGCGGGATGGGAGGGGGGGGAGTTCCTGAGGTGGGAGGGTAATGCTACACTGAGTTGGGTGAAGAATGTAGCTGGTGGGACAGAAAAGCAGAGGCTCCCATGGGGCATGCACCAAGCACCGCTGTGAGGCGATAGTTGTGTTCCATTGCTTAACTATCCATCTATGCCGCCCGGCCCCCGGGATGTGGGCTGAATGGCTGTGTGCGTTGCTAAACCGAAGAATATAACCGGAGATTGTAGGGGGTGCCGGTTGCCCCGATGGTTATGTTGCTGAAAATGTTGCAATAAAAAACATGTTTTAAAAAAAAAAAAATCCATACCTCATGATTGTGCATTGTGGTGGCAATGACCTAGGCACAATGTCTGGGGTAGGACTGGAAATCATATTGAAGGACACCTTTGCCCAATTAAAAGGTACTTTTCCCTCACACTGCTGTGGTGTTCTCCAACATTTGTAACACTGAACAACCTGGGTCTAGTACTGGGTCAGCAGGGATAAACAAAAGGCAAAACCACTCATTCTAACATCTCTTGGTTAGAGAAAAGCCCCTGAGGGAACAGAACCCATCAATCACCGAGGAATCAGTGTATTCTCATCATCTGGGTCTGTCTCTCCTGTCACACCACACCAGAGCTAAAGAGAACAGCCTGGTCGCGGGTCAGGGGAGAAGGCGTACAAGGGTTGTAATCAGTACCAGAAATGACAAGGAAACAGTGGGTTCTCCTTCGTGTGAAAAGGGGTTCAAAAAAAGTGCAGCACTGAATCAAAAAATGTGAATAAAAATGGCTAGAGAAACTCATAAGTGCTTTAATCGGTAGAGCACCTCTGCCAAAATTAAAAAGCAAAATGGCAATTTAGCATAAATACATCGTCATTATGCTCATTGTCCATAGTATGTGGTCGACATGTTTCTGCCCACTGGGATCTACAAAGTATCAAGGGCATTCATCAGGACCTTAATATTGCTGCTACTATGAATATGTGAAAGTGTAAAAGTATATTAAATTACAGACATTCCTACCACCGGTTGAACTCCATGGATGTAAAAACCGGATACCTAGGGAAGTGGAAAAACATAAATAAGGAAATGCGAAGAGCTATCCATGTTGACAAGACCAGCAAACAACAGTATAAATATACCGCCATACAAAACACAAATTTTTGTGTTAGTAACATCTAAAAGTGTATTAGATTGCACTTACCCTACAAATGTGGGTGATACCCTCACCTCAACCTGGCTCTACTCAGGGAAGGGGGCCCCGCTCTAATGAAGGGGAAAGGAAAAAAAAGAAACACGGCTGTTGTAAAACATGCCTAAATCTTTATGTTCCCCATACCAAATGACTAAGAAGTATAAAGTTTGTCCATGTCTCTAAAAAAGGTGGAGGCACAAAGTATGGCAATAAAGTACCAGTCAGAGTAAAAGGCCTCTAACCAGATAGAAAGAAAGAGCCCAAATACTCCATCAAATAATGTAGTTAAAGGGCCATTGAAAAGATCCAGAAGGTTATTGTAAAAACACTAATGTTAAGGACTCTTTAAGTTGTTCTAGAAAGATTATAAGGCATTTCAAGTTTACCTGTGTAACTTCAAAAAAGAACCTACCATTCTTGGATCTTAAGATCAGCTCTCAGGATGGCATACTCACGACTGAACTATATAAGAAACCGATGGCTCGGAACTCCTTGTTACATTTCCAGAGTTTCCATCCACGAGCTCTGCGAGAAAATTTGCCGTTCGGGCAATTTCTCCGCATTCGACGCAATTGTTCAACAACTTCCAAGTATTACGAACACGCCAATCAACTTTCTGCTCAATTACTGGATAGGCAATATCCAAAGAGTACAGTGAAAACATCGATGAAGAGAGCTCTAAACAACCACAGGGAGGCTCTCCTGGAAAAACGGATTCGTGATCCAAGCACTGAAGAGAACCGGATAACATGTGTCAACACTTTTTCCAGCCATTCTAACGCCCTTAAGAAGAGCATTCTTAAGAATTGGAGAGTGGTCAAAATTGAAGGGAAGACCTTACCTCCTCCTCTATTTGCCTATAAGAGGAGCCAGAACATCAAAGACCAACTGATACACACACGCCCTCGAGTGTCCCAGAGATCTGCGGAGCTGTCCTTGTGGGGCCTACCCCCTGTTAAAGGTCATTTTCCATGTGGGAACTGTTCGGTGTGTCCCCAGACATCACATACCACCGAGGTTGACATTGGCACAAGTAGACCCTGGCGGCTTGATAAACACACTAATTGCAACAGCGAGAGGGTCATTTACCTTATCAAGTGTCCCTGCGAAATGAACTATGTGGGAATGACATCAAGAAAAATTAAACTCAGAATAGCAGAACATAAGAGCACCATTCGGTGCAAAAAGAGTGCCACCAAACTTACCAACCATTTCATCTCGGCAGGCCATAGAGAAACAGATCTTCGGTGGGTAATATTGGAGCAACCCCATATTCCCCAACACATTATGGATATCCAACGGTTTCTCCTCTGTAGAGAACAGAGATGGGTGTACCGTCTACACTCAGATACCACAGGACTTAATGACGATATTCCCTGGCTTTTGCTTTAAACTTGGTGATAATCAGGAGTACGTTCCTCACTCAGTACTCCCTGGTCAACACCTCCTAATCTTTGCCTTGTCTGTGAATATGGTGTGCATAGAGTGTGATACGTTCAATTGGAGAGTCTTCAACATTAATACACCATGTTTGTGAATTCTTTATTGAACCCCATTTTATTTACATACTGATCGTATCATAATGGTCATCGTGTGGTACTCAGTCATAATAGTTCCCTTCTTCTTTTTTTCGTTGGCCTGACAAAACCTCACACACCACATACATATATATCTCTCTCTATGTTGAAATAGATATGAGCGCATGCCCATCGATTCTAAACACTCTTTAATGAAGGGCACGCACTTGTAGAGGTTGTCTGATTGAGATGTTATCCTCGTGGGGGATTTCACGTTATGCTTTGGGAATTCCCTTCATGTATATAGTTTACATAGCGACCATAGCGGTTATGTTCTTTGGCCGCTTCTGGTGTTGGAGTTTACCGTAATTCTTTTACATTCACCTAGAATGGGAACCCACTATATTCGAGACGTATCACTGTAGCGCCTTGATTACGGCACATGCGCATTCAATCTTACATTCAGTATATGCGCTGTGTTAATTGAAGATGTGGTAGACCGATGTCTCTGGCACGGCACATGCGCACCACGTCGCGGCTACCGCGCATGCGCAGTACTCGCCTTTGTCATGTGGGGTCCTAATGCTGTTTGAAACATTGCAGGCTTTGCCGAAGCCGCCCAGCTGATCAGTCTGTTCAACGCGCTTTGTTGAAGCCGATTGGCTGTAACTGATTCATTTGTTTTCATCACTTTCTAGCGCATGCGCGGTGCCTATTATCGGCTGTGGGGTCCTCGCGCTGCTGCAAACATTGCAGGCTTTTCTCAAGCCACCTTGCTTAAACAGTTTCACCTGTTTACAATTTAGTACATTATAAAAACACTCCCCTCTGCTCGGGTCGGTACCTCTGGTCTTTATTCATAGACCGCCCTGGGGTACCGACGGAGAGGTAAGCTTGGCATTTGCTCTTGAAATGCCTTATAATCTTTCTAGAACAACTTAAAGAGTCCTTAACATTAGTGTTTTTACAATAACCTTCTGGATCTTTTCAATGGCCCTTTAACTACATTATTTGATGGAGTATTTGGGCTCTTTCTTTCTATCTGGTTAGAGGCCTTTTACTCTGACTGGTACTTTATTGCCATACTTTGTGCCTCCACCTTTTTTAGAGACATGGACAAACTTTATACTTCTTAGTCATTTGGTATGGGGAACATAAAGATTTAGGCATGTTTTACAACAGCCGTGTTTCTTTTTTTCCTTTCCCCTTCATTAGAGCGGGGCCCCCTTCCCTGAGTAGAGCCAGGTTGAGGTGAGGGTATCACCCACATTTGTAGGGTAAGTGCAATCTAATACACTTTTAGATGTTACTAACACAAAAATTTGTGTTTTGTATGGCGGTATATTTATACTGTTGTTTGCTGGTCTTGTCAACATGGATAGCTCTTCGCATTTCCTTATTTATGTTTTTCCACTTCCCTAGGTATCCGGTTTTTACATCCATGGAGTTCAACCGGTGGTAGGAATGTCTGTAATTTAATATACTTTTACACTTTCACATATTCATAGTAGCAGCAATATTAAGGTCCTGATGAATGCCCTTGATACTTTGTAGATCCCAGTGGGCAGAAACATGTCGACCACATACTATGGACAATGAGCATAATGACGATGTATTTATGCTAAATTGCCATTTTGCTTTTTAATTTTGGCAGAGGTGCTCTACCGATTAAAGCACTTATGAGTTTCTCTAGCCATTTTTATTCACATTTTTTGATTCAGTGCTGCACTTTTTTTGAACCCCTTTTCACACGAAGGAGAACCCACTGTTTCCTTGTCATTTCTGGTACTGATTACAACCCTTGTACGCCTTCTCCCCTGACCCGCGACCAGGCTGTTCTCTTTAGCTCTGGTGTGGTGTGACAGGAGAGACAGACCCAGATGATGAGAATACACTGATTCCTCGGTGATTGATGGGTTCTGTTCCCTCAGGGGCTTTTCTCTAACCAAGAGATGTTAGAATGAGTGGTTTTGCCTTTTGTTTATCCCTGCTGACCCAGTACTAGACCCAGGTTGTTCAGTGTTACAATATTTGGTTAAGGGGATTCACAACCTGTTGGTCTTTAAAACCTTTCCCTTGGACCTTCTCCCACGTTTTTTGTTGTTACTGTTCTCCAACATTTGCCAAAGGCAGAAGTGGAAGTGGTCAACTGGATTCTGTCCACATACAGACAAATCCAGGAAACATGAATAAAACGTTCTGCATTCCTCAGAGACCAAAACATGGGCTCCACATGGCCACAATATTTACACTTTGATATCGACGGTATATGTAGAAATGATGGAGTTCATTTCATACAGAAAGGCAACAGGTTGTTCCTCAACGACTTGAAAGACGGTTTCCTGTTTTAAGTGTAGTTATCTTCTACACAACATAAACTCTAAGGCTCTTTTTAGAGTCACACTTGTTCCAAAACAGTGGGTCTTCTTCTTTTTAAAATAGTTCTTAAAAATATTTTCTTGACTCTTCGGATCTGTTGAGGTTACACAAATCAAAAGCACACATTCCATATAAGCCAGCACATTCAGGATTCTCTTGCTTTGCTTTGTGAGTGTTGGCATCACTGTATATCTGGATCTATGAGTGGGTCTCTGAGGTTCTCTATGGGCCTGTGACTGGGTGTGTGCAAATATCTGTGGATCTGTGAGTGGGTGTATGAGTGGCTGTGTGGGTGTGTGACTGGGTGTGATAGTGTCTATGTGGGTCTGTGACTGGGTGTGTGAGTTTCCATGTGGGTCTGTAACTGGGTGTGTGAGTGTCTGTGTGGGTCCATGAGTGGGTGTGTGACTGGCTGTTTACGGTGTGTGACTGGCTGTGTGAGTGTCTCTGTGGGTCTTTGAGTGGGTGTGTGAGTGTCTCTGTGGGTCTGGGAGTGGGTTAGTGAGTGTCTCTATGTGCCTGTGGGTGTGAGAGTATCTGAGTGGATCTATGAGCAGGTGTGTGAGTTTATGTATGGGTTCTGTGAGTGACTGTGTGAGTGTCTTTGTGGGTATTTGACTGGGTATGTGAGTGTCTTTGTGGATCTGTGAGTGGGTGTGTGATTGTTTCTCTAGGCCTGTGAGTGTGTGTGATGTGTCTGTTTGGGTCTGTAATTGGGTATTTGAGTTTCTGTGTGGGTCTGTGACTGGGTGCGTGATTGTCTGTGTGGGTCTGTGGGTGGGTGTGTGTGTCTCTGTGTTTTGGTGAGTAGGTGTGGGAGTGGCTGTGTGTGTGATTGGGTTTGTGTCTCTGTGGGTATGTGAGTGTCTCTCTGGGTGTGTGAGTGGGTGTGAGAGTTTCTGAGCGGTTCTTTGAGTCAGTGTGTGGGTTTCTGTGTGGGTCTGTGACTGTGTGTGTGGGTCTGGGGTAGGTGTGTGAGTGTCTCTGTGATTATGTGAGTGGGTGTGTGAGTAGCCGTGTAGATGTATGAATGGGTGTGTGTCTCTGTGTGTCTGTGAGTGGGTAATTGAGTGTCTCTCTGGGACTGGGAGTGTGTATGTGAGTGTCTTTGTGGGTATTTAAGTGGGTGTGTGAATTTTTCTCTAGGCATGTTAGTAGGTGTGATGTGTCTCTTTGGGTCTGAAATTGGGTGTGTGAGTTTCTGTGTGGGTCTGTGCCTGGGTGTGTGATTGTGTGGGTTTGTGGGTGGGTGTATAAGTGTCTCTGTGGTTCTGTGAGTGAGTGCGTTGTTGGCTGTGTGGGTATGTGACTGTGTGTGAGTATCTCTGTGGTTCTGTGAGTGGGTGTGGGAGTGGCTGTGTGGGTGTGTGACTGGGTTTGTGTCTCTGTGGTCTGTAAGTGGGTATGTGAGTGTCTCTCTTGACCTGCGAGTGGGTGTGATAGTATGTATGATTCTGTGAGTCAGTGTGTGAGTTTCTGTGTGGGTCTGAGAGTGGCTGTGTGAGTGTCTTTGTTGGGGTGTATCTAGGTGTGTGAGTGTCTCTGTGGGTCTGTGAGTGGGTGTGTGAGTGTTTATGTAGGCCTGTGAGTGGGTGTGATGTGTCTGTGTGGGTTTATAACTGGGTGTGTGAGTTTTTGTGTGGATCTGTGACTGGGTGTGTGAGTGTCTGAGTGGGTCTAGGGGTGGGTGTGTGAGTGTCTCTGTGATTTTGTGAATGGGTGTGTCAGTAGCTATATGGGTGTGTGGCTGGGTGTGTGTATCTGTGGATCTGTAAGTGGGTATGTGAGTGTCCCTCTGGGACTGGGAGTGTGTGTGTGAATATCTTTGTGGGTGTGTGACTGGGTGTGTCAGTGTCTTTGTGGGTCTGTGGGTGTGTGTGTATGTTTCTCTAGGCCTGTGAGTGGGTGTGATGTGACTCGTTAGGTCTGTAATTGGGTATGTGAGTTTCTGTGTGGTTCTGTGACTGGGTGGTTGGCTGTGTGGGTAGGTGACTGGGTGTGTGAGTGTCTTTATGGTTCTGTGAGCGGGTTTTGGAGTGGCTGTGTGGGTGTGTGACTGGGTTTGTGTCTCTGTGGTCTGTGAGTGGGTGTGTGAGTATCTCTCTTGACCTGTGAGTGGGTGTGATAGTATCTGTGTGATTCTGTGAGTGGGTGTGTGAGTTTCTGTGTGGGTCTGTGAGTGGCTGTGTGAGTGTCTTTGTGGCTGTGTGTCTAGGCATGTGAGTGTCTCTGTGGGTCTGTGAGTGGGTGTGTGAGTGTTTCTCTAGGCCTGTGAGTGGTAGTGATGTGTCTGTGTGGGTCTGTAGTGGGGCGTGTGAGTTGCTGTGTGGATCCGTGACTGGGTGTGTGAGTGTCTGTGTGGGTCTGGGGGTACGTGGCTAAGTGTCTCTGTGATTCTGTAAGTGGGTGTGTGATTGTGTGGGTCTGTGGGTAGATGTGTGAGTGTCTCTGTGGTTCTGTGAGTGGGTGTGTTTGTGGCTGTGTGGGTGTGTGACTGGGTTTGTGTCTCTGTGGATCTGAGAGTGGTGTGTGAGTGTCTCTCTGGGCCTCTGTGAGTGGGAGTGAGAGTATCTGTGGGATTCTCTGAGTGGGTGTGTGAGTGTCTGTGTGGGTCTGGAGGTAGGTGTATGAGTTATGAGTGCCTATGGTTCTGTGAGTAGGTGTGTGAGTAGCTGTATTGGTGTGGGTGTTTGTCTCTGTGGGTCTTTGAGTGGGTATGTGAGTGTCTCTGGGACTGGGAGTGTGTGTGTGTCTGGGTGGGTCTGTGAGTGAGTGTGTGAGTGTCTCTCTAGGCCTGTGAGTGGGTTTTAGAGTATCTGAGTGGGTCTATGATTGGGCATGTGAGTTTCTGTGTGGGTCTGTGAGTTGGTGTGTGGTTGTCTCTGTGGGTCTGTGAGTTTGTGTGTATGTTTCTATGTGGGTGTGTGACTGGGTGTGTGAGTGTCTCTGTGGGTTTGTGAGAGGACGTGTGAGTGTCTCTCTGGATGTGTAAGTGAGTGTGAGAGTGTCTGAGCAGTTCTGTGAGTCAGTGTGTGAGCTTCTGTGTGGGTCTGTGAGTGGGTGTGTAATTGTTTGTGTGGGCTTGTGAGTGGGAGTGTGTGTCTCTGTGAATCTGTGAGTGTGGTGTTTGAGTGTCTCTGTGGGTCTGTGAGTGGGTGTATGAGTGTCTCCATGGGTCTTTGAGTGGGTATGTGAGTGTCTGTGTGGGTGTGTGACCGAGTGTGTGAGTGTCTCTTTGGGTCTGTGAGTGGGTGTGTGAGTACATATATCTATCTATATATATATATATATATATATATATATATATATATATATATATATATATATATATATATTCATTCATTCAATTAGCTTTATTGCGGTTGAATTTACCATAAAAGCACATAAAAAAATGAACAAAACGACAAAACAAACAATCCGTTTCATAGGTACAGTTACAAAATATTGCATGGTTGTTTAGACATTTGTTCCTTTACAAATTTAAATAGTTCGGATAATTTAAAAGTTGTCATAACAATGTTATTCCTAAAAGAAGAAAAAGATAAAATATTTCTACTCTCTTAAAATTCATTTTACATAGTCTTGAGTTAAAGTAGCATTATTGATCAAGTTCCTTCGTGCAATCCACATTGAATGTAAAAATTTGGCTACTGTGCAAACGATTACTGGGTTGGTATCTGTTTTTAATATCCTAAAAAAGACCAAATAATGTTTTATGCCCAGATTCTTGCACAACTGAATTATCCATATCTTCCTAGTATAGGCGTAAGCTGGGCAAAATAGGATGACATGAACCGGGGTTTCATCCTCAGTGAGGCAACCAGGGCTGGGGCGTACAGCTCCCCCCTTCCACCTATCAGAAATGTAAAGAAACCTTGTCCATACTGGGAATCCAGAAGGTGGATCTGCAATCACTCCCAATATTTCAGAGGAAGCTGGGTCCTCTTATTTTAAAGATCTCTACTCTCTCTCTCTCCCTCCTGCACTCGGGAAGCCCCGCAGAGCCCTTTGGCTCTGAACCCTATATGGCCAGTGCAAATATTCTCACTGGAGGAAGTAAAGATGGCAATACTCAGGATCCAGCCCAACAAAGCTCCGGGGCTTGATTGCATCCCAGGTGATTTATTCAGAGAAGAACTAACAGTTTGGGCCCCTTATCTTCTGGTTTTTTTCAATGCAATTCTGCAGGGGTTACCTTTGCCTAGCACTTGGCTTGGGGCGGAGATTATCCAAATATATAAGAAGGGTTCCCCGCTCCAACCCTCTAATTATAGACCGATTAGCCTTATTGATATTACACAAAAAAAATCTATATATATATACCTACTGGCAGTCGCCAGCAGGTAGTTATAGTTAGGACCTATTTTCCATAGGAAATCCACAACATTCTATTTGGAATAACGTTGGCGCCGATTGACGAATCTTCCAAAATTTTCCAAACTTTTGGCCAGCTCCGGTCCGCTCCTATCCTGAAAATTTCACGGTGATTCATCAAGCGGGGGCCGAGAAAAAAGGGGGGTCCCAAATCACGTTTTCCCCATGCATTTTACCATAGTCCCATAGGACCTGTTGACGCAGCTACAGCCCGAACTGCTGAACGGAATTACACCAAATTTGGCAAAAAGGTAGTCCTCAGTTCAGACTCGTGCCTTTTGCTTAAATGGTGTAAATCAGTTCAGTAGTTCCTGAGAAAATTAGAGTTAAGAAGATAGATATATCTGGGCGGAGCCTAACCACACATCTCATCGTGAGATCTGATTGGCTGTCAGTACTTCATCCAAGAAGTGTTGGCAGCCATCTTGGGACCAATATACATGATAGCACCTCATTAAAAAACATTGCAGTTAATAGAAGGTTTTAAGACTTTAGTTACATTATAAATCATTTGTTGATGGTACCATACTCATTTTAGGAATTGCGGTGTGTTCTAAGGTGATTTTACCGTGTGAAAAAGCCTTCTGCTGTGATATCATGAATCATGTTTGAGAGAAAAATATTTCCTTCATGCTTTTCCCACAGAGGTTTGCAAGGTGATCTATAAGCTAAACTGAGAGCACATTTTCTGTAAATTTACATTACCTTTCTCAGTCATGTGAGAATGAAGTCTGACATTCTCAGTAAAACATGTACATCCAACAAGGGCAGAGACTGTCAGTTGATTCCTTTGTGTTCTACTGCAGCTTCCCAGAGTGTTCTAAAGAACAACTAGAGCGCTAACAGTCCTACTTATGACAAACGTATTGCACACCTGAAGCCATCTTGATTGGAATAAAACATTTAATTTACAAAGGAAAAAAATGAGAGGATTCATTTTGCCATAGAAATTATGATTAGTGCTGCAGAAAGAAAAATTAGGGCACATTTTGAGTGACTTCTCAAATCCTCTTCTATTTCATTAAAAAAACTTCTGACATGCATACTGAAACATGCACTTTCAATACCAGCAGCAGACTTCCCTGGTGAGCAGTAGCTTTACAACAGTGATCTAATGAGCAACTAGAGTGCTAACATTCAGAATTTATGGCAAATGTGTGACATATCTGAATACCTTCTTGATGGAATCAAAGTAAAAAACTGAAAGCATTTCCTACTGAGGAGACTGCAGTAAATGAGGAAATTAGGAAACTTCATAACAAATAAATCTCCCAAGATGGCCACCAGAGACAAAAGAGCCCAAATGTAGCCCAAATATCACCCAGATGTAGCCCAAGTATAGCCCAATGACAGAATGTCTCAGAGTGTTCTAACAAACAACTAGAGCGCTAACAGTCTTACTTATGACAAAAGTATGGCACACCTGAAGCCATCTTGATTGGAATAAAGTGGTAACACTTAAAACATTTAATTTACAAAGGAAAAAAATGAGGGGGTTCATTTTGCCATAGAAATTATGATTAGTGCTGCAGAAAGAAAAATTAGGGCACATTTTGACTTCTCAAATCCTCTTCTATTTCATAAAAAAATTCTAACATGCAGACTGAAACATGCACTTTGAATACCAGCAGCAGACTTCCCTGGTGAGCAGTAGCTTTACTACAGTTATCTAATGAGCAACTAGAGTGCTAACATTCAGAATTTATGGCAAATGTGTGACATCTGAATGCCTTCTTGATGGAATCAAAGTAAAAAACCTAAAGCATTTCCTACAGAGGAGACTACAGTAAATGAGGAAATTAGGAAACTTCATAACAAATAAATCTCCCAAGATGGCCACCAGAGACAAAAGAGCCCAAATGCAGCACAAATATCACCCAGATGTAGCCCACATGTAGCCCAATGACAGACGTGTGCAAAACACTTATTTTTTGTGTATTTGCAGTTGTATATAGTGCAGACTTGTCAGGTATTGGAGTGCTTTACATGAGCATTGGTTACATCACACAAGATCAAATTCATTTTGGTTGTAGACATGGGGAGATTAACTGATTTGACCAGAATCACAGAATGTTGAGCTGAAGCAGAAACTCCAACCTGGTTCCCCAGTTTCAAAGTCTGCAGCTCTGGAATTAACACCACATCCTTTCCCCTAGGTGCAACATTTAATCAAGTGGTCAACTGGATAAAAAAAAATAAAGATTACAAATAATTTAAAAGTTCTTTGTCGCTATTTGAAAACTCAGAAAATATGTCCTCATTTTCGTTTTTTAGAGCACTAACCATAATTTTGATGCAAATAAGGCCCTCTCATATCTGTAATTTCTAAAGGAAATGCTCTAGATATTACAGTTTTGATTACATCAAGATGACGTCAGGCGTTTCACACTTTTGTAATAAATATAGAATGTTAGCAATCTAGTTGTTCATTGGGATACTGTTGAGAGGCAGAGGCCAGGGGCACAGACTCTGAAAATTGAAGGCAGCTAGGAGAGTGCAGAGGCAACAATTTGACCACACTGGGCAGGCAGGAAGGGCAGTGGCAGCACAACCGACTATGGAGGGCAGCGGAAAGGGGGGCAGGGGCAACAAACCAACAATACAGGACTGGCAAGAGAGGCTGTGGCAATATAATAGACCATTGTGGGCAGAAGGAAGAGGCAGTGGTAGTACAACCATACATGCCAACAGACCCGTTTCAGCCCGGAAACGTCCAATATTTTTAAGCTCAAATGGGCTTAATTGATCTGTCTCCTGTCTACAATCTCCTCTTTTTCAATGTAACTCAAAGGGGAAAATCAATACCCCAGTTTTGTTTCAAAATCTCCCTCTTACCAAGTTCAAAATATTCGCAAGTATGGTACATTGGATCATGGTAGGCAGGAGGAATTGGGGTAGGGACATGGACTCGGATAACAGAGGACAGGAGGGACATGGAGAGGTGCACCAAACTGACCCTACAGGGCAGGCATCAGGGTTTGCAGCAGCACAATACACCACACAGGGCATGCGGGACGGGAGTGCAGCACAACAATCCATAGAAAGCAATAGGGGGGGGGACAGGACCATGCACATGGACAACAGAGAACAGAGGGGAAAGAGGCAATGGTAGCTAGCTGACCATAATGGACAGACAGGAGAGAAAGCTACAGCATAACAGACCATAAAGGGCAGGAGGGACGGATCAGTGGCATTACAATAGAACAGACAAGCCAGAAGGGATGGAATAGGGGTCTGCACATGGAAACAGAGGGCTGGGGGCAAGGGGTCAGGGCAGGAGCAGCAAGATGACCATGGAGGTCAGGCAGGATGGGCACTTGAAACAAGACACACCATGGAGAGCAACAATGAGACTATGATGGCATACACACAGACCATGGAGGGAAGGTGGGAGGAGGTCAGGGGCAGCTAGCTGACCACACAGGGAAGGTGGGAGGGGCCATGGCAGCACAGAAGACCATGCATGGCAAGCAGGAGGGTTAGTGGCAGCACAATGGATATGATGGGCAAGAAGGAGGGTGCAGGGGCATGCACAAAGGACCATGGAGGATAGAAGGGAGGGTCAGGACCTGGGCACAGACAAGAGAGTTCAGGGGAAGGGGCCTCACAACAGACTGCGCGGGGCAGGCAGGAGGAGCAGTTGCAGCACAATAGACCAGGGAGGGCAGAAGGGTGTGGCAGTAAAATGGACCATGGAGGACAGGAGGAAGGGGATAGGGGCATGGCATGTGGAGAGGCAGGGTGGAGGTGGCAGGGACAGGTTACAGTCATCTGACAATGCTAGGCAGGTGGGAGGGAAGTGGCAGCTCAACAGAACACTCAGAGTAGATAGGAGTGGCAGGTCCATGGAACATGGTGGGCAAAAAGGATGGAGCAGGGGCATGCACAAAGACATTGGAGTGAAGGGGGAAGGAGATTAGGGGCAGCAAGCTAAGCACAGAGGCTAAGCAGGAGGTCAATGATGGGCCATAGAATTGGGCAATGGAGGGCAGGAGGAGTGGACTGGTACATCATGCTAAATGGAGGGCAGTGGCAGCACATCAGACCATGCATGGCAGGAGGAAGGAGGCTAGTCCATGGATTCAGACAATAGAGGATAGGGAGGAGGTGGATGGGGCAGCAAGCTAACTGTTCAGAGAAGGTAGGTATTAGGAACTTTATTGTTTTTAAAATGTGTGTCTGTGAGAACTACATAAAAAAAAGAACAAGTATGCAGCATAATCTCACTTTTATTCAGGAAGAAGAGAACGTTTGTGACTGTGACTCCGGGCTCACTTGGCAGAAACACCCCCTGACCCTCCACCCCCATCGCAAAATGTAATGCCCGTGAAAAGGGTAGGTGGACGCAGTGTTATATAGAACATAGTCCTGAGAGCACGATTGAAAATGAAAACTAGATATAGTATATGGTATAAACTATGCACCAAAAAGTGTGATATAAGATGAACCGGGCGTGAAATATAATATGCAATACATTGTGCGCAATGACAGATTCATTGAAGAGCGCGAGATAGCACAGGCACTAGCGCGTGCTACGCGATATGCGCCTTGGAATGTAATATGCACAGGGCAGTGTTGTGTAACCTAACTAGTATCTAAAGTTGTAATATAAAATATGTGCTGGGGAGTGTAAAGTTGCATATGCACTGTGATAAAGATATGGATCCCAGATTGTAATATGTATAGCATAGCGCTGTGCGTTATAACATAGGCATCGAGGAAGGCACGTTAGATGGGGCAATATAACGAAGACAAGTTTGGCATGACATATTCACGGGGTGGTGTTACAGTGCACATGGGCTAGAGAGTGTCATAGCATACGCACTATCTGGTGGAATACAACACAGAGGTGTGTGGCACTCGGCGGGCACTGGTGGGTGTAACACAGCATTGGGCTCAACCAGGAGCACGCTGTGACTCTCAAGTGAGGTTTGTCTCCTTTCCAGAGAGTAAAATAAAAAGTATTACACATCCGGCGGTGGATGTGTGTTTTATTAACCGTGAGGGGGGTTTCTTTCATAGTTTCGTCTAATTTTTGTCGAATCCCCTTTGAATGGCTTGGTGTGCGTGTGTATTAAATGTGCCCGTCAATAGCTACCAATGTTTGTATAAATAAACGACAAGGGTGTCTACTTGGAGAGAACCCACCGGCGGGGGCGCCGGGATTAGGCACGGTAGGGCGTCAGACACGTCAGAGCTTTACTAGCGGTGTAAATACATTCCACGTGGATTCGTTGTATGCATAGTCGCCTTTTAATGAATATCACGCAAATCGTCATGGTGATAGGTACATACGGTTTGTCCAGCATATCCTTGGTGTTTCTATAAATATATTTGAAATAAAAAACAAAGGCCGGCCCCGGGGGATGGGGTCCCTGGGGCCATAAGTGGCCTGAGGATGGGGGCAACGCAGCCCCCCTCCTAAAGAATAAAAAAAAAAAAAGGCCATGACCCGGGGGTTGGGTTGCCCGGGGCCGATTAAGGCCTTGGGAGGGACAAATTTATTTTTTGCCACAAAACAAATTAGGGTGCAGGCCCTGGGGGATGGGGTCCCCAGGGCCAATAAATTAGAAAAAAAGGGGTCCACACAGCCCTCCTTCTTAAAAATATAAAATAAATAAAAGACCGGCATCGCGCCAGAGGCCACGCCCCCTCCTTGCAGCACTCTGCAAACGCGCCCCCTGGTCAGTTGCAAGTTGGGGAATTAATTCTCCTTCAATACTGAGGGTCCCTGAGGGCCAACTAGCCCAACAGGTATCTCCAGTATGCGCCAGGGAGCTGCGTTGCAGACAGGTGTTCTGAGGCCACGCCCCTTTTTACACCTCTATGCAACGCAGCTCTCTGGCACTTACTGGAGGTCCCTAGTGGGCTAGTTTGACCCTAGGGACCCTTAGGATTCAAGGGGACTTAATCTCTCAACTGAGAACGGCCACAGGGCGCGTTTACACAGTGGTGAAGGGAGGGGACGGGGCCTGAGGTGGCGTGTGCAAACACGCCTTGTGGCGCGTTTTAAGTTCGGTAAATAATTCCCTTTCAATCCTGAGGGACCCTGGGGGCCAACTAGCCCACCAGGTGCTTCCACTAAGCGCCACTGCTCTGCGTTGCAGAGAGGTGGTGCAGGCCATACCCCTTTTTACACCTCTCTGCAATGGCGCTTACTGGACGTACCTAGTGGGCTATTTTACCCCTAGGGACCCTCAGGATTCAAGGGGACTTAATCTCCCAACTTAAAAACGGCCACAGGGCGTGTTTACACAGTGGGGAAGGGAGGGGACGGGGCCTGAGGTGACGTGTGCAAACACGCCCTATGGCGCGTTTTAAGTTGGGGAAATAATTCCCCTTCAATCCTGAGGGTCCCTGGGGGCTAACTAGCCCACCAGGTGCTTCCAGTAAGCGTCACTGAGCTGCGTTGCAGAGAGGTGGTCCAGGCCGGGCCACTTTTTACACCTCTCTGCAACGCAGCTCTGTGGCGCTTACTGGAGATACCTAGTGGTCTAGTTGGACCCTAGGGACCCTCAGGATTCAAGGGGACTTAATCTCCAAACTTAAAATGGCCACAGGGCATGTTTACACAGTGGGGAAGGGAGGGGACGGGGCCTGAGGTGACGTGTGCAAACACGCCCTGTGGCGCGTTTTAAGAGGTAGTTTTAATCCCCTACCCTATTATATACTAGGGGCTTACAGAGGAGGTCATGCTAATCACAGGGGGACCCCAACGCATAGTGTTCCCTAGTGTATGTAGGTGTTTTCACTGTATTCTGAGTGTCTTTTAACATAGCACTGGCTCTAGGACTGGTTAGTCAGACTCAGTTACCACCAGTATCCGTCTGAAAAAGTTGAGGGTACAGGATGATTTTGCAACAAGGCTTCTTTCTGCTCTTCTGTTTGTTCTTTCTGCACGTTATCCTTCTTCCTGCACTTTTCATTGTCTTTGAGGACTTCTGTTTCTTCTTTCTGCATTTCTTTTTTTTCTTTCTCTGCGTTTTTTCTTCTTTCGTCACATGTCCTATCTCTGTAGGCATAGTTAGAAATTAGCATTTAAAAAAACCTTCGAAATTCACTGATAAAACCATAGGTTTCAGGGGCGTTATAGTTAGCTGGACTTTTCACTCGTACAAAACCATTGAAATTCCCCCGTTATAGTTAGTTCAGCTAACTATAACTAGTGCGCCTGCAATGCACTGCTGATGACGTCACATATTACATCACTCATGACATGGTCAGTGACATCACTCATGACATCACTGATGACATCTCAAATGACACCACTGATGACATCATCCTGTGATAGAGTGGCAGACCTCCTCTCCCCCTAATATAACCTTTGATACACACATTCAAAAATAGAAACTAACATTTTCAAAACAATGGACATACCAATACCAGTTACAACAACCTATTCAGTAATTCTAAGATACACATACACATCCACTCATTCACCAACAGTCCTATAAAGTCACTCATACATGTACTCACTCATCATATGTACTCATACACCTATACATCCTGTTACACAACGCCACCCATCCATAGTTACTCACACAAATAGTCACTCATGCTAATAAAGAATCAAACATACATTTACTTGCATATACAGTTATACCCACACCACCACACTTACTTCTACAGAAACTTACACATACTTAGTCTTTTAAACAATCACTTATAGAAACACATACTTATTCATACAGGAACTCTTTCAATCTCTCACTCTCACATATACTCACTTATATACACCAATAGTCACATATACTAGTTTAAAACATATGTAGTTACTCATAAAGACACTATTGAGACAGTCATTCACTCACTAACACACCCATGCACACACTCATCCACCCATACAGTCCTGCACACATGCTGTCTTCAACACATACAAACAGTGAGTCACTCATTCATGCACCTATGCACTACGTAATACCCCCCACCGAACCATACAGACACTCAGACACTCATGCTTATACTCAAAAAACCAACTAATAACCTATATAGACACTCATGTAGCTACTCACCAACCCATGCAGCCACTTATACACAAAGTGAGAGACTGATACAGATATTTACATATTTAAACATTACTGACTAAGTCATGTATTCACTAAGATACACTTAATCAGTCAGTTATACAATCAATTTTTTAAAAACAAATCATCCATCTAGACACTTATATACCCATTTATTCTTCCATCGACCTTGAGATATACATATATAAAACATATGTAATTTTCAGAAAAACACACATTCACTGGATGATGTCATGAGTGATGTCATTTGAGATGTCATCAGTGATGTCATGAGTGATGTAACTGACCATGTCATGAGTGATGTAATATGTGACATCATCAGCAGTGCATTGCGGGCGCGCGAGTTATAGTTAGCTGAACTAACTATAACGGGGGAATTTCAATGGTTTTGTACGAGTGAAAAGTCCAGCTAACTATAACGCCCCTGAAACCTATGGTTTTTTCAGTGAATATATATATATTTGTGGTGAGATTGACCTATCTGTTGTGGAGTCACAGGGGGGCTGTGCTGAGTGCCAAGAGGGCTCTGCGGATCTCACGTGTGGGAAAACTAAATTTTAGGCAATTACTTGCCCACCATATCTACTTTTGATTCCTCTGCTACAGAAATTTGGGAACAGGGAACCTCTACCTTGACCCCTTCATCTGTTTTTCACCGTACTTTTCAGCCCCATGTAAGCATAAACTTTTCTCTCAAGTTGAGGCCAGCCAATCAGGGCCTTGCTGTGGCACGTGGGGCCGGGGATTTACCACGGGTGAATCCATGGAGTGTCGTGTCCCTTGATATTTATATTTCTTTTTCCTTTGATATCTTAGAAACTACTGATTGAAATTACACCAAATAACAAAAAGGTTACTTTCAGAACCAAAACCTACATTTCTGTCAAACTTTGTGTAATTACGTCCAGCGGTTCGGACTGTAGTCATGTTCAAAATCTCTATGGAAAATTGCATTGGGAAAAACATTTGTGGACCCCCCTTTTTCTCGGCCCATGCATGATGAATCACCCTGAAACTCTCAACACAGCAGCTGAGCCAACTGTTGTAGTAATTTTGAAAATTTCGTGAAGATTTGTCAAACGACGCCAAAGTTATTGGGAAAACAAAAAATGATTTTCCTATGAAAACGACGTCCTACATATAACTACATACTGGTGACCACCAGTAGGTAATATATATATAAATATATATATTATCCAGTGGGTAGTTATAGTTAGGTCAACTGTTCCACCGGGAAAGAGTTTTTTGTGTTGCCAATAACTTTGGCACCGTTTGATAAATCTCCACGAACGTTTAAAAAAGGTGCTACTTTTTGACTTGTTTGTGCATGGGAACTATTTTGTGATCCGTCAAGCAGGGACCGAGAAAAAAGGGGGTTCAAAAATAGAAAATCTCCATGTATTTTCCATGAACTTATTCTAGATGGGCTACAGAAAACATTGCTGAATGGAATTGAACCAAATTTGGTAGGAAGCTAGATCTTAGTTAGCAGATTGTGCTATTTGTGATGTGCTGTAAATCTATTCAGTAGTCTTATTTTAAATTAAGGATAAAAAATATTTGTATATCTGGACGGTTGGTTCTGCAAGAGGCTTGTGAGACTCTTGCGGGAGTGCTAGTCCAGAAATAGAGTATTCTGCTTGGCCAAGGGAGCTTTATTTCCATTGGGCCAATTCACTCCTATGGGAGTCAGACTCCCACGGGAGCAAGCACTTTGATTGGCTGCTAGCAACATGGGAAACATTTTACTGACAGCCATTACAGGACTCATAGACTTAGTTCCCTGTACTGAAGTTAAAAAAAAGGTGATATAAAGTGGCAGGGTAGAGATAACCTTTCCCCTAGGCCCCATGGGGGAACCCAGAGGGACTCCCTAGGGCCATAATATGGAAGAAATTGGCAAAATTCAATCCTGATACCGAGGGACTACGGTGGGATTGAAAAAAATAATACAAACAAAATGGCAGCAGGGGCTGAACCCAGAGCCTCATTTCTTAAGGGGAGGGGGCACGGAGCTCTCCTCCCCAAGTCATTATTGGCGCACAGGAGCCCACCCTGGACTGAAACTTACAAAAAAGGGGAGGGTGCCATGTGGCTTCCTCCCGGAGCCTTTAAAAGGCCTGGGAAGTCCATTCCCAAGAGCCACTACTCTCAACAAAAAGGGAGGGTGGGCACCTAGACCCCCTCTCTGGGCCATTAATGACCGCCGGGGACCCCATTACCTGGGACCGGCGAACGAACTGTGTCCTGGAAAGCCCACCCCCGTGTCACATTAGTTTCTCTGCCCACACCAGCATGGGCAGAGAGACATGTGTTGGCTTCCGTCTGGCACGAGCATTTTCAAAACTCTTGTCAAAAAGGAGCAAAAACAAAGTCTGCTCTCAGCTGACGGGAATTTTAAAAATGCTCATGCCAGCTGAGAGCAGACTTGTGATTTGTTCCCTGCCTGCAATGATGTGGGCACGGCAACAGATCAATAGATTGCTCCTGCCCGGAGGGAGCAGCATAAATAGCTGCTCCCTCTGGGCCGGAGCAATGCTGGTTCCTGCAGCATATGGTGAGCCGGCTGGGGCAAGGGGGTCCCTCGGGCTCTCCTCATTGTTCCCATCATTGTGATTCATGGGTGCCCTGGGTTAGCACCAGGGCACCCACCAATTTAAAATAGAGGCTTCAGGGCAAAAGGCCCCCCCAAAGCCAGAATAGGGTCAGGGAGGAGGGCTTCATGGCTCCCTCCCCTTACAAAAAGACCTATAAACTCCACCCGTTTGGCCCCGCCCTGTCCACGTTAGGAGTATGCAATAACATTCCCGCCATTTTCAGGGCAGATTGACAGTGTGTTTTCTCTACAATAGGACATTGAAATACGATTACAAATCCTTGATTCAGGTGAATGCATGGTTGATTTATTTAAGTGCAATCTCTTCTATAGTGACTGTACAAGTCGAAGACAAGTGGGTTCTTTCTTTTTGTCTCCTGGTCTGAGGGCAGAGTCCACGGTTTCCCTTTTAATTGCTGCTGAGTATACAAAAGTGTCAAATCACCTACACGCTCCACCTGTTTGGCCCTGCCCCTACCAACTTAGTAGTATGCAACGGCATTACCGCCATTTTGGAGGCTAGTAGACAGTATGTTTTCGCTAAATTTGTACGTAGAAACACAATCTGAAATCCATGAAGGTGAATGCATAGTTGATTTATTACAGTGCAATCTCCTCTGTAGTGACTGTTGAAGACAAGTGGGTTCTTTCTTGTCATCTTCTGGTCTGACTGCAGAGGCCAAGGTTCTCCCTTTTAATTGTTTCTGAGTATGCAAAGGCGCCAAATCACCTATAAACTCTGCCTATTTGGCCGCACCCCTTCCAAGTTAGTAGTATGCAAGGGTGCTGGCTCCGGGTGGCTTGGCCACAGGGCTTGTCGCAGGCCAGGCTCTGTTGCCATCCCCCTGCTGTGCATGGGCAAAGATTGTGCATGGTGGGGGGGCTGGCTTTATGTATGACAATAAAATATCACTTTACGTTAAAGAAAACCTAGAAATTCACTGAAAAAAACAAAGGTTCAATTGATTATAATTGTAATTGCATTTATGTAGCGCTTACTACCCCCGACGAGGTATCGAAGTAACGTTATAATTAGGAGATGGGGGTCCATCAGGGCCCAATAAGCCTTAGAAGACGGGTATCGAGCGGACCCAGCCACCTTTTATATTGTTTTTGGCCCTAGGGGTGGGGTCACTGGGGCCTATTAGGACTCGGGAAGGGGGCTGCATGCCTCCTTCCCTTCAGAGTTTCACTCCGGGGTGGGGTCCCCAGGGTCCAAGAAGCCTCAGCGACGTGACGTGGGCAGCTCCATCCCCTTTGTAATTAATTTGGCTCTGGACGATGGGGTCCCCAGGGCCCAAAAATGTTAGAGGAGGATGCCTGCACATCCCCTCCCCTGTTTAATTGCATTTGGTCCCGGGGGATGGGGTTCCGGGTCCTTTTAATGCTTTGGGAGGAAGCCATGCTGCCCCCCTCCTTTTTTATTGGAACTACTCTGGGTGATGTGGCCCCTGAGGCCAATTAAGACTCGAGGAGGGGGGCTGCACACCACCTCCTCTTAATAGATATGCTTTGACCTCGGGATGGGACCACCAGTGCCCAAACACCAACCCTATGCCATCCACGCTAAAGGCTGTATGCAGCGTTTGGTTGGCAGCCTGCTAGGGGTTTGGACTCAGGGCCTGGTGGCAGGCCAAGCCCTGTGGCCAACCCCTCAATGTGCTCAGCCAAAGCCTGTTTGCAGAAGGGGGTTGGCAGCCTGCAGAGGTTTGGGCATAGGGCTTGGAGGCAGGCCAAGCTCTTTGGCCAAACCCCTGCAGTATGCAGCACACATAGAAGTAGCATATCGTCATTGTTTAGTGCTTGTTTATGTGCAGGAAGGAACACCTTCCTGCACATAAACAATATTTAATGGCATTTTGCTCTTATTATGTGTGCTGCAGAATGCAGCACACATAGAAAAAGCAAAAACAAGGAGAAATAGAAATATTTCTCGTCGTTTCGCCATTTTAATGCCTACTCTTGCATGGCATTAGTTTTTGGTGCGTCCTCAGATTTAAACATCTTTGTAAATCTGGGACACTGTCATAAGCAATTAGTGTTGTGGTGGAACGGCCACAGCAACGCCCATTGCATACCCTTTTCACGCTAAGTGATGTGTGTAAAGGGACCTTATTTACAAGGCGACGTTGAGCCACAATAAGTGACTTAATGCCACTTTATAAAAATAGAGATGGTCATATTGCCACCAGAACATCCCTAAATGTGAAGCTCTGGTGGTGATATCTGGTGGTGATATCCCCTTGTAAATATGCCCCCAAGTTCCTTCAGATACTCAAGCCCTGTTACATAGCTAATGCCCTACTACGGACAGTGTTTACCTGTATCAAACCCCTCAGAGTCACTGAATCTACATTGAGAAATAAAGTAGATGTGAGTAGAAAAGTGGGTACTGTAAACACTGTTTACTCTATGGAGAGAGTGAGTTTGCTCTGTGACACACTGTTTGCAGACAGTGAAACTCTCATGAGAAATACACCACAAGGTATTAAAAGGTATCTACTATGAACAGTGTACACTCTATGCAAACCTTCTCTAAAGAAAGACTATTCGCTTAAAATAACCAAGGTCTGAAGGTGCTAAAGATCATACTGCCTGCAGCCTTTATACTTTGGGGAAATCTTTACAGATAACACATCTTCTGAAGCAAAACAAGCACATGCACACAGGTTAGTAGTTAGTTAGTAGTTATGTAGAAATTGTCATGCTGAGATGATCCTAATAACTCAAGGCTGCTTACAGTACTTAGGGTCACATTTATGAAATTAGTGGCCCAGGGCATGGCAGGAATTCACCTTTCTGCGCTGCCCTGCATCACTGGTAAAGGGCAGGAATGTGCTGTATTCATCTAATATGACGCATTATTGTCCTTTCCCGTTGTGCTGGCACCATTTTGGCAGTCTATCACCAACACAGGCACCCTGGCACCATGATACAAGGGTGCCTCCATTGCATGCAGGATTGTTTTTACACAGGAAGGGCCACCTTCCTGCACAAAACCAATCCTTGGAGGCTTTTACCTCTTTCTATGTGTGCTGCAGAACGTAATACATGTAGAAAGAGGAAAGAACCAGGAGAAATAAGGATAATGCTCCTCGTTACTCCTCACCTTAGGAGGCATATGATTTTTGCACATTCCCAGGTTTACAAGTCCCTGTAAATCTGGGAATTCGTCAGAAACCATGGGAGTTGCTAGGAACACCCACCACAATGGCCATGGAGCGCCACCCTTGTGCAGAGTAAGACAACGCACCAGCGTTTCTTTACTCCAGATTTTTGAAGCCATTCAAAGTCATACAAAGTGGCTTTGCGTGGCTTCATATATCTGACTTAAAGGCTTGCATCACACATATACCACTTTGTGTGGTGCAAATCTGATGCAAGCCTCCCATAAATATTCCCTTTAGTATGTCAAATCTTTGCTCTGTTGGAAACTTTATCTGCGGAGCCAAAAAACGTGTGTGAAACATGCTGAACGCAAGCTGTCAACTATCACGTGCACAAAGAGTTACTTTTCAATACAAAGATTTATACCAATACCTTTACATATCTCTGATGGATTAGGAGCACATGCATTTTGTAAACACTTACACTTACACCCAATAGCTGGAAGTAGGCTGTGCAAAATTAGGTAGAACACTAATACTGAAGTTACCCGTCACCATGTAAACTATAAAACAAACTAACACACTCTTTGGATGATGGCACCAGTAATGTCATCAGTGATGTCATCAATGATGTCCTTTGAGATGTCACCAGTGATGTCATAAATTATGTTATAGAAAATGTCATGAGTGATTTAATATGTGAGGTCATCAGAGTCCATTGTGTGGGAGCAAGTTATAGTTAACTCTGTTAACCTAACTGGTGAATATCTGTGCTTTTTTGAGTTCCAATTGTTATAAATGTTAGGGGTATATTTTCAAGAACATGTGATAACCATCGCAAAAGTTACTTAACGCAACCCACAACATCGCAGTCTAATGAGGGAAATCTACACCGTGTTAACCAAATATTCACAACACGGCGGTAGCATGCGATAGTCACCAGACAACGCGTCAAATGATAAAACCAACGCCACCAAAATGCGAAACACGAACACCCAAAAAGCTGCGATGAGGCCAAGCGCGAAACAAAATGCTGCAAAAAACAGCCACAGGCCTGCAAATCCCACGCGTCTGGTGGTAAAATGCACTATAAAAGTAGAACAAGAAAAACACACCAGAAACAATCCAAAGTGCGCAGCACCGTGGATGCACCCTGGCCAAGCGCAGAGGCCAACGCGAACCCCACAAGCCCCACAGACCACCAGCAAGGAACAACGGGGTCGGGGAAGGCCAGGGAGAAGAGGGAGAGGAATACGGGGTGCAGTCCGCAGCAACACAAGACCAGCATCACAGAGGTGACAGAACACTACCAGCAACTGTCCCACAAGGAGGCCAATGGATGAGGCCAAGAGACGCTGGCATGGCCTGAAAACCTAAACCAAGCACAAATACGCTGCCAACAGGAAGGCAGCAACGGCGACATGAGGTGGGAGTCCTGCGCCACAGGAGGAGCAGGAGGAAATGGAGGCCAGTCATCAGTGTGGAGATGGTGCAAGGAGGTGGGAGTACGGACACAGCTCGAGAGGACCTGACACAACAACAACAGGGTGAGTAACGACCGGAGACTGGGGGGACGGGGGTAGATGGGCACAATGGTACACATGCACAATCAAGTAAAGCACACTGCACACCCACAATGACCCAGGATCATGTCCCTCATCCCCGTGGCACACTGCAGCACACACACATCGCAATCACAGCACATTGCCATGACAATGTGACACCAAGTGCAACACCGACACTACAGAACAGGGGACCCAACTGGGTCCGCTCATGCGCAGAAACAGGCCAATCACATTGGACAGAGCAGGGAACTGTGAGATGCATATGCACGGGTACAACCTCACATCCGTCATGTAGTCCCAATGTCTACTCTCCCCCCCCCAAATTGCCAGCACCGCCCAAACAGTCACAATGTACATTGTCACACAGTCAGCATGTAAACAAGAACAATGCGCAAACATAAATGTCAACACAATGTCAACATGCATCTCCCCTTCAAATTGCAAAGGGACAAAAAACACCTCCAGCAGGTCAGACCACAAAACCCATCAGTGATGCCGGAGACGACCACCACACCTCCGACACCGATGCCCTGCAACAGCTCATGGACTTCTCAGGAAACCCACCCCCAGGAGCAGGGCAGCCAAGCTACATAGAGAAGACCCCAGCGCCTGCACAGACCACACAGCAGAAAGCACCCGCCACCACGGCTGGCTCCGAACCCTTCACCGAGGCCCACATTGCATTCCAATGCCAGGAGTCAGAATGCCACTACACCAGAACATGGATTTCTATTGGAATTCTCATGGGCATATTATCAAGCCCATTATCCCTTTGCACCAGGTTAGAGCAGGTGTTAGTTTCCTGCTGCTAACGCGCCTTATCGCATGTTTTGTGATCTTATCGCCAATCTGGCTGGTCGTTGAAAATGTTGTGGAGTGGTGTTTTCACGGCTTTTGGCACAGGAATGCCTACTCTGCATCTCATTAGCGATAGTTGCCGGGGTAATCTGTGGCGATGTTTTTGAGGATGCCATCGCCGGAAAACTGGTGATATCCACTGTTTGCACCAGCTTGTGAATGGGGCGGTAAATTTTTTGCGACTTTGGCTGCAATAAAGTGCCAATAACTCGGCGATAGCTCCTTGAGAATATGCCCCTTATTGTCATTTGGCTGCCTAGCGCCAACGCAGGCACCCTTGCAGCATGGTGCAAGGGTGCCTGTATTACATGCAGGATTGTTTTTGTGCAGGAAGGGGTACCTTCCTACCTAAAAACAACCCTGAGAGGCATATTCTTTAATCTATGTGTGCTGCAAAATGCAGCACACATAGAAGGGGAAAGTAGAGAGAAGAAATAACTATAATTCTCCTCTTTACGCCTCTCCTGGGAAGGTGTATCTTTTTGCCGCATTCCCAGGTTTACCAGTTCTGGTAAATCTGGGCATGCGTCAAAACCATGGAAGTTGCGTGGGAACACCCACGCAACACCTTCCTAGTGTAGAGTAAGGCAACACAGATTTGTGCTGCGTTGCTTTACTCCATATTTATTGAGCAACCCAGGGCCACGCAAAGTGGCCTTGCCTGGCTTCATAAATCTAAGTTTTGAATTGCGTTGCACTTGCACCACATTTCGGCCACCACTATTCCTAACTCCACATCTATGTACCTTGAAAATATATGTATTGAGTAACTACACATATGTGGAGTTAGATACAGAAAATCTATAGGCATATTATCAAGGAAAGCGTTAAAAATTATCGCCGGTTTAGAGGCAGAAAACTGCCGCTAAAGCAGCGATAATGGGCTTGATAATATGCCGCAGAGAATTCCAATAGAAATCCATGTTCTGGTGTGAACATGGGCTTCTATTGGAATTCTCCAGGGCATATTATCAAGCCCATTATCGTCATTTTAGCGGCGATAATTTTAACACCGTCCTTGATAATATGCCCCCTAGACTTACCCACCGGTTGTTATTTTTTTCCGATAGTTTGCCCTCAATATTATATCTTATTGATATTATGGATCAATATTCAGGGTTCAGGCCTCCACCGACCCACTAGTCCTGATGACATTATGAGCAGGCATGTCATCGTCTTCTCCTAACACCTTAAAAGACCTCAGCCACCACGTACTTGACCCGCTCCCCACGTCATTGTGTTTTGTAGCTGATTTTTTTAGGTCTTGCCTGACCCAGCGCATGCGCTGGTCTGGCGAGACTTATTGAGAGGGCTCCAAAAAGTGCTACCAGGCCAGCCTAGAGCTACAGTGCATGTGCGCGGGCGCGCGCGCCGCTCTTTGCCGCGATTACTTTCACTTTCCGCTTTGCATAGCCAATAGGTCTCGCTTTTGGGAGCTTATGAGTATTTAGTTATGCAACTGTTGCATGGCTAAACACTTATAAGGTCCCAAAAGCGAGACCTATTGGCTATGCCAATGCTTGTTTAATGTAGGTTTGGAAATGACCCCGGCCATCCTCTGGCGCATGCGGGAAGGGCACAGCCTGGATCATCGCGCGAGCCGTAAATCTGACAGAGGCAGAGCTCATGGAAAATGCCCCGCTGAGGAGATTTTTGAAGATGGCTGTGTTTTGTTCTGTCATAAACAGATGAACGCTGTAATGGGCTCTCTGCTTCCCCGGCTGCAGGAGAGCTGCGCAATGAAACGTCTCTCCCAGCAGTGACTGCCAAGCCAAACAGATGAACTCAACCCGCATCTGCTCTAGATTAAACATTCAGGGGGGGAAAGCTGGTCTGTAAATATTTGTACCTCAATAACATGATAGTAATTAATGAGGGTATAGCTTTACAATGCTGCAATGTACATATTTATGCTCGTGCGTCTCCTCTCTGTGCTTATGGGGTTTATAATATTTTGTAGGTTGGCCCAAAATAAATTGCATCAGTTTTACTGCTCAAAAAATGACACTTCATCTAAATATTTTGAGGGTGAAATGTGGGTGACGGGAGCTTTTGGAAGAGTGGGATGCTGGAACGTGACCAACGGCCAAAAGTTGAACGTTCTGTCGCTGCAGCAGAAACGCTTGTTTACATTGGAAGGGTCCGTCCCCACTAGAGCCCGAGAACTTGCGCT
Source organism: Triturus cristatus (assembly GCF_964204655.1). Lineage (NCBI taxonomy): Eukaryota > Metazoa > Chordata > Amphibia > Caudata > Salamandridae > Triturus > Triturus cristatus. The sequence goes on along the minus strand of NC_140590.1, from coordinate 1,529,895,608 downwards.
GTGGCCAATCGGAGGTCACGATCGATGTGCTTAGCTTGCTTCTGGACGCACCTCAAAAATGCGGTCAGAATTTTCCACTTCTTTCTTTCTATCTCTTTTTTCTTCTTCCCTGCTAAACAAAAACTCAAAGGAACTGGGAAATGTTAATGTATGAACCTAAATTAAAATAACATTAACAGACTCTTTAGGTTTTTTTATTATGCAGAATGAAAAAATGCGCGAACTCGACCCTAATGTATTGGAGAGCTATACATGAACACCAGTTACGTTACAGACGGACACATAGATTTTTTGGTAGGCAGGGGGCGGATTAAGCGATTTGCCCAGATTCACAGAATGTTGAGCCGACCATGAGGCTCGAACCTGGTTCCCCGCTCTTAGGGGCATATCAACAATAACCGGCGATAATTATCACTAAGCGCACTTAGCGCTAGGATAATTATCGCCGGCTAGCGTTGATTTTTATCGCTGAGATAGCGTGCTATTAGCAACACTTATCTCAATAGCGATAAAAATCCTCACGCTAAGTGGCTAACGTGAGATTATCGCTGGAAACCCAGCGATAATCTCACGTTAGCTTGTTGATAGGGACAGACAAACTTAGCCATGATATCCTCCTTCCATAGGATATCATGGCTAAGTCAGAAAAATACCAGATGTAAAAAAGCAGCGTTAACCGCGGTTAGCGCTGCTTTTTTTGTCTCTAACAGGGTTAGCGATATTCTTGATAATAGGAGAAATGTCGCTTAGCGACATTTCTCCTATTATTTTACTCTGGACGCCCCTGTGCATCTCATTAGAGATGCAAGGGGAAGCGTAGAGTAAAAGGGTGCTAACATGCAAATTTGCATGTTAGCACCCTGTTGTTGATAGGGTGCTAGTTTTATCTCTGCTTTTTTGGCTTTTAAAGCCAAAAAAGCAGAGATAAAGCCCTTGTTGATATGCCCCTTAGGTCGGCAGCTCTATCCATATCCTCTCCATCTGGATATCGTTACTTCGTTTACATTAATACAGGTCCATTCCTCGTTGGGTGAGTAACCACCCCAATAATTATTACAATAGAGGAGATTTGGCTTCCAAATCTTACAGGTGGAGGGAAATGGCAGAATATAAAAACATGTATGAAGGAAGATGCGGTATTTTTATGTGTGCTTTTTGAATTTCTGTGAGAACAGTTAAAAACTGCCGTTTCCATTCCTTTACTGTTAATAGGGTTTAATAGGAGTACCAGAAAAGCGAAACTGCTCTGTGCACGAGTCCACTTTTGATCTTTCTCCATTGTGGCAAGGTGAATGAATATCTGTCTTCTGGAACATCCCTAATAAGTCACAAGACAGTCATTTTGAAGTGAGGTGCTTGAGAGGTATGCAGAAGTGCCTCCTACTTTTAGCAAGCCAGGAGGATGGAACATGGGCGACAGTCTTTTAAGTGTCTCCAAGTTTGAAACCATTTTAAGTTCAGGCGAACAATGTTTTCCGACAAGGAAGAAATATTAAAGACTGGGAAAATATTAGGGGGTAGATTTACAAGAAAGTGACGCATCTGTGAAGAAGTGTCACTTTCCCTGCGCCACTTTGATAAACCCTGGCTCCACTATGGATGCACCGTATTTACAATACGGAGCACCATGGTGCAAGGATTGACAGATGCATCCGAAATTCGGATGCATCTGTTGACGCAAAAGTCACGCATTGCTGGAGTCGTGTCGCAAGCACAACACAACTCCAGCAATGCAAAGGGTGGCCTATCCTCATTGTGCTAAGGCACTCCTTACGCCTGCTTCAAGCAGGCGTAAGAATTTGACGCAGTGGCGTTCTAGAAGTGGCGCAGTGAAATCTTGTAGATTTCACTGCGTCAATTCTACGAGGCTTTTTTGCGTTGGAACGCCCACCCTGCATACATTATACCTGATGCAGGTATAATGTGACGCAGGGCCTTACAACGTGACACATCTCCCTAGATGCGTCACGTTGTAAATGAGCCGCATTTTTACGCTGCTGCTGCATCATAAAAAGTAACGCAACTGCAGTGCAAAAATGACGCAAGGGGCTTGTAATTCTGCCCCTAGGTGCTTTCTGGTGTCAAATACATTGTGGACAATTGATGCAGGCCTGAAAGAGTACCTAAAAGAATACCCCTGTACTACTCTTTTACATACTCGTAAATGTCTTTGTGAATTGGCCCCAAAACACCTTAAATGGGAATAAAATTGAAATATTCAGGTGCATTGATGTGCCATTAGTACACATATAAAGGACTGTCCCCTCTTTGCACTTCTACTAATAGGGAGCTCAACCAGGCATTTGTAAATAAACAATGCAAAAAGAAATGGTTTTAAAGTATGCTTTGAAACGATTTGTTTTGAGTTGTTTATTTAGAGGACTGGCAGGTCCCCAGCGATCAAATGGGCCCCACGGCAGTGAAAATGGCCCCCATTCTGCCAGCCCACCAAAACGCACAGTAGTCTGCCTGACAATGAGTTAAACATTCCAGGACAATTTGCAAATTCATGCAAGACTGTGTTAAAGAGTACTCCTGTAGTACTACTTCTCGTAAATTATGTTAAGTCAGACTCTTTGCAAGACCCCTCATTGGAAAAGTATTGATTTCCAGCTCAGAAAGTGAAAAACTGATATTTTGGCAACAGTGCATGTTATGGATTCGAAGTCTATTTTGTCAGTATACTTTTGTTAGGTATGGCTTCCATAGGATGCATCTTTTGTTCACACCGGATTCTAAACCTGTAACTCACTAGTATGATGTGGCAACAGGTGATAATAAAACTCTTTACCCACTGTTGATATGTCATAAAGACCTCCCAGGCCAGGTCGACAGGGCTCGCTGGTAGGCTGTAAAGCACAGTGCTGCTCATCTGCTTTGACTGAAATGAAAGCACAGCTGCAGGAGGGGGGACGTATTGTATTGTATTGCAATTGCATTTATATAGCACTTACTACCAATGATGAGGCGTCGAAGCACTTTTACGACAAGTAGCACACTACTCCGAAAACCAAAAAAGGATTAGTGGTGAATTATTATAGGAAAATGTGAAATTAATTTGAGTGGTGGACATGTTAGTCTGTTATTTGGATTGAAAAGGATTGTGGAGGGATAGAAAAGGGAAGTGTTTGCCTTTATATAGTGCATGCTACCCCTGATGAGGTGTTGAAGTGCATTTTGGTGAGTAGCAAGCTGCTCTGGAACCAAAAAACAAAAAATGATTAGTGGTGAATTAGTCTAGGGAACTATGAAATTAATTTAGGTGGTGGACATTTTAGTCTGTTATTTGGATTGAAAATGTTAGTAGAGGGATAGAAGAGGCAAGGGTTTGCATTTATTTAGCGCTTGCTACCCCTGATGAGGTGTTAAAGCGCTTTTCGGCAGGTCGAATGCTGCTCCGGTACCAAAGGGTGGGAAGGTGTTGTTGGTTGGTTAGAGATGACAGTTAAGGTATTTTTTCACATTTGGAACAGGGAGGATAGGCCATATTATGTATGGCTGCCCCATTACTCCTTTGCCTCATTCCACTCTTCCCTAATCTGCCCCACTCCATTTTACCCCAATATACCCCACTCCACTCTACCCTAATCTATTCCACTCAAATCTACCACAATCTTTCACTATCCACCCCACTCCCATCTACCTTACTCGAATTGACCCAATCTACCCCACTCCACTCCTCCCTAATCTACCACACACTCCATTCCCCTCTACCAATCTACTCACTCCACTTCACTTTAATCTACCAAATGCCAGTGAAATATACCCCACTCCAGTCCAATTTAACCCACCCCACTCCACCTCAAACTAACCAACTCCAATCTACCCCACTCCAAACTACCCCAAATCTGCCCTCACTCAATTGCATTCTTCCCTACTATAATCTACCCAATCCACTCCACTCCAATCTACCCCACTCCAACCAATCACCTTAAACTAGCCACACCACTCTTTCCCAATCTGCCCCACTCTGCTCCAAACTCTACTGCAATCCATCCAACTCCTCCCCACTCTTATCTTCCCTCCACCACAATCTACCCCATTCAAAATTACAACAATATACCCCACTCAAATCTACCACAATCTATCACACTCCATTTAACCACAATCCACCATACTCCACTACAATCTATACCACTCTACTCCAATGTAACCTAATCCATCCCTCTCCACTGCACTCCAAGCTACATCACCCCCATCTGCTCCAATCTAACCTACTCCAATATACCTCTCCTAAAATCCACCCAGCCCCAGTATACCCCACTCCAACCTACCCCTATCAACTCCACTCCAGTCTACCCCACGGTGCCCAAATCTACCCCACTCCACCCCACCCAACTGCAATCTACACCACCCCATTCCAATCTACCCCACTATACTCCAATCTACCCCACTCCAATGTACCCTGCTTGAATCCACCCAATCTATCCCACTCCACTCCTCCCTAATCTACCCAACACTTATTCCACTTTACCCAATCTACCCACTCCACTTCAGTGTAATCAACCACTTGCTAGAGCTATCTACCTCACTCCAGTCCAATTCACCCCACCCCACTCCACCTCAAAAGGAATCTACTGCACTTCAAACTACCCCAATCTATTCCCACGTGATTCAATTCTTTCCTGCTACAATCCACCCAATCTATCCCACTCTAACCAATCTACCTCAATCTACCCCATTCCACTCTTCCCTAATCTGCCCCACTCCACTCCAGTGTACCTCAATATATCCCACTCCACTCTTCCCTAATCTATTCCACTCAAATCTACCCCAATCTTTCCCTATCCAACCCACTCCAATTTCCCGGATTCAAATTCACCCAATCTACCTCACTCCACTCCTTCCAAATCTACCACACACTCCATTCCACTCTACCAATCTATTCACTCCACTTCACTCTAATCTACCACATGCCAGTGAAATCTACCCCACCCCAGTCCAATTTACCACACCCCACTCCACCCCGAACTACCCAACTCCAATCTACCCCACTCGAAACTACCCTGAATCTACCCTCACTCAATTGCATTCTTCCCTACTATAATCCACCCAATCGGCTCCACTCCAATATACCCCTGTCCAGCCAACCTACCTCATTCTACCCTCTCCACTCTTTCCCAATCTGCCCACTCCACACTAGTGTACCCAAATATATCCCTCTCCACTCTATCCCAATATATTTTACTCCACTTTATCCAAATCTAGCCTAATTTGGCCCTATACCTATCTACCCCACTCCACTCCACCCAATCTACCCCACTCCACTCTAACCTACCCCACTCCAACCTACCCCTCCCCAATTTACCCAAACACACACCAATCTATCCCACCTAAATCTACCCCATTCTACTCAGTCTACCCCACTCCACTTCAATCTACCCCAATCCACTCCACTACGATCCAATCTAGCCCACTCCACTACAATTTACCTCACTTCAATCTACCCCATGCACTCTATCAGAATCTACCCCCCACCACTCCAATCTACTGCACTGCACTCAAATCTACCTCACTTTTCTCGTCTACCCAGTCTACCCCAACCCACTCCACTCCAATCTATCCCACTTCAATCTACCCCAATCCAACGCACTCTAATGTACCCCAATCCAATCCACTCTATTCCAATCTACCTGACCCCACTCCAATCTACCCCACTCCATTCTACTCCACTCCAATCTGCCCCGGTCAAATTTGGCCCACTACACTCCAGTTCACCTCACTCTACTCCAAATGCCACTGGAAACTAGTCAACTCCTCTCTACTCTAATCTACCACAATTTATCCTACTCCAATTTACCTCAATCTACCCGACTTCACTCCAATCTACCCCACTCCAATCTACCATACTCTATTTCACACAATCTACCCGACTCCACTCTTTCACTCTCCACTCCAATCTACCACAACCCACTCCAATCTAAACCACTCCACCCAATTTAAACCACTCTACCCAATCTACCCGACTCAACTCTACCACCCTCCACTCCAATCTACCACAGTCAACTCCAATTTAAACCATTCCACCCAATCTACCCCACTTCACTCTACCACACTTTACTCCAATCTAACGCACCCTACTTCACCCCAATCTACCCTACCCCAATACACTCCTCCCCAATCTATCCCGGCCCATCAACCCCACTCCAATCTACCCCTATCAACTCCACTCCAATCTACCCTGCTCCACTCCAATCTACTCCACTCCAATGTACCCCAGTCCAATCTATCCTACTACATTCCAATTTATCCATCTTTAATCTACCCCACTTCACTTCATCCTAATATACCCCACGACACTCCACTCCAATCTACCTCACTCCATTCTTCCCCAATCTATCTGACTCAACTCCAATCCATCCAACTCCATACCACCATACTCCACTCCAATCAACTACACTCCAATCTACCCTGCTCCACTCCAATCTACTCCACTCCAATCTACCCCAGTCCAATCTATCCTACTACATTCCAATGTATCCATCTCTAATCCACCCAATCTACCCCACTTCACTTCATCCTAATATACCCCACGACACTCCACTCCAATCTACCTCACTCCCTTCTTCCCCAATCTATCTGACTCAACTCCAATCCATCCAACTCCATACCACCATATTCCACTCCAATCAACCCACCTCCACTCTACCCCAGTCAACCCCACTCCAAACTACCCACTTGCAATCTACCCAATCTATCCCAATCCACTCTGCCTCAATCTACCACACTCCATTCCACTCTACCCAATCTACCCCACTCCACTTCACTTGAAACTTCCACAAGTCACTGAAGGGTGACACAACAATAAAGTTAGATTTATCAAGCCAAACAAGGTTACCTTGCATGGCCCTGAGTAGCTTGATAAATCTAGAGTAATGCAATGCAGCACAAATTGGTGTGTTGTATTACTCTGCCCCAGGAAGGCATTTTGTGGGTGGAGCGTGGGTGTTCCCACGCATCCACCCATGGATCTTAGCGCCTTTCCAGATTTACCATTACTGGTAGACCTGGGAATGCGTCAAAATGGTATGCATTCCCAGGTGAAGAGTTACACAGAGAAATATTTTTGTTTTTTAGTTTTTTCCTCTTTCTACGTGTGCTGCATTCTGCACCACACATAAAAAGAGAAAAATGCCTTAGAGGATTGTTTTTGTGCAGGAAAGAGCTCCCTCCTGCATGAAAACAATCCTGTCTGCAATGCAGGCACCCTTGTACCACGACACAATGGTGCCTGCATTGGAGCTAGGCAGCACATTGTGCGCCAGCACAAGGAAAAGACAGGAATACACTGTTTAATAGTAAATACAGCACAATCCTGCCCTCTCATGCAGCTCAGCAAAGTGGCATGCTGCGCTGTGCGAAAATTTGATAAATCTGCCCCCCGGGTGTAAAGTATGCCCATCTAGCAAACTATAGCTCCTTAACCGGACATTCCATAGAAATCATGCAGCATTTTGTAAGATTCAGAAAACATTGCTTTTCTTCTACAGCCTTGTAGTGTAAATGTCTTTGAGATCCAAGGGCAAGAATCCTACCATTGACAATTGTTTATCTTCTAAAGGTCCTTGAAGACACCAGGTGCAACATGTTTATCACTGTATATGTAGGCCAATCAAATCAAGTTTGCACACCAGATTATGAAACTAAAAATCACAGTCCCTTAAGCCATGACAGTATGACGAGCTTAATTTGTGAAAAACACAATTATGGGGTGTGAAGATTTTTCTTAAGGTTTAGCACTGATGCTGCTAAATGCAGGGGCTGCCGAATACCAAGGCTGCCATTTTCATTCCACGCCTTTCCTCTTTCTTCTGCCTCCCTACCCATCCTGTCTTCTTATTTCACTCTTTTTTCACCCAGTTATCTCACTGTTTTCCTGTTTTCCTGTTTTCCTATCATTCTCTTCATTCTTTTTTCCACCTTTTTCAAACGTTCTCTCTCTTGGTCTGTGTCGAAGTCTGATGATGAAAAATATATCCTGGTACCCCAAAATTAGTGAAAGGGCTGCCCCCATGCAAACATCTGCACTGTTTGGTCCTGGGGGGCATATTTACGGGAACGATGGCGCAGGGCAGGGCAGCAAGTTACCTTGTTGTGCTGCCCTGTACCACAGGGAAAGGGCAGGAATGCATCATATTTATCTAATACAGTGCATTCCTGTCCGTCCACCCTATGCTGGTGCAGTTTCAGCAGCCTAGCACCAACGCAGGCACCTTTGCACCATGGTGCAAGGGTGCCTGGGTTGTTGGCTGGATTGTGTTTGTGCAGGAAGGAAGACCTTCCTGCACAAAAACAATCCATAGAGGCATCCTCCTCCTTCTGTGTGGGTGTTGCAGGATGCAGCACACATAGAAAGAGGAAAAAACGAGGAGTAATAAAGCTATTTCTCCTCATTATGTCTACCCTGGGGAGGCATACAATTATAAGGCATTCCCGTGTTTGCAAGTCCTTGTAAATCTGGGAATGCGCCAAAAACAATGGGAGTTGCGTGGGAACACCCGCCGCAACGCCCATTGAAAAACTCCCTTGCGCAGAGAAAGGCAACGCAGGAATTTGTGCTGCGTTGCATTACTCCATTTTTGTGAAGCCATTCAAAGCCACGCAAAGTGGCTTTGACTGGCTTCACAAATATGACTTGGAGCTTTGCGTCGTGCATGTACTGCATTGTGTGGTGCAAGCATGATGCACAGCCCTCGTCAATATGCCCCTGGGTGTCTAGTTGGCCCTGCTGTGCATCTGCCACATATCAGACTGCATTACAAAGTCTTGAAACAATGTCTGAAAAGGCCATTGCTGGGTGAGGTTTCAAGCAGAATATATGGAGAGACAGTTCTTCGCACCAGAATAACTGCTCTCGAAAGGGAAGGAGAGATTCCAGGTTAGTAACAGACAGTGGCGTAGCTTCTGTTGGTGCAGCAGGTTAGTGGCACCACGGCTCAGTGGCCTGAGGGGCTGAATATTCCCTAATTATTTCAGTATTTCAAAGTTCAAGCAGCGACCAGCGGCCCACTTCCTTTCTTGCACTAGGGCCCTTGACACACTGGCTACCCCCCAGGTAACAGATTGATTTGACTTGCTCGAAATATTTCTATGTTGCTAAACCCTACCCCTACCCCCTCCTCCCAACAAACACACACACACTGTCCCACTTAATTCCTGCATAAAACTAGGCTCCAGTGTAAACAAAGCATTCCTCAAAATACGGTTCTTATCTGTTTTTCAGTTCAGTGGCCTAGTTCAGCATGATCCCATAGTCAAATAAAAACATCAGCCCAGGAGCGGTTCTTTTCTTGGAAGAAAGGGAACATCGTGACATTGCAAACTCGAAGTGCAGACTGATAAAGTACGGAGCGTGTTCACTGAAAACAGAGCCAGACAGAATGCTGGGGTCAGGGGAACATTTATAGCCCTTAACCAATGCAGCTCTGGAAGCTAGCCCCGCTCCCTTCCTCCTCTCTCCATTCTCAGTCTCTCTCTCTCTCTTTCCTCTCCCCTCTCTCACTCATCTTTCTGTCCACTCTCTCTTTCCTCTGTGACTGCTGAATTAAAGCCTGCAGGGCTGGAAGTATTTACTGGGGCATTCCTGCATACATTTTGAAACAAGAAAGAGGGAGATATTGGAAAAAGATCAGGGGACTTCATTTTTCCCACTGAGGTGCATTGAAGAGAGGTCAATTTCAGGCGGGAGACAGCTAGAATTAAGCATCTGTTGCTTACTAAATCGAGAGTATCCCCCCTGAATGCGGGTCTAGCTTGTATGGCTGTGGAGCTCCAAATACTAGCCCTCTGGCAGGGAGACTAGATTTCCAATGCAAAACATTGGGACATTTCACAAACATAGAAGTAGGACTATAATTTTGCTTTAACCTAGGGGCACGGAATATTATTGACAGCGCACACCAACACAGAAAACACAGAAAATGAGGCACTGAGGGGAATTGAATGCGACTTTAACAGGGTACCATCGGTGCTAATTAAATTGCTTTTTTTTGCCAGAGGTTTCTATTAATTCTGTAATGGAGCATGTGCAAATGTGCTTTTCTGTTTTAAGTCAAACATGTTGTAAACAGACAAACAGTGAAAACAGAGACAGACAAAGTGTAAAAGTGGGACTGTCCCAGAAAATTCGAGGAACAGGGTCACCTTAACCCTGGGCAAATGCCTGATAAGATAAAGGGCCAGTCTGGCCCAGCTCCCTGTGTATGTATTGTTTTTGAAGTGAAAGCAAAGCAAACAGAGACAATGTGGACAGCTACATGGGGGCACCTCAGGTGGATTTTGGCAAATTAGCAATCAAGTACAGAACTAGTGATGATATTTAAGCTCTCATTGCGAGTGGGCAGTTACTACCGAGGAGCAGGTAACAACTGCATAATATGTGTGATTTTGATATTGCAACTATTATACCCAGAAATATCAAGTGGTTCACCACATCCTGGCCATGCTATTGGAGCAACTTTAGTTGATATTGCTTTTTGTAGAATGAGAGGGGCAGGGCCTTAAGTGGGCCGGGTCTCACCGGTGCTGAGCACCGGCAGTGTTTTAAAGAAGGCCTCGAAACGGGTCTCTATCAGGCTCTGTTTTGTGCCCTGGCACAGGCGGTCAGGTATTTTCCGGATTGCAGTGACAGCAGGCATATCGATGTGCGCGTGCTCACACTGCTCACTTCTCACTAGTGGAGAAGTTACGGCATGACGTCATGCCAGGTGAGCGTTGTAGGGGACGGGAAATCCTTTAAAGAGAGTCATTTTCTCTCTAGATTTCTCTTCTCTTTTTTAAACTCAGGAGCTGCAACATTGTTGTGGTGTCACCAGGGTTTTAAGTGGAAACTTTTTCAATATTATATACAAGCCCTGGTTGCTGCTTATTTATACTTTGCAATTAACAACCATTGACAAAGTCAATAGTCCTGACTTCTTGTAGGTATGATGTCACTTGTTGTATCATATATCTGGGTGCAATGACAGAAACAGCAAAATGCAAGTCGGGCTGCACACTATGCTAACCAAAGATTTTTAGCTTAAGTGTTTTTAAGCCACGCCCTTATTTACATTAGCCACGCCCCTTTCAGAGACCCCCCCAGTTTTTTCATCCCACTTAAAGCCCTGGAGAGGGGTGTTTGAGAAGTTCCTGCCTGTGAGAAAAAAGTGGTTTATTAGTTGGTGTGGATTGGTATCCACTGCCAGTAATTAAGTCACTATTGCTTTCTGTAATTTAAACCTGAGCTCAGCCCTAGTAGCTATGGCACTGAGCAGACAGGCTTAATTTAGAGAACCAGTGTAAAGAATTTAGAAGTACCAAATCAGTTAAAAAGTCAGAAACACAACACATTAAAAACCCCACTCCAATTAAGAAAAATAGAGTGAAGTAAAATTAAGAAAATGATACCAAAATGAAACGAATCTAATAAGGAGAACTGTAGATATGATTAATTTAAATATTTATGTGAAAATAGTGTCAAAAAGTGTACAGTGCCAATCAAATTCAATGGTCGATGTAGACTGGGACCTAGGCACGATTTGAGGCTGACCGCAATGTAGCTGGGTCTAATACACCAAGTCGATTGGCCCTGTTATGGCCTGGCAGTAGGAAAGTTTGAAAAAGTTTCCAAGTCCCAATCTGAAAAGGGACTTTGGCGCTTTTGGAGGAAAATCTTTTGTCTATGCAGGATAAACCTCAAATTCATTCTAACACCATTGAATGACCTGTGGGATTCTTTTCACAGCCTTCCTCTTTAAGCTCTAAAGTTCTGTAGCAATGGTTTTGAAGAAGTTCCTAAACCATTTTTGACCTCAAATAACCACGGAGGTAAACTTCCAAGGCACCCAGGACCTCAAGGGCACAATTAGAGGCTTTAAGGATGTCAGACACAGGGCAATAGCAAAATACAGTCCATGTCTAGTTGCCAGTGGTCAGTGGGATACTTCAAAAGAATGTTCTCTTCAGCTTTTTTTATGTTCCTGGAGACAACCGGGGATCAGCCTTGTGCTCTATGGAGCTCTTTCTATTCTTGGATTTCAATTGGAAGGCGGATCTACCTCTTGTCCTTCTCACAGGTCACATATGCAGAGTTCAGCAGGTTCAGTCTGCCTGGTATCTTTCCGCAAGTCCAAAAGTATTCCGTGGCAGGCTGGGTCAGAGTCCAACCTTGTAGGGCTCACCAGACTGAAGGTGGAGGACAATCTAAGACACTCCTAATTCCTCTCTGACCAATTAAGTAAAGGATCCCAGGCAATGACCTTCCTACTTTTTCAGACGTTTCAAACAGGGCTATAATGCCAGGTGTCAGGGCATTTTCACGATGGCAAAAGTCTTCAGCCACACTAAACATGGACTCTGAGGGCTAGAAGGGTTTATGCGGAGTGTACTATGGAAAACCTAATGTCTAACACTAAAATCCAGTTTCAATGAAGCACGATAACCACATCACGCCCGGAGACAGAAGTCTGGTAGGAAAAAAGCAGGGCCATTCAGCAACAAGACAGGTGATAATTAAGAATTATCCTAGCAACTGGTTTGCTCCATTTGGATGGCACAACACTTTTACATGTGCTTCAGACAGACCCTTCATGCAGGATTGGCACCGCAATGTCAACAGGACCATCACAATCCCCACCCTGCGTTCTATTGAGTTCAGAGGAGTTGTTGATGCCCATTCAGATAAGCCTATCGTGTGTTCCTGAGAGAAATTTCACACATCTTTCACACCTCATTCAAGACTGAGCAAAGGCTGTGAGTACCTGGAGTGCTTATGCAAATTACTCTCCTGAAAGCTCAGGCAGGTAAAGACTAACTTTCTAAAAGTTACTTTTCCTATTATTTATTACAAATCTGACTTCACCATTGAGTTGGATTTTTATGAGAAATAGTATTTTTATTGCTTTTTAGGCTGGTCCCTTTTCAGAGGTAGCAGAATTAGTATTTTAATCTGCACTCTGGCTTTCTACATAGGACAGCTAGGCCTGTCACAGTGGTAAAAAAAAACTTTTTGGGCCTTGTCACTGTAGGAACATGTTAATGTTAATTTTCTACTTCTTATTTTAGCATGTCGGACAGTATATTTAAACTACAGCAGTCAGGGAACATAGGCCTGAATGCTGTGTTTTCCTTGTCACACCAGTGAATGGCACAATAAGTGCTGGAGTCCACATGTGACATTTAGCTGTCCATGCCATGGGTTTCTACACCATATCCTATGGCTTTAAAGGACAGTTAAATATGCCAGTCAGGGATTAGCCATTCTCTATATGTTTTATCTGTCAGGAGCACATACACTGTGCCCTGAACAGAAATGCCCCAGTGTCCAGAGTCTAAAAACCAGCATTGAAAGATAGCAAACAACTGGGAGTGACCGCACGAAAAGGGGCATTTTCTCACGTTGCTCCTATATGTCCATTTTAAATAGATTATCAGGGGTTTGCGCAATGCAGTTTAACTGCACCTGCACCACCTATGGATGCAAAAATCTATTTGAGTGTGAAAGTTGATGAATGCTATCATTTGCACCTTTTCAAGTCACTTGGCAGTTGGCACCAGTTTTCATCACAAAACCTCCTACACAGAAGTTTAGTAAATCTGGGCAACAGATTATACCCGACAAGAAGTGAAAAACATAGTCGAAGAACAGAAAATGTTGAAGAAAATGTAGGGAAATATAGAAACAAGAAAACGCAAGGGACTGAACAATCTTTTTAGGTGGCATACACCAAATTCTTATAGATTTGTGTGAGCATGAGTAGAGTGACTGAGTAATTTAATATGTATGTGAGTTTTCCTGTGTTGGGCATACTATAAATGAAACATCTTTAGGTATGTGCTGAATTCCAAGAATGCTATATTTTGTAACAGTGAAAGAACTGAAATCGTCTTCCACAGCAGTTGATTTTTTATATTTCTAACCACCGGCATGATTAGTCGCAGGCTAGGCCACAAGGCTACTTACTAGCCTTCATGCTAGTGGCTATGTTTTTGTCTCACTGGGCCACTGCCATTCCATTTGTTGCAAAAAGGGGGCAGGCTGACCTTCCGCTGCTCTGAAGAGTTTTCATAAGTTCAGGTTTGCGATGCGACCTGGGCCTCCCATATATCCACCAGTCCTTTAGTGATGCCAATATTTTCAATTTCATTTCTGTTTCTGAGAGTCCTGTGACATCCACCATTGGATAATGTTGCCAATCAGTTCAGGCTAACTAACATACCTGTTAAACCAATTGAATTCCTCTTGCTATGAGCCTTTCTCTCACTTAGAACAGATAATGGCTGTTGGAAGCATGGACTGGCCTCCTTAGTGGTTGGGTGTAGGATCTGGCCTTAGGTCAGGGGCAGTGGTCAACAGCTGCTGCACAAGGATGATGGCCGTGCACAGTGTGAGATGTCCACATGGTCGCTAGGTGGAAGGCCTGGTCAGAATGGCTTACTGCAGACTAGTCTGTTCGCTGCAAAGATTGGTTGCACAGTGGGTTGAGGGCAGTGTCTGGCCACAAGCCAGGACTTCTATGCAAACATTCAAGAAGTGGGGATGCTGGCAAGAAATGTTGGGTGTAGGCCATGCTTCCAAATGCTGCTGTATCTGCCTGGCTTACAGTCAGTGAAGTCATGTGTGCGGTCGTAAGCGGGGCATGGTGGGGTTACAAATGATGGTTTGCATAACTATCTAATTTCAAGGTTCTTTCAGGATTTTATGTAACCATATATTCACTTTTTGTTTTTGTAGGCAATTTCTATGTTTTCACATAAAAAAAATATATTAATGTCTTCTCAGCAAAATATACCTTTAACAACACTTAAAGGGATTGTATTTGTATATTTTCAATGATATATCCATCTCCCATGTTTTTATATTCCACTTTTCCTAAAACTGGGTGGCGCCAACCGCTGCTGCCCATGGCACGCTTATCAGCAGTTGGCCACAAAGATCACAGGGACAGCAACCCACCACTGCCGCAAGGTTGAATGAGGGCCTTGGTCCGTTGCCAAGCCCTACATCCAACTTACCATGCAACTGTCACCAGGCAATGCACACAGTCAGTATGACCAACTCCCTCATGCACAGGCTGTCTGCCAGCTCCCAGGCCATGCACTCAATCACTGAGAGACCAGTTCCCTCGTGCACAGACTTAGGATGTCTGCAGGAGGTGTTGGCTGCAGAGTTTGGCCCTGGTCCTCATTTCCGTGAAACTGAGCCTAATATTCAATTATCATTGTTCAGTGTGGCGAGGGGCCATGATTGCAGACACCAGCTGGTCTTGATGTACCGCCTGTCCCTCACTAATGGTTATATCATACAACACTCAGTGTGTCTGTGTGTACTATTTACATCATGCTTTTTTCATGTGTAGTAATCAAAAACAAAGGTATTTAACAATATTCAGATCAAGGGGCGCAACTAGACCCGAACTTCGGTGGGGGGGAGTAAGACTCCCAGCCAGGGCTGGCCCTAACACTGGCCGCACACTGTGTAACAGTCATTTTTGGCTTTCCAATTTCCTCCTATTTCTTCCTTCTCCATGAATTCCCTCACTACCAATCGCCAACAATGCACCTCATCTCTCTATAGCCCCTTTCTCACAAACATTTCATTTTTTTATTGCGCTACTTGTAGGTTACTCACACTCAGTTCTGTGACCTGCATGGTAAATGTTCTTTGTAGCAGACACATTAACCCTCTGCACTGTGTGGATGACAGGAGTGCCCATGTGAGTGCACGGTGAGCGATGCAACAGTGTGGGAGTAGGGTGAGAGGAGTGACTGCAGAGTAATTGAGGTGACCATATGAATTTGGGTGCAGATGTAAGTGTAGATTGGAACGAATGAATGTATGGTGAGTGATGGGCTTGTTTGAGTGAGACTGCAGAGTGAGCAGTGAGGGGGACAGGTGAGTAAAGTGTTACATGAGTGCAGGGTGAGTAGTGTGCTCGTGTGACTGCAGAGTGAGGTACATAGCGAACTGCGCAAATGCATTATGAGTGCAGAGTGATCACTGTGAGTGCAGAGTGAGCGATGTGCTCATATTACCGCAGGGTAAGTGGAGGGAGAACTGTGTGAGTTCATGGTGGGAGGCATAAGTGTAGTGTGGTCACTGTGAGTGCAGAGTGAATGGTGTGAGTGCATGGTGATCAGTGTGAGTGCATTGTGATTGCTGTGAGTGCAGGGTGAATGGGGTGAGTGCATGGTGATCAGTGTGAGTGCATTGTAATCGCTGTGAGTGTAGGGCGAGTGTGAATGTGAGGAGCGAGAATGAAGGGTGAGTTGTCTGAGTGCAGGGGGCATTCCCAGACATTTGAAGTAACTCAGCATGTTATTTAGGGCTGGCGTAGGATTCGGGTATATAAGTTAAACTATTGCTATTATACCATCATTCAGGATCAGGGCCGGACTGGCTGTAGCAGGCACTCGGCGTTTTCTCAGTGGGCAGGAAGGGTGGGGGCCGGTTTTGGACAGGTGGGGGGTGTTTTTGGTGCAGGGGAGCACTGCTGCAATATCGGCCCCCTGTACCAAAAGCTGCTACAGTATTTTCTACGTTTATCCGCCCCAGCGGCCGGTCCAACTCAATTGCCAAGGCCGGTTTGCGTTCCCAGTCCGGCCCTGTTCAGGGATCGAGGGTGGAGGAAATAAAAAATGTGCTCATCCTGCAACAAACTTCCAGTCTTGTGATTTACGTTGCCAGCTCATTATATTGATGTCCCAGGCTGTACAAAAATAAGCAGTTACCTAAAGCCTATTTTCAGCACATATCTATGCATACTTGGACCAGCAAATATAAATAGAAAGCATTTTTAATTGTGTTCTAGGGCTGCCTGAATGATCCATGACTGATAATTAAAGGGAACAACCACAGAAAAGTCACATTACAAATGAATACCTACTATTTTGTTTATACCCCTACCATTGTCAAGAGGAGTCGTTTGCAGGCCATTTAACCCCTTGTGTGCTCTGTCCGATGTCACGGTGGGCGTGTGCGGAGGAGGGCCGGAGGCCGCAGGCCGTCCGAACCCCACCCACTCATTAAAATGCCCGCACAGCGCGAGAATTCGCGCTGCGCGGGAGGGGTTAAACAACAAATGGCTGATATTTTTCTTTTGGGAACCCTACTTTATATTACTTTTCTTGAAATGTATTCTCACACTACAGCAGTAAATATTAAATACAAATGTAAGGAATAGGCAGAGTGGCGGCCCAGGGGGTACTGGAACCAAAATCAAAACAAAATCTCCGTAACCAGTTTACAAAGGTGTGTAAATATGCAAATGGTCTTTAAAGACCTGTCAAAAACTCGATCGTGTTGGAGATAAGACTCCAGACACTGCCCAGCCCAGCCTAGCCCAGCCCAGCCTACAGCAGTTCGAGCTGCAGCAGCCGGGGCTGAGACACACGACGGAGGGGGGGGGGGGGTCAGATGAGGGGGTGCTGAAGCCCTTTCAGTCCTCAGAGCAATGTTGGTTAAATGCACAAACAGACTAGGGTGACCAGATCTTGAAAACCAAAAACAGCAACATTTTGCAAAACTAGAAGGACTGCAATTTTACATCAACGGGGCAGCGCAGAATTACTGCTCTTATCAATATAGGAATACAGAAGAGGCACTAAGAAAATTAATAAAATGTTATTTATAAATCCAGCATCATACCTGTTAATTAAATTGCCTACTTATAATAGCTGCTAACTAGCACAGCTTTAGAACACCCAAAAAGTGCCTTTCATTGGTTTCAGTCGACCCCCTCTAAAAACCGGGACATGAAGCAAAATGTGCCGGGACACCTGGTGAAAATCCTGGATGCCTGGTCACCCTAAAACAGACACACTGCAGAATAACTGGGCCTGCACACACATTCTACAATTGAATACGTGAGAAAATATATTGGGCCTGATCGACAAAGGGCCTCCGCAGTCGTGGCAGAGTTCACGCTGTCAGGGCGGGGGGGGCTCCGCACCCGTGGCGGGGCTTCCATACTGCAGCTACCCATTGCGAAGGTCCCGCCACGAGACTGGGTTCCATACTGCAGCTACCCATTGCGAAGCTCCCGCCCAACGACTGGGTTCCTTACTGCAGCTAGCCATTACGAAGGTCCCGCCCAAAGACTGGGTTCCATACTGCAGCTACCCATTGCGAAGGTCCCGCCACGAGACTGGGTTCCATACTGCAGCTACCCATTGCGAAGCTCCCGCCCAACGACTGGGTTCCTTACTGCAGCTAGCCATTACGAAGGTCCCGCCCAAAGACTGGGTTCCATTTTCCAGCTACCCATTGCGAAGGTCCCGCCACGAGACTGGGTTCCGTACTGCAGCTACCCATTGCAAAGGCCCCGCCTAAAGACTGGGTTCCTTACTGCAGCTACCCATTGCGAAGGTCCCGCCACACATGTGGGCACCGCCACGAGGGAGGGCCCACCACGACCACGATTGCGGGGCCTCCCCCACGAGTGCGTAGGCTCTTTCTAAATCGGCCCGACAGCGTTTTATCAAATCAGTATTGAACTGTGATGATGACGTGGCGGTTGTACATTAGTGTACTTCATACAATTATATATAAATGCAATTACAATACAGTACAATACAATATACCCGCAAATCACACCCATTTATGAAATGTGCTGAACATACACAACATACTAAATTGCCGCCTCATAAATAAGCATTCTTTTTCAAAGATATTCATTAGTTTGCTTCACAAAGAAGGCACACAAGTCTCCACAGCAGGTGTTCAACCTAATGAGCAACGTTATCGACCCCCTCAGGCGAAGGTCTGCCCCACTGTCCTGTAGCGTGCAAGGAAGGGGGTATCATATCACATTTAGCATTCAGCGCCGAGAGTACTCTGGGCAGTGCTCAGTACACAACTGTAGCGCATTCAGTTCAGCTCGCTGAGCTCCCCCAGTGGCCAGCTCTCCTCCCAGAAACATCTGTCCAGGAGATTATTAATTACACCTCCAGTGGTTATTAAGCAGGCAGCTAGATATAATTTACATTTCGCCGCGTTCAATCAAAACGCGGCAGTGGAATGAGTCGGCGCCTATATTGATTCGCCGGTGGTTTAGAGCGGCCGGATGTGAGCAAACCTAGCATTGACAGGAAGGAGTTATGTCCACGAGGCAGCGGTAGTGACGCCTCAGCAATCCACGGGTAATCTAATCTAGGAAGTAATACCATTACCTACCAGGACAGTCCTTCAGCACGCTTGAAATGCTAATGTGCGCTGTCACCGCAAAACGCATGTTTTTCACTATCTGGGATAACACACTGCATTTTTGTGTCAGTGGTCTATTGATTTTCTAATTTTCTTTGAAAGTATGTGTGTATTTCTGTATTTGCCCTTGCTTGTTTAGTTGGGATGACTACTGGCAGTTTTGTGGGCATTATTAACATTATCCGGTGTGAAGACCCGAGGGCTCTACATGCTGTTAACGTTTGCGACGCCGATAATCTTTTCTCAATGGACCTCAGTTGTAGGCAGCTAGGGGTAGTTGCTGTTGCTACCATGGCTTACCCTTTGGTGGCAGTGGCACCTCCCTTGCAAACCCCTGTCTAGAGCATTATGAAGGTGGTGGCAAGAAAAATATATAATGCACAGGGATCTAAGCGCTATGGTTAATAGATGACTCCATGTCATCGGCAACTCAATGTTCAAGGCGTCGACTTGCCTTTAACACCCTAATGCATTCTGGACTTTGCAGTCCTGGTTTGTTTCAACTGAACCATTACCATTAGGATGTGATGTACCTCAAAACTATAATTTCTAAAAGGAAAACACAGGACTTAAATGTGGTGCCCTTGAAAACATAAAGTTATCTTACGAAGGGCCTAGTTACTATGTGTACTTTCCAATTTGTACAAATTGGGGGGCCTAAAGTTCAGATAAGGGACTAATCCTTTGCCGTCATCCAGAAAAAAAAGGAGTGAGATGTAATTTCCGCTGCCATGTGTTTCCTGCATGGCCCATTGTAGTTTTCACTATGTTAGTCTAATTGTACACATTGCAGGCCGAATTTTCTTTTGAACTCGTTACAGTATAAACACACTTGCTTTTATGTCACATTGTACTTGTACACAGAAGCTGGATATGTTTTTGTGTTCTGATCTTTTCCTGGGATTTAGTCTGAACACCACAGACAAGGTCAAATAACAATGCCCCTTGTTATTCTCTCTGGTAAAGCAACAGCACCTAGACACAACACGAGAATGCAGCTGCTGTTTGTAAGCACACATGTCTTGTCATGTAACTGAGCACAAGACTTTGAGCAAACACTGAGCAAGGATTCTGAGACAAGATTGCTACATCAGCTGCGATATAGAATGTCTATCTGTGTATGCTAAGGTACATGGTCAACCACTAATCTCAGAGATCTTTGATATATAATCATCTCGCTTCAGTAGAAGGGAGAGGGATTTTTTATATTCTGTCTTGTCCCATGAGAGGGAATCTAATGATATATGGTTTCTTGACCATGCTAACAGTATTTTTTAGTATGAATGTGTTTTCTAATTGTGGCATGAATACTGCATTTTAGGACACATTCATTTGAATAAATATTCCAAACTTCCTTTGTGTTTCTTGTTTATTTTATTGTGGATGAGTGAGGGAGCAAAAGGGTGTGTCCTGTTACCGCTATCCATGAGAGGGTCGAGAGTGTTGTGTTCTGGGGTGTCAATTTACTTGCTTCTCTGATACGGTTAGGAGGGCAAATGAGGCACTATAGTAGCAAGTCGGACTCAGGCTCATAGATACTGAGGTGGTATTGGTGACTCAGTCCCTACATGCCGATGTTCTATGGTCCCAAGCATAGTTTTGTTCCTGAGCAGAATCCCTGCAACACCACTACACCTGCATTTGAGTGAGATGAAGTTGTTAGGATATTCTGCAGGGCCAACAAGCACTATTAAGGTGCGAATGTTAGTGGTTGTTAGTACTCATAGCCTTACATTTGTCTTCCCCCAAAGGATTTGCTTGCTTGCCTCCAATTTTTCTGAATTCATTTTTGTTAGCCATAGGACACTGTGCACTTTACCACTGCTAACCAGTGCTAAAGTGCTTATACTTACTCCCCTAAACATGGTTTGATTGATATATCTACAATTGGCATATTTAATTTTCCTATGAATCCCTAGCAAAGTGCACTACATGAGCTCAGGGCCTATAAATTAAATACTACTAGTGGGTCTGCACACTAATTGGGCCACCCACTTAAGTAGTCCTTTAAAAATGTCTCAGGACTGCCAATGCAGAGCCTGTGTGGGCAGTTTAAAATGCCATCTCAACTTGGCATTTAAAACCCCTTGCCAAGCCTTAAACTTCCTTTTTATTACATAAAATCACCTCTAAGGTAGGTCCAAGGTAGCCCATACGGTAGGATGCTGTGTAATTAAAAGGTAGGCCATGCGCTTTTAAGCTTTACACATCCTGGTAGGGAAAAACTCCCAAACCTGTGTTTCATTACTGTGAGGCCTACCCTTCTCATACGATAACACTGGGGAGTCCTTATTATATTTAATAAGCTGTAATTCCTACTAGAGAGAAGGTATAACTATCATGTTTAGAACCTATGAAATGATAATGATAAATCCTGTTTAATGGCAAATTCAGATTTATTGTTACTATTTCGAAAATTCCACTTCTAGAAAGTAAGGCATTTTTCTGCTCTTAGCCATTTGGTGCCTGTTGCCTGCCTCTGATCACTGTCTGGGTTGGGTGACAGCTGTATTCTCTCTAGACAGCCACACACAAAGAGAACTTAGGTGTGACTTGATGGGTCTTCATGGGAGGATGGAAGGGAGAAGTTGGCCGCAGCCTCACATTGACACCTGAATAGGCTGTGTCCTGTGAGTCTGGAACCAGGGCATGACGGGAGGACCTCTGTGCACTTCAAAGATTTTTTATTGAGGTCTACCCCACTTCAAAGGCACAGCTGGGTATAAGTACTGGACTTCTGGAACCACCAACTCAGTACACTTCTGGACCTGAAACCACTCTGCCAGGAAGAAGCACTGCTGTGCTGAAGGACTGCCACTCTGCTAGACTGCTGCTCCTGAATAACTGCTGCATTGCTGTATTGCCCTGCTGCCTGCTGCTCTCTCTACCTGGGTAAAGATTGGACCTCCATCACTTGAACCCAGACTGACTCCATGGCCTAGCCGATGACCATTCTGATCTGAAGTCTCAGGGACATAACAGACTTCCCACCATCCTGCTCCTGCACCTGGACCATTGGAATGGGGCCTAAGGTGCTTGCTCCAGCTGAACCAACGCATACTCCACTGCAAGAGGAGTATCGATGCATCACTGCTGTTGCAGGAACAGGAGCGGTGCATCACACTCGGAACCAGTGCATCAACATCGGAACTGCCGCTTTGGAACCAACACATTGCTGCCACAGTAGAGAGAAACCAGTGCATCATCTTTAAAACCAACGCATCGCCATTGGTAAATGTAGAACATTGACGAATTACCAAAAACTGCAGAATCTACACCAACGCCTTGCCCTCCTGCACCCTGCATCTTTATTGTTGCAACAAGAATCAAGGTACTCTTGTTCAGTGTGTCTGATGGGGTCCCGGTATCTGGTCCGTGCTCCATCTCAGTTGGCCTGAACTTTTGACTTTATACCGGTCTGGCATGATCAGATATCCCAAATAGGAGCCTATTGCTCATAAGCGTTATTTTGCACTTTATTCTTTAAAAACTTTAAAATCTCACATTCTACTTATTGGATTTTTGTTGTTTTGGTCTTGTTTTATTTATTAAATTAGGAGCTACATTTCTAAACTGGTGTGGAATCCTTGTGTGTGGTGTTTTCATGGTTTTACGGTTTGAAGTGTTGTACAAATACTGTACACATTGCCTCTTAAGTTAAGCCTGACTGCTCAGCGCCAAGCTATCAGAGGGGAGGCAAAGGTTAATTTAGGGTGTGTTTGTGACTTACTCTGACTAGGATTTTGGTTTCTTCTTGGACAAGTTGCATACCTCTGCCAACCAGAAACCCAATTTCTAACAGTCATCCCAGCAAACAGATGACCAGGTTCTTGGTCTGTCTCAAGGAAGAACACTAAGGCCGTCTCACTCAGAGCAGGTAAAGTAGAGTGAGTCTAGGCGCAGTAGAACACAATTATCACAATTGCAATAAATATGTGAATGTCCACCCAGAATTTTTAGAACGCAACCCTTTATAACTCAACAATATGGGCCCGATTACGATGTGGGGCGGACTGCCAACATCCGACCATTGGTTGCAGTCCGCTCGACATCTGACATTGCGGTCCGCCTGCCACAATATGATGCGGCGGCGGAGTCATCTGGTGAAGGAGCGCGTCGGTGGAAAGTGGTTTGGGGGGCCCAAAACAGGGCCTGTTCCCTCCTGGCTTTCTGCTTTTGGTCCTTGCACCGTATGGTGCCTGCCAAACTGTGCCGGGATGTTTAAAAAACATTCATTTTACAATGGAAGCTTGTGGTGTGGGCCTTTTCCACCCATGCACAAGCTTTAATTGTAGAATGGATCCTTCCGACCGCCTTATGGACGGTCGCATCCTAATACAGAGGTCAGAACTGCCGACCTATGGTCTGGCAGTTCATGACTGATAAGGTCCCGACATTGTAATCAGGGCCTATGTATTTCGAGTATTCCAAACATTGGTAAAGCTGATATAACTTGTTTATAAATTCATAAGTAAACTAAATGAAATAATAAATGAAAGTGCCTAATTGTTAATGACTGGTGCAGGCACTCAATAAGTTATCAAACATGATCACTGTGAATTATCCTTGCACGGATGTATCCATTGATCCACACATCACTCATTCTTTTATTGGTCTGCTTACACAACTACATAAAAACACACACCCAAACTCAACAATATTCACAAAATACATTCCAAAAATAAAATTAAAAAAAAAGAAAACATGGTGCCACCTAAACCTGGCCGACATATGTTTGCAATAATAAACACAAGAAATTATTCAGCCGATGGTTGTATTGCAGTGGTATTCTGTGAAGTTTATTGATGTTTTAAAGTTCCCTCATGGCTGCCATAATTAGAACCAGCGTGCTGGCCATCTTGGAATGGTAATACAATGATACACTAGGGACAGTATCATTACATGATGGTTGCCTGGGTTAGATACAGCGGATCTGCAAGATGCCGGGCTGTGCAGATGGATCTAACTTTACATTAAGAAAAACCCTAGAACTTCACTGAAATTAAAAAAACATTAGTGCAATAAAAAACAATGCTTTTTGTTTGGGCTCCCTCTACCCTGCTCTCGTATATATATATATATATATATATATATATTTTATTCTTATATGTTCAGGACACAGTGACTGAGTTCTGAGTCCTGTAACAGAAGCCACAACATTTCTCTTCATGGTACGGCCAGCCAATCAGATTGCTTCATCCAGCAAGACCAACCATCCAGATATCACTAACTTTTAAAACTTAATTACTCAGAAATGGCTGTACAGATTTATACCCAATCATAAAACGCTCTTTCTGAGTAATGATCAAGCTTCCTGACTAATTTGATGTAATTCTTTTAAGCCATCTGAAATTCCTATGGGAAATTGCATGGGGAAAACGCATCCTCCCACATACCTTTTCTCTGGCCTCTTGACATACCATGCCAAATTTTCCTCCTGCATTACTTTTTTGTTGTTTATTTGTCAAAGAAAAGCTGAGCGTGAGTTACAAAGGCTAATTTGCACACAGCCTTGTAAAGTATTGTTTGTTCACAAAATTTAGCAAATAAATTATGTCATTTACCGAGCCAAGGTATGGTTTTGATAATATCTATGAATACATGGTTCACAAAACTTGAACTTTAATAACCAATAATGCTTAGTTTACCTTTGGCATAATCGCAACAAGCTTTTGTGAGATTTTGTGAGGCTTAATTTTCTTTGGAATGGCACAAAAGGCCTCATTACTATGGGGGTGGGACCGCCACCGTCAAGCCATCGGTGGCGGTCCCACCGTCATAGAACCATGAAAGACCGCTCACCACATTAGAATGGTGGGCGTATGGTCAGCAGGCAGAGAGACCATTCAACACAAATCCGACGAGCTTAAGGAGCCTCTCCGACCGTAGGACTGTTTTGTAATCCCTACAATGGTGGCGGTGCCTGCTCAGGCACAGCTGTAGGGATTACAATGCCAGTTTCCGCCATCCGTTTAAGGCCAGTTGACCCGCCATGAAAAGGCTGGTGGTAAGTGACTTGGGTGCCCCTAGCCCTCTGGCCCTCCGATATGGGCCCTGGGGGGCACATATGGTGCCCCCCTACATATATCAGAACCATGTGGCAGGCACCCCATGGTGCCTGCCACATAGTGCAGGGATATCTGCTAGGTGTTTATTTTGTACTGCGGCGTGTCCTGCATCCCACAGCACATGCTGCAATGCAAAATATACATCAAGGCGGTCGCATCCTAAAACCTATGGCGTGGCCGCCGGCAGCCAGTTGGGCGGTCCCATTTACGTAAGGATGGCGGTCGGAGATAAGTCCGACCGCTATCATAATGGGGCCCAAAGTTTTAAAGGGGATAGCACAGCTATTCCGGAAATGCTTATAAAAGTAATGTTGGCACATCCAGTGTTAAATATCGTTTTGATACTTCTTATTTGATCAGATTAGGTTTACGCTGAAGCATCCGTTTTTCCACAAGCCTCGAAAGCATGGTAATGTCTGTATAATGGCGATATATTTCCATGCCCCCTAGAAGGTGGGGTCAGTGCAGACAGTTACCTGCGCCTGCCTTGGGAATAGTGTGGGAATGCACGCCTTCTACAGCAAGTGCTTAAACAGCCCCAGGTCGCAATAAACAATTGCCATGTTTTCCGTAGGATGATGGCTTCTTGACTCCATAAAATATATGTGTTTTCCGAGCCGCCTCAACAACGACAACAAACTATTGCGATGTGTAAGCGAAAATCTGCTTAATTTCTTTTCCACCCAATCAGACGCAGCAGACTGTGGGCTAATGGATTAATGTGCCAAAAAGATAACTAGGGGCTAGAACTGTAGCATCACTCGGTAAATTAACATCAATAATTATGAGCTGTAAACAGGAGCAGATATAATTAAGACTGGAAGCCCCAGGGCTGTCTGTTGCAGTCTGCAGCTGGCATCATCAGACAGGGCTTGTGATGTCTGAGTACCCCCGGGGGACATCAAAGTTAGCAGAGTTGAGGAAATATGCCAGTCTATGGAAGGCACGCGTATTTTATGCGCACACGTGATTTACTTCCCGAGAAATGCCCATTGTCATTGTGCTCAGCTCGGCAGCTGCCCAGTCTTTAGAGGAAACTCGGTAAAGCACGGCGGTGACTCTGCAGAAGAGTCAAATGAAAACATGGGGGCATATGTATCAAATGATTTTGTATTCACAAATGCTGCGATTCGCTAAAAAACAGCGTTTGTGAATACAAAATCGTAAAACGCGATGTGTGAGCCATTTTTGCATCGCATTATTAAGGAATCGCTAATTTTGCGATTCCTTAATTTTGCATAAGCATTTAAGGAATCGCAAATTGCGATTCCTTAAATTCTATGTAACAAGCACCCAAGTTGTGCGATTTCTCCTTAAGAAATCGCAAATTACCACCAACTTCAAGTTGGTGGCAATTTGCGATTTCTTTGGAAAATGCACTTTTTGGCATTTTTCAAAGTGCCATGTGGCGCACACATGATCATTTCAGGGGTGCATCAGGGTGTCCTTATGACACCCTTGCACCCTTGAAATTCTTCTTAATTTGCGAATCTCTAATTGCGAATCGCAAATTGAGAATGACTTCCCATTCATTCCTATGGGCCTCCTGGCCCATAGGAATGAATGGGAAGGTATTCCTTAATTGCGATCTCGCAATTTGCTAATCGCAATTAAGGAATCACAAGAAATCGCAAAATATTTGCAAATTTTTAAATACATCCCGTTTTACGATTCTCAAATAGCGATTCTCAAAAAATCGCTATTTGAGAATCGCAATAACGGATTTTGATACATATGCCCCATAGACATCGAAAACATCTATTACAAATAGCGAGACTTCAAAATAAAATAGTGTCTGAAAATCTTGACCCTTCTTCAATATTTTTCTTTAAAAATGTCTACCTGTTTTTAATTTTAAAATCCATCCTACTTTATATTTCACATTTATTAGAGGCAGATTAAATAGTAATGGTGGGGACTAAGGGACAGATGTATCAAGTGTTTTCCCATTCGCAAACGGGCCGGTTCACAGAATCGGCAGTTTGCGAACGGGAAAAAGCCTTTTGGGATGTATCATCCCAAAAGGCAATTACAAAATAGGGAATCACAATTTTTGCGATTACCTATTTTGCGAATGCATTTGGAGAATCGCAATTTGCTATTCTTTAAATGCAATGCAGGAAGCGCTTTTTAAATTGTGACCCTGCTATAAAGAATCGCAATTTACCACTAACTTCAAGTTGGTGGTAAATTGCAAATTCGTAGAAAAATGCACAATTTTGAATTTTTCTAAGTGCCATGTGGCGCACATACATGCCGTTAGGGCATGTATGTGTGCCACATGTGCACACATGCATATTTCAGGAGTGCACTGGTGTGTCGTTTTGGCAACCTTTCACCCCTGAAATTACATGCACTATTTGCGAGTACCTATTGGGTACTCGCAAATTGCGCATGAAATTCCCATTAATTCCTATGGGCCTCGCCCATAGGAATGAATGTGAATGCATTCCTTAATAGCGAATCACAATTTGTGACTCACTATTAAGGAATATGTAGGAATCGCAAAATATTTGCAGAAGCCTACATACATTGCATTTTGCGAGTCTATATTAGCGAATCGGTAAAATTCGCTATTATAGACTCGCAAAATATAATCTTGATACATCTGGCCCAAAGTGTGCACCTGAATTAACATATTACTTATAAAGACACTATTTCTCACTGCAGCATAGTGAAATATTTCCTATAACATACACAGAACAGTTAGTACACGGGAAAACGTAGTGCAATCTTTTCTCACACAAAAAAATGGGCATATTGGACAATTGCTCGAGCTTGTTTTGCGTTGAACAAGCAACACCAGCCCAGGATGACCGAAATATCATATGGTCAGTGACTGGCTGCCGCCCCCCTCCCTATGACCTCACCCACCCCCAGACACAGGAACATAGAACGTGGTATCTTTGGAAGGCGGGAGGTCGCAAGACCCCCCGGCCGTATTTATTAAGTTATAAAACAATAAAATTTATGATTGCACGATAAACAGTTATACAAAAATCAGCAGGACATTAGATACATTATTGTCAACAGGTGTGACTGACTATCCTTAACAAAAACTCTAATACAGATTGTTTCCTAACCGAGTCTAACATCCTCCTCTGCATTTTTGTATACTAACATTTCAGGGCCATATGGCAAGGTCGCTAACCGGTGTCAGGTCCTACTAGCTGCGCCTCCCCTAAAGATGTGCGCATGCGCAGCCGGGCCCGGTAATTACCCGGTCCACGCCCTGAACTTCATTTACCCACTTAAGGAGGGCCCTTACTCTGCGCCATCCGGTGACGTCATGAGTATGCGCGCGCGGGGTGGCTACCAGCCTAAGGAAAGCGTGACTCCCCAACCCGCGCCCCTTTGAAGCACCAATTACCTTGCCCCTGAAGTTCTAGGAGGGGCCAATGTCCCCTCCCCCTGGGCGGGAACCTCCATAGGATGATGCCCGCCCCCTCAGACCTTAAAATAGTTGCTCACCGGTCATGACCTTACCGCCACAGGCCAGCATTGTTAACCGACGATCTGGCCTCCCCCTTACCTAGACCTAAGCCAGGAGCGCGCTTACTTAGCAAATCCCTCCAACCAGGCCCAGACATTATTAGACCACAAGACGTTCGCTGCCTCAGTCAAGTGTACCCCGTCCCTCAGGTAGAACTGCTCGCCCCAGATACACCCATGTGGAATATTCTGCAACCGGGGGGCTCGAAATAATTTGTCCAACTGTGTGTTGATCCTCCGGACTGAGTGATTCAACGCCCTGACCGAGTCCCCCCCCGCCACTGCCACCGGGGGATAAGTTGCGACCAAACTACTGTAGAACCCGGGCAAGTCTTGGCCACCCACCCCGCAGTGGAGATGATCTCCTCAATAAGGATGCGCCTCCCCAGTTTTGCCAAATCATTCTCCCCCAGGTGAAGTATCACCACTGACGGGGGGGCGGGCTGCTGAGCTAAGAGTCCCTGGAAAAAATTCCTAAACTGGCTGAGGCATAAACCCCCCCTCCCGAAGAATGCGATATCAAACCCCTTTTGCGCCGCCTTCGTCCTACGGTCCCTAGAAAGAAAAACATGTTCTGCACGCCTGACATAAGAGTGGCCCACAATCCAAATCACCAATTTCCTGTGTCCCTCGCGCTGTGCTGGCGTCGATCGTTGACGCCCGGTGGCGAGTTCCTCCCCTGCGTCACAGGTTTGAGAAACTGCAAGAAACAGAAACATACCAGGTGTGAGCACCATCCTGTCACAACATGTCAATTCGTACATAACGTTTGTAACGTTCGGACGACCATCTCCCCAGCCTCTTCACATTCTCAACTGGGAGACCCCTCGCCACTGCCTCCGTTGCCGCCCCAATCCTAAATGAGTGGGTGCCGAATTCTTTTGGATCAAAACCTGCCAATCTAACAGTTAGCTCTAAGACTCGCCTCAACTGGTACCTAGTCAATGGTGTACCGTCGGCGTGACACAACAGTGCGCCCCCCGCCGTGCTCTCCTGCCGCCTGCAGAAGGCCTCCATGTGAGAAACCAGGCAGCAAGGGTTGGCCCGGGCCCGGTGGAGCACTATGGTGTGACCCCGAGAGTCCTGATCAGTTTTTGATCTCTGAATTGTTATCCACATAGCGTCCTCACTGATCTTCGCATCGGCCCACTGTAAGCCGCCCACCTTATCAGCTTTCGATCCAGCAACTAACTCCCCAATCCTCAGAGCCCCATAGAAGGCCAGGGAAAATGCAGCCTTGAACAGAAGTACCTCCCACTCAGAGCTACAGACACTGTGAAGTGCCCCCAATAAGGCTGTCAGCCGTGCCAGTCCAATGGGCCTTCTCTTATCCGCCCAGTAACCCTGTAAACGGCGCCAACCCCTCAAGGCCTTGCGTACCAGAAAGGTGTTAGTGGGATCTCGCATGCCCTTAGCCTGTGCGAAGAAGGAGACCGCCGCCCTATGTCTGCTCACAGCCGCCACTGAGCGCCCTTCCCTATGCATCGCTTCTAGGTAAGCTGCAAAGCTGTCCTCCTGGGCCCACCTAACCTCCCATTCCTGCCCCAAGAAGGCCCGGTAAGACAAAAACGCCCCTTCGTAAGCTGTCTTGGTCCTGGGGGCTAGGCTAGCAACCACGAGGTCCTGTAATCTGGGGCACCAATCTGCCAAAGTCCTGCCGGGAACTGCGCTGGCGAGGGGTCTGCTGCAGGAAGATGTTCCCTGAAAGCCTGCATTTGAAAGCGAGAAAGGGAGTCAGCTGCATTGTTGAGGATGCCAGGGACATGCTTGGCTCTGAAAACCACATTCAATTTTAAGCACCGCAGCACAATCTCCTTTATCAAGCGGAGTATAAATGGACAGCGTGCCCCCTGCTGGTTTATACATTCCACAACTGTCATGTTATCAGACCAGAACACCACGGATTGATTGCATAAGTGTTCCGGCCAGACCATCAATGCTACCCATATTGGGAAGAGTTCCAGGAATCCGATATTGGCGGTCAGACCCCGTGCTTTCCAGTCTGCCGGCCACCGCTGGGCGACCCACTTGGTCCCCAGGATGGCACCAAAGCCCGCACTCCCCGCAGCGTCCGTCCATAAACCCAATTCTGCTGATGTGGCGGGTGGACCCGACCACACTACTCTGCCATTAAAATCCTCCAGAAATGCCATCCATATACGCATATCCTGGCGAACCTCAGATGACAACCTCGTGTGGTGATGTTTCTCCTGTAGCCCTTTCATAGCCTGGGCAATGGAGCGTGAGAAAGGGCGTGCCATTGGGATGACCCGCAGTGCAAAATTCAGTTGCCCCACCACTTCCTGTAGCTGTTGCAAGGTAACCTTGTCTGTGCGTAAGCATCGCCGCAGGGCTGCTCTAAACCTAGACACTTTGTCCCTGGGCAACCTGAAGCATCCTTCCACTGAGTCAATTTCGATACCAAGGAATTCCAAACAGGTGGACGGGCCAACCGTCTTCCCCGGCGCTAGCGGAACCCCAAAAGTCCGCATGAGCACGCAAAATTCCTGCAATGCCCAAGCACACTCCCGACTTCCCGCTGCACCCAGGAAAAGGAAATCGTCCAGATAATGCATAACCCGCTGGTGGCCCGTCGCCTCTCTCATGACCCATTCCAAAAATGAGCTAAACGTCTCAAAGTAAGCACATGATATGGAACAGCCCATGGGCATGCATTTATCCATGTAAAACTTGCCCTCAAAAGTGAAACCTAAGAGATGGTGGTCCAGAGGGTGGACTGGGAGGAGGCGGAAAGCAGATTCTATGTCTGATTTTGCCATCATTGCCCCTGGCCCCAGCGCCCGCAATAAGTCAACTGCCTGGTCAAATGAGGCATACTTTACACTACAAATCCCCTCATGAATAGCATCATTCAATGACGCTCATCTGGGTGCCGACAGGTTGTGGATCAGTCTGAACTCCCCTTTCTCTTTTTTGGCTACTACCCCTAGTGGTGAACACACAAAATTGGGTACAGGCACCCTCAGGAAAGGGCCAGCTATCCTGCCCAGAGACAGTTCTTTGCTAATCTTCGCAGCCACCACTGCGGGGTTCTGTTTTACTGACAATTGATTCCTGCAATGTGTGCTACCCGTGTACCCCCCTGCCGGGATCCTAAAACCTTGGGAGAAACCTCCCTGAAGCAGAGTGGCCGCTGTGTGGTTCGGGTTCCTATTCAACCAAGGGATCATTGCCAAAACATCTATAGGGGAGGGGATATTCAAATCATCTGTCCTACTCTGGCTTCCCCCTCACCCTCTGACTGTGGTTGCCCTGCTTGGATCTGCACGATGACTCGGGGTGGGAAGGGTGACCACAGACCGAACATGCATGCCTAAATCTACAGGTGCCAGGGGCCCTTGTGCAGGAGCGCTTATTGAAATCCCAGCACACCCCTTTTCTTTCCGACCCCCCCCACTACCCCTACCCGGGACCTCACTCCCCTGGGCCGACCGAAAGGGATGTTGGGGTCTGGTGGAGTACCCCCTGCCCGCCCCGATGGGCTGGGGTGGGGCTGCGTTCCCTGAGAACTGCTTATGCCAAGACACAGAGTCAACCCTGTCCCATGCCAGCGATGCGTCGAATTCTTTAGCCTTTCTGAAATTGACATCATACTCCTTCCAGGCATCCCCTGGGTACTGTTCACTCCACCCCACAATCCTACTCTGGTAGCAAGCTAATGGCGCCTGCACATTGGGAGGCCGTTCGGCCATGATGGTCGTGAATACTGCGAAAGCCCTAACCCAGTTGAGCAAAGTTTCCTCCACCCTAAATCTAGAACACTCTGCCCTCCATTCATTCGGAAGCATCCACTCCTTCCGTTTCTTTGCACGTTCCATTTCCCTGTTATCAAGTAGTAATGAAAATATGTAAATATATTTTCCCGCCCGATCATTTCTTTCGTTGCTTGGGACACATGTTGTGCCAAATTCTCACTCCTGGAGGGTATTGACCCGTCCCCCAAAAGAGGCAGCGCCAATTCCTTACCATTGTCGGCCACCCGGGCCGGTTGACCACCATCTGCGTTCGGTTGGGCGGGGCTGGAACCTGTAAGTAAAGAAAATGAGGGAACCGCAGTACTGCCGGCCGTCGCTGCCGCTTTAATCCTTTCTACCAGCTGTGCTGCATCCGCAGCATGATCCGATGAAGCAGGTAACACGCCCCCTTTTTGCAGCCAAGGCAGTAAAGCCGCTATTTGGGATATCAATTCGGCAGGGACCGCGTCTGGGTTACCCGCTGGGACCGGGGGCGCCCCAGGGGGGATGGCTGGTGGCACTGGTGTGGCAGGCAACGGAGTGACCGGTGGCACGGATGGGGAAGGAGGCCCCTGCAGGAAGGGGCGCCGGCAGTATGGCAGGAGCCGGTGCAGCAGGCGCCGGAACTACCGGCACAGGTATCAGAGGTACCTGAACCGTGGGTGGAATCGAAACCGGAACTACCGGGGCTGGGGCACTGTGCCTGGGCTTCTTGGCCTTAGACTTGCGAGGTGGGCTAACAAAATCCCCCCTTGACAAGGGTGCCTTTCGCTGCCGCGTGGGCCTGCCTGAAGGACCTGGGAGATCAGCAAACCTTTCATTCATGCGGGCCTCCAGTTCATCCACTTTCCCCAACCTCCTATTAATACAGGTCATCTCCCGCATCATGGCCTGCATCATAACCTCCATCCTGGACCCTCCTGTGCTACCCTTCGACCCCGACATGACTGCGTACCCCTATACTCCTAATATTCGAACACAGGCATAAGTGCGCTTCTTACCTTCAACAGATGGAGGATGTACAGGGGGCTGTAAGCACCATGCAACCGCAACCGCAACGCCCCGGCTTATCCGGTTTGTCAGGGGTGAGTAAACTCTAACGTAGACCCACCCGGCGGCTACAAGAAGCAATGCAATGCGAGCCCCCCGTTCTCCTCTTACCGTTCCAATCCTGCGCACTCCCAGCCGGAATTGGACTTGTGACCACCACTGACGTTCACCCCTCAGCGTCTCCTACTCGAAATTGCAGGGAAGCAGTTGAAAACTCAAAAATTCAAACAGTGGTAGTATCACCGCCTTCCTAGTATGAAACAACAAAAGGTGATTAATAAATGCGCAAAGCTCATACAAATGGGCGACCCGGGACACCCTTCGCGCATCAGCAACAGCGCCACTAAATTATCCTCCTGCTGGTATTTAGACAAAATGCAAGGGTATGTACAACGCTCAATGCCTAAATCTGGCCACGGAGCTGGCTCACCGCATACAGAGACACTCCCCCACCCCACACGCGATGGCACCCGGTTACTGCTGAGTCACGCTACGGCCCCCAATATGCGTGCGTTAGAGAGAAACTTATGGGTAATGCCAATCTTTGCTTTGTTAGGCACGGGGAGATTAAGTGATTTGCTCAGAATCACAGGATGTTCGGTTTTCTTGCCCAGTTAACTATAGCATCCGAGCATTCAGAAAGGCGCCCGGTGCGCAGGGACAAAGCCGCTCGCTCTCTCACCCCCACGCGTCGAAGACTTGAAATTGCCGAAAGCCTAGGCCTCCGACCGCCACAAAAAGGCCGCACACACCCCGCACCAGCCCCCGACACCTCACCTCGATGCAATGGGGCTACACCTCAGAATCACAGGATCAAAACCAGCCGCCCGCCGTAGTCCACAAAAAGGCGGCAAGCTCCGCAGCCCCGGTCCCGCAGTCTCCTGCTTGCTCCCAACGCACGGAAACAGCCTCCAGCCGCGTCACCGCCGATAAGTCCGAGTTCACCACGCCTGGATGCGGACCTGGAAAACAAAAGAAAAATAAGAAGCCCCGAGTCCAGGGCACGTCCTGTGTGGGGGAGCGACCAAGGACCAAGAGGGTCACCTGGGCGCTCCCCGCTTCTTTAATCCTCAGTAACCCGCCCCTCCCCCCCCCCCGACCCGGATGTCGATTAGCGACATCCGGGTCAAGGGAGGGTGGCGACCAATCGGTGGCAGGGCGCGCCCCAAAGGACACGCCCCACCCCCGAGAGGTCCCGGAGGTAAGGACGGTCGCCGCACCGCCATGCGGGCGGGGGGGCCAAGAGCCCCCCCTTTTCACTCTCTGAGAGAGACATAGGGCAAAGAGGTGGCACGTGGGAAAGGGGTTGCAGGGAACACAGGGGGACACTGGCAAGGAGAAACTGAGGATACAAGTAGTGTGGAACGGAGAAGAAGGGGAATGAATGTAGGACAGTGAGTCAAGGGAACAGAAGTGCAGCGGGGCAAGAAAGCAGGCAAGTGCATGTGTCAGGTAAGCCGAAGGGTGAAAGTGGCACAGGGAGGCACAGGCATGGTAGGGTGGCAGAAGATGGCGCAGTGGGCCAGGCAGGCAGACGCAGAGGAGCTGTGTAGATGAAAGAACAGGAGAGGTACAGGCAGGAAGGTAACATTTAGGAATAAGCAAGGAGGAAAAGGATGCTCACAGGTGGGGAGGCCCACGCATAAACAGGGAAAACAAGGGAAATCTAAATAGCGAAGCACAGGCAACACAGGGCATCCGCCTAGGGCAGGGCACACGCAGGAGGGTACATTAGGCATAGGCAACGGTGCACAGAAAAGAGTTTGATTACCTTTTGTAAACATCAAAAGACAAATCTCTTATTTTGATGACTCTATTCTTTCACCCTTTCTTATGATTTATCTTTGGCAATTCTGGCAGGATGTGGAGAGAAGAAGCTAGACTACACCTAGTGTACCCTTAAGACTGCAGTACTAATGACAGTAGCTAGTTTTCAGTCAACGCTAATGCTTAAAATGGATCAGGCAGCAGATATGTCTCTGGTTTGACAGAACCTCATCCTTGCTAATACCAGAGGTTAGTCTCATGAGAGTGACTTCACTTCTCACAGGTTGGTTCAGCTGAAGGCTCGCAATGTTTGATTATCAGGCGCTTGTTTGTTTTAGATCTTTCTAATCTGAAAGTTTGGGGCAAGAGAATGGCCACCCTATACTTTCCCCAACAACAGAGAAATAGAATTTACACCGCAGTGGTTTTAGTTTGCTACCATAATTGGTGGCAAGCAGATCTTGCGCCACGTGTTATGCACAAGGGTCTCCTCCGGCTGGTAAATATGCCCGGTGATTGACATGCCTGTGTTAAGTTGACGTGACACTTCAATATGTCAGCCCATTCCTTTCTTCCCCTTTTGTTACTGCAGAGCTACTAGCAAATAAGGTGAATCATGGATGTCAAGAGTTAGGACCAGAGACATTAGATACTGAATACATTATTTTGTGGTTGCCGAGGAGACTTGCAGATAAGAACATGAACCTCACAGTGTTCATTGAACAGAGCACTGTAGAGTCACACATATTTGGGAAGCCGCTCACTATGCTTTATCTAGTCTGGACTGTACAATACACTACAGTCCTAAGTTAGCGATGGAGGGAGAGGGTGATTCATTTCCTGGATGGACGCCATGTTAATGGGGGGAGTGGGGCTCTGAAGACACGGTGGGCCTCATTTATGAGAAGTGGCGCATCGCTGCGTGAAAGCAGCGATGCGCCACTTCTCAGTGCACCCTCCTTGCGACACCAATGATGCGTCATATTTACAGTAAGACGCATCATGTCGCAAGGAAGGACAGATACGTCAGTATAACTGACCTATCTGTCAGCGCAAAAAGTGGCGCATTGCTGGAGTTGTGTCGGAAGCCTGACGCAACTCCAGCAATGTTCCTTTCACATGGGGAAAGCCCCATGTGAAACGGCCTGCGTCACCCTTACGCATGTAAATATGGCGCAACATGGCACATGCTTTATGCCACTGCTGTGTCACAAAAAGTGATGCACCAGTGGCGCAAAAGTGATGCAGGGGCTCATAAATGAGCCCCGGTGAGACTTGGCAATATGATATTTGACGTCGAAACTGAAGATGGAACTACACACAAGGCAAGGGAAGGGGGAGAAAGACACCATTTTAATTAGAGAAGTGAAGAGACAAAAATCTATGAAAGCCTGACTTGTGGTTAAAGAGTTGACAGGTTGGAGGGCAATAGAATGCCAATAAACGAGGTCCGGCACAATATAGATATGCAGTATATGGGCTACAGTGCCTGGTATGGTGCAATGCTGACTGCTGGCAGCCAATTCATGCACATCGTCTGCGCTATCCTATGGGAGGACCTTACATTTGAGCTAACTATGACAAGGAGGAACCGAGCCTTCGTTGACAGGACCCCTTTATTTCACAGGTCAGTTATAACAATTAAGTGGTAGCAAACAGATGCAGCTGCAGCCCAGTCACTGTCGTTTCAACAACCATCATCCAGAATCTCTCCACCCCCACATTCCAGAATACCATCTTAAGATTCCACTCCAAACCCAACAAGAATCTATTGATGCTTGCATCTAAAATGCCACACTAACCAGTGTCATTCACTTTGCACTGCAAAAAACAATCAGTTTAGGGAAAGACTTCCATCATTATATCTCTCATCAAGCTTGTAAATCTGTCCTAGGTAAACCAATTATCTTTTCACACGTTGGTATCTTTATTAATGAATTTTATGAAAGATCATAGCACTGTTATTATGCAATTTTTCTTGAAGTCGATCTGGAGAATGCTACTAGCCTAAGTAAGGGGCATATTATCAAGCCAGGCGATAAAATTATCGCCGCTTTACCGGCAGAAAACTGCCGCTAAAACGGCGATAATGGGCTTGATAATATGCTCTATGGAATTCCAATTGAAGCCCATGTTAGAGGTCCTTCACATTTAACATGGGCTTTAATTGGAATTCCATAGAGCATATTATCAAGCCCATTATCGCTGTTTTAGCGGCAGTTTTCTGCCGCTAAAGCGGCGATAATTTTATCGCCTGGCTTGATAATATGCCTCCAATACCTTAAATTCCAGTGCCACATTCCTTGGGAATGTTGGCGATTTTCCACTGTGAGTTCATAATCCAGGGAGACTATTTATGAGCCAGTCACTACTTCCCATCAGCTGTTGTGTCCCAACCACATTTCCCATAATACCACATGGCTTTGGAATTTAAACATAATTTTTTCTTCTGCCACGGCAACACCATGATGACAGCTTGCAACCCTGGAATTTCAGTGCCTTCTAACAACAGTCCTACTTTGCGCTGCAGTCCTGTTATACTATAATCATATTTATCATTGTATTTAACCAAAGCTTAGCACTTTCCAGCAACTTATGAATACTTCGGAGAACAGTGAAAATGGCACCTTACACCACCTCTAGCCTCCGGGCACCATCACCAGTTGTTGGAAATGGCCCTTTTTGCAGGGTTATCCCCAGACTTTTTGCTTCCTCCTCCTTTGTTTTTCCTGACCTGTGGTTTTTGGCTTTAGGACTCTGGGCACTTTGCCACTGCTGATAAGTGCTAAAGTGCATATGCTCTCTGTGAAAATTGTTATTGTGATTGGTTATCCATGATTGGCATATTTGTCTTACCAGTAGGTCCCTAGTAAAGTGCACTAAGTGTGCCAGGGCTGGTAATTGAAATGCTACTAGTGGGCCTGCAGCACTGATTGTGCCACTCACATGAGTAGCCCTAAAAAGAGGTGTCAGGCCTGTCACTGCCTGTGCGCAGTTTGTTAACTGCCATGTCAACCTGGCCAGTGTACCCACTTGCCAGGCCTAACCCTTCCCTTTTCTTACACATAGGACACCCCTATGGTAGGCCCAAGGTACCCCCCTGGGCAGGGTGCAGTGCATGTGAAAGGTAGGACATGTACTAGTGTGTGTAACATGTCCTGATAGTGAAATACTGCCAATATCGTTTTTCACTATTGAAAGGGCTATCTTGCCCATAGAATAGAATAGAGAATGCTGTGTAACATATTACCAGCATATCTTTCTATAGGAGTGAGATAGAAAATTGGAGTCCGGTATACCTGAACTCAGAATTTATTAACACATCTTTTAAGAAGGATGGTTTTTAAATTCTGTGTTTGAAAATAGCACTTTTAGAAGGTGGCTATTTTCTAGTTCAACATTTCTGTGTGCCTCTGCCTGTTTGTGGATTGACTGTCTGGTTTGGGAGTGACAGGGGCTGGGGTGGCTCCAGGAGTCTGAGTGAGTCAGCACTAGGCTGAATAGGCCGATGTGCATTTGGAGTGGTGGGAGGATTAGCACCTGGGCCTGAATAGAGCTGTGACTGCCTTCCACAATGCTGGCTCCACCTCCTGCGGTGTGTCTGAAGACCCTGGCCCACACTGACAAAGGAAGAAGTTGTGCACTGGCAGAGTGCACCCAGAACTAGTTTGGACTGGGTCCAGGATCCCTCACAGATAGAGAAACAAGCATTTTCAATGCAATAGGTCTCGCATTTACGAGAGTTTAAGCTAGTGGCATTGTAAATGACAATGCCTTTTAGCTACGTTTTAAAAACTAAAACAAAAATAAAAGGCATTGTTATTTGCAATGTCAATGGCTCAAACTTGCATAATTGCGAGACCTATTGCATTGCAAATGCTTGTTTCTTTGGCTGGCTCTAAAGCCAGGCATACAATGGTTTTGTTATAGGCATGAGTTCTTGAATGGGCAAGTTTCCACTCTAGGTAGAAGTTCCTACTGTATATTAGGGCCCTTTTTGCATGGCACATAGACAGAGTGTACAGGATGAAAAAGTAATCAGAATGTGTGTTGTTTTCGTGGGACCCACTATTTGTTTAAATGTTACTTTCATATAGAACTCAGCACCCTAAAATGATTGGATGCATATCAGCTGTCGTTGAGCTCTAAAATATGTACAGGCTCCACATTGGATGCTGTGGCTATTAAAAGGGAATACTAACTTTTTTCAGGGAGAACCGACCGATACTCCCTGTTTACAAAATAGAGAATGTCTTTCTAAAAGTGACTATTACAGGTAGGGGTGGGCGGAATTTGCGTAATCGCGTTACGCAAATCTCCGCGAAACGGTAAAAAATCTCCGCGAACACGCAGAAATTCCGCGAACACGCGGAATTGCTTGTTCGCGATACTTTTTTCCTGTTCGCGATCGCTGTTTGCGTGCTCGGGGTGAAATATCTCACGAACACGCATATTGAGAACGCGAACAAGCAAAAAATTTCGCGAAGTCGCGGAACGCAGATTTTTGGGCAATTTCGCGTTCTCCGCGGAACGCGAAATTACCCAAATTCCGCAAATTCCGCGAACGGAACGGAATTTACCACCCAGGCCTAATTACAGGGCTCCCTCATCTTCAGTCAACCTTGCCGGGTGATAGAGGAACTTCCAATCCCTGCAACACTTAGCAATTTCATTTTTGATATTTTAATTTCAAAATGTGCATAACTGCCTGTTTTTTGTACTCCTAAGATATTCGGACTGGAGAAAATTAATATCCTGGAAACCGACATGCCAAAGAGCCAATGGAATTAGTGTTGTGAGCTCTCAAACAGATGCACAAAAATATAGGGTCCTTATGATAATATATGATTTTTTGCAGCAAACGTTTTCATTTATAATTTTCATATGGCTTAGATTTGCACATTTGGCTTACAGAATACATTAATTCTAGCTGCATTTTGTAGTTATTGATTTGTTCATTTGGATCCTACACAAATTGAGATTAGTTTTGAAGATTAAGGCCCTTCCCTGTTTAACCTCACCTCCATATAGTTTTCATAAAAAAGGGCAGTAGCCTGTGCAGGACCCAGCAGCCAGATTTTTCTAAGCACTTCTTTTAGGGTGTACTGCTTTCCTTGTGTAATTGAATACATGACTTAATTTATGCAGATACAGATACTCCTTCACCCAGGTCCTCCTAGAAAATAACATCAGCCCAAATTGGTTCTTATAGTTCAGTCACACTGTAGTTTCTCAAGATGAAACCTGATTTAAGAATAGCTTTCATTAAGGCCTGTGTGAAAAAAAAAAAATAGGAAGCTATTCTGCAGATTTTGCTCAATAAATCTAATTTTGTACCTAGACACAATCTCACTGACATCACTCACTACTTAACTATTATTTCTAGCAAACGTATACCATTTTAACTAGGGTATTCCTGTAGCCAAGTCACCCACACACAGTAAATGCACTAGCCAAGTACTCCCAGCAGATAGTATTAAGGGTCTCGAAATCCTTTCAGCCATCTCTGTGCCGCGCTAGGCAGGCACTCGGATGTGTCCCTTCACCACATATGACAATTTCTTTAAACAACTGTTCCTATCTCTGCAATTTCCGTGGCATTTTCTGGCTGCAGTACAGAGCTAATTAATACAATTATTCTGTGGATTTCTTACAATCAATACAGCCTAGAAGTGAAAGCCAATGAAGAGATAGGAGCCTAAAGTTGATAGGATCCTTTCAATTCAACTCAGCCACAAGCATGCTGCCACATTTTAAATACACTCGAGTTTTGCAAGCTTTCATAGACAGGCTCGGATAGGTTCAACCGCAGCGTTCAGGGATCAAATGCGCAAAAGAATATGCAAGACTAATGTGGTAGGGAACAGAAAATCAGCAGGGAATGTATAAGGAGCTTTAGAAATGGGAAGGGCTGCTTTTAGAACTCCAAGGAATATATGCTCCCTGTAACCATTCTTCTATTATCATTAGATCCAAACATAATGTAAATGCAATGCAATAGGTCTCGCATTTCTGGGAATTAGAACTTTTGGCGTTGTAAATGACAATGTGTTTTACCTACGTGTTTTGGTTTCGAGTGGATGTATGTAGTGTGGAGTGGAATTATGTAGGTTTAATTGGAATTGTGTGGA
Organism: Triturus cristatus; assembly: GCF_964204655.1. Taxonomy (NCBI): domain Eukaryota; kingdom Metazoa; phylum Chordata; class Amphibia; order Caudata; family Salamandridae; genus Triturus; species Triturus cristatus. The sequence goes on along the minus strand of NC_140590.1, from coordinate 1,529,854,162 downwards.
GTGGTTTTCTATAGTGGAATTATGTGGCATTATGAGTAGTGGAATTGTGTGGAGAGTAATTATGTAGTAGTGAGTGTACTGGAATTATGTGGAGTGGGATTGTGTGTTATAGAATGTAATTATGTGAAATGGTATTTTGTGTTGTGGAGGGGTATGTAGTTTTGTTTAATTATATGGTGTGCTGTTGAATTTTGAGGCATGATGTGATATTATGTGGATTGGATGTATGTGGTGTGTTGATTTATGTGGCTTGCTGTTGAATTATGTGGCGTGGAATGGAAACGTGAAGATATGAATTGTGTGGTGTGGAAGTGTGTGACACTCAGTGAAAATATGCTGATTAGTATTATGTGACATGGTGTGGAGTGTATTTATGTGCATTGTGATGCCAAGTTTTAAAATGATGAAGCATAATTTGTGTGCTCAATATCTGGAAACGTGCTGCGTTCTTCAGTTATGACAAGGCTGAGTTCATATGTGTTGGGGAGACTTGCTAAATTTAGGGCCTCTGTGTCACGCATGTTCATTTTCCCAGCTGTTTTAGTGCATCTTTACAAGTTTGAAAACTAAAAAATAAGGCTGATGCTGCCTCTGTAATACAATTGCTGAAACTCAGTCAATCCTTCACTAAGAGGTCTATAGAAATGAATAACCAAAAAGAATGGCATCGCTTTAAGTAAAAGCATTACAAGAACAGAGATGCAGGGAGGATGTGATCTGCCCACTGCTGATAATGCTGCCCACAAATCATTTTTCTTGAATGAAGAATGCTTTTTTCCTCGCTAAGATAATATAATCATTAAAACAGTATGATATGTGGCCCTTGTTCACGTCAGCCCCAACAAAAAGGTGGGTAAAATAATGTTTGGGCCTCTATGCCGATATCAATGCTTAATTCTCCATTGAAACCGACTGCAGCGCCTCATAATGGATATTATTGGAGGGAGGGGGCAGGCTGTGTTCAGCATTGTGCTCTTCCTATCTTGAAAACCTCAATGCTCTACGAGCCAGCAGAGACCATGCCCTTAAGAGCCAGCAGCCCTTTGTTATTTAGAGCCAACACCAGCTTTACGCTGCAGCTTCCATGAATCAACACCGTAGTTATCCCATTTTCCAGCCAGCTTCGTAGTTTAAACCACTGACTTTTCGATCAACCTTAAGAAGGGAGTGAAAACTCATGCTCTTTCCAGCCAGAAGACTGCGTGCCCTTCCCACCTTGCAGCCCTAAATCCTAATGCAGCAGCCACACCAGCCCCCCTCTGTATAAGGGTATCAGATGGCTCCATTACACCATATAACACATTGCTCCAATCCTGGATCTCCATTCAAAAAATGCATTCTGGGAGTTGAAGTCTTAGCTCACTCCAGTTTACCCAATGTAACGAACCTAAAAACAGTACATTGTAAATGACAAGAGCAACACTGGAGCACTGCATCTCGGAGTCACCTTACCTAGGCAGTGACAAGTTCATGGTGTAGCGGTAAACACCCCATCCACAAAATTCCAATGCTAACCTCATCACAAATCTCTTGTTTTTTTACATCAACCATGTCCATGGTGAGCTTGGTAGAGAAAGACATTTTGCTCTGCCACGAACAGCTGATGCAGCTAAGATTTGAGACTTCAGACCTATGCTGCGCTGCACTCCCTCCCCTGAACAGAGATCACCAGCCCCCCGCAGGTCACCTTAATCAAGTGTAAAAAATCCTCAAGGCCTCTACATCCCACATGCCCATTTCTCCCATTGGATGTACAAAGACACATCTCACAGGATAGAAAACTCATATTGGTTCACGCTGGAATTAAATTGAGAAGAGGAAGGAGAGGCAGGGTAAGTTGAATAGACAGTGGTCATGTGTCAGGTGCTACATTTGGCGCTATATCTAAGCAGATTGTTGCTGTATCACTGGCTGGGGTACAATCCTTGTTTGTATAATGTGCTAATGACGTGCCCTTCATTATGGCACACAGCGTGAAGAAGAAGCGCGAGCGGAAGAGGGTCTGTGGTGCATTAGGTTGAGGTCTGTCTCCTATTACTGTGCTGTCTCACTGATGTTCCCCATTTACACCAGTGTGAGCTGTGAGACATACTGCATGTCTGTGTACCGTGGCGACAAGAGACACGAAGTGACAGTAGAATAAAAGTGCACGTGTACGGCACTGGGTTTTTATTGTGCACACTTTTAATCAGTGTTTGTTTTAGGATGGCATCCTTCCGAGAGGCGGGGGTTTGGTTCCTTTGAAGGGGGTAGAGTTAAGTGCCTGTGACAGTGCTACTGCCGGGAAGATCTTGCTGCCCAGTAATGGCGGCGCACGACGGGTGATGCCCCTGGGTAAGTGCATTCATTGCACGTGGGTGCCACAGACCCATAAACCAACCGCTGGGCTCCCGACTGAAGCAACAATCACCCAGCCTGAGCTAAACTGTCCTGAAGTGCAGCTGACACGGATTTGTGAAATCCTTTCACTGACTCTAGAACGTTTTGTGCAAGGTCGCTAAAATGCATGCCAATTACTACAGCGCGGAGTAAGAACAAGAGAAGGGTGCGCTATAAGTATGCCGCGGTCTAGTAAGGGTTAATAGACTACATTTGTTTAGTGTATTCCTTACCCCCATAAAGCAAAAACACATTTTTAAAGCCTGTGTTCTCCAGTTTAGCTGTTCAGGAGTAACAACATCAGGTTAAAAAAGTTTACAAGTACTCGAAAATTAAAATGTAAAGAGATAAGGTAGGTGTCCAGTATAGCACAGTAAAAGGCATCATGCACGTTTTATTCCATTTCACCACTTGAGGGAAAATGCACACACTGGATGCACTACGGAGATGCTCGCAACAAGGGTTCCCAGTCCCAACTCCCTGGATCCCCCCCAATACCCTGGCACCAGTGAGAGGTGGATCGGAGGAGGAGCCCATCCTCCCTCAGCACAGCTGTACCTCCAGGTCACTGCCCATCGCAAGCATTGCATGGCCACGTGTCCCGTCAGATGAGATGCATCCCCCCTATAGAGAAGAGGCAGGGAAGCATCCAGGAGATGGCAGACTGTCACAGGAGGAGGAGGGGGAGAGTGGAGCAACTGGCGAACCATAGCCAAATAAGAAGACATGAATAGCGGAGCAAAGACGGGAGAAAGGAAGAAAAGCAAGCGGCAACCGTTACCGGAGTCACAGAAGTAACAAGAGCAGCCTTGACTCCGCCCATTCCGACGTCATGAATAAATTAATCTCCGCACACCTACCATAAATGTATGTGTTCTTCTCTAATTTATGCATGTAAAGCGCTCCAATATCTGCTGATCGAGCTTGCGCTATATAAAAAAAAAAGCAAAAATAAATGTAAATAACTCACAGGGCTTTTACTGGTCAGCGGCAGGTTCAAAGAGCAGTATTCACCCGGCCGACCTGAAGACAGAGCATGGGCCCCTGAGAACCAGCAAGGCGGGAGGGCTACACGAAACAAGCATTGGACGCGCGAGACGCGATGGTGGGGGGGGGGGGAGAGAAGCGCGAGTTCCTGCGGAGGCAGAGTGGACAGAGTAAGGGAGGGTGAGGGTTGGCTCAATATGGAAAGGAAAAAATTCAAAACACACCATGAAGCTGACGGCGCGTCTGCTAAAATACAAGCATTGCTAGCACCGTGCTGTCCAAAACATGAAGCACGGTGAATATAACAAGCATTGGCCGCACGCGCGCCTCGCGCTTTAAGTTTAAACAAGCATTGGACGCGCGAGACGCGATGGTGGGGGGGTGGGGGAGAGAAGTACGAGTTCTGATAAACTGGTGTGAAATAGCAGCAGGGAAGGGGGCGGAGAGGGGCTACGAGGGAGAGCGACGTAAAGCCATATGGCTGCTTTGCGCGCGTGCACGCCTCGTGCACTGTAGCTCTATGCCAGGGGAAGCACTTTCAAAAACTCACTCACAAAATGTCTCAAAGAGACAGCTTTCGCTGTCTCAGCGAGACCTAAAAAGACTTTTGTGGTGTAAATATGATAGCTGAAACCCCTTAACTTCAGACTACTTTGTGATCAAGGGGAACCTGTTGCAAAAAAGGACAGCTGAAGAGACTGAGGAGAAGTACTGCCCTTGCTGTGTGTCTGGGGTTGGCCTGCAGTTTGCTGTTTCTACTGAGGAGAGGACCAAGGTACTTTGCTGTGTGCTGTGTCCCCTGCTTGAAGAAGGACTTTGTTGTGTCCATCTGAAGAAAAGTCTCCAAGGGCCTGAGCAGAGCTGGCCTCCTGTTTTTGAAGTCCCAGGAACAAAAGGACTTCACCCACAGCTGGGAGTTTTGAACTGCCAGGAGGTGACTGTAACTGTGCGTGAGGCCATTGCTGTTGGCAGCTAGAAGCGTGACGCAATGAGAGGGAAGTGTGTCGCTGCCGCAGCAGCTGCCGTCGCATGGCAGAGGAAGCGTACCGCCGCCGCTCACCTCCGCATCACCGGAGAAGCGTGCCGCCGCCACAGAGGGTGCCGTTGCATCACTGGAGAAGCGTGTCACAGGGCCGGTCGCATCGCTGAGGAAGCGTGCCGCTGCCACCGCTGATCGCCGCCACATCACCGGAGAAGCTTGCCGCCACCACCGAGGGTGCCGTCTCATCACCGGAGAAGCGTGTCACAGGGCCTGTCACGGCTCAGGAAGCCAGCGATTTCGCCTCACGGCCGTTGGGCGTGCGCGCTTTGCCTCCATGTTGTCACATCACATCATAGGCCATTTTGTCGCAACGCATCGAGACACCATCTTGTCGCATCATAACCGGAGCGCAGGAAGAATCGACGCATCGCCTTCTCTGTGACCTTTTTGTTTGTTCTGCGTTATGAATCCAAGGTAGAGAGTAAAGTGTCACATTTACCATCTACAAGCTTATTTTTGCAACAACCTTTTTAAAGACTACGTATCTGTATGTTGGATTTTTGGCGTTTTGGTCTTGTTTAGCTTAGATAAAGATATTTTATTTTTCTAAACTGGTGTAGTGTCCATTTGTGGTGTTTTCACTGTGTTACTGTGAGTGTTGGTACAAATACTTTACACATTGCCTTTGGGTTAAGCCTGTCTGCTCGTGCCAAGCTACCAAGGGGGTGAACAGGGGTTATCTAAAGTGTGTATCCCCCTTACCCTGACTAGAAGCAAGGATCCCTATTTGGTCAAAGGTACCTACCTCTGCCAAATAGAAACCCCATTTGTAACACCAGTCCTCACACATTGATATTGAATAACAACACTCTATTGGTGGGACGTGGAACAGGATAACAATGTGTACAGACAGGTACTTAACCCTTTCACGAATCATCCTGCTAGTATGAACCCTTTCCTCATTCCAACCTCATGGCACAACCACCACTCCATTCAATAAAGTCTTTACTCTCTTTCCTCGGTCTTAACCTAATCAAGCCACTCCACCAGTGACTTTGTCTCCAACTTCCCCTTTAAATCACAGTCATCGGGAATAGTCTTGACACACTGTCTACTGGCTTTATCATATCACTTCTTATGTAACCACTGTGAGACAACTCATATTCATCCTGCTACAACACCATCTCTCATGCCGCTTTCTTTTCCAACACTCCTGAATGACTGGTGTTGACTAATCCGTTCCACTATGTCTGCTTCTGCTATCTACCGAGGCCTCTTCAATCAAGTTTCTGTCCACTCCACTGAAACAGCTCCTGCTCATGAACCAAACATAATTGCATCTTTCCACCATAACTACCTTGCATATATCGTTCTACTCTTCCACCACTCTGCAGTATGTGGTACCACCAATCTCGACTCCGTGCTAGATAATGTCACCTCCCTATGGATTGCCAACAAAGCACTGGGTTAGCTTCTTCTTATTTGTCCAACCATCTTTCTTCATCTCCTGGTCTTCTTTGCACTCTCCAATCAAACCTCATATGTGCAGGAGCTCCCATGATTCAGTCTTGAACCGGCTGCTCTTTTCCTGTTACTTGATCCTCATTTGTAAAATCATCTCTTCCTCCGGATTCTCGTATTACCTATATGCTGGAAACATATAAACGTTTTTTTCATATCAATTTTTACCCCCAATTAGAACATTGGAATGTTGAGCCCTCCATTGAAGACAACAGCTGGTAGAAGCCCAGAGCATCAACATTCCAATGTTTTACTTTAACAGCTGTTGCTGTGAACAAAGGCTTCACTCCGTGAGACCTTTGTTTTACTAATTAGAACATTCGGCCCTCCAGGGGAGGAATGTTCTAATAGCTTTATGGCCCTCTGTAGCGGGCTATACCGGCCATTAAAGGCTCCCTCCCTTGCTAAAGGCCATTGCCTTCGGGTCGAGCCTTTAACGCTGGAGCAGGCCTTTAACGGCTGGTAGAGCCCACTAAGGCAGGCTACAAGGTTATAATAGAATAATCTACTTCTGATATCTTTACCACATCTTGCACTGGATGGACTCAGGCTAACTCATCTTAAACAATTTTAAAACCAAAATCAGTTACTTCAGCACATTTTCTGCCTCAACCACATTGTTCAAACCTACTATTCCCCCAGCCAAAAATCTTGGGGTGTTAATGATCTCCAGCATGCTACTCAGGGTATTTATCAGCACAACTGCAATAGAAAACAGGCTCCAGCTACCAATCATATGGAAAAAAACATCACCTTCTTTTTTCAGGCACTGAATAATACATCAACATATTATTTATGAGCAAGCTGCCTTATTGTAACAGGGTTTTTGTTGGACTCCTCTAGTATTCTTCACCGACTTCCCAACTAGGATCAGGTCATTGATTTTACTACCCACACACCCTTTTACCACTTCATACACTAAACTGACTGGTTTCACGATCTCTATGCTTTCAAGAGGATCTTATGAATGCAGATTTTGTAGGTAGGATGTTGCAAGTCTTCTTTATTCTTCTTGTGGTACATATAAGGGCAAATATTCACAGTATTAATAAAAAGTGGCAAAGAACTAAAGACCTAAAGGTGGTTCTTCACGTAAAACATTGGTAACCAGAAAAACAAGCTGTGTACCAGCAATCTAAAAGATCTAGGGGCATGAAGTTATCTGCAGCACAGAAGAAGCAAAGACATAAAAACAGGAGAAAGCAACCATATCAAGTGGCAATAATGATGAAGTAGGAACAGCTCTGGTCAGATGCACCAACCCTCGTCTAAGACCCTCCTCTTATAATGCAGCTTCCAAAGGTGAAACAATGGTGAAAGGAAGAGGCATACTGGGTTGGGACTAAGCATAATACACTATCTTGGTTCAGGGAAATACAAGAGGTGAAAGCCAGAACCACTGATATTGAGAAACAAATGATGGAAGAGTGAAGAACACCTCTTCTCGACAATCCCACCCCCTTCAATAGCATCGCCTGAAGAGAAATGCTGAGGGAATCACAGAGCCTAGTGGAATATGAGAGTCCATGAACCTTGAGTGAAAGTGGAATTCTGTGAGACACTTGTATTGGTTGACAGAACAGAAAACGTGTTTCGGGGTGTCTTCTCCAGTGGAAGATAAATAAAGAAGTAAAATACATGGGTATTTGTAGAACAGAAAGGCACTTTTAGGCAGAGAACAAAGGGTAATCAGGTGGAATCTATTATGGATGAATGTCAGCTGAAATGTCAACATACTTAAATAACAATGTTAAAGAATGCGTCACTTAATTTGCCTTTAATCGCATATTGATGCATTCTTTCACTTCCCTAAACACATAATGTATTCACCACAGTTGTATAATTTGGTCCTCCACTGATGCAGTATACCATGTGCCCGTCTATATTCTTATCACTGAGAAAGTTCAAATTTTCTTAGGTATACAATTGAGGAACTGCATTTTCTCTTGTAGTAAGTATAGCAAATAAATGATCTTTTCCTACCTTACTGCTGAAATTTGCATTTTAATGTTTATTTGTGTTGTGCCATATTTTGCTGAGTATGATGATCATGGGAGGTATTGCCGAAAATGCCCTGAGGGCGCAATGGGCTTGTGCGGCTACTTTGTACATCTCGGCGGCACTTTGGTATTACAGAAGGGGCCGCAGACGCTTGTGCGGCCCCTTCTGTGATACTGATAACGCTGGTGCACGTGTAGCACCAACACTATTATGAGAGGACTTTCCCTCATTTGCATGGGGGCTAGGGAAATGGGGGAATCACTGCACCTCTGTACCAGCGCTCTATTATGGACATGGGTGCAGAGGCAAGCATGCTTTTAGGAGGCGCACAGAAAGTGTGCCACAAAAACGTGGCATAATTTCAGTGCGCCTCCTAAGGGAAACCCTCTGAAAGTGAGAATGGGGTCCCTTGGACTCCCCAGACATCCCCCTGAAGGAGGGTGCAGTCACTCTCTGCAACTGCCTGCAAGGGAATCTCTCTCCCCTCTTCAAAGTGCAGGTTGGTTGCCCCCTGTACTGTGAAACATGGAGTGGCGTTAAAGCAGATGCTCCATATTTCAATTGAGCGAGTTCACAGCTGCCCTGAGGGCAGCACATTCACCATAACAGGGAGCACTTACCCAGTTTGCCTCCGACACACCTATTTTAAGATGCACCGTGGTACAAACAGGGAAGGTGCACCCTTATGGTAATACAGGCCCAAGAGTTTTCTGTTTCCGAATTCTTGCCCATTCTCTGTACTTGTTGCCAGTGTCAACAGGTAAAGGGATTTCAGACATGGGTCCTGTGCTCACTGTCCCATAGGACTCAAGCTATACCTCGCTGATGAGACCTAAGCAGATTGAAACTTGTCTGAGATTGCTTGTGGTCCCTTCTGGTGAGGCCTTGTCTGGCAGTTCCAGACAGACTGTTCCCACGAGAAACAGGGTCAGAAATTATCTGCATAAGGCGAGTCTTTGTCTAGAGTAGCATGGTGGGCAAACAATGATTCACTGCGATGAGACTCTGAGAGACTTCCAGTGGCTGAGATTAATTCAAACATTCTAGCCCTCCCCTTGTTGTTGTTGCAGTTGCTCTTTGCCTAGCCAGTATGTCTCAGGATTTTCTGATGCAAACATAGGGAACATTCACCCTCCTTATTTGATATGCCTTATCTCAGCCCTCAAACAATAAAAAAAAATATATATATTAATACTAACAAAGCATCAACAACAAATTAGCAGTAACAATAAAACCAAGCAGCAACAACAAGAGGTTATAATTATTGTTATTAATATTATTATTACAACATACAAACAGTAACACAAATACATGTTCATGGTATGTTAAGATCTCATCTCTGTCCTCTTCTTGATGCCTTGGTTTCTGGTATGTCTCAGAACACAATACAGCCAAGATAGAGTGCTGAGGCCATCACCTTATTGCATGGAAGGGCTTTGTTATGGTCTTCTGGTGACCTTCGGCACAGGAGAGCCGTCCCTTCTGCCTCTTTCGATTGATCATCCCATCATGACGTACTTCCTGTGAGGTCACAACCTGCACAAGAGTATTTTTCAAAACCAATGAGCTGCTCTTGTGTACTTTGTCAAATGTAATACATATGGACCGATGTCTACCCTCGGATCCCTACTTTTACGTCTCGCCTAGAAATGTCTTTTGATGGCTTGCCTGCCTCATGGATTTTAAATGTTCATAAATATCAATATAGGCATATATGGATACATAAAGAGTCTCTGGGTCACTTTGCTTCATTCATTGATCTGGTCAGTCTCCATTTGCAGCAGTTTCCTTGTCACATGTACATCTCCATAAAAAGATGTGTAGTTCGATGCCAAGGTTGGTGGCAATACTTTACTTTGTTAATACTTTTTTCATTTTATTCTTTAGCATTTTGACTTATTCTCGAAATATCCTGAAATGGCGCTAAAGTTTCTGTTTTGACGAAGAAAAGCCCACCAGCTGAAGCTACTAACTGAGGAGAAATCGTAGTTGTGAGACGTTTGCGCGAGCAAAACCTCACAACTGCACACAACCGTAATTATGGCCCTACTACAATACTCATTTTAGACACCTCTGAAGATTTAATATCTTGCATAGAACTTCAGGTTGTTCTCATTTCCGCAGCAATTGCCATAACCCGCTGCGCTATCTTGTCGGCCTTCAGAATGAACGCAGATTACATCTGCTCCTACGGGTAGTATATTCACGCACGTCCTATGTCTCCAGGACGCCATTTTAGCACCCGTTCGAATCTTTCAAAAGATCCTTGATTTATCGACTAATTATTTTTCTCAAACACGTAAAACATGCTCATCCTTACACGATGACCCATTTTATTGTGTTCTTTCCAGACGCATGCCGGGGTGTGAGAACAATGCCGCGCCACAATAATTGTTTCTCAGCTAAGATGCGCGTGTGGTATTAAAAATGACAGAGAGGACGAAGAAATAATGGCGGCTTGGCCTGCCTTATAATTGAAGTCGCGGTCCAAATTGGCTGACACACAGTCCCGGAAAGATGCATGAGGTGGCGTGGCATTTAGTGCCAGCTTGCTGATTGGCCTCTCGGTTTTAAGGAGAAACATAAAATTGCATTTCCATAAGCATAATTTATGTTTTGTGGTGTGCAGCTTGAATACCTTAACAAAACACCCAGTTGCCAAGGCGTGCCATGCAATCTCGGGGACAAAATGTACAACTCAATTATATTATATAGACGCTCTCATGAAAAAGTGTCTGGGAGTGTTTTACAAGTCTGATTAAAGTCGCATAAAAATAATGCACGGAACGGCAAGCACAGCGAAGAGTCTGTACCATCTGAGAGGGGCGGGGAGTCTGTTCAAAGTTTGCACGGATTAACTTCTCAAGGTCTACTTTACTGTACTGATGAAACGAACTAAAGGGACTTGGGGGCATATTATCAAGGACCATTTCGCCGCTTTTTTGGCTTTAAAAGCCCAAAAAGCCACAAAAATTACATCGCACTATTTACTAGGCGGCGCTAACATGCATTAGCGCATGTTAGCAGCCGGATTCCTAACTTCTCGCCTCGCATCTCCAATGAGATGCAAAGTAGGCATTCTCAGAGACAAAGTAGGCGTTCCTATGAAAATACAAAATGGAAGAGGGCGCTACCACAACAGCGCTGTATTTACAAGGCGGCCCTGGACTTGAGGAGCGATATCAAAACTGCCGCTAACCGCGGAATTCGCCGGATCCTAACGTCTGCTCAAAACTTGACTTAAGCATGTTTAACATGGGAGGTGGATTGACATGTTAAATCCACACTCCCATATTAACAAGCTTTTCACTTGCGCTCATGAATTATCGCTGTATTTCCCGCTATATTGGTGCTTATCGCCGCTATAGCTGGATTTCATATCGACTTTGGGAAACGCGTTGGTAATACCGCGCTGACTCGGCGATGAAATCCAGCGATAGCCGGCGATAGGAGAAAAAGCGTTAAGCACGCTTTGCTAGCATTATCGCAATTTCTTGTTAATATGCCCCCTGGTTTGGACTTGGAACAGGTTTGTCATAACCCAAATCGAAGGTGTTAATTATATTCTCACAAAACAAACACATGTCTTCTGCAGGCAATCCCCAATTTCAAGCACCTTACAAGCGCTGAATGGGGCAGAACAGAAAACAAGCATTGGCATATACAATAGGTCTCGCCTATGGGACTTTATAAGCGTTTAGCCATACAGCACATTATCCTGGGTGCTGTGCCGCCAGGGATAGCTAGCCAGAGATGATAAAAGACTGCCTTCCGTGCAAACCAATCAGGTGTGCTTCAGAAAAGCGAAATGTTTTTTTACAGTTCAGTGTGGCTCCCTTGATTGAAAACAGGGCCCCGTGGTATGTGTATTTACTGCAACAAGTTAAAGAAGGTCAGCATAACAATCATCGCACACACGTGTGTGGTTCTGTGCGCGGCCAAACAAATAACTATAAAGAGATGTATAAACTGTACCAAGTGTCCTAAGAGGATGGAGCTACTGCGCATATGTAACCCATCATGACGACATGAAACTCAAAAGACCAGCGCTGTTTATGCAATCGAGAGGATATAAAGGTATGCAGTGTTTAATTTGTAAAATAGGAAGTCCAGGTGCTCAAATTTTTGTAGGAGGGCCCACCCACTCCCCCATGGCCCCACCCACTTCCTTCACTGGCTCCACCCACTTACTCCATTGGCCCCACCCACATCCTCAACTTGCACGGCTGAAACCCTCGTTTAACACCCTATCTGAATTCTTACCTTGGTAATATGATGCTTGACATGATAAATGTTGATTTTATTAAGATATCTTTTCCAAGGAGCTCAAAAGCCAAGGCAAAACCGTAAAAAAGACTGGATGACATGACTTTTGGAACCAAAGATAATGAACTTTTTCTGGCCATTAAAGGCCTGACTCCAAAATAATTCTGATATGACTATCTACTTATGTTGTATTTGGTTTTTCCCCAGGCTTGACCCTAAACTGCCCTGGAGCAGTCTATTACTAAAAGCCAGTAGGCTCTATGACATTATAGAGCTCAGAGGTACAAGCCCACTATGAAGGCATCTATCAGATGTAGAATACATTGGACTCTGCTAGAGGCACAATACGCACCTTCCTGGCACATGCACAACCTGTAACTGATTTATGCACCTCATTTACTCCTGCAATGATAAGGTTTTTTTTGGTGTAGAACATTCCATCCACCTTTGCCTTATCGTTTTTCACTTTTTTTACCATAAGGTGTGACCGTCAGCGATGGTCTGGGTTCAGATAAAGTGGCCTCGTCCCTTGTAAACTCTGGGCAAAATGTAAACTTACCTCCTGTGATGTCACATCTTGCAACTACATTTATTGTCATATTTCGAGAAATGTATTAGGGTCAAAGGTCGTGCATTAACATTAAGCCATATTGGGAAATTTGGAAGTTGCCATCTCTTAAGGCCGAGGGTACAACTCTAATATTATTTGCTGTTGGTGAGTTAGTGCATTTTAAAAAGCAAAACCTTAAAAAAAACAGCTTTTTTTTGATAATCTCATAACTCAGTGATGTGCATAACGAATTCACACGAGCCTGGCTGCTTCAATTCTCCAATAAACTGCATTTTATCTCAAAGAATGAGAGTCCCTTTTAAGAAGGAAATGCCTCAAATACACAGTTTCCTTTGGCAACTGTAGCGAAACATTGCAGCTTTCCTGTGACGTCTCCCTCGGCAAATTTCTCCTGGACAAAATGCATGTCCACCTAATGCTAATGAGTCACCAGGCTGAAAAATAACTGTTCTGCCTAAGTGAATAGAATAGCTTATTAACAAGGAACAACCGCCCTGCATCATTCGCCCTGCTGCTAGCGACGGAGGAAAGAACTGAGTATTCATGTTTTTTGTTCTATGGCGCGAGCTCGACCTGCATGTTTTGGAGCGCTTTACACATTAAATCCTCCGTGCCTAACCTTGTGTAGAGGTTTGCCCAGAATCAAAGAGTTGTTGAACCGACGCCGAGACTCAAACCTAGTTCCCCAACTAAAAGTCGATTTTCAATAGCTCTAGCCGTGACGCCACATCTTCTCCCTGTTAGCACAAAGAGGAGTGCAAAAGCTTCATAATACAATTTTGTAAACATTTGCCAGTAGTTGACTTCGCGTTCCTGAAAAACAAACGTATAAATTAACAAAAGGAACATAAATAAATGGTTTGTGTGTTTGTCCGTTTCTTTTAACGTTTCCTGCTTTACCAACCTTTCGTGTAGCAAACAACCATTTTTTCAACTGCATAACACATATCCTTGGTCTTGGTTATGTAACTGCAGGTGGACTATAGACACAAATGTGGTGGGAAACAATAACGGGTGCTTTCTGGGCTTCTATTGTGCTTGCAGTACACTTTCCTCCCTCTTTATCATAACACTCTGTTGAGTCACAATTTAGTACAGGGCCTTCGGCATATGGTGCGGGCGTGCCGGGGCGTTGCCGCATAGCAATGCACAATCTGAAAAAAACCTGTGCACGCTGCCTGCCACCGCAAAGCCCCAACCCCTTAGAACCAAAATCCAGCCCAAAATCAGTGTCCCCCCAGGCTGAAGATTAACTAAAGCCTGCTGCCGCTACGCCATCAACAAGATTGAGATTCATTCATGAATCTCCATTCTCTACTTGTGTCAGCCAGGGCAGGCCAGGCTCATCACAGCTTTGCTAGGAGTGGGACTGCCTGCTAGTCCATCTCACGAGTACCAAGTGACTCAGACTGTGCCACTGAGTGTTGTGCGACTTCAACAAGTCCAGTAGTGAGGTAAATATTAATATCAAAAATAAAAATCTATGACGTGCAGCAATGCTTGTAGACCCGGCCCTGCTAATTAAGTGCCGGTGCTAAGCACCGGAAAGCACCGGCACAAATTAAGCACTGAAGGTATGGCAGGCTATTACAACATCTCGTTGAGTCCACAGTTGGTATCTCTGTACTCCAGAGCAGGAGGCCACCCACCCTGGGGAGGCAGGGCGTGCAGCAGCTAGGTGCTAGCCACGAAGTCTATCTAGGCACCTAATGTCACAGCCAATGAACAACTGAGGAGAAACGTCTCACCCAGTCCCGTACCACAATGCAGTCTTTAGCGCCCATAGCCTGTAAACAAAGAACAAGTTAGCAGTTTCATAGGATGTGGCGTAACATACAGAACTGACAAATTTGAGACTGAAGAACCGGGTTTGAATCTCGGCGTCGGCTCTCCCCACGACTTCAAACAAAATGCAGATTGGAACAAATAAAAAAGAAAACAATGCTGAATCAAAACCAAATAAGGAACGCTCGGTAGTGCTGGCGCTGCTGCTCCTACGACTCGGGCTGCACTGGTTGTTATGCGTGGGCATTGGGCAGTGATAACTGGGCGGGTTTGGCATTGGCGTATATTTATTGTTTAAAAAACAAATGTGAATGCCATGTGTGTTTGGAAACTGACGCAGGAGATGTGATTTTTCAAAGATCAAACGCATCATGAGGAGAAGTCAGTACTGAACTCATGGCTTATTTTACTACCATCTATGATTGGAGCTTTAAAGTCAGTGAAGAAAATGGGATGAATGTCAAATATGTGCCTTTTAGTGAGGTGGCAAGTATAAAGTCTGAGGATTATGAAAATGTATCGAAACTCAGAAGCGGCGAGAGAGCTGTGCGTTCCCGCTGGAACCTCAGGGGGTACAGAGAAGATATGCGTGACCTCTAACCCCGCACCAAGCAGGACAACTCAAAGAACTTCTTTCCCCACTCTCACCCGCTCCTTCCTACCTACTACCGGCTCCTTGGCCTCTGAGCGGGCTAACCTCGATACTGGCTGAAGCGAGCCAAGTGACCCAATTGGGGGCAAGAGGAAACCGTCCCAAGGAGAAGAATGAGATGTGGGAATCTACCGCACATTCCCAGCTTGCCCAGCGAGCAGCAGGCACCAAAAAGACACAGGCAAGGAGAAGGTTAGCGAACAAGAAAGCCATGTGTGTTTGGAAAAAAATAATAGCGTCAGCCTATCACAACAATCAAAGTAACCAGTGTGTTTCTCAAATAAAAAAAAAACACATATGCCGTATCTGTTTGGAAAAAATAATGCTGTCAGCGGAGCATGGCAATCAAACTAACTAGAGTGTTTGTCAAGGTAAAAAAAAAACAGGGTGGTTAAAAACATCAGCTACGCGCTTTAGACTCGGAAAGACAACAAACACACATTCTAAACACACGAGCTGAGGCAATCAAAAACTAGCCCTCGAGTGGTGCGAGCGTGCTGTAAGAAATGTAAGGAATGCAGCTGCCACCCTGCCGCCGCTGCTCGCTCCCGCAAGTAAAACGCTGTGGGAGTGAACCTTTACTAAAGAGGTGGGACATGCGCCCGCCTTTAGCCATTTGCAGGCTACGAAAAATAAATGATACAGCCAACAACCAACCTAATGCGTGGGGGGAAGTCCTAGCCACACAGAGAAGTTTGGAGTGCTCACAATAAGCCTCTCATAGAGCAGTGCGTGCGCGCTGCGCTAAGCTCGCCATAAAAAGGTCCTGTCATTGCTTTCTAAATTACTTAATTCCACATCTGCTTGACCTTTGACCTGCTGAGTCTCCATAAGAAAGACCGAAAGTTCACCAGATGGCACCTCCTGTGATTATTTGTATGTTTAGTAGTTGGTGGAGTTTGCTAAGAGCAAAGAACAAAGTTCTGTCACAAGGTGCACAATTAATTCAAAATGTTAAGGACATGTGCATCAAGGTTTGTCCAAAAGAAGTGCTGATGGATTAGTAATAAAAAAACATAAGTATCTCTTCAGTTTTGAAGAACTCATTCAAGCATCTACAATATGCTGATAACCTCCACAGAAACCATGGCAGTACCAAGCAGGAAAAAGTTTTGAATGTCTCTTACAAATGAAGGGTATGTGTAACGGTCCCCTCTTTAATGTTCTCCAGGACTACTTAGTAAAGTGTTTCTAGGTATGTGTTTATGGATCAATTCTGTTTATTAACACAGCCTAATCACATGGATACACAGCATGTCGCCTACAACCCCAAGGGACCGGCCACTCTCTTATGTAAACAACAAAATAAATATATGACACAGCTTCCAGCTGCAACCCTGGCTGCATGGTACAGTCATCTGACGAATCAAAGAAGAAATAAACAAAACTCTCCCCCCATCACTCATTTAATATTATAAGAAAACGATCAGTGTAACGGACACATATTAGGCGGATATGGTTAAACAGATATAGAGACCGGAAAGATAAAACTACGACTCAGGGAGGGATACACCTGGGATTAGACGCAGAAGTCGCAAATATACCGGGCATGTTAGCTCCCTGAATTCAAAAGAAAGACTGTGAATAATGAGGACCCATAAAGCAGAGTAGGAGGAATGGCCCTGGGTCGTTGCTAAGGAGAGTTTCTCCATCCCCAGGATGAACCACAGTTTATGCACCCATGAGATATGGCCTGGAGACCTGTCTGTACCGCAGAGAGGGAGTATTACTTGCTGAGCTACTCCCAGAGCAAGAGCCATTTGCCTTCCTTTGTTGGAGCGTAAGGAATAAGTTAGGGGGTTCGGGTTTGATGGGAAACTCTGGATCGTAGTATTAAAAGCTGAATTGAAGTCGTTGAAGACTTGATTTCAATATCTAGTGAGCTTCGGCAGTGCCATAGGAGATGAAGTACGGTCCCAGTATTTCCACAAACACACCAGCAATCCCCAGGACGTCCAGTGCTCCACTTACTGATGCTCATAGGAGTGAGATGCCAGTAAGAAGCAATATTATATGCAGTTTCAGTACTGTCCATGGTGCGAGCAGTGTGATATACCTGACAAAATATATCTTCCCATTCCTTTGTGGCAAGAGATCAACCTATTTCGGTCTCCCATCCAAGCTGTGTCCTGGATTTAGTTTGGGGGCTATTACCTTCCAACAAGACATAAAGCTCAGATATCAGACATCTATCATCTCCTTTAAGAAGCAACCACCTCTCAAAAGATCTAATTGGTCGGCCTACATCTCCTTGCAGCCCAGAGCTTGTCAACCAGTGTCGCAATTGTAGGTAGGAGACACAATCTGAGTAAATCAGGGAGTAGTCAGATTTAAGTTGGGCAAAGAGGGTGAGCCCGTGTATGCCAAAAAGGAATCCAACTCACTTGCAGCCCCGTCAATCCAGCGTCAAAATTGGTCCAGGCACATTCCAGGAGCAAAATCGGAAATGACGAAAAGAGTGGTCATCAGGGAAGGGAAAGCAGCCAAGCCTATATTAATTGCAACAGCGTCCCAGACCTTCAACATATCGCTTGTCACCGGTGAAGAATAAAGGCCCCAGGCCCTATGCTTATGGGTAAGCCAATCCTTTTTCTATGTATGCATACAAGTCACAGCCTGATCCATAAAGGAGCACTGCTTCTCAGAAAGCAGACGGTTCCACTCCACTAAAAATCGTAGTTGGGCAACTTGATAATAACGAAGTAGCTGGGGCACCGCCAGCCCTCCATCATGCTTTGAGCGATAAATAAAATGTTTATGAAGGTGAGGTTTCTTCCCATTCCAAAAGAATTTAGTAATACCCGATTGAAGGGAGTGGATAGTATTAGGAAGTGGGGCCAAAGGCAAAGTCTGGAATATATATAATATGCGGGGAAGAATAGTCATCTTAACTGCTGTGATTCGCCCCAACCAAGGAATGCAAATCCAAATTGACAGGTCGTTGCGGTTTTGGGTGATGAGAGATGCATAATTGGTGGCTAAGGTATTAGGAATAGTCCAGGCTAAGCAAATGCCTTGATAGGGGATGGCGTTGGCAGCCCATTCAAAAGGGAACTTAAAATGGTCTTGTTCATAAACGTAACCAAGACATCCAAGATCTGTGACTTCTGCATGTGTCCCTTGAACCCAGAGACTCTGCCAAAATCTCAAAGCATGGTGACTAGGGCCGGAAACGAGGTCATGGGCTCTGTAATAGACAAAATGACGTCATCAGCATATAGGCTAATCAAATGGTGGTCAACCCCAAAAGCAAACTCTGTAATGGTCGGGTTGCATCGGTTCCATGTACAAAGCAAACAAAAGCAGGGACAAGGGACGACCTTGAGGCGTTTTCCGCTGGATAAAAGAAGGCGGAGACAGCACACCATTAACCCTGTGTGAGTATCGGGGAGCGCTCTAGATGTTCTGGATCCAGTTGCAAAACCTTTCACCAATGCTGAAAGTCTTCAATGTATTGAAGAGATAAGGCCATTGGACAGAGTCAAATGCTTTAACAGTGTTGATAGAGAGAAGCAAAGCTTCTTTACATGACTGGTCTATTTTATCCATGAGATGGAGTAAGCGTTTGGTGTTATCACTACACTGGCGAGAGGGTATAAATCCAGATTGATCTGTGTCTATCAAATCGGGCATTAATGGGCTAAGGCGGTGCGCCAGAATGCTAGTGAATAACTATGCATCCATATTTAAAACAGAAATAGGTTTGTATGATGCCCGAAGGGCCAGGTCTTTGCCGGGCTTGGAAATTTCTGAAATTACAGCTTCTAGCATAGTGTGGTTGAGAGAGAACGAGTCAGAGAAGGAATTATATAACCAACTGAGTAAAGGGGCTGTTTCTTGGCAGAAGGTGTTGTAGAACCAGGTGCTAAAGCCGTCAGATCAGGGGGATTTCAGTGGCTTTAGATGTGCTATGGCGGATATCACGTCTTTCATGCGAATAGGCTGATCTAAGGCAAGAGGTTCCTCAGTAGGCAGAGAGGTGAGAGCGGAGGATCTCCAACAGGGCTAACCGTGGGAGCATAGAGAGAGGCATGAAAGGCCTGAAAGTCCGAAGCAGTTCCCTCAACATGTCTGGTCTCCATATTGGGACCAGTGTGGATTGTCTTTACCAAGCTGTTGTAAATTTTGCTGCGAAAATGATGGGCAGACATACATCCAAAGGGATTGCTTCTGAGGTAAAATTTGTGTTTGAGGCGTAACATAACATATTGCGCCCTGTCTAAGTCAAGACGCTTAAGTTGGGGCCATGCCCGCTCCAACTCTCTCCAAACTCCGAGAGCCCAAGTCCATTTATGTATGGCTTCTAATTCGGTGACCGTTTTCTCAAGGCTTCATCGTTTGTCTCGATGGCGTTGATACTCAGCAGCATTGAGAGGAATAGATTCTCCACGAACCTCCAGTTTTAGTGCTTCCCATACTGAAGCCAGGATAGTCTCCCCTGTATCATTAGTTGGAATATAAGTCTTAATCACCCTTCGAATTGCATCAATTGTAGACTCGGACTGCAGTATAGTATCCCGCAGTCGTCAATGGGAGCGATGGGATAAAGAGATAGGAATCCGGATCAACAAAGAAATAGGTGCATGGTTTGAGAGTGAGCGCAGGGCAGTAGTAGCATTAGAGATGAGGTTTGAAAGGGTCGTGTGGCTAAAAAGTGATTTATATGTGCATGCATTTTATGGGTGGCAGAGTAAAACGTGTCGTTTCTAGTATTCGGGTGCAACTGATGCCACACATCGTGTAGGCCACATTCCGCCATCCAACGTAGGCTTGAGACCGAAAAGGGCCTGGTTTGATCGGAGCACTGGCTAGAACAGTCCAGGTCAGAGTTCATGACTAGATTTATGTCATCCCCTAATACTATGGCTGCATCTGGGGTCTGAAGCACGGAGGCCAAGGATTGTGTGAGGAAGCTCTCTTGTTTCTCTTCAGACATAAACATATACTAAGGTAAAGTGAAAAGAACCCATCCTGAGACGGAGTGCCAGGAGGCGTCCCCTACCCTCGACTGCAGTAGCTAAGACTCCTCCTGAAAAGCCCTTCGGAAAGAGAATGACAACACCACCCTTTTTAGATGGACCGGAGGACCATTGCTGACATGGGAACCAGCGTGACTGCATTCTATGAATATCTAGTGACCAAATGTGTCTCCTGAAGGAGACACATATTGCCAACTGATGGTTCAAGTAGAGAAAGAATTGCTGATCATTTGGTGGGATTGTTAAGGCCCCGGACATTGAGACTAACAATTTTAAGCTCCAGGAAGCTTAAATTGAGAAGTAAGGCTCTGAGGGGATTCCTACCCGGGGCATAAGAGGCATGCAATAAGAAGGTGATGCTCAATACAATAAACCAGTATCACATTTTCTAAAAAGCCTAGATTGGACCGTGCAAAGTGAAGGAGAAAGAAGAACGCAATATGTCCCAAAACAAGTAATTAAGGAAAACATTCAGCAAACAGTTGAACCGATGACAGCGTTTACAACGCAGTTATCGCATCGCAGTTTATTTACGACGCGGTCGTTACAATTACTGCGTTGTTATAACGCGATGTGATTATAACGCAAGTCGTTACATTCACTTGCAGTTGATGGTGCTCTACTTTAAGGAATAGTAAAATGTACTATTCCAACACCTTTCCTACTGTTGCGTAGGCTGGTGTTGGAATAGTAAATTATACTATTCCTAATGTTAGAGTGCCATCTACTGTAAGTCGATGTAATGACTTGCGTTGTAATGGCATTGCATTCTTACAACGCGGTCGTTGTAACGACCGCGTTGTAAAAGAACGCGATGTTGTAGCATGCGTTGTAGCATGCTATATTCACTAGAGGCAAAAACATTAAATCATATGTCCCTTGGGTTCAAGATTCATCAACTTCAACTTCATCTCCAGAAGCGTATTCAGCACAGCACTCCTGTCACATGCTATAGTCTCAGGGTGAAGGCCATCAGGGGGAGATTTGTGCTGGCTCCAGCGGTGCCAGTGGGGCACTGGCTGCTACTGTGGTCAAGAAGGCTGAACATCACGAGAGGGTTGCTCAATACCAAGAACTCAGCAAGCGTCCAAGAGGGATCTTTTCTGGTGGATCCTGCCGTCGTTGCGGAAGATGATCCGAAATGGATGACCCCACTAGTAAGAACTGCCAGCGTTCCTCATATGGGCCGTGAAAGGGTGAATTTCGTGTCCTTTCTGCAGTGTAATCACCGCTAAGTCTACAATTGGGGTGTATACCCCCTGAATTGGAGTAGATGGACATCCCTCACTCTGCGCAGGATACACTCTTTTGACTGAATGTCATGAACACATACCAGGACGTCCGCCAGTGGCGTCTTCGCCAAGTTGATGGCACTGTTCCAGCTTTATCTCTGTATCCGCTGAGGACCCCAGGATGAGGCAGAACAGAGCACTCACATATTCCTCCAAATTGGCATGATCTGCATTAGTTGGAACACGCCTGATCCAAATATTGTTTCATCTAGACCTATTTTCTAAGTCTTTGACGTGGGCCTGGAGGTCCATTTGTTGCTCTTGGACACGGAGCACCTCCTGTTGCAGCCCCTAGATTTCCTTCTCTCAACCTGTGTCTCCGTCTTCCAAGGTGGAGACTCTCTCTTCTACTTCATCCAAATCAAGGCAAGCTTCGCATAGGTCAGAGGAGTGACCTCTCTTGACTGCCTGTAGGTCTTCACGCAAGGACGCAAACAAGGCCTTCAGGAACATATGGGTGACTGAGCTACACGTATCTTCAGCCTCAGGAAGAGACTGCGTGGTTTTGCCATAGTTGTTTTGTGTCCTGTCGCTCCCCATGTTTTTAATAAGCGTATCTCATAAAGAGTGATCCTTTTTTGCCCTTAAGTGTAAACATGGAGGGGGATTCTGCCCAGAATTGGTGATAACATCTGCTGAAGGAGGCTAGTGGGGGCCAGATACTGGAGAGGAAACTCCAATCGACCGCATGACCGCATGACTCTATCAACTCTATCAAAATATATAGAGGCAGACATGATTGTAAGATATCTAAGGATACTTATCTTTCCACATGTAGGAACAACTGACTCAAAAAAGTAAAATTGTAAAAGATGGAGGCAAGTCAAAACAGCATTGAATAACATGCTTCTAAAACACAAAGCACAATATTCAAATACTTTTCTCCCTGAACACCAACGCTTTGAAATAATATTGTAAGATTACCTGAACAATTTCTTATACCTTGAATGTTCTCCATCGTCAATCAATAAATGAATAATCAGGTTTATTCGATCCTAAAAAGAAATCAATAAAGCATGAATACCAATAAGATTAATTTTACATTATCACAATACAATTAAAATCAATGATGAACATTATTACAAAACACCCAGGTTTTTACTTATCCATATCACAGAACATAAAAAGCTAGCAATTTACAGCAAATCACTAGAGAGTTCAGATGTTTTAGGAACAGCAGGCCTGGCCAACATTGCATAAAATTCTTATCATATATAGTAGGTAAAATGTAACATTTGCGTGGTGCAGCATAAATGGGACAGAAAAAGATAGGGCCATATTTACAATGCCCATGTGGCATTTTTTACCGCTGCCAGAGCATCACTATTGTGACGCTCTGGAGGCTCAGTGTTCCGGTCCATATTTACAAGGCTAAGCAGAGCCATATTATGCCTTACTCTGCGTGAAAGGGGCATTCCATGGGTGTTGCTGTGGGTGTTTTTGACACTGCCCCAGATTTACAACATAGCGTAAATCTGGGGCAGCGCCAAAACTAACGCCTTCCAAAAGCTTGCATGATGAGGACAAATGTTTACATTTCTCCTCATTTGCTCCTCTTTCCACATGTACTGCATGCTGTAGCACACATACAATGAGGAAAAGGCCTCCTTTGATTGTTTTTGTGCAGGAAGGTGTCCCTTCCTGCACAAAAACAATAATGACACAACACAGACACCATTGTTCCATGGTGCCTGCGTTGGCGCTAGGCTGCAGTTTGTGTGCCGGCACTGGCAGAAAGGACAGGAATACACCGTATCTTGTAAAGATGGCAGAACCCTGCCCTTTTCTTTTGACGTAGGGCAGCACAAATAGAAGGCTTGCGGTGCTGCCCTATGACAAAATATTGTAAATATGCCTCATAAAGTGCAAGGTGCATTGAGCTGAAAGGCCATCATAGGGGCAATTTATTTTTGAAAAAGGGGGACCCCTACAAATGCAATGTGCTTGCTAGTCGCAGGGAAAAAGTTATTAGATAGAGAAACAGTAGCAAGCTTTCAATTAAATCTGGGGTTAAAACATTCTAGGCATCATGAAAACAGATGTAACCACAAGATGTGCCACTAGTAACAACTGACTGATACATTATCTTATTTCTTATTATGAAAATATTTTATTTAGTTATTAAATCTCTTTTTGGTGTATTTTTTTAAGTCTTTTAGATTTGCATTAAATAAAACATCAGATGTATCAAATGATTCAGGATGGCCGAGGTTCAAACAAAAGAGTTTCACATACCTAAACAATGAAAATGTGCCACAGTAAGTTAATTTTAAACAATCATCCAAAATCATATGGTTTAAGACAGTAAAACTGCTAGTCCAAATCTCATGCCAAAATAATAAAGGTTGAATATCAATCAGATCAGTTAAAAATAGTACTTAGTATGGCAAACAAAGCTAAAGCAACTGCTAAGGACAGCCAAACGTTTCCTAAGAAAGGCAATCTCAAATTTTTGGAGCTCAAAAACATTTTTAAATCCCCAGACTCCTGCTCCATAAAGGGCTATAGATACACATTTAGAATTACAAATAGTTACAATTTCCCTAACTGGTTTATCCCATAGCTTACTAGTGACTTTAGGAAGAGCAGAAATACATTTATTAAAATACTGAGATCTATTTTCTATGGCAGTGGTCCATGAGCCACGTTCGTTGAATAAAATTACAAGGTAACAGAAGGTCAGGGTAAAACTTAATTTAACATTATTAATCCTAAACTCTCTACACTTCTGCGTGTACCACACATACTTCGTAACAAAGGTTTTTCCTATGTTAACAGATAAATCAAGGTCAGCCAAGTAGTTTGCAAATCTATTATGTAACTGCTGCAGACCCCATGCAGTACAAGACTTGAGTACTGCATCGTCAGCATAAAGCAGACAAGGTATAGGTCTGTGGCCGATCTAAGGAGAGGTCTCAGAAAGGGGTGCATAAGGCACTCTCTAAACTGATAATGTAAAGTGTAAACAAAAATGGTTCAAGGACACAACCTTGTCTGACCCCCCTACCAAGACCAAAAATACTAGTGCACTCTCCCTCGAGGCCAAACCATACTCTGGCCTTACCCTCAGAATATAACGCTCTCA
The DNA here is from genome assembly GCF_964204655.1 of Triturus cristatus. Classification (NCBI taxonomy): domain Eukaryota; kingdom Metazoa; phylum Chordata; class Amphibia; order Caudata; family Salamandridae; genus Triturus; species Triturus cristatus. The sequence continues at coordinate 1,529,829,662 of NC_140590.1, read as the reverse complement.
GAAAGGCTAAAATCTGATGCTCCACCCCCAGTTCCTGTAAAACGGTCCATAGTTTGTTATGCAGGATGCTATTGAAAGTGCTCGATAGATCTACAAAGATCTGTGGAGAGGTGTGGCTCACTGGTTAGAGGTGGCAGATCCATAAGCAGAGAATCGGCCAGAGACCAGGGTTCAATTCCCGACGCGGCAGGGTCGTGGACCAGGGTCAAAAACGGACTCAATAATTCTCGCCTTGGTACCTACTCTAACCAGGAACACACTCGGCAACTCTGGGCATTAAGCTTGCCTCATCTCTACAACGGCCCCCCACAGACGCCGGGGATGCCTGGTTTCACCTTGGAGATACCCAGAAAGGGACCATCTCACAGGGATAGCCAGGACGGGTTCCCCAGCGGTCTACAGCGCCGGGACGCCCCGTTGCTGGGGCAGCTGTGCGCTTTACAAGTCTACAACATTTACATTTACATATACAGCTGTCCCTTCTTTATAATGGTATATTAACCAATAAATGAATCTAAGTTAAGAGTCTGTTTAGTTGTCCCCAAGCCTTCTTTGAATCCATACTGGATAACCAAAAGTATGTTATTGCACTCGGCCCACTCCTCCAAGCGATTCAACAGGATTCTCCCAATATCTTTAATTATAGATTCAAGGAGCGAGATAAGGCGGTAGCAAGTGAGGTCTGTATGGTCACCCTTCTTAAAAATATGGGCAATATGGCCTCCGACCGTGTTGTAAGGAACCCAGAATGGCAGGAGGCCCATAATACTCTAGTTATTATAGGGCCCCACAAAGGGATGTTGGCCCTAAAGAAATCATTCGGAATGCCGTCTTGGCCAGCGCTTTACCACACTTGCTATCAGCAATAGCCCTTTTGACCTTGTCCAGGGAAAAACTTAGGCTGCTGAAATCAAAATTCACAATACCCATAGGGATAGTATTGAGTCCAGAGGATGGCAGGGTTGGGTTAGAATATATCTTCAAAAAATTTGAATCCCATTCTGACTCATAAATTTATGCCTCAAGACTAGGAGCTGATTCATCGCTTAGGAGGGGGCCGTTAATGACCCGCCAAAAAGGACAAGTGTCTCTTAACACACCAGCTTCGATCAGAGAAATCCAAGCTTGGGTTTTTAGTTCCATTTTCCTGTTCTTGAGGGCTTGTTTATATGCTAATCTACACCTTCTCACCTCCCGGGGACACGGGACATATTATGTAAAGCTAGAAGAAGCTGTTTGTGAGCGTTAGAGCAATTGCTATTAAACCATCCGTGCCTTTAGGAATTGGTCTTGGATGGTGGTCTGATAAGAGTTGTTTTTATGTCATCCGTTATTTTAAAAAAAAACTTTCGTCGATGTCACTGGAAGACATATTAAAAACAAATATCGAAAGTGCCCCTTTGGGCAAAGACTAATTTTTCAGGGAAATCGCCTGGGTTCACCCACGTCTATTTAAGCGAATTATTATTGCGAACTGCTAAGGCTGAATTATCAATTAAGTGTTCGAGGTGAGTATTATAGTGACTGAACTCCAGCCTAAGCGATATGGCCTGAGGAAAATGGTGACTCTCGCATGTCTGACGCGTCCTGAAGTCAACTAAAATAGATTGACAATTAATAGAACATAAACTATAATCAATAACAGAATGATATCCTCCCCGCAAAAGTGAGAACAGCATTGAATAACATGTTTCTTGAACACAAAACACAATATTCAAAGACATTTCTCCCTGAGTACCCGAACGGTTTTCAATGCCTTGGATGTTCTCCATTGTCCAGTCCTCTGGTGAGTTCACAGATAAGTAGATGTAAATGATTGAGTTAACAAATACCATCTGTAGGACACTGTAAACAGAAATTTACTACCCTATTGTTCTACTCATATATGAAACACTTTGGTTCGGCCTTCGATGCAGTCCTTCTCAAAGTTTCTTCTCTACTCTACTCTTGTCTACTTGACCCTATCCCTTTTCCTTCCCTGCCTCCCTCTACTCCACTCCACCCACAAAGTGCTAAACCAATGCCTTGAGACCAAGGTGAAAATATGTCTGAAGGGGTTATCCTGGTGCTAGTCTGGCCCAAAGATGGTGACCAGGTTGGTTTTTTAAAACCATTCCTAGCCAACTGCTGGAATGCTGGGTAATTTTAGTTTATTCACATCACTCAGCTGGAATGAGAGGCCCAAATTGATGCCTATGTGGAATCTAACAATCCCGCCTTAAGAGCTCCTGCTTGCACTACACCAAGAGCTATCATTCGAGGTTACCCGGTCAGCGTTTTCACTGGCTATTGAAGATTTCAATTGTAGCTTTGTCACTGTTTATTTACATTTAACAATTCCATTCCATTTATGCAGCCTTAAAGCTTTTGTGTGAACTTCTCATCAGATATTGTGCTATGCGTCAGTGTTGTTGTGTGATCTATCAATATAAATCAGCAATATGCCCTGGTCCATCATCATGTAATACTAAATAACCAACTGCTACTTTCAGCAATATGCCCTGGTCTGTCATCATGTAATACCAAATATCCAAGTGAAACTATCGGTAATATGCCCCACTCTGTCATCATGTAATGCTAAATAACCAAGTGCAACTATCTGTAATATGCCCTGGTCTGTCATCATGTAATACCAAATATCCAAGTGCAACTATCTGTAATATGCTCTGATCTGTCATCATGTAATACTAAATAACCAAGTGAAACTATCGGCAATATGCCCTGGCCTGTCATCAAGTAATACCAAATATCCAAGTGCAACTATCCGTAATATGCTCTGATCTGTCATCATGTAATACTAAATAACCAAGTGAAACTATCGGCAATATGCCCTGGCCTGTCATCATGTAATACTAAATAACCAAGTGCAATTATCGGCAATATGCCCCACTTTGTCATCATGTAATGCTAAATAACCAAGTGCACATATCTGCAATATGCCCTGGTCTGTCATCATGTAATACTAAATAACCAAGTGCAACTACACACAGTGAAGACATTGTTTTTTCTGTTCAGGATCCACGTCTTTACTACTTTACTCTACTGAAGCTGAGATCTCAGTGTCAACCACAAACTTTCTGGGAACTGCTCAATACCTTGCCTAAACTGTTTTCAAAAGCTGTTCCAATAGCTCAGTGAGTTAATCCCTTAGTCCTGGAAAATATGTGCGCATGTGACCTGTAAGTTACAAGTTAATATTTTACCTTTTAGACTCAGCCCTACATTCTTCTCTGTTCCATAAATCAAACACACTTAAATCTGTTGGTCGGAATACCTTTTAATTACAGTGCTGCAAAACTGTGATAACTAGCACTGTGTAAGCACAAGTTATTATCAATCTTGGCTCTTATATAGCTTTTTCACATATTGCTCTGCTGAAACCATCACTGATTAAGAATCTGCAGACACGTACATAAATACATAATCTAAACTGAGATTGGTGTTTGGGACTTTTCTATGCTCTGTGTCTGGGGTTCTCCTCTGTTCCCTACCAAATGGGTGTGGCATTACTCTGACACTGAGCTAAATAGCATTCTATTGGCTGCCAGGTCGGTCCTAAAGACATGACTGAGTAAGAGATGGCCTGAGCCACACAGCCTTCCCCTCCCTGCCACTTAACCTGATCTCCCATTATCCAGGAAAAGGGAAAGGCTGTGCAGCATGCAATGCACAGGAACGCATGTGTAATTGCCAAGTATTTCTTAGGTTTCAATGTGAGCTTTGAGAATGCTCTGGGCCGTTTCTTCAATTTGAGCTCCGGCCAATGGACCTTTAGTAGTAGCCTGAGAGGAAAAGTTGTTGACAACAGTTTAAATCTTGAGGTACACTGTGATCATTAATGACCACACAATAAAAGTCTGAATCAGTAACTTGAAAGTCTGAATCAGCAACTTGAAGATAAAAAGTTTATTACAAACTCAAAGCCAAACTAATATAAATAAATCTCAAGAACATACTCAAAAAGTAGAGAATTATCAAAGCTAGACCAAAACGTCTAACAATATCGGTCCTCAACAACAAAGACAATATAAGTATCTCAGTAGTGGCGATACAAAATATGAAAAAAAGAACCTGATGGCTGGACAAATAGTTCTGATCCTTCTCCTCATACATTGAAAAGATTTGCAGCATCCAATAAACCCTACTCTAATCTATGGATAGGGAAAACCCTATTGAAGCCAGTTAGCGAGAAAGGTATCAGCATCTGAACCTCTGTAGAAGTTCGATAAGTGAGGAGTCATTTATAGCATGAAGCCACACAATCAGAGATGTCAAAAGAGGTCTGTACCTCGCAAAGTCTAAGGGGAATCTGACTAAACCCAAGGTGGGGTTTACTAATTAAAATGCACAAAGAACATTCGAGAAAAAATGCCCTGAACCACATCATAATACGTTTTCCAGTTCTCAGAAAAGAACTTGGTGCATTGAACATTACTCCCATATTCGAGCCTTTGCTTCCAAAGCATCCTCGGGTTCCACCTTTTGGCTGGTAGTACCAACTGGTATCACTCGATTTCTTCCTTCGACATAGCCAGTTCTTGCTTGCCTCTCTATGTGCTTTTCTACTTTTCACTAACAGATATCTTGCTCTGAACATGCAAATGAGAAAAAGCTGCAGAAAGACAATGTTCATGTTAGTATTAAATATCTCGACTGTTAGCTTAAGGCCTACAATCAGTCTAGCTTAATATCTTCTCTTTAAAAACACATTAGTTCTACAATCAACAGATAATCCAATATATGAAATATTTAATAATGAATCAAGCTATAACATGTGTAACTCTTATATATGGCACAACAACTAATACATGTACATTTTAAGGCAAACACAACCTTCTGGTCACAATTTATAAAAGCATTAAACAAACACATATATGATCCACTCTCACTAATCCCTTGCGAATGCACTGCATTAAATGCATTTTAGCACACCACCATACAATCTAAACCTATAGAAGATTAGTATCAGCAGTCCATATGTCTCTGAAAAGGAAGAAATGTTAATATGTACACATATATTTATTAAAACACACAAGAGATGCACTTTTTATACCTTCAGTGCACCACATCTCATCTGTATTCTTGCTCCACACAAGTGCATAAGGCCTAAAGTAAATATATATATGCGGCCTAGCCAAATGTAAAAGGATGGAGCCAAAATTAGGCTATTCCAGCTTGCATTCCGTTTTAATCTTCTGCAAACAATTTCGAAACATCAAATAATTCCTGGAAAGAGCTCTCATGCTCTTGTATAGAGTCTCTCTAGTCTTCTTGCAGTGGTTACAATGAGGGTCCACTGGAAGGTCTCACACTAAGACCAGGGGAAATTGGGGCCTGGGCAACATACCAGGATGGGGGTGTTGTCTGGAATGATGTAGATTCAGGCTCCAGTCTGAAAATCTCTTTCAGAAGGCCACAGAGTTCAACTCAAACATAGCATGTTAAATGCATTCCGTACAGATGCTGACCTGTGTCCGCAAGATAAGATGTGCCTTTGGGGCCTTCAGGCTAAAACCAGATTAGGACAGATACACAGTACCGCAGGTGAGATGCTTTGCAGGCTACTTCAGATTGTCTCAATTTTTATCATTACACCTGCTAAATCTTTAGAGATTTCAAACAAGGATGGCTTTGTCAAGAAGGCATCATCCCCTGTGAATCATTCGGAGTAACATTAGAAGCAGAGACAGAGCCTTCAAGCACAGCAAGATAGAAAAGATACTGTAAAAGTTGCAAACATCGCTCAGAAAACATTCTTTAGGGGAAAAAACAAAACGAATTCCCCTCAGCAACAATGAAACCATTTATTTCAACTGCTAACTACAGAACCTCAGACCCTTCAGCACTGAAACCATGTTACATTTTAGAAACATGGCTTCTCCTGCTTTGGTAATAAGAAAGAAAAAGCCAAAACATTGCATCTTGTGGAATAAAGTTCAAGAGCAGACAAAACGAATAAATGACGGGTGTTGTAATGCACCAAAGATAGTACAAAGAGCAGCTTTCTACTCCCCCTAAAATGACGTGTTTCGTAACAAGGAAACCAACAATTAAACAAAAAACACCCAATCAAAAGTCAAACACAAGGGGCTTCTCTCAGTAGCTCACCCAAACCTTTTAAATGTCCATGACATGCAGCAGGCATGTCCATTACACTCAACACAAATCTAATTCACCCAAAGGACACATCTTCGCTTCCATCCGAACACACCCTTAACCCAACACTTGGCTGACCTAGGGCCTGATGTATCAAAGGGTTTTACCCATTCTGTGTCTATGGGAAAATGTGTTGATACATATGGCCCTAGACTCTTCTAACCAGTCTCGTCCATACACTGCAACAGAACTAGGCATCACCTTCAGAATTTTCTTTGGTTTAGAACTTGCATGTGGTAAACCATAACATCTTGCCTGAGCAGCTCCCAACTGTAAACTAATTACAGAATCACTGGAGAGTCCACAAGAGTATATAGTCACTACAACCTACATCAACACATTAAAACATAACATCAATAATCATGAAGAATTGCGAAAACAGCCACTATTTATCGGTCATTCATCAGAGATTTTGGTTGTTTTTCCTTTACTGGATAAGCATAATTTACAGTGGTTTGTGTCGCTATTCTTTAACTTTTCTATGTTCAGGGCTAATGGCATACATCTGGTTGAATGTTGTGTTTGAGTGCTTGCCTATATTTCCAAGAGTTCTGGTCTTATTGTTGCACTCTTATTTTATTACTGGACATCAATTTCTAGTGTGCTGGTTGAAAGCTGTGTTTATATTTCTGTCTCTGTTTCATTTTTGTCTGGGTTAATAGTAATGTGCTTTGAGTGAGTTCTAGGCTATGCGTCTTGCTGTGTGTTATTTTGTATTTGTATTTGCATCTGTATTTCTCCTTTTTTATGTTGATAGTTGCAGCCATGTTAGAAAACGGTGGTTTCTGATGGCATTTCTTGATCTGGGTATTCATTGTAGCACTTTTCCAAAGCTGTGCAGATGCCACTTGTCAATGTTTCCAGTTGTTGTTGTTGTTGCTTGGTAGATGTTGGCATGTTTGGATAGAGAGTGAATTTCTGTCAACGTTTTCAAATGTTTGGATTAGAGAGGTAGCTCTATTTCAACAACACACCTGAGTACCTGTCTGTGTTTCTGGTATTTGGTTATGAATGTCTTCCTGTACGCGAGTTGTTGACTACACAGCTTTTTATGTAAATGGCTTCTAAAATGAATGTTATGTGGCAGGTCTAGTCTATGATTCAATTCACTGGTTAATTAATGCCTGTCTCAGTGAAACTGTTCCTTCTGATGATTCCATTTGTACTGAGTGCATTATTGTAGATCTGCTGGATAAAATGCTTTGACTCCCGTCCATGTTTCCATATGCTCTGTTTGAATGCCAACTGAGAGTTCCTGTTTATGTTTACAGCTGTTCCTGTATAAATGTCCCTATCTTCTTTCGTGTTGGATACATTGTTGTAGACCTGATAGAAAGAGGTGCGTGAGTTCCCGTCTGTTTCCACATATTCTGTTAATTGTCTTAGTCAGTTCCTGTTTATGTGTACACTTGTTCATATTTTTATTCTATTTGCATTGGGTACATTGTTGGAGACCTGTTGGAATGCTGTATGTGAGTTGCCACCTGCATTTCATGGCAAGACCGGAGGCTAGCATTATGCATAAATACTTTTATTGTACTACTCCTTGCAGCACTTTAAAGTATTACATCACAAACTCAAAACTCTAGAACATAGAATGTCCAACAATATATAATCCAAAACACAGCAGCCATCTTCCTCTTTTATTTGTTGCTCCTTGCAAATAAGTATGCTGTTGTGTGAGCAGGATGGCAGTTGGTGTATTATTATTGGTTTTAAGATTTGTTTTTTATCAAAAAACGCTTTATGAGAGTTTTGTGTTTGACTGTTTGTCCTAAGGTTGTTCTTAGTTCGTGTTTAAGGAGTTTTTAGTTAAGGACCCAATGTATGGGTTTATTAGGTTTCGATGGTTTAAGGTAGGCATTGTTCTGTTGAGAGATTGATTTATTTGTAAAGGTGGTGCTTAAAAAAAAAAAAGAAAAGAAAAGGTAAGCTTTGGAAAATTACCATTATTTTATTTGCAGGCTTCACGAGCTCGTTCTTAGCAGCTCGCGGCGTATTCAGTTCCGATCTTAAAAGTCTCGGGAGGCCGCGTTGCGTCAACACACTTCGTGCGTGGGGACGCAAGGCGGCCATCTTGTGAGAAGTCTAGTACGCTGACTAGCTTGTAAGCGGAGCGCTCGCGCATTAACAGTTGATTCAGTAAGGAACAGCTTTTTGTGAGCGATACGTTAGCAGTTAGTTTATTTGCGGCATTTCAGAAAGGAAAAGGGGTTTATTTTGAAGAAAGATATTTTTTTGAGAAATACATTTACTGTGTGCTGCAGAGTTTGTGCTGAGGAACCATGGTGGAGTCAGGTGATGTTGCTCAGATCTCGAATACGAGTGAGGCTGATTTTAGAAAAATAGTACAGGATGAGATAAAAAGCTCAATGAAGGGTGTTCTTAGAAGTGTTTTAAAGAGAAAGAGGAGAGTTGAGGAAAACTCGGAGGACGAGTATTGGAGTTTTGAGGAGGAGGAAGGTAGTGAGAATAGAATTAAAGGGAAAAGAGCAAGGAAGACTAAAAATGTTGAAGTGGGAATAAGATTTTTAAAAAGAGGAAGTGGTGAGCCAAGTGCCACAAGAGATGAAGGTGTCCTCCACGGCACAAATGATGGTGTCCTTTGCGGCACAAAAGATGTGAATATATCACTGGATGATAGCTCGGAAAAAGGTAGTGAGGAGGATGAGGACGAGCTCATCCTGGATGATTATTTTGATGACGGCTGGGACATGGATAAAGACAAGGTAGAGAAAGAAAGGAAGGAGAAGGGTTTAGTGAAAGATCCTCAGTGTGAGGATATGTTTAGTCCTGACCTTATAAGGCATCCCAGGAGTGCAGATTGGTGGTCTTTGCCACACATTGCAGAGTTTATAAACTTTAGGATTAGGAAGCCATTGGAGAAGGAAGCAAGGGCGCTGCTGAAGGCAGAGTGTTCTCACCCTGTGGTAGAGGGAAAGTGTTGTTTAACACCTGAGCTGGACCCAAACTTAATACGTTTTTTATTTAAAATGGGTCGGGACCTGCGGAAGGGTCTTGAAAAGGTTTTGAAACAGTGCCAAGACAGGTTACTCGATGTTTTGGGGCCTTTGGCAAGAATATTTGATATGGCGGAGGAGGCCAAGATGAAAAAGGTTTCTGTGGCTGTTGATTTATTGAGAGGATGGTCTCAGAGGGCTGTTTGTATGTTAGGCAATGCTAACGCAGCCATATCGTCTGAGAGGCGTAAAGCAGTATTAATGAGGATTAGTCCTAAGCTGGGGGACTTCTCTAAGAAAGAGCCTACGGATGATCCTAAAGGCTATCTCTTTGGTGAGAGTATGGTAAAGGGGGTTGGCAAATGCGTGAATACCTTCACCATCTTAGATAAAGCACAGTCGTCCCTTAGAAGAGTCTTTGGGAGAGGTGTTTTTGAGAGGGCGGTGGCAAGAGCCCGTTTCCCTGGCCGTTCCTCATCAATGGCGCAATATCAGTCTGGCGGAAGAGCCGCTTTCAGGGGATTTTAGTCCGCAACAGGTTTTTTCCCGAAAGAGGGAGAGCGGCTGGCAGAGGAAGGCAACCAAGAGGGCGAGCGCAGTTTGCTCAAAGATCAAGTGGTAAGTATGAAGACTTTTTCTGGTTCTTCCCCAGACAAGGTAGGGGGAAGGTTGAGGTCTTACGTGGAAAATTGGCGAATGATTACAGGAAACAGCTGAGTGTTAAATACAGTGAAGGGTTATGTGTTGGAACTAGTGGAGCTCCCAGTTCAGTCGAAAGAACCATGTCAATTGGCATTCAAAAGAGAATTCCAGGATGTTGTAGGATTAGAGGTTTTAGAGATGTTGCAAAAAGGTGCGATAGAGAGGTTTCAGCGGATCACAGGGGTTTTGTGAGTACTATCTTTTTAGTGGAAAAGAAAGGAAAGGGTAGGAGACCGGTGATACATTTGAGAGCATTGAACCATTTTGTGGTTTACAGGCATTTCAAGATGGAGGGTATTCATCTGTTGAGAGATATTTTGCAGGAGAACAATTGGATGGTAAAGCTGGATCTGAAGGACGCTTACTTCACGATTCCGATAGCAGAAGAAAGTCACACGTTTTTACAATTCAGATGAATGGGTCAGTTGTACCAGTTTACTTCTCTTCTGTTTGGCCTGGCCTCAGCTCCATGGAGTTTCACCAAGGTGTTAAGGCCAGTGACGAAGTTTCTCAGGGAAAGTTTGGGCTTCATAGTAAACAAGGAGAAGTCTGTTTTGGAACCAACTCAATGTCTAGAATTTTTAGGCTTCGTAGTAGACACTGTGGAGAAAACATGAAGTTTACCAGAAAAGAAGGTGAAGAAAATAAAGTCAGAAGTGAAACGTTTGTTAAGGAGGGAGAGAGTGGTATTGAGATCTTTAGCAAGGGTGATTGGTTTGTTTTCTTCCCCAATTCAAGCAGTATTCCCAGGGCCTCTTCATTACAGAGCGTTGCAAAGGTTGAAGGCAGACGCTCTCAGGAAGGGTTTGTGGTATGGAGATCAGGTGACAATCTCAGAGGAGGCTCGGGAGGAATTAGTTTGGTGGTTAGAAAATCTGGAGGCGTGGAATGACCGTGCGTTTTTGGGGATTTGTCCGGATTTTGTGTTAGAGACGGATGCAAGCCTTTTTGGTTGGGGTGCATGTCTGGAGGATCAGGAGACAGGTGGAAGATGGACTTTGGAGGAGAGTTTGGTGCACATAAATGGTTTGGAGATGATGGCAGGCCTTTATGGGTTAAAGAGTTTTGGAAAAAAGTTGAGGAGTTTCAATGTCTTGTTGAAGATGGACAATGTGTCTGCGGTGCGGTACATCAATCATTGGGTGGAAGCAGGTCGAGGAACCTGTCTCAGTTGGCAAAGGAGATCCTGAGTTTTTGCTTAGAAGAGAGAATTGGTTTGCAGGAGGAATATTTTCCAGGCCAGTGCAATGTAGTATCGGATTGGAATTTGAGGTATCTGAGGGATTACAGCAACTGGAAATTGAATGTTCCGATTTTCAGAAGTATATATCGAATTCGGGGTCCGTTGGAAGTGGACCTTTTTGCATCGAGGCTGACTTTTCAGCTGGATCGTTATTACAGTTGGAGACTGGACCTTTTAGCAGAGGAGGTGGATGCATTCCAGCAGGACTGGAGGATAATTTGGGGATATGCATTTCCCCCATTTGCATTGATACAGAGGGTGTTGTTGATGGTGAGACTCCAGAAGTGTCAGGTGGTGTTAGTGACGCCGTTTTGGGCATTTCAGGCTTGGTTCCCAGGTCTCTTGGAGTTGGCTATGGAGGAGCCTTTGTTGATTTCAGAATCAGAAGACGTACTTCTGGGAGAGGGAGGAGTGTTTCATCCTTTGGTTCTAGAGGGGGCTTTAAGCCTTCTTGTATAGAGGATTTCAGGGAAGGAGAGCCGTTCAAGGAACTTTCGGTGCAGGCTCAGGAGTTACTCAGAGAGTCTTGAACCCCAGGTACCAGAAAGAGGTACTTTGGAGCTTGGAAGAAGTGGTCTTGTTGGTGCATGGAAAGGGGTTTGGATCCCATGGAGGCATCTGCCATAGAGTTGGCACATTTTTTATCTACTTTGTTTGAAAAAGGATTGAGTTATAGGACTATTAATTGTTATAGGTCTGCGGTTGCCGCAGGTCATAGCTTGGTTGGAGGTTGTTCTATAGGTAGGGAACCTTTGATACGTAGAGTTTTGAAAGGGATTAAGTTGAGGAGACCTCCAAGGCCTAGGTATAATGGTTTGTGGGATGTTACTAAAATCCTAACGTTATTTGAAGGTTGGCCAGCAAATAAGTATCTGAGTAACAGTTATCTGGTAAATTAGCGAGTCTTTTGTGTTTAATCTCGTTTAGGAGAGTGTCGGACGTAAGGCATTAGACATCATTGGCCGGTGTTTTTCACCGGATGGGGTAATGTTTAGCATAACTAAAAGGACTAAATGTATGTTAAGGTCAGTTTTTTATCCAAAATTTGATGAGCATCCAAAATTATGTGTGGTAAGGTGCTTGAGAGAACATGAGGGACGAATGTGTGAGTTCAGGAGGCATGGTGATGATCAACTTTTGATTTCTTTTGTTCGCCCTTTTAGGCCGGTTACTTCAGCCACCATTGCAAGGTGGGTGAGATTTTGCATGTCTGAAGTCGGTGTGGACTTGAAAGAGTTTGGTGCGCACTCTGTGAGGGGCGCAATGGCGAGTAAGGTTTTTCAGTCTGATTGACGATTGGAGGAGATCTTGCATGCTGCAGATTGGTCAAATGCGGGTGTTTTTGCTAAGTTTTATTTGAAACCTTTGGGTTATGTTTCGTCTGTGGTTTCATAACAGCTTTGAACATGCATAATGCTAGCCTCCGGTCTTGCCATGAAAAGTAGATTCTCCAAGTCTGTGTAGGGAGAATCTGGATTTCATGAAAGACACGGAGGCTAGCATTATCCCTCCGTCCCTCCCAGATTGGAGGGGGTTTGGAGTTGTAAGGTTTTGGGATATATATCTGGTATTGAAATGTCGATTTAACTTTGGAATTTGGTTTATTCATGGGATGTTTTTCAGGATTTTTTCAGATGTTCAGTAGATCAAGGAAAGATGGAGTTCTGCTACAGAAGACTGTTTTGAATTTTGCTTCAGGAGCAGCTTAAGAAGAGGAAGATGGCTGTTGTGTATTGGATTATATATTGTTGGACATTCTATGTTCTAGAGTTTTGAGTTTGTGATGAAATACTTTGAAGTGCTGCAAGGAGTAGTGCAATAAAAGTATTTATGCATAATGCTAGCCTCTGTGTCTTTAATGAAATCCAGATTCTCTCTACACAGACTTGGAGAATCTACATACCCATTATTCTGCTGAATACCATGTCAGTTCTTTATGTTTTCAGTTGTGTCTGTCTACGATTCCAGACGCTCATTCGTGTTGTGTTGGATGCACTGTTGTAAACCTGGTGGAATGCTGTTTCCACGTTCCCATCCATGCTACTACTTGTTCTAGTAAATCACTGTAGTCCTGCTTGGAAGCGGTGTGAGAGTTCCCATGTGTGTGTCTATCTGCTCAAATAAACACCATGTCAGATTTTGTTTATGTTTATAGTTCTTCTTTCCTATCATTCGTGCTGTGTTGGGTATATTGTTGTAGACCAGTTGGAATGCTGTACGTGTGAGGTTCCATCCACATTTCCACATTTCTGCTGAGTACCATATCAGTTCTTCTTTGTGTTTTCAGTTGTGTCTGTCTATGATTCAAGATGTTCCCTCCTATGATTGTAGTTGTGGTAGATGTACTGTTGTAAACCTGGTGGAATGCTGTTCCCAAGTTCCCACCATCAACTTGTACTAGTTAATCGCTATAGTCCTACTTGGATGCTATGTGTGAGTTCCCCTCTGTGTTTCCACCTGTTTTGCTATAACAGTTTATGTTTACAGTTGTTCTTTCCTATGATTCCAGTTGTGTTGAGTATATTGTTCTCGACCTGTTGAAATGCTCTGTGTGAGTGTCACCTGTGTTTCCACATGTTCGTTGAATACCATGTTGGTTCTTGTTTATGTTTTCAGCCGCCAGTGTCTGTGATTCAAGATATTCCTTCCTGTGATTCTTGTTGTGTTGAATGCATTGTTGTAAACCTGGCGGAATGCTGTGTGTGAATTTACGAGTTTAGAGTATGCTTCAATTTGCTTAGGTTAATGTATGTAGCCCTGTTTGGATCTCTGTTTCTCCCTTATTCTGCTGAATGCCTTATCAGTACTTGCTTAATTCTATGTTTTTTCCATCCTATAATTCCACTTGTGTTGGATACATTGTAGTAGACCTGGTGGTTTGCTGTGTATTAAGTCTGTGTTGACACAAGTTCCGTTGAAGATCATGTCAGTCCTTATTTGTTTCCAGTTCTCCTCGTCTGTTTCCGGATATTACTTCCTAATATTCCCGTTGTGTTGCACACGTTGTAAACCTTGTGGAATGCTGTGAGCGAGTTCCGCTCCCAGCTTCCATGTAATGCAGTTCATGGCTGTAGCCCTGCTTGGATGCTCTGTGTCAGTTCCTGGCTAGTTCCTCTTTGGTCTGGCTACTTTAGGTAAGTGGCTTCAGCGTCTTTGCATAGCAAATGTGAATTCCTTCTGAACTAGCATCGGATGTATCAGGTGGCATTCATCATATCCAAATGATTTGGGCAGAAATCCGTTTATTCGGAGTTTCAGATGTCTACCTTTAAATTTCAGCCATGTGAAAACTTTAAATAGGCCAGCTGGAATGTTTAAGACAAATTGTTCCATAAAATCTGAACTTTCATGTCCGCAAGTCCCTACATGTCTGTGCCACGCCTTGATGATAATAAAAATCATAATAACCATAGATTAACCAGACGAGGAAGCATAAATAAAATTAACAGATGGACTAGGAAGAACAACAATAATAATAATAAGCATAAATAACCAGATGAAGAAGCATAATAATAATAAAACAACAATAATAAATAACCAAATGAATAATAATAGTAATAATAATAATAATAAGCATAAATAACCAGATGAAGAAACATAATAATAATAATAATAACAAAAACAAAACAACAACAACAACAACAATAATAATATTAATAATAATCAAACAACCACAATAACAACAATAATAACAATAAAAATAGTATTAGTTCTAAAACAATTACCAGATGACGATGCATACATTATATTAACAGAGTGAATAGTACAAGTAGTAGTAATAATATAAAGAATAACAACAGCAAATTATCAGCAATAATAACAACATGACAACCAACAAGAACAACGATAATAGTAATACACTTACTGTAATAATAATCAAATACAACAAAATAAGAACAATTGGCGTGTCTCTAATATTAAATACTGAAATGTCAAGAATTTGATCTAAAGCGTATTGTTTCTACATGTTTGAATAATAGGTGTCTTTACCATTCAACTCAATGTTTCTCAGTTTAACAAGTTTAGAGGGATGAAAGGCAAAGCTGGCCCAAGCAAGATTCACACTTTTAACCTACAATTTTCATAGAGACACAGCCCACTAAGGTAACTCACAGCTACAAGCTATGGTAGTGGGTTGAGGCAGTGGCACCGGGAGCAAAAGCAGCCCTGGAAAAGGTGTTCATACCAGCCCTGTCGTGAATTTCCAAGTTAATCCAACCATATCAGAAGGCTTTGAGGGGGAAAAATACATATGTGTGTTGAAGAAACCTGCATGACTTTCTTCAGGGTCATGGCAAGACTCGATAAATGATAGTCTCTTTGTCCATCCACCCTTAAAAGCAATCCCATATGTGCTGTGAAATGCCCCTTTTTATGCCTGTGTTTTGACTACTCAGCTCCCAGACCTACTGATTACAATATACATAGAGCTGGATGTAGGTGCCACTGCCAGACTTGAAACCAAAATAAGACTTGGCAAAATATTCAAACTGCTTCCACACTTTGCATGCCCAGGATCCTAAACCTACCTATTTCTAACAAGGAGGAGAAGAGGAGAGGGGCAGATGTTAAGGAGACCCGATCTATGAAATGCATTCTGGTGAATGCGAGGTCTCTAGTCAAGCACAGTGTAGAATGTGCCAGACTTATTGAGGATCTTGGGGGTTAAAGTGGCCTTCATTTTGGAGACATGGACAGATGCCGCCTCAGGGCCGGATATTGTGAAGGCCACCCCCCCGGAATTTTTATGTCGTACACTTGACAGGCCGATGAGGAAAGGCGGAGGTTTGGCAGTGATTTATCATCACTCAATCAAGGCAGCCTTCCAGCCAATTCCTATAGATAATTGTGAGGCTTTATTTTTCAATCTTGCCATCACCACTCCTTTCAGGGGTGTTTATTATATAGGCCGCCAGCAACTAGAAATCCATTCTTAACCTCCTTGGGTATCCTATTGGAAGAGGGGACGCTTTCAGAGGCCTTCACAGTCATGGGAGATTTTAACTTCCATTTAGAATTGATGGAGGAAATGGATACCATGACTTTGAACGACCTGATGCTGACTGCAGACCTGAGGCAGCAGGTAATAGGTGTCACGCACAGGGGAGGGCATACCCTGGACGGGATTTTTTCCAACCAACACAATCTCCATTTCCGGGGCCTCCTCCCTCTGGTATGGTCCGTCCACTCCGCAGCCCAATTTGAGATATTGTTAACTGAGCCTTATAAGAAAAGCACCGGTCTTAAGGATTGTATAAGAATAAGAGCTTGGAATAATTTGGATGGAACCACCTTTTATGAGCTGTCATCTTCCTCTGCAACTCAATTGCCGTTAGAAGTGGAAGGGGCCTGCCAAAGTTATACAGGCTGGTTGCAGCAGGCCTGTGACAGACTAGCTCCAAGCAAAGTCCTGTGTCCTACGAGAACACACCCCTCCGCCCCTGGTATTCGGAGGAGCTCAGGAATCAAAAGCTTATTTGTCAGCAGCTAGAACGGAATTGGAGGAACAATTATAGGGAAACTGGAAAAAAAGCTTATAAAGCCAGCTTGCTGACCTATAAACAGGTAATTGCGTCAGCTAAACAAAAATACTTCGCCGCACAGATCACAGAATCTAAAAACTCAGTTAAAGAATTGTTTAAGACGGTCGTCACACTGGCCTCGCCCAAGCTAGTGATAGTCCAACCTAGCCAAGTGCTCTGTGAAGAATTGGCAAAATTCTTCCTGTCCAAGGTGGAAGCTATCTTCACGGTATTCAGCAAAGTAAGCACTGGCAACATGGATACTATTAGTGAGATTCTCACGTCAAATGGGGCTCATTTCTTGATGTTTGATACATTTTTGTCAGTATCTCCCTGTGACACACAAAGGATCCTCATGGAGGTTAATTCTGGTTCCCCGTATGATCCTTACCCCGCCATGGTGGCTAAACTGGCCCCGGGTCCGATAACGGATCTTTTAACGGTAATATTTAATTCAATGTTTGAATCAGGCCATTTCCCAAGGCAGTGGAAATTGGCATCCATTTTGCCCCTTTTAAAAATATCAAACCTTTCTGCTAACGACCCGAATAGTTTTCATCCAATTTCCAGACTCCCCTCACCGGCGAAACTGGTTGAGAAAATTATAAATAGACAACTTAGTCACTTCCTGGATGAGACACAAATGCTTGACCCCACTCAATATGGCTTTAGGCCGGGGCACAGCACGGAGTCTGCACTTATTAAAGCCACGGAAGAGATCAGGGAAGCTGTGGATCAGGGAGGTAGGGCGGGACTGATCTTGTTGGATCTTTCCGTGGCTTTCGATACGGATCACCACACGATACTGCTGAGCCGCCTAAATTCATGTGGTATTTGTGGGAAAGCATGGGACGTTTTAAGATCCTTCATGGTGGACAGAAAACAAATTGTGGCCCTGGGGGACTTCCAGTCTAAACCTTTTACATCACCTTGTAGGGTCCCTCAGGGATCATCCCTTAGCCCAACCCTTTTTAACATTTATGTCAGTGCTCTGGCCCCTGTTATAGACGCCTTCGGTTTTGGCCTCACTTCCTATGCGGATGATACACAAATTATGGTATCTCTGACACCAGGTGGCGAGGCTGGTACGGAAGGACGTTTTCGGGAGTGCATGCTGGCAGTGGGCAGTTGGATGGCTAAGAATTGCCTTACGTTGAATTCGGACAAAACTGAGGTGATACTGTTTGGCAATAGCACTAATTTCTGGACTCCCTCCTGGTGGCCCCACTCAATGGGAACTCTCCCAGTCCCAACCAGAAAGGTAAAAAACTTGGGCATAATACTTGATGACAGACTTACTTTAGAGCCTCAAGTGAACGCAGTAATATCCAAAACTATATATGTCATCAGAATGTTGAGGAAAGTGCTGCCCTTGCTGCCCTGGGAAAGCAGACAAACGGTGGTCAGAGCTCTTGTGATGGCCAGACTGGACTATTGCAATGGACTTTACCTCAATGCACAACAAAGAGTGTTAAATAAACTGCAGATACTGCAGAATGCGGCAGTTAGACTGCTCACAGGCTCCTCAAGATTTTCCTCAGTTTCTAATGAGAGGAAAGCTCTACATTGGTTTCCAGTCAAAAGCCGAGTACGTTTCAAGACTCTCTGCCTGGCCTTTAAGGCTTTACACGGCATGGGCCCAGATTTTCTAAAGCTTAGACTACGATGGTACATCACGGAAAGAACCTTGCGGTCTAAAGAAGCCAAATTAGCTTGAGTGCCACATATAAAGAAAGCCAGATGGGGGCAAAAGTTTTATTTACGGTGCAGCAAAAGCATGGAACGAGTTGCCTCTCTATCTTAGGACCATGATGGATCTTTCGTTGTTAGTTGTCGCGCTCTATAAATGTCATTAACATAACATAACATAACTGTGGGGGGACAGGACAAAAATGGGGCATGGCTGGCTCATAACAGCCAACTCTGCACTGAAATCAGCCTCCCTACTGTGCAGCCTGTTGGGTGTCAGAATGGCCAGTCAAGTACTGAGGTCGCCCCTTTAAGCTATTGGCATTCCTTGACCAGCCTCTTTTAACCACTGGCTTAAGACTTTGTCTATTACACCCAGGCTCAACCCAGGGGGCTTCATCTCTCACCAACACTATTGGCTGTATGGGTATATCCTTCCACTTCTACTTGATTTCAACTACATGAGGAACTACTTTACAACCACAGCCCTCTCTATCAAAAAAAGAAAAAACAACGGGGGTTTATGGCAGGTTATTCAATACAGTCTGCTTTTTGTTTCTTGCCTTGCTCTTCTGTGTTTAAACTCAGACCTATTGTCTTTGCCAATAAAAGAGGTTGGAATGGCGGTCAAAGATATCTTAGTGGATTATTTTTCCGTGGCCAGCACAAAAAGAACTAGATCCAGTGCTTAATCAGAGCTGCTGGTGGGACGTGGTGCCCAATGCCACTCATTTTTGGAGACCAGGACCTATTTATAATCATCAGTCTTTGACTCAGACTCACCGCAAGAGAGAGAACAAGCATTTACAATGCAACGGTCTCGGCATTTTTAAAGTTAGAGCTATTGGCATTGCTCATGACAATGCCGTTTCTTTAAATGTTTTAAAAACAAAAACATAAACAAAAATAATGTCATGAGCAATGCCACTAGCTCTAACTTTACCAATGCCGAGACCATTGCATTGTAAATGCTTGTTAAATCTCGGAGCTAGACTGCGCAAGCGCAGCCTTCGCAGCCGAGACATAAAAAGTACTCTGGAATCGTATACATTGAGGTTCAAGGTGTGTCAGCATAAAGGGGGGGGGGGGGGAGTCACGAGGGGCGCAGTCTGATAGTCTAGTCAATATACATTTATCTAATAAAAAAACTGCAACACAAAAATTTGTAAGGAAGACAACAAATGTGACAGTAAATCTGTTCTGGTTTACTTAATTGCTTACAAACAGGCTGCATTTTAAAATAGCGTATCGGGTTAAGGAACCTGCTGAAGAAAGGTTAGTGTACCCTGCTACTTCCAGGGTATAGAAACAGTATGATATCTTTGGTGGATAACTCACTAGCTGGAGAGATCTGTGTGGTTGTAGTGCAGGTTTGACTCACCCCAAAACAGTATAAGGACAATGTGCAACATGCAGGACAGTGATTTGTATTTTATGTAGATAGCTACGGGGTTACACCTTTTGTCACAGAGTCCCTTGTGTTAACTAGATTTTTAAATGTGCTATCCTTGTATTATATTTAGCACACTGAGCTATGAACAGACATCAGTGAGCTAAAAGGAAACTGCAAGCAAGAACTGTACTTTTTTCGAAATCTTTCATTACTCCGAATTGCAAAAAAGGGCGGCTCTGAGTATTAATATAGATTTTAGTATAGGCACTCGCAATCTCTATAGTCTGTAGAACCCACAGACGTTCTAAATCCTAACTTTGTGTTTCTCCTATGCATTGCCTCCTAACATGCATGAGACGAGACTCCTACACCGTGACCCTCGTTGTCTTACAGTGCAGGTATACCTCTTACATGTACACGGAGGGTTGGAAAAGTTAAAACCCGGACTCTCAATCATAGTTTGTCTCTTACGCCCTTGTGAAGAGACAGCAGGTTGAGTGTCTGTGCTTTCCTCCTAGACACTGGCATCAAGACACAAGGCACCAGCTAGCTCCTAGCCTAAAGGACCAAGAGGAGTACAGGTGGCCATGTAAGTGAGACATTTGCGTTGCAACCAGTTCAAAATGAAATAAGAAACCTCTCTCATCCACTGTGGGTTGCTGGTGTGCCCATACTTTGTGCGGTCGCTGCTGAATCTGTTCCAGTGTCTTCCAGTTACACCGGGACAACATTTGCACATTTCCCTGTGACCGGACTGAATCCCGGATCCGGATGAATAATAGCAGCTGAGCAGGCAGGATTCTCTTATTGCATGCACTCACGGCCGCAGCGGAGAAACCAAACAAGTTTAAAGGAGTGGGGTGAAGGTGAGGGAAGATAGGTGCGTGCGCAAATGCAACACCGGGAACGTGCCATGGTGGGCGCCTCATGCTCTAACTTATGAGAAAATAAGAAAATGCATGCCCGGCAGGCAGTGCGCGCTGTGCGGACACCAGACATCCTGTGGCAAAACACCGGTGTCGTCAGGTGCAGACTTCTGCCATGCACAGCCGCGGAAAATAAAACACCGCGAGGCTGAGAAAATAACAGTCATTGTAAAGCGAGACAGAAATGGTCCTGCGGGCAGAGGACCCGCTGCCACTTGTGTGCCGGCGCTCGTGCAGGCAGGCGTCCCGGAGAGGGTGCAGTTTACTGGCAGCGCGGTGACAAGTGCACGGAGCTCCGGCTGTGTGTACAGACTGTCTAGCGCGCTCATCATCACACAGACCATCATCCTCCACCCGGAATGTGTCTGCGAGGGGGCGCTTCACCTGCGACTGTCATCATAGCTTCAAGCCAGCTTTTCTTTCTCGCAGCCGGTGTGCCAATATCCACCCACAAGTGTGTCTCGCGCCGGAGCTCGCCTCTCACTGGCAAAGGGGCAGATTTTGTAAATAACGAAGCTACTTTGGGAATGCGATCAGGTGTCTTTAAAGAGATTAGCCGTATAAATGCATGCTTCTTCCCACGCCCTGGCTCCTGTCCCACCATGCACTGGATCCCGTCCACCACCACCCCCCGGCTCCCGCTCCCTCCATACCCGTGCCTCTTCCTCCTCCGGCGTGTCCAAGTCCTCTCGGCCCCCGTGTCTGCCGTTCAGCTCCATGGCTTCGGTGTGAGAGCCCATTCTCCCGGCGGGATCCCTTCTGCCGCTGGCTGGAGCAGGGAGGGCGTGAGGCCTGGGCAGGCGTGGGAAGCAGCGGGCTGCAGTAGGAGGGGACGCCGCTCTGCGGGAGGGGGCGGGGGTACAGAGCGGCTGATGCCCGCGCGGCGCTGGCTGTAGTAAAAAACCGAACATCCCTAAACCACGTCTATTCCTTAAAACGGGGTTTAAAATGCATAGGGACGGAGTGCCGTACTTGCTTGATCGGAAAGCACGTCCTCAACTTGAAGCCATGTGTGCTGTGCAGTTTTTTTTACGAACATTTCTCTCCAAGATTAAGTGGCGTAATGTACAATGAGTTAGGAGCTGCAAGTCCCGTCAATCAATTTAAGGTGAGGGAGCAACGCCGGGACACCACCGCCTTTCTCCGAGGCAGAGAAGAACTGCCTCGGAGAAACGCAGCCTCGGTTTCGGATTCGGGGGCGTGTTTCTTTTTCTCTCCTCTTGCCATTGGCTGGAGGAGAGAAAAACACGCCCTGCGAAAAGCAACGAAAAAACACGCCCCCCGATCCGAAAAAGACGGGGCTTCAACGGAGTGACTGGACCTCTTCTCCAGTGGCTGGCCAGCATTTAAGAGGCCAGCCAATGGAGAACAGGAGCGAAGAGGGGCGGGTGCAAGCCCCTCTTCTCAATAACATTAAATCTCCGGACTTCCGGTCTGCCGACCGGATGGTCCCGAGACCTAAAAAACCAAAAGGAGCAAAGGAGGAGAAAAAGAAAGAATGAGAAACAGCAACAGGAGAGGAAAGCAGTGATGAAAGAGTGAGATAAAGGGACAGGGAGTGTAAGTGGTGGATGGAAGAGGCATGAGGTGGAATCAAGGCTAGCCAGCCTTAGTATTTGATAACTCCGACATTCGGTAGAGCCGGCAGTAGGCTTTCAAGAAGAACCGTGGGCGTCAGCACTTATTCCTTTACAAGTTGAGTGCTGACTAGTATTGTACAGTTTCACTCGATGGCTCCTGTAATTAGACCATTAGAGGAACCCGCAGTCGATGAAATGAAGAAAAGAGAACCAACCTTTATACTGTGAAATATATCAACTCCCAGCATCCATTCTCCTGGACAAGCTCTCTTTGCGACAGGGTACAGTTCTGATCCCACCTTGCACTGCGCCGCCGAAGGATGTATGCTGGAAAGTGCGCCTTGCCTCACACTGTACAGAGTGTTTTTGTTTGACAGGACGTAATACAAATGTTTGAATCGGTGTCACCGGCAGTCAGTGGGAAGGTCAGAAGTCTAACTGCTTTAAAAGGGGGAAAAATTAATTGGTATGCAAATTTGACTTTCTGTATTAAAATGTCATTTACTAAGCAAATGTTGTTGCACTGCAAGTTCAGGTATTTTATCATGTTCTGTCAAGGTGCCTTTGCAAATTTCCTCGATATAATAACAGCATTTCAAAAAACAAAATGAAATCCTTTCAGTGCGGCGATGAAGTGGGCTCTGTTCCTCCCGCCGCAGATGTGACTGGAATATATTAAAACAGCCGCCAGACTTAATAGAGACACGGACCGCTCGCTGCTCACTGCTCTCTCGTCTCCAGCTCTTCGCTTTCCCTCCCCCTTCAAGCGCCAAGGAGGCCCGTGTTGGTGAGATTTGGACGCGGCGCTGGATTGTCGTTAGCCTTGGGCGCTGCCGTGGCATCTGCAAAACACTGTGGCAACTGGCAAGGCGTGTCCATCGTAGGTCCAGGAGGTACGGATCCATGCAAGAACGTCAGGATAGCGAATGAGATGAAACCAGAGTCAGACTGGGACAAACAATAGCAACCAAATAAAAGTAGTCCCAATAGCGAACCAGATAGCTAACATAGTGGCACAGAGGTGCAAATCCGGCCAGTTGTGACCTTGTAGCGAGATGCTGTATGGGTATTTTGCAAGGAATGGGAGAATGCGTGCATTTGATTTTGCTGCCAGCAATGTTTGTAATAATATGAGGGAAATCAACAGTATAAACCCGCCCACCAGGCCATAACACTGACCATAAACTACTAAAAAAAATGGCCCACACAGTGACCTGTCGGACCAGTCCATCGTCTGCTGCCTGATTGTCCAGTAGGGCAGTCCAATCCCTGATGCAGAAGGGAAAAGAAAGGTGTTGAGCATCCAGCGTGTGTGTGTTCCTTACAACAGGAATATAGTGATGCCCAGGACCCCACACCAAAACTCAAACTTCCAATATGAACTTTTTGGCCTGACTACATGTTAAGTCCCATCTTCAGTTCTAGATGTATGTATTGTTTTGGACATTGGGGAAGTGACTTGGAGCCAGATGTAGGTAAATCTGAAATACCGATTTCTTAATACCGAATTTTACCAATTCGCTATTCAGAAATCGGTATTTCCTATGTAGGTAAAGATTCGGTAAAAAATACCGAATCCTTAATATTCCTTATTACCGAATCGGTAAGTGAGATTCGGTAATAAGGAATAACTACCCATTCATCTCTATGGGCTTGGAGGCCCATAGGAGTGAATGTGACGACATTCACTATTAGCGATTCGGTATTACCGAATCGCTAATAGCGGGAGCACTTTCAAGGGTGCCAGGGTGTCAAAAGGATTTCTTAAGGCTCAAAAGCACTCTTTAATGTGCTTCCTACATTGCATTTAAGGAATCGGTATTACAGATTCCTTAAATGCAAGAACAATAAGGAATCGGTATTTACCGATTCCTTATTTACCGATTCCTTACCTACATTAGGAATGGCTGAAATTTACAGAATTTCGGCGTTACCGACCGGTATTTAGCCACCTACATCTGGCCCTTGGTTTCTTGGGCACACACATTATAGTGAGATAGAGAGCCATGTAGTGAATCTTGATCTCTTCACCTTACATGAAAGTGCCTCCAACAGCCTATGCCCTGAGTACTTTTGCAACAAAACTCTTTAATGAGGCTAGACTAAAGAGCAGGAAGCCATAGTTGTGAAGTGAGATCTGATTGGCTATTCCTAGATTAGGTCCCTAGAAGGATGTGTCTGGGAATTTTTCACTGCTCTAAAAAACGGCAGGCCAGTGGGTGGGCTCTTAAAAGGTCGTTAGAGGGTAGTGAGTGGCTGCTCCCGTCTAGACTCACCACAGGGGATGACATGAGTGCCCCTGGTAATTTCAATCCACTTCAGTCAAGGCGGAGGATGGCACCATAGATTGTGAGATGGTGAGGCACCAAGACGTCCAGCGGTTGGGGTAACCAGCTCCCTAATCGCACTTCTGCTGCGCTTGTTGTTGTACTGCTGCGTTACATTACACGATTCTAAAGAGTTTAGGAGGATTGTAAGAACTGTTTCAGGCATACTTATGGGGCAAGTTGTCCACATAAATTGATATGGTCTATTACTAGGATCCACCAGCACTCTTATAAGTGGAAATCAACAAAGTCAAGATAACAACCCCCCTAAGATTTCTGGTTGGACTCTTTCGAAGTGTGAGCTAACCTAAGGACATACACTTTAGGGTACGGTGATTCAGCAACTCGATCAGAAATACAGATTAAAGATTAAAGAAGGAAAACTTTAGGCAAACTCCACAATAGAAAAACAGATTTAACTGCTCCACAGTAATTTTATTAGTTGTAAATGTGCAAGTATTTTTGGTTGCATGGCATTTGAAGTGCAAGGGCATCAGTGAGTGAGAAAGAGTAATGGATCAGGAAATAGAAGGTTGCAGGAGGGAAGCCAGGTGTCAGGGGTTTGATATAAGCATTGAGTAAATACGTAGTACATTGCATTTCATACCAGGGTTTTGCACTGTGTGGGACAGTATGAAGCTGTAATGTATCTAGGTAAGTGGTATAGGTTGGTTTGCATCTTGTGTGCTTGTATGGCATGTGTTTGCTTCAGACAAAGTGGTGCAAAAAGTATTTCCGTAGGGGGTTGGAACCACCCCAACCTTAAAGGACTTGTAGAGACACTCCCATGCAGGTATCCCTTATCAGACTCTCCATACTCCTCCAGTCAAGCTCTGGTGTTTGTAGTGCTAAGCTTGACAGCAATGGTAGCGAACCCTGGAGCCATACCAACATCCTGATATCCTGTTATACACTATCAAATACCTTAGCACACCCGAAATGTTTAGAAATCGCCAGGCACAGACCATTGCTTACTTTCATGGCTGGCGCACTTTTTAAACATCAGCATATCTAATACATACTGGTTTGTTATAGTTTATCATTCTTAAGAATTTACAATTTCTCCCAACTCACACCCTTCTCCTCCCCCTACACCTTATTGTCTCTCTGATTGCACACATTCCAAATGGCCCCGAAAGCACAAACTACACAATGTCTCAGTAGCTGTCCTTGTCATGTCAAACAGATGTATTTAACAGTGCAGCTCTTTAGACAGCATAACATAACGTAACGTGACATAATATCTAACTGTAAGGAAAACCTCTTTTTGCATGATCACCCCAGAGTTTTGGAATTAAGTTTTGGACTTATGCAGCTGTTTTTCGACTCTGAAAGTGCACTGAGGTCTGCTAATCAGACCCCAGTGACAGTATTCTAACTCTTTATAAAGTATATGTTGAATTGGCTCCCTCCAAATTAGCATAGTTTAACTTACCTATAATTCCTTAGTATATGGACCCAAGGGTACCCAGGGCCTGTAAGTTAAAGTTTCCACCGCTGTCTCGCTGCTCGCAAGTGCAGCCTGGAAGAGCAGTTTTGAACTGTTAGTCTCTAAGGAAGGCCTCTCAAACCCTAAGACAGGGAGTTTTTTATTATTAAGCGGGACGTACACTTTAGTATGTCCTAACTGTTAAATTACCAAATTGTTGTTTTACTGTTGGAAAACTAGTATTCCCATTAACTAGTAAAGGGTTACAGGCAGGGGTGGGTGGTGAACTGCTCTGCCGGCGGAGTTCGCAGAGAATTGCTCACACCGTGCTCTGCGTAGCACGCGGAGTTCCGAAAAACTCTGCAAAGCGGTGCAGAGTTTTTTCTCTTGTGTGGTTCACCAACGTTAAGCTGGTGAGCGAGGAAAATCATATGCTAGTCCACCTTCCAGCCGGATTTCTCAATCTGGGCGGTAGCGGCAGATTATTACTGCTCGCATTGTTTTTCTGTTGTATTCTTTATTGTGTTATATTCTTTTTTGCACAAAACTCAGATATTTATTGTGTGTGTCTAACACCTTTATCCATTTATATATTTTACAATAATGTACGTTGTTCTTTGTCTATTGTGACCATCTTTGTATAAAAAAATCAACAAATTATATTTTTGTATTATAAAAAGTGACACTTACAAATGAAATAAACTAAAGAGTTGCACTATTTTTTGGTGTTTTTCACGTGCTTGTATGCCATATCTCTTTAATCTGATTTGGGTGTCGTTCCCTGTTTATTTTCTATATATGATACATTGTACATCTATAAATTGTAAGGGTAGAGGTTTCTCTGTTCTTGCTTGGTTTCATTGTTCCCCTTTATCTCTACCCATATTACGTAGTTAGGGGTTGCCCTTTGTTCTGTGGCTGCTCGCATTGAGAAGCCTGTTACTTGCGTTGAGGAAGCTGCCACTCGAGTAGAGTATCTACTCGAGTGACAGAAAGAAGCAGTACCCTCTTGCGCTGCGCATGGTGGTGTTCACACTGATTTTACAACACAGGACAAACTCCTGGGGTTAAATATCAGCATGAGCAGTGTGACTCCGCAGAACATGTTGCGTTTGTGCAGCACTTCGCGTAATTCTGGGTGGCAGAACTCCGCAAACTCCACCCAGGCCTAGTTACAGGCTGACATCTCAGCCCTGCCAGCTTCTGAATGGGACTACTGAAATGGGTACATCAAGGTAATAAATTAATCATGACATTAAACCTGACTTGATGCCTGCGTCAAATGTAATGTCACTTTTAAGGAAAAGCAACTTTTAGAAAGTTGCCAGTCTGTTATCCAGTTTATCCAGTGGCCATTCACAGTTAATGGTCACCAGACAGCCCTTTGCCCTCCTGGGGAATAGTGTGAATGACTCCCAGGCTCAAAAACAATAGCAGACTTCCACAAAAAGAGGTGCTACCTCCATCTTGCAGGAAGCCACCCAGGTGTTGACCCAAAAGCAGAGGTTAAAAAATGAGAAGTCACCTTTGGTGGACAAATGGCGCTCACACTCGAGGAGAACTTCCCTTTTCTTTAGGTAGATGGGCTGGCAGCACGAGAGGGGAAGCCAGTTACCAAACTCTTTTTTTCTGTGGGCGTGTAGCCCATAAGTAGCCACGCTACCAAACTCCTAACAACCAAGGAAGGATTCAGACATCTTGAGAGTGGGCAGAATAGTGCACTCTTGGACCTAGTCAGAAGTAATCATAAGGCGGGAGGGATCCTGGTAGCCAATTGGCTAGTGACCGTATCATCCCCGGGGAACTTTCTGAACATAAATATGGCACCCCTGACACCCTGAACATCTGATCACATCTGGGCTGAAGAAAGGACCATCGAAGGACTGCCCTGCTGACCTCTGGACCTGGCAAAAGAGGCTGCACTAACCGCTGACTGCACCTGTTGCTCCTTGGGCTTGTGAAGAGAGGATTGGTGCCTGGCTCTTGGAAAAGTTGCTCCACGGCCCCAGACAGAAAAGATGTACTCCAAGGGTCAGTCGCCTGACCTCCAGCACCAGGGTCATAAAGATAAAGTAGCCTAGAAGACCTCTCGTCAATACTCAAAAGATGCACACATGTCTGCCAGACCCGAGAGAGTCACAGGATTGCAGATTGGTCACTAAAGAAGGACACTAGCCATCACCAAAGAAACCGCTGGACCCATTCTGACCAGAGATTGGGCGCCCAGCCACTACTGGCCTTCTACTGGTTCAAAGAGGAATTCGTGGGACCCCAACTCCTCTGGCCAAAGTCACACCACCTTATCCATAGATGTGAATTTTCCCCAGGAAGACTCCCGCCAACTGCATTGCTGAGCATCTTGTATCCTCAGCATCAGGACCACTCCATTGATGTTTATGACGGTCTTTGTGTGGTGTGGAACTGCACTTGAGACTGCTTTGGTGATCAGGTAACTATCCAAATATTCCTTACTGCCTTATTGTGCTCCTTGACCTTCTCCCGGTTGAAATAGGTCACCCGGTCTGGGCCGAAGTAGCCAAAAACAACTCTTTAAAACTTTTCAAACTTTATGGTTACCTATACTTGTTTGCGCTTTGGACTAAAAAGCAGATATTTATGTTTTACTTAAAAATCTATATCTTTGAAACTCTCTGGTGGATTTTGCTCAACTTGGTATCTGGAAATTCAAAACAATATAATCTATTTTTATAAATTTGTGTCGGATTTCTTTTGTGCTGTGTGTCTTTCTTATTCTATTACTTCGTACTTCTAAATGCAAAGACACAGCTACCCAGGGTCGAGTAAGAGGTTTTACAAAAAAGTCAGACTGGACCTTAGACGGTTTTGTGAGCATTACACAGTGAGGTCTCATAGCCAGATCATGTAACATAACATAATATAATACAACAGAACATATAATAACATAATTAGGGGTGGGCGGAACTTGCTGAGTTTTACTCCGCAGAATTCAGCGGAGTTCCAAGAGCAGGTAGAATCGGCATGTCATGCTGATTTTTAGCACTCGGAGCTTGTTCAACATTGCAAAATCCGCACAAACAGCACCATGCGGCACGCCAAAGTGCGCTGCTTCTTTGCTGACACTCAAGTAGATTTTCTACTCGAGCTGCAGCTTTCTCACTGCGAGTGGTAGCTTTCTCACAGCGAATGGTCGCGACTCTCCGCAACTGCCGGCATTGAGAAAAACTCCCAAGGTGTCACCTTGCACGCAAAAATCACACTAGAAGACGCAAATTCTCATTCACCAACTTAATGTTGGCGAGCTGCATGCAAGAACAAACTCTGCCACAAGCGGTGGGTGGAGTTTTGCCAGAACTCCACATTACAAGTGTAATGCAGAGTGGGGGAAAACTCAGCAAACTCTGCCGGCGGAGCAAATGCATCACCCACCCCTAAACATAACACAGCAAAACATAACATAAAATAACTCAACATAACATAACATTAACATAACATAATATAAATTAACATAACATGACAGTTTTTGAAGCAATTGATTCCAATGACATATGTAAAATACTATCTGCCTAGTCTACACTTTAAAGTTGCTATTTTGCTACCTTAACTGTGATGGCAGGGGTGTTGTAAACAACTGAGCAGTTACCAGGAATTAGCCATATGGGAGGTGTGCAGTAACAGCTGGCAAAACAAAGGTCATCTTTTTCACTGTGTTTTTTTCACTTGGAATTGCTAACTGAGGATGGCAGAATCTGTCCCAATTGATTCCCAAGGTCTTTCTAGCGCCAGTCCCAGCAGGGTGGAAACCAGCTTTTAGCCCTGACAGGTAGAGGTGGCCTCCTCTAAATAGGGGAGTGTTCTAGGAGTGTTCTAGAGTGAACCAGACTCCCTGCTGATGAAAGAAACAGTTAATCATGTTTGATTTAGGGCTTCTGGGAAATTTTACAATAAAGTGAAGTGGAAGTGCTTCAAAAAGAGGAGGACAAAGAGTGAGAAAGTAACAAGGACTGGGCAGGAAAAATTCTCCAGTCACTGGCAAGTGCACAGGATAAGACTAGTACTTGACCATGCTATCCTCAGAAGTTTCCTGGACCCGAAAAAACAAGTCCTGAAGAAAAAAGAGTTGATTGATGAAAGAAGCAGAAGGGCTTTGGATATTAGTGGCACCCAGGGACTGGAACAGCTCTCCAAATGTCAAATAGCTGACCTCCTCCTTGCCAGCTAAAGGAACGCAAAAAGCATAAGGTTTTTGAGTTCCAGAAGGCCCAGATGACCACTGAGGGCTGGAATGTAGGACCCTGGGCCGGAAAGAGACCTGGTACCTGAAAGCCTGCATTGAGGACATGAGGACAGCAGGATTGAGATGAAGAAACTATCCAAGCAATTGGAGAAAAGTGGACCTTTGTCATTTTTTTCTAACTCTGGAGGAATGGGAAAAGGTATTGAAGTTTGCCAGGGAGGTCGCACCATAGGTGCAGAAGAAGAACAGTTTTTCCCTGCCCTGAGATTTTTGCAGCACTAAAAATGTGCTCAACAGGACCTCGTGGTACTGCTATCTGGGCTCATGAAACCATACCATGCTGCAGCTTACAAATTTGCCCCACTGGAGGATTTTGAGAAGAAAAAAAGTGACTGAGTCCGAAAATTAAAATCTTGGTCTGGGGTGAGGCGGCAATTCCATCTTTGAAGCAAAGTGATGTCAGCAGCCTAAAAATCCAGATTTGTCCTGGATGGAGCTTTTGACACCAAAGCCAATAGCTTCATCAGGAGATCAGCGATGAAGCATCTAACTTTGATTTGAAGTGAGAGGAAACTAGTATAAATAACGGATGTAATGCAAAATGACGACAGCACCATACTACAAGCCGTACAAGTTAGGAAGGCAAGATACACACGGGGTAAAATACATACAAAATTATAAGTGCATTGTTGGACTTGGCCCTTCTGGCAGGTTCACCCCTGAACTTTTTGCTTTTTATTGGTGACTTGGTGTGGTGATTTTTGGTTTCTGCGCACTTTCCCTGTGTCCCAGGGTAAAGTGCGTGCACACTCTGAGTGCATGTGGTGAGATAGGCCTGCCCTCCCATAGGAATGCATGGGGAATGTATGTGTCCCTAGTAGTTCCTGATGCGTGGGGTGTGCAGGCCCGAGTTTGGTATGTGCGGACTCGTGTGATTGAATGCTGCGCGATGATGTGTGCGGCGTGCATGTACCTAGTGTGGAAGTGCCACTTCTAGAAGTGGGCACTTCGGTGTGCAGTGTAAAATGTGTGCCTTGTCGCGTAATTGGCTGGCTGAGGTCATGTGACGGGCTAGGGGTTCCCCAGAGTCAGGAGGAGTCACCCGGTGGTGAATAGGGAGATCAGCAGCTAGATGGGTGGGAGGAGTACACCTGGGTCCTGAATAGGGCAGGGCTTTCCCCACACAATGCTGGCTCCGCCCCCTGTGGTGCGACTGACGACCCTAGCCCTGCCAGTGAATAGAGTGAGGGGCTGAGCACATCAAGGGTGCTCCCCAACCAGCTGCGACTGGTTTTCCCCCTCACCCTGAACCCAGAACAAAGGGTTTTACTGTATAAAAATGGGGCTGTGTCCCCACAGAATCTGTTCTCTTCCAGGATCCTGAGGGGGGCTGCTGCTGCTGGAGGCCAGGAGGAACCGCCACTTTGGACTGCCTTCCTGCCTGGAGGGCCCAGTGAGCTGGCCCCTGGCCCTGCCTTGCCCCCTGCCCACCTTCCTAAGGACTTTTGCTGGACTTATGTGTTTACTGGCACCCCTAAGCGCCTGGAAGCGCTTTTCTTTCCCCTAGAAGCGCCTGGAAGCGCTTTCCATTTACTCATAGCGCTAGGAGCGCTTTATTTGTGGCCTGCAGCGCGAAGCTGCATCGTGGGGGAGCCTTCCCCGCCGCCTGGCGGCTTATTAGAATCACGAGCGGGAGCCTACCCCGTATCGCCGCCTCCGAATCCCTGAGGGCTGCCGCGCTGCCCGCGGCGACCCGGAAACCAAAGCCGGCAACCTCTGCTTAGGGGCGGTGCCGGAGGTGACGCGGAAGTTGTCGCTGGCTGGAGCGGGGCTCCCAGGAGGAAAAGGGAGAGCCCCGCGTAGCACGTCTGAACCCAGCGAGCCAAGACCCAGGCGGGAGCCTACCCCGCGCTGGGCCGGACCAGGAGAGAAGCGTCGCCCTCCTGAGTCCCCGAGCGGGACTCCACCCTAGCGCTGTCAGACCGAGACCGGCGCCTTCTCCCCGGTGAGTGGGGCTCTGGCCGGGAGGGTGTCCAAAGCAGCCTAGGTGGTTGCTGAGCGCGTGTGCGCTCCAACGAGGGCCCACCCGGTACGAGGAGCCGGCGAGGCTCCAACGCGCCCCCCCCCAGCTATTTCAGAGCCTGCAAGGCTCAGGGGGGGGCATCAGCGTCCTTAACGATTCCCCAGAGTCCAGAGGGACTCCGACGACAGGGACAGTGGTTCCGAGCCCCGAGGGGCTCTAACGAGGCAATTGTATAGAGGGAATAATTGTTTTAGAGCCCACGAGGCTCCAACGAAGGAGCGCATATTTGTTTGGAGCGCATTGCGTGCTCCAACCATGGGGGCAATACTTGCATAGAGCCCTGACAGGCTCTAGGGGGCATTTCTGGTGGTTAAAGCCTAGAGAGGCGCCACGTGACTGCCTATTTGTGTTCAAAGGCACAGTGGTGCCCACACTCATTTTTCCAGCTGCCCAGCACTTAGTGGGCAGCTGCAACGTTTAGGTTGTGGCCTTGGCGTCTGCCTTGGCTTGCGCAGTCTTGCCCTGCTGGACACAGGGCGTCCTTGCCCCTTCAAGGCCAGTTGGCCTAGGGACTGCCACAGGTGGTGGCTCATGTGAGTTCTTGCGCTATTGTTCCTTTCCTGCACCTCTGAATGTGTATTTATGCGTCATGTGCCTTGTTCTGTATTGTATTGTATTGTATGGCATATTTGTATAGCGCATACTGTCACCCGAAGGGTATCCTGGCGCTTTAGACAATTATACCAGCACCACACATAGCAATCAGGTGGAATTAAGCAGACCTAGGAAAGAGAAACGTTTTTAGTTCTTTCTTGAAAGAGGGAAACTCCCCAGAGCTTCTCAACAGCAAAGGGAGAGAATTCCAATGTTTGGCCGCCACGAAATCAAAGGCTCGGCCGCCCATCCGAGTCCTCAATACCTTTGGGACTACCTCAAGATGTGCTGACAGTGACCTAAGGGAGCGAGTGGGCACATACCACTTGAACAGCTCCTGCAATGGAGCAGGTCCTTGCCCATGAAGTCCCTTAAACACCAAACAAAGCGCCTTAAAGATGACTCGCTGTGAAACTGGTAGCCAGTGAAGATCGGCTAGCGCCATAGATGAATGTAGTTTATGCATCACGTGTTTATGTGCTTAGACCCCTACAGGTATTGTGATACTTAGGTGGTTGTTTTCTCCCTAGTACAGGTGGTACTAGTGAGGTCCTGATTCCCTGCGCAATATTTTCCTAAGGTGGTTAGGGTTGCGTAGGTGGTACTTACCTGATACCAGTAGTTACTGGTTGTGTGCGATATGTGTTATTTTGTGCTACAGTAATTTTATATCCTATTTCTAAAAAGTGCTAATCCCTGACAGTGGTCCATGTGGCCCTGTCCCCTGTACATATAATCCCTTGTAAATTCTGCCCATGCCTGTTGGCACATTGTAAAGTGTGTGTTTTTATCTAATGTGTTTTGTAGAATACAAAGGCTATTTTTATAGAATACCTTGTGTGGAGTTTCCTTTGTGGTGGGCCTTGGGTGTTGTTGCTGGGTGCGCGCGCAAACGCTTTACACATCGCCTCCGGGATAAGCCTGACTGCTCGTGCCAAGCTACCAAGGGGGTGAGCAGGGGTTATCTTTGGCGTGTAACTCCCCAGCCCTGACTAGAGTGGTGGTTTCTGCCTGGCTTTGGCGCAAGCCCTAGCCAACGAGAAATTCCATTTCTAACATTGGTGATCAGCGGTGGGATTTGGACTTGCGTTTGCGCTGTACCGCAGCAGCAACTGGCCGCACTACAAAACTCTGCATTTAGATAATCACATGGTATAGGGATTATTGTTCTAAGTTGTTTTTAATTGTCATTTCTTTGGAAATGTGTTTTTGTGCACTGTGAGTTAGGTGTCCCTAGCTCGGGAGGGTAGATCATCCCCCCAAGTGCATTGTGTTTTCTGGATTCACCAGAGGGTGGGATCCAGTGCTGGCAGCGTAATAGTGTCCAGTACATTTGTCCCCCGCCCTGCGCCCAGAGTTGGTACCTGTGTCACGTGGTGGTCAGGTTGAGGAATCAGGGGTGGTAGAAACTGCCTTACCAGTCCGAGGGGAGGGTTGTGTGCGGATGGATGGTGTGTGGCACTAGGCAAGTGAGTGTGAGCTCTCTGGGTTAGAGAGCTTGCTGAATTCTTTTTGTGAATTGTGTACCCTGTGTTAAGCGCAGACCCCTAGGTTCCCTGTGTGATCTTTTCTCTAGAACGTCTGCCAGAATGGAGCCTGCTTGTGATCCCTATGAGCTAGCTTAGCGCCAGAGGCAGGAGTTAGGAAGGTCCCGTACAGAGAGAGAGTCCGACACTCTGTACGAACTTCAGGACCACCTGGTCCTATGGCAAAAGGGTCCATGGGACCTTGAGCACAGTATGGAAAGGGCCCGGGCCTCACACCTGGAGGATGGTGGGTCTGTGGGGAGCCCGGAAGCTTCAGAAGAGGAGGAAGAAGATGACAGTACCTGGACGCCAGTAGAGAGTGAGGACGCCATAGGTAGGGCGTCCCTTGCTGGGTCCAGCGTAGGAGACAGCGCCTCATCCCTTTCCCTGTCCCCAGAGGAGTGGGAAGATAGGAGGAAGGAAAGGGAGCACCAGCTGACGCTAGAGAAGCTCAAGTTAGAGCATGCACAGGCTATGGCGCAGCTGGAGGTCAAGAAGCAACAGCTAGAGACTGAGAGGGTCTTGGCGTAGGAGAGGATAGAGGAGGCTGAGAGGGCCTCCGCCAGAGGCCAAGTAGCTCTGGAGGGTAGACTATCCCCTGCGCGCAGTTTTAATTTTCTGGGCTCCCCAGGGAGGGTTGAGTCCAGTGGTGGCAGCCATATAGATTTCAGTGTAGGAAATCCCAGTCCCAGTTCCCCCAGTCTGGTACCTGTTCCCCAGGAGGAGGAGTTGAGGTTTAAATTCAGGGGCAGTAGGAAACTGTCTCACCAGTCTTGGGAGGAGTTTGTGGATGACTGTCAGGATGCACTGGTGGAGTGGCTGATGGTTAACCCGGAAGAGGATTTGAAGGCAGTGATCAAAATGATTATCAAAGAGCAGATGCTCAGTAGTTGTTCTCCAGGGTTGCGCCAACACCTGCAGAGGTACGACTCTTTTTGTCCTTGGGAGCTTGCAGAGGAAGCAGAGCGCTGGGAAAGTGCTAGAGGTTCTCTAGAGTCATTAGGGAGTGACTCCAAAAGTAGTGGGTCAGGTATCTTCCAGCCCAGCGTGGTGGAAGAGGCTCAGTGTAGCCCAGCTAGGTCCCAGGATAGCGAGGAGGGTGTAGGGGCTTACAGCCTGGCTCAGTGGAGCGGGAGTAAGTGGGTGACCGAGGGTCCCCAGACGTACAAAACCCTGCCTCAGGACTTGGATGGTTTCATGAGGGAACACCAAGTTGGGGACCTAGGCTGTCCTGTTACTCCACTTGAGGAAGATCTCTTAGTGAGTAGAGGACCTGGAGCACCTGTAACCAGGGCTCCTGTGGTTCTAGAGTCTGGCAGTACCGCTCCGGTAGGGAAGGTACAGGAGTCCAGTGTGAGGAGTGATTGGGGGATGAGTTCGCCAGTGGAAGAACCAGTGGGTCAGGGACTTCCCAGTTGGGCTAGGATCCCGTGTAGTGACCATGGGGACACCACTTCTGTTCTGGGGGATCTCCCCGCACTGTCAGGTGGACAGGGGATGGGAGATCAGCGCCAGACAGACAGTCGCTCAACATATGTGTCATTTGATAGCCTCAGGGGGATGGAGTGTAAATCCCCCAAAGTCCTGGAGTGCCAGGCAATTATTCCACCAAAGGTTCTAGGCCGGAGGTTGGAAGGCCAGGTTCGGGGTCAGCCTAACCTGAAGGGTGGGACGTCTGTAACCAGCGTCCCGACCGGTTCTTCTTCCAGAGGTACCGCCCCAGTTGGTAGGGAGCAGGGCTCTGGAAGGGGGTGCAGAGGGTGGGAGAGCCCACCTCTGGCCCCGGTACAACCTGAGGGGTTAAACCCTGGGTTGGAATGGCGTTCTAGGTGTACCACTCGCCAGAGGAGGAGGAACCCTAGGAGAAGAGGTAGGGGGAGGAGAGCCTTCCCTGAGACTCCTGGTCCGCCTGAGGGTGTAGACCCTAGGCTGGAGAACCAGTGGCAGTCTGGTCCTGTCTTGCAGACAGGAAGAGTGGAGAATGGCCGCTATGTGCCAGGGGTTACTACCCCCCACTCTGTGATTAGGCAAGGACCGGTGGCACCTGGGTGGCCTAGGGCCTGGTCTTGGCCGCGGACAGCTTGGGAGTACCAGTGGGGTAGCCCAGTTGGCCCAGACAGTGGTGATAGAAAGAATTCCATGGGTTCACCGTGGCGTAGAACCGGAGGGTGTCCCTGCAGTTGCGGGCCCGCGTCCGTGTTCTATCGCCCCAAGCAGGGAAGTCCATCACGGTGGTGATTGGTCTGCCCTGCGGTTTGGCTGGAAGGGGGTTGTGTTGGACTTGGCCCTTCTGGCAGGTTCACCCCTGAACTTTTTGCTTTTTATTGGTGACTTGGTGTGGTGATTTTTGGTTTCTGCACACTTTCCCTGTGTCCCAGGGTAAAGTGCGTGCACACTCTGAGTGCATGTGGTGAGATAGGCCTGCCCTCCCATAGGAATGCATGGGGAATGTATGTGTCCCTAGTAGTTCCTGATGCGGGGGGTGTGCAGGCCCGAGTTTGATATGTGCGGACTCGTGTGATTGAATTGATGAGTACAGGCCCCAGCTAGGCCCGCAAGAACAAGGGTTCGCTCTCCTGTAACGGAATCTATAAGGAAGTTGGCACGGAAACTGCAAAGTACAAAGACAACGTTTATTAACCCTTAAGGGTGGTCCTACAATCCACACAATACTCTTCAGTATTGCCTGGAGTAGCACAAAGAACATTCGTACACAGTCCCCTTTTATACACAACAGAGGGGCTCATAGTGGGTGGATACAACGTAAGGCCGAAGAACATTACCATTTATGGTCATTCTCGATACTGAATCAATACATGGGCGGAGCCAACACGCTCCTTGAGCCCGCGAAACACATGGTCAAGCAAGGCTAATTATAACAGATGTGGTCAAGTCTGGGCATGCGCCAGATGGACAAGAGGGAGCTATTTATAAACTGTTGCTAGGCAGATTACAAGAGCAACTAACACAGAGGTCGGACTCTCCTCGTGACGAACACGTGGCAGCATGTCAATACAAAATGGAGTCCGGACTTCGGTCAACATAACGAAGAAAACATGATCGCAAGGGAAAGCATTAATGTTTTCAGTAAATGCTTAATCACATTCTGCCTTAATTTACAACAGACGACCCTTTCAGCATTTACTGAAGACATCCGGCTTCCAAGAATAATCATCATAAATGTCAATTATCATCATTCCCTTAACCTCTTTAGCTAGACCCTTCTGGCGAGCAACATCGGCAATAGCCTTCTTATCTGGAATGCAGAATGAAATGCATACAGAACAGCACAATGGTCCACATTGAATACACATACAGAAAAGGAACAGAACTGCTATAATAATGCAGAGACCAGTTAAAACTTTCCATCCCCAGGCAGTGACCAACGCCCAAAACCATCCAGAAAAGGACCAAGTGCCGTTTTCTGTATGGATTTCAGCTGCTATTTTATGCAGCTTGTTAATGGCATTATAAACGGATGGCGTATGATCAGGGATGAACACACAGCAGCTACTTCCAATAATTTTACAAGCTCCACCTCGATCAGCTAACATTACATCTAGTACCATACGATTCTGCAATGCAACAATCCTAGTTATTTGTAATTCTTCCGTAAGATTCCCAAGAGCAGCGGCAGTCTGATTGGTCACAGCTTCTACCACTCTTGTCAATCTTCGGATCTTCCTACTATTCAAAGCAGCTCCAACAAAGAAAAACAGTCCTAAGTTAAAATCAATATACTGTTGCAAGCTGGTATCAGTTTGATCCACATCATCGATTGATAGAGTACGTTTGTATCTATTTACAGTCACATTATTCAACAGTTTTAAATCCTTATGATATGACGCGGGTGCTAGGAATACAGGAGGTAATAGGAATGATACATAGCATACCCCAGACCACCCAGCCGGCAAACGGTAATAACCTTTATTTCCACATACAAAATAGGTATTATGGGACGCTAGGAAGGTACTGTTATTTAACCCGTCGATGTTTAATACGGTTATACAATCACTGACACCAACAGGGATAAAACCCACACTCTGGACACACAAATCCGCTTGAGCTTGTGCTACTTGGATTACGAATTTGTCCTTCCCCTCAGGGGAGCAGCGGATTGTAGCCCTAAAGTACTTTAACATATCAAGGCCCATAATGTTATCCGGTGTATATGGAGCAAGCAAAAACGGACAGGGCGCAGAAAAAGAATCAATCTTAAATGTAAGGGGCTGTGAAAGAGGGCTTCGGGAGAGTGTACCGTCAAACCCTACCGATGTAACTATTGAGCCGGATGGGGGAGCCCCCGGAACCAAGTACCTAGACAATGCACTACGTGTCGCTCCTGTATCCACTAGGAACTGATCAGTAGAACCTAAAACCTCAGCCGATACATAAGGACCCGTCTGATCGACCGGCACCTCAACTGATTCGGACCCCCATCCAACGCATTCCTATGCATGCTGAGAATCATGATATCCTGATTGATCGATGTCCGATACATGATACTGGTGCTGGCGATCAAAAACATTTGAGCCATCTCGGTGCCGCCCGGCAGTATCGGAACGGACATTATCGTTAGAATTCCCTCTAAAGTTCGAGAAGCCCCCTCTACCTCTCGGGCCACCCGGAGTATGCCCCTGACGCGAAGCACGCAACGCTGGGCAATCCCTGGCCCAATGGCCCAACTGCTTGCAGTACGCACACTGGTTCCTATTCAAATCAGATCGGCCCGAAGGGGGACCATAAGATCCGCCCCTTCCTCTATTATTATTACCCCGTCGGGGCGGGCCATATACTTGTGCTAACATCACCTTGGTTTTGAGATCTTTCGATTTCTTCTCCTCCTGGCCCTGCGCCTCGTGCTCCTGACGCTCATAATACTGAGCGATGGTCAGAAGGGCCGTCGGTGTCGCGGAGGACCAAGAACTTTCACTCGCTTTTAACCGGGCCGCAACTGCCGGTAGCAGATTAGCCACATATTTGTCCGCGAAAAGGTGGCGGCCCGTGTCGTCAGTAAGCGACTGGCCACTAAAATCATGAAACGTCTCCTCAAAACGCGTAAAGAAGTCCGCAACTGACTCGTCAACTTTCTGCTTACATGCAGTTAACATATTCCAGTCAATCTTTTTAGGGGGGATAATCGTCTTCAACTTAGCCACAATAGCCGCAGGGAGATCTAAAATATTCTGGGGTGGTTTCTGTGCGGGCTTCCGTTCCCTATCCTCATCCTCAAGGTCAGACCACCGGGCCTTGAAGGCAACCGCATCATCTACCTTTCGGATAGAGCGCCACGTATCCGGCGGTAGGATAAGGCCAAAGAACAGGTCTATATCCGCTAAGGTCATAATGCAAGAATTCAAGGCCCCCTCGACTTCTTCATAGAAGGCCGCTGGATTCTTGCGGGGGTCAGGCAACGCATTCTTTAGTGCCATAACATCGGCCCTATGCCATGGAGTGTAAACCCAATTATATACGAAATATCCCCTTGCATCGGCGGAGTTAATATCCAAGCTAGTCCCTGCTCCCTTAGGAGGAACATACAAAGGCGCCGCCTCTCGCATTGGTTTAGCATGCACTATGTCATTCTTATCTGACTGGGAGGCGGATGGGTGGCCCCCTGCTGCAGACGAATCCGACTGCTTCTCCTCCTCCGTTTGTTGACGTGCTTTCTCTCGAAGGGCCAGCACCTCGTCCCGCAAGGCGAACAGCCGCCGAGCCGCCTCAGGAGCCTTAGAGGGAGAAAAAGCACCGTTACGTATTGCTCTAGCGTCCGAAGACACTTCGTCAGGCTCAAGAACATGAGAATATTTTCGGAAAGCAGTAATCACTTCCTCCGCGAAATGACCCAGAAAATACACTTTATCTCTCTCCTGCCACTGCCCCCAAGTCTGAAATAAGTCCTCCATAGATACCTTGCCTTTAAGCGCACGGAAGGAAAGTGTCCGAAGCTCAGCCATTTGCTCGGCCGACAGCATGGACCGTGTGTCTACCTTACCCGAAACCGGGTCAGAATCTTGCGGCCGTGGAGCAGATGCGCCAACATAAGGGGGCGGAGAGCGATCTAGCAAATAAAAATCATCATCAGGATTATTAAGGACAGGATAAAGTGGCTGGCGAACAACATATTGACCCGAAACCTGTAGCCTACGCTCTTTCTCTTGTCTGTCCGTTTGCTCTTTGTCCTCCCGACGCTTCGCTTCCTGTGCTCGCACATGATCATTCTTCCGTTGCTCTTTATCAAACAGCGCTTTCTCACGCTTCTCTCGCTCACGCACTTCCTTCACCCATAATCGCACACATTCAAACATATCCTGACGAGCACGCCGCTTACACATACACTGTTCCACATATTCAATCTTACGTATATCAAACGATCCATACAAAGGCCATCGCAACTCAGGATCCTTCCTCGTGTATCTCCTCCATAGCGTGCTGTACATTATGGAAGAAAGACCATGCTTCACATACATATCCCTATTAGGAGTCCCCTCTGGGGGAGCTGGAGCAGATTCCTCGAGGTTCAACCGGTTTCCAAAACAGCAGCACCACTTACGGAGTGCGCTAAAAGCAGGCATGCTAGGAATAATGCAAAATATGCAATATTATAAAGAAAATGGCACTTAATCGTTGCGCCGTTCAGAGTTAACACAGCTCCTGGAGAAATTTCTCCACATTACCTGCCTATATGTGTTGCAACGCATATATTTTCACAAAGACAAATTCAAAATATGACTAGTCATCATCAATCAAAACTCAGATAGCCAACCCAGGCTTCAAAACTCGGAGCAAGTACCGTACAACGGTTCTTACCAATCAAGAGTCCAGGTTCCAACTGCCAAGCTCCACAATCGCCCAAACGGCTCTCACGGCAGGACCGACAGAAGAGGTCTCAGTCGATGACCGGCGCCACCCAGACGGTCAGCTCGGAAGGGAAGGAAGAAAAACCTCGGGATGCCAGGGCTAAGACGCCGCTGGCAGTGATCACGTCCCCGGCCAAACTCCTCACCTTCGTCGCGACCAGTCCTTCGAGCATCCGAGTCGCCGATGAGCTCCACGTTGGGCGCCAATTGATGAGTACAGGCCCCAGCTAGGCCCGCAAGAACAAGGGTTCGCTCTCCTGTAACGGAATCTATAAGGAAGTTGGCACGGAAACTGCAAAGTACAAAGACAACGTTTATTAACCCTTAAGGGTGGTCCTACAATCCACACAATACTCTTCAGTATTGCCTGGAGTAGCACAAAGAACATTCGTACACAGTCCCCTTTTATACACAACAGAGGGGCTCATAGTGGGTGGATACAACGTAAGGCCGAAGAACATTACCA
Organism: Triturus cristatus; assembly: GCF_964204655.1. Classification (NCBI taxonomy): domain Eukaryota; kingdom Metazoa; phylum Chordata; class Amphibia; order Caudata; family Salamandridae; genus Triturus; species Triturus cristatus. The sequence goes on along the minus strand of NC_140590.1, from coordinate 1,529,787,990 downwards.
TTTATGGTCATTCTCGATACTGAATCAATACATGGGCGGAGCCAACACGCTCCTTGAGCCCGCGAAACACATGGTCAAGCAAGGCTAATTATAACAGATGTGGTCAAGTCTGGGCATGCGCCAGATGGACAAGAGGGAGCTATTTATAAACTGTTGCTAGGCAGATTACAAGAGCAACTAACACAGAGGTCGGACTCTCCTCGTGACGAACACGTGGCAGCATGTCAATACAAAATGGAGTCCGGACTTCGGTCAACATAACGAAGAAAACATGATCTCAAGGGAAAGCATTAATGTTTTCAGTAAATGCTTAATCACATTCTGCCTTAATTTACAACAGAATGCTGCGCGATGATGTGTGCGGCGTGCATGTACCTAGTGTGGAAGTGCCACTTCTAGAAGTGGGCACTTCGGTGTTGCAGTGTAAAATGTGTGCCTTGTTGCATAATTGTCTGGCTGAGGTCATATGACGGGCTAGGGGTTCCCCAGAGTCAGGAGGAGTCACCCGGTGGTGAATAGGGAGATCAGCAGGTAGATGGGTGGGAGGAGTACACCTGGGTCCTGAATAGGGCAGGGCTTTCCCCACACAATGCTGGCTCCGCCCCCTGTGGTGCGACTGACGACCCTAGCCCTGCCAGTGAATAGAGTGAGGGGCTGAGCACATCAAGGGTGCTCCCCAACCAGCTGCGACTGGTTTTCCCCCTCACCCTGAACCCAGAACAAAGGGTTTTACTGTATAAAAAAGGGGCTGTGTCCCCACAGAATCTGTTCTCTTCCAGGATCCTGAGGGGGGCTGCTGCTGCTGGAGGACAGGAGGAACCGCCACTTTGGACTGCCTTCCTGCCTGGAGGGCCCAGTGAGCTAGCCCCTGGCCCAGCCTTGCCCCCTGCCCACCTTCCTAAGGACTTTTGCTGGACTTAAGTGTTTACTGGCACCCCTAAGCGCCTGGAAGCGCTTTTCTTTCCCCTAGAAGCGCCTGGAAGCGCTTTCCATTTACTCATAGCGCTAGGAGCGCTTTATTTGTGGCCTGCAGCGCGAAGCTGCATCGTGGGGGAGCCTTCCCCGCCGCCTGGCGGCTTATTAGAATCACGAGCGGGAGCCCACCCCACGTTCTGCCGGTCCAGCGGGAGCCTACCCCGCTTTATGGGAACCTCGAAAGCAAGCGGGTGCCCACCCCGCAGTGGTGTACCCTAAAACGGGAGCCTACCCCGTATCGCCACCGCCGAATCCCTGAGGGCCGCCGCGCTGCCCGCGGCGACCCGGAAACCAAAGCCGGCAACCTCTGCTTAGGGGCGGGGCCAGAGGTGACGCGGAAGTTGTCGCCGGCTGGAGCGGGGCTCCCAGGAGGAAAAGGGAGAGCCCCGCGTAGCGCGTCTGAACCCAGCGAGCCAAGACCCAGGCGGGAGCCTACCCCGCGCTGGGCCGGACCAGGAGAGAAGCGTCGCCCTCCTGAGTCCCCGAGCGGGACTCCACCCTAGTGCTGTCGGACCGAGACCGGCGCCTTCTCCCCGGTGAGTGGGGCTCTGGCCGGGAGGGTGTCCAAAGCAGCCTAGGTGGTTGCTGAGCGCGTGTGCGCTCCAACGAGGGCCGGCGAGGCTCCAACGCCCCCCCCCCAGCTATTTCAGAGCCTGCAAGGCTCAGGGGGGGGCATCAACGTCCTTAACGATTCCCCAGAGTCCAGAGGGACTCCGACGACAGGGACAGTGGTTCCGAGCCCCGAGGGGCTCTAACGAGGCAATTGTATAGAGGGAATAATTGTTTTAGAGCCCACGAGGCTCCAACGAAGGAGCGCATATTTGTTTGGAGCGCATTGCGTGCTCCAACCATGGGGGCAATACTTGCATAGAGCCCTGACAGGCTCTAGGGGGCATTTCTGGTGGTTAAAGCCTAGAGAGGCGCCACGTGACTGCCTATTTGTGTTCAAAGGCACAGTGGTGCCCACACTCATTTTTCCAGCTGCCCAGCACTTAGTGGGCAGCTGCAACGTTTAGGTTGTGGCCTTGGCGTCTGCCTTGGCTTGCGCAGTCTTGCCCTGCTGGACACAGGGCGTCCTTGCCCCTTCAAGGCCAGTTGGCCTAGGGACTGCCACAGGTGGTGGCTCATGTGAGTTCTTACGCTATTGTTCCTTTCTTGCACCTCTGAATGTGTATTTATGCGTCATGTGCCTTGTTCTACACCGCTGAATGTAGTTTATGCATCATGTGTTTATGTGCTTAGACCCCTACAGGTATTGTGATACTTAGGTGGTTGTTTTCTCCCTAGTACAGGTGGTACTAGTGAGGTCCTGATTCCCTGCGCAATATTTTCCTAAGGTGGTTAGGGTTGCGTAGGTGGTACTTACCTGATACCAGTAGTTACTGGTTGTGTGCGATATGTGTTATTTTGTGCTACAGTAATTTTATATCCTATTTCTAAAAAGTGCTAATCCCTGACAGTGGTCCATGTGGCCCTGTCCCCTGTACATATAATCCCTTGTAAATTCTGCCCGTGCCTGTTGGCACATTGTAAAGTGTGTGTTTTTATCTAATGTGTTTTGTAGAATACAAAGGCTATTTTTATAGAATATCTTGTGTGGAGTTTCCTTTGTGGTGGGCCTTGGGTGTTGTTGCTGGGTGCGCGCGCAAACGCTTTACACATCACCTCCGGGATAAGCCTGACTGCTCGTGCCAAGCTACCAAGGGGGTGAGCAGGGGTTATCTTTGGCGTGTAACTCCCCAGCCCTGACTAGAGTGGTGGTTTCTGCCTGGCTTTGGCGCAAGCCCTAGCCAACGAGAAATCCCATTTCTAACATGCATAATCATAAACTTAGAGTTATTTGGTGGACACCGCACAGTGTGAGCTTAAAACAATTGCTGACCAATGAGTAGCTCCAAGGGTTTACAGAATATCTGAATCAAAGGTAACATCACCAAAGATAGTAAAAGATAAATACAGTTTAGCATGTATGAGAACATAATTCTTTCGTAAAAATGGCTCTTTAACCATGAGACTGCAACTGGATCCCGTATGGACCACACACAGGAGTAGGAAGTACCCCTTTCAAATATTGGAAAAGAAAGGGGAATATATTTAGCATACAAATATTGAGCACGATTTCCTGCAAACAACAAAGATAGCGAGGTAAGCAAGCACAAAATTATGAACCTTATAAGATATCAAACAATTGTGAGTCATAAACACATTATAATTTATTTATGATTACAGAATAATTTCCATGAGTGGCTAGTGTGGGCCACCGGAATGGAGTGATTAAAGTACCTTCATACTGCAATAAGGGGCATATTATCAAGCGGCAGCGATAATTATCGCTGGCCGCTCTTAGCAAGAACTTAGTTATCGCCGGCTATCGCTGGCAATTATCGCCATGCTATCACTGTATCAAGAATGCATAGCGCAATGGCGATAATTTACCAGCAATAGTGGTGTTTTCCATGGAACATCGCTGGTTTTCCAGCGATGTTCCATCGAAAACGGCAATAAGCTTGCTGATACGACCATGTGGAGCAATGTGCGGCGTGCAGCATTGTGCGGTGTGCAGCAGTGTGAGGCGTGCAGCAGTGTGCGGCGTGCAGCAGTGTGAGGCGTGCAGCAGTGTGAGGCATGCAGCAGTGTGTGGCGTGCAGCAGTGTGTGGCGTGCAGCAGTGTGTGGCATGCAGCAGTGTGAGGCGTGCAGCAGTGTTTCGTGTAGCAGTGCGTGGCGTGCAGCAGTGTGTGGCGTGCAGCAGTGTGCGGCGTGCAGCAGTGTGAGGCGTGCAGCAGTGTGAGGCGTGCAGCAGGTTGAGGCGTGCAGCAGTGTGAGGCGTGCAGCAGTGTGAGGCGTGCAGCAGTGTGTGGCGTGCAGAAGTGTGTGGCGTGCAGCAGTGTGTGGCGTGCAGCAGTGTGAGGCGTGCAGCAGTGTTTCGTGTAGCAGTGTGAGGCGTGCAGCAGTGTGTGGCGTGCAGCAGTGTGCGGCGTGCAGCATTGTGTGGCATGCAGCAGTGTTTCGTGTAGCAGTGTGAGGCACGCAGCACTGTGTGGCATGCAGCGGCGTGCAGCAGTGTGCGGCATGCAGCAGTGTGCGGCGTGCAGCAGTGTGCTGCGTGCAGCAGTGTCGTGTAGCATGCAGCAGTGAGTAATGCAGCAGTGTGTGGCGTGCACCAGTGTGCGGCGTGCAGCTGTGTGTGCCGTGTAGCAGTGTGTGGCATGCAGCAGTGTGTGGCGTGCAGCAGTGTGAGACGTGCAGCAGTGTTTTGTGTAGCAGAGTGTGGTGTGCAGCAGTGTGTGGCGTGCAGCAGTGTGTGGCGTGGTTTGAAAACGACAAGAAAAGTGGACATCAAAGGAAAGGTGGGAGGGAACGAGCATATGGGGTGTGAGTTATAACGAAAGTTAATTGTTGTAAGAGGGGATGCAGGAAGTGAGGCCGAGCGCGCGCTGGCGAAAGCAGTCTGCTGCTTTCAAGTCCGATGCCAGATGCAAGATTCGCGCTTGAAAGCCTCACATGCACTGGCCATAAACCGCATTCCTAAGGTCTTGTGCCCCTTACTAAATCTCTCTGAATGCATGAGGCGGCGCAGGAAGTAGCTGGTGGCAAATGGAATGCGCATGGTTGTGCGCGTAACTGCCACCCGATCCGCCTGGGAAGCCTTTGGGAGCATTTTCTGAAACCCTTACATAAGTCTCGCTGAGCGATCTCTTACGCGATAGCCAGGCGAGACCTAAAAAATACCTACCTATCATAGTAGGTCTTTTCCACTGGACAACATGCCATCCTATCATGATGTCATTAAAATATCATTAAAATAGCAGCAGATACATATGAGGTTCAAACAGAGGAGGAGCAGGAAAAAGCATGTTTTCTGTTTGAAACCCTGCATCCTATACAGGTATGTAGCCAGCATTTACCTCTGCTACAAAGTCTTTTACTGAAAGGGTAAAGAGGCATTCCTGGCTCTGGCACAACTAAAGCTGGTAGAAACCTTTCTTGGACACTGCATCAAGATATTAATGCTGAATTCTTAATATGTTAGGTACCAAATGTGTCACATATACATGATTATTTAAATAAAGACAAATAGTTATTTTTGAAGTAGAGTCTTAATCGTGTCTATAAAATCCGAAGAAATCGCAGAATCCATCTTTCATCACTGGTCTGACTCCTGACAAGAAGGGAACACACATATATGTAGTTAAACATGGAATCAAAAACGTAGGAAGTAACAGTATTAAACCCATGTTAGGAGGTCGAGGAAGTCATAAGGAGAAAGTTCAGGTGGGGTGAATGAAGGTAGGGAAGGGAGGGGAAAGTTAAGCTAAAGACTAGAGGGGTTTCGAGGGGGGGCATAGCAGGAAAACAGCTAGCCTTGAGTGGAGGTGGAAGAGCTAACTCAACCTAACACAGTGATAATGAACAGGAGAGAGAAAGAGTAAGGGGACAAAGAAAGGGTGGATAGATACACAGTGATAATGAATAGGAGAGAGAAAGAGTATGGGGACAAAGAAAGGGTGGATAGATACACAGGGAGCGTGGTAAGCAGAGGAATCGGGAGCAGGGCAAACACAGAGGGTGAAAACTGGTGCACAGACAAATTGGGATGAAATGACGTATTGTATAATACAGATGAGCAAAAAAGGAAGGCCAAGCCAAGGTAGCTAAATAACTCTAACCAATAGATAGTCCTGATGGATACATTATCTTAAATACTGTATGAACAGTTACATTTTCATTTTTTTTTCTGAAGAACATTAAATGATTGAGAAAATCTGATGCTTGCTAGTAAAGAGATCTAAATTGAAATGGCTTCCCTGGCCACATTCTGTGTGTTGAATTGCATTGGGTTTTTTGAGTTTGCAATATTTGATCCTGGAGATTCTTTAGACTATTATCACCTATTACCATAGTCCTTATTTTGATCTCCCAGGGTAGGAAGGGAGTAGGCCCAAAGTCTATGTCTGAGCAGCCACAGCTGCTGCAGGTAAGAGCGGTAGGGCCAGGTGAAGGGGGATTTCGAGAGACGACCACGAGGGAAAATTAAATAAATAAATAATTTCCCCTTGTAGTCGTCTCTCGAAATCCCCCCTCACCTGGTCCCCCGCTCCACCGCTCTTACCTGCAGCGGCTGCAGCTGTTCCTGAGTGAGACTTATAACGCTCCACATTTCTCCCACTTACTCTTTCCTTCATTAACCTCTATGCAGTCTCACTCTCCCCTCAACACCTCGCTTGAGTGGACTCATTAGCCCTCTCTAAGGTGTCTGTCTATCTTCTTGGTTGAGCTATCACCATACAAATGGCATCCTTTTAACCTGCCAGGGTCTTAACATCACTGCTCCAGACCAGATGCTACAGATTATGAATTGTTTTTCACTAGTCTCATTCCTAGTACTCTTGAACCCCTACAATTTCTACAAATCAGCACATGGATTAACCCTCTTGCCAGATGACTAAACAGAATCAATTGATTCTTTACTCGGTAATAGTAACTCTGCGCCTGAGTGGACCCCAAAGATCATGGTATGAATAGTATCCATTGAGATTTCATGGGTCATCGCATCTCCACTTATGGGCAGACCCCATACACCAATGTATAAATGCTGCCTTTCCTGGGCCCCTCAATTAGTCAATCAATCTGAAAGTCATATCAGTCAAATAGCCATTTCTGCAGTATTAATACACTTAAAATGGTGCATAAGTGCTGGTTCCCAAAGAAGAAATATGTAAACAAATAGTACTAATACCTTCCAAAATAGGTCTTTGAATCTCTGTATCAGAGTGGACCCAGAAGAACCATGTATAAATGGTGTTTATTGAGTTTTCTTAGTCATTGTATTTCTAATACTGGGTTGACTCCACAGCAGCCGCGGCACATGCAGGTAAGAGCGGTGGGGTTGTGGGGCCAGGTGGGGAGGATTTCGACAGATGGCAAGGGAAAATGAATTATTTAATGGTCCATTGTCTGCCAAAATCACCCACACCAGGCCCCACCGCTCTTACCTGCACGGGCCGCGGTTGCTCCACAGAGCCATATATGAAGGGTATCTATTGGTTTTTCATGGTTCACAGCACCTCTGCTCCTGAATGGACAGCACAGATATATTTAAGAATGGCATCTAATGCTTTCCTATGTTGTTGTGTTTCGATTTAGATGTTCGTTATATGGGTTTTCCTAAATCATGTCCTTATATAGGCACAATTTGCATTGCCCTTATTTAGGCATAGAATCCCAGTCCTTATTTAGGCATTAGCCATGCTATCCAAATACAGGCATGGTCACCTACATCCGTCCATACCAACGTCACAACGAGTTGTTATAAACCAGAACCTTAAGCCTTTGGGACTCTCCCTAGCTACGATTATTGATTTCTCCAAGAACTCATCTATTATGCATGAACTACTATTCCTTAGGGGTTCATTCATGACGTCTTCCTCTGCCCGACTTTATGTCAATGCTAACATTCCTATGCACTTTCCTGGTATACCTTCCCTTACCATGGCAAACCACGGCTCGGCTGCATAGCTCGATACGAATCGCCACAGCAAGTTCGGAAGGAATTTGAGTCCCCGCCTGACGCACTGACCAGACGCTGTCATCCCTGCTCACAGAGAAACGAGCTTCCAGTGTTGTGACTCCCTTCGCGGGGTGTTAGACTTTGAGACCCGGAAAGAGATTCTCACCTCTCTCATTCTAAGGTATGGAGCTGACTAGAACTTAGAGGGACTCTTGGCATATGCAAAACTATAGCTTACCATACTATAGAATACAGCACCTATTTTTTACCTTGTACTACACTTAGGTTAGGTACACTGGGGTAGAACTATTTAGAAGCATCAGACGAGTATCCACTTTTTAGCCTATGTTATTTATGTATGTGTATATGAATATATGTCATAGCTAGAAGACAATGCTAGTGCAGTATTATTTCTTCTTACTGCTTACGCTGTACGTATTATATCTCGCATACTGTCTTGCGATTGTAACAGCTCATATCTCTTACACGAGAAACAAGACTGTTCAATAAATCCTTTTTATTGAAACGCCCGTCTATCTATTTCTGTGTAACTCTGAAGAAACTAAGCATGCACGATTGACTGAGTGAAACTGTTATCTGTTGTTTCCACGGTTCTGAGAAATGTTCCGATTCTAAAGGGAAACAAGTTGTCATGTTTATGCGGTTGCCAGAAACAACTCCCTTCTTGTTTATTCAAGGAGTTTCTATTGGCCTCTGAGTTAGCTGGCACACAAAGTGATTGAGTTTAATGTACTCAATAGAGGCATACTGACCTCAGTCCTATGCCACAACTATAGTTTATATTATTCCAATGCACAGAGCCTATAAGGGAAATAGGAACTACACTACATGGCACCCAACGTGTTTGGTAAGGCAGTAATTTAACGCCAGATACTGAAGTAACTCAGTCGTGCTTTTCTCAGAGACCCCTACTCAAAATACTTCATAAGACATCTGGAGTGGGTAGGGTTATTATCCGCAATAGCTGAGTAGGACAAAAATCCTATGTATTAGCTGTTTGGTTTGTTTAACGTTGAAGGATACAGTGTTCCAAAATATTGTGCACCTTATCTTTGTTTCCTTGAAACTTGTTCTACATTTTTCAAAAACAATGTCCCAAAACGGGGATAATAATACAGTGAAAGGTGAGGCTGCGACTGACCAAGTCGTAACAGCTTTTAATCTTACAGGTTTAAATGAAACTGATGAGGGTGTTATAAACATCCATCCAACTTTAAGGAGAGCCATCACTCTAAAACTTATAAAACATGGCCTAACACCAAGAGGTGGTGGAGCAGTTTTCGTGATAGAGGCACATGAATCTTTTCAGACAGAGGTATTCTATTCATGGATAGCATTCCCAGAATCAAATCCAGTAACAAAAGTGTTTCACTTCTATAAAGAAGATGAGCCACCTGAGGAATATATTCCCTTTGAGGATGTTCAAATTCCACTCACATAACAGGAGCATAATCTCCGGTTTAAAGGTGCCCTAAAACATTACAATCACATTACCAGGCTCGGTCCACTAGGTAGACCAGGAGCAACATGGCCGATTTTAGCCGGCTACACACCTCATCCTGATATCAAAGAGATGTCAGACGATAAATTACTCACTCAATTCGAAGAGTTAATAAAAATTTACAGACAGTTAGTCCAATATGTCATGCGGACTTTCACAGTCCAACCACCATTAACCATTCCAAATCAAACCCCTCACCAGGGGAATACACTAAAAATTACTCCACAGACTTTAGACGCAGTCATGGGTAAAATGCCCACAAAACGTGAACAAATTCCATTATGGATAGATAAAAAAATTACACAAATCGAAGCAGTATTTCCTAATACTAGCCCTTATGAGAAACACAGAATCCTAACAATCTGTTTACCAATGGGGATCACACCACATCTGGAAGACTACACCACTTGGGGCACAGTCTTTGCTGCCATCTATACTAAAGCACATGGTGTTCCGTCTATTGCGGTGATACCTGAAGTCCTGAAACAAATTCAAAATAAATACAAGGCAGAACCTGCTCTGAAATTAGGTATGAAATTACTAAAAAACTTCGACCAGGTCTCAACAATAATATTATCTAATATTAAAGGGGAGGCAGCATCAGTGGCAATCCGCCAACGCTTAAGGGAATTTGATGTAACAGAACATCAACAAGAACTACCCAGAATAATGGAAAAATCCTGTGAAGAATTCGGCAGAGATAGTTTGGGTGGACAACCAGTTAGACTCTATCAAACACAATCCTACATCTTCTAAAAAGAAGTAGGAAAATAACAAACAACATTCAAAAGAGAAACGTTCTCAAAAGGAGCCCTCTGAAAGAAGGTAGAACCTCAGGAATAGGGATAATTTGAAAAAACCTGACAGATATCAGGATACTGATACACGCTCCTCTTGTACCTTTCAGATATCGTCACAGACATCCGAAAGAAGAGGACGGTCAGATAACAAAGAAGAACGTGTGAAGTCCAAAGATGATCAACACGTTCAGAAAAACAAACCAAAACCTCAATTCACTAAGAAGAAGGTAGTAGGTCTGAAGATCAGACATGCCGAGAATTCTGAGAACACAACTCAAGAACGGAGAATGGGCTCAGACAATGCTGGACAGTGTAGCAGAAGTAACAATAGCTCGCCAGAACCTGAAAGAACTTCTGGAGATAGTGGACTTGAATGAGTACATCACAATTGAGACTGTAGACTCCAGGGTTAGTACTCCGCAAAGGTTATATGAAAGGGAGACATACCAAGAAAAGTGAGAACACTCTTTTGTGAGAAACTATCAAGGGGTTATGATATACTTCTAGCAGAACAGGACTGGCCACGAGAATTGGTCAAGGAGTGCCCACATGGCGACGACATCATTATGCCAGCCTTCTCCAACCATGTTCCAATACACCTAAAATATACATATGCCAGGAAATGGGCAGTTGCCCATGCCCCAGCATTATACAAAAATCATGAAGGATGGGATGAGGACTCACCTCACCACAAGATACAGTTAAAGAATCAACCTACTGCACAAAGGCAGTACCCAATTAAGCAAGAAACTAAAAAACAGGCCAGGGAGATCTAACATCAACTTGAATACCAAGGGGTGATTGAAACATGCACCTCATCAATGAACAATCCTTTGTTTCCTGTATCCAAACCAGACAATACATATCGTCTAGTTTCGGATTACAGACACCTGAACACTTGTTCTAAAACATTTGCAGTGCAAAATGCACACAGTATAGCATTAATGAATAACATTGTGCGTAAAAAATATAAAACCACATTAGACATTTCAAATGGTTTCTTTTGTCAAAAAATAGCACCTGAAAGTAGGTACTTGACAGCTTTCTCAATAATGGGGACCCAGCGTCACTTTTGTTGACTCCCACAAGGGTTCAAGAACAGCCCGGGGTTATTCTCAGCAAGGGTAACAACTACACATTTATGATAAAGAGGCATTGTCCTATGTCGATGACATCTATCTGACAGACGATGACCTGGATAGGCACTTGAACAGGGTGAACACCATTATATTAGGGTTCAACTTTAAAAAATCCAAAATTGCCCCTCTCAATGTCCTTTTCCTAGGATATGAGCTTTCAAGTGAAGGCAAAAGCCTGGCAGCTAACTTTTTAGAAAAGTGTGAGCTGCTCCAACCTCCAAAAACGCTGAAAAACTTACAGTCGATTCTAGGTTTCCTGAATTTTGGAAGAACTTACATTCTAAGTTACGCAGAAAGGGTTAAACCTCTCTACGAATTAATCAAACCTGATGTCAAAATCAAAAATTGGACACAGGAACACACAGATATCCTACGATCACTTCAAGCTGACATGTTAGCAACAAATCACTTACAAACACGAGTAAATACACGCAATTTGGTGATCGGAATAATTTCGGGTCAATGCGGATTCACCTACTTAACTTTTAATGATGGTGAAAAAGTACCAATTGCATACAAATCAAATTTGTATACACAAGCGGAAATGCGCTTCACTTCGACAGAAAAAATTCTGACAGCAGTTCAAACCGCTGTAGCAAAAGAAAGAGCTCTAGCTTAGGGGAAATGCATTATTGTCGTAACTCCGGTACCAGCCTTAGAGGCAGTTACAAACGAGAGCATTCCAAATGCAAAAGCTTTACATCCAAGATGGATACAATGGATTAATTCTCTTGCGGCAACGGATGTTGAATACGTTTTTGATGCTTATTTAAACACACAATAAACAACAAAAAGAGGGCCAATACTGATACTTATATTAGTACCTCCAAAGGGAAAACAGGCACCACCAACATCAAAGATGGATACCTTTCGAAATCAATTCGAATACATATATGTGATATTTTCACTTTTTTAAAATTTTATTTTAACAAAATCTCATATATTTCAACAAATTTATATGTTATACCAAAAACCAACAACACACAATTTGACTTAAAGAGCCATACAAGACTCAAAGCGAAAAAAGCACAAATGCTGGACAACATTAAAGACAAATCACTCACTTACACAGACAACAAAAACATAAAACATGTAAAACATCACAGTCTTGTTACATTTTTTTACACCTCAAGATAGGCCATGATTGACAAATTGAAGAACAATCACAGGTAACAGTGTTTACTTAAACCTATAAATACATTCCACGTGTTACACAGCCAAAGAAAAACAAGACAGGAAAACATATATACTGGTCGACACATTTCGAACCCCGCAGGGGTTTTTGGTGAGTGGGAAACCCACATGCCAAAGTTGAAAGAATTTTAAACGGAAAGACCTTATAAACGCTTAGAAAAACTATCTCATTTGGAGAGGTGAGCTTCGTGATTTGAGCCCAAATTCCGTTTAAAATTCTTTCAACTTTGGCATGTGGGTTTCCCACTCACCAAAAACCGTTTGATTTATGTGTTCATTCACTAGACGAAATCGGCCGATTTCGTCCCAAATAGAGATTGGTCCTGAAGAGAACCCCACCCTAAAACCTACGGGGTTCGAAACGCGTCGACCAGTATATATGTTTTCCTGTCTTGTTTTTCTTTGGCTGTGTAACAAGTGGAATGTATTTATACATTTAAGTAAACACTGTTACCTGTGATTGTCCTTCAATTTGTCAATCATGGCCTATCTTGTTGTGTAAAATAATGTAACAAGATTGTGATGTTTTAAATTGTTTTTGGTTTTGTTGTCTGTGTAAGAGAGTGATTTGTCTTTAATATTGTCCAGCATTTGTGCATTTTTTGATTTGAGTCTTGTATGGCTCTTTAAGTCAAATTGTGTGTTGTTGGTTTTTGGTATAACATATAAATTTGTTGAAAGATATGAGATTTTGTTAAAATAAAATAACAATTTATTGAAAATATCACATATATGTATTCAAATTGATATCGAAAGGTAGCCATCTTTGATGTTGGTGGTGCCTGTTTTCCCTTTGGAGGTACTAATATAAATATCAGTATTGACCCTATTTTTGTTGTTTATTGATTTAAGGCTCAGCCATGCTGATGAGAGCCAGACCCTTTGGTGTTACTCAACTATTTAAAAACTCAAGCATTCCTGCAATATGAACATAAATGTACTCTGCCTATTGAGATTCTCCCTCTTGATCAGTACGAATTTATAATTTAGACTGACGGATCAGCACAACCCGCTACGGAGAGTAAGCAAGCTTACAGTGCAGTGTGCGCAATCGTTAAAGGTCGCATGCACAATGGTAAATTCCGACCAATGGTCACTAAAACACAATATCTAGGAGATTGTACAGCTCAGCGAGCTGAGCTACAAGCATTCAAATTGGCACTTGAAAATACGGATCGCGAATTCCTCACACTTATAGTGTGCGATTCTTTTTACTGTGTTCAATCATACAACGAATATTTACAGAATTGGCTTCAAAATGGCTTCAAAGATGCAAAAGGTGGCACAATCATGCATAAAACGCTTTGGGAACAAGTTGTTCAGTTGCGAAACAGACTACAAAACACTCACGTGATACACACGCTGAGTTATCAACGTGATGGCGTTCACGTTGCAAGGAATTCATTGGCTGACGAAGCTGCAAAGGGGGCTGTGCAAACGGCTTCCGTAACTGCGATCACTCGTTCAAAAACGAGAATAGACAGTGAGATATTATTGGCTGTCAATGCATCAAGCAAAGGCAGTGTTGCAGTGTTACCTAAAAAATTTCCACACAAATACTCGTATATAATTGATGCGAACAACGTTCCGTTTGCTCGAATCCCTGGAGTGAGGGATAGGATAATTCCAAACATGGAACGTAGATTAGGACTAATCCTAGCAGCACATGAAGGGATAGCCTCTGCCCATGCAGGTGTTTCTGCCACAGTATCGTTAATAAAACATAGATATTGGTGGCCCGGCATTAGGAAACAAACCAAAAACTATGTTTTGGAATGTCAAATATGCCAACAGATGAAAGTCTCTACATTAAAACGTCCTGCGCAGACACCCCTGTTCATTTCAGATAAACCATTAGCTTGTGTTTACCTGGATCACTGCGGTCCCTTGCAAAGGGATGGAAACTATAAATATATCATGGTCGCAGTGGATTTGTGTTCAAGGTTCCTATGGATGTGGCCTCAGCACTCAGCTGACGCTCGAACTGTTATAAAAGATTTGCGAATCTCTATTGGCACATGCGCAATTGGCACGCTACATTCTGACCAGGGCCCTGCGTTTAGCTCTCAAGCTTACAAAGAAGCCATGGCCAGTTTGGGCGTTGCATTGCGGTACTCCTCTCTGTTTCATCCTGAGGGAAATTTTGTTGTGGAAAGGAAAAACCGGGACATAAAGCAGTCTATAACAGCTAGGGTATTAGGTTCGGGTGATGGGTGGGTCAAACATCTTTATGGGGTCCAACGCTCATTAAATAATTTGCAAAGAAGTTCTCTAGGGGGGTCACTCCATATGAAATCCTATTTGGGATAGGAATGTGGGTTCCAGATCTTGAATGTGAAGGCAGAGTTGTGGAAAATAAACCATTTGATATCAAAGATTGTTTGGCTGTTTTACAGGACTTAAATGAACTAAGATCGAAACAAAGCAACGTGTTCTTGAAGCCAACCACCACTGGGGAAATTCCAGCCGTCCCAGCAAGGCCTGTCTGGATCCCAAAGCTTGGGGATCTAGTCAGAGAAAATATCACGGACAAGAAGGAATTTGGGCCTTTTTACAGACAACCAGTACCTGTCCTAGTCATCCACGGAACAAGAACAGTACTTCTGCCGCCCCTTGCTGGAAAAAAGAGGAAAGATTTGTGTCAATCGACATCATCAAACCACACTATGTAGCCAATACTAAGCAGTAGGCTTTGTGGACTCCGACCTAGTAGCAGACGCACTCCTCTAGCTACTATCCAAGAGGCTCAAACTGAAAGACTCATCACAATCGAGAATTCAGCAGTAAGAAATGAAGGTCTAAGCAACGATGCTATGGAACTCATTCCTCTTGAAACCCAAATAACACTTCGTCCTGATACACCTGTTTACGCCAACGTAACACATGATCAACTGGTACCAGCGATTTCAGCGAATCCTGATGCAATTTCAACCATAGACAGAACTGCCGCTGGCTATTTCATTAACTTTGATACGTTTTCTGAGGATCCAAGCGAACCGGAAACGACGCCAGCCAAAAGAACTTTCAAAGAACGAGCACAAGACTTTTTTCATCTCCTGAAAAAGACTTATTAACTTTCACCATGGATTGAACTATGGATAATTTCTGGAATACTTTTCTTTCTGCTTTGGCTAGCTTTAGTAATGACTCTGAGCATGCTGATAAATGGAAGATATATTAACTTGGAAACAGAAAGTAAAAATGTGAACTTACTTTTGAAACCACACAAATCATCCCATCGTGAAGCAAGAGACTTGTCAGCAGTGAACATCACAGCTGTTCCTATACAAGATGGTATAGTTTGGGACAAAACGGATTATGATATATTTGGCCCGTCTGAACTTTTGAAGATTCCACACTTATTTAAAATTTCATTAAGTGACTTTATTACCTCCAGTACCTATTCTGATGATTGGGACTTTGAGACTGTTAATAACATGATGTCTGATCTAGAAAGGTCTGCTGCATTCTCTAACCATGAATACTTAGAGGGTTCAACAGACTTTGAACAGCTTTATTGTTACAACCACTATGGTCATAATTCCTTGCATAGATCTGCAACACCTAGAAATGTATTTATGTATAACCAATGGGAACATTGTCCTACAGCACCAAGGTTTAGCTCAAAAACTTTTGCAATGAAGTTTCCATATTTTTCAGGGTACAATACATCCAATCTGGAAACATTTTTTTTTTTTTAAATATGAACAAAACAGGAACGAAAAATATGTTAACTAATACAAAACAGATTTATTCTGCAGCCTTTATTGCTCAACTGTCTAGACAGGGTTTCGAATTTTGGAAAGACACAATTGACACTACATCTGTCTGGGGTACAAAAGATTGGCAAGTGCGGGGGATAGAAGCTTTATTTAGAGCCTGCATCATCCCACAGCAAATGATGTTTTTGAATGACACTGTCCAACAAACGTCTTGACTTGGGTTAGCCAAGATCAAAGACATGAACACATCGTTCATACCTCCACCTGCAAGTAATAGCACTACACAGGGGGAGGTTGACGTTCATAATATTTTACAAAACAACAGATCAGATCCTGAATGGAAAAAATGGTTGTTCTGGCCCACAGACACAAACATCTGTCAAGAAAGATTCCTGAACAGAATACAGGGTTTTACGATCAATAGGCCAGGCCCACGTCATGTTCAAAGACAGCATCCAGGGGTAGTAACAACATACAGTGTAGGAAAATTATGCCTTGATTGGCTACAGAAATCTACACTAGAGAATGTGAAACAACACTTATCTTTACTTAAAGAAGACGCAGACCTTAGGGATTTCTTGCTAGGTCCAAGAAAACCGCGTCAAAAGTATTTAATATATACCGACATTTATGCTGCTTATAATAAGAAATTGATCGTATTAATTTAGAGAAAAATCTCTCGCTGTCGTCGACAATGGGTTAACGACTCTGTCATCCAGGATATATTCACTGGGCAACATTGTATCTTCTGCTATAGACATTGTGGAACAAGATTTGATCCTGGTGCGACAAGGCCAGTCTCAATTACGTTCTATTCTGTTATTAGGCTGGATGCTACAAAACTTGCGTGCAGGCTATGTGCCTTGGCATTTCATCAACACGTCATCTCTGTTTTCAGAATACAATTTCACGGATAAACAGATCGAACTGGCACAAAGGGGAGCAAAGTATACAGTGCTGAGCATTGAAAAACTGGAAAAATTGCCATTAACGGTAGCAAAAAAAACAGCTACAGAATGGATCATTCATGGTAAAATAACTCTGCCTGTTACAACTTTCCATTTTCAGTATTGCCTCAAACAAATGCAAGCAGGCAGATATGAAAGGTTGGGTAAAGAATACATCAAGACATCCTGGGATTTACCTTAAACACACAGATGTTGGAGTGGGGGGGCGTGAAGTTTTTCTTAGCAGTACACACTGTGAAAATACACTGAGCGGTTCACTCATATGTCGGGATATTAGTTTACACAGGGCCTGTAGCGGTTCTACTGCAAATGTATCCTGCCACCTGCAAGGTTCACCAGCCGCTGTGATTAATCAAACGTTTGGCCAACTTTCAAATGGGAGTTACCTCATGTTGAATGATCAGAGCTGTTGTTGCATGTTGCCAGGCATCCCATATCTAGTAACGGTTGGTTCCAGGGTCACTTGCTGTATGCAAGTTTTGTTCCCCCAAATAGACACAGTCAGGGAGTCGCCTTTATGGACTTCACTGAACATCTCTTCTATACGAATTGATACTTTAAGCAGAATGAAGGCCATTCTTTTACAACAAACCGTGCCTTTGACCTCGGCCAAAGAAACCTATGATCTACAAATTGCAAAGACTTCGGCTGAGATATAGGCTCGGTTAAGTACAAACTGCCCTATACATTTCACCGAAATGTTGGGTCGTATCTTAAACATGTCTGATACGAGCGGTATTGTGCATGTATTTAAGACCATATGTTTAGGACTTTTAACACCTTTTCAAGCAGTCCTTGGAATCATTCCAAACTTCGTGCACTGGGTGTCTGGTGGTCTGCCGCTAATTCTAGCACTCGTTGCAGGAATCCTGTTATTATTCCTACTACTACGCTATGGCAAGCCAATCCACCAGCGTCACTCCCAGCACCTTGGAGAAAGCTCTCCTGGAAAGGAAGTGTTGTGAGCGCATTGTACAACTTTTGGGCCTACCTCATCTACGAGAATTAAATACCACATGGTTTCTGTCATTCAGACCAATCTGGCAGGATTGCATCTTACCTCTTCTAAGCTGCCTGCTATGTGGTGAAGAATGCGTGCTAGACGTCTGTCTAACCCTCCCATCAGTTATTCCAACGGATATCAATACTCTGCTGGACCGGATAACAGCTCATGTTCTGTGTTGCCCCCAGAGGTTACCAATCCTGATGACGGCATTCGTTGAGATCTCACAGACGCAACATGCTACTGCTGAGGTACGAGATGGATCAACGGGCACACAGGCAACATCGGAAAGGAACATTGCTACTGGCGATGCTTCACATCTATGTGCAGTTAATCTTCTAAACGAGGTATTCCAATTATCACCGACATCAGTAGACGATCTTTTGTCTACAGGAATAGAGGATTTCATGTTTTCACCAGCCCCTTACACTGACTTTTGATTCGGCTCACAGTGTACCGGGAAAGCTATGAATTTGGCCTTCATTTTTCAAAACAAAGACAAACCTTTGAACTTTTTTCATAAAATTTATTTTTTTCCTCTAAATTGGAAATTGTTCTTTTTATGGCAAAGTAATCTGCTTAAAGTAGAACTATTCATAGAGAACAGACATCTTTGAACACTTCCAGGGACACATTATCACCTTTTATTCACAACAATTTCATTTATGTAACATAACATGAAATGGCTTTGATCTTTTCTTCTGTAATTATGAACCATTTCATCATATGTGTATATGTTTCTGTTTAACTTCCACTGTAAATATATGCTTAGTATGAAACATTGCTTTATATGTACAGCGCCTTTGCGTTTCATGTCCACCAAAAGTTTTTTTTAGTATGCTTTTACAAATGTTTTTAGCAACATGTGGTACTCAATTTTCTATGTTTAGCATTTTAATTTTTATCATTTAGTACTATTGATCATTCGTTAGTGGCGTGGGTGTTGTGTTGCGATTTAGATGTCCGTATATAGGTTTTCCTAAATCATGTCCTTATATAGGCACAATTCGCATTGCCCTTATTTAGGCATAGAACCCCAGTCCTTATTTAGGCATTAGCCATGCTATCCAAATACAGGCATGGTCACCTACATCCGTCCATCCCAACGTCACAACGAGTTCTTAGAAACCAGACCCTTAAGCCTTTGGGACTCTCCCTAGCAACGATTATTGATTTCTCCAAGAACTCATCTATTATGCATGAACTACTATTCCTTAGGGGTTCATTCATGAAGTCTTCCCCTGTCCGACTTTACGTCAATGCTAACATTCCTATGCACTTTCCAGGTATAAATATACCTTCCCTTACCATGGCAAACCACGGCTCGGCTGCACAGCTCGATACGACTCGCCACGGCAAGTTCGGAAGGAATTTGAGTCCCCGCCTGACGCACTGCCCATGCGCTGTCAACCCTGTTCGCAGAGAATCCAGCTTCCAGTGTTCTGACTTCCTTCGCGGGGTGTTAGAGTCTGAGACCAGGAAAGAGATTCCCACCTCTCTCATTCTAAGGTATGGAGCTGACTAGAACCTAGAGGGACTCTTGGCATATGCAAAACTATAGCTTACCATACTATAGAATACAGCACCTACTTCTTACCTTGTACTACACTTAGGTTAGGTACACTGAGGTAGAACTATTTAGAAGCATCAGACGAGTATCCACTTTTTAGCCTATGTTATTTATGTATGTGTATATGAATATATGTCATAGCTAGAAGACAATGCTAGTGCAGTATTATTTCTTCTTACTGCTTACGCTGTACGTATTATATCTCGCATACTGTCTTATGATTAAAACAGCTCATATCTCTTACACGAGAAACAAGCCTGTTCAATAAATCCATTTTATTGAAACACCCGTCTATCTATTTCTGTGTAACTCTGAAGAAACTAAGCATGCATGATTGACTGAGTGAAACTGTTATCTCAAGGAGTTTCTAGTGGCCTCTGAGTTAGCTGGCACACAAAGTAATTAAGTTGAATATACTCAAAAGAGGCATACTGACCTCAGTCCTATGCCATAACTATAGTGTATATTATTCCAATGCGCAGAGCCTACATGGGAAATAGGAACTACACTACAAGGTCATATCATACCCACTACCATTGCGTAGAATCCTCAGACCTATGTAAGAATGGTGTCTGTCAATTACATTAGGACAAACCCTTCCTTAGACTGGGTTACAATCCCACGCCTACACATCAAGGACACTTGTAGGGACAGTTTGCCCTACACTTGACAGAAGAAATATTAATGATTACTAAGGTAATCCTGGTAATATTGTAAATATATGCAAATATGTTTCTGTCTCTTCCACAACTTTCTGCCTCACTCCATAAATGAAAAACCAAAGGAAATGATGGACGGAGTGTTGAACATTGCAAGCACTCACCCCCAGTCAACAGATCTGGGTTTAATCCACCACCGTTCTTTAGCCCACTCTGCCACCCCAGTTCAGACATGGCCGTATGCAAATCAGTCTGACCCTGTGCCACATGGGAACAGTCCAGCCCGAACTGCCAAGCCATGTCTTCCCGGGACCGGAAACAAGCTTCCTAGACCGGTTTCTGGTATTTCAGCCGTCTTCAGCCAGGCTTGCTTGAATCCAGTGGCAAAGTGAGCAAGGGACTCACGTCTGAGCATACCCTGCCAACTTATGGCGAAAAAAGCAAAACCAAAGGAAATGATGGACGGAGTGTTGAACATTGCAAGCACTCACCCCCAGTCAACTGATCTGGGTTTAATCCACCACCGTTCTGTAGCCGTTCTGTGGACACTGCTACAAGTTCAATATGACATGTTCGGAGCACCCCTCCATGCTTTGCACACAACAAGAATACACTTCCCAAATAGATCACATGATAAACCAGACTCTACCAACAATGCACAACAAACTGAGGTCCAAATTTATCATAGTGTTACGTTGCCCTTGTGTCATGCAAGGTAATGCAAGATCACTACAACACTAAAGTCATATTTCACAAGCAACGCAAAGTCACCTTGAGTGGCCTTGCAATGCTTGGTAAATCTGGAGCTATGCAAGGCAGCGCAAGGTGTTGCTTTGTGTTACTCTTCTCCAGGGAGGCGTTCCATGGGTAGAGCTTGGGTGTTCCCAGGCCACCTCCCATGGATTTTGGTGCATTCCCAGATTTACTTTTAGTGGTCGATCTGGGAATGCATCAAAATGCTAAGCCTTCCAAGGGGAGGCCTATCAAGCAGTAATATCCTTATTTCTCCTCATTTTTTCCTCTTTCTATGCGTGCTGCATTTTGCAGCACAAGTAGAAAGAGGAAAAAGCCTCAGAAGATTTATTTTGTTCAGGGAGGTCCCTTTCCTGCACAAAACCAATCCTGCCTACAACGAAGGCACCCTTGCTCCATGGCACAAGGAAGCACATTGTGCAACAGTGCAAGGAAAGGAAAGGAATGGACAATATAATGTTATTTATGACGCATTTAGCGCTCTCCCTTTCAGGCAGCGCAGCACAGCAAGGTGTCTTGTTGCAATGCATGAAAGTTTGCTAAATCCGGCCCTAAGTAACTGATTATCTGACCACCCAAAAAGCTCTTGAGGTCTCTCCATTAAAATACAATACCACCAGCAGGAGGGAACAGGGTGGTGGCATTATATACAATGGCTGACCAGCTTGCATGAACATGCCAGTGCTGGTGAGCATAACATGGGTCTTAAATAGACATAAAACTAGGTGGGGGTTCATAATGTAAGTGGCCAAGTTCAATCTGCACTGCGCCCATTGATTGTCCCAATGATGTCCTAGGGACCTCCATTAAACACACTTAATGGATCTGAAAAGAGTTCAGACTCAGGTTGCAAAACTACATCTTAACCTATTCAGAACAGCATACATAAAAGGGCCTAGCCTGCAATTAATAATCTGAAATAGACACCTTGTTATCGTCAGCTCTGCCTCCTCATAGTCAGGCAGTGATTAGTTTGTAAAAGAATGAGTGCTGGTGCCCAAAGCTCCGCCCCGGCAGTGCTGCTATTAAAAATCAGCACGCCGAATTCCAATGCTGTGTATTCTGGAATTCACCGCAGGACTCTTTAATCCACTACCAGGCCCTGCTGCACCATTTTAGGTCTTGTGCCTAGCGTTGCAGTGTGCAGCACTACTCACCCAGCGCGAGCCTTCTGGTAGGGGATTCAGAAAGCTGACCACACGCTTGTGCGTGTGGTTTTGTTATCATTGCAGGCTATTGGGCGCGGTGTGCGTCTCTCTAACAAAGACAGCACACAATTGGGCAAATACGGGCGCATGTCCCGTATTTGCCCCGACCACGGCCTATTGGTGTCTGTTACCTGCACAGCCGACATCTGTTTTGCATTATCGTGCCCAGACCTGTGCCCCATAATGCAAAACAGATGGCCTGCTCCCTCACACAAGCGCGCGTGCTCTTACGTACCACTCGTTTTTGCTAATACCGCGTTTATCATCAACAATGGCTGACGCGCCTTTCATTTCTCTGGCGCGGCTTGTGAAATGCTTTCACTTTCGCGCTTAGTGAAGATTCAACACATGCACGCATAGGCATGTGGTTAAGTAGCATATGAGAAGTTTGGTAATTTTAATGGATTTGTTAACAGACGGGAGTTCGGAAAGCCTCCGGAGCATTTCAAAAACCTGCTCGTAGTCACTACTTGAAGAAAACATGATATGCGTTGTCCATTCGGCGTCCGGTTCGCACTGAGCTGAGTGCTTACATTATGATTCGGAAGCTGAATGGAAACATTGTTGCAACAGCGTATGTTTCTAGAAGCGTGGTTGTTGGTGATGCACTTTTGCTCGCACTGTATGTGCCTAATTGAAGGAAACAATTAATTCAAAGCTAAGTCACACGTACTTACATTTTTCGTATGCGCGCAGGGGCCATCTGGTTGTAATTAATGTGGTTGCATGCGCTTGTTTGACGCGCCTTTCATTTCTCTGGTGCGGCTTGTTTAAAGTGCAATCACTACGATTGTAAGTCTATTTCTCATGTTGTCTGCACCAGAAGTAATTCTTTCTGCCCATTTGCTTTTTAAAACAGTTCCAAGTGAATATTTTCGAACACAGGAAGGCACTGTGCAATACTGCAGTCCACCAAAATGCTAACAACGCGTTTGCTTTTCCTATGTGTACAGAGTAATTTGACCCGTGGCTCGAGAAACTCGATATATTGAAGCCATTATGTAAGGTTCAAAGTTCACCAGAATCCGCCTAGTCTTTCAACAACACCTACACAGAGGAAGCATGGTTACAAAGCAGTAATCAAGCATATTACATTTCGATTACCTTTTGTCTCTTATTCTGAAAAATGAAAACTCCAAGCTTTGTCTGAGTGCTGCCTGCACGAAAAACTGTCCTAATTCAGTAACAAAGCTGCGTATTCTCATGTTTTTCTGGAACACTTTAGGTAACGCATCTCTTCTTCCTTTGCATCTGTGCAGGGGGTCTCAAGTAGTAGATCAAAGGCCTCACAAAACCGCTAGCATTTCCCTTATTTATTTTGTAAGGTGCTGACTTGAGATGAGACCACTTCGTAGCGCTATCATTTTTCAGAAGTTGGCTGTGGCACCTTACAAACATGTGGACTAAAACATCCACTGAATTGATGCAAGATTGCCCTGATGGTCTTGGGTACAAATCTGTGCAGGCCCACTCTGCCTTTCGTCCTACTGAAATAGATTAAATGAGTACTACCGAGTTAGGTCACAAAAAAAACATCTGTTATCTCGAGTACAAGACCCCTCGAGGTATCTTCAAATGCTGGGGTTTACGTCCAGTTTCTGTCTGCAACGCAGATTCCCGAGAGCTGTCAGGTATACAATTGCATGTTCAGACAGCAACCCCCTGGGGAAGTACATTTTGAGATAAACGACTTTTGTGTCGAGATTCTAGCACAACCAAGTTCCATGCGCTGTTTTACAACACAGCCATGCTTCGCAACTCCTGATTTTAAGGGCTGGCATTATGTGACTGAACATTAAGTCAAATGTGAGAGAATATTTCCCGACCAATCAATGAGTCCAAGATCAATCATCCGTGTAACGTTTTCGTTAAAAATGTAATTGTTAATTTTCCTATTAATTATCTGACACTGGGGAGGGGTCACCTGTCCCACCTAGTGGTAGCCAGAGAGTGGATCTAACACACGTGACTTGCCGAGGCTCACACCCTTTTAATAAACGTGGACCTTAGGGTAGGAGTTTTTCTGTTTAAGAGTTTCCACACAGGAAACTCTTACACAGCAAACCAGACCCCCTCCCTATAATGTCGGATGACTTCATATTTCTGCCCCCTGTTCCATTTGAGATCAGAAACTTTAAGCTAACTGCGCTGTCTCCTAACAACTACATACAATACAGATAACGCGACCCAATTCACCGTTTCGCGCCGCATTAATTTCACTACTGTATCAACAACAACAAGTATTAAAAATGCAATAGGTCTCGCTTTTCATTAAGTTAAAGCCATTTGCTTTGCAATTCAAAACCATTAGCAAAGCAAATGGCTTTAACTTAATCAAAGGCGAGACCTATTGCATTTGCAATGCAATAGGTCTTGCATTTACGCGAGTTTGAGCTATTGACATAGCAAATAATAATGCCTTTTATTTTTGTTTTCGTTTTTAAAACATAAATAAAAGGCATTTTATTGCAATGCCAATAGCTTAAAGTCGCGTAAATGCGAGACCTATTGCATTGCAAATGCTTGTTCACATGAGTGCCGGTCCCTTCTTTCTCCCTTTGTGGCGTTTTTCTGTCCTTCTCTGCCCCCTTCTTCCCCGTTTGTGAGTTTTGGCCTATCTCGCTCTCGGTCAATATCTTGTGAGGAAAAATAAGTGCTGATCACGAAAAATTAAAGCCAATGGGTCCCACCAGCAACCTGAGCGTATTAAGCACTGTAGCTGGGCCCAGATGCTGCCTACAAGTATGCTCCAGCCAAAACTAAATTGCATTTGTAGGGATCCCTTAATTTTTTTGATTAACCTGAGATTGTACAATCCTGATTGTCACTGCTTCCCCAGAGTCAGTTGATTTTCACAATGGTCACAATGTCTCTGCCACTATATGCCTCTCTATTTTTCTCTGCCCTTCTGGTTTCCTTCTCTCTCTCTCTCGTGCACCCTGCCATTTCTTTGGCACGTTCACTTCCTCAGACAGAGTCTGCTGTTTTCAGAAATGTCTGATCACTCCTTCCACTTTCTCTCTCACTCTTTTTGTTACTGTTTAACTTCATTTGTCTAAGCCCACCTCCTCCTCTGCCACACTTTTTTCCAATCACTGTTTACCTGTGATTGTCTAGCTTGTTTGTCACAATATCCCTGTCGTCCTGCCTTTTCTTCCCTGCCCTCTGTCTCCGAGTCCATCCTCAGCTCTCTTGTCAGGTAAAGATCCTGTCTGCCTTGCCTCATGGGAGGGCCCGCTTTAAAAGCCAACAGTACATTCTGCAGATACTCGGATTTCCGCTTTCTCAAGCAATTCAACTCTGCATGAGACCACCTAGAATAAGCAATTGGAAAAGCCTCTAGTAACAGAGACAAACCAGATCTCACATTTCTCACTAGGCACATCTCCTTCCTGCTGGTAAGATGGCGAGTCAATGCTCACTGCACACATCTGCAGGCGGCAAGTGTGAGTCCTAGCAAAGCCAACGTATCTTTCTGAGGTTCATACAGTGAGTACCCTTGAATTGGGTAATTGTTTTTGCAGAGCTCAGAAATGGTAGAAAAGTGGTATGCAACACTATATAAAAAAGCATATTATTTGCATGGGTAGGTTTAAAAATGCTGAAAATGTGAATTAGTATAACACTACATCCACATTGGTAAGGCATTTTTGTGAAACAGAGAACTATTCTGTCGCTCAGGGTCTAGGGATGTGCAGAGAGTTCACTTACAAAGTTCTTTGCCAAGGATACATTCCTGTTTTGTCTTTTGAAGTCTGGCATGCGTGGTTTTGCCTAAGAAAATACCGAACAGCAAGTGCGAGAATAATAAGGCAAAAAGTCACTGCTGACATGCGGCAACTTGAGATCTGTTCAATATTTTAGATTCATGACATAGGAGCACAGTTAAAAATGACGGTGTGGCAGCCACATGGCATGCACCACTTTTGATAATTGTAAAAAACACCCCAAACACTCGGAATGTGTAAAAGTTCACTGCAGTTGTGAAGTTGTACAGTGTCATCCATGAAGCTAGTTGTGCAAGAAGTTAATATAAAAGTACACTCCCGCAAACTATGGACATTTGTTTAGTAAACTAAAAAAGAACTAGCACAGTATGAAAAATGAGGCAACTTTGAAGAAAAAAACAAAAATGGTTTCACTTTGTCATTTTGTTATCAGTTATATTTCTATACAGGCAATCAAGGCTGGAGCCCTCCTGTGTAGCAGGGTTGGCTCTTTCAAATGTAGATGGTAATAGGACACTGTGGGATGCCACTGCTGAGGTGAATATGCCGGGGAAAGAAAGTGCAACGAATTGAGCGTGGACCATCTCATCGGTTCCCTGTGCCCCCTCAGGTTTAGATAGAGCCATCCCCATCGAACTAATAGGGCCATAGAGCCTTTCATGTCAGCACTGTAGGCTGTGGTTCAGCTGGCATAGCTTAATCTGTGCTGGTATTTGATGGTGCTTGCACCAGCACCTAACTCCTAGAACCAGCAGTTATCTGTAACAGTCCACCACATGGTGGCGCTGTGTGACTATTTGTTAGCACAGTGCATCAATAAACATTTAAAAACACAATTCTATCTTGTCCAGCCCATTCTTACAGCTTTCAGTGACCTTGATGTCTACATTCATGGGAGTGTAATGCTTTCTATGGAGCGTTTATAGTGACATTTGATAGTGATGGTAGGTCCATTTGGCAGTGCAAGCAGCAGCAGCCTTCTAAACAACACCATAGCCAATGGCACATTTTTTTTTTTTACAAATTATTACTGCTTCGAGGACTATGAAATTCGCCTGCATGACGTGCACTGACGCGTCTGTTGCTGGGAAACATCTGCCAGACCAGACATTCATCTTGCTCCACACCTTGCTGGGTTCTGGGTGCCACAAGGCCTGTTTGAACATAAAACAGTAAGCAGGGTGTGCAATACCAAAACCCGACACTGGTGAAGTAAAGAGTACAGTTCAAATCCCCTTGCACCACAAACCAATCCTACTTAGACCTCCACTAGAAATCGAATAGAGAAGGGTTGAAGGATCAGAAACACTTAACTCAGTTCTAATATAAATTTATTGAGAAAGAAAGAAAACAGAAACTCTGTACATAGTGACAAACTTGTTCATAGAGACAACATTGGCTGGGTAGTTATATAGAACCAAAGTTTTGATAGCATTGAGGATGTAGTGAGGACAATGAACAGGACAATGGATACATAAATATAACACATATTTTGCACATACTACCATTAAGTTTAAGGGGCTTCATTAACCGGGGGAAGGGTGAGTCATGAAGGGGGCAGGAGCGAGAGGAAGGGTGTAAAGTGGAGTAAATCAGACTTCTGCAGCTCAGGGTCACAGTGAGAGGGTGAGGTTTGAACATAGGTTTAAATGCTGATATGGAGTCTACATACATTAGCTAGATGGAAGCGCACCACTGAATAGGTGATAGAAGGTGGTAAAAGAAATAGACAAATTTAACACAAAAGGTTTTGGGGATAGTGAGTGGGTCAAGGTTGGCAGAGGGCACAGGTCAGGAAAGTGTGTGGGGGTGCAAGATTCAGAAAGCTCTGGCGGGTACAGTTCATAAATCGACATGGATACTAAGGTGTTGACACTGCTCCAAGCCAGTGCCTCTGAAAAACCAGTAGGCCCCTCTAGTCCACAGCTGCTTAGCCAGAGGTGTGAAGCTGAACAAAATAGGAGAACTTTGGTAAACTTTTTCATGTGCAAACTTTTTTTACTTATCGAAGAAAATACTTTGGACAGTCTTAGTTGTTGTCACGTATCCTGTACCGCTTCCGAATAAGCAAGTACCACTGTAATGCCATCGAAGTCCAACCTACTTTTGTCTCCAGTGCAGAATAAGAGGGCAGGAATACATGAAATATTGATTTTCCTAATTGGTATTGTCTGCAAATAGAGATATTTCTCCTCATTATGCCTCTCCTGGGAAGGCGTTCTTTGGTGCATTTTCAGGTTTACCAGTCCTGTTAAATCTGTGAATGCGTCATAAACCATGGGAGTTGCGTGGAAACACCCACACAACACCCAAGGAACGTCTTCTCAGGGCAACACAGCGAATTGCGCTGCTTTGCATTGTTCCATATTAATAAAGCTAAATGCAAAGTGGTTGCTGCATGGTTTCATAAATCTTATTGAAGGTTTGTGTCACGCTTGTACCACCTTGCGTGGTACAAACTCAATGCACACCTCCTTTTAAATAGGCCCCATGATTTCCCAGACCCCTTGTGATTGTTGTGACATAATATTCGCCTCCATGTGTTCCATAGAATCAATACTTTCTCCTTGTTACTTCTTCTTTTTATTTGTGCTGCATTTTGTAGCACACATAGAAAGAGGAATAGCCTCCCAGGATTGTTTTTGTGCAGGAAGGTGCCCCCTTCTTCACAAAAACATTCCTGCATGCAACACAGGCACCCTTGCACGATGGTGTAAGGGTGCCTGCGTTGGAGCTATGCTGCCAAAACAACGCCAGAGCAGGGACAAGGACAGAAATGCGTTGTATTGCCTTAAATGCAGTGCATTCCTGCCCTTTTCCTGTCACTCAGCGCAGCAAGGTGGCCTGTAACTAGGCACCCTAGTTTTTGTTGATTGCTGTGTAACAAAGTGAGAAAAGGCGAAGCATAACACAGGAGTGTCCAGTCTTGCCATAAAACTGTATCCCTTCTATTTCAATTTATATAAATTGCTTAGATTCTGGTTGAATTTTGTACCATCCTCACTTGTAAACTGTCGTTTATTCACATGGTTGGGAAAAGCTTGTTTACAGACATCAATCATGATAAATGTTGATGCAAAATGGCACCACTGCAACCTCAGCTAATCCGGGCCAGATTCTGGTGGTGATCTTCAGCACCGCAGGGACTCACGCGCCCTAGAATATAAACATATTTCACAGTATAATGAGGCAAACACGCCGAGCACATGTTAGAAAGTAATACTTGGGGGAGGTGGGAGGACTTTCTCTCTGAATATGCTGAATACACATGTTATTGTTTGCCATTCTCTTTGAGGATGGTCATGCTTGTGGGCTTTTGGCAGCACTGGGTTTTTGTCCCTTTTCATTAAAAGGAGCCCTGAAGCAACGGAAGAAAAAAAACACACGCACAGGGTAATACATTTATTGTTGTTCCAAAGGCGCGCGATAGACAGCAATGCATTGAAAGACCGTCAGCGATTTGACGCGCAGCCTGTAACAAATGTGTTTCATCTCCTGAAAAGAACATTGATATTTACAAAAGGAAATCACTTCACCAACCTGTTCTTTGGAATGGACGTGTCGAACACGGCGGCGGTGTGTACAGTCTCGCGCGAGGCCGCCTCCCAGGATGCGCCGCGCGTTCCAGGTAACTCATTATACTGGATGGGTCGGCTTCTGACACGCGCCTCTTTGTCTCGCGCAACTTCTTCAGATCCAATACGCTTTATATCTGCAGAGGTAAACAAAGAATGCCTCCGAATGGATTACAGAGCAGCAGCTCGACGGAATATCATTCCGTGGCTATCTAGTCAACTTTCATTTTAACCAAAATGAGGAACTCGTCACTGAATGTATGTATATACAGGGCCCGGGGCTAGGGTGTAATTCGTTGAGGAGGGGCTAGATCACGAGGCCTGGCCCATGGGGTAGAGGCCTGTTGCACCCCAATTATATTCTGTTTCAATACCCCCGGGATTAAGCAAAGAGAGAGGACCACTTTTTAGGTCTCGCGAGCCAAAGGCTCGAAGAGACATTTTATAACTGAGTTTTTCAAAGTGCTGCCGTGGCCTAAAGCTACAGTGCACGTGAACGTGCACGCGCGCAGCCGCCAATCACTGCTGCGCGCGCACCACTGGCGTGCGTGCCACACAGCTCTCCCGTCCAAGCGATCGCGATCACTTTCGCTTGGATCGCGATCGCTATTACTTTCGTTTTCGGCCGTGCGGCCGAATGCTTGTTAATTAGATGTTTTCAGACAGCACAGCTCCCAGCTGTTCGTTTATTAGTTGTTTTCTGACCGTGCTGCTCCCAGCCAAACTGCTATTAAACGATTTATTTGTTTAGTCTTTTATGTATGCGTCCATTTATCCAGACATGTATTTATCCAGTTACAAATCGATTACGTATTACAACTCAGTTAAGCATGTACCTTTAATTCTATATAAAGTTAATCTACCTATGCATTTGTCTATTATTCTTTTCCCATGCATTTCCCTTCAGTCATTTCTTTTTATGTTGGTTTTAGTTATGCGTGGTCAGCGCTGCATGCAGCTGCAAGTTGTTTCATGGCCCCTGGGGTAGGGGATTCTTGCTCACTCATCAATATTTCAGGAGTCTGGGAGGTGGGGAGGGAAGGAATAGTAGAAGAGGCATGGGCATTTCTCGCTCCTCCTTTGACAGTGAAACTGATCGGAAGAACTGATTTATTTATCTAGGTCTTTGCAGAGTGCCATTACTTTGAAGCACTGTTGACTGAGTCTTTAATAAGGAGAAAGACAATGTTTGGCAGGTAGCGATGCCTTCTATAGAAAGCTGCCCTCCTGCTGTCTTCTCCAAAGCCGGCACGCAGAGAGAATTGCCAGGAACTCATGAAAGGAAATGGAGGGAAAAAACACACTGCTTCTTATTTTGTGTGCGTCACGAAAGTTTGCTATGTAATTTTGCACACAGCGGGGAAAATCTTTTTTTTTTTTTAAATAACTTAAAAAAAATAATCAGCCAAGCGTCTTCCTGGGGCTTTATAAAACGGTTTGCTTCGCAAAGTTCAAGGAAGAGGCAGTGAAAATTATTTTGGACTTTTTTTTCCAAATTTCTCTACGCTGGTCCTGCACACTGCAGAGGGCAAGGTCATGGCAACCAGGACAGCTTGTTCCAGTCTACACTTACTGGGATCTGCAGATAAGGTGATAAGATGTGATATTATTGCTTTATTTGTCGCCTTATAAAGTGGAAACTATACCCAATCGGGTTTCAGAGCGCTGTATAGATAAAACGTATGAAAACACCAGGCAGAGACAGCCCTGTGTTGACTAGCAGCAAAGTAGAACACATTGTTTACAGTACATTATTCAGGTGTTCTAGAGCATTATAATAAGTCACTGAAATTATGTGGCAGGGGAGGACAAATTCTTCTGCAGGGAAGACTAAACTAAGCAGAAAGGAAAAGAAACTATGCAGCACATTGCAACAGCATTTATTTTTGATAGTATTACCTCATTGTTGACATGTTTACACTCTTACCTGTCAGGGCTTATGTTTCACCTCAGCACCAGTTGAACACCCAAATACAACAATACGTCTACAGAGTTACCCTCGTGAAAACATACATACTTCAATCTTAAAAACATTGCACAGCAGTTCAAAAGGGTGGTTTAACTTATCACACACAATATTCCTCACCACACAATTCAACACCACCCAACATAATTACACTCTACATAGTACCACTCAACACAACATAATTCAACTCCATATAATTACACTCCCCTCAATACCAGATAAATACACCCTACATAAATCCACTTGATACCACACAACAAACCACTAACAAAACAGCGCACATGCCACATATTTCCAATCAGCATAATTTCACTAAATGCCACAATTCAACTACACACATTTCCATTCCACACCACATAATTCAACAAACCATGTATTTAAACTCAGCACAATTACACCACACACATCCAAACCACACCACAGAATTCCATATCATGCCACAAAATTCGACAGCACACCACATAATTAAACTCCACTATATATCACTCCACAACCCAATACACCGATGGGACATAATTACACTTCACACTTAATACCACATAATTACTGTCCACACAATTCCAAAAACCACCATGCCACATAACCCCACAAATCCACTGTACACCACACTATTCCACAACGCACAATTCAAATCCAACCCACATAATTCTACTCCGCACTACATACATCTACTCCACAACCCAGAGGTAATACACATTGTCATTTACAACACATCCCACCCAGCTCCTCTGTCGTTCCCCTAAGTCCCTGCTGCATCTTCTACATTTGTCTTCTTAATTAATCTTTACAGACCCCTATCTATTCACCATGCCACATAATTCCACTCCACCTTACACAATTCCACAACACAATTCCATTCCAAACCACATACATCCACTCCAAACCAAAAAACATAGGTAAAGGACACTGCATCTTCTACATTTGTCTTCTTAATTAATCTTTACAGACCCCTATCTATTCACCATGCCACATAATTCCACTCCACCTTACACAATTCCACAACACAATTCCATTCCAAACCACATACATCCACTCCAAACCAAAAAACATAGGTAAAGGACACTCTCATTTACAGCACCAATAGCTCTAATTCTCGATTATTATAACTTTTCAACATGCTGCACAGCAGCCACACTGCTCTAAAACATAGCTTAAAAACATTAGCAAAGCCAATAGCTCTGGCTAAACACTTATAAGGTCCCAAAGGGGAGACCAATTGGCTATGACAATGCTTACTATTTATATTTGTGTTGTGAAACAATTTGAGTTAGTGCTTTACCAATGCCTGTTATTACCACTTTTAATCTAAAGCACTTAAAATGTGAGTCTATGCCAAAAATTACTCCGAAAGTCCACTCACCTATTGCTATATTAGTACAATTGCAAGAACTATTAGCTTCGCTAGATGAGGGAGTGAGCTTTCAGAAGATGGATTTCAGACGGACATTTAAAATGAAGTACACAGACAGGACAGGGCGGAGTCCTTTCTGATTAAACCAATTGGCAAGTCTTGGTCATCAGCAAAGTCATTATGTAACATACAAGTTAAAAGGCCCTGAAAGTCATTGCACACTAAGGCACTAATTACGATGTTGGGAGGACTTGCGTCCGGCCAACACCCCAACTTCCTGTAAAAAGGAACCACCAGACCTTGGGTCGACGGCCCCAACGAGGTGACCGCCCACAGGGTGGTCAGAAATTTCCATTTCACAATGCAAGTTTGTACGACGAGCAGAAAATTGCCGCAGCACAAGCTTCCATTGTGAAATTGATGTTTGTAAACATTCCTGCACCGTGTGGCGGGCACCGTGTGGTGCCAGCCACACAGTGCAGGGATGTTGAGGTGGACACCTAGGCCAGTATGCGGAAGGATTGGAGCCGTGCTAGGGGCCCCCAAAGACACTTTGACAGCGATTCCATGTCGGAAAGGCCGACATGGAACTGCGGTCGGAAAGTGGCATCATAATTCCGACAGCAGAAACACAATCTTTAAGGGATTATGAAGCCTTTCCAACTAACCGACGGGCTCCTTGTTATGTTATGCTAATTAAATTTCATATGGCGCACAACTCACCCATGGGCATCTCGGCGCTGTAGAAGTTTCAGAAAGTGTCAGCAGAATGAGGACTAAAATAATTTAAAATAGATGGGCTTTCAACAATTTCCTAAATTTGCAGAAGTTCGCACAAGTGCAAACATGCAGAGGAAGCATAGTCCAATAGGAGAGGGCAAGGTAAGAGAAAGCACTTTCCCCACATCTCGATAAAAGAATGCAGAGTACACTCAGTAGGGCTTTATCACAAGATCTTAAACTTCTGCTGGGTATGTATGGTTTCATTTATAATTGAAGATATCTGGGGCCTTTGCCTCTTAGCGCGTTGTAAGTGAGAAATCAGATCTTGAAAAAGCTCCTTTTTTAGGTCTCGCCTAGCGAGGCAGCGCATGCTCTGCCCACTCAGCGAGATTTATTGTTGAGGACTTTCAGAAGAGGGCTTGAAGCCTCGCCCCTCATTTCCATTGGCTGACGTCACCGTTTATGCTAAACGGTGGCCTGCCATTGGAAATGAGGGTTTTGGGTTCAAGCCCTTTCGCCTCCGATTCGGACTCAGTGGCCTGCTTTGCTGCTGTCGCAAAGCACTTGCTTATCTTTATGGGGCCATGTGTTTCTAATTAGAAACACATGGCCCCATAAAGACAAGAGATCCCCATGCTCCGGCTGCAGCGCTGTCCTCTTTCACTTATTATAAATCTGTATTCAATGACAGAAGCAGCAAAATACAAGTTGTCGTACACAACCACCAGCAAGGCTCTTCTTAATGGCGCTGTGCGTTTTAATCTCCACATCTGTCCAGCTGCAGGGTCGACTGTGGCGTTACAACCAGAACTGCAGAATTTGAGAACCAGGATTGAATCTCGGTGTGCTCAAAATCCTATTATTCTGGGCACAACACTTCTCCCCGTGCCTCAAAATATGAATGTGATCTTGTGTAATTTAACCGGTGCTCATGCACAGTAATCCAATATCTGTGTGTGGAGTTCGCTATATAAAACTGCAATAAACGCTACTCCATCATGGTTTTACATTTGTTTTCATCTTGTCACTTAGAGGAGTCGAGCGAAATGCTGCACATGGGCGGCCTGCTGTGCCGCTTCTTTTCAATCTCCTAGTACTTATGCTGGGTCCTCAGGCGTCTCTCCCGGCCCCAGCTGCACGAAAAACCTGTGTGCCTGCGCAAGTAGCCGCTCTGGTTACTGCTGCTGCACTTTGACTCCAGGGAGCACTTCAGCTGCATGCTGCAGATCCTTGCTGCTCCCCCTGCTATCCCACTGCCGGGGTCTTTAATGGTGCACTCGTGCGACCCCAACCGAGGCTAACAGAGGGCACCTTGGCCCCAGCACTGCAGCGGTTCGTATTCCTCGAAAGCGTTTGCCTCGAGGTTAACTGCAAACGTGAAGCACTCTTCGAAATTTCACCACGCAGCATGCTGTTTATTTTCAGTCTGCACCCATTATTGTGTGCCACTGTGCTTGTGCAAATTAACAAAGCAGTGCTTTCTTTTAGCTACATAAATAAAAACATTCAGATTTTGAAACGCAACGGTCACTTTATTTTCAGGCGCCATTTACAGGTGTTTTCTGTTGTACATGTTTTGTGTTTAACGCACTATTCATTTATTTATAGCCTGTAAGATTTATTGTTCAATGTTTCTCATTTTTGTGCTGGAATGAGGGAAAAATGACTTAATTAGCGTCAGTTCAACCCGGATGGCAGCGGCAGGGCTGTTTCAGAGGTCTCCCTTCGGTTGCTCTCCCCCCCCACATCTGTGCTTTTATGGCTCTCTTGCCAGTGTGCCTCTCTGCTCCATGCACTTCCCCCGCAAGATGGACCTGGCATGCTGTCCTGCTCCTCTGTATTCTTCCTGCTCTGCCACACTTTTCACACACAACAGCTATTTATTTTCTCACATGAGCGCCTGCCGAGCTGGGCCTCTTTGCTAGGTGGCTCTTTTCCATAAATGAGCTCTCTGCCGAGATTTATGGCTGCGTCTGCCACTCCACCCTCCTACAGTGAGCCATTAGACTTCACATGTAATGTCACCAGGGCAGAGTCATAAACCCAGCACACAGGCAGATCAAGACTTTGTATTTAGATTACTGTGCACTTTGTATGTCTGAGTTCTAATCCTATTTCAAGAGACATGTTTAGAGTTTGCATTTTAAAACATTTGAAATGCTGCTGAAGCTTTATTCATTAAATCTGCATTCACCACCTAAATTATGTTTAAAAAGTTATTTATTTTCCAAGTCATGGGCAAGGGATGGTTTAAAGTGCTGCACCCAAATTGTAATATCACCTGAAACCCTTCATTTAAGGACTCTTTCTGGCAGCATCTCCAGGATCTGTGTTTATTTTTAGGTCTCGGCTGGCGTGGGCTGCGCACTTGCGCGGTCTCGCTGGTGAGATTTTATGTTTTTGAGGAGCTTTCAGTAACGGGCTTTAAGCCCCGCACCCCTTTCCCATTGGCCAGCGTCACCGTTTATGCTAAATGGTGGCCAGCCATTGGTAAAGAGCTCTTTGTGACGTTCAATTTTGGCTTTTTGAGCCGTCCCACTTGGACGGGCTCATCTGCCTTCAGTGCGTCGCAAAAGGTTTCTTATCTTTATGGGGCCATGTGTTTCAAACACATGGCCCCATAAAGACAAGAAAGCTTTCACAACGGACGAAAGTCAAAGCGGACCGTGTTTGTTGCTGAAGACTGCCGTAAAGCGGGTGACATCCGGCTTGTTTTAGCTGCCATTGGCCCCGTGGACTACTACCTTGCTGGTTGATTGAGAACAACGATATATACACATCAGGTTAGAGAATAATGTGGGTGTCAGCTGCACTAATTTATTTAACCGTATGTAGCTGAGCTATCTTTTTAAAACTGACCCTGCCTACAAGGTCTTCTACGTGTTTGTGATTTGGTTCGTCAATATTCTAAAAATACAAATTAAAAAAAAATTAAAAAA
This sequence comes from Triturus cristatus, assembly GCF_964204655.1. NCBI lineage: Eukaryota > Metazoa > Chordata > Amphibia > Caudata > Salamandridae > Triturus > Triturus cristatus. Next base: position 1,529,751,685 of record NC_140590.1, on the reverse strand, counting down.
TAAATAAAAAGTTTTCCTTTCGCTGTTTTTTCCGATTATGTCGAATTGCCAAAATAGTGCCAGAAAGCCACTTAGGTGAAGTCTTTTTGAAATGTTCAGTTAGTTTAGTTTTCATTCTTGCGTGGGGATTGTTTAATACAGTAGTTATATTATTCCATCGCTAACATTGCGTTAGTATGCATGTATTTTAAAAAAGTACGAATGCCATTGCTTTACTGTCTGAGTTTTATGTTGGAGTAGCAGGGAGACTCTGAAAATTGGAATTAGTAAGCCTCTATGTTCTGTTGCTTATATCTAATACACTGAACACCACTATAGCTAAGCATTCTAGCAAAATTGTCGCCCGAGGTGTCATCGGTCGCTAATCGTTTCAGAAAACGAGTAGTCTGCGAAATTACCATAGATAACAACACAATATTAAATATGAAGGGCAATAGATTCGAAATGAACAGCACAGTGTTTATTGAAATGCGTTTATCTTTCATTTCTGGGTTTTAGGGTAATATCATCATCATGTGTTCATCTCCTTGATTTCATCATTATTTTTCTGTCAGGGTCACTTTAAAACGTGTGCACACACACACACACACACACACACACACACACACACACGCACAGTTATCAATTCTCTCTCTAACATTGAGATCTTCAACAGGACATGGGGACTTTTTTCATGCACACCAGTGGGGCATATTGCTGTATAGGGCACGCAGGCAGATTTTTAAAGGCTTTCTTAGGCACACTGGCCTATTGCAGCTATGTGTGTATTAGGTGATTTACCACATCACTGGCCCTCAAAACAATTTAATCCTCACAAGCCGGCATGGTAGCAATAAAGTTCACGTGCAATCGTGCATGCAGGTAGATAGATGAGCTTTATCTGAAGACGTGCAGTCTTTATTCCTGTGGTACACTTGCTGTTGTGGAATGCACCACGTTGTGTGTGTATATTTATGCAGGAGTTAGTGGATTTTCTTCGTATAGAGCACACAAGGAAACAAATGTCCCGCCAAGGCACTTGAGAGCATGCAGACTGTGGAAAAGATGTCCACAAAATTCCGGGATTGCGACGCAGAGGGGATGCCAGCGAGGTTGTGTACATGCACCTGCGATTTTAAGTGGGGGAGTGGGGGTAATTTAGTGAAAACTTGCAAACAAGTCTTATTACTTTAGCAAGCACAAGTTGTATCTATGTGTTTCAGGGAGATAGTTAATGCACTGTCAATGAATGAGGGCACATCATAGCTAAATGCATATAAGGTCCCAAAGGCGAGACCGATTGCATTGCAAATGCTTGTTATTGTTGGCTGTAGGGCCCAGTCCCTATGAAGCTCTTGTTAACCATTATAGACACCAAAGTCGCCACCACAAAACAGAAGCTGCTGTTGCCCTGTTTTTAGGTCTCGTGAGCCAAAGGCTCGAAGAGACATTTTATATCTGGGCTTTTCAAAGTGCTGCCGTGGCCTAAAGCTACAGTGCACGTGAACGTGCACGCGCGCAGCGCCATGTGTCTTTCCTCCGTAGCGATCGTAATCACGATCACTTTCACTTTCGCGGGCTCCTCTGTTGCTGGCATTCCCCCCTTCCTTCTCGCCCAGCCCTTCTTGTTTTTTTTTACAAACTAAGCACTGGCGCTGTACCAAAGGTTCTTCACTTTGTAAATGAATAATACTTTGCTCGTTGAGTGGCACAGGTCAAAAACCACAAGACTCACAACACGCAACGCATTAATGATCCCTCAAAAGAGTCTTTGCTCTCATTCGTATGATAAATATTTTTGTTAAAACACCTAGCAACGTTTAACTCAACGTGCAGTGGGTTTCCTTGCCTGCACGTACGACGCAAGACTACCTTTAAATTGTAGACGTGGCCTGCACATCAGCACTTGCATTATGTTACATCAATTTAACAACCGATTCAACTCTAAATGGTTCACATTCAGCAGCCGGAGTTAACCATTGGTGGGCCGCAAAAAGAGAAACAACTGTATCAGTGCCCCTTTTTGCAACATTATCTGTCAGATGATATACGGACCAAAGTGCCTGTTGCTTCGCCTCTGCTATCATTGAAATACCAGATAGTAGATAACAGGGGCGCACTCAGTAACACATCAGTCATTCGTGGTTAACAGCATTTCTTATCAATAGAACTCTTAGCAGCAACACTCAGCATGAATGTATTACAGTGACGTGTCCCAGCAACATGTACATTGGACTATATGAACGATGATCGAAAGAATGCCTGCCCTACCCAAAAACATTTTCTGGCTTCCGGTTTCCAGCAGACTAAAAGTTCATGTTCCTGTGCTGCTGGTAAACCAAATTATGTTTGGCCACACACTGCAAGACACGTAAAATCTAAACGCTCTGGCATGGTTTCCAAGGGGATGGTTAATTTATCCAGTGGTTAATTGGTAAAAAAAAAAAAGCATAAGTGCTGGGGCCCTCGTCAGGAGTCAGCTTGCACCAGCCCATTTCTCCTGTTAGCGCCGCCAGTTAACTAATTTACTCTGTTTGAGGACATACGTTGCCTTGCGTTGCATCTTTTCTTAGTTTGCAACTTGCAATAAAGGCGCTGGCCTCACTTTTCTCTTGTGTATTAGGGATGGTCCCACATCAGACAAAAAGTCATCTTGCCCCTGCACTCTTAGTACACCATTGCACACATGCCCCGTCATAATTTGCTCTGTTGCTTTACTTGTCATGTCAGTGACGCTCTTCCATGTTAAACTGTCATTACCCCAGGTTGCATTTGTCACATTTAGAAAATACCTCTTGTTCTGAGAATCCTACAGGAAAATGAGGCATGACACGGGAATCGTTTTTTGACTCGCCGAATTCTGCATGTTTTGCCTTGTTCCAGGCCTTTTTCAGTGATAAATTTGGACCGGCACGGCCTGCCAGAATTTATCAATGAAATAAACACGAGGAGGGTAATTCCGATACCTGTGAAAACATGTTTGAAGTGCTATCAGAATTCAACCCTTAACTCGCAATGAGGACCTTAGACTGTGCATTCATTCAAGCACTGGCTTTGTCCCTGTGTTTGCTCTTCTCATTTATTTCATAGCCCTGTGCAAACATGAGAGGAGATGTGGACTTTTGACGCGTGGCCTGTTTGAAAATGGCGCTTGCATGACTTGATTTCAAACGAGTAGTGAGTGGGGAGTCTCTGGAAGTAGTCGTGTTTGGGCAGAGCAGGCGTGGGAGGGTGTGTGTGTGGGGGGTGGGCGGGAGGGGATTACACTATTTTCAGTCAATCAGAATGACAATCATGAAACGGGTAGTCGAAACACAACACTACAACTCACCTCGCCGTATGCACAAACACATAACTTTTTTTTAACCACTCTGCACGTTCTATCATTATTTTCCTAAATTTGCAGAGGATGTTTTTGCCATTCTCAAGTTCTTATTAGGGAATCGCACACAATGATTGGGATGCAGCATTCTTATTAACTGGCCACAGCCTCGATGCTTTATCTGTTCATCAGCCTGCATGTGCATGTACTCTCAGTACAACAGGCTCGTGGTAGGTCTAGTTCAATTATAATCGGCCATTATCATTGATTTGCAATTGATTTGTTGACCCCTAGCAGACCTTTCATTTGAATTACACCTGCATGTGGTTTCTCGCCTAATGAGTGATCATTGTGGATTTTTTTGGGTTTTTTGTTTTGCTATTTGTGTTAAGTAGAGCATAGCTGTCAACAGAACAGATACAAGAGGCCAATAAAATCCAAAGCAACAAAAATACTCTACCCTATTAGGGATCAAAAATACACACCAAGTTGAAATGCGCTGAAATGATTAATGATGATTCAAACAAGAAAAACATATCAAGTGAATCTTCATCCTAGTTGTGTATCTCTAAATGTTGACGTTTATTCATTTATTTATTTGTGAGGAGTTTTGTAGGTCTCTACATGCCACAGAGACTACCACAGAGTGCTGCAGCAGCAAAAAAGACATATCTCTCACTACTCTTCCTCCGTTTACATGTCTAGGTGCAGAGACCTAAGTCAAGTTAAGAGCACCACTCTGGTTACTATCTCTGGTCACCAGTTCAACCTCTCATGTTCAGGCAGGGTTCAGGCAGGGCTCTCTCTCTCTACCTCTCTTTCTCTACCTCTCTACCTCTCTTGCCCTCTCTATCTCTCTACCTATCTACCTCTCTCTCTAACTCTCTACCTCTCTACCTCTCTCTCTCTCTCACTCTACCTCTCTCTCTCTCACTCTACCTCTCTCTCTCTCACTCTACCACTCTACCTCTCTCTCTCTCTACCTCTACTTCTCTCTCTCTACCTCTACCTCTACCTCTCTCTCTACCTTCTCTACCTCTCTCTCTCCCTCTCTACCTCTACCTCTCTCTACCTCTACCTCTCTCTACCTCTCTCTACCTCTCTCTCTCTACATCTCTACCTCTCTTCCTCTACCTCTCTACCGCTCCCTCTCTACCTCTCTCTCTACCTCTCTCTCTCTCTCTACCTCTCTCTCTCTCTACCTCTCTCTCTCTACCTCTCTCCCTCTACCTCTCTACCATTCTACCTCACTACCTCTCTCTACCTCTCTACCTCTCTCTACCTCTCTCTACCTCTCTATCTATCTCTACACCTCTCTCTACACACCCCTCTCTCTACACCTCTCTCTACCCCTCTCTCTACCCCTCTCTACACCGCTTTCTATACCCCACTCTCTATACCCCTCTCTCTACCCACTTCTCTCTACCCACCTCTCTCTACACACCTCTCTCTCTCTCTACACACCCCTCTCTCTCTCTACACACCTCTCTCTCTCTACCTCTATGTGGCAGCCGGAGGCTGATAACACTGCTTGTCCTTTTATTTAAAAAAAAAAAGCATTGGCATAGCCAATAGGTCTCGCCTTTGGGGCCTTCTAAGTGTTTAACCATGCAACAGTTAATGTTGTTGCACCAAGGATATTGTGCTGCATAACTAAATACTTATAAGGTCCAACAAGCGAGACCTATTGGCAATGCCAATGCTTGTTGTGTACCTTGGTGGGTTTGTTATTCCAATTTTCGCCTGTGCCGTGGAATGTATGATGTGGGAGAGCGTTGGCGTGAGAGTGTACTGCCAAATAGGGTTGTAGCTTGACCAGTGACATAACAAAACTTCAGCTCCCCCCCCCCTGCAAAGTGCATGGAGAGGGCCCTCACACTCGTGACTCAGTTAGGTGATCTCAGGCCCACCCGTGCACAGTGCTGGAGGAGGACCCATGGAGCTCAGGGGCCCCCCACTACAGGGGCTATTGTTACGCCACTGGATTTGACCCTAAATTTGGTTGGGGCTAGTATTCTGAATGGTGGGGTGGGACCATCATTAAAGTCTGTGTCGCTTTTACTTCTGGGGCTCTCTTCGCTGTTACATGTCCCATTTTAATAGTCACTGGGATGTAGGATTCCGTGTTCAGGTGAGTGGTGTCCGAGACTATCAGCGGCACATTTTGATTTCTAACCACACAGGAGCCCATTGAACAGCACCTCAGTGTCTTTTCAAGATATTTGGGTGAATGCAAAGCTCACACCACAACTGACGTATTAGAAAATTGGAGACCAGTAGTGCAGATTAGGCACATTTCTTTATCAATTTTCTGTTCATGCCCTGTTTAGTAGAATAGACACCTTTAAAGTGTTTGCACAATAGGATGTCAGTGCCCAAGATAAATCCCTTGCTGTCATGTGGAGGATGACTTATGCTAAGGCTCGATAACATTTAGGCCTTGATTGAGAGTATAGGGTGCCATCTATCGCACCGGATAAATAATGATAACAAGGGGTTGTGATTAATAGCATCTATTCAGCGTTTGTGGGGAGTAATATGCTGAGTGTGGTGTTACACCGAAATCCACATGATATAGTAAATATTACATGCTTTTCTCCCCTTTACATTTTCCCAGGTTTGACCTGCTGAAATTTAATGAAGGTTGAGGTATTTAAAGCATCCAATAATTTTCGGGTACATTAAATACCTTCCAACTTGTAGTTCAGACCCGTGCCTAAATAGGGGTTTACGCCTGAGGCAGAATGCACCGACCGACTCATAATCAGGCCCATAGAAGCCTGAAACTGCACTCCACTGACTGACTCTACTTGATAACCCTAAGTTCCGGCTCCCCTATAAAATTCTTGATTTTGATACACTTGTACACTTCATAAAGCATGAAATCTATTCCACATTTGTAAAGATGGCAACTGTAAAACAAGGCAAAGCACAGAAACCAAGCACAAGGTTTGAGTATCCACGATGCGCCCAAAGCACAGAATAAATATTTAAACAAAGCATATGTACCCATGAACACAAATAACAATAGAATATAAAATCTTAATAGTCTCTGTGAAAATATCTCTCAGCAGTTCAAGAAGAATTACTCATTTACTATTTCACTTTTTGAACTACTACATATATTTTACTGCTTAAATGGGGAACTTATCTCAGGATAGGTCTTCTGCAAGGCGAATGGATCACCGGGGAAACCCTCTGGGTGCAGTTCTCAGTGCTTAGCAGTGGTATGAGAAATGTCTTCAGAAAGAACGATAAATGCATAAAACTAGCATCTATAGGAGTGCCAGAGTGAAATAAGAAAACACAATAAATGAAAAATGTTGCAGACATAAAAGAGTCTGCTGTGCTGCAATAAGCAGGGACATCGAACAATAAGCCCAGCAATCCTAGTCTCGATCTCATTTGCCTTCTAGGGAAAAAGCTATTGCTTCTCATCAGGAAGCAGGTGCTTCAAGACAGTAGGTAGCTACACTTAGGGGCAGATTTACTAATATTTGGAACAGTGCAATGCAGTAAGACAGCATTGCCCTGCGTCAAATGCAGAGGGCAGGCTTGCACCACATCCACTGAGATATGGTACATTCCTGCTCTCTACCTGGACTGGTGTACTGAGTGCCTCCTATCGCCATGATGCAATGGTGCCTGTGTTACAACCATAATTGTTTTTGTGCAGAAAGGAATACCTTCCTACACAAAAACAATCCATAGAGAGATTTTCCCCTTTCTATGGATGCTGCAGCATTTACCACACATAAAAAGAGGAAAAACCGAAGACAAATAAACATATTTCTCCTCATTACGCCTCCCCTGGGAAAGTGTGCCATTTTGACTCATTCCCAGGTTTAATATTGTAAGTAAATCTGCAAATGTGTATAAAGACCATGGGTGGATGGGTGAGAACAGCTACGCTTCACACATGGAACGCCTTCCTTGGGCGAAGTAACACAAGGTCGTGACTTGCCTTGCTTTGCGTTATGCCAGATGTGTCTGCGTGGCGTAGTAAATCTCACTTAAGGGCTTGGGTTGTTCTTGCATCACCTTGCATGACACAAGGGCAATGCAAGCCTTGAAAAATTGGTTCTTAGTATTTTTTATTCAAGCTCTACCTTCAGTGGAAAATTACCTCCTGCCTGTAAACCCCTCTATCGTATGACTCTTTGCTGTGCCTACTGTAAACGATGCAAACTATGCACATGTAATTGTTGTAAAGCTCTATCCTATGGTTATAACTCTTGTAATTAATCTTTATGTAATTCTTGTAAAGCTCTCTGATGCCCTTAGGTCTAGATCGCACTATGAAAAGTCAAATAAATAAGTTCCATGAACCAGTCTCTCATTTTCTATAATCCTTCTATCACATATCTACTTCTCACTCTCTTTTTCCTTCTTTTCCATGTCTAAACCGGAAAGCACAATATCTTCTCCTACATCACTCGTTCTTTCCTTCTCTGTGCCTCGTCCTTGTTTCTTCTGCCCCTCAACCTACCCCCTGATAAGAATCCCTCCCCCTCATTCATTTCCCTTAGACACTCTCCTCCATTTAATTCTCCCTTCAGGTGCTTCCTCTAATCATCCACCACACAAGCATTGTTCTCCCTTGCCATTATCTGGCCATGTCCACCTCACTTCACTCCTTTCGTTCCATTCTTCCCACACCATTCACCTGTCAGCATTTCCTCTCCTCATATTACAACTCATTCAAATCAGACCTCCTCTCATCTTCTATCACACTCCCTGGCCTAAAATTACTGTTCTGTGTTTCTGGTGGCTTAGGAGCTGTGATGGCCTTTGCCAGCATTCAGCTTAGAGCTCCATGCATGTCCAACTGGATGTTCAGGGCCCAGGGAGCCTGATGCCATCAATCAGAATAGAGCTGTGTTGCTCTCTGATGAGGGGGTGGGGAGGCTGAGGGCATCTGGTGCCTCCTAGTGAAGCGGATACCTCTGTTGCAATGTGATTCCAAGTGACCACCCATAGGAGGTGCTGTTAAACCAACTACTGAACAGAAGCACAACGCACCAGTGCTATAGCTGCATTTCGGGTTGGAAGCTTGCATTCAAATACTTTAGACTTTTTTGTGCTAATAACATAAACAAGACAGGCACACTTGTTGAGTGCACGTATGCACTGTGTAGGTCTATAGGTGCTTTTGAGAAATAACAGATGTTGTTTCCCAACTCTAAAGGGCACATTTAATTGACATCAGAAGGATAAAAGGCTGAGTGATTCCATTAGGATGCGACCACGTGACCATGGCATCAAACAGCACTCTGGGGTTGATGCATTAGTCCCGTGAGCTAGCTCAGCTACTGTGGCCTCTAAGTGTTGCACCTCCAGTTTCATTGTTATTTTGTAACAAATAAATACTAACTTGTATTGCTTATACTTTGTTGCTGAGGTTCAGTTGGAGGTGGGCTAACAAAGGGGAAACAATGCTCTTGGTCTTCTGTGTTCTAAAGAGAACTTGTACCTTTCATCTTAACCAACAAGTTTGTTTAAATGTGCCTTTATATGTGTGAATAATGGACATAATGATGTGAAGGCCTCATTGAGGAGTGTCGCCCTCAGGGCACCATTGATAGCTAGCAGACAGAGATGCTCCATAAGGCCTGGGCTCAAGGCTTTCTCTATGTGTGGACTCAATACATTGACCATCCTGTCCCCAGGCTCTTCCATTAAATCTGGTCTGGGAGATCAGGTGTCTGTTACCTGGCCTAAGGTTGTAGTTGAGAGTGTAGTCAGGTGCCATACTTTGGGCCTTAAAGCTCATAATATGCCGGAAATGGGCAATGCATACACCATTTTAATTCAGCTAATACAGCTCGGAGACAGTGAGCAAGGTTTGCCTCTTTCTGAGCAGTGTTGTCTGAAATAAAACACTAACTCTGAGAAATATTGTGTTAAATTAATGCACTTTACTTACTGCCGGTGCATAAACCATTGGCGTGGCACTGCAGTGGGCCAGCAAAGCCCATCAAGATACGGCCCTAGTGTTGCCCTGGAACTCCAAGCTCCTTATTCTGCTCCTCTTCCTCAGTGTTGGTCAAGTTGACAAGGTGCACGAGGTACATTAATGGAAAAAAAGATGAAGGGCAACAGGGATAGCCCACTGCTACTATCACTGCCAAAAATGTGACATCTTGGAATGATATTGGTTCTTTAATCAACGACAAAAGATAAGCTACAACTTAATAAATACATGCTTCCCATTACTGAATATTAATACTGATGCCACAAACAGGTGAATGTGAGCATGATTATGGCACTTATGGCCTGTAAAATATTTCATGGTTAATTACATTTTTCTATGAAAAGGTAAAAGTAAGGGCCATTTACAGAAGGAACTGAAGAGCTTCATTCTGTTGCTTTAAAATATATATATATTGGTGGAAGGTACCAGTGCCTGCTTTGGCGAAATATAAAAACAAAAAAGATTGTTTTGTGCAATGTTTTTCTGAAATAAATAACTGAATGTGACAAACAGTGGGGTGACGGAGTGTACTTCTCAGATGTAAAATAGTTTGTCTTGTATTACAGTGCAAGGACTTCTTAGGTGATTGAATGATACACCCAAACAGCCAATAGCCTGATGGTGAGAAATATACTCCTCTTGGATGATCCAAACTTTGACTGACAATGTCTCTAAGCAGTGGCTGAAAGACACCAACAGTAGCTGAAAGACACCAATGGGTGAAGGAGCCTAACAATACGGCCACTCAAGGAATATTGCAAACAAAAGCTATGTAGATATCCACACTGTCATGGTGGACCTTAAAGGGCGAACGGCCTTTACAATGCGGTCGTCACACCGCAAAACATTTACATCACGGTGAATACAACGCAAGTCGTTACCCACGACTTGCGCTGCATGGCGCTATACACTAAGGAATAGTATGATTTACTATTCCAGCACCTTCCCTACTGTTACGTAGGCTGGAGTTGGAATAGTAGTTCACACTATTCCTAAATCCAGCACCCTCCAGCGCAAGTCATTGTAACAACTTGCGTTGTAAGACCTGCGATGTAACGTACCGGGGAGATCCACTAAGTGGATAAGGTTGTAATGAATACATTTATCCTATTTCTTAATAAACCCCATCCCTTATGAATGAAGGATGGGAGTAGGTACTCTTTCTGAATGTAAGGGAGAATATTTACAAAATCTTTGACATCACACACAAAAGAAACACATTGAAATGCATACATTTTTCATAAATTTTGAGAAACACCAAATCTAGATGCATATCTATAGAGTTGCTCCAAGGAGATACGTGAAGTGGTGCTCAAGAAAAAAGTGGTATTGCGTTAAGGATCTATGTGTCCATCACTCCTTTGGCATACTCTTATTTGTCATTTGTTGCCGCTGTAGGGTGGCTCAGTGAGCTGAGCTGTTGACACTCATGGAATGCAGTGTCGCGAAGGTCACGAAGCAGGGGTGCAGCTTGGGCACTAAGATTGAGGGATGTGAGCTTCAGGTTTCGCAACAATCACGCTGGCATGTAAAAAATACATTATACGACAAGCAGGGCGCATGAGAGGGACTTAAGGAGCAGTGGAAAGGAAGAGGAGTGCAGATTGATAGTATTAAGTGAGAGAAACACATTTTTTTGTAAAACAACCAACATTTTGAGGACTTTCAGAACAGAGAGGAGAGAAAGAGTGTGTGTGTTTTTGTCAGTGTGTGCATGCAAAAATGGCAGGTGAAATATGACAGGACCTCACAATGCACCTGTTCCAAATTATTAATTAGAAAGTACATTTATTAAGGGAGCGTAAGCCTCAAACAGCACCCCCCCCCTCCCAAGCTACGCCCCTAGTCACGAGTTAGAGATCCAGCAGACATGCTTGAGTATTTCAGTTTGAGAACTGTAAATGGGGTGCTAAAGTGTTTTCTCGACCGCTGAAAACTGAAAATAATATTAACTATTGCAGTACCCAAGCAGGTTTTCATCAGTGTTAAAGGTTCAGTCAATATTCCTCTCACCATGGATTACTTTGCATTTTGCTTGGAGGTAAAGGTCGATTGAAGGGAAGGAAATAAGGGGAAGTAGAACGTTTACATTCAGAATTCATGCCTGGCCCACTGACAGTGAGACAAAACACAGTGTTCGGGTTGCTGTAAGCCGAGATGGAAATGCATCGCAGAAAAACAACACGCTAATCTAGACCAGCTGATTTTGATTAGTGTTTGGCAGAATGACACCGCTGAAATCTTCAGGATTTCACGTGTATTTGATCCTGCCAGACTCGAGACTCAATTTTAATGTGGGATTGGTTTTCTCTGCTCAAGTAACATTCAGTTCTTTGTTTCAAAATGTCCTATCTCGGCCCCTCCCAGATATGTGCTTTTACAGTGCAGTGAATGATGGCCAGGCATGCTATTAAACTCTCCCTCTGTCTAATACGTGGATTTTGCTTAATGGGACAAAAATCTCCATTTTAAAAGGTGCAAGGAAGTGATCTCAGCGCTGACTGGAGATCGGAAGAATTATATGTCAAAAGTGCTTATCCTTCTTCTGTTCAAATACAATTGGTAATTCCATTTTCGGGGCCAGGTGCAATTTCTTTTTTTTGTTGTTATGATCAGTCAGGTACTTTTATTTTATGGAGTACCGCATGTTTTTTTTTTCCAAAGTTGTGCTTGCTAAATTATTAAAAATTAGCTCAGCTACTTCTCTTGTTGCCGAATTCTTCGCCCAGACAGCGGTGGATCGGCAAACAAGTTAAATTGTCTTTCAACTGTCCATCTGTTGTAACTTTGCCCATTTGACCCTTTCCCGTTTTTTGCCATTCCTTCTTTCCATGACCTCCCAAAAAACACACACACACACACACACACACACACACACACACACACACACGCACGCACGCATGCACGCGCACACACATTCTCTCTCTCTCCCATCCCATGGTTCCTTCCTCCTGACTAGAGTAGAATGTTAGAGAATGTTGACATTTGGTGATATAACCCTGGGCGGAGTATGCAGAGTGGCACTCCGCGGAGTTCCACATTCCCAGCAGAGTGCGGAGTTGGGCTTAGAAATCGTGCCCTGTAGGGCGCTCACAAGCAATGTCTTCCTAAGATACGTCAAGGGTGAACTAAAGAAGATTGTTTTACTTCATTTAAGTTTCTAGCGTCTGCTATACACCTTCTAAGGGACATGTCCCTCCCCATTTCTTCCTCAGTAGACATGGGTCAGGCAGAGATGGCCTTAGCCACAACACAGCTTCAGTGCTTAATCTTTAAAAAAATACTGCAGGTGCCTAATCTTTTTCTTAGGAGCGCATCACACTACTGGCTTTGTTGCATGCTGGAGTTGTATGTACCGGGTTCACTGAGCACCAAGGCTACCTAGTTTTGATTTCACATCTAGCTTCTTTCTTCCAAAATCCTATTTGTCTTGCTTATATTTATTTCACTAGTGCAGATTCTTTTTAATCTCTGCTTCTCCCTTTGTAAGTTTTCTTATCGTTCTATTTCTCCTTTGTTATATTAGTCATATAGTACAGTTTTGATTTTTAACATCCTTTTTTCCTCCTTTTCTACCCTTCTCTCGTGTTGCCTGGGCCACAGTCTGCTGAAGAAAAAGATGGGCTTGTTAAAAAAATTAGTGCAGGCACCCACCACCAGAAACCACCATCACAAATTGACCTTTGCATGGCTTCAAAGCAATATTGCAATGCCACATCCCAGGCAATATCTCGTGTTAATACATGGAGAATGTCTGCTAGTAGTGCTCTCAGTTTGGCACCAGTTCTAGGATAACGAATCTCTAAATCACATTTGGAGACATCTAAAATAAATGAAGAAATAATATAGCAGGTATTTGATCGCATTTTACACACTGCGGGAGACAGTTGAATCCCGCAGTGGTTCACTGCTTACTGTAATGAATTGATGTACATTTGTGAAATAAAATTTTATCTCTCAGCAAGGGTTTAACACGTAGTTCTATGATTGGTCTGCTAGTTAGCGAACATCCAGGTGCACAATTTGTGTCCTCAAACTGTAGGGAGACATTTTTGCAAATCGCCAAGCCCAATGACAGTTTTCCCTCAGTATCCTCTTTAGAAAGAGGCACTAAGGCCCCACTAAGTGACTGTGGCTTAAAGCTCTAATGACCCCACTGAGAGGTATCTAATTCCCAATATTCTTTTATGGACAGGTTTTATTTAATTCACATGTCGTCAATGTGTAGATCGAGGCAAATACTCACTGGTGCGAACAATCCTGATTCCAAAACCGCCCACATTTACTGACACAGAGTGGTGAGAACAACACACTTTGGTAAACAAAACATTAAGGGGTGTATGCAAGATATGTAAAGATACCATAACTTTGCATCCAACAAAGGTGGCTGCTTAGATAAGGAAAAATCATTCCTACACATAAAGGCCAAAGAGCAAACAAGCGGTATGTTTGCATTATAGTAAGGAAGTGGCTAACACAGAGATGTTGACTTTGGGGCTGGGGAACCAGGTTTGAGTCTCTGCATCAATTTAAAATCTTGCGATCCCAGGCAAATCACTTAATCTCCTTCTGCCTACAAAAACAACTATATGCCTGTGTAATATAACTGGTGCTCATCTTAGGTGTGTCATTATGTCATCAGTGATGTCACCAGTGATGTCATTTGAGATGTCATCAGTGATGGCACTGACCATCTCATGAGTGATGTAATATGTGAGGTCATAAGCAGGGCATTGCGGATGCGGAAGTTATCGTTAGCTTAGCTAACTATAACTGCTGAATTTCTCTGGTTTTGTATGAGTGAAATATCACCCTAACTATAACATAGTTTGATTTACACCAAATAAGCAAAAGGCAATTCCTTGAACCGACATGTACCTCCCTGACAAATTTGGTGTAAGTCAGTTCAGCGGTTCAGGCTGTAGATGTGGCTAAAGGTTCTTATGGGACTTAACATTACAAACACAACCTTATTTCGCACCCCAAATTCTTGGTCCCCATCGCACGGATCACCCCCAAACTTTCCATTACAATAGAACCCACCTTGATACTTTTTTGGGAAAATTTCATGATGATTGGTCAAACTACGCCAAAGTTATAACCAAGTCAAAAAAATGCTTTTCCTATGGAAACACGGTAATATATACAGTTGCCAGTAGGTAGTTATAGCTAGGACTATGTTTTCATAGGAAAAGCGCTTTTTGACTTGGCTATAACTTTGCTGTAGTTTGACTAATCATCATGAAATGTTCCCAAAAAAGTGTCAAGATGGGATCTATTGTCATGGAAAGTTTGGGGATGATCCGTGCAGTGGGGACTGAGAAATAGGGGCATGAAAAAAGGGTGCGTTTGTAATGTTAATTCCCATATGAACACGTTGTCAAACCTAAAGCTCGAACTGCTGTATTGAATTACAGCTAATTTGGCAGAAAGGTAGATGTTGTTTTTTGTTGTTTGGTGCAAATCCATTCAGTAGTTTTTGAGAAATTTAAGCTGAAAATTATAGATATATCTCTGACCGCGGATATTTCTCAGTGGTTTTGCGATTATTTGCAGATGTGCATGCGATTGGGAATGCTGTGATTGGTGGACGCAACCTGAACAGAAAGTTACAGCCTCCATTTTATCGTTCGGGAATGGTTCATGGGGCTGCAAATTTGTGTGAAAGCTAACATAAGGGGTCAGGGTAGAGATACTCTGACCCCATGTTTGAGAAATTGGTGTGTTAGTGGCACTAGTTATGTGTCCAAAGGTGTTTTTTTCATCACGTGCAATATTTGTGACAACGACGTGACCACCGTTTTGGCCCACCATGTAATGTCGTGGGGAAGCCGAGAGTATCACAACGACACTGCTAATATTGGTGGAAATATAAAAAAGATATCAGTGAATCATTAATATGCATTGTTATAGAGATATTCAGATTCTGATAAATGTTTTTAAAGAGTTATTTAGATAGTGATTTATCTAGTGTGATGGTTGAAATTAAATATATAGTTATAATTTTTGAGTTTGATGGTGGCTACTGAATTCCTGCTTTTGCTTTCCGCTTTTGGATCACGATTACCAACATCATCGTGATGTCCGGCCTCACCGCGAAAACATAAAATAGGTTTTTAGAAATGGTTGTTCTAGAAATACACTAGAAAACCATGAGTTTGAAGTGTACAGTAATAGCCCCCTAGTGTGTAAAATAATTTAATATGTGTGCATATATGTATTTTTCACTTCATAGAAAAGGCGGGATCGTCGTGGTTAAGGGCATCATCACGACTCCCCAAATAACCGTGAAAATGGGAAATAGGTCTTAAATATTAATTTTTAAGAAACATTGTACCAAAACATGAGTTCAAACATGTTTTTGAAGAAGTATGTATATAGTATTATATGTAGTGCAATGTTTAGAATGGATTTTTTAACTTATTATTTTTGGATGGGCTGGTGGCCGTTGAATATCTGCTTAAGGTTGCAATGTATTCACGACCATTGCGGCATCACCGCAGAGATTCCTAAAAAAAAAAAAAGAAGGCTCTCTATAAAAAAAAAATAACACTATTTCAGGTACTATGGTGGCTCTGACAAGAGCCTTTGTGTTGATTGTGTGTCTATGACAGTTACACATAAGACCGGATGCAGAGTTTCAGGTTCCGTAGAAACACCCTGTTGCTTTCGTCTGTAAAGTGCACTCCATCATTTCTATATATTCCATGCATGTAAAAACATAGATTGTTGTTATAGATACAGTCCATGCGATGGTCTCTGAGGAATGCAGAAATTGCTTTATTAACATGTTTCCCGCCTTTGTCAGTCTACGGACAGAATTGGTTTGACCACTTCCATTTCTGTCTTTGGCATATATTAGAGAACATTAGGATAGTGTGAAGGAAAAATTACATCAGTTCTGCAAAGGTAGTTTTCATTAGGATTTCCAGCCCTACCCCTAGGCAATGCGCCAAGGTCATTGCCACCACAGTGCACAATCATGAGGTGAGGAGCTCGGCAATCCACAATGGATTTAACCAAAGCCAGCAACTAATGAAACTTTAACCCTCTCTGGTCAAACCAAGTAATCTCCACATTTGGCAAACCCAAGTCCCTGTAATACCTCTGTTTTTTGCAGCCTCTTCAGCCCAATAAACACAGCTGTAGCCCAAAATCCTCGCTCTAAGCATTTGTGAAGTGAAGGAGCAATAGCAGTCAAGCTGGAGCTGAATGAGGTGGTTTTCCAAATGAAAAGCAGCTAAAATAGAGTTGTTTTAAAAAAGAAAATACATATTTTAGTGCATGCTGTCACCATGAAAGTGAATACAATTAGGTACTATGTTGGGTGCCTTAGCAAGACGTTCTATTATTGGCTGCTGTGCAAAAAAAGAAATGTAATACAGCCATAGATATGCTTTTGAATCTGTGGAGTAAACCACAACTGCTGTATGTAATATGTCATGTGACCCACTGGTTCCACTGGGTTGCTAAGTACACTAAGCTAAGAGTGTTTTGGGGGAGGGGTGTTAAAGATATGTAGTAGTCTTAAATGAAAGACATGATTTCCTTTACTGCCTTTCTCATGATCATAGAGTGAGAAGTTGAAGAGGCTGCCATTTTAGAGTTGTTTTCTATGAGAGTAGTGTACCATTCTTGTGCTTAGTTTTTATAAATCTTAACAGTGTCAAAACTATCCAGAAAGATCTAAAACAACAATATAATCTACAAACTCAATTCATTGTTGTGTATATAACTTTTTAAATATTTAAAAAAGATACATTAGTAATGAAGATGTATATGGGAGTTTGATTAAAAAGAATATCACAGTGATGTAAAAAAAAAAATATCAGATAACTGTATCGGGCAGAGGGTGTGTGTTTAAGATGTTAGCACTGTTGAAAGTTACTACGAGCAATGCCTTTAAAAATGACAATGTTTTAAATGTCTAAGCATTATGTGCACAATAGATACTAACCCTGGGCGTAAAATCCGCTCTGCTTGCGGAGTTTGCATATTTTTGGCAACTCCGCGCTCCGCGTAGAACGCCGACTTTCCAAAATCTCTGTGCTCTGTAGAGGAGCGGAGTTTTTTTGTGTTTGCGCTCTCAAAATGCGTTTTTGCGCACGTGGGAACGACTTACCGGGATGCCTGCAATTGCGCACAAGATTTCCCATCTGTTCGCATGCGCCACGAGAATTGGTAGCCAGTTCCATGTTCCCGCGAGAGTGTGCAACCGTGAACACGTCATCCGGGCGCGTCATCGGACTTCTGACGGACGTTTTGCGAAGCTCGCAATTCTGAACACGCAGAATTTGCAATCTGTAGAAGAATCTCTCTCGAGCAGCATCAAAACCTTCTCAAAATGGTGCTTTACATTAAAAAAACTCCTCAGATTGACATTAGGCTGTACTTTTTTGTGCAAGGAGTCCTTTTTCTTTTTTTACTTTTTTTTTTAAGAGGAAGGAAGTGTCCCAGAGTCTCCAACTTCCTGTTCCTGTCCAGCTGGCTCCTCCCAGTGCTTTGTCAATCTCCTGTTCACTTTTTATTTGGATTTGGAACTGGAAGGATCACTCTTTGTGGCTGTTGCATCATATTTCATTGGATTTGAGGACTCTTGAATCTGAGATTTCACAAGTAAGTTGGAAAATTGGTGATGTTTGTTTGTTTGAATGGGGCATTGCACCTATATTTTTATTGTACTTTTCATCATTTTTTTTTTATTGTGTTGGGTTGCCTGTAGTTCAGTAGGAGCCTAGTTGTTTCTTTGTAAGTAATTGTTCATCTTTTATATAGGAAACATTGCACAGTTTACTGCATTTTCTCCAAATTTTGAAATAAATTAATTTGCAATATTTATTTAATTCACTAGCCCAGTAGTCTACCAGTACAATTGGCCTTTCAGCCAGTAGGCCCAGAGCTACTCATGAGTCATGGGTGCATCAAACAACTGTTTATTTGGTGTCTGTTGAATTTAAACATCATTTAGGGCCTGAGTGGCATTGGATTTAATAGCAAAATGTGTTTTTTGGGGGGTATTTCATTTTTTTCGTGTGTGTTTAATAAATGCCTTCGTTGAATGTGTGTGGGTGGTTGTTGTGTAACTTGCAAACCTTTTTTAGCCCTGTGGATTTTTGTTTTTGCATTGTTGCAGTAAAGCCGTGTTGTTTAGCATACATCCTTCATCTGGCCATATGGGGCCTGCTTGAGTTCATTGTTTTCCAGGCCTCCTGCTTGTTGTGAGTGACCATGTGGCTGGTGGCCATTTTGTGGTGGTACTAGTGTGCTGCTTTTGCCATAGGCCTGCATATCTTTCCTTTGTTCCTCTTGGCTTACTTCTTGTTGTTGTTGTGGCCTTGCCATGTGGCTGGCAGCCATTTTGTGAAGGCAGCCAGTGTACTTTTGCCAAAGGCCTGCTCTGTCTTTCCTTTCTTACTCTTGGCTTACTTCTTCTTCTTTTTGTGGCCTTGCCATGTGGCTGGTGGCTATTTTGTGAAGGCAGCCAGTGTGCTTTTGCCATAGGCCTGCATTGTCTGTCCTCCCTTTCTTGTTTTTGTGGACCGGCCATGTGGCTGGCGGCCATTTTGTGAAGGCTGACAATGTGTCTCTGCATTAGGCCTGCAAGCCTTCTTTGTGGTGCCCATGCCTTGTTGTTGATTTGGATGCAATTGTTTCTTCTTTTACCCAGCATAAAATGCATCACAGTTCACTACATTTTCTAATAAATTTGCAATATTATTGATTTTAATTGATTCACTATGTGGCCTAGTCTGCCAATGGGTTTTCCAACCAATAGGCCCAGAGCTACTGTTGGGTGCATGAAGCAAATGTTTCTGTGGCGTCTGTTGAATTTAAACATCATTTAGGGCATGGATGGCATTGGATTGAATAGCAAAATGTGTTTTTTTGGGGTATTTCACTTTTTCTTTGTGTGTTAATTAAATGCCCTCGCTGGATGTTTGTGGTGTGGTTGTTGTGTAACTCGCAAACCTTTTTTAGCCATGCGCATTTTCGTTTTTGCCGTGTTGCATTACAGCTGTGTTGTTAATGATGCCTCCTTTGTTTGGCCATATCGGCCTGCTTGAGTTCATTGTTTTACCTGCATCCTGCTTGTTGTGACTGTGAGTGACCATGTGGCTGGTGGCCATTTTGTTGTGGTAGTAATAGTTAGTGTGCTGCTTTTGCCATAGGCCTGCATGTCTTTCCTTTGTTCCTTTGTTCCTCTTGGCTTACTGCTTCCATCCCCATTGCCAGATGCAGCTCCATGAATGCTGCATCCCACGGGATGCACAATGCCAAACAGGTTCCTTTACATTTGTATTTTTGTTTTTGTTCTTCTTCTTTCCTATCCTTCCTGAGTGTACATAGTATACCATGAAAGCCCTTGTTATCAGAGTCTCACAAATGGCTACACTGTTGTTATATTTTTTAATAACTAAACTGAGTTAATAAGATGTAATATTAATAATAACACTAACTAGTGTGACCACACACTAAGTTATATATTATTATATTTGTTTGTTTGTACTAGTAATAATTGAACCACAACAACAAATGCCACGTTTCACTGATGTTCTTCTGGCTTCTATGCTTTTAGGTGCACAAAAGACTGATTAGGAGGTGTCATCATCACACGCTGTACTGCCAGACAGAAGTCCTGACGCGCACGGCGTCACGTGACGAGTGTCCACAGACAGACATCTCTTCAACTTGTGCCACTACGTGCTGCTGACATCTGAAGAAGATGGCCCTAAAGAAAGGTACCAGGTCCTCCAGTACCAAGAAAGTTTCCAGTGAGAAGAAGGAACTGCCACTTACCAAGACTGGTGGGCTGCCCAAGATGCTTTTTTGGAAATGCAGCAGCGGTGCCCGGGAAGCAAGCTGGGAGCAGCACCCCTGCATCAGTGGACCCATCCCTTAAACCTAGGCCCAGGCCCAGGCCCATGTCTGTCCCAGAGGCAGTCACTTTAATCACAACAACGCCAACGAGCAGTGATTTTGAAATTGGCTTATCATTATTGTAAATTAGTACCCAATCAACGCAGGAATGTCAGCTAACTGGACAACAACAGCCGCAACAAAAGCCACAACCACTGCCCACAATAGTAGTTGTTCCTCTCGAAGTAGGGGCAGTTCAGGAGATAGAGGTTCCTTTAGAGAAACAAGAGCAAGCTACTCTTTCAGAAGATCTACTGTCTTCCAGATCCCCAGCAAGGAAAACGATGGTTAGTCCATCGAGCTCTTCTGCAAGCCCCCCTTCTGATGATCTAGATGCCAATCGGATTCCACCACCTCAGTCTGAGAGTGAGACACGCCACAAGGGAAGGCTAGGGAAAAAGAAGGTTCCAGAAAGCCTTAGAGTTATGGAGGTAGATGTAGAAGAGGAGGATGAAGACAAGCCAGTCATCATCATGGACATTAGTCCCGCCCCAGTGGAGACCGACATTACCTTGTCCCAAATTGCTGTGAGGGATGTGGCACAGATACGACCAACACAGATAACACCAACACCACCTGCAGCTTCCATATTTGCATTTGCAAAGGCCCGGCAGCGACCTACATCTAGCACAACCACTGAAGTAGGTACGGTGTCTGCAAAGAGTCAGACTCCACCACGCCCACCTTCCAGTTCATCCAGCATTGCAAGTGGCACCTCCACCAGCAGCACCAGAAAGTTCACCTCCCTAGTTTGGAACTTCTTTTCGGTAGCAGTACAGAAGTGAACGTTGCTCTATGCTCCATTTCTGGACAAGGTGTTAGTTGGGGTAAGCTTGGTACAAACTATGGTACCCGAGGCCAAACAACCCATCTGAAAAAACACCACTTGATCCAGTGGGAGGCACACCTTAAGAGCCAAAAAACTGCACCCATTGCTGTTGGTGGTGATGAAGAATTAGAAGATACGACCACGGTGGAAGGTGAACAAGAGTGAGATATTTTCTCTGGTACACAAAGTAGCCCTGTCCCCAGCAGTGCAGTGGTACCACCCACATCCTCATCAGCCTCAGCAACATCTCAGTGGCACAAGCGTAAGAGTCAGGCTGAGACACTAAGGCAAGAAAGTACCACAATGAAAAAACGTGCAGCGTAGAGCCTAACAACATCTGGCGCCAATTAGTCACCTGCATCAGTGGCATCAGAAAAGAAAACAATCCATCCTACCATTCTCAGCATGTTTAGGTCAGAGGGGCAGTATGAACGCAATCACCCAATGGCACGTTTGTACAATGTGAAGCTGGCTAAATTGTTAGCGCTGGACCTCCTTCCTTTTTCTTTTGTGGAAGGGGTGGGTTTTCTTGAACTTGTGACAGCCATCTGCCCAAAATGGAAGTTTACCAGCCGGTCCTATTTTGCCAGAGTTGCTGTTCCAACACTACATGACTACATGCTGAGATTGCTTGGACAAGCTTTGCAGCAGAGTGCTGTTCACACTATCCACCGGCCAAGCTACTGATTACATATGCATCACTGCACACTCGATCTCTTTTGTGGGGGTTAGAGAAAAGATATCTGCAGGTGTGGACACTGCTGAGATTTTTAATGCCACTTGGAAACATGCAACTGTACGATGGTGGCTATTTTAGGGTCCTGTGTTTGGTGCACTGCATTAATATTATTGTTCAAAACTTTCTGAAAAAAGACCGAGTCAGCAACTTACTGACCAGCTGCAGAAGAATCTGCACACATTTCGGCCATTCTTTTAAAGCCCAGAAGCAGCTGAGGATCATTCAATGTGGGCATAGAGTGCCAGTTAAAGCACTCATCCAGGAGGTGCCAACGTGTTGGAACTCAATTTATTACATGCTTGAACGTCTGTTTGAGCAGTACAGACCAACAAATGAATATGTCATGCAAAGAGGCGATGCTAATGTGAAAGGCATGACCGTTGAGATGGACCAATGGGGTCTAGTTAAATGCCTGACAGAAATGCTACTTCCTTTTGAGCTCTTCACGTGAAGTCAGCAAGGAGGACTTTACTATAGGCCAAGCTATCCCATTGGTGCACATGCTACAGGAACAGCTGAAGGGGGTGTCTGCAATGTACGAAGGTATGGAGGAAAGAAAATAAGCATATGAGTTGGTGGAGAGCTTAACCCTTGCTTATCTGAAAATACAAGGGTTAGAAGAGACATTGTGTCATCCAACCATTACATTTCTGCCACAATTCTGGATCCACAGCACACAGCAGTACTGAACACTAACACATTGATTTATTTTTCAGAAGTGGATGTTGCCAAGTACAAAACTTGGGTAGCTGTGGAAGCCAGTTGCTTAGAAAAAGAACTGCTGGCAATTAGAGGCCTGCTGCTCCAGTCCACAACAAGCACTGCAGGGCAGCCGGCGTCAAGTTCAACTTCAGAGCCTTAGGGCAGTGCGGTTGGCTCATAACAGCCAAAACCACGAACAACACCTAGAACAACATCAACAATGCTGGAGGTCGGAGTCCCAGTCACGCACTACTGTCACTAAGGGCGCGGCCCGGGGCTCCCCACTCAACGTTAGGCCAAGTAAGGACACCGTTTCAGATAACCCTGCTCACCCCCTTAGTAGCTTGGCACGAGCAGCCAGGCCTATCTCCAAGGCACAAGTGTTCAGTATGTGCAACCACGCACACAGCGATCCCCTGGTGACACCACAAATGGACTCCACACAAGTTTGATAAAAACTTGAAGATGATGACGGCGACTTAGGTCATGGAAGTAGTGTGTTAGATGACCTACTTCTGGGTGAACCACTAGACGTTGGGGACGAGCTTTACTTCCCTGACAACTAGGCTTTCAACTTTTTACTTTCTTCCTTATTTACTTTTAATATTTGTGTGTGTCTCTGTCTTTCTGGTTGGAATCACAACAAATCTATCACAAAAGTCTTACTCTTTTTATTGCCGTATTGGACTTGCAACAGTGTCAATTTATTAAAGAAGTAAGTACACTCCTCCGAGTCCTGCTCCATCCTGACTCACCCTAAATCCATTTCCCTCAAGCCAGACATTGGATGGAGAATAGTACAATAAATGTGTGCCTGCCTTTTTGAGTCCCTCCAAAGAACATGACTGTATCTATCCTCCTTTTCGATCCGAGAGGGACGGCCCCTTAAATCAAATCAAATCAGGAACATTTGTTTAGCGCACACATCACCTGAAGGTCTCATGGCTCTGGCGGACGGCTCCTAGATGTCAGCATAAGAGCAACAGAGCTAATGGTCGAACAGCCATGTTTTAAGATTCTGGTGGAAGTGTTTATGGTCAGAGATGATACGTAGGTGTAAAGGCAGTTTGTTCCACAGAGTGGGGCAAGAAAAGAAAAAGCCTGTCCGCCGTTTCTGACAGTACGTACTCTGAGTGGAGTGAGGAGGGATTTGTTATCGGATCTTAAGGGCCTGCTTGGCTGGTACTAGCTGAGTTTTTTTTCCAGTAGCCTGGACCCCTACCATACATGTTTTTATGTGTTAGGCATAAGATCTTAAAGCATGTTCTCTTCTGCACAGGCAACCAGTGAAGATGTCTAAGGCTCAGCGCTGAGGGGGTACTTGATGGAAGATTCAGCACCAGCCTAGCTGCTGTATTTTGCAGTACCTGAAGTCTGGAGATGAGGTCTACATTTATTTCCGACAACAGAGGGTTGCTGTAGTCCATACGGCTGACAATCAGTCCCTGTACTAGTGGTTTCCTGGCTTCTAGCGGGATCCACTTAAAAACTTTGCGCAAATTACGCATAATGCCAAAACAGGAGCCAATTATATGGTTGACCTGTTTTTTCATTGACAATTGATTATCAATTTGAATTCCTAAATTCCTCACTGTCTGCTTTGGGGGTGGGCAAGGACCGAGATTTGGGGGCCACCAGTCATCTGACCAATGCTCATGAGCTTTCCCGAAAAGTACAATCTCGGTCTTGCTTCCATTTAATTGTAGGTGGTTGATGTTCATCCATTTGTTTATGTGAGACATGCAATTCTTAAAGCGAGATTTTGTCTCCATAGTTTCTGGGCCAAGGGTGATCAGAATCTGAGTATCATCGGCATACGACACTACGTCAAAGCCATATGATCTGATCACCGTGGCTAGAGGGGTCATATAAAGATTAAATAGTGTAGGGCTCAAAACTGAGCCCTGCCGCACACCCATCTTAACAGGCCTACTACAAGAAACTAAATCGCCAATCTGTACTGCAGTGACTCGGTCACTTAGATAACTTTTAAGCCACTTCAGGGCTTTCCCCCTGACACCAGTATCCCAGAGCCGTTGTTCTAGAATGCTATGGGATATGGTGTCAAAAGCAGCTGATAGGATCAGCAGGATGAGAATAGATGACTGCCCTCCATCCAATGCTAATCGGATGTTGTCAGTGACTTCTACCAGCACTGTTTCAGTGCTATGGGCGGCCCTAAAACCGGACTGTGAAGGATCGAGTAAGCCATAACTCTCGAGATGATCTACGAGCTGCCTGTTAACCAGTGACTCAAGCACCTTCCCGAAGTAAGGGAGCAGCGAGATTGGGCGATAGTTAGTTAAAAGTTTTGGGTCTGCAGTAGTGTTTTTTAGAATTGGTCTGACTCTGGCTACTTTCCAGATCTTTGGGACCACTGATGTTGATAGTGACCTATTGAATAAAGTTGTGATACTGTCCAGAAGCACTGGAAGAATATTAGACATACAACGTGACACAGGATCAACTGGTGAGCCTGATTTAATTTGTTCCATGGCCTTGGCCACTTCCTCAGAGTTGTATTGGGAAAATTCCTCTATGAGGGGGAGGTGGTCAGTGGAGGAAGTGTGGTATTTTTATGAGTATTTAAATTTTCATGCAAAGGGAAGGTGCTGTGAATGGTGATAATTTTTTCTCCGAAAAATTTGAAAAGAGATTACGCCCAATCCTGTGAGACAGCGATATCTGGCTGTACAGGGGGCATCGTAAATTCCTTTAAGATGTTATAAATTTCTTTATTGAAATTTGCCGCTTTTTCGATTCGGTTTAGGGGGAATTTTTTTTTGCTTTGCCTAATGTTATCCATATAACTACGATGGACATTTTTATAGTTCTCACGGTCTACTTGGGCTTTGCTTTTATTCCATATACGTTCTGCGGTCCTACAGGAGGCCTTTAGTGTTTTTAATTGCTCTGTGAACCAAGGGGCAGTTCTAGGTTTTATTTTGATCTTGGTAAGAGGAGCGATCTGATTTAATGTGGTTGTTATTTCTCCCTCAAAGAGGGAAGCTGCCTGATCAATGTTCTCCTCTTGACACAGTGGAGGGAGGTTGGAATAGGCTGAAAAGGAGGTGGGAGTGACTTTCCGCCATGATCTTCTCCACTCCTAGTCTAATTTTCACTGGTCTGAGTTGGAATTGTGAACTTCAATAGGTCATGGTCTGACCACAGTAACGGGAAAGGAGGTTCTACTATGATGTTAGTGGCATTAGTGAATAAAAGATCGAGCGTATGGCCCGCCACATGGGTAGGGCCAATCACCATTTGAGTTAGTCCTAAGGTGCTCATATTGGTGATCAGCTGATTTGTATCTGGGTCGGAGAGAATCTCACCATGATAATTAAAATCACCAATTAAAAGAAAAACATCGACAGCCAGAGCGTGAGGGGCAATGGCCTTGAGTAATTTATGAACAAAGTCATATTTCGGACCCGGAGGTCTATATATTAGAGCTCCTCTCATAGTGCTCTGTTGAGCTATACCCTTTATTCCAAAGATGCACAGTTCAAGTTGGACTGTACCTATAGATTCCAGGGATATTATTTCAACGCCCATAGTTATGGCTATGAGTAACCCTCCCCCTCTTTTCCCCTTCCTATTCACTCTACTTATATTGTATTTAGGTGGAAAGGCGATAGCTACATCTGTGGAAGCATGGTCGTGTAACCAGGTCTCTGTTATAAAACAGATATCTGGCATTTCCATGTCCAGAAGGTTCCAAAGCTCTACCACTTGTTTGGGGATTGAGCAGGCATTCAGGTAAATCGCCTTTAGCGAATTGGTGGTTATGGTTTTAGCTAGATTACATTTTAATTTGGGTGGGTCCAGTGGTGCTAGAACCTTTAAACAGTGGTTTTTGTACATACAGGTGTTAATTATTTCCCTTAGGTCAACTGGTTGTTGAAAGTAGGTTTTATTTAAGTTTTTAAGCTCTTTACTGGAATAAGATAGTCTAGCCATACTGAATCACTCACCAATATGTAACATAGATGTACAATCCAGAAACAAAGATGGTCCTGGCACTGGCAGCGTACTGGCGCAGACGGGCTTGCCTTTTTGCGCGCCGCCAGCGTGCCGCTGCACGCATCCGCACTCAGCCCCACCTTAAGTAGGTCTGGGAGCTGGTGGCATAAAGCTGGAGCACTAACTGCAGTTCCAGTCAAATGACCAGAAGATTGAATTAGAGCCCAAAAACGTCCCTCTGCTCAAGCGGCACAAGCCGTGACGGAACTGGGACTGTGGGCTGTGATTGCAGGTTAGTGATTTAAAAACACGATGTTCGCAGCTGAAAACAACATGAGCTGGAAGTGTGAAAATGCGCTAACAAGATTAAATAAAATAATAACATCCCCCTGTTACATTTAGGTTTTAAAACATTGGAAAGACAGTAATTACTGACAATTAACGCTGATCCAAAAATAGCCGGCACTCAGAGTGTCCGCCGTGCGTCCGCGCTCTGCCCCGCCTTACGTAGGTCTGGGAGCTGGTGGCATGAAGCTGGAGCGCTAACTGCAGTTCTGGTCAAAAGACTGGAGGATTGAATTAGAGCCCAAAAACTGCCCTCCACTCAAGCAGCACAAGCCGTGACGGAACGGGGACTGTGGGCTGTGATTGCAGGTTAGTGATTTAAAAACACTATGTTCGCAGCTTAAAACAACATGAGCTTGATGTGTGAAAATCCGCTAACAAGATTAAATAAAATAATAATATGCGCCTGTTACATTTAGGTTTTAAAACATTGGAAAGACAGTAATTACTGACAATTAACGCTGATCCAAAAATAGCCGGCACTCAGAGTGGGCAACAGGTAATGATGCATGAAGTGTACTAGTATTTAATCTAAACAGTAAAAGTGACTCAAGTCAATGTATCCCTTCTTGTTGTTTATTAACAAAATTGTACTTCTACTGCAGGCGGATTCATTGCTTTTTTTAATATGGAATCTGGGCTCACTAGGTACACTACAGATTGAGTTGAACACCATGATGATGATGACCATACTAAACTCATTGCAGTCAGTGAGTAGGATCGGAGATGAATAATGGAATAACTTGGGGCATTTCATGACGTGGCCTAAAAGGTAAACAAGTCAACAACAACCACAGCAGACCTACATGTCTGTGTAGTGGTGGAGTCAAGTGTAGTGGTATGACTGACAGCGGTGCATTTATTTAGGGGCATATGTATCAAACGATTTTGTATTCGCAAACACTGCGATTCGCAAAAAAACAGCGTTTGCGAATACAAAATCGCAAAACACGATGTATGAGCCATTTTCGCATCGCATTATTAAGGAATCGCAAATTTTGCGATTCGTTAATTTTGCGTAAGCATTTAAGGAATCGCAAATTGCGATTCCTTAAGTGCTATGTAACAAGCACCCAAGTTGTGCGATTATTCCTTAAGAAATTGCAAATTACCGCCAACTTCAAGTTGGTGGTAATTTGCGATTTCTTTGACAAATGCACTTTTTGGCATTTTTCGAAGTGCCATGTGGCGCACATACATGCCCCTAGGTCATGTATGTGCGCCATATGCGCACACATGCTCATTTCAGGGGTGCATCAGGGTGTCCTTATGACACCCTTGCACCCTTGAAATTATTCTTAATTTGCGATTCTCTAATTGCGAATTGCAAATTGAGAATGACTTCCCATTAATTCCTATGGGCCTCCTGGCCCATAGGAATAAATGGGAAGGTATTCCTTAAATGCGATTTGGCAATTTGCTAATCGCAATTAAGGAATAACAAGAAATCGCAAAATATTTGCGAATTTTTAAATACATCCTGTTTTGCGATTCTCAAATAGCGATTCAGTAGTAGACATGATGATTTAGCCATGCCCCCTCTGAAATTGTTCTCGTTGCACTCCTCCGTAATTTATGCATTTTTTTTCTCCTTGATTTTTCAATTATCTCTTTTTTTTCCATCTACACTTACAGGCCAGCCTTTACCCTGTGCTGCTATACTGGGAAAAACATCTCACACTTACCTTACCAATCCTCATTCGCCAGGAGGGCAGTGGCACCCAATATTGACGGACGGAGCGTCCATGGAAGGGAGGACCAAGAGGAATGTCGAGATGCAACTCCCCAATTTGACCAAACATACAGTAACTTAGTATCATTCATCATCTTTTAATTAATTTGATTCATTTTTTCTCTTCAATCATTATGACTGTGTGTTGTTTTTATTATATTTGCTCTTTGCTTATAATTGAGTCCCTACAGCTATTTTTCGATTTCCTTTGCTAGCTTTAAACCAAAACCCGGTACAACAGAACATAAAATGTATGTAATTTGGGTCTCTCTGGGGGCAGACAGGCAAGGCAATTGCATAATAAGAATAATAATTAATAATATACTGCTGCCCTGTACTGTCTACTAGTCTAGTTAGTACTACTTACCATTAACCATCAAGTCATCATCATGCATGCATTTCCTTTTTCTCCCTTAACAGATTTATGAATATGATGGTCGTCTGCCAAGATTGTGTGTTGTCCATGTGTAGTGTTTGTCTTTGTCAAACCTTTCCTTCAAATACCCCCTTCCAACCATTCATCAAACCCTAACCCTCTTCCCCCAGGCTGTGTGATTGATATTGAGGTGTGACTAAATTAAATTAATTTATACCAATAATTGATCACAAACTTGCTGGGACGGATGTGGTGAAAGCAACACTAACTCAAGGCAGGTCGAGGATCTTCTTCTGCTTGCCCACCCATGCTCAGTGTTAGCAAGTCAATTTTTTTTCCAGAGGGACATAATCCATAATAATTAATTGCTGGCATCAAGTCATAATCCTTAGAGCCCTAAAGGTTACGCTTGTGCACTTCATAGGTCGAGTCAACTACAGTTTGTAACTTGTACTAGGCTATCCCCGCCACCATTATGTTTTTATTTTACTTTAGCTTTGCTAATCATTGTGGTTTCTTGTTTGTCAGTCTTCTTGTGTACTGTACTTCATTCTACTACTCCTTCCTGAGTCTCCCTCAGGTGACTGACTCATTTTCCTTTTTTCCAAATGCTACTGCCAGTGTCTACTACTACTACCACCACCACCATGCAATCTTGGGAAGCCAGACCATCATCACCATGCAGCCATCGCTTTGCCCGAGTTTGAATAAACATCAATCACAGTTAAGAGAAGAAGTTTGGGGGAGGCATAATTAATAATATGGAAATTCATTCATTAATTCAGACACCAACACCCTTGCGGGTCCAGTTGCAGACTACATAGACTAGGAGGAGAGACTGACAGAACTAGGGGGACAAGTCACTCACAAGTGAGGGTACCGCATCTACCTGTTCATGTGTTACAACATCGGCAGATTATTTAAATCAAAAGCTGGCTACGGCTCTGCAGCAGCAAAGGAAAACGTGTGAAGTAAAAGAGTAACCCTCCCACAAAACATTTACATTGTATGTAAAGTTTAAGTATGAATAGAATTTATTCCCCTAACAAAATAAACTAATGTAAAAATCCCACAACACCTGACCCACGCCGCTCCCTAACCCCAACCAATGTCCAAAGATAAAGAGTCCAACCAATGTCCAGTCAATTGTCCATAATAAATAATAAATATAATCCCCAACTTTTCCCCAACGACAATGCCCAATTCCCACCCACTAAAAAAAAGATTAAAAAAGGGCCAATATGACGGAGTTCTCTAGCGGCGGGCTCAACGCTTGTTACCCTCCATGACCTTTATCCGCTCCTCTAGGCATCCCACCCAGAAGAGCATGAAAGATTTGCAATTGCATCCACGGGGGGCAGCAGTATTGAGGGAAGCGCAGTGGGCGGCTGCCAGACTGGTACGCTGTACCACTGGGGGGGCCTGGCTGGGGCTCGGGGCATTGGAGGAGGCTACAGGTACTGCCTCCTCCTCCTCCGCCAGAACCACCAGCCGGCGATATTCCTTGCAGATGGCCTCCAGCTTCCGGCACCAAGACATGGCTGCCAACTCCTTCCTGTCTGGTTTTGCTTTTTTTGGTTGAGAAGGAGAAGCTATATCAAGAAAGAAAAAATACTATTGTAACCAATCCTCTTAGTAAAACAGTAATACAGAATTAATTCTACACATAGTGGCACAGTAGCACTAGCAAGCACAGTACATAACATTTGTGGTATCCTCCCAATTCCTCGGCCTCTAACATTTGTTGGGAGTTTCAGGCATGACTACTACTAGGCACTATGGAGTAGACCAGTCTTCTTCTTCTCTCTCTTGTTTAGCTAAATTAATCTTGTTGTATCCGGCATCCCAGCTGAGTCAGCTTGCCCCTAGACAAACATACTAGTGTAGCAGACTCACGTTATTTTCATTTACTAGTCTGCAGGTGGGGAAGCTGTAGTCAACAATTACACAATCATCTTATTTTTCTATTATGGGTGACCATACTCTGCTACATCAAGGGCACCTGCTCAATTGCACTTTCACCCTGACTACTGCAACAAGGCAGATGATATCTGATCCAAATGATCATTGATTATATATGGGACGACACATAAGGTACTTTTATTGATTGTGTAACCATGCAGCCGATAGTCCACCCATGATGGCTGACACAGTTGAAAATAAATGACATAGGTAGGGAGTGGGCCTTGGAGTCGGAGGGAAGCGCTTGATAACATACATACACAATATATATGCTGTGCTTGCAAACTACTGTGAGTCAAGGGAGTATTCTGAAAATACAACCTTGAATCAAAAACCTTGCATAAAAACAGTCCTGTTGTTTCTCTTCCCAGTGATTTTTCCATTTACCAATCATTGCATTGCTCTTCTAGCCTCATATTTTTTTAATTCTTACCTTCTATTATTCTCCTTGGCTTTGCTACTCTGGCGCGGTTTATTTTTCTTTTACATTCTCTTCAAAGACTCTTCATCCTGTGACAGTCTCCACCTATGCTATGATGCTTGAATACCATCCAGGCATCCATCCATTCAAAGTAAACATGTCTATCATTCTTCTTAATCTAGCAAGAATACTTTGTTTCACCAACAACATACTTTTGTTGTTTTTTTCAAACCACCACCCATGCGTCCTTCCTTCCTTGCTTGCCTTTGAGTTTGACCCATGAAACATTCCGGAGGATTCTTCCTATCACCCATTCAGTTTCACCCACCCACGCAGGCATCTTTCTCCATCCACCCATACTTCAACCACCCATGCATCTGATTCCTATCAGCCACCTATGCATCCCATGCATCCTTCTCTGCCAGTCATATATTACATCTCGCCCGTCCTTCCTCCTTCCATCCTTCTTTCCCTTTTTGTTCAACCCATCCATTGTCTGACTCTTAGTCTTCTCCAGAAAACATTCCCAGCTGACTTGAAGTCAGATAGAAGAGGCCATTAGTTACTCAACTCCCACCGCTTATGGTATTGCTCTAATGCTAAGTAAAGGGTGTCTTCTTCTTCAACCGCTGTTCACAACAACTTAGTCTCTCTCAACATACAGTGTACACACTTGCAGCGAGTGTGTGCCTATTGTCAATAAGTAAGGAATAGAAGAATAACTTACAACCGCCCGCCACTGCTGCTGGCTCACCATCCCCTGCAGAAGCTGCCACATCCACTGCTCCCGCCTAGCTGACGTCGCCTGCCCTGCCGCTGGCCCCGGCACTGGTGGTCGGTACGCCTAGAAAAAACATTACACATTATTTATATGCCATATACGCCTCTTTCTTTTTATTCTTTTTCACTAGCAAGATTGAAACATAGTTAAAATACATACATACACCAGATACATCACTAGTACAAATCGGGTACTAGAGTAGTAGACAGTAGTACTATGTCCTATCCTATCAAAAATAGTAAAATATCTGATTGGGCATTTTGTTGGTGGATATTGTCGAAAAGCCTCGCAAGAAGATTAAGAAGACTAGAAGAGGACAACCCAAAGGACTAGACTTAGCGGCTAGAGCTATTGGTGAATCTGAGTTTTAAACTTTAAAAAAATAAAGAGTGGCCAACTGGGCAAGCTTAGCTACAGACAGACTAATAGTAGTATTACAGAGTCAGAGCAGGGGCAGTTAGAGCGAGGCAGGGATAACAAGAATTTATAATTTTATAATGGGTAAAAAATAGAATTAGGAAATGGAAATAATAGTTCAGAAAAAATAAGATGCAGTAAAAGTTAGGGAAGTATAATTAATAATATTAACAGCAGGAGGACTTACTGGGGCCAGCAGCAGAGCCCTTGGTATAGGAGCAGTCCTGGCCCTGGGAGGCAGCTTCTCTAGCTCCCACCTCAGTCCCCTGCTTCTTGCCCCTGGGTGCTGATCATGTAAGATATAATAAAGAAAGAGACATACATTGATGATTTGTGTGAGACAAATAAAATGTTTTTAAAAAACGTCAAAAAACATTCTGGGAAACAACAAGTGCAATAAAATTGACCTATCTAATCTGATCGATTAGTAGTATCGTGGAATTCGAGGACCGTCTAGTTATTATTTATTAACTAATCCAGTATTCTATTCTGATTCCAGAATCCTAAACTTAAGTACCACCTGATCTAGCCCCCTATTCCAAAGACATTGCCCGACGCACCCTCGCCCACCCCTGGTGACGCTCCTGGGTAGCGTTACCGGAGCGGTCCTGCAGCCTGCTGCCAAGGTTAAGGGGAGGTGGCGCTGCTAAAAAAAACAAGGGTGCCACCTCTGCTGCGGTGAAAAGGGCCCAAGGCAGTACCCCTTCCGGGCGCCGTCTGCCTCAAGGAAGGCGGCTCTTGGGTGCAGGCGCCTTCCCCTCATTATTGTTGGAGGAGGTACCCATAGCCATGGTTCTGGGTGGGCGGGGGCGGAAAAGAAAATGTAGGAGTAAAAAATAAAGTCAGGACAAGAAGTAGGAGAGTAAAAAAGCAAGTAAAAAAAACACAGTAAAAGTAGAAATAAAACACAAAATATCTACTTAGGGAAAGAGAGGGATAGATAATAAATAAAACAAGCATTGGCATAGCCAATAGGTCTTGCCTTTGGGACCTTATAAGTGTTTAGTTATCCAGCACAATATCCTTGGTGCAACAACATCAAGTATTGCATGGCTAAACACTTATAAGGTCCCAAAGGCGAGACCTATTGGCTATGCCAATGCTTGTTACTTTTGGAATGGAACCTCACCCTCCCGGCTCATATGTTCTTTTCAAGAATTTAAATGGAATCTCTGAAAGCTACAAATGTCTCCTGGTTTCCCTTAAATCTAGAAAATCCGGATGCCACCCTCTTTGGGAAACATTCAGAACTCACATGAGTGGGCGTATGCAACATTTAACTGCCATTACGTCTTGGCCCAATATTGTTCTAAAAACAATGAGTAAAGCGCAAGGACAAGAAGAAAGACGGTTGACTATAGATTTTTGCACATCATGCCAGTTCTGGTATATATACAGATTCTGAGCAAACACACCCTGGCATTAACCGTCTATTAATGCCTCTGTGCTCCAGATCCATAAACTACAATTCAATGGGCGTGCGCAGAATAACAGAGTCCAGATTGTGAAAAAGGTATTTCTCTTTAGTTTCTTTTATTTTTCAACCAATATAAACAAGCTTTAGATTCCAGCCAACGCGTTTCGTTCTCACAAGGAGAACTTCATCAGGACTTATATATTAGTTTTCCAATCATTATAAAATCCAAAATTATATAGATTTTCTCAAATTTATAAGGATTCACGAGGTCTTCTCGAATTCTTTCTTAATAAACGTATCTAAGGTTGTCATGGTAGAGCCATTAATTGTGGTAAGATGTTCAGGTAATTTTTTGGAGTCTTAAAAGCCGGCTTTTCATACTTCTGACCGGATAAACGGGTTTATTATAACCGTGGGAAAATGTCCCCCTTTTAAGACTCCAGAATATTACCTGGACATCTTACCCTCATGGTGTCGGTCACCGATGCCCACTGCGTGTGTCTTTGGTGTCGCGAGGGCAACCACAATATGAAGTCGTGTTCGGACCTTCGGGCAACGGCTCTGAAGACCTTGAGGGAGTGGGAGATAAAGTTCCTCACAGCCTGGCAGTCCACACCATCTAGCAAGACTCCGAGGAGGTCACTGTCCCTATCAAAGAAGAGGAGGTCACGGGACTGCTCCCGGAGTCCTAAGTCCTCTTCCTCCCCTGTGATGTCCTTGCGACACTCTGGGAAGAGACATAATAAGAAGAAGAAGTCCAAGCAGACTTTGTCTTCACCTCAACTGGAGTCCGTCGTTGAGAGAGGTAAGGAGCAATGACGCTCAAGCCAACGTTATGCAGAGCTGGAGCCAGATTCAACTTCGCACCTCCCCCTATTTCCGGGAGCTGGAGCAACTCCCGCTCAGATAACAGAGTTTTACGAGGCCATGCACCGTGTATTGAGTGGAACGACCCCGCTGGTAAGCCTTTGGGCCCCGTGGGGTCGGATGGGGCCCCATCGGGTTTGACACTGATGGCTCCGGCCACGACACCGGTGTGGCCTCAGGGATCTGATCCCGGATCTCGTTTGATGCTGGTCGTGCCACTGCGACCTTCTCCAGTGTCAGACCCGAAGTCGGTGCCTGCAACGTCACTGATTCCTGTCGTTGGCTCAAGCCCCATCCTCATCCCCGATGACACAGGGCCAGAAAGACATTGATTGATGCTGATTCTGACGTCGACAGAACCCAGAGATTCTGTGTTATCACCTGAGCTAGGTTCAGGAGAGGATTGGGAGGGGTCTGGGGACCCTCTTGAAGCCCAGAAAGTCTCTGAGGAGAACTTGAACTGGTATGGGGAACTTGGGGAGGCCAGTGGATTGGATACTTCTCAAGATACTGCATGCTCTCAACAGTGGCTACGGAGGAGGGTGCTTCCTATACCATTGTGGTTAGGAGGGCCGCCGAGGTCCGTGGACTGGAGCTGCCCTTGGTGCAAGTCAGGAGTAATTCCTGACTGAGGTGCTTCAACCTGGGGCTTCCACTTCTGAACCCTTGTTGCCCTTTAATGAGGCACTTACGGATGTCCTTCTAGGAACATGGGCCAAATCTAGCACAGGGGCATCTGTGAATAGGACGATTTCACGCCGCCATCGCCCAGCACTGGGCGACCCAAAGTTCCTTAACCAACACCCCACCCCAGGGAGTTTGGTGGTGCAGGCATTTACTTCCCAAGGCGCATTCCATTTTGCCCCTCTGGATAGGGAATCCAGGATGCTGGATTCACCTGGAAAAAGTTGTTTTCTTTCTCCAGTCTGGCATTTCGATCGGTGAATACCGCATGCTTATTTGGCCATTTCTCCCATTCCCTTTGTAAGACGGTTGCGCAAGTGCTGCCACAAGTCCCAAAGGAGGCCCGGGTTGTGCTCACCAAAGCTGTCAAGAATGGGAGGGATGCAGCGAAATTCACCAAACGGTATGGCCTAGATATGACTGATTCGCTGGATAGATCGATTTCAATGATGGTGGCCTTGAGGTGCCACTCATGGCTTCGTACAACTGCCTTCTTGGGCGATGTCCAAGCCAATTTGATGGACATGCCCTTTGATGGAACCTGCCTTTTTGGGGAAAAGGCAGATTCAGCCCTGGTCAGGTTTAAGGACTCTAGAGCTACGGGCAGATCCTTGGGCCTCTCCTCCACAGCTCGTGGCCAGTCTTCCTTTTGCGGCAATGGAAGGGGTTTCCAGCCGGAACAGCCCTCTCCCAGCCACCATCCCGCACAGACTGCCCACGCCGTGCAAGGATGTGGACGAGGTGCATTCTGAGCTAGAAGTCGTCGACCACACTGCCCCCAGCAGCCGCAGGCTCCAAGTACTCCTAGGCTGATTCTGCAGGACCACACTACTTCAGTTGGTGGGAGAATTTGTCATCATCTCCCCCACTGGAGACCCATAACATTAGACAAGTAGATCTTGCAGATAGTCCACGAGGGCTATTTTCAGCCTTTTTTTTCTTTTCCTCCTCCTATTCTGCCAAATCAGGGACGGCTGATGGACGATCATTTAAAGTTACTACAAGAGGAAGTTACATCTCTCTTGGCCAAGGGAGCTATGGAAAGTGTCCCGATTTCAGAAGTAGGCAGTGGCTGTTATTCCCACTACTTTCTGATTCCGAAGAACAAGGGACTATGGCCCATTTTAGATCTTCCGACCTTCAATCTTTTCCTCAAAAAGGAGAAATTCAAAATGCTCACTCTGGCTCAGGTCTTGTCTACCCTTGACCAGGAAGACTGGATGGTAGTGTTGGACCTGCAGGACGCATATTTTAACATTCCCATCCTGCTGGGCTACAGGCATTACCTGCGGTTCAAGGTAGGCCACAAGCGCTTTCAGTTTATCGGGGTCTCCTTCAGCCTTACCAGTGCCCCTCAGGTGTTCACCAAGGCGATGACTGTGGTTGCAGCTCATCTGCGCAGGTTAGGGGTGTCAGTCTTCCCCTACCTCAACGACTGGCTGTTGAAGGCTTCCTCGCACCAGGCATTCATCTTCCACCTTCAGACTACGGCACACCTTCTGCATTCACTGGGGTTCTCTATAAACGTGCCAAAGTCACACCTGACTCCTTCTCAGGCGCTCCCTTTCATCAGAGCAGTTCTGGACACAGTGAGGTTTCAGGCTTATCCTCCCCAACAGCGGATCCAGGATATTCAGGCTATGATTCCAATATTTCAGCCTCTATCCTGGATATCGGTGAGACTGACTCTAAGGCTATTGGGACTCCTGCATCTTGTTTGGAAGACACACCAGATGGGGTATGCGGGCTCTGCAGTGGGACTTGAATTTCCAATAGGCACATCATTGGGAATATCTCAAAGACGTGATTCAGATCTCAGAAGGATCTGCAGTGGTGGTTAACAAACCACGATTGGGTTATCGGCAGACCTCTCTCCCTTACCCAACCAAATCTTACTGTCATTACAGATGTGTCACTTCGGGGATAAAATGGCCATCTGGGAGAGGTGGCGATCAGGGTACACTGGTCTCCGGCAGGGACGGGGCTCCACATACATTTATTGGAGCTCCGAGCGATTCGGTGGCATTGAAAGCATTTCTTCCCTTTGTCAAGGGGAAGTTAGTGCAGATGTTCACAGACAATATCACTGCCATGTGGTACTGCAACAAACAGGGCAGGGTGGGGTCATGGAACTTTTGTTGAGAGGCTCTTCGTCACCGGACATGGCTGGAACAGCAGGGCATAACCCTGTTGGTTCAACACCTGGTAGGTTCTCTGAATGGCAGGATAGACAAACTCAGCTGTCGATGCCTAGCGGATCACGAATGACATCTCTAATCGGAGGTGGCGCAAGGTCTCTTTCAGCAGTGGGAAGAACCTTGGTTAGATTTTTTCACCTTCAAAGAGAGAGCGCAGTGCCAGTGGTACTGCGCACTGGAGTTTCCAAGGCAGCTATTGCTAGGCAAGGCTTTTCATTACAAGTGGAGCACAGGCCTGTTGTACACCTTTCCACCTATACCACTCCTGCCCAGGGTTCTGAAGAAGATCAGGAGTGACCGTGCCCAAGTTATTCTTGTGGCTCCAAACTAGGCAAGGATAGTCTGGTATCCAGAGCTTCTGAGAATGAGTATCGATCCTCCGATCAGGTTGCCCCTTCGGGAGAATCATCTGTTGCAGCAGCAGCAGGGGAGGGTTCTCTGTGCCTCCATGCATTGAGATTGAGCAGCGACAGTTGATAGCTTTGGACCTTTCTCCTGAAGTCTGTAACATTATTCTGGCGGCCAGGCGACCCTCCACTAAGATGGTATATGCCTGTCGTTGGCAGAAATGTATAGTATACTGTACAGAAAGGTCCATTGACCCTCTTTCTGCTTCTCTTTCTACTGTCCTTTTATTCATTCTAACCCTTGCCCAGTAGGGCTCCACTTTTGGAACTCTCAAGGGTTATCTTTCTACTCTGTCAGCTTTTCTGCAGCTGCCAGACCAGCCATCTCTCTTCTAGTCTCCAATTGTAAACTGATTTCTAAAAGGGCTGGCTCACTTATTTCCACCAACGCCCTTTGTTATGCCACAGTGGTACCTTAATTTGGTCCTTACCTATCAGATGTGTGCTCCCATAGAGCCTTTGCATAATTGTCCTCTCCAACTATTGACCATACAAACAGTCTTTTAGTGGTGATTACATCTGCCCGGAAAGGTGAGTGAGTTGCAGGCGTTATCTTGCTCGCCTCTTTATCGTATGTCCTTTCTGGACAAGGTGGTGCTTCGCACCAGAGCATCTTTTTTGCGAAAGGTTGTGACCTCATTCCATCTGGATCAGTCCATCATTTTGCCCACCTTATTTGCTCCCTCACATCCCTGTAAGGAAGAGGAGCATCTCTACTGACTGGACCCAAAAAGAGCATTGTCGTTCTACCTTGACTGCACTAAAGAGTTTCGGGTGAATGACCAACTCTTAGTGGGGTACGTGGGAGGAAAGAAGGGAAGTGCAGTGCAGAAAAGGAAAATCTCATGCTGGGTCATTCTCTGCATCAAAATATGTTATACCTTGGCAAAGAAGCAGCCCCCTAAGGGATTAAGAGCCCATTCCACCAGGGGAAAGGTTGCGACTACGGCCTTGGCTCGGGGGGTCCCAGTACAAGACATCTGTCAGTCAGTGACTTGGGCTTCTTTGCACACATTCTCAAAACATTAATGTCTTGATGGTCAGGTAGGCAGGGATGACATTTTGCCCGTTCAGTCCTGCAAGACTTCTTAGTTTAGGATATGTGTCCGCAACCAACCGCCGGGATGGTATGGCTCGGGTATCTAATTCAAAGGTAAGGAATCTGCAGCTAGAAGTCTCTATCAGATGAACAAGTTACTTAACTTCGGTAACACATTATGTAGAGACTCTATCTAGTTGCAGATTCCTTACAGCCCCACCCATGCCTCCCCGCTTTGCAGACTGATGCTATAGGACTAGGGTTGTTCCCCCTCTTTCAGGGCCCTAGTTTTGCACACAACTTTGCCAGTTATTTTGTGGTTCTGCGCTTCTGGTGTGGAAAAAACTAAAAGTACTGACGTCTGGGTGGCGCCTACATAGGCACCACAACATCATAACCGTTGCTAACGACGCAGAGCAGAATGAAGCCACCCAATGTTGTGCTCAAGGGATATTGCTCAGCAAAAGATGCCGGATCCAGCCTGACGCCTGGTAAATTCAAAGGTAAGGAATCTGCAACTAGATAGAGTCTCTACCAGATAATGCGTTA
This sequence comes from Triturus cristatus, assembly GCF_964204655.1. Taxonomy (NCBI): domain Eukaryota; kingdom Metazoa; phylum Chordata; class Amphibia; order Caudata; family Salamandridae; genus Triturus; species Triturus cristatus. The sequence continues at coordinate 1,529,712,065 of NC_140590.1, read as the reverse complement.
CCGAAGGTAAGTAACTTGATGGTTCAGTATGTATTAGGAAGTGTTGTTCTTCTTGTTAACTCCATGTTTATTCTGATTTTCATTATATATCTGTCTTTTTCAGGTTGATTCTTCACTATGTCTGTACAGATTCCCCTCCTTCGTGTATCCATTCCCTTGCGCCTCCTTCGTAACCCTAGTGTCTATAGTTCCTCTTCCTCTGTTGGTAATTGTCAGTCCTGTTATTGGTTTTACCTGTAGTTCTTCCGCCTCTCCTCTCTTACCTGGTTTGCTTCCTGTTGTTCTTGTTTCCATTTCTTTCATCTTTGGTCTCATCTATCTGCTGTTGCTAGCTTATTTCTAGCATTACCTTATTTTCATTTTCTGTCGATATTTTTGATTGTGTCAACTTGTTGGTCATTTTCTTGCTTGTGCTTCCTCGCTTCTCCATGCTGTTTTTCATACACTTGTTGTGTACTGTCTCACTCTTGACTGAAGCATTTCAGCTTTCTGTCAACTTCCCTTGCTACTCCATGCTCCTTTTTCTTTTCTGCTCTGTAGTTTTTCAGTCTGATACTTTGCATTTATTTTACAGTGGTTTTTACAATGTTTCAGTTTTTTCTTCACTGGGATTGTGTATGGCTATTCACTTCATATGGCTCATGGTTATTTCTAAATCTTTCTTCCCTGTCTCATGACTGGTAATGTTCGATTTGTGTCCTGGAATGTGAAGGGTTTATGGAACCCTATTAAGAAACAAAGGGTGCTTACTTATTTATCTCGTTTACAGTGTTAGATTGCTATGTTGCAGGAAACCCATCTTACGGAAAATGATATTAACTCTCTTAAAAGACATTGGGTGGGCCATGCTTTTGGTTCACCTGCCAAGGAAAGAAAGAATGGAGTGGTGACCTTATTTCATAAATCACTGTCTGTAACTATTGAAAAGGATGAGAGAGATGATGATGGTAGATAGCTTCTCCTTTACTTGGTTATTAATGGATCCTCCCTTTCCCTTCTTAATATAGATTGTCCAACGGGATTGGATGCTCAGTTTTGGCAGTCCATGTCCCATGTCCTACACTCCTGTCCTAACCCGAATTTCCTAGATGATGGCGATTGTAACCAGATTATGGATCCTTTCATTGATAGAAAATCCTAGTCTAGGTATATTCCAAATAAAATGCAAAAGCTTTCCTAAACACTATCCAAACAAGGGGGTTGGTTGATGCCTGGAGGTTTTGCCATCCAGATAATTTGGAATTCACTTTCTATTCCCCTACACTATACTCAAGTTCAAGAATTGATTACATCTTTGTGTCTCCCCAACTACTCTCCAATTTAACTCATGCTGAGATTGGATCCATATTGACATCTGATCAAGCCCCGGTTCATATTGATGTAGATCTTCCTTCAGCTTCTTCCAAACCTCGTATTGTGTTACTTAAGGACCCAGTTTTTGTGGATCGTTTTAAATTCTTTATTCTCAAATTCTTTCAAATAAATACTACCCCTGACATTTCATTTCCTGCAGTATGGGATGAATTTAAGGCTACAACCAGGGACTTTATTATCGACTTTGTTGCTGTCAAGAAGAAACAATCCTGTTCTTTATTGTCCACTATTAAGCACCTGGAACATGCCTACTTTACATCTAATACAAACGATACGCTTACACAACTTATTACTGCTAAATTGGTTTTTAATAGGAAATCGGCTCAGGAGGCCTCGGGGACCCTATTAAAGATTGATTCCAAATTCTATGGAGGTCGTAATAGAGCAGGCAAATTTTTAGCGAACTATTTGAAAGTTTAATCCCAAAACTACAGAGTAAATAATATTATTGATGATAACGGTTTTAACCTTCTTAAGGATGCAGAAATTTTACAATTTTTCACAGGCTTTTTTAAAACTCTGTATACCCCTGAATCATCCTCTTCTAATCCTGCCCTAGATTCTTTCTTTGACTCTCTGCCTCCATGCACATCCCCTTCTCCTGACTGCTCCCCTTTTGATAAAGATATATCTCTTTCTGACATTAGGACTGCCTTAGCTCTATTACCCAAATATAAAGCTCCGGGCCCTGACGGCTTTGCTGCTGAATTCTATTTTTGATTTTCACAAAGTCTTCTTCCTAATCTCCTCTCTCATTTCCAACACTTCATTTTTCATAAGGCAGCTCAAGGCACTTTTTTGGAGGCAATGATTTGCCTTATTCCTAAGAAAGAGAAAGACCTTTCATCTTGTGCCAACTATCGCCCCATTTCTTTAATAAATTTAGATTGCTAGATTTTTGCAAAAGTATTGGCTCTCCGATTAAACAAAGTGATCCCTGATCTGATCGGCATCGAGCAATCTAGATTTGTTAGAGGTAGGAATAATTGACAATTCTAAAGCCTTTTTAAACATAATACATCTTGCATCTAAAAGTTCCACTCCCTTAGCGGCTATAACCTTAGACGCTGAAAAGGCCTTTGATCGTCTCCATTGGCCTTTTATGATGCGTGCTCCTAAGTGCCATGGTTTTGGCCCCGCTATTTTGTCTTTCATTAGTTTGCTTTATTCCTTCCCAGCTACCTCGGTTTTTGTCAACCGTTTGCAATCATCTTATTTTACTCTTCAAAGGGGCACTTGTCAGGGTTGCCCTTTATCTCCTTTACTGTTTCTATTATCCCTTGAGCCTTTCCTTCACTCCTTAAGACATTCCTCTCTATTTTGACGGTTTTGGCACAAAACTTCCGAAATTTAGTTCACTGCATATGCAGATGACATCCTGCTATACGTTTTCCGATCCCCAAGTTTCCTTACCTGCTTTTAATAATCTCTTGTCTTCATAATCGTCTGTATCGGGTTATAAACTAAACTTTACCAAGTCTGAAGTTCTTCCCCTAAACAAATTTTGTCGAAGGAAATGTTCACAGACAAGTGTTTTAAATGAAATTTCAATCATATCACTTGTCTGGGAATTAAATATTCTTCCTCTTTTGCCAAATCGGTCCAACTTAATTTAGATGATGTCCTTCTTAAAGTGCTATGCATGTCACACTTATATATGTCATGGTGGGGTAGGCTAGACACAATCAACATGATGATGCTACCCGTCATTAATTTGTATCTCTCCATGCTACCAATTAAATTCCATTGAAATTCTTTAAATCACTTAATAGTTCCTTAAGTACGTATTTATGGAACAAACAGAAGGCCCATATTTCTCTGTTTTTGTTATCTGCACCCAAAGATAAGGGCGGTGTAAATTTTCTCAACTTTAGACAGTATCGCTCTTCTTTTTTAATAAGACAACTTTTACCTCATCTCTCCTCTTCTGAGGGCACTCCTTTAATGGTCTGGCGTAACTTGGAAGACTCTTTAATTCAACCTTTTCCTTTTGCATCATTCATTAATGTTCCGTATCCTCCTCGTTCCTTCGAATCTCCCACCATTTTACAGTCCACATTAGTTATCCAACTGGTTTGGACTAACACTCTCTCTCCTTTGCAGACGTTTCTTGATGCGTCTATATGGCATAACAAATCCATCAAACTTGCTAATCGCATCATTTGTTTGGAAGGATTGGGCCAACAAGGGGATAATTCAAGTCAAGCATTTATTCTGTGGTACACATCCTCTCTCCTTCAGTGAGCTTCAATCTCAATATGGCCTACCCGCCTCCTCTTTACATAAAGATGACTCTTTGAAAATGAAAACGATCCTGACACAGCAGTACTCCCTTCTTTTCCTACTCTCTTCCCCTTCAACTGATTCATAATTAGTGTCCCTACCCACGTCCTCATCCCTCCGGGGCATCCCACATATACAAATATCTGCACTATTCTCTCCCTAACCTTTCGAAGAGTGAGGTGAAATTGTTATGGGAGTCGGATTTACCACAAACTTTCTCTACACACACTTGGAACTCTATCTGGGCACGTATACATCACACAACCTGTAATGCTAGCACTACTCAGACTCTGTATTAATTGTATAAGAGGCTGTATTCAACCACATCATCTATCTCTAAATACACCCAGGGATCTTCACCTGCTTGTTAGACCCGCTCAACTACTCCTGGTACATACTTACATTCCTTTTTTTTATGTCCACACATTACCTCTTTTTGGTTAAAAATGTGTAAAACTATTTCCTCTATATGTTCTATTAGTTTTCCGTTTAAAATTAACTCCATATTTTTGGGAAGTACCTCCCCAGTCTGGTTTGGTGCCCTAAACTTGGGCAATTTTTCGATCTGTTATTGGCTATTGCCTTTCAGGTTACCACTTCAAATTGGAAGGACAACTCCAAGGTCACCTTTTCTGCCTGGTGGAAACTTCTCTGTCAACACAGAGCTTTTGTTACCTCCTCTCACCAACTTCTTCGAAAAGAGACCTTTTGGTCCCCACTTACTAATTATTTATATTCCTGTTCAACTCAGATCCAGGATAATACTTTTGTTTTCCAGCCACTATGAGCCTTACAGTCTTAAGTTTCCCATACTGTACATATTTGAAATTTTCAGTCACCTTTGCATTATTTAAAAGTTCACTGTGTAATTATTGAAGCTAAATTTGATTATTTTGGTAAAATAGGGCTTGATTTTTCTTATGTATGTTCCCTTCTTCCCCTCCCTTTTTTTTGTTTTGTTTTTTCTTATTTTTCTTTTTCCTTTTATGGAAATATCAAAAAAGTTAATTTGGTACATTCTTCCATTTTGACTTTTTTACTCTGTTGTTAATTATTTTCACTGTTTTATAACCTATTCCTATTACGACCTTTATATATCTGTACTACGTTTCTCTTGTTTCTTTTAATCCATGCTGTAAGCTGTACCCTTGTTTGTCTTATATTTTAATAAAGCTATGTTAAACTAAAAAACTGCTGATGCATGTGCCTGCTGAGTAACAGAGCAATGCATGCTCTTAGAAAGCAATGTATGCAATTAATTATATCAAGTGTGATATCTAAACTTATTCAATCACCCAGGAACTACACATGCACTCTTCCGATCACACAGGCACTAATTATGTACTCATTGAACTACGCAGGCAACACCCATGCATTCATCCGATCACCCAGATAGTAGCAATATAATCATGTGAATACGCAGGCACCAACAATGCAGATATGGGCCTACCGATTTGCATGTACTCAGAAGAATTAGAGAGCTATATGCTGTGATAAAGATTAATGTGCAGATATTTATATGTTGTGTTTCACAAAATATAAATCTGACACATCTAAGTAGAAAAAGTACTGAAACACTAAATCTGCCAGTGACACAGTGGTAGAGAGTCACAAAAATAGCTCTTAGGTTGTGTTTTCGGATTTACAGTCTTGAGATCCTGTATGTACTTTTACAGTTTGGTTGATGTTTATTTTAAAATGTACTACAAAAGGAATAAAGTGGTCTTTTACTGTGTATAAGTGTGAACTGAGATATGGTGCATCTGTGTTGTAGGAGAAGCTTCTATAATATTAAAAGGTAACTAATAAATTAAGTTTTGTGTTTTAGTTTGGGTTTGGTACATTGAATTAAATGCTTGTAGCGATGTAGCCAGGTTGATCTGTAGATTTAAAACTGCAGCATAACAGAAAAACTGTTTTTGTATTATGTGTAGACAAGCTGTAAAAAGTTGGTATGTTGGCTAGAATAAGAATTCAAATATATTATCTTTTTTTAACAGAACAATATCTGCATAACTACAGACAGAATGCCTACAAAAGCTTGGTGGAAAAAGGAACAGAAGCAGTTACAGTATCTTTGCAGAACTGAGACACAAAAAGGGAAGATGAAGAAAAAGTGGTGAAGGAAAAAAGAGTTACTGATAAGAGGACAACGTCATTTCTTAAAAATATATGGGGGCATTTCCAAAGATTACAAACTATTAAAAATTAAATGCAGACTATGAAAAAGAATAACAGTGGACAAAATCTATATAACAAGAACAGGAAAAAATTTAACAAGGATGGACACACCTTAACCAGGAGACAGAAGCAGTTTAAGGAAATCAGAGCCAGGATGTTTCGTAGTAGAGTAGTTATATAAATCTACTGAGAGCTATGGAAAAGTATAGGAAAAGGAAAGAGGCGCTCAAACAGAAAGAACAAATTGAGAGAATAGTTGATAAGGCCTTTGGTTTGAAGGTGAAGCTTTTCATTTTGACTATAAATAGAATGAAGACTCTTGACAAAATGGTGTTGTACATGAGGAGACAAAACCAGAAAAAAAGATTAGTGAATAGAAGTAACTTTTGTACAGTTTTTAGTGGAGAATGCATAGATACTTCTAATACAGAGTCTTTCTTTAATGAAGAAAGCTGCCTCCAGGATTATAGATTAATTCATACTTTTGATTACAGAGGATGATGTTATGAAATGAAGAAAGGCACTCCTATAACGAAAGAGGTGATGGTATCTACAAATGTAGAACAAGATATTGGAGAAGAGGTACAAGGAAGGCGGAGTCAGGCGCCTGCATAGAACTGGAATTGTAGTAGTGTTTGTAGTATTTAACAGCAATCCTTTGATATATTAAGGACATTTCTACATGTCTTTCCAAGGCAAAGTTTAAAACACAAAATCAAGTACTTTACAAGGATTGGACCTTGCAAGATTAAAAACTATACAAATTTGCAGGGACACTCCTTAGCTTGTTTACCAAACAAAGTATGCCAAACACCTTTCATATAACAGGTTCTACACCATCGCGCGCTGTGCCTACTTCAAGACGTGTTTGCAATTTTTAAAATCCCCTGTTTTGTATCTTTGTTGTTTTTAGGTTAGCCTAGCTCCTTTTCCCCTGTTTTACTCACCCTCCGCACTGCTGCACTGTAATTGTGTCCCCCACCACTTTTTGGCGGCTCTGGCCCTCGCGTTTGGATCGTATTGGGCGCCATTTTGGGTTGGTTGGTTTCAGGGAAGCTCTCTTCTTCCCTGGCGCTCTAGCAGTCAGGTGATTGGGGCGGAGGCAGTCCGTGGACAGAGCGCTATAAGTGTGGACTGAGGTAGGATCACTTTACCAGGTTCTACACCATCGCGCGCTGTGCCTACTTCAAGACGTGTTTGCAATTTTTAAAATCCCCTGTTTTGTATCTTTGTTGTTTTTAGGTTAGCCTAGCTCCTTTTCCCCTGTTTTACTCACCCTCCGCACTGCTGCACTGTAATTGTGTCTCCCACCGCTTTTTGGCGGCTCTGGCCCTCGCGTTTGGATCGTATTGGGCGCCATTTTGGGTTGGTTGGTTTCAGGGAAGCTCTCTTCTTCCCTGGCGCTCTAGCAGTCAGGTGATTGGGGCGGAGGCAGTCCGTGGACAGAGCGCTATAAGTGTGGACTGAGGTAGGATCACTTTACCAGGTTCTACACCATCGCGCGCTGTGCCTACTTCAAGACGTGTTTGCAATTTTTAAAATCCCCTGTTTTGTATCTTTGTTGTTTTTAGGTTAGCCTAGCTCCTTTTCCCCTGTTTTACTCACCCTCCGCACTGCTGCACTGTAATTGTGTCCCCCACCGCTTTTTGGCGGCTCTGGCCCTCGCGTTTGGATCGTATTGGGTGCCATTTTGGGTTGGTTGGTTTCAGGGAAGCTCTCTTCTTCCCTTGCGCTCTAGCAGTCAGGTGATTGGGGCGGAGCCCTATTTGTACTGGTCATTATGACGCGCAGCGTTAGCGCGCAGCGTGAGCGCCACAGTGACGCCGGAGTCACGCCAGAGTCCAGCCCGTCTGCGCCCGTCCGCGCTGAGGACGGGCTGTCCGGCTGGACATCAGGTCAGTACAGGGAAAGTTTTACATCCCGTTCATACTCTATGAGCGACTTACTTAGGCTAAAACCCTCCAGACTCCCATGTTTCCATAAGACCGCTCCGGATAAATTTGTACTCCCTTTGGGTTGTGGCTGTTCACTGGTAGGATCGGGAGATTTGATCCTCCCCCCTATCTCCCTTCTGTCAACACACAACACCAAGGTTGAAAGCAATCTGATGGAAGAAGACTGCATTCTTATTAATGCTCGCTCATTAATAAAAAACAATACGTCTTTTAAGGAGCTTGTATTGGACAGGAAACCCTCATGGGTCTTTGTTACGGAAACATGGGCTAGGGACTCCTCTGGTCCTGATTTGGTGGAAGCAGTCCCTATGGGCTATTGTCTGTCTCGGCAGGATAGAATCGGTCGCGTTGGAGGAGGTTTGGCGATTTTGTATAAAGATACTTTTTACTGCCACACTGTATCTTTATCAGACCCTAAAGACAATTTTCAGGCTATGTACTTTTCTTTAAAGGCTGCTCATGAGTCCATTTTCAATGGGATTTTGATCTATCGTCCCCCTGGTCCCAGAGGGGACTTCGGTCATCAGCTACTCCGCATCTTAGAACCCTATTTCGGTCGCAAAAACCTTACGGTCCTGGGAGACCTAAACTATCACTTAGAATCTCTGGAGTCTACCGATACTCTTTCCCTGCTGGAAGTTATGTCAGCCTGTGGATTGACGCAATTGGTCAGATGCATCACCCACCGAGCGGGTCACACGCTTGACGGGATCTTTTCGAACGATGAGAGGTTGGGAGTAAGGGACCCCTTTTTTCTCTCTTGGTCTGATCATCTGGCTGTCCCATTCGTGGTGTCTTGCCCGACTATGAACAGGCATAATAAAGCTCCTAGCAGGATGGAACTCCGTAGGGATTTTAAGAAAATTACGGATAGCTCCTTTGCTCCTTGGGTTTCTAGCCTGGCTGTCTCTCAAGAGGAGAATGTTCAGGGGGCGGTAACGCTATTTGAAAAGGCTGTTACTGACGCACTGGATGAGTTGGCGCCTATCCGGGTGCGTTATTCAGCGAGAAAAAAGCCTTCTGCCCCTTGGTTTTCGGAGCATCTAAGATCTCTCAGACAGGAAGTTAGGAGAGGGGAGCGGCTCTGGCACTCTAGCTGGGATTGGAGGAACAAGGAAGCCCATAGAATCTTGATGAGGAAGTATAAGCAGGAAGTGATAAGGGCTAAACAGGAATACTTTACAGCCCTTTCCTCCTCTCTTTCCTCTCCTAAAGAGCTTTTTAGGATAGTGGACTCCCTTATGTCCCTTCAAACTCCGGACCCTGTTACTGCTTCGCAGCAACTCTGTGACAGTATAGCTGTCTTTTTCCAGACAAAGATCTCTGATATTTATTCCACCTTGGAGTTGCAGAGGACTTCGACCATTGAGCCCCCGGTATTCAGGGATGTGGCTCATGTTCCCATTGCTCTAATGGATAATCCCTCTCGGGGACATTTGGAATCCTTTCCTCTTCTCTCCTTGCAAGATTTAGAGATCCTCCTGACTAATACTAAGTCCGGTTCACCTCTGGATATTTGTCCCCTTAAGATTCTTAAGCAATGCAGGGAAACCTTCTTGCCTCCCCTTGTTGACATCATGAATAGGGCCATAAGGGAGGGTATTTTCCCTCCTCAATGGAAAAGGGCTGTAGTGAAGCCCCTACTCAAGAAACCATCTCTTGATCCTGGGGTCTTAAAAAACTTCCGCCCCATCTCACTGCTCCCTGCCCCTGCGAAGATGTTAGAAACTCATCTCAATAAACATCTCGCAGCTTTTGTAGAAAGCTCTGGCTGCCTCGATCATTCCCAGCATGGTTTTAGGAGGGAACATAGCACCGAGTCGGCCCTCACCATAGTGCTGGATAATATCCGCACTCGGGTAGATGGGGGTCAGACCGCCCTCATCCTACTGGACCTTACGGCAGCCTTTGATACCCTATCTCCCTCAGTCCTGTCATCTCGTCTGAGGGAGATTGGGGTTAATGGAGCAGCTTTGTGCTTATTGACCTCTTTTCTTGGTCAAAGAGAGCAAAGAGTGAAGTTGGGGGAGTTCCTATCTCCATCCCTGTCTGTGCAATGTGGGGTCCCTCAGGGGTCAGCTTTAAGCCCGACCCTTTTTAACATATATGTGACCCCCCTTGCCAGACTTATAAGATCTTTTGGGATGGAGGTAGTCTCCTATGCAGATGACACACAGATCCTCGTCTCTCTCTCCCAGTCAGTTATGTCAACTGCCTCCAACTTTAGATCTTGTATGGAGGCTGTAGGACAATGGATGATTCACAACTCACTGAAACTGAATGGGGAGAAGACGGAGGTGATGGTGTTTGGCGGAAAGGAAGAAGTCTGGTCACATGATTGGTGGCCTGATTCATTGGGAATGTGCCCTGACCCCACCTCGTCGGCCAAAAATCTAGGCGTTTTGATCGACCCTACCCTTAACATGTGTCAACAAGTTAATAGAACGGTTTCTACCTGCTGGGGCATTATATACAGATTGAGAAAAATCAGACACTATCTCTCACAACAGGCAAGGAAACAAGTGGCTGTTGCTCTTATCGGTTCTCGGCTGGACTACTGCAATGCGCTTTATGCGGGACTTAATAGAAGTCTGCTGCAGCGCTTGCAAGTAGCCCAGAACGCAGCAGCTAGGTTTGTCCTTGATTTGCCTAGGTATGCCTCGGCTACCTCTGCCAGAAAACTGTTACACTGGCTGCCTATAGAGGATCGCATACTCTTTAAGACCATGTGTATGACCTACAGGGCTCTGGCTAGGGGTAGCTCTTCTGGTGTGGGTGCTATTCTGTCCCATTATAGCCCCTCCAGGAACTTGCGTTCCTCTAATAAACTTCTCCTACTGGTTCCTCGTATCCGGAAAGTGAGATGGGGAGGCAAAGCCTTTTCCTTTCTGGCACCTAAGTGGTGGAATGATCTCCCACTCGAACTTAGGTCTCTTCCCACTTTACAGCTTTTCAGATCTGCCTTGAAAACCCATCTTTTTGTTAAGTCATACTCGTAGTGGTGTTTTGTTTTCTGGTTTTGATCTGTTTGGTAGGCGCCTTGATGCCTTCGGGTTTTAGTTGCGCACTATAAATTTATTTCATATCATATCATTTCATCATTTCAGAATGTTAGCTGTACACCACTCAACAATGCAAGCTTAAGTTAGGGGGCTGTACTATGTGAAAACTCCTGCTTTATGTTTAGGAGTAATGAATAGAGCACATTTGCTTGGTACTATTGCAGATGTAGAAAAGGTTTTTGATGATGTGCAGTTTCATTTCTTTGTTCCTGAGCAGGATCCTAGGGAAAATGAAGAGTTGTTAAGAGGAGGAGTTGCAGAACGGGATACAGATATTACAGTTGATAGTTTTGAAAACGAGATTACAAAATTTAACACAGTGTGGTCTCAAAAACTGAGTATGTTTGTATATGTTGTTGATGCACTCACCGGAAGATTCAAACACAGACTGTTGACTCGTATTTAAAAAGTGAAAAAGTAAATAATGATAACTGGCAAAAGTTAGCTTTGTATTTATTTGTAGAGGGAACGCTTTGACTTATCCACATGGAAAGATATATGTAAGTAGTGTTACAATAAATTATATGATAATAACATGAACAACACATAGATATTAGATACTTATTTTGTAAGATAATAAAATGCCTGGTAATGTAGAAAAACCATAAAGAGTGAAAAAATAATAAAATAAAACATTTATGATTCTTTGCAGAATTGCGAAAGGCTGTGATGGACTGCTCTCCAGCACTCAATACAACTGCACAATCCATGCAGTACGATGTCATCCGGGAAAACTGTGGAGCCAAATCTTGAAATTGGACCTCTGAAGGGACTCTCTGCCCCCGGTGTTGTTGCAACTGCTATTGAAGTTGAGGGTCCTTCAGCCTTGCGTTGCCTTATTATCGCTTTTACACCATTGCTATGGCATATTCTTAGGTGGTAAATCATGGACATAGTCCTGCAAGATTGTTTTTTATTTGTACCCCTTGACAATGTCTTGTGACATATTTTGCATTGTGCAAATCTGCTCACTATGAACTCCTGTTAAAGAATGTTCAAGGTAGATAAATGGGTGTGTTCTTCTGATTCTTTTAGTTGAAAAGTGGATTATTCAATGATATTCCTTTATTTCCAGGTGTCATGATTTTCTGTTTTGTTTTTTAATGTTTTTCTTTAGTGGTTTTGTAAAGTTGTAAAATGTTTTTGTTCTTTTTTATGGTAACAAAAATGGCAGCTGGGACAGAAGGAATGCAAACAATATGCACTGAGAAATGTGCCAAAAATATAAAATGTGGAAAAATATTAGCATGTATGAATGTTTGCAGCCCTGCGAACAGCTGCAACACACTGCTCACCTGCACTTATAACAACACTACTGTCCATGCAATACTTGGCCATTCTTGAAAGCTTTGGAGCCATATATGTTGTATTAGTCCCCACCTCTGAAGGGACATTCTGGCAGGAAATTGTTGCTGATGACACTGATGTAGATGGCCCTCTAGTTTCCCTCTGCTAGATCACCAGTTATAGATTTTTTCTCTGACAGGTTTTAAGATGATATAAAATGGACTTTGTCCCACATGAATATTTTTGGTTCATTCTTCTAGAGAGGGATGTGCTACAGATTGTGCATTGCATTAGTTTTGCAGCAGTGCTCGATTCCCAATTACTTTGGGTAACAATGGGTAGTTTGATGGGCGTTTGGTAGTTATGTTCTATTCGTGAGTTCAGATGTACTAAGTTATTTTTTGAAATAGTTGTTTTTTACAAATGTGTTGGGAAAAGAAAGCTAAATCAATATGTTACTAAACAGCTAGAATTAAACTTTGTGCAAAATATGTCTATATATCTGTTTTACACTTTGTTATTGGTATTCGTGACTACTGATGTCATTGTGACCTCCGGTGTTGCTGTAAAGAAGGAAAATAAAATTTTGATGTAGCTATTTCGACAAATGAATACAAATGGGGAAGTTAAATTAGTATCTTACTAAATAGTTACACTGAAACTTTATATAAAATATGTCTATATCTATATATGTTTTGCACTTTGTCAAAAACACCCAGTATTCGCAGTGTGTCCTTGGCAATTGCAATCATAAAATAACACAGGCACAACCTATGCAATCATACAATCACCCAGGCACTACTCATGCACTTATGTAATTACCCACATATTACGCACAGACCCATACAGCCACTCACACACCCAGTAACCAACCTATACAGCGACTCACACACCCACTCTCAAAGTTTACAGGTTACAGTTTGGAAACAAAATTAAAAATACCTTCGAAATTCACTGAAAAAAACAAAGGTTACATGGACGTTTTACTAGGAATTTGCATTTAAAAAACCTTAGAATTTCACTGAAAAAATCAAAAGTTACAGGGATGTTATTGTTAGGAAATATAATTAAATAAATCTTAGGAATTCAGGTACTCAGACAACCAATCAATCACCCATACACCCACTCATGTACCCACTCACCAATCCACACAGCCACTTAGAGACCATCTCACAGACTGATACATAAATTCAGACATCCTAGTCAGTGACCCATACATTCACTGAGACACCTAATCACTCACTTATACAGTCAGTGCGCACCTACTGAATCATCGATACAGTCACCCATAAACCCACTGATTCATCAATGCACCTTAGTATATATATTTAACACTCATAAACATTTTAAAAACACTCACAGTCACTAGACAATGTCATCAATGATGTCGTTTTAGAGGTCATCAGTAATGCCATCAGTGATGTTTCTGACCATGTCATGAATGTGGTAATATGTGAGGTCATAAGCAGTGCATTTCAGGGCATGAATTATAGTTAGCTCAGCTAACTATGACTGCTGAATTTCATTGGTTTTGTACTAGTGAAACGTGAGTTTAACTATAATGTCTCTGTAACCTTTGTTTTTGTTTTTTTAGTGAATATATATATATTAAAATATTTCTTTGGCCATGGTGTGGTATGTTCCATATGGCTGATATATATCTACAGAAATATGGAACATACAACGGCAAAGCCAAATAAGTATTTTAATTTCATGCTACAGAAAAACATACATCTCCAGAATGGAAATAACTAATTTCCTTGGCCTTGCTCCTGTGTGTTGCAAGGGGAGCTTTGTGAATCTCCTCAGGTGACAGGCTCTGCAGGGGTTGATTCATCGCCCACCCTTCAAACCCCCTTGTACTGCCTGAATTATGTCAGGCAGCACAGCATGAAAGTCATTAAGACAAAACTCTGTCCATGGTGCCGGTGTGAACGTGAGCCTACTGAGCACAGTGGTTAATGTGCCTGCTCACCCAACCCTCTCTCTCAACCTGGACATGTATCTCTTTTTGTAACAAGTCTCAGGACCCTGGGACAGTCATTGAAAAACCTGGGCTGTCCAGGCAAATCCGTGACGTCTGGTCTCCGTGTAAGGTAATGTTAGGCGCTCTAACATCTTCGGGTCAAGATTGCGCTGTAAAGACTGCAAAAAACAAATTGGTAGGATAACTTTATCTAGAAGTTTGGAACTCCCAATGATGACAAAATTGTACAAATGAGAGTTCCGAAAGAACCGTAATTAAATGAAGTGTACCATATACAATGTGGGAATGCAAAAGACAGGATTCCAAATGCTGGGTGTGGGATGGATTGCAGCAAAGTGCAGCCTACAATATTTTCAGATAGTGAGCACCAAAACAAACCGCTATATATGCTGCCAAAAGCTTTATTTCAAAGTGATCTGTAGAAAGCACCTCATCTAGGGTGCCATCTCTTCAATGTCAGTTCTATTCAATCATATGCTCCTTCCTCAAACTCTTAGAGCCCGATTCACAAAAGTAATCTGAGACAAAATCCTAACTTTACGACTTTCAGTATTCACAAAGTGCATTTAGGAGAAGTAAAGTTAGGAATCCTAACTTTACTACTCCTACAAGCCCTTTGTGAATACCGAACGTCATAAAGTTAGGATTTTGTCTCAGATTACTTTTGTGAATCGGGCCCTTAGGCCCGATGCACAAGACTACTAGAATTCCTTGTCAATGAAACTAAAAACCACCAGACCACACTCTGAATGTATCAGTTGCTTGGATCCTGACAGCTGGTTTTTGCAAAAAAACACCTCAATGTGGCAAATAGATGGACGGTCTTAAACTTAAACGGAAACCAGTGATCACAAGCTGTACAGGGATGGGGAATGAGGACAAAGGACAATTAGCGAACTGCCATCTCCTAGCCTGTTCAGGGACTCAAAGATTGAAGGAGGCCATGATGAAGTTGAACTTGAGATACATCCACCTCATGTTCTGGGTATGTCTCGCGGTGACGAGAGGGACATTGTGCTTGCTAAGATATGCCTCAGAGGCAGGTTTCACCTGAAAAACATGAAAACTGATTGGATAGGGCAGTCAGCAGGCTAAGTGAGACTTTAATCCACCAATCAAATTACATGTGAAATGAAAAAAAAGCAAACAAGATGAGGATCAAATTTGGGAAGAAAACCTTAGAAAGTAAAAAGCATATGGACAACCAGACCTTATCACCAAACAAATAAATCAGAAACCAGCTTAACAACTGTGAGCATATATATGGTTGGTAAGATGGCTCAAAATTGACGGGTGAAAAGTCTGAAGCTGCCAGATGTGTGACAGGACAAATGGTAAGGAGTCGAGGACAAATCAAAAACAGTATGAGAAGCAAATCAAAACTTACAGAAAAAAATTGACATATTTATGGAGCTGTGCAATTAGTTTTTATTTGTGAATATGATAATAAATGTTGTTGGTACTGGGCCACGAAACAACAGAAGTTCTGTTTGTTGGATTATATAGTTAATTCAGTGATTGTGGATGAAAACTTGTTGACTTGCGTCAACAAGTTAAGTAACAAAGTGTGTAAGTAACAAAATGTGATGTAGAGAGAAAGGATGCAGGGATAGTTGTTCCAAGAGGAGACGGATTGTGCATTCTAGGTGTGTGTGGTGAGGCTGAAGAGAGATGATGAGGCAGAATTTAACAGAATGCAGATTTCGCCTGGCCAAGTATGGTGAAAGTGTGTTAAGAGCTTGTTCGTCTTATGTGGGTTGATGTATTTAGAGACAAGGTGCACTTAGGGTCCTGATAATCTAAGGAATGTAGAAGGATCTAATTTAGTTTTGTCAATTATGTATTTTGTAGTAATGAGGATAGCTTGCTGTTCTAGGAATACAGGAAGCTAAGTGGTATATTGTATTCTTTTTGTAAGGAATGGGATACCAGTGTAGCATGGATCAGAGGAAATGGTGATTAACCAGTCAGTCAAGGCATGATCAGAGAAAAAATGGTCGATGATGGGTAGAGAGTGTGAACTTCTGTTAGGGAGCACTATAATGTGTAATGGTTTGCCCTGGTTATGTGTAAGAGCCGTGTTGAATAATTAGTAGTCTCAAAGAAGCTCTATGAAGACGGAGTGTTGCACGGTTTGTTGCAGTCAATAACTGATGTCTAGGTTAAAGTCACAGATGACAATGAAGGGAGTCCTTGGTTTTATTGATTCCGGGCATTGCTAAGATCTTAAGAACAACAGTAGCGATGCCTGGCATCAAGGAATTGGGCAACTGGATAATAATGGCTGGATGTTCCTTCTTATCAAAGCAAAAACACAACCAACTGATGGTTGACACTGAGCACTGTGCTTGGGGTACCTCAGACCCTGAACAAATAATCACCTTATCATAGAAAATCAAACTCAACGGTCCAACTCAGATAGGCATATATTGTATATTAGTTCATATACAAAATGAAAGTATACAAAGGTGGTTAAATCAATGTTCAAACATTACAATAAATATTTACATCATCAACTGGATGCATTACTAACAAAATAAAATCTATGTTGCATAATACATTTGATTGTTCACTAGATGGCTTAAAGGTGAGCCCAATGCATTTCGGGACTTAGGAGTCCCTTCGTCAGGGGCAATCTGTGGACAAAAGAACATAGTGAACACGGACTGTATATTTGAGAAAAAAAATAAACTTAAAATCACATTATATGATACTCCAATGTTAAACTTCACAAATCCTATGGCTACCAATCGTGTGTAACCCACAACGATCGCGCCCCCTTTATCAGCTGGTTGTATTGTGATCAAAGGGTTATTTGCCAAGTTCTGAATGATATTGCGTTCATACTTAGAAATATTACTGTGGTGCTTTGGTCGGTAATTGAGCTTTTCTAGATCTTTGTTTACCAAGGTTTCAAAACTGTCCAAGATTTTGTGAGAAGTCGGTGGCATGAAATTACTCTTAGGTTTGAATTGTTGTAGTGTAGATTCATTGTCTTGTGGGGCAGAAGTCACTACATTATCGAAAAAGTGTTTGAGCCTGATGGTACGCATAAATTTGAAAAATTCACCCTGTGTCTGAAGGTGATTAGTATGCGATGAGGGTACAAACGATAGTCCACGTCCGAGTAAGGATAGTTCTTGGTCATTTAACTTGTAAGATGATATGTTAATAACTAATTCACTGTCTTCCCGCTTCGTAAGGATTTTCCACTTGCTTCCTTTCCCTCTCCGGGTTTTTCGTGTGTTGTTGGTCTGGATGAATCTATTTGGGACGGTGGACGTCCGTGATCCATGGCCTGTGATAAAAAGCAGTAGATGTGGAGGGAGCAGATAGTGTATCAGTGGATGTTGTGGTTGATAAGTTGGAAATGCCAGTTTGTGGAATTGAATGTGCTACTACAGCGGGGGTCCGACTAGTGGTTGTGTCTTTCTCTGAAACCAGACTTTCGTCAGAAGATGTAGGTGTTTTCCTGGTATCTAGTCGTTTGCGTGTGTATATTTCGGCCCAAGTATACTTCATTCAATTTGTAGTCGATGGTGTCTCGTCGGTATTTTCGTAACTTGCCTTCTTGTAGTTCTCTTTCATAGTGGTTGAGCTTCTGGTTAAGAACTTCCAGTTGTAGCTTCCATGAATCAGCCTCCATACGCAATTGTAACTCATTTTTTAGAGAGTAAATCTCCTCCTCTAGATCTTTTATAGTTTTAGACAATTCCTCGATGATTAAAAGTATCAAATCCAACGAGCATTTATTGAGTATCGAGTACCACTTGTCCATGAAAACTGTGTTAAGGTGAAAGCGAAATAGCATGGGTTTGATGGCAAGACGTAACCCTCTCGGAATCCTCTTGGCTTTGTGATATTGGACAATTGTAGATGCATGCAATTTTTGGTTCAGGTGTCTCCTAGTTATAAATTCCAACTGGCGCAATTGTTGAGTGATAGATCCACCATGCGTGTTGGTAGTTTTCACTTCTTGGATAAGTGAGTAAATGGCAGACGCATCATCTGAAGTGTATGCTTTCGTGTTCGCTCTATTATCTGTGATGTTTGTGATGGCGTCGAACGACATAATGATCGTGGGTGCTGCTGCTGAGACAGAGACTCAAAAATAAAAAATATGAGAGCAGCGCACTCCTTTTAATCAATTTTACAAATCAATTGTTGTTTTTTGATATAGGTGCTACAGTGTTATGCTCGCTGTCTATCGAGCAATGAAATGGAGAAGCAAAAACACAACCAACTGATGGTTGACACTGAGCACTGTGCTTGGGGTACCTCAGACCCTGAACAAATAATCACCTTATCATAGAAAATCAAACTCAACGGTCCAACTCAGATAGGCATATATTGTATATTAGTTCATATACAAAATGAAAGTATACAAAGTTGTGTATTCTTCTGCTTTATCACGCTATTATCAACTACATCGCAGTTATACATAAGGTGAGGTTCTCTCGCCACACACTCTTATGTTTTCTTCATGTTTTCCTCGGCACGATTTCTATTTTTAAAGCCACTTAACCTATTCACATCAATATGGTGATTTTCACACTATCGGGTGACGTTGATTTTTTCCCCTTTTACTAATGTAGCACAAACCAGTTTTGTTAAAGCCTCTTCTCCAGGGGTGTGCAAAATAATGTACCCACGTGGGTTACACACGATTGGTAGCCACAGGATTTGTGAAGTTTAACATTGGAGTATCATATAATGTGATTTTAAGTTTTTTTTTTTCTCAAATATACAGTCCGTGTTCACTATGTTCTTTTGTCCACAGATTGCCCCTGACGAAGGGACTCCTAAGTCCCGAAATGCATTGGGCTCACCTTTAAGCCATCTAGTGAACAATCAAATGTATTATGCAACATAGATTTTATTTTGTTAGTAATGCATCCAGTTGATGATGTAAATATTTATTGTAATGTTTGAACATTGATTTAACCACCTTTGTATACTTTCATTTTGTATATGAACTAATATACAATATATGCCTATCTGAGTTGGACCGTTGAGTTTGATTTTCTATGATAAGGTGATTATTTGTTCAGGGTCTGAGGTACCCCAAGCACAGTGCTCAGTGTCAACCATCAGTTGGTTGTGTTTTTGCTTCTCCATTTCATTGCTCGATAGACAGCGAGCATAACACTGTAGCACCTATATCAAAAAACAACAATGGATTTGTAAAATTGATTAAAAGGAGTGCGCTGCTCCCATATTTTTTCCTTCTTATCAAAAGCATGCCTTCAAGAGAGCCAAATTGGTTTCCAAGGCTTTATATGATACAAAAGTGAAATGGTGTAAAAACTAATATATATGTGACATGTTTGTGGTAGAAAATCTAACTTAATTAAAACAACTCCAGGTTCTAATGATAAGTCCATTCTGTCACCGGCGGTAGTTCTATTTCTTTGTTTGCAAGCAATTTATGGTCAGGTTCATGTACAGTATAATTCTTTGTGATGTTGTCATGGACTGGATGTAATATAATACTTCTGATACTGGGTGTCTTTGGTTTGGAACGCCTCCCAGTATAGTGGCGGATGCATCAGTTTCTACTCTTGTGCAATGAAGAATGAGAGCTGACATGAATACTTCTTTTAATTCTTGGAATACTTCTCCTATTCTGGCCTCAGGCAGACTTTACTTTTTCATGTGTTAGTATATTAATAGAAAGAACTTTGGATGAAAAGTAAGTACAGCTTGTATTGGTTTGTCATTCAAACATTTTAAAGTAGGTCCTCTAACAAAATCTAAAGCTGGTATGATTGACGATTCAAAAACGTATTTTGTAGTTTGTCTTACAGTGAATATTTCTGTAAGAAGGAGAACACATACTTTATTTGGATGCGTTGTTCTTCCAACATTCATGGAAATATTAGGAAGTGTTTCAGATAGTAAAATAATTTGGGATAAACATGTCTTGGAACACGTAGTTGAAAAAAGGCTGAAAATTCTGAAGATGAACTATAAAGCCCAAAGTGTATAATTAAATATTTGCAATTACTGTAGAATGCTGAACACGGTAAGCCATTTATCCACTTCACAAATTATGTACCATTAGAGCACCTCAAAAGTCTAGCGTGGAAAAGACATGAGGCAACTTCAATTGATCCAAGAGAACAGATCGCAAACAAAAGCATATTGTTTACAGACACTGATGTCACTAACTGGCACATGCATCAAAAATGCCATTTGCGATTCCTTATTAGCGAAAAATAAGGATTTGCTAATAAGGAATCGCAAAAGCCTATGCATGTAGAAATCGCTTACAAAATAGCGATTTCTAAATATTTCTTAATTGCGAGTCGCAAATTGCGAGTCGCAATTAGGGAATACCTCCCCATTCATTCCTATGAGCCTAGAGGCTCATAGGAATGAATGGGAGGAAGTTCTCAATTTGCGATTCTCAATTAGAGAATCGTAAATTGAGAATGCAATTTCAAGGGTGCAAGGGTGTCAAAACGACACCCTGTTGCACCCCTGAGATCAATCTGTGTACAAATGTTGCGCACACACATGTCCAAAGGACTTGTGTGTGTGTAACCTACCACTTTTTTTGCAAATTACCATGAAGTTCAACTTCATGGTAATTTGCGCCCCCTATCAGCGAAATCGCTAATTATTTTACTTTAATGCATTGCATTTAAGGAATCTCAATTTGAGATTCCTTAAATGCAATCGCAATTTGAGAACTCACAATTAATTGCAAATTCTCAAATTGCGAGTGCCTTGACCCTTCATGCATCGGAAATGCTCTTTTTGCGGGCGCAAACAGGCGATTTTTGCGAATCACACCGTTTGCGCTCTCAAAAATGGTTCATGCATGTGCCCCTAAGTTCTTTGTAGTCAACACATGGCTGAGTCCATGGTATGAGTAAAAGAAAATTGTTGTCTCAGTCAAAGAAGTGGAGTGATTTACATAGCCTTTTGCATGATTCTAAACTCAATATGTCTTTTGTACCTGATCCTCTGATGGACTGTTAGTGCATATATCCAACCATGGTGGATCTTGACTTCAAATATTAAATTTATAGGAAAATCATATTCTATAAGAGACGGCATCTTCTCAGCTCATTCTCACTGAATAAGTCAGCGTTGTCCTGGTAATGAATAGAAAGTATAGGTTTGCATCTATAGTCTGTAACACTGTATCTTTATCTTAAATCAAGAGCATCCTCAGGGAGATTGACAATGGTCAATGCATTTGGAGTGGCAGAAGTGGAAGTGCCAGTTGCCCAAATGATTGCTCAATTATGTAAATAAAGTTGTTCCTAAAACTACTCATGAGTTCTGAATCTAATAAAGCAAAAGAGCCAGAGTCTTTCTCATTAGAGGAAAGTATTGCGCGGATTAGAAATAATGTCCAATCTGGAGCTAACGTGTTGCAGATATGAGCAGCTAAATTCAGGTTCTTATTTAGGATCAAACAGCTGTGCTTCCCATCAGTTGAGGACATTTGCAAAAACAGGGGCTTATTTACTAGCCCCTTGCAATGCGGGTGTGTCGTTTTTTGCGATGCATCGGCGGTGCAACCTGCTGCCCCATATCTACAAGGACACATAAAGCCACCCTGCATGGCTTTTTGTGTCCTTGTAAATATAGCCCCTTTACATGAAACACTTTGCGTGAAAGGTGCGTGCCATGGGTGTTGCTGTGGTTGTTCCCACACAACACCCATGGCTTCTGCCGCATTTCCAGATTTACGACCAAGTGTAAACCAGGAAATTTGTCAGAATGCTAGGTTCCCAATGGGAGGCATAGGGAGGTGCAACAAGGAGTAATGTTTTAATTTCTACTTGTTTTTTTCCTCTTTCTATGCGTGCTGCTTTCTTCAGCACACATAGGAAGAGGAAATCACCGCTTGTTATTGTTTTTGTGCAGCAAGCTGTCCCTTCCTGCACAAAAACAAGTATCTCTCTGAGGCAGGCACCCTTGCACCATGGTGCAAGGGTGCCTTCTTCAGCGCATGGCGGCTAATTATGCACCAGCGCCGGTGACAGCAAAGGGATCCGTTATATCGTTGGAGAAATGACGTATCTCTTAGCTTCGAAATTAACTCAGTGCGGCTCAGCCAAATGGCTTGCGGCACCACGCTGCATTAATTCCTTTTAAATAAGGCCCACAGTGTCTTGATTGTTCACCCTTCTGTCTCTTTCTGTAGAGGTTAGAGAACATCAGACAAGTAATTATCGCTCAGTACAGTAGACAATAGTTTACAAGCAAGTGAAAAGTGCATTGCAAATACACACAATTCAAGGAGATAAAAATGAATAAATAAGATATGCATTATTGTACCTAAACACTATATTTAAAAATGCAAAATAGCATTGGGGTACACATAATTGCTGTAACAGAATAAGTTATTTGAGGACCCATTGAACGAAGTGCATAGGCCCGTCCTTTCTTTTTCGCAGTCGTAAAGTTGCTATTAAATTGTAGTTTGTAAGTATCGAAAAAATAGTATATTTATACAAAAGTGTAGGCTTACCTTTGTTAATCAGGCCTAGTGACTTAATTTTTAGATCTGCTCCAAACAACTTTATCCGTTTGTCAAAGATCATGTAATCAACACACAGATCTACCGAGAGTGTTCTTGGTTTCAGCCCAAAGGAGTATTGTGCCGTCATACATTTTGCTTCTGTTAATGGAAAAGGAATCCCTCTCCAGCATTGCGTGAATGATGCAAACTGAAACTGCGATGCAATTGGACATTATGGTATTTAAAGCTTTAATCTCAAAATATTTGAAATACTTGGTGGCTTTAAGTAAGGAATCATTACTGCTAACACCTTTTGCTCACATCCTTGATAAATGCCCTTTGTGAGGATTAATGACAATTGAAAATAACAAAAAGAGCACAACTTTGTAATCCAGCAGAAAGGCATGAAGGCCAATGATCTGAACCCTCACATGGCGAATATTTGGAAGCTCATGCCAGTGGGAGACTTCAGCATACAGAAAACTGGGAAAACGTCTCACAAGTGATTGGTTGCATCTTGAATACTGGTCTGCTAACAGCCAATTTTACTAGGTAAAAATATATTTGTGCCATTTTTGTGTGATCTGAGAATTTGCATCTTTGCTGTTGACATCAGAGGGACCTCTAATAATGTAAGAAAACATGGCTCTTTGAAGATGCCCCTCCCACTATTTGGCCCCATTTGGACTACTAGATGCTGGTGT
The DNA here is from genome assembly GCF_964204655.1 of Triturus cristatus. NCBI lineage: Eukaryota > Metazoa > Chordata > Amphibia > Caudata > Salamandridae > Triturus > Triturus cristatus. The sequence goes on along the minus strand of NC_140590.1, from coordinate 1,529,688,750 downwards.
TCAACGCTGACAGTGCACTGGAGCCTGCTAACCAGGCCCCAGTGCCCCTTAGCTAAAAAAGCTATGTGTGAATTGGTAAACCCAATTGGCAAGGACTTTACTCCCTAGTAAATCCCTAGTATATGGCACCAGGGGTACCAGGGCATAGGTGGTGAAGGAGTCCCCAGGGCTACAGCTAAGTTTTGTGCCACCGTGGGTGACCGAAGCAAACTACTGACAGCAGGCCCGCCATTGCAGACTACAGGAGTAGTAAAAACTGCTCAAATTTGACTGTGCTGTTACCATGTTTGGCACAGTCAAATGTACTACCTTTACTATATATCAGACACCCCTAGGGTAGGCCTCAAACCAGGAGTAAGGGTGCAGTATCTTACAGTGCAAGCCTATATGGCCCCATAGTGGTGTTCCCCATTGGAAACTACTATAAGTGTTAGCAGTCCATAGGATAACATGGACTGACAATAGGGCACTCTTTTTTTTTTTTTTTTTTAAATGTTATTGAAATATGTTGACAAGCTTGCTGATATCATATGACAGTTACAAGACTTGTTGGGTACATTTACATCACAGCATGTTAAACAGCACAGATTACAGACGTGATTTATCTCCCAACCTCCCAAACATCAGTCCTTAAAATTTTCACTCCTAGGTGGCCCTTATGGTCCTGTGACGGCTTGTGTGAGTTAATTGCTTAGATCTGGGTTGGAATCCTCAGCTGGGGGGGCAAATATCACCTTGGAATGCATTCCACCTGCCCCACACCTGCGCCGACTTTTAGGGACATCCTCTGTGAACGAATACAGCCTTCACTGCCACCATTACTTTATCTAAATTCTGGCACCAGTGTAGGTGCAGGGGGGCAGTAAGCGCTCCCCAACGCTGAGCGATATTCCGCTTAGCCAGTGTGATCCCAAGGGTCGCCCAAGCCTGCGCCGCATGATTGAGGTCTGTAGGTTCCCAAATATTGAGAAGGCAGCGCCGGGGTTCTGGGGGGACCTCCACTCCGCTGACCCAGGTGATAGTAGCCATGACTGCCTCCCAGTATTGTACTACATTGGGACAGTCCCATATCGTGTGCAAAAAAAGGTTCCCGGTAGTCCACATCCACGTAAACATAAAGGTTTCCCAGCCCACCCGATCTTGTGAAGCAAGGTCCTAGCCTAGTTTAATATGTTCTGTGCAGTATTTTCAGTTGCACTAGCTGTAAACGGGAAGGGATTTCCACCTCCCGCTGGGATGCTAGGGCCTTTTGCCAGTCCTGGTCGTCCATGTCTCCCAATTTTGCCCGCCACTTCTCTCTCAGGGTATGTGTGGGATCTATCTGATTGTTCACTAGTTTGCGATATGTAAGGGAGATCGCTTTTTTGGTGAGGTGGTCCGTTAGGAGCTAGTCCTCGAGTGGTGATGATTCGGGGAGGTTGTGACCTTGAGGTATGTTTTTGGTGAGTGCGTGTTTGATTTGAAGATATCGTAACTGCTCCGAGTCAGCCATTTGATATGTTTTGCGCAGCTGAGCAAAAGTTACCATCTCTCCCCTCTTCCACAGGTCCCCCACCTTATAGATTCCAATAAGGTTCCAACGAGCAAAACCTTTGCTATTTCGAAGCATACCCAATTTTGGAGTGTCCCAGAGTGGCGTGTGCTGGATGAGTGTTCCCTCCCAGCCGAGCGCTCGCTGTGCTGTGAACCAAGTGTGCACCATATGTGGGGTTGGGCCGAACAATGTGCGTATCCTGGCCTTGCTATAGAGCGTTCCCAAGAGTCCGTCCGTGCCGAGAGTGTGTTTGTCAAGGCTTAGGGCTGGTTCTTCCTGTGGGGCGTGTAGCCACTGGTTCACTACTATTAGTTGAGAAGCCCAATAGTACCATTGTACATTGGGCAGGGCAATTCCACCATCGTACCAGCCTCTGGTGAGTTTGGTCATTGCGATGCAGGGGAGTCGTCCGTCCCAGAGGAGGAGGCTCACCTCTGCCTCGATGGATTTGAAATATGAATTTGGGACTGGGGTTGGTGTATTTTGGAGGGCGTATAAAGTGTCAGCCCAAAAGTGTCAGGGTCAGTGAGTGCCAATATTTCACATCGCTTCCAAGTCTCCTGAGAGGGGGTAGGAGATTACGTTCGTAATATTGAGTGTGATTTGGAGTGACGTGAATGCCCACGTATTTGAACCTGTCCTTTCCGAGTTGAATCTTTCCTCCCCTGGGCAGGCGCGGGGGGGACCGTGGAGAATGAACATGACCGACTTCTCCCAGTTAATCGTGTACCCAGAAAAACCGTCTGTAGGACACGCAGATGTCCAACAAGCAGTTGATTGAGCGGCTGGGGGAAGCCATGTATAACAAAATGTCGTCCACGTAGAGCGAAATGCGGTCTTCCCACCCCTCCGTCCACTGCAGTCCCCGTATTACTGGGTCCCCTCTGATCCATGCCGCGAGTGGCTCGAGCACCAGAGCAAACAAAAGTGGGGAGAGGGGGCAGCCCTGTCTAGTCCCATGCCCCAGGGGGGAAGTCGTATGACACTCGTCCATTAATTACTACGTGCGCCAGTGGTTGGGTGTATAGGAGCCAGACACAGGCAAGGAATTTGGGGCCGAAGCCAAAGGTTGCACTGCAAACAAGAAGGTCCATTCCACGTGGTCAAAGGCCATACTTGCGTCCAATGATAAGATAACCGCCTCTTCTTGAATAGTCGACATACGGGCCATTACTCCATGAAGCCGTCTTAGGATCATGGCTGGCATAAAACCAGATTGGTCGGGTGTATGAGGGACACCAGATGTGGCTGGAGCCTGGTGTTTGCCAGTGCTTTCGCTAAAATGTTTGCCTCTGCATTAAGGAGCGAAATGGGACGATAGGAGGTGCACTCCTCTGGGGGTTTACCCGGCTTCAGAATCGCCACCAGGGTGGCTATCCTCTGGTCTCTCAGAAGCATTCCCTGTTCCAGGCGGTCCTCGTACATCCGCAGCAAATGGGGGCAGTGTGTTTCTGCTTCTCTTTTGCAGAGCTCCACGGGGATACTGTTCAGACCCAGTGCCTTGTCAGGCTGGAGACCTCTGATAGCCGCCGTGATTTTGTCAGCTGTGAGTGGCGCATCTAGTGCTTGCTTCTCAGTGTCTGCCAACGATGGTAGACGTATGTCTTTGAGGAAGGCCAGGTTCTCTTGCACGGTGGCGGTCGTAGCGGGCATGCAAACCTTCACATAGTGTTGTGCAAAGGCTGCGACTATGTTGTGCGGATCTGTGATGTCCTCCCCAGACACCAGGCACACCCGAGCCACCCAGCGACCCGCCTGATCCTTTTTATCGAGCCAGGCAAGAAGCTTGCCTGCTTTGTCCCCCACTTCATAGATAGTGTGTTGCATTTTCGTAACTCTGGCCTTGGCTTCTTCCCACGCGTGGTCTCTGTAGGCCTGTCTAGCGAGGGCCAGTCTGTGAGTCGTGTTGTAAGTCGGGTCCCTTGTGTGTTTGTCTTCCACCAGGCCTACCATCCTTTCGAGCTCCTGCACCTTGCAGGCCTTGTCTCGTTTGTGTGAAGTAATAAGTGAAATGGCCTGTCCCCGCAAGACAGTCTTGTACTCTTCCCAGAGAGTGGTGGGAGAGGACACCGAGCGCATGTTGTCTTCAAAATAATGCTTTGTGATTTTATGTAGATTTTTCCTTATAGTCGGGGCCCTTAAGTATCCCGGGTATATGTGGTATATGCGCCTTCTCCCAATGTGATGCGCTGTGTATGTTACCAAGATTGGGGAGTGATCAGATATCCCTCTGGGGAGGTGTATGATCTCTAGGACACGTTGTAGGCTCGATGGAGAGGAGAAGATGCAATCAATCCAGGACATACTATTGTGGGCTCCTGAGTGTTACGTGTATTGATGCTCCGTGGGGTGGCGTGTACGCCAAACGTCCATTAGCCCTAGCGCCACTGAGAAATCCTGCAAGGGCATGGGGGAAATCCCTTGAGATATCGTTGGGAGCCTATCCAAGGCAGCGTCTAGCACGGCATTGAAATCGTCCCCCATGATCAATTCCCCTGGGGCAGCAAAAGCTGGAATTTACCCAGGGCTGGGAAGGTGGGGGGAATATAAACGGAAACTAAATTTTAAGCTCTCCCTTCCCACTGACAAGAGAGTGCCGCAAAGCGTCCCTGGAGTGTGCGATCATCTTGAAGCCCCATCTATCAAGTGCTTTGGTGGCAGTCCCCACTAGGTGTGTTTCTTGTAGGAAGCTCACTGAAGGCGCATGTCTCTTAAAGTGCTGTAGTATAAGCCCTCTCTTTATTTTATCACAAAGGCCATTCACATTCCAGGATATCAGGGTGAGAGGGGGATTAAGCTTGTGTGTGACCTCCAACTGTGAGTACGTGGGGTCAGGAATTACGTCCCTCGGGACATCAAGGCGACTGCAAGGCATCGGAACAGTGTGTGAGGGACGTTGGGGTCTGTGTGCGCTAGCCCCGAAATGTACAACATCAGCAGTGTGCAATAGAACAACAATAAAAGAGAGATTCCAAACCTGAACAAAATCAAAAACCTACGAATGATTGTCGATGAACCTAACCAAACAAAACATATAACCAAAAGATGTCCCTTCTTCCCCTCCCCCGCCCTGCCTCCCTGCCTGGTGGACCCAGAACTACCTGCCACCCCAACTGAGCAGAGTGCTTTTGACTCAGAACTAGTACTTGCAGGGGGGGTGAGCGATTGTCCGTGATCTTGGATGCCCCTTCCTAGTTGTGTCGCCAGCAACGGCTAATTTCGTTCTTGGAGATAGAAAAGTCGCTACTGTATATGCAGCCTGCTCATCGTGTAAGCTGGAGAGGTGATGCATTCGACGAGTAGCACAGCTCTGGCATAGAGAGAAGAAGGTCCATAAATAGGTTCAGTATTAGGGACGTTTTCGAGCGCTGGTGCGTGGCCCTTCACTCCTCTTTGTCGCTGGATGCCGGTGATCTTGATCTTTGTGACTCGTGAAGTCGGTGGTGCTGTTGGGGTCTTGATTTGCTGGACCGAGGTGCTGGGCGGCATCCCTCCAGCCAATCCCTAGCTTCCTCAGGCCTAACAAAGAACCAGGTTTTACCCTCCGCTTCGACTCTGAGCTTTGCTGGGAAGAGCATTGAATACTTGAGCTCTCTGGTGCGAGCTCTTTCTTTATGTCAAGGAAGCTGCGGCGTTGTTTGGTGACTGCTGCGGTGTAGGTTGGGTAGAGCGTGACCGTGGAATTCTCTATAAGAATTGGTGGGGCTATTCTAGCCGCCTGCAGACTTGCGTTGCGATCTCGAAAATTGAAGATGCGAGCTAGAATTGGCCTGGGGGTAGCACCTGGTCTTGGCCTTCCTCCCGGTACGCGGTGAGCTCTTTCTACTGCGAAGAAGCTAGATAGTCCTCGCGGTTGAAGCTGATTCTTTATGAGGTCTTCCACGAAGAGGTCCAAGGCCGGTCCACCCGTCGTCTCTGGCACGCCAATCAGTCGTATGTTGTTGCATCGCGAGCGATCTTCTTGATCGTCCAGTTTGGCAAGAATAAGTTTATTGTCAACCTCTAAATTGCGAACCTGACGTTGCAATGTGGCCATGTCAGTGGAGGGGGTCGTTGTAGTGGATTCCACCTCTGTTAGTCTCTGTGACAATTTTGAGAAATCTGCCCGAATCGGGGAAATATCAGGGAAATATCCGTTGAGATCGTGACTGTACCTGCTGGATGGCGGCCATTATATCTACCAGCGTGACTGTGTCAGGTTCCTCAGAGGCAGGGACTTCTGCCTGAGCCGAGGTCATTCGTGATTTGTCCGTCTGGTCCTTCACATACGCAAATTTGACTAGTTTGCCAGTAGGCGCGCTAGGTACACAGGAGAGAGGGGGCAGTATTCACCGGACAATCGGGCACTCTTTAGATTGGCAAGTCCATTATGGTAGCACTAAAATATGTCATGTTTAGTGTCAAACAATGTGCCTTCTTCCCCTGACATGAATCTCGTGCTTTGGGTGACATGGCATACACCCAGGTGGCGACCTTAGAGGTTACCCACCTGGTTGTCCCAGCTTCACTGTGTTTTTGGCTGACTGGCCTACTCTTTCCCATGCCTGCTGCAGCCAAGACAACATTCTGAATTCCTGCCAGGCAGTGTGATCACTCCCAGGAGTCAGGAACAAAGGCTTAGGCACAAGGGAGGTCACACCTTCCTTATCTCAAATAGGCTCATGAAGTGGCACATCAAGGCGGTGAGCTTCGAAGGCTGCACCGCCTCTGATATGCATCACGAAGGCTGGCCACACCTCTGGAATGAGTAGCCTTGTCTGTACACCACAATTTGATTTCTGCCATCTTTATGAGTGGCGGAATAGAGGGTTATGGGTAGAAAAGGTGACTTACACCCTCAAATGTGGTCACCTCAGGGGCAGACTAGCTGCAGGGACTAACTGCCCATTGGCTACTAGCTCCGACACCCCTAACTTCCCTAAATCTAGGATTGAAGGGACCCCCTTGACACCAGAATGCTTAGATCTGAACAACGTGCCTTAAGGAAGGACCAAGAGGAGACCTGTGTTGACAACAACAGGACTTTACCCACAGCACCAAAGCAAAAGAGAGATACACTGTCCCTTTGGCAAAAGACTTGGACCTGAGGGAACGACCCTTGTCCTTTGCTAAAACTCAGCACTCCAGGAGAGAGGGACCCCCGCAGAAGCCAGACACACCTTCAGGCTCCCCTACACTAGTGACACTAGACCCCTGGGAACTGCAGGTAAAAACACTTGCTGTATCCAAAGAATCACTGGCCATTGGGCACTCCTTGGGATCATCCAAATCCAGGTGGTCCAGTGCAGTCAGGGAGTTATAATCCAACCTGTCCTGAACTTTCTGGCCGCTACCTCGCCCAATGAAGTCCAAGTACCTTTTCACTGTGCTTACCGCTACCAAGGCTTGTTAGTCACCAATCCAGAAACAAACCCCCACACTTGACGTTGCATCTACAGGGAACACCATGCAACCATCATCTGACATCAGGAGCTGTGTATCTGTATAGTTTTTGCATTGTGTTTCTTGCAGCATTGTGTACGCATTCAAATCAGAACCAGCTCAGCTTCCGTTCAGCACCAAGGACAACTCTCCACGGGCTAGGTAAAATTGATCTGACTGTTGTGGCTTGGTCCTGGGGCCCACATAACCATAACCCTGTAAGGGTTCCATGTAACTTGACCTGCAAGTGGTCGATTGTCACTAGTTATTTTTGCCATTGACCTCAATGTTATCTTCTTCATGTATTTTACGGCAAAGATTTAATATTGCTCCATAAATCTATTACTCTAGTTATATGTATGCTATTCAGTTCATTTTCATGTCTAAATTCAGATAAAAACACACTCTATTTTTATAAATTGGTAACGGATTTCTCTCGAGTCGTGTCAATTATGTATCGTCCCTTTTGGTACTCCAAAATGCTTAACAGATGTTCCTCTAGTAAAGCCTGACAGCTCTTTGTCAATCTACCAGGACTGAACTAAGGATTTATTAGTGTGACTCTAAGGACCATCTTTGGGGTATTGTGACATTATAACATGGCAAGGCTACGCAACCATACCACATAATATTCCACTTTCCAACAAATAAAAGCTTGTGGTAGTGCACCATTTCTGTTGAATTCATAGAGACCTCTAGTACTAACCCAAAGTGCTGCACCCGTCCTGCTGACTTCTAAGGGATCTATATTAAAATAACTACACAATGGTGCTATTAGCCTCATAAGGAAGAAGGGGCAGATAAAGAAATTACTGCTGGGGAAGAATGAGGTTGGGTGTAGTGTTATCAGAATAAACACAACATAAATTACATATGAAAATGCCTTATTGTAATATGAGCACATTTTGTGTTTTTCATGATATGTTAGCAAATGGAATGCAGCAGTACTGAGTGATGGTAAATATGTGGGTTTGTACTACGAATTATTAAATGAGGGCAAATATTACAGCCTTAATGATGCCTATTGCGAGACATATAGTTTGCTGACAGTGGTCTTAGAGCCTGCCCATTGCTTACCAATGGTTAGCTTCATTGTCACCCTCATTTGCTTTCTTCTTATTCATAAGCTTCTGTACACTTCCCTTCTCTTCTTGTGTTTGTTCCTCTCCTGGAGCTGGACGCATTACTTGTGTCCTTTCACTGCTCATTTTATAGGTGCTAATTTTTTTACGTTTAAGTACTCTATTAGATGCATGTGTTTTCTAGAAGACTCCCTTTGGTACTTTTCCCCTACCCACATTCCTCCTTTTCACTCTCTTTCAGTTGCCATTCTTTGTTCCTCCCAGCCGACCTTCCCAAAGCATTCTTGCTTTCCCAACTCACCTCCTTTGGCCGTGGTTCCCCATCTGCTCTAATTTGCTATTGTCTGTGTGATTCCCCATCCCGTCCCTTCTGGCCACTGTGGTCCGTGTGCTTTCCTAGCCCCTCCCGTCCACTCTCCGTTGTCAGCTTGCTTCCCCAGCTTCACCCACCCACACTTCATTGTCAACTTGCTGCCCCATCTCCTCCCACATCCTCTGGTGTCAACCTTCAACTTTAGCCTCTTCCCACTCCCCTCCATTGTCTTCTTGATTCCCCTGCCCCTCCCCCCACCCTCCGTTTTCCCTGTTTTTCCCGAGCTCCTCCCACCCATTCTCCATTGTCCGTGTACTTCCTAATTGTTCTTGTATGTCCTCTCCCACACAATGTCCTTCTCTGCCTCACTCCATCTACTGTGTTACCTCATCCTCCACCTCCCCATGTCTTTGAGTTTTGTTTCATAAGAAGTAGACAGATTAGTGCTGGCCACATCATAATGCTTTTTTTCTCATTAATTTTAGCCATATTGCACAGCAGTCACACAGCTAAAAATCATTTCCACAATCAATTGCTCTTATTGGCTAGATCTTTTATCTTTGCCATTGCTTGTTTATTATGTTACTAATTCAGAAATGGGCAAATGACTTTGCAAGCATGATATTGGGAGTGACCTTCACATGCATCTCTGTAAGTCAGAAGAGATAGTTAGCAAACTGTCAGGAGCCTGGGGCTTAGAGGTGTGAAACAAACCCAGCTCCAACACCTCTGCTATATCTTGATGCAGAAGGAAGAGAGTAACATGCAGGGCCGGCCTTGCCGCAGCGGGCACCAGGCACATTCCTTGTAGGCCGGAAGGGTAGGGGCCGTTTTTTGACCTGTCTAAGTTTATGTCTATGTCTATGTTGGAGTATTTGTAAAGCGCACTGTTACTCCAAAGAGTGTCCTGGCGCTGACTGACCGGTACCAACACGGGGGAGTAAGCTTAGGGGCAGGAAAACAGCCATGTTTTCAGCTTTTTCCAAAACATGGGAATGGATTCAATGTGTCCCAGCTGAATTGGCATTTTATTCCAATGGCATGGTCCCAGGACGTAGAGAGACTTACCTCCTGACCTAGATTTTTTAAAGCGAGGGACATTGGCCAACAACAGGTCGGCGGAGAGTAACTGTCTACGAGGAAAGTAGAAAGATATTCTACATTTAAGGTAGCTAGGCCCTTCCCCGTAGAGTGCTTTCTGTGTGATCAGCAGAGTTTAAGAAATTATTATTTTCCTTACAGGGAACCAATGTAGGCTCCTCAGAAGGTGTGAAACACGCAAAGTTTATGGGAGCTCAAAAATGGTCCAGCCTGCTGCATTCTGCACCAGTTGAAGCCTGTCCAGCAGTAAGCCAGGCATCCCCACATAGAGTCTGTTCCCATAATCCAGCCTTGATATAATCAGAGCCTGGATCACCTGTTGTCTGGCCTCTTTAGATAGAAAAAACAGAATTTCCGTAGAAGACGCAGCAGAGCAAAACAGGTACCCACTACTGTGTTCACCTGAGCACGAAAGAGCAGCTGGTTGTCTAGTTTGAACCCCAGATTGTTCACCACCAGGCAATTCGCTGAGGGGGCCAGAGCGATGCAGGCCAAAGGACATGTGAAGGGCTCTCTGCCGCTTTACCAAAGAAGAGTAGTTCTGTTTTACATTTCAACTGGTTGGAGGCCAGCCACCCAAAAACAGCAGTGAGGCAGGAACTGATTAGGGATCTTTAGCCTTCCATGTAAACAACAGCTGAGTGTTGTCTGCATAGGACACAATTTTGGCTCCACACGATTCAGCCACCTCAGCTAAAGAAGTGAGGTAGATGTTAAACAGAGTTGGGCTCAAAGCCGAACCCTGTGGGACCCCCACCTCCAATGAGCATGAGGAAGCTGAAAAAGGGTTACACCAGACCTCCTGTCCTCTCCGTTCTAGAAACGAAGCCAGCCATTTCCAGGCCAAACCCCTGATGTCAATCGCGTGAAGCCGGGTCAAGAGTATCTGATGTGACACCGTATCGAAGGTGGCCGACAGATCAAACAATATCAGCAGCGCCTTCTCACCTGCCTCTTGACTCAGCTGGATAGAATCCACCACTTCTAACACAGCTGTTTCCGTGCTGTGATTCGGGCAAAAGCCCGATTTGCTAGGGTGGAGCAGGCCATTTGTTTCCAGAACGAATGATAGCTGCTGGTTCACGTGTTTTTCCAGTATCTTCAAAAATGCTGGAAGCAGGGAGATCGGCCTGTAATTAGCCGGGTTAGAGGGATTGGCCTGAGTCTTTTTTAACAAAGGGATAGCTTTGGCCAACTTCCAATTCATGGGGACCATAGCCTCAAGGAGGGAGACATTTAATAGCTGATTCATCTGAGGGTTGATTGCCTCTGCTCCCAGTGCCAGAATGGAGGTGGGGGCTGGATCCAAGGGAGAGCCCGACTTAAGGCCTTTTAGTGCCCTTAAAGAATTTTCCAAAGAAATGGTGTTGAAAGAGTCCAGAGGATTTACTTCCCAAGAGGAGGGTCCAGTATCTTTAAAAACTTCTTGAGTACTGGTCCCATCTAAGGACAGCCCCAATATACCAGAGTCCATCACATTTAGAGGGAAGCTGGCCTGGATGGACATACTTTTTTCTTGAAACCTGTGGGGGCCGGAGTTGGTACTGAGGGCCGGTTTTGCAGCAGTGCTGCAATGTCGGTCTCCTGTAACAAAAGCGGCAGCTGTGCTTGACACTAGCACCCCCATCCTCCCACCCCCCTCCCCCCTCCCAGGGTTGGTCAAGCAGATTTGCCAGTACTGATTTCTGTTTCCAGTACGGCCATGCCTCACTGAACAAAACAGGGAGAAATATGAGGGCTAGGAGTACAACTATTGAATTAAGAAATAGCATTAGTACCTGCAAGGCTCACAGAGTAAACATGCAGTATGTTATGTGAGTTTCGAATTACAAGTCTCTGCCCAATTTTGTGGAGCATTAGTCATCAATGAGACACCTGAAAACAAAATGTCCAGATATTGCCAGCACAAGTTGCAAAGGGATAGCATGCAGGGCCGGTCCTAGGATTTGTGGGTCCCTGGGCAGAATGGAACATGTGAGGCCCCTATAATTTGCTTATGATTTAACCTGACAGGAAGTGACATCATAGGAGGTAATTTCAATTGCCCATTAATTATATAGCATTGTTTGAAGCCACTTTGCAAGAAGCTACTTACCTAGTTTTGATATAAGTAAAATTATTAAAAATAGCATTAATAATCCTAAAAAAAATAACATACATTTTAAAATTCTAATAAGTGGAACTACATTGTAACCCGGTATTTGTAAAGCGCGAGCTTATCACCCCTAAGGGTCTCAAGGCGCTGGGGGCCATCAGGAAGATTAAGCGAGCTATTAGCCAGAGTCACATGGTGCTGGGCTAACCTGCTGCCGGCGCTGCGGATCGAATTGTGAGCCCCGTGTTCCGGAGTCAGCCACCCTGGCACTGTGCCACACCTCTTCCATTAAATGAATTGAACTTAGTTATTGATCTCTTGAATGGGATGAATGGAAATGATAAGCAAATCTGCCATTCTGGCACTAAGAGAGCTCCAAAGGAGAGGTGCAGAATTTACTAATGAAGAGAAAGGACAGTTTTTAGTGTTTTTCCAAAAGATTGGAGTCACACCATAGCTCAAGAGGGAGAGAGTCCTAGTCCTGCACAACTACAAAGGAGAAGGATCTGTCTATAATCAGGGCCATCTAAGTTTTAGGATGGCACAGGAGTTTGAATGGCACAGAGTATGGGATTCTGGAATGAACAGTATGGAGTGCTGTAGAAAGATAGAACATTTTTAATACAGTGCACAATGAGAAATGGATACTGCCTTGCCGATGTAGGGTTTCAAACCGAAAACACAGGAGACAGGTCAGAAGAAATTGCGTGGTGATGTAGCATTCTCAGGTGAGGAGCCTAGCACTGTTCTGAATGATTTAAGGGTACTGCTAAATGGCGAAAAGCCCAAGAGGGAGGACATTTGCATAATCTAGTGAGAAGATAATTGACCGCACAACAGCTTCACGGTAGTGAGAGGGGAGAAAATGGATGATTTTGTGTTGCTTATGGATGTAGTAAAAGCAAGTGGATGAAACATGGTTAACCCCTTGCGTGCGCATGACGTCTCCCGGCCGTCGTGCATTACGGTGGGCGTGTGCGCACGACGGCCGGGAGCCGTCGTGTTCGCGAACGCCATTTATTTCTCCCACACAGCGGGAGAAATATTCCCGCACGCAAGGGGTTAATCTATTCCCCCCAAAAAAGAGAAGAATAGGGTGCATTATTTACAAGGCAGCGTTATGCCATGTTAAGTCATGAAAAGGGATGTTGTGGTGGCGATAGGGGCTTGCAAATATTCCCCTCGGTTTGATTACATCCTAAAACTCACTATGAACAAGGCTTATGCCTCAAAAACCATTCCTAGAAGGACTGACTGCAATAGTTAACTCTGAGGGGTCTACTTCAGATTATGCATTGCATAAATTCTAAAGATTTCAAAGAATTGTAGGGATATTTAGAGGTGTTTGGTAGTTTTCAGACAGTTAATATTGAGGGCTACACAAATATTCCAGTTGTTCTTTGTTGTTAAAAAATTCTATTTGCCGTATAATATGAATCAACTTATCTATATATTAGTACATACTATTTGAGTTGACAAAATATTGAGAAGTCTGTGTTACCTACATGAATATAGTGTTAATGTTGATTCTGTTCACCTTATCTTTGTTGTTGTGATGGCTGCGAGATGCTAGGATGGGAACTAAAAGCATTCTTGAAAAATTAGTTTGTACAAGCGCCATAGTGTACTGAGTGGATTTGGCAGGTGATTTCGACCATTTGAGGAGGATTTGGGAGGGACTGGAAGAAATTAATACATGTCTACAAAAAATAGTTTGTGTGTTCCTCAGAGTTACCAGGCTAGATAGCTAATGATCACTCCATTGCCTAGTTTGTAAAAGAATGATTGCAAATGCCCAAAGCTCAGCTCTGGCAGAGCTATAAAAATCATTGCACCTAATACCAAGGTGGTATAGTCTTAAATTCACCTAAGGCAATTTAATGCACTACCAGACATTGCAGCCATTTGATCTCACCCTTGCTGACAACTGCTTTCTCCCTTAGTGCCAGGTTTCCCGTCTTTTTCTTCCTTCTTCTTTCCTGTTTGTGGATTTTTAACTCTTGCTCGTTGTCAATATCTGATGAGGAAAAATAAGTGCTGCCCCCCAAAAATGAGTACCGGTGTGCCCCATCATCAACCACAAGCTCAAATTAAGCACAGGTTCCCTTGCCCATGAAACCATAAAGGAACTGGTCCTCATCATACCAGTAATCACATAGGACCAGTTCAGCTCTGATAGTAGTAGTTGTATACGATAGGGTAGAAAGAAAGAATTATTGGTCAGCAGATGTTGCAGAATTGAGGATTCTGTGTAAGGACTGCAGTATTCCAGAGGAACCCAGATTATATATACTGTTTACAAACTCAAGAAGGATATATGACCTAGGACCATATTAATTTAATTTAATTTTATTTATGGCAGAAGCAGTATGACAAGAAACCTCGTTCATAGAGATAGGACGGTGGCACATTGGTCATTATCGGTTTAGATAGGCACATAAGGAGACAGTGGAAGGTATGAGGAATGAGTGAGGTATGCCTATTCGAAAATGGAGAATGCAAAATGTTCTTTTTTCCTTTTAATGGAAAATGACTTTCCATCAAGAATCTTTCCTTACCCCATTCCTTCTCTTAAAATTGAATGAAGATTTTGATGTATTCACCCAGACAGATTTCCTACCTAGACCGTATTACAGTTTAATAAAACTAAAGTACATGACAATTTCAAAACCACAATGTATTCCTAAAAATCTATATTTTTAGATGATAACATTAAAACTCATCAGTTAATACTTCATCAATTTCACTGCGATCGTGCACAACATCCTGCAAATCCTAGCTGTGTCACTATTCTAATAATTATTGAAATCATAAAATACTTGATTCAGTGCATGCTCAAAATTGGATTTGATATTTTCATTAAATCCAGAACTTTTTCCGTCACAGGCTCCTGGAAAATGAAATTATAACACGCCTCGTTGTTTTGACCCTTCAGTGAAAACTTTCGTAGCTCTTTTCTAATTAGAGCAGTGTGGCTACTCGTGAAAGTGAGTTGAAAAGGGTACATATACTAATAGTTTACTATGAAGATCATTTACACTGAAATAGGAGACACAATAAATGCTGCTCCTGTACCTTTTTGTGGTTGCATCAAGGAAATGATTTGTCGTCCTTTCTTACTGTATTCGAGGTTTTGCCTTCACTCAAAGAGCATTCCAACATATGAGTTCTTTATATTATTTTCCTGTCAGTTTTTAACTTCTATTTGTAGAGATGTTTTTTCGCACAAAGAGGGGTTGTCTTCCCACAATCAATATATATTTTAATCACCCTGCTTCCTAAAATGCAGTTCTTGACAATTCAATTGTAGACAAACACAAACCTGTTATTAACTTTTCCTCTCCCAGAAAAATCATTAAAATGGTGATTGTTGTGCAACAACAGCAACAAAGAAAAGCTCAGCGATTAGGGGGGTGCTAGAATTCATCTCATCCATTAGTAATTCCTCTGTGTTGGTTTTCCGTTCAACTAAAGTTTTGCTCACTCTCAAACATTATAAATCTGATTTTCCTCTAGAGGTGTGCAAATTTGTGTTGTTTTTCCTTGAATAGCATGTGTAGATTTCACAAATTCTACAAACAATTGCAAAGTACATGAGGGCCTATTTACAAGCTCATTGCGCTGCCGGTGCGTCACTTTTTTGGACCCACCAGCGGTGCAGTGTGCTGCCTATATTTACAAGGCCACATAAAGCCACCCCGAGTGGCTTTTCAAGGCCTTGTAAATATGGCCCCCTTTCACATTTCGCCTTATTCTGTGTGAAAGGGGCTTTCCATGGGTGTTGCTGTGGGTGTTCCCATGCAGCATCCATGGAACCTGATGCATTCCCAGGTTGACAAGGTTTTGTAAACCTGGGAATGCGTCAGATTCCTACGCCTCCCCAGGACAGGCGCAATGAGGGGAAATAACTTTATTTCTCCTCATTTTTCCTTTTTCCATGTGTGCTGCATTCAGCAGCGCACATAGAAGGAGGAAATCGCCTTCATTGCTTGTTTTTGTGCAGGAAGGTGTTCCTTCCTGCACAAAAACAATCACTCCTACAATGCAGACATCCTTGCACCATGGTGCAACGGTGCCTGCGCTGGCGCCTGGCAGGCCATTGTGTGCCAGCGCAGTGGAAAAGAACAGGAACGTGCCATATCTTGTAGATACAGCGCATTCCTGCCCTTTTCTTTTGGCACACAGCAGCGCAGCAGGAATGCTTGCTGCGCTGCAGTACGTCAAAATGTTGAAAATGAGGCCCATGGAGTTTAATCTTGGGACAGGGCCTGGGGTGGCTTTTCAAGCATTTTGCACATAATTGTAATTTAAGTTGAATCACTGGTAAGGAAAGCCCAAACAAAGGAATGTGACACTGCGAGCCTGATTTACAAAGGGCCTCTGCACTTGTGGTGAAGGCCCCGCAGTCGTGAGGGAGTCTCCGCACTCAGGATGAAATCTCTGCAATGAGAATTCTCATTGCAGAGATTCCACCCTGAGTGCGGATACTCCACCAATACTGAGGGCCTCCACCACGAGTGTGGAGGCCCTATGTGAATCAGGCCCTGAGTTCCTTGGTCCTTACCCACAACCCATATGAAATCTTGATGTTCTGATTGACAGCGACCCTTCCTTCGCTCCCCAGACTAACGCTGCCACTATTTCTGTCTTCCTCCACCAGCCGCAAGAGGACCGCCCCTCCTCGTTTACCTCAAAATATTTGTCATCCCAGTAGTTATGATCTACCACCTAAAATACAGCAACAGCCTGTACTTCAGCCTAATCAACAAAGCCATTGCCCTAAAGGCTCTCAATTGGCTGCCTTGAAGGGAAAAATCAAACTTCATTGTGCCATACCTCAACCACTAGTCTTACACGGAAGGGCAGCACAGCATGCACTAATTCAGCCTGACAGTTGCTCACTAGTACTGCTAATTGGATGTTGTACAATATGTACAGAACTACAATGTGTCATAGACTGCTGTGAACCCTCCTACCCTCCTCATCCAGGTCACAGGAGTTTGATAGTTAAATGCAAGCCCTATACTTTTTTTTAATGTGCTGTTGCCTTTGTCTAGTTATTGTTATGCTTTACTTTCCATTGAAAATGCATATTAAGACCCATATTCGGATTTCAATTACATTTTCAGTCAATTGGTAGACTAAGGTCTGGCAAGCCAATATTCTCTCAGATCTGTGCAGGGCAAATAAAAGTTAAGTGGGTGAAAGACAATCTTTGTTTTCCAATGTTAGCTCCCATAGGACATTTTGCTCATGCCTACAGCCGAAACCGCTCTCTGTATTTACCCGTGGCTTGGCATAAAAGTCAAACTTTACCCAGAAAGCTGTTTTTTAGGTCTATTCTAGACAGTGCATGCATTGTCTCGAAGAGAAGTGTTATGTTCTGTCTGTGAGCTTACAGTCTGCCTATCTCCTATCACTGGTAAACTTCAGAGTCGCTCTCATTTTCTTTGATGCCGTTTGTCTTGGTATGCGGGCATCATGCCCTCTTTTTGTACTCCATAGGTGTACTTGTGTTTTTAGGCTGGCTCCCTAGTACACATACAACATATGACTAAAATGCATGTGTGTGTGTACATAAACAAATGCATTTCCTAAAAAGTTGTTAAAACACGAACAGCACTTTTTTGTGTGCATGATCCGATGCTATTGGAGTACTTGCTTCGTTCTCCGTCTTGCCATACCGAAAACACAAGTCCATGGAACTGGAGCGCTTTAAGTGCTCACGAGTTACATTCCACAATGACACATTCAATTTTGTCACTGATCCTGCTTCAGTTAAGGTTGTTTTTTTCCTGTTGTTGCTTCCCCCTCTCCCCATCCCCTCCTGCTTCCCTGCTTGACCGTCCCCCCACTACTGCCCTCATTGCTGCTTTTTTGTTGTTGCACAATCCGATGGTATTAGAGCTCTTGTTCCATCCTTCATTTTGTCATGGTGTTAACACCAGCCGATGGTATTGGATCGCTTTCAGTGCTCATCAGTTACATTACACAATGACACATTCATTGTCAAAGGCAGGGGAAAGCATAAGTAATGTGCACAGAATCACAAATTGTTCAGCCGACCCTCAGATTCAAACCTTGTTCCACATTTTCCTTGTCGGCAGCTCTGGCTGTTATGCCACATCCTGGCTTCACGTCAAAGCTCCTCAATTGTTTCTCACTATCACTTCCACATTTGTTCAGCAAGACCCCGTCAACACTGAACAAGCATTGGCAAAGCCAATTGATCTCGGCAATTGCCCGAGCTATTGACCTTGTCAGTGTGAATGTCTTTTAGCCATGTTGTATAGCAGCACATCTGCTGTGCAGCATGGCTGAAAGTCACTGAAAAAAGTGCTATGATGCGGCCAGCGCAGTCCACTTCATAGTGTTTTTTTGTGTTAGGAGGGGCAGGACAATAAAGTCAACATGGGGGGGTGAAAAGACTCAGCGTCAGCTCAACATCCTGTAATTCTGGGTTTTCAGTAACTTTCAGCCATGCTGAACAGCAGTGGTGCTGCTAGACAAAATGGCTAAAAGACATCCACATTGGCAAGGCCTATAGCTTGGACATTGCTGCAACCTATTGGCTTTGCCACAGCTTGTTTAGGTTTGGTATCAATCTGTTCAATAGTTTTACCAATATAATAATTTCAAAAACGTTTCAGAGCAGGCTTTAAAGAGTTAACACTTTTGTATATCTTGGCCATTTTTGGTTCTGTAGATCCTCAGCGAATACATAAGCTCAAAAAATAAAGGAACCCTATAAGATGAGGGAGATTTTTCTTTGATTGTACAGTTCGGTGCCACAGTTCCAGACCCTAGCATTCTTGCGGCAGACATTCAAGACGCGGAGCAAGATCACAGCAACCTACCGCTAGAATTATAAAATGGGCCATATAGGGGGCAGGGAGGGCACACCCTGACCAATGTCTAAAGTAAGCGGACCGTTAAAGATACTAAACAAACATGAAGGAGTTTCGAACACTGCAGATCTTCCATAGCACCCCAAAATGACTGCTGGTGTCTCTAGTCCCACTGAAAGCACTGTGTTTCTATGTTTGCATAGGCTGTGTTGGGTTCCACGGTTCTCCAAAATGTTCTGTGGATCCAGACAAGCTTCATGCCTAGTACCATGAAACCAAGGCAAGCTTCAGCAAGCCATGGGCTGCTGATGCACAGTACTCGGGTTATGAAGCTTGACATGAATTTGTGGGTCTAAATTAGGAACTGCAAATCCAAATATTTATTTAAAAAAAGGTCTTTTTAAAGACCAAATTGTGTGATTCAAGCCATGCAATCCATGCACAGAAGGCTTGGTTGCCGACACCGGGTTGAGCGCATGCACTGAGGGCACCACAAAAACGCCCTCCTACAAAGCTGAAAGTCTGAACACAGTAGTCCTGGCAATAAGGACAAGACAGAGTTGCCCCATATATCCTGTAGTATTACCCTCTCCATGGAAACTCTCATATAAAATATAAAATACATTATTACTGAACCAATAAGGGACAGCCTAGATTAACCAGCTAAACAAAAGTGCCTCTCATTCCAGAGGACCTCTTATGTTTTCTGGCCAAGCCGGTGCCATCAGTTCTGGCATTGCTAACAGAAACCCTGAGCTATGGGGCGGTGTTGATTTAAAGTTATTTACCAGAAATAAAGTGGCATAGGAGTGGCACCCGACCAAGACAAAGATATATGTTTGAGTGAACAGAATGAGGGATAAAATATTTGGGAGTGTGCTTCCAACCAATACTACAAATATAAATGATAGTAAAATCCCCGCCTCCCCCCCAAACCCCCCAAACCCACCAAACCCCCAACCCTTTAGATGTCCTGGCAAAAGGTCTCTGTAGATGGGGAGAATTACAAAGTTCTTGGATTGGAATGCATACCTGCCAACTCACATGGTGCCACCGTGTGACACACAATATCGGCTACCATCACACGGTCTACTGGTGGGGAGCTGATATCACATGGTGGCAGGGAAAACAAGCTGAAAATCACTGTAAATATGGGTTTTCCCGCTCGTTTCTCTGAGGCTTTGAACCACCGAAGTCCATTAGGAGATGTAAAAAAAACCCAGGACAGCGGCACCAGTCTCAGCAAGTTTTTGTTTTGGGAGGAGGCAGCTTGGAGGCAGGGTAGGGTTCAAAAGTGCCTCGTTGGTACTTCTCTGCATGAGGCCCTGCCCCTTTCAAGCCCTTGCCCCCTCCTCACACGTGAGATTCTTCAGGTTGGCAGGTATGGGAATGGTGAACTATATCAAGATGTACTTTATGCCCGGGCTGCTTTATATAACTAGAGCCCTCCCAGAGAATTGTCTCTTGAAATGTTAAATGCTATTCAAAACAGACTTTGATTGTTCAAAAGACCATAACCACACCTAGGTGACCTCCTCTTGTTAAGTCTTTTCTTTATAGATGTTTCACTGTATGTGTTTGTTCAGTTTAAGCTTATTCTTAAGGAAGTAATCGTTTTTGCATTCTTAACTTGAAATATATTATCTGAGGTGCAAGGTGCTTTAAAGTCTGAAAAGTAGTGCAGAAATAATTAAAATGATGCTCACCAATGCTTGAAAAAGTGCCGAAATACCCACGTTGATAATAAATGGCCAATGGTAGTACTAGCAACGTCAGCACACTGACGGCAAAGTGCTATTGAATCCGATATGAAGACATACTCAAACACACCCAATGAAAACATGGACAGTAGAGAACATTTGGCAAGTGAAAGATGATAATAAGGTGGGATTGGTTCTAGTCCACCCTGAGCTTAGACAAACGTTTTGGCTTAGAATTTGAGTTAAAGTGTGATTTATTGTCTTAAATTTGTCCAATTTTTCTGCACATGTTATGGGTTATGGCTGTCAAGTGCTCATCATGAGCTAGTAATTCAATTGCAGTGAAGAGGACATCAAAAGTACATTGCACATTCCTCCACATACAACCATGTAGGGACATTGACTTACTAACATGGGGGCATATTAACAAGCCAGGCGATAAAATTATCGCCGCTTTAGCGGCAGAAAACTGCCGCTAAAACGGCGATAATGGGCTTGATAATATGCTCTAAGGAATTCCAATTGAAGCCCATGTTAGATGTCCTTCACATCTAACATGGGTTTCAATTGGAATTCCATAGAGCATATTATCAAGCCCATTATCGCCGTTTTAGCGGCAGTTTTCTGCCGCTAAAGCGGCGATAATTTTATCGCCTGGCTTGTTAATATGCCCCATGATAACTTTGGGCCACACCATAGCTACAAGAAGCAAAGAACTGAAGCAACAACCCCTCAGGAAACATGCACACCAGAAGACTGCCAGTTAAAAGACAGTACAGAACATCAGCTCTTACAGCACACTATAGTCACACAATTGACGATAGCTGTGACCGTACTCATTCAGCCATGAGTAGGATACACTCACACGGCAGCTAATGTATTTAAATACAAAGAGAGTGGCTTTAAGCATCCCCCCCGTAAGGCACGTTCATTGAAATGTAGGAACCATTCCCCTGCAGCAGCCGTAGGCCGTGCAGGTAAGAGTGGTGAGGCAGTGGGGCCGGGTGGGGGGGGATTTCAAAAGACGACCAGGCGAAAAAAATAAGGGCCCGATTCACAGAACAAACTTAAGACAAAATCCTAAACTTAGTACCATTTTGGTATTCACAGAATGCACTTACTACTTCTGGTATTCACAGAATGAACTTACTACTTTTGCGATTCACAGAATAAACTTACTACTTTTGGTATTCACAGAATGGATTTACGACTACTAACTTTACGTCCACACTCGGGTCGGAAATTTCGGCCCGGAGGCGGAGCTTCCGGCCCGGAGGCAGAGCTTCCAGCCTGGAGGCGGAGCTTCTGGCCCGGAGGCAGAGCTTTTGGCCCGGAGGCGGGGCTTCCAGGCCGGAGGCGGAGCTTCCGGCCCAGAGGTGGAGATTTTGGCCATGGCTAAATCTCCGCACCGGCCGGAATCCCCACCTCTGGGCTGGAAGCTCCACCTCTGGCCTGGAAGCCCCGCCTCCGGCCTGGAAGCCCCGCCTCCGAGCCGGAAGCTCCACCTCCGGGCCGGAATTTCCGGCCCGAGTGCGGACGTAAAGTTAGTAGTCGTAAATCCATTCTGTGAATACCAAAAGTAGTAAGTGCCTTCTGTGAATACCAGAAGTAGTAAGTGCATTCTGTGAATACCAAAAGTAGTAAGTTTAGGATTTTGTCTTAAGTTAATTCTGTGAATCGGGCCCTAATTATTTATTTAATTTTCCCTCGTGGTCATCTCTTGAAATTGCCCCCCATCCGGCCCCACAGCCACACCGCTCCTACCTGCATGGGCTGCGGCTGCCCTGCTGGTTTGCAAAAGTGAATGAATGATCGAGAGCTGGCTCTCCAGAGAAAGCGTGTGCAGTGTGAGTGATTGACCCCAGGGGTGATACAGAGGTATTCTCAAGGGGATTGGGTGTGTGTCTTTAGGGTACACTAAGGCTGAGCGGTTCATAGTGACATCTGTCACTGAAGCTTAGTTGCATTGTAGCCACCTGATGCTTGAATAAATCATGTTCTGGTAATACTTTGAGAGAGTTCATAGCCTGGAAAATATGTCACAGATGTACAGAGACTCGGAAAAGGGGCCTGTAATGAATGGGTGAGATGAGATGTTTTTCATAGGTAAGGATGCAAGGGACCAGGCGTGCAACGCCCATTGGGCTCAAAGGGCTTCAGCCCCGCTGTCTTGTGTGTCAGCCCGGGCTGAGACAGCTTTCCGGGCTGGTGACCATCTTATTGCAGCCACACCTGAGTACTTCACAGGTCTTTAAAAGACCATTGACTTGTTAACGAGGCTTTGTTGTGTTGTCACCCCTTCTTAGAGCTCCTGCATCTCCACTCTGCCTATTGCTGTAAGAATTAGCCCCCCCAGAAATGTTTATTAGCCCCCCCCCCGAAATTTGGCTCTAGTTGCACCACTGCGAGGGACTTATACATTGTTTCCGTGATAGTGAATTGTTCCAAAGAAAGTGACTTCCAAATGCTACCACCATTGCCAGGATTGACCTTAGTACCTCTCAAATATGAAATAGTTTATCCATAAGGTGGTTATGGAAACACCATATTTTTGAGGACAGACACTTATCTTCCCTATTTATTGACTTGTATCATAATAACATGAAGAATTAGGTAACTGACATGTTATGCCTCCTAGCTACTGATCTGGCCTACGCTTTTGTCAATGCTAGGAAGATACAGAAAAAGAACTAAAAAGAAACAATATACTTTTTGGACTGTGTGCATACAGCCCAATATGAATCTCGTTCACGTATAAACTTACAGGTGAGAATGAACCTTCCCTGTGGTTACACCGCGGACTCTGTAAAGTGTGATCACCCAGGGTATTCCAAGGTCTATGAACTTTGGTGCAAAATGCTAATTAGATTTACAGTGTTAACTACTTGGCTGGCCCTTCAAATCATAATATGAATCCCCCTGAGCGATTGCCGGTGAGAGCGAAGTACAGCACCAATTGGGATGGAAGGCATAGAATAAACAAGATGCCATAAATTATGGCTGAGAATAGATAATGGCATAGACTGCGAGAGTGGGCATGGAGTGTCACAGGTTGTGTGAGATGGCCCTGACATACAGGAACTTTAAGCATAGAGAATGCACAAATGAGCATGGAGTGAGAGGAGGATACCACATAAAACTTCAATTCATGCCACCTATTGCTTATTTCATTGGAATAGTCAGACACTGGAGACACCCATCCTCCCCCTCTGGCAAGCTCTAGAGGGCCTCAGTAGTAATGTTGAGTCTAATGCTTAATGCAATTCATTGTCAGGCACCCTACGTTTATGTTTTTCATGCTGGTTTGATCTTTGCATTGAAGACGAGAGGTTACTAGAACTGAAATTGTATGGCCTAAGCAAGTGTCATTGATAAAACTTTCATTTTCTTAGGAACATATTAAATCTGGGATTTAAAATATTATTTTGCTTTTCAATGCCAACGTTCAAGGTCTGGACTTTAATTTGTTCATGTGAGTGTTCCTAGGAAATGAAGGATGCTACATCTTGGGGCCGATTCCAATCCTGGGAAAAGGCTGTACGAATGGTTGTACGGAGCGTTTTCTCCATACGACTCGTACCCGGTAAACTGTCCGTACAACCTAGGAAGTACGATTCGTACAGAAAGCCTATTTCCGTACGTTTCGTACAAAACACCGTACGGGTCATAAAAACCAACGATTCTGATCCGGAACAGCTTGTACGCGACGTCCGGACGCATTCAAGCAGCGGTTTCCGGCCCAGCAAGTACGATTCGTCCCTACGTCACTCCGTACGGCTCTTTTTATACGGGAGCCAAACACAGCAGGAAAAGCAGAGTCCGACGCGAATCGCTATGCAACGGAGCCTAGGGTACGCGACGTACACGCCATGAACCCCATCGTACGTGTCATCCCGGTCCTCCTAGCCTACGACCTGGTGCACCGGACCCGACGCACACGCCGCAGAAGGTGAGAACAACACTCAGGGGCCGGTGGATGGGTGAGGGGCAGAAAACATACCCCATACCCAAAGCAAAACCTATAATATGGAGTCCATACATTATCACCAGGGTCTGGTCACTTGGGGAGGCGTGGTCAGCAACTCCTGCGTACCGCAACAACGGAAGTGGATGTGTACGGTGCGTGGCACACTTACCCCTAGCACCAGTAGAACAGTCATACGGACCGTACACACGCAATGAATGCGTGGGTACGGTGCAATCCACAAGTACCCCTACGGCACCAGTAGAACAGCCATACAGACCGTACACACGCAATGAATGCGTGGGTACGGTGCGTTCCACACGTACCCCTACGGCACCAGTAGAACAGTGACACGGACCGTACACACGCAATGAATGCGTGGGTACGGTGCATTCCACACGTACCCCTACGGCACCAGTAGAACAGTGATACGGACCGTACACACGCAATGAATGTGTGGGTACGGTGCGTTCCACACGTACCCCTATGGCACCAGTAGAACAGTGATACGGACTGTACACACGCAATGAATGCGTGGGTACGGTGCGTTCCACACGTACCCCAACGGCACCAGTAGAACAGTCATACGGACCATACGCACGCAATGAATGCGTGGGTATGGTGCGTTCCACACGTACCCCTACGGCACCAGTAGAACAGTCATATGGACCATACACATGCAATGAATGCGTGGGTACGGTGCGTTTCACACGTACCCCTACGGCACCAGTACATATTGGATACGAGGCGTATACACGCGATGAATGTGGGCATATGGACTGGCCCTGCATGTTACCTTCATATTGGTGTGTGTGTAGGTCCAGCCCAGCAGTGTACTGCTCCAAGGGGGTGGGTGGGTGGGTGCAGAGGATTCCCAGCAGTGGCCACACATATAGGGGTGGGTGCGGATAAATACCAGCAGTGTCCAGACATATGGGGGTGGGTGCACAGGATTCCCAGCAGTGGACGGAGACATGGGGGTGGGTGCAGACGACTCCCAGCAGTGGACAGAGACATGGGGGTGGGTGCAGAGGACTCTCAGCAGTGGACAGAGACATGGAGGTGGGTGCAGATGAATACCAGCAGTGTCCAGACATATGGGGGTGGGTGCACAGGACTCCCAGCAGTGGACGGAGACATATGGGGGTGGGTGCAGACGAATACCAGCAGTGTCCAGACATATGGGGGTGGGTGCACAGGACTCCCAGCAGTGGACAGAGACATGGGGGTGGGTGCACAGGACTCCCAGCAGTAGACAGAGACATATGGGGGTGGGTGCAGATGAATACCAGCAGTGTCCGGACATATGGGGGTGGGTGCACAGGACTCCCAGCAGTGGCCTGCAATATGAGGGGTGTGTGCAGATGAATACCAGCAGTGTCCAGACATGTGGGGGTGGGTGCACAGGACTCCCAGCAGTGGCCTGCAATATGAGGGGTGTGTGCAGATGAATACCAGCAGTGTCCAGACATATGGGGGTGGGTGCACAGGACTCCCAGCAGTGGACAGAGACATATGGGGGTGGGTGCAGACGAATACCAGCAGTGTCCAGACATATGGGGGTGGGTGCACAGGACTCCCAGCAGTGGACGGAGATATGGGGGGGTGTACATCATTATCAGATGACCACACCTACATGGTGGTATGGACGCATCCCTAACTTTGGACCATGATGATAGTGCTGTGACAACACATCGCTGACAGCAGTGTCCCACTCCCAGGAGGATGGATGTCTTTCACACACTGCATGACACACCACATGTGGGTGTGAGGACATATAACACATGCAGACCCACCCATGGTGGATGCAGCACAATACACACCCTGATATCATGCCACAAGACTGTATAGTCATGTAACTGCCCACAAAACTAAGATAGCCAAAGGGAACACACACTGTCACGCACATCCCAGGACTGATAGGAATGTCCAGGTGCTGGTCCAGCCACCAAGATGTTGTCTCTCATGGAAGGAATAGGGTGGAAGTCCCCTAGATACAATGGCCACAATTGTCAGCCAGGTGCCCAAATACCCTGCATAACAAGTACCATTTGTGTGGTAGGCCGTGATTACACACATGCATAGTGCTGAAAAGGGAGAATTTGTCCATGAAGGCATTTCGACATACTCAAAACACAAGTACAGTGACTAGCAAGGATGGCACAGACGATTCCGCAGGAGACATCAGTGAGCAGGCATGGCCATTGTTGAAGGGATCCATCACCAACAAAGGAAATGTTGACACAGGTCAGCACAACAATTGTGCAACTGTTTGCAGGGAAGATGTTCGGTGCCACAGAGGAAGGAACACTCCTTGGGACAATGTCTCTAAACAAAATTAACACACATTACCAATGATTCTTTGCAGAGAAATTGTGATGGCACACAGATACCATGGTTCACCTCATGACCATCATACAAAAACATTTCTCAGAACCCTAACACATTACCAGAACACCAACTCCAGGAGCCTCAGCACCAACACCAAGTACCTGAAATGCAATAGTGTTGAAAGTAAAAATAAAGGCTTTATGCAGCACAAACAAAGATTTGCAAAATAAGACTATTTACAGAGGCCAATGGCCAGTCAATAATTCAAGTCCAAGGGGGGAAGTAGGGGACCGCTTCTACCCCTAGCTTGCCTGCACAAAGGAACCTCAAGGTTTGTCGACCGGGGGGGGGGCATCATCTGTGGCAGGACCAGGCACCGCAGGGACAGGAGGGGGAAGGGTAGGTGTTGCGGGTGCAGGGGGTATGTCTCCACCACAGGGGCTGGGGCAGCGCCGAAGGTGGAGGTGAGCTCGGCGCTGCACACCGCTGCCAGTGCCTCCATACGAACCCCTGCACCTGAGGATTCCCCAGGGTCAACAGAGAGTGTGGTGGGTGAGGGATGGGGTGCAGCGCTCTTGGGGGAGGGGGTCGGCCTGGTGGGGGACTCAACTCCCGTGCCTGGGGACTTCCTCACCCGCTTGTGGGGTGGTCGCTCAGTGGGGGCGAGGTCCAGCTCACCCATAAAGATCTCCTTGGGTGAGAGTTTGCCAGGGGAGCCAAGGGGAGTGGTTTTGGCGGAACCGGGTTGTGAGGACTGCGGACTGCGACTGTGGCTGCGTATCTGTTGTCTGTCCCCAGACCCTGTGGGT
The DNA here is from genome assembly GCF_964204655.1 of Triturus cristatus. Classification (NCBI taxonomy): domain Eukaryota; kingdom Metazoa; phylum Chordata; class Amphibia; order Caudata; family Salamandridae; genus Triturus; species Triturus cristatus. The sequence goes on along the minus strand of NC_140590.1, from coordinate 1,529,661,552 downwards.
GTGCCTACATCCCCCTGAGTGTGCATGCCAGGAGGTGTGCGCTTTGCCTTACTTGGGGGTGTGCTGGCTGTGTCTGGTGGGGTGCGTGCCCGTGACTGTCTGGGTGTGCGTTGGACAGGCATGGGAGAGGGAAGTGTGGATGGGTCTGGGGTGGGGGGGACGGAGCACTGCAGGAGACAAACTGTTGCCGTCAGGGAAGAGTCCATGGACCGCAGAATCCTGAGTTGGTCAGACATCATTGCTGACATGCCCTCCATGAACGACACCATCTGTGTGAGCAGTTGAGTGTGTCCATGGAGGACATTCAGCACCGATGCCTGCCCAACCTGCAACTGCCGCAGTATGTCCACAGACTCTTCACTGAGGGCAGCAGAGGTGTCAGGGGGTGCGGTGCCTGGGCCGAAGGAGACATGGTGGGCCTCTGCACGGACAGAAGGGACGGGAGCAACTGGGATGGCGGAGATGGTAACGGAGGAGGCGGGGACAGATGTGGGGATGCTGCCAGGTGGTGTAGCAGCCTCCGCCTCCCCCAGGAGGTCAGCGTCGGACCCGTCTGTGTCATAGCTGGTATCGTGTCCAGACAGGTCCTCTGACTGACTCCCCTCGCCCTCCGTGCCACTGGCTCCTCCTGACTCCACAGCACTGGTGGCACTGTCGCTGTGTCCCTCCTCCAGGTCCGTGCAGGTGTCTCCCTCCGTTGCGGATGATGATGCTGTGGGCAAGGAGAAGAAACCAAAATGCATCAGTCACCTGTATACATCTGACACATGAGCACAAAAAGCAATTGGTCACAGTGCATATCAGGCAATGCATCATGAGTAACAGCTAGATTACTCCGCACATATGTAAGCCCGGTACTGCCCAGTTGGTAGACACAAGGAAAAAAAGAACACACCAGGCCACTACTTGAATGAGAAATACACTGAGAAGCTAGTGTCTGTGAACCGGTGAGCACAGCAATACAATGAAGTCATGCCACCTCTTGTTTACCCTGAAAGAAACAGTAGTGGTGCACCCAACGTAAACTGACACACCTCAATACTCAAGGTGTCACCACCCTCAGAGACCTGTAAGTACTTTGGAACACAAAACGAAAAAATATTGGTACCTTGGGACTCACAATACTTTACACAATCGACATGTTTGGAATGTGCCAATTCACCATTTCGCAAAAAGAACACTCATGTGCCTTCATGAAATATGTCTCACAAGGCAGTGCACACAAAACTACATTTACACTGTCATAGAATAAGCTGGCACCTTTTCTAAGAAGCCCCTGTTAGAAATGAATGGTGTTGCAGAAAGTACATATACATGGGCCCACGGATGTCTGGATGTCTTGAGACTTGTCAGTTTGTATCACCAACAACAAAGGAGTCTCACAAAATCCAGAGCACTATGGGAACATGTATATCCCCTTCGCTGCCAGGCCTTTTCCCCCTCCTGTGCCAAGCCTTTTTTTGGCTATTTGGGGTAGTGCGCGCTTAGGCCCCTGTAACTTTTTGACCACATTAGGTATCCACACCAAATTTGCGTCCTTTTCTTCCAACATCATGGGGATTCTAAAGGTACTCAGGGTTGGTGGATTCCCCTGGAGGGGTCACAGAAATGAGCCAAAATACAGAAAATTTTGTTTTTTTTCGGAAAAATTGGAAAAACGGGCTGCAAATGAAAGCATCTGGGTTTTTCCCTGCAAATGTTACCAAAAAAGGGTTTGTGGGGTTGAAATCACCATTTCCCCAGCTTTTCGAGGAAACCAGACTTTTGTCAGAAACCCAACATTTTTTACACAGTTTTGGCATTTTTCTGGGACATAGCCTAATTTTGCTATTTTTTGTGCTTTTGACCTCCTTCCAGTTAATGGCAGAAATGGGTACAAAAGCAATAATAGATCCTGGAAAGCTATACATTTTCGAGAAGAAGACAAAATTCTGAATTCAGCAAGGGGTCATTTGTGTAGATCCATCAAGGTTTTTTTATCGAAACAAACAGTTAAATATAGGATAAATTGAAAATCAGTTGAAAAAAACAGCGTTTTGTGTCAACGTTTTCACCTGTAACTTCTTCTAATTATGACAGCTCTTTGAAAGCAATATACCGTTGCATCTGCTGGATATTACTGGTTGTGGGGATATATAGGACTTGTAGGTTCACCAAGAACCCGATGAGCCCAGAGCCAAAAACCGAGCAGCAACTTGCAATGGTTTTTTATTATGTACCGGGTATATAGTAATTATTCTGTAAAAATGTGTACATGGAAAAATCGGTATGAAAGACACCTATGTATTTCTGAAATGGGAACAAAATATAGAGTTTAGAAACAGTAGATATTTGCACATTTCTGAAATTGGGAATACTCATACTAGCATGAGAATTATCAGTCATTTTTTAGAATGACTTATTTTTTACACAATGTCTTTCATTTGGAAGGCAGAAATGCATCGAAAGTCAATAGATAATAACAGTTCCTTTACAAATCTGAATTACCCTAAGTCTCCCGATAAAAATGGTACCTCACTTGTGTGGGTAGGCATAGTGCCCGCGACAGGAAACGGCGCAAAACGCAACGTGGTCACAACTCAATATCGCAGTGAAAATTTACCCTTTTTTGGCAAAGTGCCTAGCTCTAGTTTTTTAACCCTAGCTCTGCGGGCACCTTGGGAAACCTAGCAAACCTATACATTTTTGAAAACTAGACACCCAGGGGAATCCAGGATGGGGTGACTTGACTGCCTCCCACCAGGGTCTGTTACCCAGAATCTCTTGCAAACCTAAAAAATTGTCAAAAAAACTACATATTCCCCACATTTCTGTCCTGGAAAGTTCCGGAATCTGCGTGGATCCACAAATTTCCACCCACCCCGTGTTCCCCAAAGTCTTACGAGAAAAAGGGTACCTCACTTGTGTGGGTCGGCATAGTGCCCGCGACAGGAAACGGCACAAAACGCAACGTGGTCACACCTCAATTTCGCAGTGAAAAATTACCTTTTTTTGGCAAAATGTCTAGCTGTAGTTTTTGAACCCTAGCTCTGCGGGCACCTTGGGAAACCTAGCAAACCTATACAATTTTTGAAAACTAGACACCTAGGGGAATCCAAGATGGGGTGACTTGACTGCCTCCCACCAGGGTCTGTTACCCAGAATCCCTTGCAAACCTGAAAAATTGTCAAAAAAAACACATTTTCCCCACATTTCTGTGGTGGAAAGTTCCGGAATCTCCGTGGATCGACAAATTTCCACCCACCCCGCGTTCCCCAAAGTCTTACGAGAAAAATAGTACCTCACTTGTCTGGGTCGGCCTAGTGCCCGCGACAGGAAACGGCGTAAAACGTAGTGAGGTAACATCAAAATTGCCTATCTCAAAACCACCTGGTTTTGCAAGGGGGGTCACTTGGGTTTTTGGCCCGGTGCTCGGCGGCCATCTAGGGAAACCTACCAAATCCATACATTTCCGAAACCTAGACACCTGGGGGCTTCCAGGGAGGTATGGCTTGCGTGGATTCCCCAACGTTTCCTTACCCAGAATCCCCTGCAAACCTCAATTTTAACTGAAAAAAATACTTTTTTCACACATTTTTGTGTGGGAAAGTTGTGGCATCACCGGGCTCACTCAAATTTCCCACCTCCCAGTGTTCCCCTGGGTCTCCCGGTAAAAATGGTGCCTCACTTGTGTGGAAGGCCCCAGTTCCAAATTCCACAGCTCTGGCCATAGTGCCACATCCCCACTGAACACCATACTTGCCCACTGAAACTCGCACTGCTTTCAGCTGTAACCTAATGGTGCCCGCTATAAACACTTGGATGTGGCTCAAATCAAATTATCCACTTGATAAGAGTAATATGCTGCCTAAAACAAAAGAAAAGCAACCACTCATAGGGAATGCAAAGCATATGAAATGTAAGCAGAAACAACATGGTTACCTAAACGATCTCTCACTAACTATTCAGAAATCAGCGAGTGGTTTCACCTGAAAAGTATGGACATGACTAGAGGGCCCTGAAGGGAACCGTTTCACTGTCCATTGCTTACATCCTTACAAAACGTAAGCAGTATGGTATAAAAAGACCACATCCATAAACACAGAGCCATGGTACACATTGTGTTTTCCAATCCACCCATCAACCAGGTATTGCAGTACCTCCAGGAATGGTACACACTCCCAACCTGGAAACAACAATGCTCTTCAAAGAAAGACGAGAAAATGAAAGTAGCACTTCACTGGCAAACTCTGTAAAGTGATGCTGGTGTATTTGGATGTAAAAAAAACAATCTGGCCACTTTGCAACCCCTCTGTCTTGCTATTAGTTAGGTATCATATAAGAAATTCTATTTCTCTACATGCTGCTGCACTTTGGATTTGAAAAATTAAAAAGAAGGGCATTTCTCGGCATTTTTGGATCCATTTCACAGGGAAGCAACTAGAAAGATGAGCGCTTTTCAAATTTGGATCCATTTCACAGGGAAGCAACAACAGGCACACTCGAACGAAGCCGAGCCTCGTGGCATGCCTGGGCATACCAAAGTGCCCCCACCCTAACCCAAACCCACCGATGCAAAAATCATGCTGCTGCACTTTGGATTTGAAAAATTTAAAAGAAGGGCATTTCTTGGCATTTTTGGGTCCATTTCACAGGGAAGCAACTAGAAAGACAAGCGTTTTTCAAATTTGAATCCATTTCACAGGGAAGCAACAACAGGCACACTAGAAACGAAGCCGAGCCTCTGGCATGCCTGGGCATACCAAAGTGCCCCCACCCTAACCCAAACCCACCGATGCAGAAAAATCCCCTCCCCAGCCCCAAAACTCACCTTTACTCTCCGACGCGCAGGAAGCAAATGGCTTCCTGCGCCTCGGAGTGCAAACGGGAAACCTCCAATGACGTCAGCGCGGCTCGCGCGCTGATGTCATTGATGACGCGGGAGGGGGGGGCGGGAGGAGGCAGGGGAAGGTCTTCCCCTGCCTTCCCAGTAAAAAAAAAAAAGATGGACCACTCACGGGGGGAGCGCCAGCGCTTCCCCCGTGGGTGGGTGCCATGACGAGCTGGACTCGTCATGGGCACAGCGCAACTGTGCTCCATGACGAGTCCAGCTCGTCATGGGCACAGAAGGGGATATGGAGTATCTGCAACACCATTTAATTCTAACAGTGGCTTCTTTGCAAAGGTGCCAATGTGTTCCATGAAGGTGGAAATGTCGTTTGGTGTGCAGTTCCTTGGGAGACATCTTTCATGCAGGCACATCAGTGTTCTCAACACAAATCATCAAATTACCACAATTAAAACATGAAGAACTGTTGACAAGTGCTGTGAGTGCCAAGGTACAATTTTTTTAGAGTAACAACTTGAATTATGTCAGTTGTCACATGGCCATCTGTCACCTGATTACACAGTTGGCTACACATATGACCTACTGCCTGTCATCTGGAGTGGCACCAATGTCCACACCCAGGACAATGCATAAGCTACTGGGCCTGCAATTGGGTTGTTAAAAAGCATAGCTGTACTGTGGAGACACCCTCATGGCAAGCCAGAATGTACACACAGATGTCAGCACACAAAGTCCAAACTGCGTTGCATCTGAACCACACACAGGTGCCAAAAATGTATGAGCAGGAATCATGTTTTAGAAAAAATGACACAGGCTGCAAAGCACGAACATTAAGCACTGGCCAGCATCACAGGGGCACTGCACGGTGATCCTGTGTACAGCCAATTCTCACACATAGGTCAGACCTGGCAAGGAAAAATCAGGGGTGCCCATGTAGGCCTCTCCCGCACAACCACCCATACCTGAGTAAATGTTATTGATACAGATCAAGAAGTGACACCTCTTATTCAGGGTAACAAAAACTGTGCAGCAAAAATTGCTAGATTTACACAACATCACCTCCTGGGGCTGGCAACACATATTTGTGACAAACAACCAGCAACAGCTTTTTGTGAATAGCCACACAGGCACTGCCCAGTTTGAGTATGCACAAGCAAAATGGTGTATCCCTGTCCAGTGGACACATGTAGCACACATTAGAAAAATACAAACTAGGCCAGGGAGCAATGCCACAGAGGCAGACCTATGCTGAACCCACAGAGAATGTCCACAGTGTTGGATGACACACATGATTAAGAGGCCAGGGTGTCTCAGGGGACTGTAGTGGGCACACTGCTCCGTGTTCCTGGAATGAGCTGACTGTACCATGAGCAACCGTCATGGCACTATGCATATCTCACTCTCATGCACATCATGTCTGAGGCCAACACATTGGTCATGCATGCTGCAAGGGTGTTCAGTTGAAACCTCACACTCCTATGTTGAGAATCATCATCAGTGCCAACAAATATGGACCCCCAACATAGTGAACAGGTCATGGCACAGGCAAGGTACCAAGTCACAGACCACCCTCCCACATGATGCAGAAAGCAATGTGCACTTAGATTTACTGGAACCTTAGATGACCATGTGAAAATGTGATTACACACAGACCAGGGGACACATGTCAAGGAGGGGAAGGGATGAAAAAGAGCACCAGGTGACATTGGGGAACAGAAAATGCACTGCACATATAAACTCTGGGAGTGTATCCAGGCTACAGAGCACTTACACAAGCTGGTGACACATAACACAACAAACAACCATGTACCAACCCCCTCATTGCTGCAGTCTCTCCTGTAACTGCCTATCGAGGTCAGGGTATATCACCGCCAGGACACGGCTCATGTGGGGGGTCAGGCGTCGGCGCCCACCATGGGGGTGAGGAGAGTCGATCCCCAGCTGGACCCGGGCGATCCGCCGGGTCCAGCACCGGATGTCCTGCCACCTTTTGCGGACCTTGGGCAGGCTCCGACTACGCTCCCCCGCAGATCTCACGGCCCTGACGATGTCCCTCCAGATCACCCCCAGTTACCTGTCAGGATGACAAAGTGACACAACATCAATACACCTGATCCATGTTCCAGAGACACACATTTGAACATCTTTAAAATGTTGAACAGGGCATAGGATGCTGATAGGAATTGCATCATTCACAATAAGAAATTGGCCTGTGTGCAAGCCCCAATGCACTACATGGCATTGAAAGTCAACAGGTGGCATTAGGGGTGCGACACACTCACTGATCATGGCAAACACTTTGCAGCACATGCAACAGCAGGCTGATGGCCAGCACGTGTTAAGCAGTCACATGTCCCACTCCACTGACGCACCCTCAGCAGACTAGACAGACACACCCAGGCACAGATCACTCGCCTGTCAGTCACAACAGCGGATACAACCCTCACTCTGCACATGTGCCACTTGCCAGTGGGGTGTCACAGACGTCGTGCCAGCCCTGCAAGTCAGACACACAGCACGGCTTACTTGTCATATCAGATGGGTAGATCTGTTGCCTCCTCCATGCAGCTGTGGTGCAACACTTCACATAGACTCTCACCCACATGACAAGGAACATTCACACACATCAATGTCCATGAGGTCGTACACATCATTTGGACACTCTCACCACAGGTCCACTCAACTCATACACATCTGTGGGTACAGTCACCTGTCACACCGGGGGGACCACTGAATCACCTCAGGACAATATGAAAAAAATCCACCAAGGATTTACCAGGCTGAATATGTCATGCACTATGCAGTGAATGTCACAGTAAGCACAATGCAAGTGAGGAGTGCACACAGGAACTATCTCATGCTCTGCATGAGAGATATAAGCATGTCTCCCCCCTGGGACCCACTCTAAACAACATTGCATATCTGTCACACCTGGACACAATGCCAGAAGTGACAGTCACACAACAGGTGCATAGGGAAAGGTAGTGGAGTCAGCACTCACCTGCTCCCCTGGTCTCCCATACAGCTTGGGGTACTGTGGGAGGAGGACGTCCAGCAAAGGCCCATTCTCCTCCAGGGTGAATGGCTGGGCCCTCCCCACAGTACGTGACATGGACCAGAGGAAGCAGAGACAACAGCAGTGTGGTCGACTGGAAAGTTGTGCAGGCAAGTGCCCTCTCATGGGTTCTGGCTGCCTTATATCTGTCTTGCTGAGGGACATTCATTGTGAGGAGTACATAGTGATTGGTCAGACACATTTGCATAGTACGTTTACTCCAATCCCTTTAAACATACACCTATGACACGCATTTGCATCGTTCAAATTTTCAGCATCATGTCAAGTTAACAACCACTTTGCAACATTGTATTTTTTGGCCAACTGACTGTTCCAGGACACCTGATGGACACATTTCAACTGAAAACTCAGTATCCATGACAACCAGCATGCATTTAGGGCCTCATACTTGTCCCTTATGTTTCCCCTATGTAATTTTGAAATCCACACACAGGTACGGTGCATTTCACATGTACCCCTACGGCAAAAGTACAATAGAGAAACAAAGCGTACACACGCGATGATAGCGGGTGTACGGTGCGTTTCACACGTACCCCTACGGCACAAGTACAATGGTGAAACGAAGCATACACACGCAATGATTGCGGGTGTACGGTGCGTCTCACACGTACCCCTAGGCACAAGTACAATGGTGAAACGAAGCGTACTGAGCGATGATTGCGGGTGTACGGTGCGTTTCACACGCTTACAATGGTAATACAGGCGTACACATGCCAGGAATGGAGGGCTACGAGTCGTACAAGGATGTCCATCAAGTACTTGTCATTGCATACTTTCATGTGAAGGCCCTAGGTGTGTCAGCCAGTGATATTGCACATGTCATCTCATCCAGTTGCACAATTGATGTGTGATGACCTGTGTACACATGTCATGTGTGATGGGGCACTATGTGGCACACATCACCTTAACACTTGCCACATGTGTGTCTGTAGTCCAACTGTGTCATGCACAGCAGCAGTGGGATGGCACAGTCATCACCACCCACGGGGAACAACCTTTACAACGCAACTTTTACAACACACTACCATTACAACGAAACTGTTACAACGCGAGTGCATTGACAACGCAGGACATTACAACGCAAGTCTTTACATCGACTTGCACTAGATGGCGTGCTAACATTAAAAATAGTGTAGTTTACTATCCCAACACCTTCCCTACTGTTACGTGGACTGGAGTTGGAATAGTAAACTACACTTTTTTAATGTTAGCACGCCATCTAGTGCAAGTCGATGTAAAGACTTGCGTTGTAATGTCCTGCGTTGTCAATGCACTCGCGTTGTAAAACTTTCGTTGTAACAGCATGCGTTGTAACAGCATGCATTGTAACATCATACATCCCCACCCGCACCTGTCTCCTGATGCCAGGGACAGGGAGACTCTCTCAACTGACATGTCACGATCAGCATGCCCCTATGTGACTATGTCAGGTGTGTGTCATGTGTTCCCATGAGCTTGCTGTTAGTGTTCCGTCAACTTCATCTGCTGTTGGCGCATCCAACATGGGTCTGTGTGGAGATGGGCATGGCACACATCTACACACACCATGCCACATGTGGATTCCCACGGCTGTAGGGTCTCTGTGCATCAGACATTATATTTTCCCAGGCACACATGTCTGCGTCGTCTCAATGTCTGTGTTTAATTGTTGTCACGTGTACCCCTACATCGCAATGTGTGTCATATGTACATTTGACATTCCATGTGACCTGTGGTGTGCCTTGCAGTCAACTATCTGGATGAGATGACATCCTTCCAATGCAGCTATGTGGATGTGTGTCACTCCGGTGATATCTCTGGCTGTTCACTCAGACTTGCCCCTAGCTAATTTCAGGGCCTGTTATGTAGACTTGACAATTAACAGGTGTATCTGGCTTTTCGTAGGAGTGCCAGCAAGGTGGCATATGTGTCCTGGATGTATTGCACACACCAGACTCCATAGTTACCTGATGTGTAGTAGCAGTTTAGCATGTGCTTTGTTCATTGACATTGATGTTGGCAGACTCTCAATCTTCATGATTCCTAACAATGTCTTGCAGGGCACCGCCTGTCCCAAGAACAATGCCAGACTTGGCTGCCCTGAGGGAACGTGCCTGCATCCGATGTTACAGATTCACTCAACAGTTGATTGAGGACTTGACCGACAGGCTGGCACCACACCTCCAACCGCGACACAGTTATCCTACTGCGCTGACCCCAAAGATGAAGGTGATGGCAACCCTACATTTTTTTGCCACAGGTACGTTTCAATTGACCATAGCTGATGTTGGTGGGATGTCACAGACAATGTTCAGCCGTGTCCTGCGTGATATTTTGGCAGCCATGTTGGAGCACCTTGATGAATTCATCCAATTTCCTACTCCTGGGGAGTTGACAGATGTCAAGGGTGATTTCTATGCCCTGGGAGGGATGCCCCATGTCATTGGGTCCATTGAGGGGCACATGTGGCTTTGGTACCACCATAAGCACAGGAGCAAGCCTATCGCAACCGTAAACATTACCACTCAATACATGCCCTTGTGGTGTGTCTTGCTAACATGCTGATTTCCCATGTCTGTGCACGTTTTCCAGGATCAGCACACGATGCTTACATCATGAGCCGTAGCAGGGTGCCACAAATGATGCTGCAGCTGCACAATGAACGAGCATGTCTTGTTGGTGGGTATACTCTGTTGGTCCTGTGTGTTGCGGCATCTCCTGACCCACTTATTTACATGATGTTTCCATGTAGGGGACTCTGGATATCCCAACATGCCATGGCTAATGACACCTCTCCGCAACCCAAGAACAGCTGCAGATCACAGGTACAACAATGCACACGGGCAGACCAGGTGAGTGATTGAGAGGACGTTTGGCCTCCTGAAGAGCCGATTCCGGTGCCTTGACAAGACAGGCGGGTCCCTCCCATATGCACCGGAGAAGGTGTGCAAAATCTTCATTGTGTGCTGCATGCTGCACAACATGGCCATTGAGAAGGCAGTGCCACTCATCCTTGATCCTGATGAGCAGGAACATCCACCCGTGGAGGATCCAGGGCTTGGTCACGAGGCAAGTGATGAGGAGGAGGAGGATGATATCCGGAGTCAGCTCATACGCAACTTCTTCTCATAATGGTGAGTCACTGGGTATGAGTGTGCAAGCTTGTAGCATTGAGTGGCATGTGTTTCAATGTGTGTGTCCAGCTGACTGAATGCAAAGTGACTTTGATGTGTGTACTGATGTGTCACTCGAGTGATGATGTCATGCCACACAGTTTTGCGGAGAGACTTTCTTTGAAATTTGCATGTGTCCAACATTGTTCATGTTTTGTAACTGACCATGTGTGTGGCGAGATTTGTTTTAGGTGACTTCTTGTGTGTCTGTCATTCCCAGGTTTTTGCTCGTGTCATCTTTGTCCTCCTGCTATTCCTCATGAGGATTGCAACGTGTGCTGACTCAGCGTTCCATGCACGGACATGTGGAAATGTCAGTTTGGGTAAGGATTGCAGCAAGGCTTTTTGGTGGTGGTACAGGTTGGGAATGTGTGGGAACTGCTTCTGTGCATGTTGTGGTACCATGCATACATGTCTTCTCACCATGAAGCATTTAACATGTAGCATCACTCCCATGACATGATAGTCACCCTTCTTGACAGTCATCTGTAGTGGAGTGTGGAGTCTGATGAACGCATCAATGTGCGTAAACCTTGCCTCTGAAACATTGCTGATGCCACGGGTGGACATAGTGTGGGACATCACAACAACTGGTTTTATGGTGATTTGCAGCATCTCCGTGTGCAGCAGGATGTGTTTGGCTCATCCCCTTGACTTGTGTGCCAGTTCATTGGGATTTCCAACATCCGTGTTATGAAGGGGGGTCCAGCGTATGTCCCACATGTTCTGTCAACTGACCTGTGAGTCTGTTCATATTGATGCATTTCACTTTGTGTGAGTTTGTGCAATAAAGGTGTTCTGCACAATCCAAAGTGCCTCATCTCTGTCACTGCATATCTCTTGCCAGTTTGCATGCATCATCTATGGCATAATTGTCAAACATTGAGCATATGAGTGTATGTGTACTTCAGCAACATGCATGCATTTCTTCATGGCTAATAATCTCTATTGTGCATGAAGTACCTGGTTGTGTATGTATTTGTGCAGGTTGCTCCCCACGACGGGACGTCAACGCTTGCTGACGGTGTGTCTCCTGTGCGCAGCTCCGCATTTTGTTGCCTGATCCTGTAGCCGTCATTTTTGTTGATTCTTCATTCATTTTCTCGGAGTGACCCATGAGTAACCTGACACTCCTTCTTTTACATACACCTGTTGCACTGTGCCTTTCTGACCTCCTTGTCTTTGTGTGCTACTTTTTGCCTAGTTTCTCACCCCTTCCGCCTGCTGCTGCCTCACCTGCGGCACCGCCCCACCGAGTGACCTGATTCGGCAACCCACACGCCTACAAAATGCTCCTCCCTTCCCCCTCCACCCATTCTAAATGCAGCCAGCAGCTTGTCTGTGCCACTGTTGCACCAACGCCGTGCCAAAGGCAGGACCGTCTGTGCCTGCAACGTGCACAGTGTACGACCCTCTGGTCCTTGCATGACCCACGTCACACAACAGGCTGATGCTGCAGCCACCCTCCAAGCAATGTCCTCCAGACAAGGAACCGCCTGCTATCAGGCAACCCCTAAGCGCACACACAACACCTTTGCATGCTGAGTGTGCAACTCCAACTGCCTACACAGTGCTGCCCCACGTACCAGACCCAGTCAGAACAACCAGGTCATGTGCCTCCTACTCCACACCCGCTCCGTCCACAAGCACGCCATTGGACTCTGTTACCCCCTCAACACAACGGCCCCACACATCACCTTCATGACAGTAACCTGGTCAAAAGCATCCTCAGCACACAATTTCTTCATTGCCATCTCAGACGGATACAAGATCACCCGCAGGGACGGCAACAACAATCCCGGAGGATGAATTGCAATTTATTCCCAAGTACACCCTCTGAGTCACAAATCCGGTTTTGCTCCAACCACCTGGCAACCCTCAGAGTAACACTCATCTACAGATCTCCAGGCCTACATCCACAATTCCGCAAAGCCATCAACACGTACATCTGCACGCACGCCCTCACCTCCACAGGCTACATGTGGCTGGGGGCCAGTAACTTCTTGCTGAGGAGAACCACACCACCATCCAACATTGGTCCATCAACATTTGCATCCACGTCTCCGACAAGTAACACACTGGCCCACACTCCGCTACCGATCCCCCAAAGATGCTTGATGTAAGTCACCACAGACAAGCTGTGTGGCACACTCGAACCAACCCCATCGCCACACCCTGCAACCTCACACACTGGATCAGCTACTGATCCAACAATATTGCCACATTGATGGACTTTCCTGTGAAGCACAACAACAATGAAGCCACCTGGGACAAGGCACTCATACAGATCGAGCCGGACTCTTGTGCAAACCTTGCAACACAAAGTACCTTCATTTACCTCACAGCCCTGGAAAACGCCACACGCAGCCATCACCATATCATCAGCAAGGACAAGTGGCGATCCTTCAGATAGGGCCGAGGCACCAAAACACACGACATCAAGGAGCTCATCAGCATTGTGAGTGAACTGACAGCAAATCTCCATCCAAAAGACACCCCACCCTTGCAAGGCAGATCACATCCCTTGCAACTTTCTACCACTGCAAGATCATGGCCATACACGACAACCTTGGCACACAGAGGCAGACAGCACTATTATCCGCGTGACAAACCCCACTCAGGTTCTGGACTCCCGTCAGCAACAAATACACCACCTGGCTCATGTGCACCATCCACTCTGGCTCTCCATCAGGTCCCTTCCCACACAACATCTCAACCACATCATTCCCCATCCTTGAAGCCCACGTCCAGGGCATCCTGAATGTCTCATTTGATTTTGCCACATTCTATGGGAGCTGGAGGCATTCCGAGACCCAGGCCCTTCTTCAACAACGGATGGCAGTACAGCAGGATCTCCTGGAACATCACCCTGCTTCCCTACCCAGCAAATGTCATCAGGAAGACACTCAATGAGCGACTGACAAACTTCCTCCACGCAAACAGCTCCAGGCAACTGGCATCAGAACATTTTCCACAGTAATCACACCACTGCAACCGTCATCATTGCCACCACCAACGACAACTTAGCCCTACTCAACAATGGTGAGACCACCCCCCTTGACCTCTCAATGGCCTTGTACACCATGTGCTACCACACTGTCAGCTCACATATCTCCAACACTGGTATCCAGAGGAGGGCCCAGGATTAAATCACCAAGTAGCTCACCAGCAAGGCCCAGGGAGTCGGCCTCCACCCTGCAGCATGTAGTACACTGGGGTCATGTGGCCCATGCCCCAGGGCTAATCTCCGAGTGTGACGATCTTCAATGTCTCCATGACCCCCCTCTCCACCATCACATGCGCACACGACCTCATCATCATCTCGTATGCCATTGACACCCAGCTGCTCCTCAACCTCACCAAAGACCCAGCCATTGCCAGATCCAACCTTCAAGAGATCCGTTGACGAATGGCTGACCATCAGCCACCTGAGGCTGGACTTGGATAGGACTGAGGTCATCATCTGAGGATTGTCCCCTTACGGCTGGGTCAACTCCTTGTGTCCCACCGGCCTCAGCACCGCACCAGCACTCAGTGGCCACGCACGCAAGCTGGTGTTCATCATGGACTCATCGCTCACACTTACCATGCAACTCAACACCATCTGTACCTCATGCTGCAACACCCTCCGCATGCTGCAAATGATCCACAGATAGATCCACTCCAAGGCAAGACAGACCGTCCCCCAGGTCCACGACACCAGCCGGGTCAACTACAGCAACGCCCTCTACGGAGGAACAACAGCAAAACTGCAGGAGAAGTTGTCCACATCCAGGGTGCATCCGCACACCTCATCTTCAACATCCCCCGCCCCAGCCACATCACCGTCCACCTGAGATAGCTAGAATGGCTCACTGTCTGCTGCAGGATCACCTTCAGACTCCTGAACCACACTCAGGAGGCAGTCCACAACCCCAGACCCAACACCGACCTTGGACGTCTGTCTTCCAACACCCCGTGGGCCCAACTTCGTGCAGCCCACCTTGCCCTGGCCACCATTCATCACATCCACAGAACAAATGCATGCAGGAGATAGTTCTCCCACCTCGCAAAACAGACCTGGGACTCCCTCCCCGGGCACCTTAACATGACCCATGACCTCTACACCTTCATGATACTCTGGCAAATTGGTCTGTCTGAGCAGTATTGCAAGCCCCCCCTCAGCAGCTTGAGGCCATCACGGGTGAGTATTGGGCTCCATGTCTGTATTTGGTAATACATTGTGACCCATGTGTATCCTCGACCTGACTCAGATCCAAGTGTATGGATGGCTGGAGTTAGTTCCACACTCAGGCATACTTTGACATATCCCCACATGTATGTTGTGGACTCATGCTAAATGACTGCAACATAAAATTACAATTATAAATGTATTTATTATAGGTCTGGGGTGTGATTTGTGCTCAGAAAAAGGTGCAATACAGGGACCATAGAATCCAAAGTTCACAGGGGGAGATGGGATCCTTGGCATTTGGAGTCATCAGAGTCCAGGCCACAGTGTTTGGCATAATTGGTCAGACTGTGACCAGCAAGTCCATGTGGCAGATGATGTCAGTCAATGAGGTGATGCTGTTGCACATGGAGGCCAGGTGCCACGCCAGGTGACCTGGGAGATGTGGATGGTCCGCTGCCTCTCACGGTCTTATCCGTGGACAACCCACCTTCCTCCGGGGACCCTCAGATGCAGGCCTTGACGATGCTTGGGACGCTCCGTCGGACGAATCCTCCTCCTCCTCCCTCCCTGTGGCTGGTGGTGGTCTTCGCCTGGTGGCACAGGGAGGGTTGTCCATGTTGTCGGCGATCCGATGGAGTGAATGGCTTATGTCCCTTTGCACCGCCAGGAGCTCAGTCAGTCTTGCCTCCATCCGTCCTTTGTGTTCTTGTTGACTGGCGTGTTGCTCGGCCTGCTGGTTCTTAATCTCTGTGAGGGTCACCACTACCTGGCTGAACTGCCTGGTGTCACGCCGGTATGCATCCATGATGTTGGCTATGTGTAACATACCGGTTCCTTCAGCTGGCTGGTCAGGTACTCGCCTCCGCCTGCCTCCACTCCCACCACCCCTGCCCACATGAGCCTGGGCTGCCGTTGTGGGCACATCGGGTCTATGGGACCCCTGAGGGATGGCAGTGGCAGTGTTGTCTGCCTCCTCCCGGGTGCCCGGCGCACCTTGTCCCTCCTGGTCAGACTGGCTCAGGTGTTCACTGCGGGAAGGGCTCCTCGGTGTCTCCTGGGATGTGGCAGGAATGGGGGTGGTGGTTGGCACAGATGTTCCTGAACCAGGTGCTGCAGGGGCTTGGACACCAGAGGGTCCAGTTCGGTCGGGGTCATCCGCGGAGTGTTGAGAGGCATCGCTGCCGGTGGGATCAGGTTCCTCCCGAGCCTGGGACTGTGATTCTTCACCCCCATTGTTGGGGGGAGAATCATCACGTTGCCCTGTGTGTGAGAGACAGACAATGTTAATGCTGTTTCATGCAACATCCATGTTTCATACACATTCAAGTTGGCACTGTTCCTCCAGGTAGTTGTATGTGCCTAGCATTCTCCTCAATGTTCACTTGTGGATGGGTATGTTGCGGGGGACAGATTGATATGTTCTCCTGAGTCTTTGACATGTAGATTTTTGGCTTGGATGCTTCTTCGGCTATGTATTGGTGTTGTTGTGTTACATGTCCATTGTGACAGTGTGTAAATCCATTGCCTGTCCTGGGGGTGCCTGCTTGTGTAAGGGGTGTGTGTGACAGGGCCTGCTGGTGGGTGTAGTGTGATTTTGCACTGGGGCTCCCAGGTGATGTAGCTGTCCCCCCATGGAGCATGCTGCCATGACAGTGAGTGTGAGTTCCTGTCCTAGATATCTGACCTTGTTGTCTTGGTGTTTGTGTTTGCACTGGTCACAGGAGGGCCTTGTGCTGCCTACACCCGGGCCAAGTGTCAGCTATCTTGTCAGTACTTTCCTAATCCCTGTGCATTGCGCAATGTGCATGGGTATGTACCTGGGCCATATGGGATGAGGGCAATTGTGTCTGATTTGGAGTTCAACAATGCGTTTAGTGACACCCACCCTCCCAGCATACGGGACATCCATTCTTGGGTTGGTGCTTCGTGTAGCATGGGACATAGCATGGCCTTGCTTTCTCAATGGGGCATACACATGTTATTGGCATTAGAGTTGTTTTTGTCTGTGGTTGTGGCCGGTGAGGGCTTGGGGGTAGTTGCGTGCATTTTGTGTAGTTGGGGTGTGGATGCCATTACCCCCATGTTACGTAAGTTGTTTGTGTACTCACCAGGCTCTGGAAGTCCTTGAAGTCCATGTACTCCCACCGGCAGAAGCAGGACCATCACCTTCTCCTCCCAGGGATGGAAATGTAATGGTCTGCGGGGCCCACCCCCTCCAGTGATGTTGCTCTGGGCGTAGTCGTCGTTCATTTTTCGCTTGACCGCCCTCCGCAGATCGTACCACCTGGCTTGGCATTCATTCCTGGTCCTTCTGATGGGTGCAACAGCATTCAACCTATCGACGATCCTCTGCCACAGGCATGATTTTTCGGCTATGCTGGTCTGTCTGACCAATGTTCCAAACAGCTGTGGCTCGACTCTGATGACTTCATTGACAAGGATCTCCAGCTACTCCCTTGTGAATTTTGGATTCTTGTCTGTGGGCATGGTGTGGGGTGAGGGTGTGGATGGTTGTGGGTGTGTGGGTGTGAATGTGAAGTTGTGGGTCTGAATGTGAAGAGGGGGTATGTGTGAAGGAGGTTGTGTGAAGGTGTATATGTTAAGGTGGATGGGTGCAGCTGTTGGTGTGTGCTCTCTAGCTGCAGTGAGTCTGTTGCAAAGGCTCATGGTTTGTGTGTGTGGGCCATTTTTATTGGTCCATTTGTGGGTGGGCCTCAGTTTGAATTTTTGGTGGGTGTGTTATAAGGGGTGGTTGTGAGTTTGCCCCTCTGTTTGCCTGTTTGGATGTGGCCAGGTCAGTAATTTCCATGTTTTGTACACTGTAGACGTGTTTTGTGGTGTTGTGCGAGTCGAATAGTCCCTCCTTGTGCTGTTTTACATTGCCAATGTACGGTGCGTACATACGTGATGATGTTGTTGTGAGGTGCGTACATACGCCATGTTGGGGTACGCACCGTACAGACGCGCTGATGTTGTTGTGAGGTGCGTATATACGTGAGGATGTTGTTGTGGGGTGCGTACATACGCGATGTTGGGGTACGCACCGTACATACGCGATGATGTTGTTGTGAGGTGTGTAGATATGTGAGGATGTTGTTGTGGGGTGCGTACATGCGCGATGTTGGGGTACGCACCGTACATACGCAATGATGTTGTTGTAATGTGCGTACATACGTGAGGATGTTGTTGTGAGGTGCGTACATACGCGATGTTGGGGTACGCACCGTACATACACGGTGATGTTGTGATGTTGGGGTACGCACCGTACATACGCGATGATGTTGTTGTGAGGTGCGTACATACGTGAGGATGTTGTTGTGAGGTGCGTACATACGTGATGTTGGGTGGGGTACGCACCGTACATACGCGATGATGTTGTGATGTTGGGGTACGCACCGTACATATGCAATGATGTTGTTGTAAGGTGCGTACATACGCGATGTTGGGGTACGCACCGTACATACGCGATGATGTTGTTGCGAGGTGCGTACATACGTGAGGATGTTGTTGTGGGGTGCGTACATACGCGATGTTAGGGTACGCACCGTACATACGCGATGATGATGTTGTTGTGAGGTGCGTACATACGCGATGTTGAGGTACGCACCGAACATACGTGATGATTTTGTGATGTTGGGGTACACACCGTACATACACGATGATTGATATTGTTGTAAGGTGCGTACATACGCGATGTTGTGGTATGTACTGTACATACGCGATGATGTTGTTGTGAGGTGCGTACATACGCGATGTTGGTGTACGCACCGTACATACGCGATGATGTTGTTGTGGGGTGCGTACATACGCGATGTTGGGGTACGCACCGTACATACGCGATGATGTTGTGAGGTTGGGGTACGCACCGTACATACGCGATGATGTTGTTGTAAGGTGCGTACATATGCAGGGGGGGCCTGTACGACTCGTACCCCTGTACGAATCGCACCCCGGGAACTACTTTTCCCAGGATACGAGTGGTACAAAGTTTGCTTTGTAGCAGGTGAAGTCATTCCCAGTGAACGGGACGTTTTCCATACGAATCCTAAATCGGAAAGCCGGTCCGGATCGTACGGTTGGACTGTATTTTTAGGCTTCATACGGAAAAGTATCCGGGTCCGTCTCGTACAACTTTTCCCGATCGAATTCGTACGGATGGGGCCGATCCGTATGTATTTTTCCCATACGAATCGTACTTCACGGGTGGGACGGGACTTGTACGATTCGTACGGGAAAAATTACGGATGCGAGTCGTACGGGAAAAAAAATACAGGATCGGAATCTGCCCCCTTCTGTATAGCAGATGGGTGGGTAAAGTCCCTCCCTAAACCAATTCCACATCATTCCTAACCCTGTCTTACTCCTCACTAATCCCATCCCTTTTTGTACCAAGTGTGCCCCTTTTTCAAGCCACTCTCATGTGTTCCACCCACATTTACTACTAAAACATATACTTGCGGAGACTTCTCAGGCAGGGCAGATAAATCAGCACACATAAGTATAGGTAACGCAGGGGCATAAGCTCTGCGCGCAGTTTGGGAATAGTGCTTTGTAGTACATTTTGTAGTACTAAGAAATATTCTACAAAGTGCAGTTTGTGAATCCTGCCTAAGGAATGGATGCATGATCGTTTTCAACTTAGTTTGCCGGCAAGATATTTGTTTGATGTATGGGTTGCCAGTATTTAATTAAATGTCCATTTTATGGCATCACTAGCCTTAGTGCAAAAAGAACAATTGATGGATGGAATGCAGAACAATGTCATACATTTACCCCAGTACAGAGATCTGGGCCCAAATCCATCGTTTTTTTGCTCGCCATGCCATTCCAGTTTGAACCCAGCCATATGCAAATCAGTCTTGACCCTGTGCCCAATGGGAACAGTCCAGCCCGAACTGCCAGGCCAGGTCCTCCCTGAACTGGAAACAAGCATCCTAGGACCCCCTATCAGCCGGAATAGCTTGACTCCAGTGGCATGGAGAGTCTTTGTGTTACAAACTGTGTGTGCAAATAAATTTGGGCCCAAATGTGTGGCTGTCTTTTAACATTATTATAAGAAAGTTGGTGTGGAACCAGAAGTACCTGTGCCATTTTAAAATTGTCTAAATGTATAAACATTTGAATGCTATTTTTACACTCATCTGAAAAATTTAACCCGTCCCTAGAATAGATGTGGAAAAGAAAGAAACAGGGTGAATATCAATCAGCAAAGCCATTTTGGAGTACATAAGTAACACTACTTCACATGCTCCAAAATGCTACTCACAAACCTCCGACCAGAGCTCTCTGCCTCCACTTCCTTATCATTTCTGTACAGAGATCTCTGCCCGGCAGGTGAAGATTCCACAGATATAACTATATGATTTAGTAGTACATGTTGAATGGGAATAAGGAGCGGTTTGAAAATAGGGAGTAAATACTACAAAATGTATGGACATGAAGGAGGGGGTTAGGATGACAAAACACATGCGTATATAAGACTAAGGGCCTGATTTAGACTGCAGATGTGTTACTGATAGACATGACAGATATCTCTTCTGCCTATATGCTAATACACTTCTAATAGGGTGGACTGGGTACCCGTCACATTTATGACTGCAAACTTGTATGCCAAACTCTAAATCACTTAGATTATTTGGCAATAAGTTTAAATCTACTACAGTGTACTGCATCAAACCTACTCTAGCCCAGCTTGGCATATGTCAAGCACCACACATTGTATTTCTCTGGTACTCTAACGCACTCCGATAGATGATCAGAGGTAGGCAATAACAGTAACACAGAGGGAAACATATACATTACATTAAATTAAATAACATTTTAATTTACATTTATTATATTATTTGTAAGTTTATTATAAAACATTTGTTACAATAAAACTGTTAATTTTTAATATGTGTAATAATAGTTTAATAAGCTGTATTGTAAATTAATTTTTTTTTTTTTTAGAAACTGACAATCATAAATAAAATATTACACAACTTGCATCCAAGATTGTAACATTTTCATACTCTTGGAAGGGGTGAGGTAAAATTAAAATCTCATTTAATTGAATGTATTTAAAAAGTATATTTATATAAATATAAATATATAATTTAAAATGTAATAATATGTAATGTGTTAGTGTAGGTGTGTTGTCCTCTGTTACTTTTGTAATCCTGGGTGAATTCGAGTTTGAGAAATGAATAATTTAAATCTATTGCTTCCACTTTCAATTTTTGTATGATTGCTTCTCCATGCAGTCTGAGCCTTTGACTCAATTCAGGTTCAGTCTTGGTCACACTGCCAATGCAGATGATCAATTGAAAAATTAGGAATCTTGCAACTGAGTCAAAGGAACCATAACTTGAAGATCCCATCAGTTTTATCGAAATATGACCAACATGACAGGGGTTTAAAAAAAACGGAATGTCAGTCAGGATCCACGGTAACAAGCCCAGGTTTTAACATGCAAAATCCTGTGCCATCGTATTTTACTAAATGTCTGTTGTTGCTGTCTGAACTTTATGTGGTTCACCAAGTATTACAAGATTTCCTCTATTTAGCAAAATTTTAAAAAGAACATTTTCTGCCAGATGGAAAACTTGCATGAGCAAAACAAGTATATTTTTACATTTAGAAAAAAACGTTGTTTTCTCCACTGTCATATGCTTCATCCACTCTCTTACATATGAAGGTGTCTATTTTCAAAACCAGGAAAAAGATTGGCCCTTTCCCCAAGCCTTGGTATGCACTGGAGCCCCATCTCACTGGACCATTACAAAAAATGTTAAAAAAAGGAAAGAGGGGCCATGTGGCCCCTCTCCCCAAGCCGTGTTAGGCCCTGGAGACCCCATCCCAAAGGGCCACTCATTTCAATTAAGGGGAGGGGCCACACAGCCCCCCTCCCGAACGGCTATCGGCCCTGGGGACCTCATCTCCCTGGGCCTGCATTTTTTAAAGGTGGATGCCCTGGTGCCAACCCAGGGTACCCATCATATACTTGATGGGAGCCGCGAGGGGAGCCCTAAGGCCTCCATGGCCCCAGTCAGCTCCCCGCATGCAGCGTAAGCCAGCATTCCTCCCTCCCTCCCGGAGCAGCTACTAATGCTGCTCCCTCTGGGTGGGAGGAATATTTTGATCTGTTTCCCTGCCTTTTCAGTGCTGGCAGGAAAACAGATCAAATATCTGCTCCCAGCAGACAGGAGCATTTTCAAAGCTCGTGCCCGCTGGGAGCAGACTTTGGGTCTCATTACGATGTCGTCGGTCGGAAAGGCTCCGAATAGGATTTGGAATTTCCTAACCCGTGTTGGAACCCAAATTTCCGACGCCTCGGAAACATTACCGACCAACCGATTACGATAGATGGTTACCGTTCAGTTTTTTCGACTCGGTTCCGACCGGCATTCGGGAACTCCAAGTTGGTCGGAGCTGAATCGTACAGGTCTATGGACCACATTTCTGACTGACATATTACAATGTTGGATTCTGACAGCCTTTCCAAATCAATCTGTACAACATGAAACGGCTGTCGGAAACTGACTTTGGGGACCCGTACAGGGCCCCTGCACCCAGGTGCCTCTGGTTGGGGCCCGTGGGGGGAGCCATGGGACCTTTCTCTACAACCATGCACAGTGTGGCTGGCATCATGGGGTCCCTGCCACAGGGAGCAAGGTTTTCCGGAACCACACGTTATTTCACACCTTATTTCAATGGAATGTTGTCGGTCGGAACACAGGCTCCCATTGAAGCCAATGGGAGTTTGACCAAATGGTGTTCGGAAACATCATAATCGGTCAGTTGGACTTCCCGAACCTGAGTCGGTCGGAAACCATTTCGACAAGGAGTCAGTTGGAATACTTTCTGACCGACATCGTAATGAGGCCCTTTGTGTTTGCCCCTGCTTGGCGGAGGTTTTGAAAAAACACACAGGTTTCCCTGCCCGTTGCAGTGCAGACAGGGAAAATTCTATGTCTCAGGGGTGGGCTCCCCGGGACATAGCTTGTGAGCCGGTCCCAGTGGGTGGGGTTCCCAGGACCATTAATGGTTCAGGGAGTGGAGGTTTTTTATGGCTCCTCTCCCCGAGCCATATAACTTGGGTGCAACCTAAAGTAATTGGCCCAGAGGGTGAGGTCCCTGGGCCTTTAATGGTTTGGGGAGGGGGACTGCGTGGTGCCCTCCATGAGCCATATAATTCAGGGTGCAATCCCCCCGTATAGGCTAATTTTGGCTCCAAGATGGGCCCTCTGGGGTCTCTGGAGGCTCGTGGGAGGGGGGCACATCGCATCCCTCCCCTAATATGCACATTTTGGGCCTGGGGTGGGGTCCCAAGACCCATAATGGCTTGGGGAGGAGGTCCATGCAGTCCCCCTCCCCTTTATGAATACATGGGGTGGGATCCCCAGTGCATAAACCTACAAAATATGGCCCACCTGGCATTTCTTTTTTTGATCCTGCAGTAGTCCTATTGGATCACAGCATTTTTTTGCTGATTATTTTTTGTTGAGATCACAGTGGACGTCCCTCTGGGTCTCCCCCATAGGGCTTGGGGGGTCAGGGTATTTTTCTTTTAAACATGTTCAGGACAAGGAACTAAGTCCCCGAGTACTGTAATGGCTTCCAGCAACATTTTTCTCATGTTTCTGTTTCTGCCGCCCAATCAGAGCGCTCGCTCCTGCGGGAGTCTGACTCCCATGGGTGTGAGATGGCCGAAGGGATATAAACCTCCCTGGGCCATTCAGAAAGCTCCATTTTTAAATTGGTGCTCCTGCAAGAGTCTCTCGAACCTCTCGCAGAACCAACCTTCTAGATAAGCAATTATTATTGACCCTTAATTTGTCAAAAATGACTGAACGGATATACCTCAAATCACAAAAACGCACAATCTATGGACCAACATATAGCTTCATGCCAAATCTGGTGTAATTCCATTCAGCAGTTTTTCCAGAAGCCAGTCTTAAAGAAGTCCAAAGAAAATGGATTGGGACCACCCCTTTTTACATGCCCCCCGCTTGACATATAACCCCGAAACTTTCCATGCACAAATTATTCTAAAAGTAGCACCTTTTTGGAACGTTTCATGGAAATTCGTCAAACTGTGCCAAAGTTATTAGGAACACAAAAAACACTTATGTTCTGTTACTTATGTTAAGAAACTATAACTCGTGGCCTAAAGTTACTCAACAGCACAAGTATAGTTTATTCAGAATGCACCAAAATCCATGAGTGGTTGTGTGGGAGCACCCATGCTCCACCAAGGGAATGCCTCCCTGGGGCAGAGTGACGCAAAGCAGTGATATGGGCTGCGTTGTATTACTCTGAATTTATCAAGCCTTGCAGGGCCAAGCATGGTGGCCTTGCATGGCTTGATAAATCTGACTTTGTTGTTGCTCCGCTCTTGTGCCTACTTGCAAAGCAACAGCAATGATAAATATGCCCCTATATTCTAAAGCAAACACAGTAAATACATACTGCATATTATGGGCCCGATTGTGATGTTGGGTGGACATTGTGGTCTCAGGACTGACCAATCTAAGGTCAGGGGTCCTGACACCGCTATTACAATGCGACTGCACATGGTGTGGTCGCATACTCCCATTTCTCTATGGGAGCTTGTGCTGTGGCCATAAACCACAGCACAAGCCTGTGGAAGGATGTGGGAAACTGACATCGTAATCCCGACGGCAGAAAAGCCGTCTTGAAGGGATTACGTGCCAGTTCCGACTGGCTGACGGGCTCCTTGAGCCTGTCGAAAGCCAGCCGGAATCACCAGCCAGTTTCACTTCCGACCACTGTCATTGTAATATGGCCGTCGAAAGTGAAACCTATGATGTCGGTCAGAAAGCCTCCGACCACAGGTCGGACGCTTTCTGACCAGCATCATAATAGGGCCCAATTGTGAGCTGCGTTACTTGTTCAAATACCTTAGTGGGGAAAGTGCATGTTGACCTGGCCACATGTTCATGAAATAGCTGCTGGGACATGGCTAGTCTCACTCTGTAGGGTTGTAGTTCAAAAGGCACAAAATGGTTGTAAAGCTTTACTTTATACCCATGCACCAATTTCTCAAGCCCTGAATCATCAGGTCCAAAGATTCAGGACCAGAAAATTACAGGCCTGGAGACACTGGTAAGGAAAACAAGGGGTGTGAGCAATTCCTAAGGGAGGGGAAGAAAGGTCTTTTCTACAAAGTGCCCTCACACACCCCGAAGGATGTCATGCTTTATCATTGGGCCTTGCTCCTCATTGGGCCAGCGCTACAATGCCTGGCGGGCATCCGCGAAGGGGGTCTTTGGCGCATATCTTTTAGGATGAAGCCGTAGGGTGAGTGCGGATGTGTGGGCTTGGTAGTGCGGTGAGTGAGTGAGTATAAAATAGGTCTAGAGCCATCCTAACTAAATGTGTATATTCCCAGGGGGCACTAGCCAAGTTAAAAGTAATCTGCCCCAACTGGATATAAATGTTCCTATAGTGCTGGTGTGATGCATAAGGTCAACATGTTTCATACCAGAATTATTAGCACTACCGTAAGTCTGGTTCAGTGTTATTCAGCTAGTAACCAGAAGCAGTTAGACGCCCCGGGCTGTATGATCCCGAGGTAAAAGACCCCTGAGGATAGGGGCATATGCTGGCGGGATGGAAGAGCACCTTGTTGCTCTGATTGCTGGGAGGCAGTGCATCTAGCATCTGTCCTACCCGAGCTCCTGGAGACACTGGTCCCAAGTCCATCTGCAGAACTGTGAGGGCATTCATCAGCATGGGGCAGACAGACGATGCTTCTCCCATCTGAAGAAAAAATAATCCTTGCTTCCCGCAGTCCCATGGTCCCCTTTAGGGCTCTGTGGCCTGAAAAAAAAGCCCCATAACATATGCCCCCAGCTCCAAGATGGTGGGAGGTGTTTGCAGATTATGGCCTGCTATTTCCCCTGTAAGGGGCGGTGGAAACATGGGGAAATAGACTTAAGATTACCTGGTCCTCATATTATTCCACATTCTGGTGGAAATAATATGTAATCCTTGTTATCTGACTAAGGGTGGGCAGTAAACTCCGCTCCGCCAACAGAGTTTGCGGAGTTTTTGCCACTCCGCACTCCACTTAGACTGCGAAGTTTGGCAAAAACTCCGTCACCGCCACCGAGCGGAGTTTTCCGGCGCCACGCCCCAACTTTATCTGCATGTTGCAATGACAGCTGGCAACCCAACGTTTGCCAGATTCTTAGAGGCACCCTATTCATTCATTTTCACCCTGCAACGTAACAAACAGTTGCGAATAGGTGATGCCCATACCGAACTGACAAGTATCACCGCACTCGGTTAGCGCTGGACACCCTAGGCTCGGGTACAGCCGCTGACATGGGCTACCTACAATATCCAGTGCTAGACCATTAATTGCTAGAACAGGGTCTCCCGGGAGCGTGCCCACAGACCCCTCTCACCCTGATATTGGAAGGGTCTGCGCTGCTGCCCGACACTCACTCCCCTCGAGCTAATTCTGTCCTTGCAGATACAGTCAGGGCCTCGAGTCATGAGCCAGACGAGGATCCGCTGTGTTTGTGTCAGTTTCCCCCTCCCTCCTCCATCACTTGTCATTGGCTGGTGTCAAATGGTCATAGATAGCCTATATCCTGCCTCACTTGTTGATTGCCTCTAGTCACAGCATAGGATGTAATACGATTGGTTTGAGGATATGCCATTTGCCCTGCAGGGAAACATTTTTAGTAACGATTAGTTAGAGCATGTGTATGTCAATTAGGGGGACTGACATTTTGCAAACGACGGGATCGCATTGGTCTGAGCTTCCAAGTGTGTGCAATGCAATTGGTGCATAAGCCGCACTGAGGCTCCAAAGCCCTGTCAAACAGCTCATTCCCATCACCGGGGGGAGCTGGGCAGCGTGGAGCAGAGAGGCAGCCACAGCCCAATGCCGGCCGACTAGGCATGAAAGCTAGAAGCCCCTCGCTCTTGCATTGCCAGCCCGGGCTGTAGTAATGGTGATTGATTGTCTGGGTGCTGCTGCTGGCATTTGTAATGGTGAACACAGGGAGTTTCCAGTCGCACACCAGCAAAACAACGGACGCAGCTACTATAGGCCACTCGGACGTCGTTCACCTGCAGGTAAGTGCCAATTGTTGTTATATTAAGGATAACTTAAAAATGTGCCCCCACCGCCTAACTGTGGATTAAACTTAATTTATGCATAGCATACTTTGGCTGTGTGTGTGGGGGAAAGGTGCACTAGGGAGCGAGAGTGTGAAGCAGACAAGATTACCAATAAGTGCTGCAAATATTTCACCCACTAACTTAGAAGAGGAAGTTTCACCAATGCCTCTTTGTTTTTATTGCAGCGAATCTCTGTGGGTGCATGTCATGGGGCATTAACTTAACTGGACTCACTCACTCCGCCTGCTCACGGAACTTTGCGGAATTTTGTGGAGGTTTTTGTTAACTCTTCGGAATTCCATGTAGTAAAACTCCGCGAGCTCCGCCCAGGGTTAGTTATCTCATGGCATTGTTAATTCCGGCCCTGGCCTCTCCACGCAGAGATAAGAGGGAACATTGTAATGGGGCCCAATATTTCTATTTTAAACACAGACCACTGTGCACATGTTCTAAGTACATGTCACTCTGTACTTTTTCACTGAGTGCAACTCTGACCATGTTCTTTTCACTGGGAGAGAGTAATATTATTTAATTCTTTATTTTTGTTGATGGGCGACTTATTAGTTAAAATAACATACAGCTTCTATTTTTAGGTATCCAACAATCTATTCTTTTTTTGTTAAGCACACATTACAGCACATTTTTATTAGACATGTCACTGTACTTCCTAAATCACTTTACACTTTTACCTTAAAGCACACCTCTGTACTATACTTTTTCAATTTTCTAAAAAAAAATATACATGTTTACCCTCATTTGGCATTGAGATCTACCCTCTTTTCTTACAGGCACACACCATTCCATACATTTTGTCTTTAAAGCAAGCAGCATTCTGCAATTTTTCACACAATGCCAGGTTTCACTGTAAACAGAATTACTTGCAAGGCCTAACATAAATTGCTGAGCCCTGGAACTAAAAGCACATTTGTGGTTTGCTATAGAGTTCATTTACCAGCAGCTTGGCATCTAATGAAAAGTATGGCTGACAAGACGTAAAATGCCTTCTTGTAGAAGGTTTCCTAGTTTGCAATCCCTCTAAATCACATCAATAACACTCTTTAAAGTATTTCTCTTTAGGTGTTCTTCAAAGTCTGCCTTCCACTGACTCACATGATTTACTGTATTGTCCAGTGACTGGTAATTTACAGCACAATGGACTGAAGCCAAAGGGGGCCTGAAAAGAACATGGTTATAAAGCAATGATGGTTTCACAAAAACTACTGAAGAACAGACGTGTTTCACTATTCAAAGGGCCGAGAGGAACTCTGAAGGAGGAGTACACCCTCCCGTGTTTTTCAACACTGATTCACGTTAAAGTACTCCCCTATTAATCTAGTCGTGAGCGTCGATTATAAACACGGTTAGATATTGAAAAAGGCAATGGTGGAATATCCCTAAATGAAGCTGTGGGTAAATCACCACTCAAGAGTGGTAGAGGAGGCAACTCCTTTTGTTATATATTCCCTCACACACCTTAGTGGTGTCATGCCTCATCATCGGGACACCACGACCCCTATAAGTCGTGGTGGGCTCAATGGATATTCCAGGGAGCACTTGAAAAAATATATTTGGCCAGGGGGATAAAGATTAAAAATCCACTGGCAGATCCCAGTTTACCTTTATTCTTGGATCTGACAGGGATATTAAAATTAGAGAACAATAATGTCTTTGGGGTATTATGGTCCTAAGACCCTAAGGCCAACATGTTTCAGTCCATATAATGTCCAAACTGTGGTACAGGACTTTCTTCAGGGCTGGGGGGCCCTGGAAGAAGAGTGAACAGGGAATTTCCCTACACTATTTACAAAAAGGGCAGATAGCTGCTCCTTTGTTTGTCACTATTTTTACGTTTGTTAAATCACTCCATCGGTGAAAAGAAAAAAAAAAACGACAAACATAAACACACCATTGTTGAATCATGTATACAACATCAAAAACACACTTATTGTGAGAAAGTGACATCACCCTTAATTTTGAAACGTTTCAAAGGGTGGTGTAATATTACAATGAGCATGCTTCATAATAATATGTGACATGTACTCATGTGTAGGTCTCACATCATAATCTAATGTGTCATTGGCGGCTATTAGTCGATTGCTAATTAAACCCAGAAACACAGTGCCTCGAAATGAATCGCAAAAATTATGGACCCGGCTGGTCGCTCACTCGATCTCACTCTCACCGCCCCACAATCCGTCAGAAGACATAAAAATACAAAGTTCTTTCTTACCCCACTTTGGGAGAGGAAAGGTTTCTCGTGGAACCACACTTAGTTAGGGGTGGCCCTGTAGTCGAATAATGTTGCCGTAAAGATATAGTAGACCGGCATACAGTTGGTATGTAGTTTCTCATCCAAGGGACAGTGGACATTTCAACAACAGATCTGTGTGTGTTTGTACCTGTACATTATCAACTCACATTTCCCTGCACTGCCAAATGTGATTGGCCAGTGTCTGCACCCAAGCAGCACCAGTTGTGTCCTGTGTTCTGTTGTAGGTGTTTTGCGGATGGTGTCACATCGTTGTCAATGTTGATGTGCTATGTATGTGATGTGTGTGTGTTGCATTTTGGGTTATTCGCCCCTGCAGCTCTGATTTTGCTGCCCCTTATCCCTTTAATGCGGTGTGTCTTTGACTTCTGTGCTTGTGCAGTTCTCACAAGTTGCATACTTGGGTACATTGGTCTCTTGGTGGGAGTTGGTGGTCTGGGGCATGGTTTGTACGCAGATGAGCTCTACTTACTTGTGCATGTGTGCCATTGTGCCCATCTCCCCCTGTCACCCCAGTCCCTGGTCGTTACTCATCCTGTTGCTGTTGTGTCCGGTCCTGTTGAGCAGTGTCCGGGCCCCCAACTCCTGCCACCGTCTCCCCACTGATGACTGTGGACACCATTTCCTCCATGTCATCTGCTCCTCCTGTGGCGCAGGGCTCCCACCTCCAGTCTGCATTGCTGCCTTTCGGTTGTTGGCGAGTTTCAGCTTGGTTTTGCGCTTGACATCATTCCAGCGCCTCTTGACCTCCTCCATTGTCCTCTTCAGCACTCCGACTGCATTCACCTTGTCCACAATGGACTGCCATAGTCCATTTTTGGTTGCCAATGACACAGTGGAGGTGACGAACATTAGT
The DNA here is from genome assembly GCF_964204655.1 of Triturus cristatus. Lineage (NCBI taxonomy): Eukaryota > Metazoa > Chordata > Amphibia > Caudata > Salamandridae > Triturus > Triturus cristatus. Next base: position 1,529,631,059 of record NC_140590.1, on the reverse strand, counting down.
TGATGGTGTTCTACCACCTCCGTTATCAGGATCCTGTTTTCCTGCGGTCTGAACCGCTTCTTCCTTCTCTTCTTGTCCTTGCCCTTCCCTGACCCTGAAGCCCCCAGGCTGGTCCTCCGGGGGGCTTGTGGGGTTCTCGCTCTCCTCCATACTTGCTCTGGCAACGTCCATTGTGTTTCGCTGTTGTTTGGCATTTGTTTGTCTGTTTTTTTTCTACTTTTATGGTGATTGTTCCCGCCTGATGCGTGTGAATTGCAGGCCTGTAGTTGGTTTTCGCTGATTTTTGTATCGTGATTGGCCTCATCGCAGCTTTTTTGGCGTTGTTTTGCATTTTTGCTGCATGGCATTGATTTTATCGCGGCCATTTGACGCGTTATCTGGTGACTATCGCATGGTACCGCCGTGTTGTGAATACTTGATGAACACGGCTTGAATTTCCCGCGATAGACTGCGATGTTGGAGGTTGCGTTAAGTTACTTTTGCGATGGTTATCACACTTTCTTGTGAATATGCCCCTATGAATTTTAGAAAATGGATTGCAAAAATGCTCAGGTAATTAAAACCTTAATGGCACAGATGTCCTTGATGCTCATCTTCATCTCTGGGTGCCGCTTGTGTCACCTCCAAAGCTGTGATCTACAATGAAGACAGCTTTAAATGCTCTGTATGATGCAGGTAGTTTTAAAGGAAAACACCTCAACATATAGTCGACTTTCCTAGGCAACGCGCTCCATTCCCCATGATCTAGAATGAATACAAAGTACTGGCGACTCCTCCACTATGGTGGACGAGCGTTACCCCACTGCTTTCAAGCAGTGCGAGAAGAGGAACGATAACATGATAATAACTTTCAGTTAATATCATATTATGTTTCCTTTGCGGGCGGCAGGGTGTGTGGGGCTGCTCTGCTCATGGAGCAGGGCAGGGGCAGAGTTGTTTGCCCACTCAAGTGCACAATGATTGTTTGGTCGGCACTCTCGGGCCGCCCTAAGTAGTCGTGCACACTCCCCTGTTCACCATGCAGGCTGCATTACAGCCTGCATGGAGAACATGCCCACGCCTAGCCCCTAGCTGAGTGCTGTGTCACGGCACTCTGACCAATCACAACGCTGCACTGCAGTGTTGTGATTGGCTTAGGGGAGGGAGCCTGGCTGCCTGCTTCCTGGTCCTGGAAGCAGACTCAGGAGCGCGGAAACACAGAAGATGCGGGACCCGGCCTCGAGGTAAGTTTTTAAAAAACAAAATCTAAACCCCGCCCCCGGTGAGACCCCCCCCCCGCGGCCCCTGAACCCGCCACCCCAACCGTGAGCCAAGCCGGCTGCCCCTGATACAGAGTCCATTTGGACAATAAAACAGAAAGTTGTATAGATCCACAAATATCAATAACAAGCTGCCTGTTAATTTCAGATAATTGCAGTCAGGTCACGTAAGTGTTGCCAGGTGGTGTCAATGGCTCACGGTCTGTTTTCGCTTGACATGTTTCCTGAATCAGTTTCTACAGCAGAATTGTCTGTTTTATTTTTCCTGTGTACACACGGATGAGATGATATAATTGATGAAAAGAAGGATTAAGCCCTAGACTGTAGGCTGTCAGATGTTGGGGCCTTCGGACGTTTCATTTCCTTCTTGTTGCAACAATTGTTTTTTTAAGTATAGGGTTCCATTAGTTTCTTGTAATTGTCCTTCAGTTACAATATCTTCTCTCCTGTTCTTGCAGAAGCACTGAAGTCTTTATTCTGGTCCTTTCTTCGCTCATAGCCATTGTGGGAAATGAAGAAGCAGGGTAGCCAGTAGTAAGGTGAAACAGGATCAAGGTTTATTCATAATGTAGTAGTCTCAGATTACAAGATAAGTAGGTATGAAATAATCTCTACTAGAAGCAGCATCCTTGCTGCTCAGCCCACGCACTCAACTGACACTCTCTCAAACCATGCACACACCAGCATTCTAACGACATCACAGTCACTCTGGCTGAGCAGCAGGGGGGATACCACTACTGGGAGACTGCATGGCAAAGATGAAGATACCACAATCTCCTTCCTATCAACTGCTGTTTTTATCCTAGCTGGCAACCCAGGCACTATGTTATTTATTAATCCAGATTTCTCCCACACACTTTCCGCAGATCACTGACACAATATCATGGTAAAAAACAATATAGTTAACAAAACTATTGTGTCTGAAGTACTGTTTTGCACAATATTATGATCCCATACTTACAGACTTACATACTTAAGTACAGAAATATCGGAAAAATATATAGGTGAAACTAATATCAATTAGAAAAAAATATCGATTTCTTAATATAAATAGAATTTCAAGCAGGAAATGGTAAATATTTCAAATGTAATTTTAATATAATGTAAATGCAATATATTTGCCTAACATTTAATAGTATATATATATATATATATATATATATATATATATATATATATATATATATTTATATAAGCTCACAAACACACATATATGTGTTTATATTTATATAAATATTTATATGGATATAAATATAATATAACATAATTAATACAAATATTTATTTTATATTATATTCATTTTCTATATTTTAAATGTATCAATATGATAATATGTATTCTACACTATATTATACTTTTATAATTTACATATATTAATATGAAAATATATATCTATATACATTTCCATTCTAATAAATGAAAAAAGTATTAAAATAAATGTTAATTAATTATGTTCATATATATATTCACTGAAAAAACCATAGGTTTCAGGGGTGTTATAGTTAGCTGGACTTTTCACTTGTACAAAACCATTTATATACCCATGTATTCTTCCATCGACCTTGAGATATACATATATAAAACATATTTAATTTTCAGAAAAACACACATTCACTGGATGATGTCATCAGTGATGTCATCAGTGATATCATTTGAGATGTCATCAGTGATGTCATGAGTGATGTCACTGACCATGTCATGAGTGATGTAATATGTGACGTCATCAGCAGTGCATTGCGGGCGCGCGATTTATAGTTAGCTGAACTAACTATAACGGGGGAATTTCAGTGGTTTTGGACAAGAGAAAAGTCCAGCTAACTATAACACCCCTGAAACCTATGGTTCTTTCAGTGAATTTCTGAGGTTTTTTAAATGCTAATTCCTAACTATAACGTGCCTGAAACCTATGGTTTTTTCTGTGAATTTCAAAGGTTTTTTAAATGCTAATTTCTAACTATGCCTACAGAGATAGGACATGTGAAGAAAGAAGAAAAAATGCACAGAGAAAAAAGAAGTGCAGAAAGAAGCAACAGAAGTCCTCAAAGACGAAGAAAAGTGCAGGAAGAAGGATAACGTGCAGAAAGAACAAAAAGAAGAGCAGAAAGAAGCCTTGTTGCAAAATCATCCTGTACCCTCAACTTTTTCAGACGGATACTGGTGGTAACTGAGTCCTAGAGCCAGTGATATGTTAAAAGACACTTAGAATACAGTGAAAACACCTACATACACTAGGGAACATTATGCTTTGGGGTCCCCCTGTGATTAGCATGACCTCCTCTGTAAGCCCCTAGTATATAATAGGGCAGGGGGATTAAAACTACCTCTTAAAACAGGCAACAGGGCGTTTTTGCACACGTTAACTCAGGCCCGTCCCCTCCCTTCACCACTGTGTAAACACGCCCTGTGTCCGTTTTTAGTTGGGAGATTAAGTTCATTTGAATCCTGAGGGTCCCTAGGGTCCAACTAGCCCACTAGGTACCTCCAGTAAGTTCCACAGAGCTGCGTTGCAGAGAGGTGTAAAAAGTGGCACGGCCTGGACCACCTCTCTGCAATGCAGATCAGTGGCGCTTACTGGAAGCACTTGGTGGGCTAGTTAGCCCCCAGGGGCCCTCAGTATTGAAGGGAAATTATATCCCCAATTTACAACGTGCCATAGTGCGTGTTTGCACACGTCACCTCAGGCCCCGTCCCCTCCCTTCACCACTGTGTAAACGCGCCCTGTGGCTGTTCTAAGTTGAGAGATTAAGTCCCCTTGAATCCTAAGGGTCCCTAGGGTCAAACTAGACCACTAGGTACCTCCAGTAAGCGCCACAGAGCTGCATTGCAGAGAGGTGTAAAAAGGGGCTTGGCCTCAGAACACCTGTCTGCAGCGCAGCTCCCTGGCGCATACTGGAGATGCCTGTTGGGCTAGTTGGCCCTCAGGGACCCTCAATATTGAAAGAGGATTAATTCCCCAACTTACAACTCGCCAGGGGGCGCGTTTGCAGAGTGCTGCAAGGAGGGGTCGTGGCCTCCGGCACAATGCCAGTCTTTTATTTATTTTAATTTTTTAAGAAGGGGGGCTGTGTGGTTCCCCTTCTTATTCTAATTTATTGGCCCTGATGACCCAATCCCCCAGGGCCTGTCTCCTAATTATATTTTTTTGACCCCAATCCCCAGGGCCGGTCACTGTTTTTTATTATTTTTTAAAAAATATATATTTATAGACACACCTAGGACATGCTGGACAAACAGTACGTACCTATCACCATGATGATTTACGTGATATTCATTAAAAGGCGACTATGCATACAATGAATCCACGTGGAATGTATTTACACCACTAGTGAAGCTCTGACATGTCTGATGCCCTACCGTGCCTAATCCCGGTAGACACCCTTGTCGTTTATTTATACAAACATGGGTAGCTATTGACGGGCACATTTAATACACATGCACACCAAGCCATTCAAAGGGGATTCGACAAAAATTCGACCAAAACTATGCAAGAAACCCCCCTCACGGTTAATAAAACACACATCCACTGCCGGATGTGTAATACTTTTTATTTTACTCTCTGGAAAGGGGACGAACATCACTTGAGAGTCACAGCGCGCTCCTGGCAGAGCCCAATGCTGTGTTACACCCACCATTGCCTGCTGAGTGCCACACACCTCTGTGTTGTATTCCACTAGCTAGTGCATATGCTATGACACTCTCTAGCCCATGTGCACTGTAACACCACCCCGTGAATATGTCATGCCACACTTGTCTTTGCACGGGTTATATTGCCCCATCTAACGTGCCTTCCTCGATGCCTATGTTATAACGCACAGTGCTATGCCATACATATTACAATCTGGGATCCATATCTTTGTCACAGTGCATATGCAACGTTACACTCCGCAGCACATATTTTATATTACAACTTTAGAGACTAGTTAGGTTACACAACACTGCCCTGTGCATATTACACTCCAAGGGCATATCGCATAGCACGCGCTAGTGCCTGTGCTATCTCGTGCTCTCCAATGAATCTGTCATTGCTCACAATGTATTGCATATTATATTTCACGCCCGGTTCAACTTATATCACACTTTTTGGTGCATAGTTTATACCATACACTATAGTTTTCATTTTCAATCGTGCTCTCAGGACTATGTTCTATATAACACTGTGTTCGCCTACCCTTTTCACGGGCATTACATTTTGCGATAGGGGGTGGAGGGTCAGGGGGTGTTTCTGCCAAGTGAGCCCGGAGTCACAGTCACAAACTTCCTCTTCTTCCTGAATAAAAGTGAGATTATGCTGCATACTTGTTCAAATTTTAAGTAGTTCGCACAGACACACGTTTTAAAAACAATAAAGTTCCTAATACCCGCCTTCTCTGAACAGTTAGCTTGCTCCCCCATCCCCCTCCTCCCTATCCTCTGTTGTGTGAATCCATGGACTAGCCTCCTCCCTCCTGCCATGCATGGTCTGATGTGCTGCCACTGCCCTCAATTTAGTATGATGTACCAGTCCACTCCTCCTGCCCTCCATTGCCCAATTCTATGCCTCATCATTGACCTCCTGCTTAAACTCTGTGCTTAGCTTGCTGCCCCTATTCTGCTTCCCCCTGCCCTCTGATGTCTTTGTGCATGCCCCTGCTCCATCCTTTTTGCCCACCATGTTCCATGGACCTGCCACTCCTATCTACTCTGAATGTTCTGTTGAGCTGCCACTCCCCTCCCACCTGCCTAGCATTGTCAGATGACTGTAACCTGTCCCTGCCACCTCCACCCTGCCTGTCCACATGCCATGCCCCTATCCTCTTCCTCCTGTCCTACATGGTCCATTGTACTGCCATACCCTTCTGCCCTCCCTGGTCTGTTGTGCTGCAACTGCTCCTCCTGCCTGCCCCATGCGGTCTATTGTGAGGCCCCTTCCCCTGGACTTTCTTGTCTGTGCACAGGTCCTGACCCTCCCTTCTATCCTCCATGGTCCTTTGTGCATGCCCCTGCACCCTCCTTCTTGCCCATCATAGCCATTGTGCTGCCACTAACCCTCCCACCTTCCCTGTGTGGTCAGTTAGCTGCCCCTGACCCCCTCCCACCTTCCCTCCATGGACTGTGTGTATGCCATCACAGTCTCACTGTTGCTCTTCATGGTGTGTCTTGCTTCTAGTGCCCATCCTGCCTGACCTCCATGGCTATCTTGCTGCTCCTGCCCTGCCCCCTTGCCCCCAGCCCTCTGTTTACATGTGCAGACCCCTACTCCCTCCCTCCTGGCTTGTCTGTTCCATTGTAATGCCCCTGATCCGTCCCTCCTGCCCTTTATGGTCTGTTATGCTGCAGCTTTCTCTCCTGGCTGTCCATTATGGTCAGCTAGCTACCATTGCCTCTTGCCCCTCTGTTCTCTGTTGTCCATGTGCATGGTCCTGTCCCCTCCCTCTTGCTTTCTATGGATTGTTGTGCTGCACTCCCGTCCCGCATGCCCTGTGTGGTGTATTGTGCTGCTGCAAACCCTGATGCCTGCCCTGCAGGGTCAGTTTGGTGCACCTCTCCATGTCCCTCTTGTCCTCTGTTATCCAAGTCCATGTCCCTACCCCGTTTCCTTCCATGATCCAATGTACCATACTTGCGAACATTTTGAACTTGGTAAGAGGGAGATTTTGAAAAAAAACTGGGGTATTGATTGTCCCCTTTGAGTTACATTGAAAAAGAGGAGATTGTGGACAGGAGACAGATCAAATAAAGCCCATTTGAGCTTAAAAACATTGGGCGTTTCCTGGCTGAATCGGGTCTGTTGGCATGTATGGTTGTACTACCATTGCCTCTTCCTTCTGCCCACAATGGTCTATTACATTGCCACAGCCTCTCTTGCAAGTCCTGTATTGTTGGTTTGTTGTCCCTGCCCCCCTTTCCACAGCCCTCCATAGTCTGTTGTGCTGCCACGGCCCTTCCTGCCTGCTCAGTGTGGTTAAATTGTTGCCTTTGCACCCTCCTACCTGCCTTCAATTTTCAGAGTCCGTGCCCCTGGCCTCTGCCTCTCAACAGTATCCTAATGAACAACTAGATTGCTAACATTCTATATTTATTACAAAAGTGTGGAACGCCTGACGTTGTCTTGATGTAATCAAAACTGTAATACCTAGAGCATTTCCTTTAGAAATTACATATATGAGAGGGTCTTATTGGCATCAAAATTATGGTTAGTGCTCTAAAAGACTAAAATAAGGACATATTTTCTGAGTTTTCAAATAGCGACAAAGCACTTTTAAATTATTTGTTATCTTTATGTTTTTTTTATCCAGTTGATCACTTGATTAAATGTTGCACTTAGGGGAGAGAATGTGGTGTTACTTCCAGAACTGCAGACTTTGCAACTGGGGAACCAGGTTGGAGTTTTTGCTTCAGCTCGACATTCTGTGATTCTGGTCAAATCACTTAGTCTCCCCATGTCTACAACCAAAATGAATTTGTTCTTGTGTGATGTAACCAATGCTCATGTAAAGCACTCCAATACCTGACAAGTCTGCACTATATAACACTGCAAAAACACAAAATAATAAGTGTTTTGCACACTTCTGTCATTGGGCTACATTTGGGCTACATCTGGGTGATTTTGGGCTACATTTGGGCTCTTTTGTCTCCGGTGGCCATCTTGGGAGATTTATTTGTTATGAAGTTTCCTAATTTCCTCATGTACTGCAGTCTCCTCAGTAGGAAATGCTTTCAGTTTTTTTTACTTTGATTCCATCATGAAGGTATTCAGATATGTCACACATTTGCCATAAATTCTGAATGTTAGCACTCTAGTTGCTCATTAGATCACTGTAGTAAAACTACTGTTCACCATGGAAGTCTGCTCCAGGTATTAAAAGTGCATGTTTCAGTCTGCATGTCAGAATTTTTTTATGAAATAGAAGAGGATTTGAGAAGTCACTCAAAATGTGCCCTCATTTTCTTTCTTCAGCTATAATCATAATTTCTATGGCAAAATGAACCCCCTCATTGTGTTCCTTTTTAAATTAAATGTTTTAAGTGTTACCAGTTTATTTCAATCAAGATGGCTTCAGGTGTGCCATACTTTTGTCATAATGAAGACAGTAAGCGCTCTAGTTGTTTTTAAGAACACTCTGGGACATTCTGTCATTGGGCTATACTTGGGCTACATCTGGGTGATATTTGGGCTACATTTGGGCTCTTTTGTCTCTGGTGGCCATCTTGGAAGACTTATTTGTTATGAAGTTTCCTAATTTCCTCATTTACTGCAGTCTCCTCAGTAGGAAATACTTTCAGTTTTTTACTTTGATTCCATCAAGAAGGCATTCAGATGTGTCACACATTTGCCATAAATTCAAAATGTTAGCACTCTTTTTGCTCGTTAGATCACTGTAGTAAAGCTACTGCTCACCAGGGAAAACTGCTGCTGGTATTGAAAGTGCATGTTTCAGTCTGCATGTCAGCATTTTTTAATGAAATAGAAGAGGATTAGATAAGTCACTCAAAAAGTGCCCTAATTTTTCTTTCTGCAGCACTAATCATACTTTTTATGGAAAAATGAACCCCCTCATTTTGTTCCTTTTTAAATTAAATGTTTTAAGAGTTACCACTTTAATACAAGCAAGATGGCTTCAGGTGTGCCATACGTTTATCATAAGTAGGACTGTTAGTGCTCTAGTTGTTCTTTGGAACACTCTGGGAAGCTGCAGTAGAACACAAAGGAATCAACTGACAGTCTCTGCCCTTGTTGGATGTACATGTTTTACTGAGAATGTCAGACTTCATTCTCACATGACTGAGAAAGATAATGTGAATTTACAGAAAATAAGCTCTCAGTTTAGCTTATAGATCACCTTCCAAACCTATGTTGGAAAAGCATGAGAAAATATTTTTCTCTCAATCATGATATCCCAGCAGAAGGCTTTTTCACATGGTGAAATCACCTTAGAACATACCACAATTCCTAAAATGAGTATGGTACCATCAACAAATGATTTATAATGTAACTAAAGTCTTAAAACTTCTATTAACTGCAATGCTTTTTAATGAGGTTCTATCATGTATATTGGTCCCAAGATGGCTGCCAACACTTCTTGGATGAAGTGCTGACAGCCAATCAGATCTCAGGATGAGATGTGTGGTTAGGCTCCGCCCACATATATATATGATTTTACTTTTGATTTTCTCAGGAACTACTGAACAGATTGACACCAGACCTGCAAAAGGCACTTCCCTGAGCTGAGGACTACCTCTCTGCCAAATTTCAAGTAATTCTGTTCAGCCGTTCGGGCTGTACCTTGGACTAAAGGTCTCTATGGAAAATTGCATGGGGAAAACGCGTTTTGGGACCCCCTTTTTTCTCGGCCCTTGCTTGATGAATCCCCCCGAGACTTTTAGGGTAGGAGCGGAGCTGACCGCCAGTAGATAATATATATGTGTGTGTGTATATATATATATATATATATAATATATATGTATGTATAAATACATATATATATCCAAGGTATTTCTGCATGACAGCGCGAAAGGGAGCAAAAAGAGGAGGCAAGACTCCTTTTGCCAATTTGGATTTCAAGGCTTTGCGTTGTGAGTGTGATATGTTGCAGTACATCAGGAGGATTTTAAACGTTTAGGTGAACTTTGCAAAAGTACATGACACTTTATTTTTAAATATTACAGTGCACTTGGTTTTCCAGATTTAGGCACTGTGCCAATGATGTCAGCAAACTGAGGTGATTGGACGCTAGTAAACTGTATTATATACTTACCTCGGTTTGAAACAACAACCCAGGTGCATTATGGACATTGTAGGTTTGCACCGGGTCATGTGACCATTGTGGGTTTAAAAGTGCAAGTTCACCTAGTGAAAGATTCACCTCACCTGTGAGCAAGGCCAGCAATAACGGCTGAAACGCGTAAGGAGATGTCCTGCTACCCATGCAATGCAATAAAGCCAGTGATTTCTACGGTGGGCTTCACATCTTTTGTGTGCTTTGGTGTTCCAATTCACGGGTCCCTCCATGCCCGTGTCCGTGAAGCCGCCCTGCAGGCATGGGGACCCCTTTGTTTGGAGAACATTTTCTTGGATATATATATATATATATATATATATATATATATATATATATATATATATATATATATATTACCTACTGGCGGTCGCCAGTAGGTAGTTATAGTTAGGACCCCTTTTCCATAGGAAAACCTCAACATTCTATTTTGAATAACTTTGGCGCCGGTCGATGAATCCTCGCGAATTTCTCAAAATAGGTGGGGCGCTACGCTCCGCTCCTACCCTGAAAGTCTCGGGGGGATTCGTCAAGCGGGGGCTGAGATAAAAGGGGGGTCCCAAAATGCGTTTTTCCCATGCATTTTTCCATAGGACCTTTAGAACGAGCTACAGCCCGAACGGCTGAACAGAATTACTAGAAATTTGGCAGAGAGGTAGTCCCTAGGTCAAGGAAGTGCCTTTTGTAGGTTTGGTGTAAATCTGTTCAGTAGATTCTGAGAAAATAGCCTTTAAATCAATATATATATCTGAGCCCGCTTACGGTACGCTTACCGTACGCTTACCGTAAGCGTACGGTGGCGTGCGCGAGCGCGATTCTGATTGGCTCTTAGATCTTAGTAAACATTCGAATCGGCCGAAACCAGGAAGCGGCGGACGCCATTTTGTCTCTCGCACTGAGTGTTGTTTATCAAACAAGATGGCCAAAAACATGTTACGGGGCTGTTTTGACAACTCCCTCCCACATAGTCATGTTGAGGGAGTCCCCAAACATCCCCCAAGAGCAAAAACGGTTTTATTTTTTTTTCGGCAATTTCGCCGAGTACGCTTACCGTACGCTTACCGTAAGCGTACGGTAAAAAAAAAAAAAAAAAAAAAACACTATCCACACTTACCCCACCCCCTGTGCTTTTGGTGGCCGTAGGCCACCAAATGTACAGGGCTTATTAATAGGTAAAAAAAAACTAAATTTTGGCAACATGAAATTATAAAATCGAAATAAAAAAAACACTATCCACATTGACTCAACCCCCTGTGCTTTTGGTGGCCGAAGGCCACCAAATGTACAGGGCTTATTAAAGTTGATAAAAACCGTGCACGGAACGAACTGCGTTAAGTGGGCGCGCACGCCTCGAATGGCGTAAAGTAACTTAGCATTTAAAAAACCGTACAAATTCACTGAAAAAACCATAGGTTTCACACACGTTATAGTTAGGAATTAGCATTTAAAAAACCTTGAAAATTCACTGAAAAAACCATAGGTTTCACACATGTTATAGTTAGCGGAAATTTTACTGATAAAAAACCAGTGAAATTGCCCCGTTATAGTTAGTGCTGGCAACTATAACTCACGCGACCGCAATCTTCTGCTGATGACATATGTGTCTTTATGAAAAAAAAATATTTGTAATATATGTATAGCTAAAAATGTATGGAAGAAGACATGGGCAAATAAGTGTCTAAATACAGTATTAGCATCAGCAGAGGATTGCGGTCGCGTGAGTTATAGTTGCCAGCACTAACTATAACGGGGCAATTTCACTGGTTTTTTATCAGTAAAATTTCCGCTAACTATAACATGTGTGAAACCTATGGTTTTTTCAGTGAATATATATATATATATATATATTATCTACTGGCGGTCGCCAGTAGATAGTTATAGTTAGGACCGAGTTTCCATAGGAAATCTCAAAATTCTATTTTGAATAACTTTGGCGCCGATTGACGAATCTTCGCGAATTTTTCAAAACTAATGGGGCGCTCCGCTCCGCTCCTACCCTGAAAGTCTCGGGTGATTCGTCAAGCAGGGGCCGAGAAAAAGGGGGTTCCCAAAACGCGTTTTCCCCATGGATTTTTCCATAGGGACTTTAGTCGCAGCTACAGCCCGAACGGCTGAACAGAAGTACGTGAAATTTGGCAGAGAGGTAGCCATAAGGTCCATGAAGTGCCTTTTGCAGGTTTGGTGTAAATCTGTTCAGTATTTCCAGAGAAAATAGCATTTAAATCAATATATATATCTGTACGCGCGCAGCGTGCACGCTGGGTGCGCGCACCTTGCCGTGCGCGAGCGCAATTCTGATTGGTTGTTAGATCTTAGTAAACATTCGAATCGGTCGAAACCAGGAAGTGTCGGCCGCCATTTTGTCTCTCGCACTCTGAGGGGGTGAAAAACTAATGTGGAGAACGTGAAAAGGGGGCAGGGTGGACAGTTCCTGACCCCCTAGCCGTGGTCAGGGGGTCCCAGAAGGACCCCCAAGGGCCCAAAAAATAAGAATTTTTTTTTTTGAAAAATCGCCGAGTGCGCGCACCCTGCGCGCACCACCCAAACGGAAAAAATTATGCGAGGTTCGCGCAGCGTGCGCGCACTCCGCGATTTATCGAAAAAAAAAATGTATTTGGCCCTTGGGCGCGAAGCGCTCTGTGCGTGCATGGCACGAACTGCGTAAAGTGGGCGCGAGGTGCGCGAAGCGCACCGCGAGCCCCTGCGCGCACACGGTGCGCAAAGCGCACCGTGCGCGCGCCGTGAAAAAGTTTTGTTTAAAAAAATATATTAATAAATACATAACTTAGCATTTAAAAAACCGTACAAATTCACTGAAAAAGCATAGGTTTCACACACGTTATAGTTAGGAATTAGCATTTAAAAAACCTTGCAAATTCACTTAAAAAACCATAGGTTTCACACATGTTATAGTTAGCTGGGCATTTCCCTCGTAAAAAACCAATGAAATTCCCCCGTTATAGTTAGTGCAGGCAACTATAACTCACGCGACCGCAATCCTCTGCTGATGACATATGTGCCTTTATGAAAAAAAAATATTTGTAATATAAGTATAGCTAAAATTTAATGGAAGAAGACATGGGCAAATAATTGTCTAAATACAGTATTAGCATCAGCAGAGGATTGCGGTCGCGTGAGTTATAGTTGCCTGCACTAACATCCGTTTACCTGCATATACAGTTATACACACACCACCACACTTACTTCTACAGAAACTTACACATACTTAGTCTTTTTAACAATCACTTATAGAAACACATACTTATTCATACAGGAACTCTTTCAATCTCTCACTCTCACATACTCTCACTTATATACACCAATAGTCACATATACTAGTTTAAAACATATGTAGTTACTCATAAAGACACTATTGAGACAGTCATTCACTCACTAACACACCCATGCACACACTCATCCACCCATACAGTCCTGCACATATGCTGTCTTCAACACATACAAACAGTGAGTCACTCATTCATGCATCTATGCACTACGTAATACCCCCCACCGCACCATGAAGACACTCAGACACTCATACTGAGACTCAAAAAACCAAATAATAACCTATATAAACACCCATGTAGCTACTCACCAACCCATGCAGACACTTATACACAAAGTGAGAGACTGATACAGGTATTTACACATTTAAACATTACTCACTTAGCCATGTATTCAAAAAGATACACTTAATCAGTCAGTAATACAATCATTTTTTCAAAAACAAATCATCAATTTAGACACTTATATACTCATTTATTCTTCCATCGACCTTGAGATATACATATATTAAACATATTTAATTTTCAGAAAAACACACATTCACTGGATGATGTCATCAGTGATGTCATTTGAGATGTCATCAGTGATGTCATGAGTGATGTCATTTGAGATGTCATCAGTGATGTCATGAGTGATGTCACTGACCATGTCATGAGTGATGTAATATGTGACGTTATCAGTAGTGCATTGCGGGCGCGCGAGTTATAGTTAGCTGAACTAACTATAACGGGGGAATTTCAATGGTTTTTTACGAAATGTCCAGCTAACTATAACATGTGTGAAACCTTTGGTTTTTTCATTGAATTTCTAAGGTTTTTTAAATGCTAATTCCTAACTATAACGTGTGTGAAACCCATGGTTTTTTCAGTGAATTTGCAAGGTTTTTTAAATGCTAATTCCTAACTATAACGTGAGTGAAACCCATGGTTGTTCAGTGAATTTGCAAGGTTTTTTAAATGCTAATTTTTTTTTTTTTCTTCTTTTTTTTTTTTACATATTTTTATTTTAATTGTCTATCCTTTTTTAAAGACTATGGTTAAATTTTAAAAATTCTACAATATGTTTTTATTTTACCATTTTTTAAAAATAAACAGGTAAAATTTATTAGTATTACATATTTTGTTTTTTTTTTCCTTTTTTTTTTTTTTTTACCGTGCGCGTACGGTAAGCGCACGTCTTGCTGTAATTACGTTAGATTTCTACGCTGTTTGCGTTCATTTACGCAATTTGCGTAGACGCACGTCACGCGCGCACTGCGCGTAACGCGTACGCTGCACGCGCACGTTACGCGGAAGTGAAGGGGCGTGCCTGTTTTGCGCATGCGCGCGTGCGCGTGTCTTTTTTACGCGCATGCGTACTTTTGCCGTAAGCGCACCGTAAGCGCACCGTAAGCGTACGGTGGGTCATGTGATCATGAAACACAACTTTTGATTGGTTGAATCTACTTTCAGTTCTAGAACTCTCCTACACCACACCCATTCCCCTCATTTCTGCTTGTGATCCCTTAGGAGAAGGAGCTGGGTTGTCTTTGTGATACGATGGCAGAACAGCAGAGCCCTTCTGAGAGTGAGGCTAGCAGCACTACCTTGAGGCAGAGAGCGAGGAAACAAAAGACCTCTTTCATATGGGAGTATTTTTCTTTTCCAGAGGGCCAGCAAAAGGTGCATGCACCCTTAGTGACTTGTAAGCTGTGTGGCCGTGTACTTTCAAGAGGGAATCCCGACAGGAAGTATTCCTTCGGGAATCACACCATGTTGAGACACCTTAAGGATGTACACAGAAGGACACATGCTCGACTTACTGAAGGTAACCCTTCAGTAAATCAACCAAGCACATCCACAGCAGCTCAGCCTGGACCATCATCTGCAGTGCCGAGTCCTTCTTCTGCAGGTCAGGTGAGCCCTTCATCTGTGGGGGGAGCATCTCCTTTTTCTTCTCCTCAGGAAATTAACCCTCGGTTTCTGAGGGTTGAAATACGGTGCGCCACTTGTCATGATCTAATTTGTTATAGGGAGACCAGTATTGCCCTAGTGAACAATAAAATAGATCAGCACACTTGTCGTACCGTCTAATATTCCCATTCTTTCTTTCCTCTGTCCCTGCATGAACACAACGGCTCTTTTAAGAGCCAACCTTACCTTTCATCTATTTTTTATATATGTTTTTAAAACTTTTTTTTTTTTTTTTTTTAAAAACACTAAAAATCAATTATCACATTACAAGGTCCTTGAGAGACTACAATGAAAAACTGAAAATGTGATTGTGGAGAAGTGGAAAAAAGGGACCATGATATTTTTGACTTACCATACCCACTCAAAAAAATATTTATTCATTTAAATTTTTTTTTAATTGCTTTAAAAATGGTTCTAGTTTTCGACAATTTTCTATCTCAATCTGAAAAAAAAGAAAAAAGTATTAATATTTAATAAAACATTTTATAATACAGTACACATATTTACATATTTTTCAAAAAAAAAAATTGCCTTTTTTTTGCTGTTTTCAGAATATATTGCATTTCACTATAAATTGTGAAAGCAATTGCATTCATCATTTAACAGCGGGCAAAAAAAAAAGTAACAATCTCAAAGATTGTTTTAAAAAAGCCCACAATCTCTTTTTGCATAAACATAACTTTATAGAAATGCATAATATTCTTAAAAAATATCATCTAATATCAATACTTATTTCTTTAAAATACCGTCTGATATTTTTGTTTCAGAAGTATAATCACAAAAATATATCTCACATAACTCCACAATACATTTGGTTCCATCTCCTTTAGGCCAAATAGTAATTTTAAAATTCTTTTTTGATTAAATTTCCAATGTTAATCCAATAAAAATCTAAAGTTTAAATTGTACAGATCTCACCGATTCTCTGTAACATTTTGGTTTCCGAAAGATTTATTAATAATTAAATAAGTCCACAATAGAATTGTTTACCTTTCCGCATGGCCAAATAGTAATTTTAAAAATCTTTTTTGAATAAATTTCCAATGGCAATCCAATAACATTCCAAAATTTAAATTGTGCAGATGTTACCGATTTTTTCAAAATTTTTGGTTTTCCAAAGTTTCATTTAAAATTGAAAAAGTCCACATTAAAATTGGTTACCTTTCCATTAGGCCAAATGGTAATTTGTAAAATCATTTTTTTTGAAAATTCCACTGGTAATCCAATAAAATGGTAAAATTGTTTTGTCCAGATGTTGCCAAATCTCTCTAAAATTTAGGTTTCAGGAAGATTAGATAGGAATTTGCTAAATCAAAAGGCAAACGTTGCTTAAAAATCAATTGGGAATCATTACACAGTGTCCAGCCTTTTTCACATTTAAGATAAACTGTGTAATGTCCAGAAGTTACAGTAGGTCCATCATGGAAAATTATTGCAACTGTTACAAAAGTTTTTCCTGAAATTGATAATTGCTGTCCTGTAAACTTCTTTATTAAAGTATCTAATTTTGAACCATCAGCTTTACAGCGTTGCATCATTAAAATTACATACTGTCCGTATTCCTTTAAAATTAACGTTGAAAACATGTCAGATTGACACTCACTGCATTCCATGCTATGATTAGCATCTTTACCTAATTTAGCAAAAGTGACTGTTTTACTTTCTGGCAATGTTAAATAAATAAACCTTTCAGAATCAACATTAGAGCCACGTATATTATAACAGTTTTCACAACTATGTTCCCATTTATAAGAGAGACCAAATAAATTTTTAATGGGAACCCCTTCTTCTTCCAGTACCTGAAGAAAAAACATCAAGAATTCCTGTGCGTCTTGCTGTACATTTTGAGAAAACTGTGTTCGTCCTGAACATACATCTAAAAGTTTTCTAATTTCAGTAGCACTTTCTATTTGAGTTTTATCACTACTCAGCGTTTGAAAAAGGAGACTCAACTTAGAACAGAATCTTTTTCCCTGATTTACTATTATCTGCTCTTGCACACTTTCCAGATAAAATGCAACATTCAGCACTACATTAGCGTAGCAGTTGACACCAGAGCTATTTTCAAAATGACATCCTACAACCTGTTCTTCATTTTCCTTTTTCTTTTTGCTTGCAATTACATCACTCCTCTTTTTTTTCCTCCTCTCTACATCTTCATTACAGATATTCTCATTTCTCCTTTTACGAGAAACTACACGTTTCTCCAACACAGGATACTGACCTAAATGAGGAGCATAGCTTCTTCTTAATCTATTATACTCCTTTACACAATTTGCATCAGCACTAACTTTTGAGTCATCAAAGTCTATCATGAATAAACCTGATAATGTTTTCACTCGTGACAAAGCAACATATGCCATACCTTCTTTGAACACAGTTGAACCAATGTTCACAAATGCACAATCTACAGTCAATCCTTGAGACTTGTGAATAGTTACAGCATATGCTAGAGAAAACGGAAACTGCTTCCTACGTACATATAAATCTTTCACAAGCATGAAACGAACTGAACAACGACAAATGTCTTTAACTTCTTCTATCTGATCAAATTTTATTTTTAAACATTCAATTCCATCTTTTTTCTGATAATTAATAAAACCCACAACTCTTCCCATAGCTCCATTAACTAAACCTTTTTCAACATCCAAATTTCTCCTTAAAAATACTCTACAGTTCATGCAAACATATAGATTTTTTTCTAATCCAGCTGTTTTGGAAATGTTCTTCTCTAGTGAATCCAATTTATTTTTCAGTGTGCCTGTTAATGTGACAGTAATTCTTCCATCCTCAATTTTGTCCACTGCTTCCAATTTCCTGATATCTTCCTTTTCCAATTTCAAAAGCTCCTCATTGAATATTGAGCATTCACGTAGAGTTGGCATTAAGCAGATGACACTTTTCTTTTCTGCAATGTTCTTGTATATCTTCTCTGCAACTATTTCTTCCTTTGGAAATAAATTATGTAGCAGCCGACTCTGTAATGCTTTTTTGCCAGCTTCAGTGAGTAGTCCAATTCTGATATCTTTCAGAATACTTCCATATTCTTCATCGTTTGCTTGCCTCATATTAGTAGTAAGTTCCTTGTACTCAAAGAAGGACCAAATATTTGCATTACCGATGCTTCCCAATGACTTCTTTGTGTCTTCATGTGTCACAGTATTAAACACTGGTTGTCCTTTAACTGGAGTAAGTTGCAAAAGATCTCCAAAAACTATGACGTGTTTTCCTCCAAATAACACGTCATAGTCTGTCTTCAGAATTTGCTGCATTCTTAAATGCACAAAGGCAAGCATTAAGTTTGATACCATGCTCACCTCATCAATAATGAGAACTTGCATCTTCTTCAATACTCTTGAAACTTCCAAGCATGCTTCTCCAGTTAGCTTGTTGTATTGTATTTTGTTCTCATGCTCCACTGGTAACATTAGCAAACGATGCAAAGTGATTCCTTTTATGTTATATGCTGCTAACCCAGTTGGAGCAGTAACCACACAAGACAAAGTAGAATCCGTTTTTTGCTGTAGGTAGCTTCTGATGACTTTTATAAGGAAACTTTTTCCAGTTCCAGCTTGTCCGCTTACATACATCCTGATTGGATGAAATGATGTGCATGAGCACTCTTTTTTTCATGTAGAAATCCGTGATCAATTTTGTTTCTGATCTCTTCATAAATTTGTTGCTGCTCTTCGTTCAGTTGTCTTTCCAAATTTAGTAAGTCTATAAATTCTTCTTGAGCTTGATTCATAGCTGTTTCCACTTCATTCATGGCTATTGATGCTTCATTTTCAACGATTGGTTGTCCTAGGGGATCTTGACTGAGTGTTCCTGAACTTTGGCTGTCCTGAGAACTGTCTCTAGCTATTTCTGCTGCAATTGTAGTTTCCTGTTCAATTTCATCATTTAACATTTGCAGATAAGTTGAGAATGTACTGCATTGTATGCTGTCTTTGCAAGCATTAAAAGAATCTTCATAGCTTTGAAATTCTCCCAGTAGTTCATCCTCTGTACGCCATGGTTTAAACAGCTGTAAAAGAGCCAAGTAGTAAAATTCCTTTTTGTCAGTAGTGTCGCAACTCAGCTTCCTGTGATTTATCAAACTTCCTTTTGTTTGCTTCACCAAACATCCTTCCTCACCAATAACTTTATATTTTCCATTGTTGATGTCTTCTGTGGCTTTCCGTGAATAAATGTAGTTCTGCAGCACTTCATAGAGACACATGTTCTCCAGATGATGACTTCTCTTGGGATAATATGTGTCCAACATGTTTGATTTCAAAATATCTGTACTTTCTGGGTCATTCTCGGCCAAATATTCAATTTCTCCAACAGATTTCAGTACCCGATTTCTCATTGCTGCAAGGCCTAAACTTGCCCAAATTATTCTTCTTGATTTCGAGTAGAGACTTGCAGAAGATAACCTATCTGAACATTCGTAGGATCCAATTTCTCGATGCGATAACATCTTTAAACTGAAAATCTCTGCCTGTAATTCCTATATGCACACAGAGTCATGTTTTCACATTAGTCACAAAACGAAATTTCTTTGCCATTTTGAAAGCACACTTACTACTCTTTTTTTTGGCAAGTGATAAACACTTTTACAGTCTGTCACATTTTGAATCCACTTTTCAGAT
The DNA here is from genome assembly GCF_964204655.1 of Triturus cristatus. NCBI lineage: Eukaryota > Metazoa > Chordata > Amphibia > Caudata > Salamandridae > Triturus > Triturus cristatus. Next base: position 1,529,611,170 of record NC_140590.1, on the reverse strand, counting down.
TCTTAAAAAAGCACATGTCCAAACTGCTTTTTCAGACCAGCACCATGTGTAACCTGGGTGACTGCCTACACTCCAGCAAGGGCAACCAGCCTTAGTGATGCTGAATGTATTTGCATTACTGACTGAAACCTCAAACCCCACTCGCTTGTGAATACTGTGCATGATTCCACAGGGTAAGCAGCTGGGTGTGTGCTAAGAGTCTGCTTCTGCACCAAAAAATGGCTCCCCCTTTCCATCTAATGCAACTGTGAAATCACCAGAGCAATACGCAATAAATCTCTGCCTGTAATTCCTATATGCACACAGAGTCATGTTTTCACATTAGTCACAAAACGAAATTTCTTTGCCATTTTGAAAGCACACTTACTACTCTTTTTTTTGGCAAGTGATAAACACTTTTACAGTCTGTCACATTTTGAATCCACTTTTCAGATTCTTAAAAAAGCACATGTCCAAACTGCTTTTTCAGACCAGCACCATGTGTAACCTGGGTGACTGCCTACACTCCAGCAAGGGCAACCAGCCTTAGTGATGCTGAATGTATTTGCATTACTGACTGAAACCTCAAACCCCACTCGCTTGTGAATACTGTGCATGATTCCACAGGGTAAGCAGCTGGGTGTGTGCTAAGAGTCTGCTTCTGCACCAAAAAATGGCTCCCCCTTTCCATCTAATGCAACTGTGAAATCACCAGAGCAATACGCAATAAATCTCTGCCTGTAATTCCTATATGCACACAGAGTCATGTTTTCACATTAGTCACAAAACGAAATTTCTTTGCCATTTTGAAAGCACACTTACTACTCTTTTTTTTGGCAAGTGATAAACACTTTTACAGTCTGTCACATTTTGAATCCACTTTTTAGATTCTTAAAAAAGCACATGTCCAAACTGCTTTTTCAGACCAGCACCATGTGTAACCTGGGTGACTGCCTACACTCCAGCAAGGGCAACCAGCCTTAGTGATGCTGAATGTATTTGCATTACTGACTGAAACCTCAAACCCCACTCGCTTGTGAATACTGTGCATGATTCCACAGGGTAAGCAGCTGGGTGTGTGCTAAGAGTCTGCTTCTGCACCAAAAAATGGCTCCCCCTTTCCATCTAATGCAACTGTGAAATCACCAGAGCAATACGCAATAAATCTCTGCCTGTAATTCCTTTTTGCACACAGAGTCATGTTTTCATATTAGTCACAAAACGAAATTTCTTTGCCAATTTGAAAGCACACTTACTACTCTTTTTTTTGGCAAGTGATAAACACTTTTACAGTCTGTCACATTTTGAATCCACTTTTCAGATTCTTAAAAAAGCACATGTCCAAACTGCTTTTTCAGACCAGAAACATGTGTAACCTGGTTGACTGCCTACACTCCAGCAAGGACAACCAGCCTTAGTGATGCTGTATGTATTTGCATTACTGAGTCCAACCTCAAACCCCACTCGCTTGTGAATACTGTGCATGATTCCACAGGGTAAGCAGCTGGGTGTGTGCTAAGAGTCTGCTTCTGCACCAAAAAATGGCTCCCCCTTTCCATCTAATGCAACTGTGAAATCACCAGAGCAATACGCAATAAATCTCTGCCTGTAATTCCTTTTTACACACAGAGTCATGTTTTCATATTAGTCACAAAACGAAATTTCTTTGCCAATTTGAAAGCACACTTACTACTCTTTTTTTTGGCAAGTGATAAACACTTTTACAGACTGACACATTATGAATCCACTTTTCAGATTCTTAAAAAAGCACATGTCCAAACTGCTTTTTCAGACCAGAAACATGTGTAACCTGGGTGACTGCCTACACTCCAGCAAGGGCAACCAGCCTTAGTGATGCTGAATGTATTTGCATTACTGACTGAAACCTCAAACCCCACTCGCTTGTGAATACGGTGCATGATTCCACAGGGTAAGCAGCTGGGTGTGTGCTAAGAGTCTGCTTCTCCACCAAAAAATGGCTCCCCCTTTCCATCCAATGCAACTGTGAAATCACCAGAGCAATACGCAATAAATCTCTGCCTGTAATTCCTATATGCACACAGAGTCATGTTTTCACATTAGTCACAAAACGAAATTTCTTTGCCAATTTGAAAGCACACTTACTACTCTTTTTTTTGGCAAGTGATAAACACTTTTACAGTCTGTCACATTTTGAATCCACTTTTCAGATTCTTAAAAAAGCACATGTCCAAACTGCTTTTTCAGACCAGCACCATGTGTAACCTGGGTGACTGCCTACACTCCAGCAAGGGCAACCAGCCTTAGTGATGCTGAATGTATTTGCATTACTGACTGAAACCTCAAACCCCACTCGCTTGTGAATACTGTGCATGATTCCACAGGGTAAGCAGCTGGGTGTGTGCTAAGAGTCTGCTTCTGCACCAAAAAATGGCTCCCCCTTTCCATCTAATGCAACTGTGAAATCACCAGAGCAATACGCAATAAATCTCTGCCTGTAATTCCTATATGCACACAGAGTCATGTTTTCACATTAGTCACAAAACGAAATTTCTTTGCCATTTTGAAAGCACACTTACTACTCTTTTTTTTGGCAAGTGATAAACACTTTTACAGTCTGTCACATTTTGAATCCACTTTTTAGATTCTTAAAAAAGCACATGTCCAAACTGCTTTTTCAGACCAGCACCATGTGTAACCTGGGTGACTGCCTACACTCCAGCAAGGGCAACCAGCCTTAGTGATGCTGAATGTATTTGCATTACTGACTGAAACCTCAAACCCCACTCGCTTGTGAATACTGTGCATGATTCCACAGGGTAAGCAGCTGGGTGTGTGCTAAGAGTCTGCTTCTGCACCAAAAAATGGCTCCCCCTTTCCATCTAATGCAACTGTGAAATCACCAGAGCAATACGCAATAAATCTCTGCCTGTAATTCCTATATGCACACAGAGTCATGTTTTCATATTAGTCACAAAACGAAATTTCTTTGCCAATTTGAAAGCACACTTACTACTCTTTTTTTTGGCAAGTGATAAACAATTTTACAGTCTGTCACATTTTGAATCCACTTTTCAGATTCTTAAAAAAGCACATGTCCAAACTGCTTTTTCAGACCAGAAACATGTGTAACCTGGTTGACTGCCTACACTCCAGCAAGGGCAACCAGCCTTAGTGATGCTGTATGTATTTGCATTACTGAGTCCAACCTCAAACCCCACTCGCTTGTGAATACTGTGCATGATTCCACAGGGTAAGCAGCTGGGTGTGTGCTAAGAGTCTGCTTCTGCACCAAAAAATGGCTCCCCCTTTCCATCTAATGCAACTGTGAAATCACCAGAGCAATACGCAATAAATCTCTGCCTGTAATTCCTTTTTACACACAGAGTCATGTTTTCATATTAGTCACAAAACGAAATTTCTTTGCCAATTTGAAAGCACACTTACTACTCTTTTTTTTGGCAAGTGATAAACACTTTTACAGACTGACACATTATGAATCCACTTTTCAGATTCTTAAAAAAGCACATGTCCAAACTGCTTTTTCAGACCAGAAACATGTGTAACCTGGGTGACTGCCTACACTCCAGCAAGGGCAACCAGCCTTAGTGATGCTGAATGTATTTGCATTACTGACTGAAACCTCAAACCCCACTCGCTTGTGAATACGGTGCATGATTCCACAGGGTAAGCAGCTGGGTGTGTGCTAAGAGTCTGCTTCTCCACCAAAAAATGGCTCCCCCTTTCCATCCAATGCAACTGTGAAATCACCAGAGCAATACGCAATAAATCTCTGCCTGTAATTCCTATATGCACACAGAGTCATGTTTTCACATTAGTCACAAAACGAAATTTCTTTGCCAATTTGAAAGCACACTTACTACTCTTTTTTTTGGCAAGTGATAAACACTTTTACAGACTGACACATTATGAATCCACTTTTCAGATTCTTAAAAAAGCACATGTCCAAACTGCTTTTTCAGACCAGAAACATGTGTAACCTGGGTGACTGCCTACACTCCAGCAAGGGCAACCAGCCTTAGTGATGCTGTATGTATTTGCATTACTGAGTCCAACCTCAAACCCCACTCGCTTGTGAATACTGTGCATGATTCCACAGGGTAAGCAGCTGGGTGTGTGCTAAGAGTCTGCTTCTGCACCAAAAAATGGCTCCCCCTTTCCATCTAATGCAACTGTGAAATCACCAGAGCAATACGCAATAAATCTCTGCCTGTAATTCCTTTTTGCACACAGAGTCATGTTTTCATATTAGTCACAAAACAAAATTTCTTTGCCAATTTGAAAGCACACTTACTACTCTTTTTTATGGCAAGTGATAAACACTTTTACAGACTGACACATTATGAATCCACTTTTCAGATTCTTAAAAAAGCACATGTCCAAACTGCTTTTTCAGACCAGAAACATGTGTAACCTGGGTGACTGCCTACACTCCAGCAAGGGCAACCAGCCTTAGTGATGCTGAATGTATTTGCATTACTGACTGAAACCTCAAACCCCACTCGCTTGTGAATACTGTGCATGATTCCACAGGGTAAGCAGCTGGGTGTGTGCTAAGAGTCTGCTTCTCCACCAAAAAATGGCTCCCCCTTTCCATCTAATGCAACTGTGAAATTACCAGAGCAATACGCAATAAATCTCTGCCTGTAATTCCTTTTTGCACACAGAGTCATGTTTTCATATTAGTCACAAAACGAAATTTCTTTGCCAATTTGAAAGCACACTTACTACTCTTTTTTTGGCAAGTGATAAACACTTTTACAGACTGACACATTATGAATCCACTTTTCAGATTCTTAAAAAAGCACATGTCCAAACTGCTTTTTCAGACCAGAAACATGTGTAACCTGGGTGACTGCCTACACTCCAGCAAGGGCAACCAGCCTTAGTGATGCTGTATGTATTTGCATTACTGAGTCCAACCTTAAATCCTTAAAGTATTCTTTATTTTTACCAGTACACCTTAATTTATCGTGAAAACATAGTCCATATTATTTTACATGTTCCTCACATTTAAATTTCTCCCAAAACAGAAAATAATAAACACAACTTCAACAAAAGGAATTCCATTTCTATTATTCATTTCTTAATTTACCATATACATCCCCTCTCAAACTCTAAACTCACCTTTAAAATTAGTTAGCTGTGAAAGAAATGTGGCACTCAAACAGCAGATTATCAGAGCCAGGATCTCTGTTCTTTACACCTCTCTCCTCTCAGCAGAACCAGATAATGGCAAACTTTCCCTCTCTTTTTCCACACATATACATGTTAATTTCAAATCTCAGTGCTTCCCCCTTTTTTTCAAATGTAATCACACATTTCTATTGGTTGAAAACCAACCCTTTTCCAAAAGTACCCTTCCCCCAACTTGACTTCTGCCTAGTACCCTTCCCCCAACTTGACTTCTGCCTGCTACCATAGCAACAGCTCATGGAACACTGCTGTGTGGAGTTAGGTCAGAAGTTCACCAAACAATGTTTCAATTCCACAGAGCAAGAGTGCTTGACTTTTCAAACCTAACAGCAAATCCATAGTACTGTTCTTTGGTAACACATTTTTCTGTACCAATACAAAACATGCTTCTATTAATTTACACATACAGCCTAGTTTTTATTCTAGAATGGTATGAAACAGCCAATCAGTTCTTTTTTTTATGAAAAAAATATGTATGCCTCCATTTCCAAACTGTCTTTCATTTCTTTTTACCATTCTACTGAATTACACCTCCTGAGTGCATCCAGTTCTCCTTTGAAGATGTTCACAGTGTGGATTGTAGGGCACAGCTATGTCTTCTGGAGTGAAAAGTATGCAGAGAAAACAGGTATGGTGAGAGACCTTGCTTTACCAAATGTAGACATTAAATGGATTGGTCAGAGAGGGTTAAAGTGGCACCAATTGATGCCATTGGTGAAATCCTTCATGCAAATCCAACACCCTGACCTCATAATAGTGCACTGTGGTGGCAATGACCTAGGCACTTTGACTGGGGTAGGTCTGGAAATGCTTATGAAGGACACCTTTGCACAACTGTTTTCACTTTTCCCTAAAACTGCCTTTGTGTTTTCTAACATATGCCAAAGGCAAAAATGGAACTGGTCCAATCATTTCTGTCCACAGATTGACAAAGCAAGAAAGCACGTCAACAAATCTGTTTCTGCTTTCCTCCGTGACTATGGTATGGGTTCCATTTACCACAACAACTTGCGTTACGACATGCAAGACATTTATAGAGGAGATGGTGTGCACTTCAATGATGAAGGGAACAGAGTCTTCCTCTTGAACCTTAGACTCTGCATCGGTACTTACTTGTAGGTACCACTAAAAAATCACTTAATAAACACAACGGCTCTTTTTAGAGCCCCCTAATATCTAAACACTTAAATCTGCATTTCATTTCATTTTTTATTTTATTTTTCTACCGTACGCGTACGGTAAGCTTACCGTACGCGTACCCCGCCATTTTTTTTTAAAATCAATAAATGTTTTCTTTGTACTTTTCTGTCCTTCTTTGACCCCCTTACAAATGTTAGGGGGTCTGTAACTCTCCTCCTTGCCCCCTTTTCAAGATATCACTCTTTTTTTTCTGAGTGAAACACACGAAATGGCGGCCGCCGCTTCCTGGTTTCGACCGATTCAAATGTTTACTAAGATCTAAGAGCCAATCAGAATCGCGCTCGCGCACGCCACCGTACGCGTACGGTAAGCGTACCGTAAGCGCACCGTAAGCTGGCTCAGATATATATATTGATTTAAAGGCTATTTTCTCAGAATCTACTGAACAGATTTACACCAAACCTACAAAAGGCACTTCCTTGACCTGAGGACTACCTCTCTGCCAAATTTCTAGTAATTCTGTTCCGCCGTTCGGGCTGTAGCCCTGTCTAAAGGTCCTATGGAAAAATGCATGGGAAAAACGCGTTTTGGGACCCCCCTTTTATCTCAGCCCCCGCTTGACGAATCCCCCTGAGACTTTCAGGGTAGGAGCGGAGCGTAGCGCCCCACCTATTTTGAAAATTTCGCGAGGATTCGTCGACCGGCGCCAAAGTTATTCAAAATAGAATGTTGCGGATTTCCTATGGAAACGTGGTCCTAACTATAACTACCTACTGGCGACCGCCAGTAGGTAATATCCAACAAAGATCACTTCTTTAAAATGACCAGAGGACACAGCGGGGATTACAGGGCAACCATTTATTCACAGTGCTCGGCATGATGCATTTCGGCGTTGGCCTTCTTCTGATGCCACTTGCACTGGTTCACACTCGTTTCCTCCATTTAAATATTCCACAGCCCTCCCATTGGTGGGAGTACAGTTGGCTCCACCTCTGATTGCTTTCAGCTGCAGTCTGTCATCGGAAGACTACAAATCCCAGCATACATTTCAACGGTATGTGTTGATCGCGGAGTCAGTACGTGCTTCAGTGAGCACTGTTGTGCCTTGTGGAGAGAGGGAGGGTGCTTTGTAAAAGCTGAATGTGTCCCGAAATAACAGTGTCCATAGCTACTTTGGGTACCCAACGCCTCAGCCCCAAATCCAGGTTCCAAGCCGGGCCGTGACGCGCAGATTCAGTGATCACGGGTCCCCGTGCAGTCACAGACTGCTGTCAGCAGCGGCTTTTTGCTTGGTCTGTTTCCGAGGCGGGCTCGCAGTATCCAATCCCTTGGAGAAAAACTGCCATGTTGCCAATATTGCCGCGAGCCACTCTTTAAGACGGGTCCTCTTACACACGCTACTGGCTGGGGCGTGAAAACATCCAACAAAGAAGAGCGGCAATTTTGAAAATAAAGACCTGATTTTGCCACGAAGGAAACTGGTGTCCGTGACTCTCTCTTCTCTCTTTGCCGGATGGGAAGTGGGAAGAGTCGGGAAATTGCTTCGGATTGAATAGCGGAAGTTGGTTGATTCCACCGTACGGACCCCCTCCTGGGACGAGGTAAAGAGAGAAGAGAGAGTCACGGACACCAGTTTCCTTCGTGGCAAAATCAGGTCTTTATTTCAAAATTGCAGCTCTTCTGACGCGTTTCGGATAACACAGTATCCTTGTTCACATACGGAAGTGCAGTCCGCCAACAGTTTTTATACCTGTGTAACTTTTTTTTGTGTGTTTTTTTCTTTTGTGTCATGTGATACTAAACATAGAAAACATCCTTATTTCGCGCTAGTCTGCTTTCTTTGGTCTACAAAAATTGCGTATTTGACACAGAATAACAAATCATAAATTGGTGGCTTTGTAGTTGTTGATATTGACATGACAACTAACAATTATTATTGTCCACAAACTTTTTTAGCACATGTATGAATATCTGCATCAATGCCTGATATGCTGTACATTATTCTATAGATGGTCTCAGTTGTTGGTGCTCTATTGTGTTATACAACCTAGATAGGATAAATCCTATGCCACCTGAAGAATATATTTCTTTTTGATCCATTTTGACCAAGAATATAATTGCTATACATATATGTATATATATATATATATATATATATATATATATATATATATATATATATATATATAAAATCTACTGGCAGTCGCCAGTAGATAGTTATAGTTAGGACCGAGTTTCCATCGGAAATCTGAAAATTCTGTTTTGAATAACTTTGGCGCCGGTTGACGAATCCTCGCAAAATTTTCAAAACTAATGGGGTGCTCCGTTCAGCTCTTACCCTCGGGGTGATTCGTCAAGCGGGGGCCGAGAAAAAAGGGGGGTCTCAAAACGCGTTTTCCCCATGCATTTTTCCATAGGACCTTTAGTCGAAGGTACAGCCCGAACGGCTGAACAGAATTACTTGAAATTTGGCAGAGAGGTAGTCCTCAGGTCAGGGAAGTGCCTTTTGCAGGTCTGGTGTCAATCTGTTCAGTAGTTCCTGAGAAAATAGCATTTAAAAGCATATAAATATCTATAAGCGCGCACCGTGCGCGCACCGTGCGCGCACCTTGCGAGCACCCTAACGTGCGCGAGCGTAATTCTGATTGGTGGTTACATGTTAGTCAACGTTCGAATCGGTCGAAATCAGGAAGTGTCGGCCACCATTTTGTTTGTTTTCAGTGCAAGAGTGAAAAAGGAAGGTGGCGAACGTGAAAAGGGGGCAGGGTAGAGAGTTCCTGACCCCCTAGCCTTTGTCAGGGGGTCCCTGAAGGACCCCGAAGGCAGAAACATTGTTTTAATTTTTTTTTTTTTAAATCGCGGGGGTGCGCGCACTGCGCAAGGTGAAAAAACAAAAACAAAAAAAACCCATTTTTAATACGTAGTTTATTGTAAAATAAATATATAAAAAAAATAATAATACATAAATAAATTAGCATTTAAAAAACCGTACAAATTCACTGAAAAAACCATAGGTTTCACACACGTTATAGTTAGGAATAAGCATTTAAAAAACCTTGCAAATTCACTTAAAACCCATAGGTTTCACACATGTTATAGTTAGGTGGATATTTCACTCGTAAAAAACCAATGAAATTCCCCCGTTATAGTTAGTTCAGATAACTATAACTCACGCGACCGCCACTCTATCACAAGGATGATGTCATCAGTGATGTCATGAGTGATGCCATTGACCATGTCATGAGTGATGTAATATGTGACGTCATGAGCAGTGGATTGCGGGCGCGCGAGTTATAGTTATCTGAACTAACTATAACGGGGGAATTTCATTGTTTTTTTACGAGTGAAATATCCACCTAACTATAACATGTGTGAAACCTATGGTTTTTTAAGTGAATATATATATATATATATATATATATATATATATATATATATATAAGCAAAGTTCGCCGCCAACAGTAGCCTCTCACGGACAAAAGGACGAAGAGCGGACCCCAGGTTCTTGGTGCCAATCAAGTGATGTTTATTTTGTGTCCAACAAGTCCGCCAGTATGCGTTTCGACCCCCACTCGGGTCTTGATCACATGGTGCATTGCATAACAGAAAACCGACATTTAAAGTGATCTGAGCAGCAAATGATATCAAGGAGTCAAAGTGCAAATGTATAGTAACTAAAAAGTTACTGATAGCAGCATAGATTAATCAATTTCAGTGCAAACTTGTACATATTTAAAGTGCAAATGCATAGTCACTGAAAAGTTCCCAATAGCAGCATAAATTATTCAATTTCAGTGCAAATGTGTACGCATTTAAAATAAGCCAATAAATATATAAATATATAAATATGCTCACAAATGCTAAACTTTAAACACAGAAAAAGCAATATTAAAACCCGGAATGACACACGGCATTTAAAATCTTATACCATGATCCAATATATCTATATGTAGCTAAAAATGCCTACTAACATACTGTATGTGTGCCACTGCAATGTATGTTCCATTTTATACAATTCTATGATATGCTGTAGAGTGCACAACTTCTTATGCCGCTAGATGTAATATGCAGTAAAGCCCAAATGGGCCATCAGTCATTTAAATGCCCTGCCTTATAGTCACCTAGTCGATTTTAAATTCGTGGTAATTATAATAGAAAAATATTATAAAAAAGGTGAAGACTTAAAAAAAGATTGTATAAACAATCCTTATCTGAATTTCATATATGTTTGAAAAGATACGGCTATATAATTCATTTCATTTGATATCTAAAATATATACATAACAGCTGATTCTCCTAGACAAGACTAAGCAAGTCCCACTTTTTATATTTCAATGTTTGTTATATGATTGAGGAGTATTGAAAGAACACGATCAACTGTTTATGTAAATATTGTCGTCCAAGATTTATGAGATGATTTAAAAATTGAAATGGCCGATTAGCCACATTTTATTGGTTGCCATAAGTGCAGTAACAATGTATGCCAGATGCTATGAAGTTACTTCCACCCACTCGGGTTATACGTTTATTAAGTTAATATCTGAATATACACGATTTTTGGCCTTTTATATGTTAGCCATGTTCACTAATCTTGATTTGACTGTTGACAAATATGTACTATTATATTTGTTGGTAGCATGATGTCTGGCCGTGTTGAGTTATAGCTCAAGACAACTGCACTCTTACTCCTTTTGAAAACGTTAGCAACAACATGAGTTCGCTGCTGCAATCCGAATGATACCTCCGCCCGAACAAAGTCTTTTTTCGTTACTAGCTTTAATTCCTTTTGGATGCATTATAACTTTATTTTAAGTGTTATTACGCACTTATTTGATTGTATTACACCATACTGATTTACTGTTTAGCACGCAATACCGGCAGTATGATCGTTTGCTATTGGCATGTTATTTAATGAATATAAAATGCTCTTCCTGTTTTTATCCATTAATCCAAAAGGGTTTGATGAACTATATGACTTATAAAGTTGAATTATCATGTTAAAAACTTTATTGAGATGGTTAAAAAACATCGAAGATTTCTTCTATGTCTATATCACATGATCGTTACTGTTGCACTTTATTAGTAACCACAAACACACAGTCTAATTGCCCGTGAAGAAGGAGTGTGTTTAACTCCGAAACGCGTTGGATGTAGTGTCGACTGAATAAATCGCACTTTGGATAGAGGCCACGGCTTCAGTGTTTTTTGTATTCCTGGATTGTAGGAGACATGCATTGGTGATTTCTTTGGATGTATATATATATACATAACCATACAAAATATAAAATATAAAATATAATAAGAAAAAAATATATTTATTAATGGAGTCAATAAATAAAAGATTAAAAACGAAAAAATCGAATTAACACAATTACAAAAAATACTATAAACACTAATATGAATTTAAAAATAAAAACACATAGGGGTCGAATCCGATCCTGTAAAAGGCCCTACGAATAGTCGTACGAAGCTTTTTCTCCGTACGACTCGTACCAGGTAAACTCATTTCACAACCTAGGAAGTACGATTCGTACAGAAAGCCTTTTTCTGTACGAATCGCACAAAAGACCGTACAGCAAAAAAACTACCCACGATTCTGATCCGGAAATGCTTGTACGCGATGTCTGTACGTATTTCACCAGCGTTTTCAGGGCCAGCAAGTACGATTCGTACCGACGTCACTCCGTATGGCTCTTTGTTTACGGGAGCCAAACACAGCCGGAAAAGCAGAGTCCGACGAGAGCTGCTACGCCACGGAGCCCCGGTACGCGACGTACAGCCATGAACCCCATCAAACGTGTCATCCCGGTCCTCTTGGCCTACGACCTGGTGCACCGCACCCAACGCACACGTCGCAGAAGGTGAGAACAACATGCGTGGGTACGGTGCGTACCACACGTACCCCTACGGCAGCATAACAACAGTGGTACGGACCGTACCCACGCATGAATGTGTGGGTACGGTGCATACCACACGTACCCCTACTGCACCATGACAACAGTGGTATGGACCATACCCACGCATTAATACGTGGGTACAGTGCATACCCCTACGGCCCCATGAGTACTCAGGTATGGACCGTACCCACGCATGAATGCGTGGGTACAGTGCGTTCAATACATACCCCTACGACACCATGACAACAGTGGGACGCACCGTACCCACGCATTAATACGTGGGTACGGTGCATACCCCTACAGCCCCATGAGTACTCAGTTACGGACCGTACCCACGCATACATGCGTGGGTACGGTCCGTACCACACGTACCCCGTTACGGCAGCAGGAAAATTTGGATACGAGGCATACACACGCCAGAAATGTGGACATAGAGGACTGGCCCAGCATGTTACCTCCAAATTGTTGTGTGTGTAGGTCCTGGCCAGCAGTGTACAGCACCAAGGGGGTGTGTGGGTGGGTGCAGAGGCCTCCCAGCAGTGGACAGGCATATGAGGGGTGGGTGCAGAGAACTCCCAGCAGTGCCCAGACATATGAGGGGTGGGTGCATATCACTACCAGCAGTGGACAGAGATATGGGGGTGGGTGCAGAGGACTCACAGCAGTGCTCAGACATATGAGGGGTGGGTGCAGAGGACTCCCAGCAGTGTCCAGACATATGAGGGGTGGGTGCATATCACTACCAGCAGTGTCCAGACACATGAGGGGTGGGTGCATATCACTACCAGCAGTGGACAGACATATGAGGGGTGGGTGCAGAGGACTCCCAGCAGTGCCCAGACATATGAGGGGTGGGTGCATATCACTATCAGCAGTGGAGAGAAATATGAGGGGTGGGTGTATATCACTACCAGCAGTGTCCAGACATATGAGGGGTGGGTGCAGAGGACTCCCAGCAGTGTCCAGAGATATGAGGGGTGGGTGCATATCACTACCAGCAGTGGACAGACATATGAGGGGTGGGTGCATATCACTACCAGCAGTGGACAGACATATGAGGGGTGGGTGCAGAGGACTCCCAGCAGTGCCCAGACATATGAGAGGTGGGTGCATATCACTACCAGCAGTGGACAGACATATGAGGGGTGGGTGTATATCACTACCAGCAGTGTCCAAACATATGAGGGGTAGGTGCAGAGGACTCCCAGCAGTGTCCAGACATATGAGGGGTGGGTGCATATCACTACCAGCAGTGTCCAGACATATGAGGGGTGGGTGCATATCACTACCAGCAGTGTCCAGACATATGAGGGGTGGGTGCAGAGGACTCCCAGCAGTGCCCAGACATATGAGGGGTGGGTGCAGAGGACTCCCAGCAGTGGACAGACATATGAGGGATGGGTGCAGAGGACTCCCAGCAGTGGACAGACATATGAGGGGTGGGTGCAGAGGACTCCCAGCAGTGTCCAGACATATGAGGGGTGGGTGCAGAGGACTCCAAGCAGTGTCCAGACATATGAGGGGTGGGTGCAGAGGACTCACAGCAGTGGACAGACATATGAGGGGTGGGTGCAGAGGACTCCCAGCAGTGCCCAGACATATGAGGGGTGGGTGCATATCACTACCAGCAGTGGACAGAGATATGGGGTGGGTGCAGAGGACTCACAGCAGTGCCCAGACATATGAGGGGTGGGTGCAGAGGACTCCCAGCAGTGTCTAGACATATGAGGGGTGGGTGCATATCACTACCAGCAGTGGACAGAGATATGGGGGTGGGTGCAGAGGACTCCCAGCAGTGCCCAGACATATGAGGGGTGGGTGCATATCACTACCAGCAGTGGACAGACATATGAGGGGTGGGTGTATATCACTACGAGCAGTGTCCAGACATATGAGGGGTGGGTGCTGAGGACTCCCAGCAGTGTCCAGACATATGAGGAGTGGGTGCATATCACTACCTGCAGAGGACAGACATATGAGGGGTGGGTGCATATCACTACCAGCTGTGGACAGACATATGAGGGGTGGGTGCAGAGGACTCCCAGCAGCACCCAGACATATGAGTGGTGGGTGCATATCACTATCAGCAGTGGACAGACATATGAGGGGTGGGTGTATATCACTACCAGCAGTGTCCAGACATGTGAGAGGTGGGTGCAGAGGACTCCCAGCAGTGTCCAGACATATGAGGGGTGGGTGCAGAGGACTCCCAGCAGTGCCCAGACATATGAGGGGTGGGTGCAGAGGACTCCCAGCAGTGGACAGACATATGAGGGGTGGGTGCAGAGGACTCCCAGCAGTGTCCAGACATATGAGAGGTGGGTGTAGAGGACTCCCAGCAGTGGACAGACATATGAGGGGTGGATCCAGAGGACTCCCAGAAGTGTCCAGACATATGAGAGGTGGGTGCAGAGGACTCCCAGCAGTGTCCAGACATATGAGGGGTGGGTGCAGAGGACTCCCAGCAGTGCCCAGACATATGAGGGTTGGGTGCAGAAGACTCCCAGCAGTGTCCAGACATATGAGGGGTGGGTGCATATCACTACCAGCAGTGGACAGAGATATGGGGGGGATGCAGAGGACTCACAGCAGTGCCCAGACATATGAGGGGTGGGTGCATATCACTACCAGCAGTGTCCAGACATATGAGGGGTGGGTGCATATCACTACCAGCAGTGCCCAGACATATGAGGGGTGGGTGCAGAGGACTCCCAGCAGTGTCCAGACATATGAGGGGTGGGTGCAGAGGACTCCCAGCAGTGCCCAGACATATGAGGGGTGGGTGCAGAGGACTCCCAGCAGTGGACAGACATATGAGGGGTGGGTGCAGAGGACTCCCAGCAGTGTCCAGACATATGAGAGGTGGGTGTAGAGGACTCCCAGCAGTGGACAGACATATGAGGGGTGGATCCAGAGGACTCCCAGAAGTGTCCAGACATATGAGAGGTGGGTGCAGAGGACTCCCAGCAGTGTCCAGACATATGAGGGGTGGGTGCAGAGGACTCCCAGCAGTGCCCAGACATATGAGGGTTGGGTGCAGAAGACTCCCAGCAGTGTCCAGACATATGAGGGGTGGGTGCATATCACTACCAGCAGTGGACAGAGATATGGGGGGGATGCAGAGGACTCACAGCAGTGCCCAGACATATGAGGGGTGGGTGCATATCACTACCAGCAGTGTCCAGACATATGAGGGGTGGGTGCATATCACTACCAGCAGTGCCCAGACATATGAGGGGTGGGTGCAGAGGACTCCCAGCAGTGCCGCACTCCCAGGAGGATGGATGTCATTCACACACTGCATGACACACCACATGTGGGTGTGAGGACATACAACACATGCATACTCACCCATGGCGGATGCCCCACAATACACACCCTGAGTTCATGCCAACAGACTGTATAGTCATGGAAATGCATACTAAAATAAGTTAGCCAAGGGGAACACACACTGTCATGCACATCACAGGAGTCATAGGAATTTCCAGTTGCTGTTCCATCCACCCAGATGTTGTCTCTCATGTAAAGAATATGGTTCACTGCCACTAGATACAATGCCCACAATTGGGAGTCAGGTGCCAAAATACCCTGCATTACACGTTCCATTTGTGTGTTAGGCCGTGATTACACACATGCATAGTGCTGAAAAGGGGCAATTGGTCCCTGATGCCGTTCCTACATACACAAAACACAAGTACAGTGACTGGCAAGGATGGCACAGACGATTCAGCAGGAGACATCGGTG
Organism: Triturus cristatus; assembly: GCF_964204655.1. NCBI lineage: Eukaryota > Metazoa > Chordata > Amphibia > Caudata > Salamandridae > Triturus > Triturus cristatus. The sequence continues at coordinate 1,529,595,213 of NC_140590.1, read as the reverse complement.
AGCATGCATGGCCATTGTTGAAGGGATCCGTCACCAACAAAGGCTTTGTTGACACAGGTCAGCATGACAATTGTGCAACTGTTTGCAGGGAACATGTCAGGTGCCACAGAGGAAGGAACACTCCTTGGGACAATGTCTCACAATCCAAAGGAACATACACTACCAATTAATATTTTCAGAGACATTGTGATGGCACACAGATACCATGGTCCACCTCATGACCATCATACTAAAACATTTTTCAGAACCCTAACACATTACCAGAACACCAACTTCATGCGCCTCATCACCAACATCAAGTACCTGAAATGCAATAGTGTGGAAACTAAATGAAAAGGCTTTATTCAGCACACAAAAAACAAAATTGTTATAATACACTATTTACAAAGGTCAATGGCCAGTCCATAGTTCGAGTCCAAGGGTGGACGTATGTGACTGTGTCCACCCCTACCTTGCCTGCACAAAGTCACCTCAAGGTCTGTCGACCGGGGGGGGGCATCATCAGTGGGAGTACCAGGCACCGCAGGGACAGGAGTGGGTTGGGTAGGTGTGGTGGGTGCAGGGCTGGACGTATCCACCACAGGGGGTGGGGCAGCGCCAAAGGTGGTGGTGAGCAGCTCGCTGCACACTGCTGCCAGGGCGTCCAGAGGAACCCCTCCACCGGAAGGAACACCAGGGCCAACGGAGGGGGGGGTGTCTGAGGGATGGGGTGCAGCGCTCTCGGGGGAGGTGGTGGACATGGGGGGCAATCAACTCCCCTGGCCAGAGACTTCCTCAACCGCTTGCGGGGTGGTGTCACAGTGGGGCTGAGGGACAGACTAACCATGTAGGTCTCTTTGGGTGACATCTTGGCAGGGTTGCTAAGGGGAGTGGATTTGGAGGAAGTGGGTCGTGAGGACTGCGGACTCTGACTGTGGCTGCGTGTCTGTCGTTTGCCCCCAGACCCTGTGGGTGTGACTACATCCCCCTGAGTGTGCGTGCCAGGAGGTGTGCGCTGTGCCTTAGTTGGGGGTGTGCTGGATGTGTCTGTTGTGGTGTGTGCCTGTGACTGTCTGTGTGTGCTTTGGACAGGCATGGAAGAGGGCAGTGTGGATGGGTCCGGGGTAGGGGGGGACGGAGCGCCGCAGGAGAGACACTGCTTCCATCAGTGAAGAGTCCATGGACCGCAGAAACCTGCGTTGCTCAGTCATAGTTGATGACATGCCCTCCACGAATGACACAAACTGTGTGAGCAGTCTAGTGTGTTCATGGAGGACATGCAGCATCGATGCCTGACCAACCTGCAACTGGTGCAGTGTGTCCACAGACTCTTCACTGAGGGCAGCAGGGGTGACAGGGGCAGGGGCTGCGGTGCCTGGTCCGAAGGAGACACGGTGGGACCGTGCACGGACAGAAGGGACGGGGGCAACTGGGAGGGCGGAGATGGTAATGGAGGAGGCGGGTACAGATGGTGGGATGCTGCCAGATGTTGTTGCATCCTCCGCCTCCTCAAGGATGTCAGACTGGGACCTGTCGGTGTCATACATGCTCTCGCCTCCGGACAGGTCCTCCGACTGACTCCCCTCGCCCTCCGTGCCACTGTCTCCTGCTTACTCCACAGCACTGGTGGCACTGTCGCTGGGTCCCTCCTCAAGGTCCATGCCGGTGTCTCCCTCGCTTGTGGATGATGATGCTGTGGGCAAGGAGAAGAAACCAGAAAGCATCAGTCACCTGTATACATCTGACACATGAGCACAAGAACAATTGGTCACAGTGCATATCAGGCAATGCATCATGAGTAACAGCTGGATTACTCCGCACATATGTAAGCCCTGTACTGCCAGTTGGTAGACCCACCATGCCACTTTGACACCAGGAAACTCAATACACAAAAAGCCACAACTTGAATGAGCAATGCACTGAGAAGCTAGTGTCTGTGAACCGGTGAGCACAGCAATACAACGAAGTCATGACACCTCTTGTTTACCCTGAAAGAAACAGGCGTGGTGCACTCAAGTTTAACTAACACACCTCAATACTCAAGGTGTCACCACACTCAGAGACCTGTAAGTCTCTTGGAACACAAAACGAACAAATATTGGTACCTTGGGACTCACAAACCTTTAACCAATCTACATGTTTGGGATGTGCCAATTGGCCATTTTGCGAAAAGAACACTGATGTGCCTGCATGTGCCTCCAGGTCCAACACCCACACCCATCCAGCACAAGCGTCATAGGACATGTGACCCTGCCACTAAAACGGGCCGGCCGCACGTGCTCGACGCCATTTCCACTCTCTATCTGGGAGCATCCGTGTGGTGTTAATGTAGGCATGAGGGCCTCGGGCCCTGCAACATCACATTCCCCAGGACCGGAGGTGACATGATGGCGTCCGCAACATGATACCCAATCATACAGGGTCCATGACTGTGGGGCACAGACTTGGTGGAACCAGATACATTGAGGCTGGCACAGGCACACCGCCACGGGACGGTGACTTTGGGTACACTGAGGTAGGGGCACCTTAAGTGCTGAGCAGGTGTGCAGCCTGCGATGATGCCCTGTCTCAGTGGTCTAGACTGCTCAGGATCTGTGTGCCCTGCTGGACCGCAGTGTAGGCCAGAGCCAGTGGGCAGCGTGGGCCTACCACCACATGGCATATCATCCCGGATCACAGAGTTAGTGGCACCTCAAGGGATGACCGGGTGTGCCGCCTGCGATGATGCAGGGTGCACTGGTATGTCCTCTGCCATGGCAAAATCAAGACCCAGAATCAAATGTGAGACCTGGTGGCCTGCGGAGCAGGGCTGCATGATGTGGAGGGTGCCATGTCCGTGTGTTTTGCATGTGTCTTGCATCGGCACTTGGAGGGCCCTCATTGCTACACGCCAAGGGTGGAAGGTGAGCATTGAGGCCTGGGTGCGCAGGGGCGGGCATGCACCACTGGGCAGCGGGAGGGTCTGCGGTGCATCTGCCTGGGTGCGCAGGGGTGGGCATGCACCGCTGGGTAGCGGGAGGGGCTGGGGTGCATCAGCCTGGGTGCGCAGGGGCGGGCATGCACTGCTGGGCAGAGAGAGGGGCTGGGGTGCATCTGCCTGGGTACGCAGGGGCGGGCATGCACCACTGAGTGGCGGGAGAGGCTGGGGTGCATCTGCCTGGGTGGGCAGGGGCGGGCATGCACAGCTGGGTGGCAGGTGGGGCTGGGGTGCATCTGCCTGGGTGCGCAAGGGTGGACAGGCGATGATGTCTTGTGCAATTGTATGTACTTCGCCATTCATGTATCTGGACTCTGTTTCAGATGACGTATCTGTTTCAGATGTGTGACCTGGTGGACTGCACTACATGCCGGCACGTGGTTGGAAACACACCGGTGGCAGCAGATGAGCAGTGTGGCCTGGGTGCACATTGTCGGCACTCTCTCCCTGTCCATCTCTCCTGTTATCTGTGTCTCACTCCCCCTCTCTGTCCGTCTTTCTCTCACTCCCCCTCTCTGTCCGTCTTTTCTCGCTCCCCCTCTCGGCCGCCTTTCTCTCGCTCTCCCTCTCTGTCCGTCTTCCTCTCGCTCCCCCTCTCTGTCCGTCTTTCTCTCGCTCCCCCTCTCTGTCCGTCTTTCTCTCACTCCCTCTCTTACTCTCTTTTTCTCCTTCACTCTCTCTCTGTCCTTTGATGTGCGCAAGACACACCTTCTCTTCATGATTTTTGTCTTGCAGGCTGTGACCTACGAATTGTCCCAAGAGGACCCGCCATGTGCCGTACCTGTTTCAGATGTGTGACCTGGTGGACTGTACTACATACCGGCACGTGGTTGGAGACACACCGGTGGCAGCAGGTGTGCAGTGTGGCCTGGGTGCGCATTGTCGGCACTCTCTCTCCCTGTCCATCTCTCCTGTTATCTGTGTCTCGCTTCCCCTCTCTGTCCATCTTTCTCTCGCTCCCCCTCTCTGTCCGTCTTTCTCTCGCTCCCCCTCTCTGTCTGTCTTTTCTCGCTTCCCCTCTCAGGCCGCCTTTCTCTCGCTCCCCCTCTCTGTCCGTCTTTCTCTTGCTCAACCTCTCTGTCCGTCTTTCTCTCGCTCCCCCTCTCTCTCTCTGTCCGTCTTTCTCTCGCTCTCTCTCTTACTCTCTCTTTCTCCTTCACTCTCTCTCTGTCCTTTGATATGCGCCAAACACACCTTCTCATCATGATTTTTGTCTTGCAGGCTGTGACCTATGAATGGTCCCAGGGGATCCACCATGTGCCTTCATTTCTGTTATGTGTTTCTTTGAATACATTTCCATTTGTTACAACGAAGGTGAATGTGTGATGCTCATATTTGTGACAACACATGCATGTCACCAAATGTGATTGTGCGACATCAGGCTGATTATTTGGTACATGATTCCGTGTGGTTGATGTGGCATGTCTTTGGCCAGGGGGGGAGGTGCCCGGGGAGGGGAGATCCTGGTGGTGGTGGCGGTGGGTGTTTTGGCCCTGTTGGGGCTCCGAGCTGCATGATCAATGGCTCCATGGCATCTGTTGCCCTTCAGGTGTGGCTCTGGGCTGGGCTCCATTTTGTGGTGCAGGCTGTGGTCCGACTTTGCACCAGGTCAGAGCAGGTGTTAGTTTCCTGCTGCTAACGCGCCATATTGCATGTTTTGTGGACTTATCGCCGATGTGGCTGGTCATTGAGAATGTTGCGGTGTGGTGTTTAATGCGGCTTTTTGCACGGGAACGCCTACTCTGCATCTCATTAGCGATAGTTGCCGAGGCCATCTGTGGCAATGTTTTTTGCGGCTGCTATCGCGGGTAAACTGGTGTTATGGGCTGTTAACACCAGCTTGTGAATGGGGAGATGAATTTATCCCAACTTTGGCTGCGATAAAGTGCTGTTAACTCCGTGATAGCTCCTTGAGAATATGCCCCATAGTATATTGATGTCATTATGCTTAAATATGGGGAATGCTCGACCACTTCATTATATGTGTGAGTCCTCTTAACTTTGCGGCATTTTAAAATATTGCTGCCTGGGCTGCCATGCACTGGACGGAAAAGTGCATACTTTTGGCTGCGGCTTTTGAAAGGCTGAGCGCGCTCTTCTCTCTACGTTCTCTTCGTGAAGAGCCGGAAGGCGGAGACCGGCAGGCCTTGGATGCGTCTGAGAAATGCAGCGTTGTATCCCTGGCGATGCATCAATCAACAATGCAGCCGATGGTCTAGGCTGTAGACTGAATCTACGGTGTCTGTCTTGGGTCCAAAGATTTACACACAAACGGGACCTGATTAGCTGTGAGAGCAGTGACAGAAAATCACGGTGGGAGAAACGCTCAGATCACTCACGCTGATGTGCACAGCTTTAACATCAACTTTTTTTTTAAAGAAACAGTTACTCTTACTTATTAAAATCGCGCATTTTTGTTCTCATTCGTGTGCTCGCAATTAAGCAATCACTATGTTATCTGAAGACGGAAACTTCCATTTCTTAGTGCCTGTTTCTATGCTTTGAATTCATCGGTGATGGGCACACCCCTTAGAGTACAAGTGGTTTTTCCTTTGCTTTCTAAGATCTAGTGAAGCATCTATGTGCATCTGATACATCAGGAGGATCTCGGGTGAGATTTTGCTCACTAGGAACATTAATGGATATTGTTGGTGTAGTTCTGTGCCCCATGCCATACTTGTATTTGTATTAATGCTATTCTTGATTTTCTGTCTATTTATATATGTCATGCTGAATTTCTTCCTTCATTTCTGCTATGTTTAATTTTACTACTCTTGACTGTGTTCTTATATGGTTAGTATTTACTGCATGTTTAGCTTTTTTTATTTTCATGTGTTCCTTTGTGATGGGGCTTATTATTTACTACCGAAACAAATACATACTTTACAACTTCATACAGTTCTTGTGATGGGGCAGGAATCGTGCAACCCAAACCGTACTTACATTTACTTTTCATGGTGGTGGGCTTTTGCATTACGCTCAAACCATTCTTACATTCACTTGTTGTGGGGTATATTGGTTATAACCGAAAATGGTACTCATATTTCATGGTGATGAGCATTTATGTTACACTAAGACCTTTGTTACATTTACTTGTTGTGTGGTGTATTAATTACCACCCCATATTGTACTTACATTTCATGGTGGTGGGCATTTGCATTACGCTCAAATCATTTTTACAGTTACATTTTGGGGCATAAGTGTTGCACCTGTAGGCGCATATATTTTGCACTTTAATATTGGGCAAGTGTGTGACACCCGAAGGGGCACATGTATTGCACTCTTGTGTGAGTGGCATATATGGTGCATCTGCAGGGACATACATCTTGCACTTTAATGTTGGGCAAGTGTGTGACACCCTTAGGGGCACACATATTGCACCAATGTACTATGCTGCAGAGTCGGTGACTCTGTTATTAGGTGTCACTTTTGTTGCTCCTCCATATTTTATTATCTGTGAAATGAGGAGAGTGTGGGTGTTTCTTTCTCCCGAGTGATGTTTATATGTGTTGGTCTGACCCTTGTATCATTGGTCTCTTATCTGGTCCTTTTATTTTTATGTATTGTGTGATTGAATTTGTACTCTCTTGCTTCTTTCTCATCTTTATTGATGTTGTGTATTACTGTCTTACTTAGATTTATATTTTCTATTTTTTCCATAAAGAAGGGAGGTGTGTGGTATCTTGATTTTGCCATGCATTCTCCCCTTAGTGTTATGTCCCCTGTTGCTCAGCCAGAGTGACTGTGATGCAGTTAGAATGCTGCTGTGTGCATGGTTTCAGAGAGTGCCAGTTGAGTGCCTGGGCTGAGCAGCAAGGATACTGCTCCCAGTGGGGCTTCATTCATACCTACTTATCCTGTAACCTGAGGCAATTACTCCATGAATAAACCTTGATCCTGTTTCCCCTTACTACTGGCTACCCTGTATCTCCATTTACTACAGAGATGCAAGGCTATTGACGGCAAAGAAAGTTTTCAAATTTCAATGTGGTTAATTAATTTAAAATCAGTTTCTCAAAGGCCAATACATCAGGTGGCATTGATGAAGTTAGAGAATTATAGGGTCAGTGGGAATGGATTTCCATGTTCTTAACAGAAACAGCCCAAACTTTATTGTCAGAGAAAACCTTAAGTGTTATCTGTCTGAAAAAGTGAGCTAATTCACATTGTAGATCGAAAAAATCCATCTGTTCCGCATGCGCAAGGGAAAGAATCTTGATTAGAAGTGTAAACTCTGATCCTTAAGGACATTTTGGGCTAAAGTGAAAATAGGAATGAGCTGACTGTTTTCCATATTATATGTGGTCAAAGAAGTAGGCTGACTGTATGGCTCTCCATCTGTAAAATTACCTGCAAGTTTGTCACACGCTGCGGTTGTCGGAGGGCTGAGCATAGACTATGCTCCTGTTTCTTCTCTGACCCCCTTGTCTCTCTTGTTCTAAAAATGGGAGTGTATGCTGGTTATGAGACAGTGCCTTCTACAAGGTCTGTCACTTCAGGTTTTTTTTTAAATAGTGTTTATTAATTTTTCCTTTAACACTCGCGGCCTGTTAGGCAGTGGAATGTATACATAGCATGCCATGACAGCTTAAGCAGTATTACAATTTCCAATTTCTACTTTTGTCACATATATATAGCTGTTGGCTATCCTGTAACAATCTGCTACAATACTATTAAGCATTGCGAACTTTGCGAACTTGAGTTATAACTCTCTTACAATCATCGTGTGCTGTTTGAGATTGCTGAACGGACCTATGGGGTAGGTTGGTCGATGCATTCCAGGTGTGGTGGTTTACCGGGTTGTGGGCTTTAGTTTCAAACGGCTGGTGTTTGTGTATTGGAGGAATTAGTCAGCGGTATAGTCATCATCATCAAAATATCTTTATTTGGATATTAAAACATCCAAGAAAAGAACAATACATTTACACATTTCATAATACAATAATGTGGACAAATAATCTTAAAATAATTAAAATAAGTCGTTTCTGCAGGGTCTGTCCGGGGCCTTAATAATAGGATTACACGGGTAAAAAGGCTGCAAATTCATAGAGTTTTAAAGTGCAGGGTGCTAACATCTATAAAGTACGAGATACCAACACAGTGAAATTATTTAAAATGCATGATCATAGCGAGTTTAAAACAATACTTTATAAAATAAGCTATAACATATTAAAACGTCCTAAAACATCCCAAATACACTGTACCATACAATTCATAATTTACATAGATCCTCGGTAATGTCTACTGTTGTGTGCAGAATGTAAACAAAGTTTAAAAGGGAACTTTTAATCATAGAACCCAACCCTCTGTGTCCAACAAGCAAAGTTGCTTACGCCTCACGTCTAGACTTCCTTAATTTTGCAGCTAATCTTAAAAAGTTCACAGTGCAAAACAAGGTAAGGGGTTCCGAGGAAAGTTTCAGGTATAGGAGTGCTACCCTAACTTGGCTAAATTTATTCACTCTTAGGATGGTTTTTAAGAAAACTGCCCGCGGGTATTCGTATAATGGACAAAAGAATACAAAATGGAGGGTATCCTGCGGAGATCCCAGATCGCAGCCGCATGGACCCTTTGATCCAATATCTCTTGTGAACCCTGAGGGGACAGCTAAAATGTGGTGTAAAAGATCCAGTCTAAATCTGGTCATTAAAAATCTATCATTTTTATTATATATCTGCGCCAGGTAAGGTTCTAAACCTGCAACAGATTTCGTTAATATGTGTGATCGCACTGACTGTTTCAGTATTTCACTGTCTTCCCGGGCGCAGGCTAGACGCCTGAGGTATTCTGCTTTTATAACTACTTTTAACTGGGGCGTCAGGGACGTGGGCTCATCAAAACAACTAACAAAGCCCAGCCACTTCAGCGTATCCTTCACATATTTGAGCCACGGTATCCTATGTCCTTTGTCCCTATTTATACAATCTTTAATTATTTTTCTACTTAGACTAGCCTCAGGGTTGGTCCAGATTTTAATCCAACACATTATTGGTTTAATGCTTAGTCTATCAGTAATGTAAGGGAGCCCTAGCTCCTCGTGAACAATGTGGGCCGGAATACTTTGAGGGACTTGCAGAATCCTTCTAAGAAACTTATTTTCCTCCAATTGTATCATGGAAGTGTTTCTGAATCCCCAAACCTCACTCCCATACATAATTTTGGAGCAACAGATTGCGTTATATAGATTCAATATTTCATTCAATGACCAGCGGCCTAATCTCGTAGCTCGATTCATAATTGAGCCCATTATACTCGACTGTTGTTTACATTTTTCTGAGATTAGTGTGTTAAAATTGAGGTGTCTGTCGAAAATTATCCCTAGATAATTAAAGACATCGACCTTTTCTAGTTTGTGGCCCCCAATTTTAAAAATAAAATTCCTCGTTGGTCTTTTTCCTGCTTCCATAACGTATGATTTTGTTAAATTGGGAGATAGTTCTAAATTTGCCATGAACCCACGGAAGCCATCAATAAGAGACTGCAGTCCCCTCCCTGTGTGTGACAGGAGTACTGCGTCGTCCGCGTATAAGAGGATAGGTATACTTCTGTTGCCCACTCTAGGACAATCTACCCCCAGCTCTCCAAGTGCTTTGTCCAAGCCATTTATATTTAGCGTGAATAAAAAGGGCGCCAGGATGCAACCTTGTCTCACACCCCTAGTACATGAGAAATGGTCAGTGAGATTCCCCTCATTACTGTATCTGACCTGGGCTGTTGTGTTCATATGTAATGATTTTAAAATGAATATCAGACCTGGATCGACCCCTAGCAGCTCTAAAATCTCCCACAGCTTTTCCCGGTTAACCCGATCAAAAGCTGCTGTCAGGTCCATGAAGGCAAGAAAGACTGTCCCCTCGCCTGCCACGGTGTACTTTGCCACCAAGTTGTATAGATTAAGGCATTGGTCCGAGGTAGAACGGCCCATTCTAAAACCATACTGGGTATCGGTAATGATTTCATTCTCCTCTGCCCAGTCCATTAGGCGGTTTAGGATTACCTTCCCTAGAACTTTTGCTGACACGTCAATTAGTGAGATCGGGCGATAACATTGAGGGTCGCACTTGTTGCCCTTTTTAAATAGGGGAACAATGCTAGCAGTTGACCAAGACCTGGGCATTCCCATTTCAACTGCCGTGTTAAAAACTCTCGTGAGTATAGGTGCCCACAGGTCGACCTGGGACAAAAATAGGTCGGGGGGGATCCCATCCGGCCCTGGGGCCTTATTCCGTGTCAGGGCGTGTATTCCATCTTTGATCTCACCCACTGTAAACTGCGACCAAGAGCTTGGTAAAATGCCCACTTCTGTAATTTGTCGGGCAATGGTGCTGCCATGATTATACAGATTCTTAAAGTGAGAGACCCATGCTTCAGGCAGGACATTGCAAGCCACCTTCTCATTATTCGGTGCGTGGAAACTCGGGTCATTAATCACCTTCCAAAATCTAGACATATCTCTCTTCTCAGCTGCCTCCCTCAAATTCTCCCAGGCCTCGTAGTGGATAGTGTGTTTCCTCTTTTTTATGGCCAGTTTGTATTGGGCTCTACATTCCACTATCCTGCTCCTATTCTTAGGTACCGTTTTGAGTGCCCGTTTCAATTCTTTTTGGGCTCTGGAGCATGCTTTATCGAACCATTTTGGTGAGAGATTAGACATAGGTGATGATTTGGCCCTCAGTAACCTGTCAATGTCCCTTGCCATACTTTCAAAAGCACTTATCAGTTCTTTACCTTCAACTTCCTGATTTAAGCACTTCCATATCCCACTTTCTGGGGATGCAATGAGTCTTTTATAAAATGCTTCCCCATCTATATTGGTCCAGCGTATACGCCTGCCCTGGTCAATTGCTTCCAGTGTTCCCCCCATCATCCTTGGCCTTGCCTGCGTAGGTAAATCCAAGACCCTCAGGGACAACACCAAAGGGTTATGGTCACTAAAAATACTAATTTCTATACTAAAATCTATGATCTTACATTTAAAACAATGTGACACAAAGATAAAATCAATAATTGTATCCCTGCCCCTGCCTTTAAAAGAGGGATTAATGGTATTAGAGTTCCTGGGTTTGATTAAATCCATCGTGGGGGCTAAATCATATGTGCCCAGGATTTTACTAAATTCGCTGCCTTCCATTGTGTGCTCTAAGTGCCAATCCTTTATAGACGGACAAGAGTCCCATTTTCCCCCTCCCCATTTCAAATATGGGCATTGGTGACAGTTAAAATCGCCCACTAAAATCAGATTTGGGGGGCTATTTCCCCTAGCGTGCAAGTCTGCCAATCTATCCTTGAGCTCATTCAACCTCTGCATTCATTGGCCCGCATTATAGAAATTTATCAGAACAAATTTTAAGCCTTTCTTGCAATAACTGATACCCTGGATATTGTCCGAGCTCCAACCAAGGGCATCCCAAGACCCTTGTAGGGAGAGAGACACATACGTTATTAAGCCCCCTTTAGCTCTTCCCATTGTAGATTTTCGGGCGGGAACAAAAAACATTTTATACCCCTCTAGGTGCGGGGCACTGTTGTCCGTCTCCCACGTTTCCTGTAGGCAGATAATGTGGAATTTTTGACTGAAATCCAACCATTCCTTATTTTTTAATTTGGTTGAGATCCCTGCGATGTTCCACGATACCACCCTAAGTTCCTCAGCCTCAAGGTTTATCTCTCTCCTAACTGGGATACCCTGTGATTGAGGAGAAAGTCCTGATAAACAACTCGTTGCCAATACAATACTCTTGTCTGGGGGGTGAGGCAAAACCTCATTTGGGTGGATGTCGGATAAAGGAGGAGTTGCCATGGGATCCACAATATCCCTTAGCATTGGGCTAGCTGGGGGCGGGGGAATCTCCCAGTTCTCGCCTTGGGCCAGTCAGTCTAGTTCGTCCATCACTGCCGCATCAAGTAACGGAATAAACCTGTTTGATACTGAGCCCAGTCAGTTGGCCCTTATGTTGGGAATTTCCCCTCTTCTACGTGTCACTTGGCCTGACTCTTTTGAGTAGTCCCTATAAAAAAAGCTCAGGGGAAGCATCTTTATGGCCGTCCCTCTGTCAAAAACCCCGTAACTGGAAATAAGCAATTCTTTAACCAGCTCCGGGTGTCTGAAATTAACAATGACGCAGTCTCCTGCAAACTTTTTCTCTAAGGGACCAACCCACGCTACCCTTCTTGCCATAAGGATGTGGCTACTCTGTAACTTAAACTCCTTCACATTGTTGTACATCCAATGATTGACCTTATTTATCAGGGAGCTTGTGGACTCTTCTCTAACCTGGTTATGGGCTGGAACCCCCGCTAAGATTATCGTGTATGGACAAGAAGCTGGGGGTAAATCCAACGTCTGCAGCCCCGGTGTACAATGCACCTGATCATCTGGGGGGCTGTTGGCTGCTACGAGCCCTTTTTTACTACCCTCATGTTGTAATCTATGGGGCACAATAGTGGAGGGAGTGCCTTTATCCTTACTGGAAGTGGGATCAACGCTCCGCTTATTTCCTGCCAACCTACTTCTGTTTTCACACGGACTAACAGGGCAAGGTACAATCCCTAACCCTTCATATCTCGAACTCAGTGGGGGCACTGGGGGTTCACCGCTATTCTGTTCTAGGAGCCTGCTAACTTTCGGTATAGTCATTTAGGTGCGCAGGTATCTCGAGACTGTGCTTTTCGTCCAGGTTTGGGAGGGGAGGATGCATGAGGGCAAGGTGAGGGAAAGTGTAGAACGGTCCGTCACTTCAGTTAAAGTGTCTGAGGATTTTGAGAAGGCAAACAATTTCTTGTTATTATAAGATGTCAAGCAACATGGAGATTCTGAGCTATGTCTGTTGTGTGCGTAGAATTTGTCTAAAAGTCTGTATACCTTCTCTTTACAGAAATTTTGAATGCCTCTCTGTATCTTCTTGTGTTTTTTATGCTGTTCAATGATATTACCATCAGAAATCGTTTTTTGCAGTTTCTCAAGAGCATTTTTTGCACTCAAATGGCAGCAGATTATGAGATCCGTTTTTCAAGTTTGGTTATTTCTCCCGGCTCCTTCTTACTATGCTCAAATGCTGTATCGATGCCCAGTACTATCCAATGTTTGGAACATGTATTGGCCAGATGGCTAAAGTCCTTGGGAATTTTGGGTCGTCAATGAAGATTACTGATACATTCTTGATTGGTAACTCTAGTGTGATTACCCTAGCGTTTAGGTAGCCTGTTAGCATGTAAGCATGCATGCTTGTGTGATTTTGTTTTTCCTTGGGTTTTTCTAGTTTATTAAACATTGTCTGGGAAGAGTAAATGGTTGGTGAGGCAGTGGTGTTTGGTCCTAATGGAGAGGACCCTCCTACCAACTTTTCAATATAGTCATCCATATATACAGGGGCTTCCCTACCATGCCTACTGCTAACCCCCCCCCCCAGAAAGAAATTAACTGAGATATGGATTGCTATGTAACACTCTCACAATCTAATTAATGACTTTTCTCAATATACTGTATCTACAGGAGCAGACCTGTAAAACCCTTGCAGAACCGAGATCGGACATCACTTTGTATGTTCACCTGTATTTGTATATAATGTATGAGTAAATCAATCCCTATTTTTGTGATACAGTATTCTTACTTTCTTCTAATCATAGAGGGGCCGATTCCGATCCTGGAAAAACGGTGTGCAAATCGTGGTATGGAGCGTTTTCCCCATACAACTCGTACTTGTAAGGATTCCCCTACAACCTAGGAAGTACGATCCGTACAAATAGACGCTCTCCATACAAATTGTAAAAAAAGACCACACAACTCGTATATACAAGCGATTCTGATTCGATTGCCCTGTACGCGACGTTCACATGTATTCCCGGCAGCAGTTTACAACCCGTCAAGTACGATTCGTACAAACGGCACTCCGTACGGCTCTTTTTTTACAGGAGCCAAAAAGTGCCGGGAAAACATTGTACGCCCCGAAAACAGTACGAGACAGACCCCCCATGTATGCGTCGTACACCCCATGAATACAGGAGTACGGTGCGTATGTACGGTGCGTACTGATGACACGGAAAGTTGGGTACGGTGCGTATATACACGCTGAAGGGGGACTGGTCGTGTACGCACCGTACAAGCACCGTACCCCAAAATCGCTTGTGTACGCACCGTACCCCAAAATTGCGTATGTACGGTGCGGACCCCAAAATCACGTATATACGGTGCGTACATGCGCGATGTTGGGGTACGCTCCATACACACGCCTCGCATGTGGGGGACCCCTGTACGCCTCATACCCCAATACGACCCGTACCCCGGTACGAGTCGTACCCCCAGAACGAGTCATACCAGGGTACCAGGCGTATAGGGGTTCACTTCGTAGCCCGGTACGAGTCGTTCCCCGTATACAGGCCATTTTCCATACAAATCACATGCTGACAACCCGGTACGAATCGTACTTGACGGGTTGTACAGCCTGTTTACAAATTGTATGGTCTTTTTTACAAGTCCGTGTCGTACAGCTTTTCCCGATCCGAATTGTAAGGATCGGGACGATCTGTATGTATTTTTCCTGTACGAATCGTACTACACGGGTTGGAAGGGACTTGTACGATTTGTATGGAAAAAAATACGGATCCGATTTGTATGTAAAATAAAAATCCAGGATCAGAATCGGCCCCTTATTGTTTTATAAATAATTTGTATCTAGAGGTCATCTAAACAATTATTTAACTTAAACCTCTTTGGGACACTGTTGATTTTAAAAACTGTCTGACCCCTCTTCCACAAGACATTTATGGGCCTACTCCCATAGATACAGTATACAGCCTGGGCCCGTGGCACTGCAAGGAAATTGATCAACCATTGCCTCATCATTGATTCACAATCTAGGAATTGCATCATACCAATAACATTTAATTGTTATGTTTGTGCTTTATTAATACCCATGAATAATAAAGATTGTCCCTTCTAAACACTGTAAATAACAGATGTCATTTTGACCTTGTTTTCTGGTTCTCCAACAGCACAAATATCACACTAGAGATAAAAATGTACTAATACACCAGTTGCCATAAGCTTCCCCCAATGAGCCTCACTCCCGTAAGCTAGAAGTATTGTATGACTCAGAAGAGTCCTTTTATCTCTGACAGAATGCGCCAGAGTTCCATAACGGCAATGTTCATCAACAGACAGCCAGGATGGCACACTATGATCTTATAAACTTCCACCCTAACCTGTCAAAACACGGCTATGGACCCCATGTTGCCTGAGCAGCCCCAAAACACACATTCATCCACTCCAGTACAATTGATGTGAGGGTGAACCTACGCAGTGCCTACCTGTTTTCTTGAATCACCCAGGCATCTTATATTGCAGAGAAAACACTGGACCTGCCAAAGTACTCCATACAGCACTGTCCATACTCCTACTGGTGGTAACTTGGAATCAGCCAATTAGAACATTACCAAGAAGACATCAGCTATTCTGTGAAGAGAACCACTCAACTGTCAAATACCGAACTTCTTCATCAAAAGTTTGCTCACAAGAAGTACAACAATTTAAATTCAGATGCCCCTTTATAATTCCTTACCCATTCTTAATAACTGATTAGTCCACATCCTTTAAGGAGGTCTTCCCTCCACTACGAATGCATCTCATCAACATGCATTCAGCTCACAAATACAACCTTTACATGTGAGAGCTAATAAAAAAAATCACTATTGCAAGATCACCATATGAGAGACATGCGTTAGAGACTGCAGTATCTTCCATGAAGGGTTGCCCAATCCAGCTCTCAACTACAACGCAACAGCAGGAATGTAAAGGTAGGAAGAGAAATAGTAGCAGTATACACCACAAAACTCACATGAATGCAAATGTATGACAGATTGAACTAATTGTTTGAATTGATGGCAGTGAGCTGTAGATTTACTGCCTTAAATTAATCTTTTTTGTCACAGAAATGAAATACTGACTATAAAGTACAACCATTGTTTCGGGGTAGAAGCTTAATCTGGCCTTACATAGTCAGATCACACCTCAGACGTTAATGTATGTTTTAACTGTCCTGATTCAAAACCATTTATCTTCCTCATTGAACAACTAGATGCTATAGGAATCTGCCAGCTAATCAAGTCTCAAAAGACTTTAGCCAGGCTAAACACTGGAGTTTGCATTTTGGCCCCAGTTGAATCCACAGTTCAAGCGGGGAAACCACAGATGTGGTTGGATCCCTTACCAATCACCTTCCTTCTCTCAGATATGATACATCAACTGATTCACTACAACAGACCAAAAGGCTATCCATTTCTGGTGGACGAGTAACTGAAACAAATGAGAAAGTATTCAACTAAACAGGAACCAATGCTTGGAACATATATTGGCCAGATGGCTAAAGTCACCAAACACCAATGCAACTCAGCCCTAAAGTATCTCTGGATAAGCTGGCCTCCTACAAGCAAAAGAACAACTTTTACACTAAACCTTTCAGTAAGTGATTTGCCACCACACAGTAGGCCAATGGTGTAATGCATTGACCAAGGGGGTCAAGGTATGCTGCAAATTGCAGAAGAGTAGCTACTGTCAGGACTGCCGCCGCGCCAATCCAAAGATGGCGCCTTGACAACACGTATGCGCGGAGGAGTCAGGCAGGAACAAAAGCCTGGCTTCCCCCGGAAGTAGCGCTTTGCGTTCGTTTGTTACTGAAGCCCCAAGTTCCGAAGCTTCCCTGCATCCCGTTTGGATTCTCCTTTCCATCTCCGTGTTCGTATTCCTTTCGACGCCCGTGACAGCCGTCACGATCGTCCAGAGTCCTTCGTATGCTTGATAGGACAGTTCAGTGGGTATATCTCTTACACGAGGTAGGGATTCCGTTGAAGTGTTCGGTATCGTGGGAGAGGGTCTCCATCTGCCACCTGGATCTGCGTTCCCCTGGGTGTGAACTCAGCGTCCCGAGTGGTAGGTCAGGCTGGTATTCTCCACGTTGTACGGCACGAATGGTTTCCTTTCTTCCCTGAGCCTCGTAATTATTCCGTAGTCTGCCTTGTTACTCCTCACCGCGATCCAACTGTGATTACACCGGAATGAACTCATCCTCCTGATCTCCGGTAACAAGTAAAGGTCGCCTTGCCTCGTTCCTTCTGCTGCATCTTGGATTCCCATCAGCCTCCAAACTACAGCGTCTCCTCACCGCGACTCAACTGTGATTACACCGGAATGAACTCACCCTCCTGATCTCCGGTAACAAGTTAAGGTCGCCTTTTTCTTTACTTATTTCCTGCACTGTATAGCTCCACTTACCATTCTGAAGGTCTTGTCTGTGGCCCAATGCATCCCTGATGGTACAGTTCCACGCTTCTGGGGAGGGAATCTAGGTGAGCATACACATACGTTAAGGTAGTGGTAGAGTGCTCTCGGCTGGGTTGATATATACATGTCCTTAGGGCACTCTCCTTGTTCTTACAGCTTCTGGAACATCTCTTTCTCATTACACTGCTGATCAAGACCAGAAGGAGGGAAAATAAGGTATAGCACTGGTCTGGGAGAGTGGGATAGGAAGTCGCTGCTTTCTGTGTCAGCTAACCACTCCTTCTTTATTTTAGCCACTCCAACGTGTAAAGACTGAAGATAGAGACAGCGTCTGGAGCTCATTCCCTTGTTTCTTCCCTTGTTTTGTTTCCCCTCTTTCCCTGGTCACCCCCGTAGTATAGAGTCTGATATGCTTGGGCGGTGATTGGGGGAAGTCGAGGAATTAGCATCAGTTCCTGGGCGCCTCTGCAGAAACTCCCGGTAAGACTTTCCAGAGTCCTTGAATCCGGACAGAACGCAAAGCCTACAAAGATATAATCTTTATTTCTGCCCAGGTGCCATGGAACTGAGTCAGGTGTCTTTAGCAGACTTAGCACATATGATAGGTAATCTCCAAGTGGAGACTCAGGCTTTAGCAAGTAGGGTAGATTCCTTACAAAGAGATCGGAGGGAGGCAGGTGATGTAGGTAGAACAGGTCCAAGCACTACCACTTCCCCAGTGATACAGGTGTCAACACCCCAAACCATACCCCTAGCTCCCCCCGAGAGGTTTTTTGGGGATTCTGCCAAGTTCCCTGTGTTTATTAGCCAATGTCAGCTACACTTTATGTGTAAAGCCTCATGCTTTCCCACAGAGCAAGCCAAGGTAGCGTTTGTTATGTCCTATTTGGGTGGGGTGGCCGCTAATTGGACCATACATCTTATAGAGAGAGATGACCCTTTGTTATATAACTACCAGGCTTTCCGTCATGAGCTGAGGAAACTATTTGATAGACATACATTTACACACTCTGCGGACACTGAACTCTTGAATTTAAAGCAGGGGACGAAGGAGTTGGCCGGTTACATAACCGACTTTCAAAGATTAGTGGTTGAAACTGGTTGGCCCGAAGAAAAGCGTAGCGTTCTTTTCTATAAGGGTCTCAGAGAGGACTTGAAGGATGCTCTCGCTCAGGTGATAGATCCCCCAGATACATGTCCAGAACTAATCGATTTGGTGGTAAAGATCGACCACCGATTGCATGAACGAAAGCGAGAGAAGGGTAAGGGAGAGTATAAATGGATGCCCTTCCGAGAGAAAAGACCCGAGGCAGAGAAGGTCCTAGAAGAAGTAGAACCCATGCAGATTGGGTCAGTAAAGGGGCCCTTGACCAACGCCGAAAGACAGAGACGCAGAGAGAAAAAACTCTGTCTGTATTGTGGGAAACCGGGCCATTTCCTGAGAGAATGTCCAGTACGACCAAAGTCCGGGTCACAGTCGGAAAACTAAGAAGCCCGAGATCCAAGGAGACAGGTGTCTCGGGTACTTCAGGATGCATTGTCTCCTCCTCCGAACTACCCGTAAGTCAGGCTCGCCATTTTTTTGTCAAGGCTTGTATTACATGGGGTCAGCATCAGGTCGTGGTCCCCGTGATGATAGATTCAGGAGCGTCAGGGAATTTTGTAGATCTCTTATGGGCCAAAAGGCATAAAATCGATCAGGTAGCCAAGGCCGTTTGGGAAGAGGTAACCACCATTGATGGCAGCACCCTAACCTCAGGTCCTGTAACACACCAGACAACACCCTTAAAGGTTGAAATCGAAGACCAACATTCAGAAATCATGGTCTTTGACTTGATCCGCGCTCCCCAGTT
This sequence comes from Triturus cristatus, assembly GCF_964204655.1. Lineage (NCBI taxonomy): Eukaryota > Metazoa > Chordata > Amphibia > Caudata > Salamandridae > Triturus > Triturus cristatus. The sequence goes on along the minus strand of NC_140590.1, from coordinate 1,529,576,129 downwards.
CCCAGTTATTTTAGGGCTGCCCTGGTTGCGTCAACATAATCCCTTAATCAATTGGACAGGTTTAACCTTGACATTCAGACATATATCCAGTTCTCATAACCTAGCACCTTTAATGGTTTCTGGGAGTGACCTAGTAGCCTCAGGAGATGTGGAAGAAGGGTCTTTACCTTCGGTGTACCGAGATCTACAACCTATCTTTGATGAAAAGGAAGCAACCAGTCTTCCCCCGCATAGGCAGTACGACTGCCGAATAGATCTACAGGCAGGGGCCCGTATTCCATGCAGTCGTGTATACAATCTAACCGAGAAGGAGAATATATATCTCCGTGAATATCTGGACAAGATGCTACAAATGGGGTTCATCCGTCCTTCCCGCTCTCCGGCCTCTTCCTCTCTTTTTTTCATACCCAAGAGAGAGGGAGGTCTGAGATGTTGCATCGACTACAGAGCACTTAATTCTGTCACCATAAAGAACAGGTACCCGTTACCCCTGATTTCTGATCTCCTTGATAGGGTTATGGGTGCAACAATATTCACGAAACTGGACTTACGCGGAGCTTACCACCTCGTCCGCTTAAGAGAGGGGGACGAATGGAAGACGGCATTTTGCACTAAATACGGTCTATACGAATATTTAGTGATGCCGTTTGGATTGTGTAACGCCCCTTCGGCGTTTCAGTTTTTCATCAATGAGACCCTCAAGGACATGATCGATAAGTATGTGATCGTTTATATTGACGATCTGCTTATTTACTCTCGCTCCCTGGCAGAACATGAGAACCATGTAAGAAGTGTACTTGAACGGTTACAAGACAACAAACTTTATTGTAAATTAGAAAAATGCACCTTCCATGCACAAGAAGTGCCCTTCCTGGGTTTCATCATTTCTCCCCTAGGCCTTCGGATGGATCCGATAAAGGTTGAGGCAATTAACCGTTGGGCAGCACCTCAGACGGTGAAAGAGACACAAAGCTTCATCGGTTTTGCCAACTTTTATCGGCGGTTTATTTGTAATTTCTCTCGATTGGTTTCCCCTATTACTGCCCTGTTAAAAAAGGGGGTAAAATTCTTGTGGACCCCAGAGGCAGATGATGCCTTTCAGAAACCGAAAGAAGCTTTTACCCAAGCTCCGGTTCTAAAACATCCGGATCCGGCTCATGAATTCATAGTAGAAGCGGACGCTTCCAATGTAGCAGTAGGGGGGGGTTCTCTCCCAGTATGACACTCAAACTGGAGTACTCCATCCTGTAGCTTTCTTTTCCCGCAAGCTTACTCCCGCCGAGATAAATTATGCCATAGGGGACAAAGAATTGTTGGCCATACGAAAGGCGTTTGAGGAGTGGAGGCAATACTTATTAGGTGCAAAGTCCACATTCACAGTATTGACGGATCACAGAAATCTACAGTATTTGAAATCGGCAACAGCATTGTCTCTCCGACAGCTAAGATGGTCACAATTCTTTAATGAATTTGATTTCCTTATTCGTTACCAAGCTGGTAAAAAGAACGGGAAAGTGGACGCCTTATCCCGCCTAGGTTATGACAACGAAGAAACACCCACAGAACCACCCCTGATCATTGCCCATGAGAAGATAGTCGGGGGAACCTACTCAGAGGAAGAGTTCCTGGAACGGGTCCGGCGGGAACAAACTGCTGTTGATATGAAGGGCTTAAGTGGTACACACTCGGTCATATATGAGGCAGGTTGTGCCTATATTGAAGGGGGTTTGGTTCTTCCCACGGTTGAGCTACAGGAACAAGCGCTAGACTGGTCCCATTCACATCCTCTTGCAGGTCACCCAGGGTATGTGAAGACACTAGAATCCTTACGCAGACAATTCTGGTGGCCTGATATAGTAAAAGACACCAAATTGTATGTGCAAAGATGCAGTATATGCGCTCAAGGCAAATCGTCCACCCAAAAACCCATGGGGCTCTTGCTTCCCTTGCCCACACCTCCTCGCCCTTGGCATACCTTGTCTCTCGATTTCATAGTCGACTTACCACGCACAACAAAGGGACACACCACGTTACTAGTGGTGGTAGACCTGTTTTCAAAATTGGCTCACTTTATTCCGTTATCCAAACTCCCTACCTCTCGAACTTTGGCTCACATCTTTTTACAACAAATAGTGCGATTGCATGGACTCCCATCAGTCGTCATTTCAGACAGAGGTGCACAGTTCGTGTCCAAATTTTGGAAGGGATTGTGTACCTTATTAGAGATTGACGCTCGTTTGTCCTCTAGTCATCACCCTCAGACGGATGGACAAACGGAACGGGTTAATCAATGCTTTGAGCAATACATCAGGTGTCAAGTCATGCAATCAACTAAAGAATGGGACGAATTAGTGTGGGTGTCGGAAATAGCATATAACAACAGTTACCATACAGCTATCAAGACCACACCCTACATGTGCACTTACGGGTACCATCCCAGAACTGTCTGCCAACCAGTAGATTCTGCTTGTTCTACTCCCAAGGCCCTAGACATGATACAAGAACTTCAAACAGTGCATCAGGCAGCTAAGGACAACCTGAACCAAGCCAAGGCTCGGTATAAGGAAGGAGCAGACGCCCATAGAAGACCAGGGCCTCAGTATAAACAGGGAGAGAAGGTGTGGTTGTCTGCAAAGAACATAGCTTTGAAGGGGTCATGCAAGTTCAAACCAAGATACGTAGGACCGTATGAAATTATCAAGGTAGTGAACCCTGTGGCCCTTAAATTGGCTCTGCCCCCAGCCCTAAAAATCCATCCTGTTTTCCACACCTCTTTGTTAAAACCTGTTGAGCCCGGAACTCGATTGCAATCCTCTCCAGCACCCCTTCTTGTTGATGAAGAACCGGAATACGAAGTGGAAAAGATTCACAGAACAAACTTAAGACTAAATCCTAAACTTAGTACCATTCTGGTATTCACAGAATGCACCTAGTACTTCTGGTATTCACAGAATGAACTTACTACTTTTGCGATTCACAAAATGAACTTAGGACTTTTGCTATTCACAGAATCCATTTACGACCACTAAACTTACGTCCGCACCCGGGCCGGATTTCCCGCCACCGGAGCGGAGTTTCCGGGCCCGGAGCGAGAAGTCCGCATGCGGGCCGGAAAGTCCGCTTTAAGGGCGGAATAGCCGCTCTCGGGCCGGAAACTCCGCTCTCGGGCCGGAAATTCCGCTCTCGGGCCGGAAATTCCGCTCTCGGGCCGGAACATCAGAATTGGGACCAGACTACATTACTGTTGCCATTGATCATTTGAGCCAAGGGGAAACACCTGTTCAAGTCCCTACCATCCCCCACCATGCATCAGCTGACGCACTCCAGCCAATCCCAGCCAACAGCTCCAGTTAGCCATCATGTTGCTAGTGCCTACCATCCCCCACCATGATCCAGCTGAAGCCAATTAACACAGATTGACCAGCAGCAAAAAACATTTAAAAGCAGCACACAGTGAAGGCACCGGTTTGGTCACACGCAGTTTGGATTTCCAAGCCGAGACCGGCCAAGAAAATGGAGCTCATGAAGAGAAAGCGGAACTTCACAGCAGAGGAGACCACCATGCTTGTGGAGTTCATTGTGAGGCACCATAAACGCCTCTATGGACTCACACCCTACTGCACCAGTGGGAGCCAGAAGGCAGCCCTGTGGCAGCAATTAGCCACTGCTGTCACAGCATTGGGGGAGGACAGGCGCACTGTGCAGGACGTCAAAAAGAAATGGCAGGATGAGCGGCTGAGGGTAAAGGATAAATACGCCAGGATGGAATTACAACAGATCCTCCCAGCCGCACAATCTGGACCACGCATCCGCCTCACCACACAGGAGGAGGACATCCTGACGACCATACACCCCCACTTGGTCCATGGGCTGCCTGTCAGTGACGTCCGCTACGTGGTACCAGGTAAGTGGGATGAAAAGTGAAAGTGCATGAATAGAAGGTCTGTGTTGCACTGTCAGTGTGAATAAGGAAGTAGTCCAAAGTGTATTAATTAATCCGTAAGTCACAGACTCCTGTGTCACCCTCTGTATGTAGCACTACAAGTCCCACAATCCTTAGGGATGGAAATGGCAAATCCCTCCTCCACTCCTGAAAACATGGCCACTGTCCAGTTGCATTAATACACCAGCATGCTAAGTAGCAATTGACAAATTACAGCAGAGATGCCCCAGTAACAATGCCACACCCAATCCAACTCTTGTGCAACCGCGGATGCGTCACATTGACAATGCGGTGCACTGTGGCGCTGGGATAGTCAGATGGGTGTCGCAACTGATGGCATCAGGGGGATGCTCTGCTGGAGTAGTGTCGCAAGTGTGACGCAACTCCAACTATGTCCATGGACCACCTACACCTAACGCTCAGGGCAACTCATTACAGGTGCCTCAAGCTGGTTTAAGTTTGCATGGCAACACCCTATGAAAAGTGACTACGTGAAATGCCGTCAATTACAATGCATCACTTGTACGAGGCATCACCAAATAAACACACACCCTGCAAAATCACAGCTGATGCATGTTTAATGTTGCGCAGGCCCGCACACCGTGAGGCATCAACATAGATGCATAACATTGGGAATAAGTCTGAAGCCCTAATTTTCATCTCTACTGCTGTACTCAGAATCTTAATCTCAGCAGCTTGGAAAGATACACAGGCCCCAACATTTCAAATGTGGTTATCCAGATTTCTAGGTATACATAATGTGGAGGCGGCTCTGTATCAACTTAAGGGGAAAAAATCAAGAGAATTGGGGTTGAAGATTTGGGCACCAGTGGCTGCCTGGCGCACTAGTAGATTGTCATAATCTTACTGATTTTCAGAATATAGCTACGTCTGGCTTCTAATATTTATATCTTCATTAGCTATACGTTCGTTCTCGCTCTCTTTCTTCCTCTGATTGTGGCAGATGGCTCTTTGTTTTACTATATGTATCTTAACTTCAATATCAACATCGACGCCACATCATTCTATGATTTACAACCTCCAATCTCAATTAGACACTAGAAATGTAATTCGTCAACCGACTTCTACATGCCTTGTTCTTGCTTCATCCATATTTGTTTTTTTATTTATTTTGTTTTGGCTATTTTTGTAATTTGCTTATACCTCATTCAGCTTTCTTATTTAGTCAAAATGTATTCATATTGTATTGCTATAGTGTAACATGAATCCTCAATAAAAATTTTAAAAAAATAAATAAAAATAAAAAAATAAAAAAAATTGGGAATACGTCCAAATGTGTCACCTGTATTACCCCACCGCTGTGACACAGAAGTGACGCAACTGCGGTGTTAATGTATTACAAGGGGCGTGGAAACATGCCACTAAATCTCTATGAAGTAAATCACCCCGTGCAAGCTGAAAGCACAAAGCAGAAGGTGAGAGAACCATCTGGTCCAAAAGTCAGACACCTATTCTGTTGTAAATTTCCCACCCTGCCACGCCACTACGACCCCAATGCACCACTGCTCCTACCTGCCCAGTCAGCAGCAGTACTGCAAAACACTGTTAGCATGCAGAAGAAATGGGAAAATCACAGAAATGTTCCACCAGCACATATTCCAGTTGTTTAGTTTTCTCTCTTCTCACCCATTGACACATTCAGCCAGAGAACAGACAACTGCCGTAGCGGAGGTCCCTGCATCTACTGGGAGGCATCGCCACCGTACACCCTCACCGACTGGTAAGTCAAAGTGGCCAGGAGATGGTCAAAATGCATACATTGCCAGGAGTGACCGAGGGACATGTAGTGCCCACATATGAAAGTCAACCAGAGATGTACAAATCGCTGCATTACTATTGGAGTAGTCAATGGACATCCACCTTTAGATAATCATAATTGTGAACAGCTGAAGACAATATATTACATGTCTTGGCTCATCAAACCTTCGTAATTGCTGAACATGACATGTTTTACAGCAACAGGCCCAGACCTGGGAATCCAATCCTGTTATCGAGTGCCACAACTACTCAAAAGGGTGCCCCCACTATGTTGTAATGGTGTCTGTAGACGTAAGCAATCAAAGTAATTGACTGAAATATGGCAATGATGAACAAGTTAGATCCCAGGGTCATTAGTATTGACAATGCATACACTGTCCAACTTTGAATGTGTCCAATATAGATCAAATGCCCAGTCCACACAGCTGGTCATGTACCACTTACATTGTCTGGCTTCTGTGTTGGCCATCAACAAAACACGATAGTGGACCGCACATCAGGATCCGTAGACATGTCATTGTGATATAGGTTGCATCCAGGTAGTGGGCCCATTCGAAGTAATGTGGGAGCAATCATGATTTTACGTATAACACACTAATGCTACGCTGGTGCCCACAACTGCTTGTGCTCATCCTTTGTGCCAGAAATCTAGTGCATCACATGTGGCTGCCGGAATGTTAAGTAGCAAAACACACTTATCATTGTAGGTACAACGAGGTCCTCCCAGAATCAAAGACACACACTGACTTCTGCTACAAGGTTGGCTGTGACATCTGTTCAGGGCCCACACACTGTTCCGGTGCTGGGCCAAGGGAGGGGAACCCAAGAATATATCAGGCTGACTGCTCAAGAAATGTGCCTTTCACGTCCGCCGTATGTTGCATGTGTATTACAACACTGTTGTCCTGCATCACAATATGCTCACATATGGCATTTGAACCCATGCAAGATCAGACCCTGGTGGCTAATGAAAGGATGACACAAAATGTATGCCAAGTGAGTGCAGAATGGACATTCAATAGTACCATGAGTCATATGAAGTGACCAAAACACAACCTGCTTGCAATTCAATGATAGGAAACACCATGATGAAAATAGCATGGCTGAGGCCAACACTGATGCCAGTAGTGTACCTTTGAGATGAATGTAGGGGCTGCTAAGGTGAATCTTCATGTAGTTACACCTGCTAAATGACTAGGCTGAAGAGCAACACGCTAATCCAGTGCAGGCAGAAGGCATCAAAGCCTTTCAGCCTATCCGCAATGTTACATTCTGCTTGCCTCCTCTCCTACTGTATTCACATGTATAGGTTAGTGTTTGACAAAATAGGTTTGGATGTCTGCTGTACAAGACACCAATCGTCGTCAGCTAAGTAGTACCATGATCTGGGAAATAGAGTACGCAGAGAGAGGACACTCAAAGGACGGACGTAAGACATCTGTGTTCTCTCATACAAATATGTGTGACTTCATGCGTGGGGGGGCACAAATGAGCAACATCATGTCCCTGACTATTGTAAATCTCACACATGAAACCCTTTCTGACTTGACAACAAACAACATGAGACTCTGGAAATATGTAAGTCTGAATGGCAAAGGTGATAGCAGTGTAATGGGGAGGAATCGGGGTCATTTATCCCTTCCTATCAGTAATCTTCTCATACATGTGTGTCTGTTGATGTGTCATCTGATTGATGTCACTGCTGTGTGGAGGGAACGGCTGGCAACTGCTGCATGTGAGCAGGTGCCTAAATGTAAAGTTCAGGAGCTAAACATGCTGCACATCGTTCTGGATTACCCACAAATGGTCATTGAGAATGACATGTTGGCTCAGAGCTACCATCTCTTCTTGCAAAATATAGACCTGTATGTCTTATCACAGATGCTGACCGGATTACACCCCAGCAGCGTGCACCATCCCGGGCACTCAATGACATCCTGGCTGCAGCTGTTCACCCCTCGCGCAGCCGTCCTTCAGGTAATTCTAGCATGAGGTGTCTGTTGATGTGTCATCTGATTGATGGCACTGCTGTGTGGAGGGAACGGCTGGCAACTGCTGCATGTGAGCAGGTGCCTAAATGTAAAGTTCAGGAGCTAAACATGCTGCACATCGTTCTGGATTACCCACAAATGGTCATTGAGAATGACATGTTGGCTCAGAGCTACCATCTCTTCTTGCAAAATATAGACCTGTATGTCTTATCACAGATGCTGACCGGATTACACCCCAGCAGCGTGCACCATCCCGGGCACTCAATGACATCCTGGCTGCAGCTGTTCACCCCTCGCGCAGCCGTCCCTCAGGTAATTCTAGCATGAGGTGTCTGTTGATGTGTCATCTGATTGATGGCACTGCTGTGTGGAGGGAACGGCTGGCAACTGCTGCATGTGAGCAGGTGCCTAAATGTAAAGTTCAGGAGCTAAACATGCTGCACATCGTTCTGGATTACCCACAAATGGTCATTGAGAATGACATGTTGGCTCAGAGCTACCATCTCTTCTTGCAAAATATAGACCTGTATGTCTTATCACAGATGCTGACCGGATTACACCCCAGCAGCGTGCACCATCCCGGGGACTGTATGACATCCAACCCTCGCGCAGCCGTCCTTCAGGTAATTCTAGCATGAGGTGTCTGTTGATGTGTCATCTGATTGATGTCACTGCTGTGTGGAGGGAACGGCTGGCAACTGCTGCATGTGAGCAGGTGCCTAAATGTAAAGTTCAGGAGCTAAACATGCTGCACATCGTTCTGGATTACCCACAAATGGTCATTGAGAATGACATGTTGGCTCAGAGCTGCCATCTCTTCTTGCAAAATATAGACCTGTATGTCTTATCACAGATGCTGACCGGATTACACCCCAGCAGCGTGCACCATCCCGGGGACTGTATGACATCCAACCCTCGCGCAGCCGTCCTTCAGGTAATTCTAGCATGAGGTGTCTGTTGATGTGTCATCTGATTGATGTCACTGCTGTGTGGAGGGAACGGCTGGCAACTGCTGCATGTGAGCAGGTGCCTAAATGTAAAGTTCAGGAGCTAAACATGCTGCACATCGTTCTGGATTACCCACAAATGGTCATTGAGAATGACATGTTGGCTCAGAGCTACCATCTCTTCTTGCAAAATATAGACCTGTATGTCTTATCACAGATGCTGACCGGATTACACCCCAGCAGCGTGCACCATCCCGGGGACTGTATGACATCCAACCCTCGCGCGGCCGTCCTTCAGGTAATTCTAGCATGAGGTGTCTGTTGATGTGTCATCTGATTGATGTCACTGCTGTGTGGAGGGAACGGCTGGCAACTGCTGCATGTGAGCAGGTGCCTAAATGTAAAGTTCAGGAGCTAAACATGCTGCACATCGTTCTGGATTACCCACAAATGATCATTGAGAATGACATGTTGGCTCAGAGCTACCATCTCTTCTTGCAAAATATAGACCTGTATGTCTTATCACAGATGCTGACCGGATTACACCCCAGCAGCGTGCACCATCCCGGGGACTGTATGACATCCAACCCTCGCGCGGACGTCCTTCAGGTAATTCTAGCATGAGGTGTCTGTTGATGTGTCATCTGATTGATGTCACTGCTGTGTGGAGGGAACGGCTGGCAACTGCTGCATGTGAGCAGGTGCCTAAATGTAAAGTTCAGGAGCTAAACATGCTGCACATCGTTCTGGATTACCCACAAATGGTCATTGAGAATGACATGTTGGCTCAGAGCTACCATCTCTTCTTGCAAAATATAGACCTGTATGTCTTATCACAGATGCTGACCGGATTACACCCCAGCAGCGTGCACCATCCCGGGGACTGTATGACATCCAACCCTCGCGCAGCCGTCCTCCAGGTAATTCTAGCATGAGGTGTGTCACTGGCTTCGACTCCAAAGCCATGACAGAGATCCTGATTCCCCTCTGCATGTAATCAGCAGTTGTGTACAAAGTGAAATACAAATCAGGAGTGTCATGTGCCTGTCTGACAATTGGTGATGCAGATAATTGAGAATGTTGTCACTTCCCTCTACAGCTGCTGGTTCAGGGACAGCTAGGCCCGTGAGGAGACAGGTCCAGCAGGTGACACTAGTGGGGAACACCGAGGGACAGAGAGTTGTGGCTGGAGCTGGTGAGTTTGCCTGTATCTGTGTAACCCCTCAGTGCTATGGTGTGAGCTGTCATTTGTGGTGGTACCCTACACAGGTCACATGATCCTCATCTGTTGATGCAAAGTACAGTTGATACAAACCCTTGTTTTGCACCACATGTCATACAAGGTCAATCCCTAATACGGTTGCAACCTCTGTTCCAGGGGATGCTGATGACGAGGATGACAGGCCTATGACCAGTGCGGGCCGACGTGGAATCAGAGGGGAGAATCCCCTGATCCTCCAAGCTGTCATGTCGGCTGCAAGCACTGCTCAGGAGGAGGAGGAAGAATATCCTGAGGACCTCTGCTTGGTGGATGATGAGGACTACATGTCTGACGATGAAGATGGCAATGCGCGATATCGTGCCAGACTGGCTAAATCGGTCAGGGCATCAACTCCTCTGCCAAGCAACGTCCCTCCGCCTCCTCCCAGGCATACCATGGCCTGTCCCCAGACTCGAGCAAACCAGCCACAGCACACACGCATCACAACACAGACATCACTCCCTCACAGTCCTCACGTCCAGGACCAACATGGTGGTTCCCCTACCCACTCTTCCCTAGACAGTGTATCCCTGCCAGCCTCTCCACCATCTGGGGGTAGTACCAGCCCTGTTGTGCTGCTGGAATCCCCTGGGCACCATTCACCTGCCCACAGGCTGACACCTCCCACCCCACCCCCTGCCGTAGGACCTGCACATCCCATCCATGGCAGACAGCTGCAGAGAGGGCCTGCACCTGGCTGTGATGACCAGTGGGAGCAGGACTTCTTCCAACAGCAGAGCGATGTGAGGCAGGACATTAGTGCCATAGGGGCTACCCTGTCCACCATGTCGGACTCCCTGCAGGACATGGTCCACTTCCCTCAGGCGGTGGAGAGGCTGAGCCAAGTGTTGGATAGGATGGATAGGACTTGGCAGGACATGTCCAGAAATATGCGAGACATGCTATCCATCCAGAGGGACGAGAGTGCAAGACACCATGCCTTGGCCATGAAGATGATGGAGGGCATTTTGAGAGTGAGCCAACCTTTCCCTTCACGGTCAACGCAGGGAGGGGAGCCATCATATCTGCCCACAGGACAGCACATCCCCACACCTGTACCAACTGCACACCAACACAGCGAAGGGAGACATCCACACCAGCGGGCTGAACTGGCACTCCCAACACCACCCCCTGTACAGTCACTCCCGCCACCTGCACAACCATCCCCACCTGTACAGTCACTCCCGCCACCTGCACAACCACCACCAACACCACCACCTGTACAGTCACACCCGCCACCTGCACAACCACCACCACCACCACCTGTACTGTCACACCCGCCACCTGCACAACCACCACCACCACCCCCTGTACAGTCACACCCGCCACCTGCACAACCACCACCAACACCACCTGTACAGTCACACCCGCCACCTGCACAACCACCACCAACACCACCTGTACAGTCACACCCGCCACCTGCACAACCACCACCACCACCACCTGTACTGTCACACCCGCCACCTGCACAACCACCACCACCACCTGTACAGCCATCAAGTGTGCAAACACCATCTGCCACAGCACATGTGGATGACCCTGGACAGTCCCTTGGACAGTACCCACCTCCACGTAGGCGGCGAGCCAGACCTGAGCACTCGGAGCGGTCATCCCCCCCCAAATTGCGGCGTCGCACTCACCAGTGACAGGAACCCGGGACAATGTGATCACGTGTTTGTGTGTGCACCAAATAAACACCTACCAAAACTAATCATCTGTTGTGTATCATGTCCTGTGTAACGTTGCAGGTGGCCTGGAGATGTGAGAAGGTATGTGTGTGTGTGACACAGTTACAAGTGTGACCCATCGTTGCAACCAGCCATTATGTGCATAGCAGATGACCCACCAAATATGTGTCCATATTCAGAACCAGACATTCAGAATGAAGTTAAACAAGTGGAAGTTATGAGTATTCCAAATTGTATTTTGAGAAGGTACATAAGAACAACCGTCCGTTTGGAAGGGAGAAAGGAAAACAAATGAAGATCTTAATGCAGAGGGAGATGTGAACCTGGATTGGGGTGGGGCAAAAAAATTATAACACGTCAGGGAGCGTCAGGGAAAACAGTCTATTTACAAGGGGAAAATGAAATAGTTGTTCACGTCTAAAGTCAAGTGTCCTTCTGGTCATCCTCTAGGACCACAATGTCCAGATCCTCAGAGTCCGATGCAGGCACACGTCTGGCGGGTGCAGGAACAGGCACCACTTGGGTTCGTGCCACACGAGGAGTACGGGGGGAAACAGTGTGGGGCAATGGACAGGGGGAGACATTGACAGTGGTATGGGAAGGGATTGGGGAGACAACAGACGACATGGCTGCGGGCAGTGAATTGATGGCGGTGGTGAGGGTGGCCATACATCGGAGCATGTCCTCTCGCATCATGCGTACCTCCATACACACTTGTAGCGCGATGCGAGCGGACATGTCTGGCTGACCCTCACACATCCACATCAGGTCCACTGGCACAGCCACAGGAGGAACAACACCGGGAGGGGCCTGGGGGGAAGAGGAGGGATGTGGTGCCTGAGGTCCGGAGCCAATGATGTTGGGGAGCTGGCGGCTACGATGAGGGGGACTGGTTGCAGGGGATGCAGCTGGGTCCCCCGATGGAATGGGGAACTCTAGAGGTAGGGAGGGGCTGATGGCAGGCCCAGATTGTTTGTTGGCCTGCCCCGAGGACACCTCTTCAGGGACCACAGGTGAAGAATCCTGAGGAGAGTTGCTCTCCAACACCTCATGGTCCGAGGTGTCGTGTTCACCCCCCCCCAATCAATGTCTGCAGCCTCCACCTGGGATGTGGCACCAGCATCAGGGTGTCCCTTGTCAGTCTGGGTGGGCGCAATCCCCTTGCCTCTTGATGTTGAGGGTCCCTCCTCATCCTCCTCTTCCTCGCTGGTGGAAAGTGGGTGTAGCCGCCGCCGAACTGGTGGCCTCTTGCTCCGGACCAGGTCCTGCTGCCCTTCTGTTCCGCCAGCTGTGCCTGCTGAAATGTAAGCAAAATCCGAATGTTATGTTTGTGTCATGCAGGACGAGACACATTCATAGGATCCAAGGTCAGACTTATTTTCCTCTGATCACACTCAATAGTTGTCAGTGTCTATGAGCTGACATTACGTGTATGTTCACCGTCAGGTCCTGGATTGAGTCTGACATGGCCATCTCACGTGGATGTGTGTGGCTTACACGACTGTATTGGCCAACCCTCAACCTGGCATTCTAGGGATCTGTGTGTCCTGCCACAGCTACATGTGTAGGTTCCAAAAGCAGTCCACCAATGGAGAACATGAAGTCCAGAATCTCAGATTATGGCCATTCATAGGGAGTCGCAGCTATTTAAGGTCTGGACAAGTGTCATCTGCTTTGTAGCATTGTATGGGACACAACAAGTGGCGAATGTGGGTCACACATGCACTGAGGCTCTGGCCTATTTCTGTAGCTAAATTGTGAGTCTAGCCTTTGGCTGTCCCCACACATGTACTGACAATCCAGTGGCACATATTGGCTTTGGTGACTGATATGGTAATGCTGTACACCGCTGAACACTGGGGGAATTTAGTGATAGCTACCTGTACATGTGAAATGTGAAACAGGCCACTGAGGCTGAGACGTCTGTCAGTGAACACCCCTTGTAAATTTAGAAGCGCTTATGAGTGATGAAAGGATGTCAAAGTCTGTCTTGACTCCATGCCACATGATGTTTTGTCACAATTGGAACCCACACTCTAAAAATGCTATGCAAGTCATAGCATCCAATACCCTTTGGCCTGCCATGCGCACACAGGACAGTGTCTGTACCATTGCTCATCCAATGCACACATGATTTCCTAGTGCCAATTGTAGTGGTGCGGGAAGAGCTTATTTCAGTCCAAATGCACAAATATGGCTCATTTAGCCAGTTGTCATGGCGAGACTCCTACTCCCAAAATGCACTCTGCCCTGTACAGTCCATATGCCACAGTGTGCCTTTTTAAGCTTGGTTACTGCTGCATGGACACGGAATCTGTGAATGGAGGCATCGGACACACAATGGTACAGCACTGTTTCACTCACATCATACTCCCAGACACATTTAGCATATGATGCACTTACCATGTCCCTGCTGCTCCTGCTCCTCCAGCTGAGCATGGAGGGTCGGCCAAGCTGATCGCAGGACCCTCCTGTACAGTGGGGATAGGCGAGGACGATGCACATGGTGCTGGGAAGACTGGCCCACCAGCTCCTCAGCCTTGTGCCGGGCCCACCGTTTTCGGTCCTCCCAGCGCTTGCGGCATGCCCTCGCACTCCTGGTGTGGACTCCCACTGCACTGCAGCGCTCGGCGATGTTGGCCCACAGCCTGGCCCGGGCTGCATTGCTCAGCTGGTGTTCAGGGTCCCCATATAGCTGAGAAAATTTGGCCAGCACCCCCTCAGCCAAGATGTCCAACTCACTTTCAGTGAAAGGGGGTGCCTTCTCTTCGTAACCCTCAGCCATTATGGGGATAATAAGAAGGATGAGAGCAGCAGGATGTCAGAGGATCTGTCTGTGATAGAGGATGACTCAGAATGAACACAAAATGGCAGCAAACTATTTCCTGTGATGTATTTCCTGCCTCCCACTTCCTGTAAAACATTTCCTGAATGAAATTATGTGTTCCGGGTCATTTTCGGAGTTTACGGCCCGTAAACGCAGTTTCCGGTTCCGGAGCGGGAGGTCCGCACACGGGCCGTACGCCGCGTAATCGGCGTTTCCGCACACGGGCCGTACGCTCCGTAATCGGAGCTTCCGCTTTTTGGCCGCAAATTCCGAAAATGACCCGGAACATATTTTTCCATACAGGAAATGTTTTACAGGGAGTGGGAGGCAGCAAATACATCACAGGAAGTAGTTGCCTGCCATTTTGTAGTCATCCAGATCCATCCACAATCTGGGATCACATCTACTGCCATCCTGCTGTTCTGTTGTGGATAAAAAAGTAAAGACAGTGCATGTGAGAATTAATTAAATGTGACAAGAGGGTGAAGTGACCATTTCAAGACATGTCTGCAGTTTCTGTTTCAGTTTCTCATGCTTTGCATTATGGTACATGTAGTCCATATTAGGTGCTCATTTGCAGAGTTGTGTGATGTGTTCCAGAACATTGTGTTTGAGAAGTGTGGATATATCACAAACACAGGGGGGCAGAGTTACGGCTACGGACGCATCTCTGCTAATCAGCAGAGATGCGTCAGAAGAGTTGCGATGCATCTGCCCACCCGTGCGCCAACACAGATGCGCGGCATTGAAATTTCGGTGCACCGTGCAGCTCGGATGTGCAGATGCGTGACGCATCCCCCGTTGGAAAGGCGGCGCATTGCTGGAGTTGCGTCGCATGCACAACGCAGCTCCAGCAAGGCTCGGGGGTGCCCTATCCCTATGATGCTGCGTCAATCCTTACGCCTGCTTCAAGCAGGCGCAGGGTTTTGACGCAGCATGGCCTTAAAAGTGACTGAGTGAAATATTCTAGATTTTTAGGAGGCGTTTCTGCGCACGGAAGGCCCCCCCCCCCCTGCACCAGAACGCCTACATGTGGCGCAGGCCTTTACAACGTGACGCATCTCCCAGATGCTTCATATAGTACATTCCCCGCAGCATGGGGCTGGCTTTGCACCACCGCAGCGTCACAAAAGTGACGCAACGGCAGCGTGAAAGGGCCGCAAAGCCCACATTAATCTGCCCCATGGCGTCTGATTGACCCATTGCATCACTCACGTCGTGGGCGCATCATTTGTGGGGGAGTAACATCTGTTGATGGCACAGGGCCGACAATGCTATGGTTATGGCCTTTTCTGATTAAGAGACCCATCCTCATGAGGTCCGGCTGTGTCATGCATCTGTGGCTATAGATTCTTTCGGGACATCCACTACACTGATCGCTGACATGGGCACATGTGCTGATGCAGGCTCAACGTTTTGACTACTGTCAAGAGCTGTGATTAACATGCAGTTAGTGTGGCTTGCAAAGTAGCCTCAGGAAGGAATTTATTGACACAGTCGTGTATATCCAAGTTTCATCATTGGCAACAGACAGCAATCCACATTTGGTCCATTCCACTACAGGTTGCTCATGTGAAGAACGTGGCAACAAGCTGCTCACGGACTTGCATGCCCTGACCTCGGTTATGTGCCATGGCCCGGTTTCCCAGATTCATAGGTAGCCGAGGTTCCAGTGGTATCTGTAAGCCATGCGTTAAGGCAATGTTGTGCAAGACACAACAGGCTAGTATGATCTTGCACACTACTTCTGGGGAGTACTGCAGCACCCCCCCTGTACGGTCGAGACATCTGAATCGCGACTTCAACAGACCAAAAGTGCGCTCTATGATGGCTCGAGTCCGTATGTGTGCCCTATTGTACCTACGCTGTGGTACAGTGTCTGCACGCCTGTAAGGGGTGAGGAGATGTGGGGTAAGTGCATACCCAGCGTCACCTGAGTAGAGGGGAAAGGGCAGTTGGTTAGATTTCCCTCTTTGACTTGCACAGGACATGATCTATACTGTATTACATGCATTGTCAGGTGGGCCCTGTATCTAGCTTTATGAATCTTAAAGTACTATGGTTAATTGTGGGGGGCATTCAGACATTTCAAAAACACATAAACCTCCTTTCTAACGCTTGGTACTTACCCAGTAGCCACATGTTGCCAAATTCTCCCGCAGCTATCCGCCGGGCAAGAGGTGACATGCGGAATATGAAGCTGTCATGGGTACTGCCGGGGAACACCGCATGCACATCAATGAACCTCCCTCTGGAATCACAGACAGCTTGCACGTTGATGGAATGCCATCTGTGTCTATTGCAGAAGATGTGTGCAATGTGGCGGGGTGGCTGCAGGGCCACATGGGTACAGTCAATTGCACCCAGCACACGTGGAAATTGTGCAATGCGAAAGAAATCTCGTACTGCCCTTTGTCTCAGGGCCAGTGTCGGTGGCATATGTATGTGGAGGTGGGATCTTGCAGTGATGCATCGCAGTACCTGATGCAGGCACCGCGACTGGCTTGCCTGGGATATGCCCACATGGTCACTGGAGACCCTTTGGAATGAGCCAGTGGCGAAGAAATGGAGCGCTGATAGGATCTTGAGGTATGCTGGTATTGCATGTGAGCAGCAGGTCACGGAGTCAAGTTCCTGCTCCCACTCACATACCATTTCCAAGATGATTTCTGGAGGGAAACGGTACCTGGCCCTTATATCTTGACTGGACATTCCAAATAAGTTGATCCTCTGTCTGAAGATCCTCTCTGCTCTGGCTCTCATCCTCCTCCTCCTCCTCAAGTGGTTTTGGTGCATGGCAAGGGGCAGTGCAACAAACACATTCAGTGACATGTTGAAAGGGTTTGTGTGTGTCTGCTCTGCAGTTATACGTGGTGTCGAGCTAGGATTGGCTGGAGTGCGTCAGCTGATGCATGGTGGGGGATGGTAGGGACTTGAACAGGTGTTTCCCCTTGGCTCAAATGATCAATGGCAACAGTGATGTAGTCTGGTCCCAATTCTGATGTTCCGGCCCGAGAGCGGAATTTCCGGCCCGAGAGCGGAATTTCCGGCCCGAGGGCGGAATTTCCGGCCCGAGAGCGGGTATTCCGCCCTTAAAGCGGACTTTCCGGCCCGCATGCGGACTTCCCGCTCCGGGCCCGGAAGCTCCGCTCTGGTGGCGGAAAATCCGGCCCGGGTGCGGACGTAAGTTTAGTGGTCGTAAATGGAATCTGTGAATAGCAAAAGTCCTAAGTTCATTTTGTGAATCGCAAAAGTAGTAAGTTCATTCTGTGAATACCAGAAGTACTAGGTGCATTCTGTGAATACCAGATTGGTACTAAGTTTAGGATTTAGTCTTAAGTTTGTTCTGTGAATCGGGCCCATAGACTCTAGACGAGTCAGACAAAGACTGCAGTACCTGGTCCATTGGAAAGGATACGGAATTGACGAACGGTCATGGGAACCAGCCAGTAATATACATGCTCCCAGACTGCTTCGCCTCTTCCACAGACAACATCCTGATAAACCCAGACCCGTGGGGGGGTCGTTAGGAGGAGTGTACTGTCAGGACTGCCGCCGCACCAATCCAAAGATGGCGCCTTGACAACACGCATGCGCGGAGGAGTCAGGCAGGAACAAAAGCCTGGCTTCCCCCGGAAGTAGCGCTTTGCGTTCGTTTGTTACTGAAGCCCCAAGTTCCGAAGCTTCCCTGCATCCCGTTTGGATTCTCCTTTCCATCTCCATGTTCGTATTCCTTTCGACGCCCGTGACAGCCGTCACGATCGTCCAGAGTCCTTCGTATCCTTGATAGGACAGTTCAGTGGGTATATCTCTTACACGAGGTAGGGATTCCGTTGTAGTGTTCGGTATCGTGGGAGAGGGTCTCCATCTGCCACCTGGATCTGCGTTCCCCTGGGTGTGAACTCAGCGTCCCGAGTGGTAGGTCAGGCTGGTATTCTCCACGTTGTACGGCACAAATGGTTTCCTTTCTTCCCTGAGCCTCGTAATTATTCCGTAGTCTGCCTTGTTACTCCTCACCGCGATCCAACTGTGATTACACCGGAATGAACTCATCCTCCTGATCTCCGGTAACAAGTAAAGGTCGCCTTGCCTCGTTCCTTCTGCTGCATCTTGGATTCCCATCAGCCTCCAAACTACAGCGTCTCCTCACCGCGACTCAACTGTGATTACACCGGAATGAACTCACCCTCCTGATCTCCGGTAACAAGTTAAGGTCGCCTTTTTCTTTACTTATTTCCTGCACTGTATAGCTCCACTTACCATTCTGAAGGTCTTGTCTGTGGCCCAATGCATCCCTGATGGTACAGTTCCACGCTTCTGGGGAGGGAATCTAGGTGAGCATACACATACGTTAAGGTAGTGGTAGAGTGCTCTCGGCTGGGTTGATATATACATGTCCTTAGGGCACTCTCCTTGTTCTTACAGCTTCTGGAACATCTCTTTCTCATTACACTGCTGATCAAGACCAGAAGGAGGGAAAATAAGGTATAGCACAGGTCTGGGAGAGTGGTATAGGAAGTCGCTGCTTTCTGTGTCAGCTAACCACTCCTTTATTTTAGCCACTCCAACGTGTAAAGACTGAAGATAGAAACAGCGTCTGGAGCTCATTCCCTTGATTCTTCCCTTGTTTTGTTTCCCCTCTTTCCCTGGTCACCCCCGTAGTATAGAGTCTGATATGCTTGGGCGGTGATTGGGGGAAGTCGAGGAATTAGCATCAGTTCCTGGGCGCCTCTGCAGAAACTCCCGGTAAGACTTTCCAGTGTCCTTGAATCCGGACAGCTACCACTGAGTATTCAAAACAGACAGATATCACAAATCATCAAAGAAATCAAAAAGGTACCAAAGCGCACAAAAGAAATCTGCAGCATCTACTAGGAAATGGTCTGCCTAGAAGTCCTGAAACCTCACCTTGTTTTCTCTGGAAAATTGCAAGAGCCTTCTGAGGGCCTTAGGTGACTAAAATATAAAAGATTTGGACTCTTTCTCACTCAACAAGAAACCATTACTCTACTCTTGCAATACATGCCTAGCCTCTTTCAAGCCTTCTTTCTATTTCTTTAGACAAGTAAGTAAAGTCTGGGTTATGATCCTATGGCAAAAATCTAAGCGTTTCACATGGGAGTGGGATGATGGCCTTTAGTACCCATTAAGCAATTCTACCTTTGCTTAGATCAAGCATCAGACAATGCATAAATGCATTCATGCCCCACTGGATGAAAGATTTCTTTCTCTGAACAGAGTTAAAATGGAGATCTGGGTGCTAGACGAGGGAGCCACCACAAGCATCTTTTCATGTAGCCCACTAGCTTGGGGATGTCCATCTTTCAAAAAGCAAGAAATTAGATTATTATATTCAACATAGATATATTATATGGATCTCTAATCAGTGATGCAATTATCATTCATCATGAATTTAACCCATCCAGCTACAAACTACTACACAAAAACAGGAATGCAAAGGGAGGGAGAGAGCTAGCACTAGTATACCCATAACACTAACATAGTCAAAGTTTTAAGTCTACAACTATCAATCCACTGGACAATGCTCTTGCTCTTGTAAACCAACAACGATTTGGACCTGACCAGTGATGCAACTGGTGGACTACTGCAACAAAGCCTTTACTGCCATTTAAAAAAAAAGCACCTATACAAACTGTGGAGAATAAAATATCAAGTAGTCAAAAGATGTCTCAATATTCACTAATGCAATGCGGACCTTAAAAACACACCACTGACTCTTGTGTAATCAATGGTAAAGTTCAAAATCCATTGCTCTTTCTGCTAGGTATAGTGAAACATATGTATAATTACTTCCATATTCTTGCCTTAAACTACACCCTCGGTAGGAGTCAACACTCAACCAATGGGCACCTTATCCACCAGCGTACCTTCAGATGACAAAAACTAGGAGGCAGAAACATGAAGGCAGAGAATTGGTTGTCCAGTCCATGAAAAACTGGATTACAATGATCATCAACCTTAGCACAGCACCTAAGCACCTCTGTTTTGAGAAATATTAGGTGATAAAATCCCACCGTTTTGAATGTTAAAGGAAGTGACTGAGAGGAATGATAGAGGTTCCATCCCATGCATCCATTTAGACACAATGCACCCATTATTTGGTTCCTGTATTGTAAATATTTACTTCAACTGTGTATCCTATCACATTGCAGTTGCTGTAAGATGATATAGTGCTTTATTAAATAAATATTTACCTGACCGTGTGAGACATAAAGAACACTTTGTGGCAGTATCTAAGGGTATACAAGTTTTCCAGTTGGTTTAAGGGCAATCGCACACCTGGTGAATGAAGGTAGACGATGTAAAATGGTAGATAGGTGCAATCTGGTTAACCCTGCTGAGTAACCAGGTTGAATGTACCAAGACTTACCAAGACTTGCGTTATTCCCAGGATGCACTCAAAAAATTACTTCAAATGACTTTCGGATGACTATTCTGTATGTTCTCTTCAATGAATTTATTCAAATCTTTTAGTCTTCAACAATGATTATTTCCATCATGTTTTTTCATATGGTATGTCCTATGCATTTCGGGCTTTGCCCTACTTCAGGGGACTTATTTTCTGTAATGGGTAAACATAGAACAAAAAGCTTTTTGATTCTTGTGCCAGTGCGAACAAATGTACAATTTCATTCAATAACTGGTACCTTATAGCCCCGAAATATAGACCCTTTATAGTGATTTATGGTTCATGTTAACATGTGTCAGCACCTCAAAAAAGTTCTTGTTTAAAAAAGGAAAAAGCGTTTGTGTAACGGGATCGTGAAACGAGATAGTAAGTCATGCAAGAGAATTTGCCTGATGCGAATTTCGTCTATTTTTTAAAAAGATATTGCTGTGCTCCGTTGTGAAAAATGCTAAGAAATGGTGAATTACGAGCTGAGAAGGTGGTATTGACAAACTTCAAATTAAGTTAGTAAATGTGCGTTGCTCCGTGAAGTCTAAGAAAGTGATCGGCATAAGCGCCCAGGACGCCGCCGATAATTAACTGACGAATCTGAAGCGATCATTACTTACACTTCCTATCCACTTCTCCATGGTTTACCGTGGAAGATATATTGTTTCCAAATTCAACAGTATGGAGCCTATTAAAGAGATGTGGGAACTGTCATAACAACGTGAAAATGCCAGCAATTAAATTTGAGTGAACGTGTGAGGTTACGAGTCAGTAAAGTAAAAACTCACGGTTTGAAGTTACGTGGCTTGGTGTTTCGCGTAATTCGTGTGTTGGACACAAAGTGAGCTGTAAGTCGAACAAAGAATATGGTAAACGATCCATGTCATCTAGATCAATTAAACGTAGACCACGAAACCTTAGTACGCTTACCCCGAGTTTGAAGAGAAGAGTTCCCTCCGTTTTCGTGCAGTGAGTGTTCTACCATTAACACACACTGATTAAAAGCCTCTATGGGTCCGCCTCAAAGAGTCACATGACTGTGTAGAAATGGACAATATACTAGTGTTTGGGAACCGAGTGTGCTATCAAGCGGGAGAAGAAAGATTCCCAATTTTTGGTGTATGTTGTAAAAACGTGATCGGTGCTAAAATCATAAAAGAAGTAAACGAAAAAAAGTAAACGAAAAAGGAGCTGCGATGATATCTACACTGTAGTATTGACTGTGGGAATTTTAACTTGGTAAAGTCCGGTTAGTATGTATAACAATGTGTGACTAAGTGAGTAAGATTTCTCAATGAGAATATTATAACAGACTCTAAACAAAAATTGTAAACAAAAATATACGAGCTGCTAACAGTTGCTACATGTCAAGCAAAAAATATAAATTCCACATTTACATTTACAATATGTTCACTTGCCAATGGTGGCCATTACTTGTGTCGCTAAAGTCTCATATCCATGTTCAATGCTTTAGAACATTGATTTAAAGAAAACAATTCAAGTCAACGCGTTCATTGAGTCCCTTCGGATGTAGCGTGTTCAAAAAATTGATCCAGTATATTTCTCTTCTCAATAAGTGTTGGGTGTTGTCTCTTCCTGGAAGAATTTGGGTTTGTTCCAATATCAAACATCTTAGCTGACTTGGGTTGTGGTTGTGCGTGTTGAAATGCGTAGCTATGGTAGATTTGGAGTTCTTTGTACGAATGTTGCTCTTGTGTTCAACTAAACGTGTTTTTATTTTACGTTAAGTCTTGCCTACATAGGCCAGTCCACATTTTATCATGTAAATAAGGTTCTTACTGTCACAAGTAGTCGTAACTTTCAATATGATTGGTGTCCCCTTGTTGGGGTGAAGAAATTGATTGCCCTTAATTATGGCATTACAATTACCACAATTGTGACATGGTAATGTACCCTTATACATTCTGTCATTGCCATCATCCTTTTGGTTCAATATGTCTTTGATGTTTCATGTACGTAAGTACGCAAATCTGGTTGGTCTTGAAAAAATTCCATTAAAGTCTTCCTCCAAAGTCAGCAATGGCCAATGCTTCATTATGGCTCTTTTTATACTGTAACTTTTAGTGGAAAATTTGGAAACAAATACCATTCTTTCTTGTTCAGTAGGTTTTGTTTCTTGTTTAAGTAGATCTTTTCGATCAATTTGTTGAACTTTGGTTATTGCTTCTTTTAGAATGTTTTCAGGGTACCCTCTCTCTCTGAATTTATTGACAGTAGCGGTCATACTGTCCGTGAATGATTCTTTTGTAGATTAAATTCTTTTGAGGCGCAATAGTTGAGAAAACGGTAGGTGTTTTTTCAAATGAAGGTTGATGAAAGGTTTTAAAATGTAGAAGATTATTCCTATCTGTGGCCTTAGTATAGACTGTGGTATCGAATATTCCATCTGTGTTATGTATCAGAACATCCAAAAAGGTTATTTCTTGTTTATGTGTGAAATTGATTCTGCCATTTACTTTATTCAACTTCTCAATGGCGAGAATTAAAGATGGTTCAGATCCTTTCCATAAGATGAAAATATCATCAATGTAACTTTTGTACATAATCAAATTTTCGCTCCATTCCTGCTGGCTTAAAATGTTGTCTAGTTCAAATCGGTACATAAAAATGTTTGCATATGCAGGAGCTGCACAATTTCACATTGTAGTACCATAAGCTTGAATAAAGTATTCATTCTTCCATTTAAACTAACTGTGATATAGTGTGAAATGGAGAAGGTCCATCAGAAAAATGCTTAAGTCATGATCTTTGTTTGTCAACATCAGAAAAGATTCAACAGCTTCTAGTCCAAGATCGTGTGGAATAGACGTGTATAATGATTTCACATCGATAGTACATAAAATCATATCTTTGGTGTACTTTGGTTTGAATTCTTCCAGAATGTTCAGAAAGTCAGTTGTATCTTTGATGTATGTTGCCATAGTTTGAACAATCGGCTGTAAATGTTTGTCCAGATATTTTCCAATGGGTTCGTGTATTGAATTGATAGTTGAAACTATAGGTCTGCATGGTGGTTTGGTGGAGTGCTTTTGGATCTTGGGAATCATATATATATATGGCAATGCTGGGTTGTTTTTGATTAAGAATTCTTTCTATTTGCTTCCAATTGTACCTCTTGTTATGGCTTTTTCTATAATGGTGTTTAGGATCTTAACAAATTCCTTGGTAGGATCCATATCGATTCTTGTGTAAATGCTGGTGTCATTGACATGTTCGTTTACATTTTCCAGATAGAATTCATTATCCATAATTACCATAGAACCTCCTTTATCTGCTTGATGGATTGTTATATGTGGATTGTTAGCAAGTTGTTTAAAAGCTTGTTTTTCCTTTTGGGTGAGATTAGTGGTTTTCAATTTTGATTTTTTAAAAATCTTTTCCATGTCCTTTGAAATAACCTTTTCAAATGCGCCTAATACTTTGTGACTGATCGGTGGAGTAAATTTGCTTTTATTTCATAATCCTAAAAGTGAATCTTTTGTTTGTTCCTTGTTTTTTTCCACTGTTTTTGTAAAAAAATGTCTTAGTCTTAGGGACCAAAGAAATTTATACATGCACACTTGTGTTTCCAATAGGTTTGAGTGAAAAGTAGACACATAAGATGTGCCTTTTTGTAAAACCTTAGATTGAAATTTGGTTATTTGTTTTTTGGAAATATTGATTACTAAATTCTTCTTGACTCCTCGTCTTCTTCGCCACGGTGTCTATTTATGATTTTGTTTTTTGTGCTCCCCCTCCTGGTTCTCCTGGTGGGGTTCGGTCTGTTACTAAAAAAGGAACATTTATAACTTTTTCTGTAGTAAGAACGTTTGATGTGGAAGGTCTGTCACTTTCTTTGCTGACCTCCTTTCTTTCAATGGGTGAATTGTGAGTCATCAGATTATGAGGTATTATCTGTTGATCTTCCAGTGTTCGGTCCTTGTTGTCGGCATCAAGCGTAAATGTCTGCCCAATTTTAGACCTCCCCCAACTTATAATCCAACGTGTCTCTTCTAAATTTTCTAATTTAACGTTCGTTGATCTCTTTAGTGTATGAATCTCTAACTGTTTATTGATGTCATCCAGCATTTCATCTAATTCTTCCTTGTTCATTACTTGACTAAGTTCTTGCGTCAGTTGGTGTGTTTCCTTGTCCAGATCTTCAATTAATGTTGCTAACTCCTCAATAATAAGTAGAATAAGGTCCAGGGAACACCTATTTAGAATAGCGTGCCATTTTTCTGTGAAACGAGGATTGTTTTTGCATAATGTTGATTTGAGAGAGATGCGTAAACCCCGAGGAATCCTTTGAACTTTATGATATCTGATGAGGGTACTCGCATGTAAACGTTGATTTACTAGCTGCAAAGAAAAATGGGCCCCCTGATTCTAATGTGAAGTTCACCTAGACAGGGAAATACATAATGTTAATAATCTAGGGCAACTTCAAAAATGCTACAAATCTCAAAACATATCAGAAATAAACAATAGTGACACTGAAGGCTAGAAAAATACAAAAAATAATTTATTGGGACTTGATGATCATTATAAAAAGATCTAGTGCTACAGAGACCAACAATAACACAACATTCTAGCTAGCATTAATGCATCACACATTCATACTACACTCTATTGATCATATTGATGGACATGATCTATTTGAAAACGACAATTTAAATTACAATTGATATAGCAAAACAGTTCAATGAACACATTATTATTATTAAGGTGGTTTCCAAAATAGCTCTACGCGCGTTTCGGCAGACCACTGCCTTCCTCAGGAGTTCCACCACCAAATGTTGTGCTCTGTAATGACAATATATTTCACAATAAGAATATATATACCAGTGTCACTATTCTAAGCAATATAGACTTTTCGCCTTATTTAGTTTCTTGATAGTATAAAAATTTAATAAACGCTCACATCCTTTTAATAACAAAAAGAGCCTTACATATATACACATAAAATCAGAGAAAACAAGCGTGTAATCATATTGTGAATTCACTGTGTGTGCAACTAACTCAGATTATGAACAAAAAAGATACATCAACAGCATTACAGAAAGAAAAATAAACAGATCACCCCTTACCAGAATTTTTAGGAAGTGACTGCAAAGCGGAAATGTAGAATAGTAAATGTATGCCACACTCAATAATCTCCTGGAAAAGATATAATAACCAAAATAAACTGGGAGCAAAATAGAGTAAAGCTAGCATATAAAGTGTACTGTTCAGGAGTAGGACAAATATTTACCATATAGAAACTGTTGATGATAAATATCGTCGCACGGTTTACGTTCTGCAAAGATTAATATGCATCTAAAATCGTCATATTGGGATAAAATCATGGATGTCAGCTATTGATCCAGGATAACATCAGTGCAAAGAGATGGAAAAACAGGCAATCTCCAGTTACTATTTATGTTACTACTGATACACCTTAAAGAAAAGGATCAACATACGTAATAAGGAGAGAGTTATTTAGTACCTTGATATATTGGCAGGAGCACCAGTAAAAGAGTCCTCTCTTACTACTACTAAACTGGGCTAGAGGGAAAAAAAATACATGAAATTAGGAAATAGTGCCAGAAAGACAAAGTAGAGCCCTACTTTCTATGATCACGGAATTCATTTAAAATATTGAAGTACTTGATAGAAGATAATCCCAGCAGAAAAGGACAAGCTGTCAGTCCACTACATATCGCAGCATGTGCTGAATGCTAGAAAATAATAAATCAGGCAAATGCATGAGAGAGTGTCTTGTTCTCTCAAAAATAATACGTAACAGTGTTAAATTTCGAGGCAATAGATAAAGTGGACTAGAAATACATTGGTCTAGCTGGGGAAAATAAAAAGCATGTCAGCCAAATGGCCATTACATGCACATGGAGCAGAACAAACGGATACCATAGTTTCAACCCTGGCGTTCGATAGTAACTATTTCTCACAAATGACCGAGAAACAGAAAGAACCCTTACCTTCCTGTGTACATAAGTCTGGCTGGCAGCTCTTTCTGGTGTTCGTTCTTATCTCCATCTTTTGTCTTAGCAGAAATCAAAGACGTCAGTAAAAACCGATAGACACAAAGCGTGCTTTTAAATTGAAATTAAACACGGTCACATGACCATAATAGAAAGAGGTAAAAAGCCGAGCCTACGGAAAACAGTAAAAAGCCGCGGCCATATTTAAATAGGTGAATACCTATAGAAGTAGCTTGAATTTCAAGGGATGAGCTAACAACTGGAAAATATAAATGCTTTTGATGGTAACCACAAAAGAGAAGAGAAAAACTACCTTATTGTCGTGACAGGGTTGCCCAGAAATGGTGAAGTATCGTACATGCAGAATAGCTTTAGTAACATAGTGTATACGTCTGATCCCCGGTGTTTCTACTATCTCGACTGGGGCCCAGAAAGAGCTAAATAACATCAAGCTTGTCAGAGGGGTTAACTGCATTTCGCCGGAGCACCGTCCCCTTGCCCACATACCTACCCCTACGGTAGCTTGTCACACGGAAAGCTCCGTTGTTTACTTGGAAGACCCCCCCGCATTGTCTCTGCCGGGGGGGTTTGCACAGGAAAACGGAAGTGCAGACGTGGGCAAAAACTGTAGCTCCTCTAGTTTTTTTTTTGCTAATCAGGAGCTTAAGGCTGATGTCAATCTCATTTCTTGGAATGTAGCGGGTTTAAAGAACAAACAGATTTGTACAGAGTGGGGCAGTTTCATGGATACATTTGACATCTGTATGCTACAAGAGACATGGGCCACGGAAAACTACCAACGGGACGGGTTTGCCTCCTTTGGTATTTGTGCTTCCTCTAGTGGCAGGGGGAGGCCTTCTGGAGGTCTTAGTACCTGGGTTGCAATACACCTTGGCGTTACGGCCAGGCAACTACAAACGGGATCTGATGACATTTTATGTGTTTTATTAGATTTACCTGGGAATAAATACCTAGTTCTTTTAAACGTTTATTCAACACCCTCTCCAGGAGGTGGTGAATCCAAGGTTATTACAGCCTTGAATGATTTTATTTTGACTTTAAATCCAGGATACTCTGTTATAGTAGGTGGCGATTTTAATTGCCAATATGAGCCACTTAGCCTCCTTGTTCAAAACGACCCTGCGGCGGAAGACACACATTTAAATATTGCTGAACCCATGATTACTCCGGTTAGAGCTTGGACCCCACTAGTGTTGCAAATTTTGTCTCTTACCCTCTCCCTGTCGTTGAGGGCCTGCAATGGCAGATTTAAATCTGACCAGCCTGGCCAAACTACCTTCAACAGAGCTGGGCATTTATCGATTTTGGATTATATCCTGATTGATATAAAATCCTGGGATAAGGTTTTGGATTTTAGGGTGATCGCTCGTGATGATAGCGATCACAACGCTCTTACTCTGAAACTAAAACCAGATCAGTGGGGACTTGCAACCTATGATAATGGGACGCTTTCTCTCCCGCAACCCTTAATTCTCCACAATAATAACCGGAGAGTTAGATGGCCAAGTATTCTCACGTGTCCCGCGAAACTGGCAGAAATGTATAGTTTGGCACTCCCATGTCTCAATGAAATGGCTGAAGTTGTGCTGAATTGCTCCTCTGCTGAAAGTTTATCCAGCTCAGTTACCATCCATACCAAGTTATCCATGAGACTTTTGGATGTTTTCTCTCGATCCGAGGCCCCAAAGGCCCATGTGGCTAACAAACATTCTTGGTATACCTCTGAGTTCAGGAAGCTAAAAGCTGAGTTAATCTTGGCTATAAAAGCAAAAGATAAATCCAGGATTAAGTTAGCCCGTGCACAATATAAACAACAGATTGATAGGGCCAGGAAGTCCTGGGAAGATGACAAGTGGGAGGAGCTGAGACTATCACTGCAGCACAAGGATTTTAGGTCCTTTTGGGCCATTGTTAGTAATGGAAAGAAAGATTTTGATACCATTACTGGCTCCAATATAGCTCCTGCAGTATGGGAAGGGCATTTTGGGGGTCTATATTCCATAGCAAATTCCAATTCATCCTCCTTAAGTGATTCTTCTCCCAACACAACTTTTTGTGTTGAACTCACTCCACGAATTACGATCCAGGAGGTCGAAAATGCCATTTTCATGCTCATTTCCAACAAAGCGCCGGGTCTGGATAAAATTTCAGGTGACCTTTTTAGGTCTGAACCCGCGATATGGGCACCTTACCTATGTGTTCTTTTTAACTCCATTTTATTTGGGGCAGAACCACCGTTAACATGGCGAGGGGCTGAGATAGTGCCTATCCACAAAAAAGGTTGCCCTTTACAGCCTTCGAATTATCGCCCGATAAGTCTAATTGATACGACCCAAAAATTATTTGGGCGTATAATTCTCAATAGATTACAGGCTTGGGAAGAAGAAAATAACATCCTAAGCACCTTGCAGGCTGGTTTCAGGAAGGGCACCTCAACTCTGGACCAGATCTTTCGTCTCCAGGTCTTATTCTGGAAGTCTGTGAGTGTAGAGGGTGGCAGCCTCTACCTCATCTTTGTTGACTTAAGATCAGCATTCGATCTGGTCCCGAGAGAAAAGCTTTGGGCTGTGCTTCAGATGCTTAATGTTCCCTCATACCTTTTAGAGGTCTTGAAAAATCTACATATGGCCAACTTTGCCCAGGTTAGATGCGGAAAGTATGGCGAACTTTCCGAACGCTTTCCTGTTAGCCGAGGAGTACGACAAGGATGTGTGTTAGCGCCCACACTGTTCTGCCTTTACATCAACGGGCTCATAAAACATCTTCTAGCTCTAAAAGACACTGATGTTCCCAGGCTTGCCTCGGGCAAGGTACCAGCACTAATGTTTGCTGACGACACTTTGTTGTTGTCACGCACCCCCATGGGAATTCAGCGTATTTTAGATGGCTTTGTAGACTTCTGCAGTGACCGGGGCCTCGAGATCAATCTTGCCAAAACCAAATTTATGATCCTTAACCCTCCTAAACGTACCCGCCCCAACCCAGTCCTGAACGCCATCCCCCTGGAACGGGTGAAAACGTTTACCTATCTAGGGATTACATTGCAAGAAGACCTGGGCTGGGGAGGTCAGGTTATTAACTCTACCCTCAAGCTGACCCAAACTACAGGAGGTATGGCCAGATTATTCAAAGGTTCGGTCTTCAAACCAGCTTTACCAGTAGTAGAAATTTTTAAAACACAGGCCAGACCGGCTTCAACTTATGGAGCGGAACTATGGGGTAATTCCAAAATAGGTAGTCTATCGAGGGTTGAAAACTCCTTCATAAGGAAATTGTTAAGCTTACCCTCTAGCACACCGTTAGTCCCCATTAGATTTGATTTGGGACTGCTTCCAATCGAAGAAGTGGTGGCGGCCCGGCCCGTGCAATACTGGAAGAGACTTTGGTCCAATCCGGACCTGGAAATTTATAGAGACGACTTTCTGGAGCTTTGGCCCGTAATAAAACATATGAATATCCCTTGGCTAATTTATGTTAGGGATACTTGCCGCAAGATTGGTCGTCAGGAACTCTGGGATACTCCAGGAATCTCTTGCCCAGTTGTTTCTAAAACCACTCTTGCTGAGGAAATCAGGCATTTTAATCTACTCCGCTTGCATATGAACTCAAATGTAGGTAGGCTGACTGAGCAGTTTCTTTTGGTTAAACCAAATTATGAAAGGGAGTCATTCTTGGATGTGATTTTTCCCCCTGTTGCCAGGAAGTTATATGTCCAGTTTAGAATAGGGACCCTACCACTCAGGTCCTTTACTTCTAGATGGGACACTAACAAAAGTACTTTATGCCCAGCATGTGGTTATAAACAGGAGGATGAAAACCATGTGTTTTTCTTTTGCCCAACGTACCGTACACACAGAAATTGCTGGGTAAAACTAATTTGCAAGAATCTTGGTTTTAGAGATTGTGCTAACGCCTTGCGAGTTTTAAAATACGACACCCATTCCCCAATTGTCTTTGCTGTTTCACGTTTCTTAAATGCTGTATGGTTGCAGCGTAGGAAATTTGCCAATTGTTAATCACTTGGATATTTCAATTTAATTGGTTTCTGTATTTTGCTTTGGTGGCTGAAATTTGTTCTGCTTTGGACATAAAATAGTTGTTATGTATTGTTGCTTTTATGGCCCTTTGTGGCCGAAATAAAGTTTATGAAGAAGAAGTATACGGGATCAATGTAGTAAATGTTACTGTTGATCATGAGGGGACCCCATAATAGATGTAACTTACACTTCCTTGATGTAAAGCACAACACCTATGTGAATAGAGGCTACAAAAAACGAATGATCATATGGCTAAGAACAATATAAAAAGGTATATATATGATAACGTGAATAATACTCAGTGAGTTCCAAAAATATGCCGCGCCATGTTGGAACTGAACAGCTATGTTATGTTATGTTATATTTAATTTATACAGCGCACGGCTACTCGAAAGTGTCCCGGCGCTAGCTTCAAAAAAAGGAGAGAAAGAAAACTGCACACCAATAACCAGACTAAAAGAGCAGTGTTTTTAATTTTTTCTTAAATAGAGGAGGGTCCTGAGTAGCTCGAAGTGCCAAGGGCAATAATTCCAAGCAAGGCCAGCTTTGCGTACGAAGGAATTTCCCCCAAGACTTTGACGATTAAACCTGGGGGTTTGAACCAGCAGCTGAGCAGGCGAGCGCAGCTGTCTTCCTGGTGTGTAAAAGGCAAACCTCTTCCGCAGATAGATGGGTCCCAGGCCGTAGAGAGCCCGATAGACAGTAGATAACATTTTGTATTTTAGACGGGCTTCGACTGGGAGCCAGTGCAAGGAGCGCAGGTGAGTGCGAACATTAAGCCTTGGTAGCAGGTCCAGAAGAAGCTTGACCGCCGAGTTTTGCACAACCTGCAGTTTCTTGACTAAAAAACCAGGGCAGCCCACCAGAAGGGCATTCGCATAGTCTAAATGTGATAAAATGAGAGCGCGGACCACAGTTTCCCTGCCACTACCCGGCAACAGAGGAAGAAACTTCCTCAGAGATCTAAGAATACCAAAGCAGGTACCGGACAGCTTCTTCACCTGTGTCGAAAAATTCAGGTTTTCCTCGAACCAGACGCCAAGGTTTATTACAGCGCTTTTACTTGTAGTTGGTCGAGGGAAATCTGATGGCCAGAGCCTATCTCTAAACTCCGATGAAGGAGAGCCATAAAAAAGTACTTCGGATTTACCTTCATTGCATTTCAGCTGAGCATTTGCCAGCCAGTGAAATACTGAGGATAGGCAAAGCTGCACAACTGCAGCCGAGTCATCATCCCTGGTCCAAGAAAATAGGAGCTGAGTGTCATCAGCATAAGCCATCACTTTAGCCCCCAATGACTCCACAAGATAAACCAGCATGTAGATGTTAAAAAGCAGGGGGCTAAGTGATGACCCCTGAGGCATGCCCGTAGTCACCAACATCAGCGCAGAGGCACATGGAGGAAGCCAGACCTGCTGCGACCGACCCTCCAAGAACGACTTCACCCACTGCAAAGCTGAGCCAGAGATGCCTATTTCTGAAAGGCGGTCAAGGAGCAGGGAATGGGGCACGGTGTCGAAAGCAGCCAAGAGATCTAACATCATCAAGGCTGCCTTCCCACCGGCATCCAAACACTCGCGGATCACCTCCGTCACCTCAAGCAATGCTGCCTCCATGCTATATGAGGCACGGAAGCCTGATTGGGCCGGATGAAGCAAGCCTGATGCCTCGACAAAGTTAGTAAGTTGAGACATGACCACCCTCTCACAAACTTTAGACAAACTAGGCAAAAGCGAGATAGGGCGGTAGTTCTCAGGTAGCAGAGAGTCAAGAGATGGCTTCTTAAGAAGGGGAAGAATCAGCGCCAGCTTCCATGAGAGAGGAACATGCGCCTCATGAAGCGATTTATTGATCATATAGTTCACTTCTAAGTTGATAGTGTCTGCCACGTCAGACAGAAGTCTAGCTGCACAAGGGTCATTAGGTGATCCCGACTTTAGTGCCTTGAGAATCTTAAGCGAGCTAGGCAGATCAATCGGTCTAAACGCAGAGAAGGAAGGGGCGGATTTGTCCCTCAGCCTTGCCAGCACGGCACCACTAAGCTTCCTAGGGGACGTCAAAAACATCTCTTGAATGGTGATTATTTTATCCCTGAAGAAATTAGCCAGTGTATTACACCAGGTCTCCGATATAGGTGTCGATACTGCTTGGGCGCTAGGGGTCAAGAAATTCTGAACAATGGCAAAAATTTATTAGGGATTATTGTTGGCCCTCTCAATGCGAGCGGAATAATAATGGCCCTTGGCCTCTCCAATGGCCATATAATATCGTTTTTGTTTAGCTCTAAGTGTGCGTTTAGCAATGGCACAATAACCACTAGATCGCAAGCTCTCTCCAATAGTTTGCACGCATGTTTTAGAATCCTCAACTCGGGGGTAAACCATGGCTTGGAGGGAGACTCTCCTCATCCTTAGTTGACATGGCAAAGACAGAGTCTCAACCGAACTTGAGATCCAATCAGCAAACTGGGACACATTATCCTCAAGGTCCCCCCGAAGGGCAGGCCGGGAGGCTGCCTGGGAGCTGCTAAGCCGTCCCAGGTCAATTTTCCTAGTGGCTGGAGGACGATGGTAGTTGACTGGTTGTAAAGGATGTTTACAATCCCAAGTTAAAAATATGGGAAAATGACCTGACCAAACAACTGGCTTAGGCCTCAACACTAAAACAGGAACATTGGAACAAATAATATCCAAAGTGTGCCCACCCAAATGGGCAGGGTGCATGACCCATTGTGACAGGTTAGCCAAGTGAAGGGTATCCAAAAACACTGCGGAATCAGTCGACTCCGCTTGATCAAGGTGGAGATTAATGTCACCAAAAAGCACATACTTCGAAAAACGCAGAGCTCGCTCAGCCAGCGCCTCTCCACAAGTATCCAAGAAGACCCTGGCTGAACCAGGTGGTCGATAAACCAAGGACCCCCCCAAAATAAATTGGGCGGACAGTTGCAGGCAAGAATCCAAAACCTCACAATCTCCCCAGAGGATAGATGTTTCGCTGAGAAGCGGCCAACAATCCCTATACACAATGGCCAAATCACCACCTCTGCCCACTGGGCGGTCTACTCGATGAACTTTGAAGCCAGCCGGTGTAACCAGGGCCACGATGGGATTAGAGAAGGCATCAAGACAAGTCTTGGTAATGAACAGAAGGTCTAAATCATTGTCAATAATCAAGTCAGCCACATCCACATAGTGCTTTTTTAGAGATCTGGCATTAATGAGGCAAGCACTGATGCCCCCAGTTTTAACTAACTCGACTGGCCTATCGCTCAATGGGTGCTCTGGCGTAAATGAGAACCCACAATCTCCACAAAGTTCCCGGACGCCCCTGCCCACCTGCCACTATGTAACAGGCAAGGAATAGATCTGTAAGAAATCAATAGCTCCCTGGAAAACTCAATGACATTAGTATCCCCAGAAACAAATCCGACAGAATGGCTCGCCATGAGCGCTAACTTAGCGCTGACAGGCGCAGACGGGCTTGCCTTAGGCGCGCCTCCGGCGCGCCAGTGGCGCGCCCGCTGCGCGTCCGAGCAGATGCCATTCTAATAGGAGAAGGCTAAAGCCGGCATGCAGCGTGCAGCGACTAGGACGCTGACTGCGAACAACGCGGGTCTCGTCCAAAATCTAAACCTAAATCTAAACCTCCCACTAAACAAGCAGCGAGACGTGGAATAAAAAATAGCCTATTGGTTAGCGAAAGGAAGGTATCACGCGAGTGCAACCAATTCAGCAGTTTTGTTAATTTTTGCACTTTCCCCACAATTCCCTCTGCTAACAGCGAGAAAGATGCTTTTTTTGTCAGAGAGAGTAATGCGCAAAGCACAATCAACCTTTTTGCAAGCGCCGTGCGACCGGACTAACCCCAATTACAAAGGGTTTGCCTAAAGCCGGCGTGCAGCGTGCAGTGACTGGGACGCTGACCGCGAACAGCGCGGGTCTCGTCCAAAATGGGCGCTGTCCCTCTAAACCTCCCACTAAACAAGCAACGAGACGTGGAATAAAAAATAGTCTATTGGTTAGCGAAAGGAAGGTATCATGCGAGTGCAACCAATTCAGCAGTTTTGTTAGATTAAAAGAAAAAAATTCAAAGATGCAGCAAATCAAAATTAAAAACACATTCCCCCCCAATTCCCTCTGCTAACAGCGAGAAAGATGCTTCTTTTGTCAGAGAGAGTAATGCGCAAAGCACAATCAACCTTTTTGCAAGCGCTATCAAAAGGTGAATTTGGATTTTTGATAGTGTAAGTGTTGACATGAATAATAGGAGGCAGTATATTACAGCTCCCTGTCAAAGGATTATTGCAGAGTAGATAAGATTCGTAAAAATAGACTCAGTGAGCAAGCTGGAACACGGACCAATAATTAACTCAGAGGTGACAAAGAGGTACCTTAGCAAAACATATCTATAACGATTATAAGTCTTGCAAACTATCAAGAAAAGAATATCTAGATAGAAATACCATGTGAAAGTGTGAAGCACATATTAATTGTTATAACGAATAGCCTGATCCCATGGAATTTCAGAGTTAAGACCTTGAACATGGGTGTCCAAAAAGAAAATCCTATGTGCTTCGTTGTGAAAAATACTAAGAAATACCGATCACTTTCTTAGACTTCACGGAGCAACGCACATTTACTAACTTAATTTGAAGTTTGTCAATACCACCTTCTCAGCCCGTTTTTATTACACAGTCGTAATTCACCATTTCTTAGTACTTTTCACAACGAAGCACAGCAATATCTTTTTAAAAAATAGACGAAATTCGCATTAGGCAAATTCTCATGCATGACTTACTATCTCGTTTCACGATCCCGTTACACAAACGTTTTTTCCTTTTTAAACAAGAACTTTATTGAGGTGCTGACACATGTTAACATGAACCATAAATCACTATAAAGAGTCTATATTTCGGGGCTATAAGGTACCAGTTATTGAATGAAATTGTGCATTGTTCGCACTGGCACAAGAATCAAAAAGCCCGAAATGCATAGGGCATACCATATGAAAAAACATGATGGAAATAATCATTGTTGAAGACTAAAAGATTTGAATAAATTCATTGAAGAGAACATACAGAATATTCGTCCGAAAGTCATTTGATGTCAATTTTTGAGTGATAATGGGGACGTTTCTACTAGAAGGGATAACGCAAGTCTTGGTATCTAAGAGTATAACCATAAAGAGTTTAATAAAAAAAACTATTTCAAAATGAATTGATCCAAGATTGAAAGTATATTGCTATGCTTTCCCAAGTTATGTCTTGCCCCAGTGTGCCCACCACTTCTTTGAAACTGAGCTCTGTCACTCTGTTCAATATATGTATTGTAGCACACTTTTCTGCAGTTACCCACCATGGATTGCTTTCAAAGTCCATGTTCTGACAGTGAGCCTCTTCTTAGTGGCTCCTGAAGGACACACCCTAGCCAAAATCAGACTCACAGTTTGCTCACTGTATGAGGTGGCCTCTGAGGCACGCTTGGTTCGCAGCAGTGGGAACATAATACGAGCTGGTTATGGTGATGTCTGCAATCCTACAAATCGTGAGGCTGCAGTATTGCAGGCATTGTGGTCATTGAGGTTTGGGTGCATTGTCCAATTATGCTTCCATCACCAACAATATTTTGCACACCCTCCTTGCAGTCACACATATTTTGCGGTATTGAAGTTTCAACTCCTGTTAATAAGAAACTACTGTTACCAAGACTCACAAGCTTATGTAAGACTCTTAACCTCTCTTGATCTTATCCTTGAATAACCTATTCTGAAAATACAACCTTCTGGGTGCCCTGGTACTCACATGCAGTAAACACAGAAAATACATTTTGCTGTGGTATTCAAGGTGTGTTATGTTTGTCATTGTGCTCTTATCATTTTGTCCAGTATTGCCTTTTTCAATAATGTCTTTGTCATCCTGGGTGAAGGTGAATTTAACACTGGACTTTACTTTGTCTTTCAAATTTGTTGTGATGCCTTGGGTTACTGTTCCTATTTCTCTCCACCACACATCCTCTTACACCTCCCTCCTGGCGTCCTCGAGCTCCATGCCAAGTACTCTTCCCTAAACTTGTGATGTAAGGAGGCACCATAAGGGAATTCTAAGGGAGCACAGTAACAACTGATTGTTTCTCTGATATCAGGCAGATGTGTCATCAATTCCAGTCCTGAGTTACAAGATTCATGCTCCTGTTTAACTTTCAGGAAATAGGAGCCCTTCTTCCCTAGTTGCCATTCAAGTGTGCAACATCATTGCGACCCCTGTGTCCTATCCTTCCACTCCAAATACCCATTAGCCTTCACCTTGTTGACCAGTGTTGCGTCTAGGTTACCTGCGGTCCTAATACAAGCAAAAATACTGACCAAACTGACCCCTTATGGTAGCAAATAAAACCTGTAATTGTGGTACGGTGGCCCCTCACACCTCTGGCCCCAATGCAAGGTAACCTGCTGCAATAATGCTTCTTATATTGACAAAGGTTGGTTAGGTCTCGAGAGATATCAGTCTAAGCCTGTCCACTTGAATCAAGTGCTGTGGCAAAGGGATCTGCTTATACAGAGACACCTTATAAACAAGATATCTGCGCTCTGGAACCCTGAGCTGGACATCTTAACCAGGGCAAAATGTGATTTCACATATGCATCCCATTTCCAACTATGCTCTCAAAAGAACACCAAATTACTGCAACAAAACATAGTCCCAATCTGGGAAATAATGAGCTAGAGACCTCAATACTATTAAGGAGTTCTAGAAAAATACCGAAATCATATACCTGTGTTTTGGCCCGACCTGTCAACACACACAGTGCCTCAGTGTGTCAAACATTATCGGCTCCCTTCACACGATCACCGGGTGAGGAGGCGATATCACAGGGTAGTCAAAATGTGGGCTGGAAACCCTTGCATATAGTGGGTTTCCAGATCTTGTATGAAGCCTCTGCGCAGCCGTTGTCGATTACGGGATCTAAAAACATCTCAGAACATCAGCAGCAGACTCAAGTCAGGGCAGGCATTTATCCCACCAGGCATTTCCCCGATGGGTTAGAGCCCTGCTAGGCCGATTTTAAATGCCCAGGACAACTACTGGTGCCTTTATAATTTTCCGCATTTCCCTGAGGTTAATTGCAGCAGGAACTGGGAGGCTTCAAGAGAGACAGAGAGAGGGAAAGAGAGTTAGGTGCTAGTTAGAGAGTAAGTGACCAGAGAGGTAGAAGAAAGAGAGAGAGAGAAGAGAATGGATGGATGGAAAGAGAGATTGTGTGAGGCAGGCCCGGCTCCAGGATTCGAAATCTGGGAGGGTCATGAAGAAACATGGGTGAGCCATAATTATGAATAGATTTGCATAACATCTTCTGGGTGTCTCAAACCTGGGTCTGAACATGCTGGATAGTCTTGCAGGGGAATAAGCTGCATAGTCTGCATACTGTGGTGGTTGTACTTACTAGTTTTCTTCTATTTCTAATGGTTGTTTTGTACCTAAGTTCTTTATCTCTTGCTTTCTCCCAGTCACTGTTCTTTCTCTCTGCTCACCCTCCTTTCTCTCCTCCACACCCTATATTCTCTACACTTCTCTACTCTATGCTCCACCCTCCTCTACCACCACCTCACCCTGCTCTTCTCACCCTCTGCGTCCACCTGCCTCCATGCTGTCTCTCTTTACCTCACCATCCTCTTTCTCACCCTTACCCATCTTTTGCCATCTTGTCTCACTGCAGTGACTTCCTCTTTCTCCCTCTCTCTCTCCACCTCACCCTAATCTTTCTCTCTTTCACCCTTTTTTTTCTGAATCAATCTCCTCTCTTTACCTCACTATCCTCTCACTGTGCTTCCTATTCCACCTTATTCTTCTGTCTTTACTTCATTCTCCTCTCTCGCTACACCTTTCTTTCTCTGCCATGCCTTTCGCTCGGTCTCTCCCTCATCTTCACCTCTCTAGCATCACTTTCTCTTCCACAATATCTTCCTCTGTTTGCCTCACCCTCCTCTCCCCTCGCACACTCCTGCCTATCTCCCTCCCCTCTTTCTGCTTCAAAATCCTCTCTTTGAAACACAACTTCCTCTCTCTCCAGCTCAACCTTGAATCTCTCCACCACAACCTCTTCTGTCTGCTTCATACGGGGTAATCATTTTGTGCATGTAAAGGAAGCTTGAGCTGTTTCCGCTCAAGCAGCTTCTGTGTGTATGCATAAATGGACATTGTAATACAGGTGCCCCGTACCTGTTCTCCAATGGCAGCTCTCAATATTTCCAACAGCAGCAGCACCAAGGCCTGGATTCTACAGTGTATATATGTAGAAGATCTACACACACTCGAGAGACCTGCATATTTTAAAAAAATTGTAAAGGGATGCACAACTTTTTGAAGCTCATACTGCTGTCCATTTACTTCGAATAAATGTAATAACTATTGAAAAAGCAATCAAAGTTGGCAACTGGCCAAACATCATATGTGAGCCTGCTTCTTCCCTTAGTTGCACTCTGTGCCAAAAGCAATCATTTTGAGGATTACAACTGGAATTGTAATTTGGTGGTTAGTTTTTCAACCAATATTTGGCTGTCAGTCCTTTGAGTAGTAAGTATTTTAAGGGAGACGAAGTGGAAATGTATAGTTCATGTGAATGCCTCCAGAATGAACAGTCTTTTCTAAATTGTGATTGTCATGTTCCCTCCTCTTCCTCTTTTCTCCCTAGTATCTTCTATTCCATCACCCTCTCCATCACCCTCAACACCCACCACTCTCCTTTCCCTTCTGTTCTACCACTCTCCTCTTAACACTCTTTCTCTGCCCCAAAGCAATTTAGCATATGCTCATAAGGCTGCTTACTGATTACCTTCATTTCTCATCATCCAAATTTTTTATCAGTCTCTTCCACCAACTACATTCTTCCCTAGTCCTCACCCTCTAGTCACACCTCACCCCTTTCTCAGTTCAGATCTATTAATCACCCTATTCCCGTCACCCACTTTGCTTATCCTTCTCCTGCTGTATCCTTATTCATCCACCTCTAACACCTCTTTATCACATTCTCTATGACATGTCACTCTACTACTGCTCTCTAACCAGTCTTTCTGTAATATTTTTTCTCTTCCTTCTCACTTCTTTACTCTTCCTTCATCCACCTCTTTCCTTACCATTCTTTTTTGTTAACCTTCCTTTTTTCCCTTAACCTCATCTCTTCTAGCCTTACACTCTCTAATTAATCTGAATTTCTGATCTCTGCACCATTTCCATCACCATTTCCTCTTGTCAAGAACATAGAAGGTTTAATTAAGTTCACTACCGTATAGAGCCACAGATGCGGAAGCTGTAGACCTAGGTTTTTCAGGACTTCTGACAAAAGGACGCCACCACATCCAAAGCTGCGAGTTGACTGATAGTTAATAACATTAGTGGTCAAAGCGGGTTATGTACTCAGCCTTTCAAAATACACCAAAACACAATTATTTGCAGCTCAAATAAGTGTGTAGTTTATCAGGGACACCCAGAAGCTCAGACTGTTTATATTGATGGCAGGACTTAAAATTGTTCACTGTGTCTGCTTTCACAATCTTTAGTCAAAAATGAAAAAGCTGAGTAGCAATATTTTAACTCCTGATTTTAGGAACATTTTGGCAGCAAATGCATTAGCCTTTCTGATAGGCTTAGGACCAAGGGGTTACAGCCGCCGTATAATACATTTTATGCATGTGACATAAAGAGAGAATTTGTTTGGAGAGAATAAATACACAGGGGCTTATTTATGAGTCCTTGCGTCACTTTTGCGCCGCCGGTGCATCACTTTTTGTGACGCACCAGCGGCGTAAAAAATTAGCCTTGTTACACAATATTTACAGAGGGACGCATCTAGGTACTTTGTAAACCCCTGCACCACATTATACCTGTGCCAGGTATAATGTATGCAGGGGTGCGTTCCGACGCAAGAAAGGGCCACATGGCAGGCATAAGACTGACACAGGCACATTTCACATGGGACTTGCCCATGTGTAATGACCCATTGCTGGAGTTGCGTCACTTTTGTGACACACTCCAGCAATGCGTCATTTTTGCGCTTACAGGTACGTCAGAAATACTGACGTATCTGTAACTCCTTGCGACATGATGCGTTATACTGTAAATGTGACGTACCATTGGTGTCGCAAAGGAGGGCGCAAGGAAAAGTGACATATTGCTGTTTTCTCGCTGCGATGCGTCACTTTTCATAAATGAGGCCCGCAGTTTCCTGCGCCCCAAATGGAGCAGTCTCTGCCTTAAGGTCCTTCTAATTACATTAAACTCAGCTAACACATCTGGCGATTGGGAGTAGGTATGACTGTGGTAGTACATGATGTACCACTGCTGCCACAAAATAGCTGCCAAAACTGTTCTTTGTATAACAGGAACAAGCGCTGCTCCTCCTCATGTAAATGTAAATGTGCAGGAATTTATATAGCGCAAATCACCAAGCGGTCTCTAAGCGCTTGCTTAGGGAACCCGTCCTGGTATTCCCCTGTGAGATAACCCAGCAGGGCATCCGCAAGGTGAAAGCCAGGCATCCCG
This sequence comes from Triturus cristatus, assembly GCF_964204655.1. Lineage (NCBI taxonomy): Eukaryota > Metazoa > Chordata > Amphibia > Caudata > Salamandridae > Triturus > Triturus cristatus. The sequence continues at coordinate 1,529,534,699 of NC_140590.1, read as the reverse complement.
CCGCGAGGGGCCCATGTGGAGATTAAGCAAGCTATTGCCCAGAGTCGCAGAGTGTGAACCCATGAGTCGAGTATGCACTGGAGCGAGAATTATCGAGTCCATGGACATTTATGGACTCAAGACCCAGCCGAGCCGGGAATTGAACCCTGGTCCCTGGCTGACCTCTGCTTCCAGGTCTGCCTCCTCTAACCAGTGAGCCACACTTCTCCTCATGCTGTATCTGGTATGTGTTAGTGAAACTTGAATAAGGCTTTTCAATTCAGAAAAGTCAAAACGAGTGGCATTGTCAACACTTTTTTTTCATGTAGTGGCACAAGTTAAGAATAGGATCATAGCAGGAAGAAACTAAAACAAACAACTATTAAGATTAAATAAAAATGTATGTATATTTTTTGTTACTTTTCTTAGGATAGAAAAATTCTTTCAGATTGTTTATGCCATATGCAGGGCTAAATGTAATTACCTGGCAAGGGAGAACAAAATAATGCAGCATGATGTACTAAATTATGTGACAAGAAAAGGCAAATTATGCAGCCTAATGTAGCATATTTTGAAGCAGTATTCACAATTTTCAAATTTTTATATAATAACTCTGTGTGAGCTAAGGTTTGACCTCACTAATATCACTTAAATACAGCAGCCTGCAACAGAGAAGTGAGTTGTCTGGCGTGACAAAAGGCCTGCCACTGCATGTGAGCATGTGGTAGTGTTTTTAGTTACTTTTGATACGTTTGAACTAGAATTTCTTTTTGTTAAAATCTGCAAATAATCGGGACAATGTGGCAAATGGGGCCAATCCATAATTATGCTGAAATCACCACATCCACAGAATCACAAAATCTCAGGGGCTCTACCCATATGTCATCTCTTAAGTATTGTACAATTGGAGCTTCTGGACTCTTTTGAGACAATGGACATGTCACAATTAACTCTGCTTTTCATGTAACATGTTAACAGCCGCAGTCCCATAGACTTCACACGTATCCATGGACTTCAAGTAGCCCACCACATTGGAATTTATCAGGAAGTTTACCAATTAGGCTCTGAAATGGAGGCGGTAGGCCCATGTGAAAGGATAAGAAAACAAAAACAAAATACATTTGTTTTACTTCTATATGGACCTTGGGAGGGACAGGGGGTACCTTGGGAGGACCTGGCCCAACTGGCCCCCCTGCTAGCACCAGTACTGTTGTGAGGAGGTGAAAGGAGCAGGGTTAGTTTGAGCATTTTTGCCAGGGCTACTTTGTGTCCCCTATCCAGCCCTTGACAGACTTAGAACCATATGTTTTTTGTTTTAGTTATTTTTCGATGGGGAAGGGAGATGTGCTTTGCTTCACAAACAGTGCTCTGCAGAGAGCACTGCAACTGCAAGAACTCCTTCCTCTCACATGATGAAAAATGTTTAGAAGTAGGCTGGTCTGGAAGCACACTGCCTGTTTTGTAGCCTGCAAAAGACACACAAATGAAGGATGGAATGCGGAACAAATCAAACATTCACCCCCAGTCAAGAGACCTGGGTTAAATCCATTGTTCTTTTGCTCGCCATGCCATCCCAGTTTAGAGTAGACCCAGCTATATGCAAATTAAATTAGGTTTGACCCTGCTCCTCATGGGAACAGTCCAGCCCAAACTGCCAAGCTGGATCTACTCTGCACCAGAAGCAAGAATCCTGGGAATGGTTTCAGGGTATCACCCTCATCAGCCAAGCTAGCTTGAATCTAGTGGCACAGTGAGCCCAGGACCCACTTCTGAGCATACCCAGTTCACTAAGGGCCAAAAGCAAAAGTTACACAAATGATGGACGGAATGTGGAAAAAATCAAACATTCACCCCCAGTCAAGAGATCTGGATTAAATCTATTCTTCTTTTGCTCACCATGCCACCCCAGTTTTGACCTGGCCATATGCAAATCAGTCTTGATCCTGCTCCTCATGGCAACAGGTCCTCCCTGGACCTGAAACAAGCATCCTGAGACCGTTTTCTGGGTATCACCCCTTATCAATCAGGCTAGCTTGAATCCAGTGGCACAGTGAGACCGGGACCCATGTCTGGGCATACCTAGCGCTCTTAGCGCGTGAAAGCAAAAGACACACAAATGATGGATATGGGTCTCTTGATCTCTGTGCCACTGGATTGAGGATCAGGGTCAAGGGTGATTTGCATACGGCAAAACTGGGGTGGCGTAGTGAGCAAAAGAACAATGGATTTAATCCAGATCTCTTGACTCAGGGTGAATGTTTGATTTATTCAACATTCCGTCCATCACTTGTTACCACAGCACTTTTTGCCCTAAGTGGTATGGTCTTGCCCAGACATGGGTCCCTTGCTCGCTGTGCCACTGGATTTGAGGTCGCCTGGCTGTTGAGGGGTGATACCTGAAATTGGTCCCAGGATACTTGTTTCTGGTCCAGGAAGGAATCAGCTTGGCAGTTCGGACCGGACTGTTCCCACGAGGAGCAGGGTCAAGACTGATTTGCATATGGCTGGGTCCAAACTGGAGTGGCGTAGTGAGCAAAAGAACAAAGGATTTAACCCAGATCTCTTGACTGGGGGTGAATGCTTGATTTATTCAGCATTCTGTACATCGCTTGTTGCCACAGCACTTTTTGCGCTAAGTGGGATGGGTATGCCCAGACGTGGGTCCCTTGCTCACTGTGCCACTGGATTCAAACCAACCTGCCTGATGAGCAGTAATACCCCGAAACCGGTTCCAGGATGCTTGTTTCCAGTCCAGGGAGGCCCTGGCTTGGCAGTTCGGGCAGGACTTTTCTCATGAGGAGCAGGGTCAATACTGATTTGCATGTGACTGGGTCTAAACTGGGGTGGCATGGTGAGCAAAAGAACAATGGATTTAACCCAGATCTCCTGACTTGGGGTGAATGCTTGATTTATTCAGCATTCCGTCCATCATTTTCTGCGACAGCACTGTTTTTTAGCCTGAGCATGATCATCGGATTCATCGGTATGCAACTTTGCTTAAAAAGGTGTCGATATTTTTTTTTTATTCGCACAATGTAGCGCTGCTGATTTAGCCGCCTTGCTGATCTACTTCAGTGTTAGTTAATCTAGAGAAATTGACGCGTATTTTGTACTTTATAAATCACAATGATCCCACTATGGAATCATACAGCTTCACCTATGCAAATTGCAGAAGACGCATTACAGATGCAGAGACAAACTAAAACCTAACAATGTCAGACCGGCATGATATAAAACAAACAGTGTGCTTTACGCAGGCTTAAATTCCTAGCAAAGCCCTGGGACACAGAGTCCCAGGGAAACAAAGTAATAAACTCCTTTAATAGCAAACCGGTCCACTTTCAATCCGCCTGGAATATTTATGCAATATCTTCCAGCCCTGTACTCGCTGTTTGCTGGTGGGGATTTGGTTATTATAAATAAAGGGCCAATAGAAGCACAGTGTCCTGCTTTGTGTGTCACAGGAATATGGATTACAGAGATTGTTATTAAGATGTAAGGCGGGTCGTTCACAGATAAATGTAATCGTTTGGCTAAAAATACATAAGCTCTTTTGTAGTTTTGTTTTATTTGTACAACCGTAGTTCTGTATTAGTATAGCACGGTATGATTCTTTTTCAAATTTCAGTCCCCTGTTTTCAACTTTTACATCTAAAATCTACACTTGCTGTTTTAAGGATGTGTTTTCAAATCAAAACCTTATGTTTCAACTCTTGCACATTCTGAAATCCATAATTGCAGATTTAACCAGACTAATTTGAGCAAATATTCAAGAAAAGCTTTTCCAGGTTCCAAGGTGCATTTTCTGCAGCTTTTGGAGGTGTGATATAAAAGTTTCAGTACTTGTGAAATGAAAATCAAGAGAGCAACGTTTCTTTTGCACATTACATGACTGTGCGGTGAGATGTGTTGTTATAAAGGCAATTTCATTTTCTCAAATTTTGATTTGATTCATCAGTGAATTCATATTTATTCCACTGCTCACTTCACATTATCATGCATTTTATTAATAATTAGTGATAACCCTTTCCAGTTGCCACATGTTTTGCATGTTTTTTTAATTCTGTTTGTCATTCAGTTCTTTCTCTTGTTCGTTCCCACTTTTCTCTTTCATTCTTTCTTTCTTTCTTTCTTTCTTTCTTTCTTTCTTTCTTTCTTTCTTTCTTTCTTTCTTTCTCAAAAACCTTTGATGGGCCCCAGGGAGGCCTAAGCAATTAGACACTTTGTAAAAGGCTGATGACAGCAGCTAGGCAAACACCAATGCCTGGCTTCCATTACTTAGTATATTGCAAATGCACAGATTGTGCCACTCCTCTTTACATACAGAAACCTTAAAATAAATTCAGTAGTACTACAAACATGGTTGCAAACTCTGCACGGCTGTATGCGTATTTACCACACCCAGCCAGAAGAGCAATGTTGAGTGTTTGCCAACTCATAGATTTATTCCTATCTGTGGGTTGTGTTGGGTCTGACCCATTTGTTCGTGGGAAACTAGTATGGCCCAGAGACAGCATATTAACAAAGTAATTGGGGTAGAGAACCGCCCCTATGTTAAAGATCAATATAGTGCATGGACCAAGTCGAATGTTGTTTCCAAGGTGGTTTTTCTGACATTTTGTGAATGAGGAATTGATGAAAATATGGGATCAAAGAAGGCCTTTGTAATATATCAAAATATTTTGGATTAAAAAAAAAACATTAGCCTTATGTATAGTACTAAAGAGGCACTCATGACGTGTCCAGGTCCTCCAATCTTATGCCACAGTACCCAATAACATTATTCCTCGTCACCAACAAATACATGCCCTTGCCATCACAAAATTGCATCTGGAGCAGGAAAAATGTATTAATAGAAAAACAAAATTTGTAGTTTAGAAAAACTGTGTTGCTCTGAAACGGTGTTTAATTGTTCTTTTGGCCCAAGCACAAGGGATGTGGTATTGTACCAGAATATGGGGGTTTTAATATTGACCTACAAATATATTGTAGCCAGATTCTAGCCTAACAACACATCAACAAGGTACATATGTACAGGTTAACCATACATGACTTCATATATAGGTACCATAAAAGGGACATAACAGGGACAAAGTATTTTGCCATTTCTACAGCTAAGAGTTTAAGCATAGGATTAGCACAGTGCTATCCATGCTGAGCTGTAAAATAACAAAAGCATTTTACAACTCAGGCACAGTATTTCAGCTTTGAATTAGTAAAATTCCAACCAAGCCAACCTGAAATGAATAAACGCAAACCCCTGACACCTTTGTATAAGTCAAAACAATACCCTTTCAGACAGAGTGACACATAAATTATGCAAAAAAGAAGCAGAGAACTCTGGGTAGTTCCCACATTTAGGTAGGGAGCAGCTCCTTTATATACACCCTTCAACATGAGCGACACTATGAGGGGCATATGTACAAATAAGTGATAGAGCCTTCTTGGCTTAACACTGCGCTCCGCCACTTTTGAAATGCAGGGCTGCACCGTATTTACAACAATATGGTGCAGCCCTGCGTTTCCTCCTGCGCTGGTGCTAAATTTTGCTGCCTAGTCCAAATGCAGGCACCCTTGCATTGGTGCAAGGATGCCTGCATTGTTGGGAATGATTGTTTATGTGCAGAAGATTGTCCCTTCCTGCACATAAATATTCTTAAATGGCAGCCGTGACCGCTGCAGGTAAGAGCGGTGGGGCAGTGGGGCCAGGTGAGGCCAGGTGAGGGGGGATTTCGAGAGACGGCCACGAGGGAAAATTAATAATTTATTTAATTTTCCCTCGTGGCATTCTCTCGAAATCCCCCCTCACCAGGCCCCACCGCCCCACCTCTCTTACCTGCAGTGTCTGTTAAATGGTGATTTGTAACTTCTATGTGTGCTGCTTTGTGCAGCACACATAGACGTTGCAACTCGTCATTTTCAAAATGATTGCTTATGTACAGGAAGGGACACCTTCCTGCACAAAAACAATCATGCATGGTCCTTTGCTATTTTTATGAGTGCTGTGTTGAAGTTGCTCTATACAGGAGCTGCTCTCCACTTAAACTTGGGAACTACCCAGAGTTCTCTGCTTCTTTTTTGCATAATATGCACTACTCTATGCCTGAAAGGGTATTGTCTTGACTTATACTGGGTGATCCCTTGTGTCTGGACAAAGCTAAACCTCTCTGAAGAGCTATAATGATGGCGAAACACATGTCAGGGTTGCTTTTATTAATTTCAGGTTTGCTTGGATGCTATTTTACCAATCCAAAGCTGTAATACTGTGGCTAGAGGGGTAAAAGGCATTGGTCATTGTACAGCTTGGCACGGATAGCACTGTGCTAATCCTATGCCTAAAACTTTTGCTGAAAAAATGGCAAAAGACTTTGCCCCTTTTTATCTCGGCGTGGATGATACTGTGCTAGTCCTATGCTTAAAAACTTTGAGAGAAAAGCAGACATTTGAGGTGATCAAACTCAGAGTGTTGCTGGTGTTGTAGGGTGCTCTATACAGGAGCTGCTCTCCACCTAAACTTTGGGAACTACCCTGAGTTCTCTGCTTCTTTTTTGCATAATTTATGCATCACTCTATGCCTGAAAGGGTATTGTATTGACTTATACTTGGTGCTCCCTTGTTTCTGGACAAAGCTAAATCTTTCTGAAGAGCTACCATGATAGTGAAACACATGTCAGGGGTTGCTCTTATTCATTTCAGATTGGCTTGGATGGTATTTTACCAATCCAAAGCTGGAATACTGTGCCTCAAGTGGTAAAAGGCTTTTGTTATTTTACAGCTCGGCATGAATAGAACTGTGCTTATCCTATGCTTTAATTCTGTGCTGTAGAAATGGCAAAATACTTTGTCCCTTTCTATCTTGGTGTGGATGGCACTGTGCTAATCCTGTGATTAAAGATTTTGATAGAAAAGCAGACATTTGAGGTGAGCAAATTTAGAGTGTCGCTGGTGTTGAGAGTACTCTCAACAGGAGCTGCTCTCCACCCAAACCTGGGAACTAACCAGAGTTCTCCACTTCTTTTTTGGATATTTTATGTGTCACTCTATTTCTGAAAAGGGGGTGTGGTGTGTGTTACAACAAATTTGGCAGAAAGGTAGCCTTTGGTTTGCAAATCACGATTTCAGCTATCCGGTGTAAATCTGTTCAGTAGTTGTTGAGAAATGAAAGGAAATCCTAATTTTTGTATCTTTGACCTCAAATATTTCACAGCGATTTTGTGATTAATCGCGAATGAGCGTGCCAAAACAAATGCAATGTTTGGATGGCCGCAACCTGAGCAGAGAGTTGTGTCCACCATTTTACTTCTTCAGAACAGTCTCCAGGGCTCAAACAAAATGGCAGAGAGTGGAATAAGGGATCAGGTTGGATGTGACCTGACTCCACTAGGGGAATATAGGGGTCTTTGAGGGACCCCGGATGTGTATAATATGTTGAAAACCAGTTTTTTTTCCACTCACAATGTTCGTAAATTCATCGTGATGGATTTGTGAATAGTGGAAATAACATTTTTAGAAAATACATTCACTGACTCATTCAGACACTAATGTATTCACTTATAGACCCTCTCAGAGGCTCATACATCCATTCACAGTCCTACTCAGACACTTACACACCCACTCACAGTACCAGTCTGAGACCCACATTCCCACTCATAGATACACTCAGAGACTCCGGAACCCACTCACAGTCCTAATCAGGGACCCATGCACCCACTCAAATCCACTCAGTCACTCACACACCCACTCACAGACACTCTCAGGCACTCATGCACCTACTCACAGACCCACTCACAAACTCATGCACCCACTCACAGACCCACTTAGAGATTTACACACTCACTCAGAGACCCACTCAGACACTCACAGAACCACTTAGAGACTCACGCCCACTCACAGACTCATTGACCTACTCACAGGCCCAATCAGAGACTCATGCATCCACTGACAGACCCACTTAGAGACTCATGAACCCACTCACATACTCACTCAGACACTCATGCACCCAATCACATATCTACTAAGACAGTTATGCACCCAGGCACTGGCTCACTCTGGCACTCATGCACCCACTCACAGACCCACTGACAGACTCACACACCCACTGACAGACCCATTTAGAGATTCATGCAGCCACTCACACACCCACTCAGACACTCACACACCCACTCACAGATCCACTTGCACACCCACTCAAAGACCCACTTAGAGACTGAAAGAGCCACTCACAGACCCACTTAGAGTCTCATGCCAATTCACAGACCAACTGAGAAACTCATGGACCCACTCACAGATCCACTCAGAGACTCATGCACCCACTCACAGATCACTCAGACAATTATGCACCCACTCACAGACCCACTCAGAGACTCACACATCCACTCACACACCCACTCACAGTCATGCACCCACTCACAGACCCACTTGCATTCTCATACATGTTTTAATAGAGTTATTTAGATAGCAATGTACCCGGCATAATGGATAAAATCACCTATAAAGTTGTGGATTTTTTAATGCACTTGTGTCTATTGATTGTCTACTTTTGTGTTGCAAATATTTTTTAAAAATTAAAAAAGATAAGGAAAACTAACAAAATTCTAGGTAGGTGGCTCTGAAAAGTGCCTTTGTGTTTGTTGTGTGTATGTGAAAGCTACACATAAGATACAAAAAATATGAAAAATACAAAAAATATGAAATGGTCGCACTCCGAAGTAAATCCTATGCACTCGGGAGTAATTCAAAAATAGTTTTGCTTAGGTGCTGGTGAGTACCACCTCCTGATCCTTGGAGGTGTAAATAATAACCATCAATTACAAACGCCCTCCAACCGGGAAAGGACAAACTCACTGTATCACTCTGTTGATAGCGCTCAATGCACGTAAAATATGTAAATTGAGTACTCAAGAAAATTCAAACAATTACGACCATGTAAAATAGTGTTTGAAAATTTAATAAATTGTTTTTCATTCCAAATATTTCTCCTTCATATGATGCTTCTCATATGGTAAAATACTTCATCATCATATAGTACAAGGAATGCCGAATCACATTGACTCCCCGATGCATTTCGGGTCTTTGCCCTTCGTCAGTGGGAATTCCCTAGAAAGAACAAATACATATTTTGTCCCAGGGGATTAAGGATGCATCACTACATACAATAATCAGAAATCATACGTGCACAATCATCAACACAAAACCTCATGTTGAAAAAGTGTTATGCTACTAGTGAAATTAATAAATCAGAGTGAAGCAAAGGTTATCCGAATCCCTAAGCAATCACGTATTTCCAATAAACTCAAATCAGTAACAAACAACATGTGTATTTCCAAAAAACAGGAGTGTACTCCAAATATTCTCGGAATAAAGTAACAAGAAAGTCCTTAGTAATGAAACGAATCAACACCCAAAAGCGTGAAGGTATGTAAACACAGCAGTGGTGAATTAAAATGCCAAGATAAATCGGAAAGCTTCATGCTGTATCGAGTTTTATCAAACGTTTAGTGTGCAATAGATGTGAAGTGTAACCAAACGTAAAATAAAACATGAAATTTCAAGTTAAAGCTTATGAAAGAAGCTTCATGCCGTATAAAGCGTTATCAAGCGTTAAATGTGCAATAGATGCAAGTGTAACCAAACGAAAATAAAACGTGAAAGTTCAAGTTAAAGCTTGTGAAAGAAGCATTCCTGCTTCGGTTACCGTCCTAACGCGTATAGCATGAATGTGAACGCGTACGTGAACCCGGAAGCAAAAAATATGTTGGCGGTGCCGAAGTCAATCTCGCGTGAAGTTAATCCAAACGCGAGTGAAATGACAGAAAAGAAAGAAATACTTTACTGAAGTGTAATCATAAAGGTTACATGAAATAAAACGTTAGTGAAACATATTATGGAATGCCCACAAAAAAAGGATACCATGCAGATTAAGAATGGGTATATATGGAATAAAAAAAGGAAAAAAAGGAAAAATGTGCAAGAAAATTACATACTTGTGATAAGTACGACCTAAAAATTAACAATAGTAGGTACTAATTGCAAAATGATAAATTATAAAAAAAACAGTTAAATTCCAAACGATCATTTAACCCCTTTGGGTGTACTGAATTGAGTTTGTTGATCCAAAATAATTCGCGTTGCAGTAGGAAATTATTGTTGTCTCTTCCTTCTGTAACAACAATTTGTTCTAACACCATGAATCTTAATTGACTAATGTTGTGGGTTGCCTCAAGAAAGTGTACCGCTATAGTGGACTTGGTATTTTTGGTCCGGATATTACTCTTATGTTCCGTAAGACGGACCTTAATTTTGCGTACTGTTTTTCCTACGTATGGTAAGCCACACGGGCATTTCAAAAGGTAAACCAAATTGCTAGAGTCACAGGTAGCGTTGACTCGTAGTTGAATGGGTGATCCTGTTAAAGGATGCAACCCGGTAGTGCCCCTAATGATGTTATTGCAGCTGCCACAATTATGACAAGGAACTGTACCCTTGTAAATTAATGTTTGCGCAGGGCTGCTCTTGTTGAGTAATTGTAGTAGGTTATTAGTTCTTTGATAAGCAAAAATGGGAGGTAAATGGAAAATGCCTTTAAAGTCAGGGTCAATTTGAATTAATGGCCAATATTTTTTAATGATTTTTTTGATTTTGTGACTGTGAGAAGAAAATTTTGACGCAAACACCATTCGATTGTCAGTAGTTTCACATCTAGGTGCCGATTCCGATCCTGTAAAACCCGGGTACGAATGGTCGTACGGAGCGTATTCTCCGTACAACTCGTACCCGGGAAATGCACCTTACCAACCAGCAAGTACGATTCATACAGAAATACCATTTCCGTACGATTCGTAAAAAACTACGTGCGACGAAAAAATACCCACAATTCCGATCCGGGACATCGCGTACGTGACGTCCGGACGGAGTCAGGCAGCGTTCAACGGACCCGCAAGTACGATTCGTGCCTACGTCACTCCGCACGGATAATTTTTTACGGCAGCCAAAAACTCCCGGGAAATTGAGGACGACGTGAAGAAGGAGCAGCAGTACGCGACGGACAGCCATGGACCCCATCCTACGTGTCATCCCAGCCCTCCTAGCCTACGACCTGCTGCACCGAAACCGCCGCGCACGCCGCAGAAGGTCATCACAACACCCAGGGGCAAAGGGGGGGCGAGGGGCCGGAAACATAACCGCTACCAAATTTTAAAAATACCATATACTGCCTATACATTACCTCCAGGGTCTGGTCACTTCGAAGGGCGTGTCCACCAATCCCCGCGTACGCGTACCCATCACCACTCCAATGGTGGTATGGCCCGTAACCACGCCCTCCGAGCGTGGGTACAGCTCGTACCACCATTGGAGTGGTGATGTAGGGGTAGGCGCCTTACCCACGCCCTCAGAGCGTGGGTACGGCCCGTACCACGCTTACCCCTACATCACCACTCCAATGGTGGTACGGCCCGTAACCACGCCCTCAGAGCCTGGGTACAGGCTGTACCACCATTGGAGTGGTGATGTAGGGGTACACGTCGTACCCACGCCCTCCGAGCATGGGTACGGCCCATACCACCATTGGAGCGGTGAGGTAGGGGTACGCGTGGTACGGGCTGTACCCACACTCTGAGGGCGTGGGTATGGCCCGTACCACCATTGGAGTGGTGATGTAGGGGTACGCGTGGTACGGGCCATACCCACGCTCTGAGGGTGTGGGTACGGCGCGTACCCCTACATCACCACTCCAATGGTGGTACGGGCCGTACCCACGCCCTCTGAGCGTGGGTACAGCCCGTACCACCATTGGAGTGGTGATGTAGGGGTACACGTGGTATGGGCGGTACCCACGCTCTGAGGGCGTGGGTACGGCACGTACCCCTACATCACCACTCCAATGGTGGTACGGGCTGTACCCACGCCCTCCGAGCGTGGGTATGGCCCGTACCATGCGTAAGCCCCTACATCACCACTCCAATGGTGGTACGGGCTGTACCCACGCCCTCAGAGCATGGGTACAGCCCGTACCACACGTACCCCTACCTCACCACTCCAATGGTGGTACGGGCTGTACCCACGCTCGGAGGGCGTGGGTACGGCGCGTACCCCTACATCACCACTCCAATGGTGGTACGGGCCGTACCCATGCTCTGAGGGCGTGGTTACAGGCCATACCACCTTTGGAGTGGTGATGTAGGGGTACGCGTGGTATGGGCCATACCCATGCTCTGAGGGCACAGGTACGGCACGTACACCGACATCCCCACTCCAATGGTGGTACGGCCCATAACCACGCCCTCAGAGCGAGGGTACGGCCCATACCACGCGTACCCCTACATCACCACTACAATGGTGGTATGAGCCGTACCCACGCACTTAGAGCGGGGGTATAGACCGCATCACCCGTACCTCTAGGGCACCAGTACATTAGTGATACAAGGCATACACACACCACAAATGTTGGCTTAGGGTCTGGTGCAGCATATAACCAGTATATTGGGGTGTGTTCATGGCCAGGACAGCAGTGTACTGCACCAAGGGTGCGGGTGGGTGTCTGCCAAGGACTCCCAGCAGTGGACAGAGACATGTGAGGGGTGGGTGCCTAACACTCCCAGCAGTGGACAGAGACATGTGAGGGGTGGGTGCCTAACACTCCCAGCAGTGGACAGAGACATGTGAGGGGTGGGTGCAGAGGAATACCAGCAGTGGACAGAGACATGTGAGGGGTGGGTGCAGAGGAATACCAGCAGTGGACAGAGACATGTGAGGGGTGGGTGCCTATCACGCCCAGCAGTGGACAGAGACATGTGAGGGGTGGGTGCCTAACACTCCCAGCAGTGGACAGAGACATGTGAGGGGTAGGTGCAGAGGAATACCAGCAGTGGACAGAGTCATGGGATTGTGTACATCATGATCAGATGAGCACAACTCCATGGGTGTATGTACGCATCCCCAATGTTCGACTATGTTGATAGTGCCATAACAACACATCACTGACAGCAGTGTCCCACTCCCATGAGGATGGATGTCATTCCCCCACTGCATGACACAACACATGTGGGTGTGAGGACAAATGACACATGCATACCCACCCCTGGTGGATGCAGCACAATACACACACAGAGATCATGCCACAAGACTGTATACTCATGTCAATGGCGACTACACTAAGAGAGCCAAAGGGAACACACACTGTCACGCACATCCCAGGACTGATAGGAATGTACAGGTGCTGGGACAGGCACCAAGATGTTGCCTCTCATGGAAGGAATAGGGTGGACTTCCCACAGATACAATGCCCACAATTGTCAGTCAGGTGCTCAAATACCCTGCAGAACAAAATGTGTGCTAGGGTGGGATAACACACATGCATAGTGCGGAAAATGCTGAATGTCGCCATTAAGGCATGACAACATACTCAATACACAAGTACAGTGACTAGCAAGGATGGCACAGACGATGCAGCCGGAGACATTGCTGAGCAGGCATGGCCATAGTTGAAGGGATCCGTCACCAACAAAGGAAATGTACACACAGGTCAGCACAACAAAAGTGCAACTCCCTGAAGGGTAGATGTCAGGTGCCACAGAGGAAGGAACACTCCTTGGGACAATGTCTCCAAACACAAATAGCACACATGACCAAAGATACTTTACAGATACCATGGTCCACCCCATAGCATCAGACTACAACTTTTTCCTGAAACATTACACATTACCACCACCCCAACTCCGGGACCATCAGCACCCACATCAATACCTGAAATGCAAATGTGTTCAAACTGAAAAGAAAATGCTTTATTCAGCATTAAATTAAAATGTATTTAAGGACACTATTTACAAAGGCACATGGCCAGTCCAGATCAGAAGTCCTTGGGGGGGACACATGGCCACGTGTCTCCCCTAGCTTGCCTGCACATTAGAACCCTCAGGTTCGTCGAATGGGGGGGGGGGGCATCATGTGGGGAAGGACCAGGCACCGCAGGGACAGGAGGTGTAAGGGTAGGTGTGGTGGGTGCAGGGACGGACGCCTCCACCACAGGGGGTGGGGCAGCGCCAAAGGTGGAGGTCAGCCCGGCGCTGCACACTGCTGCCAGGTCGTCCAGTGTCTCCCCTTCACCCAAAGAAAACACAGCCTCAAAGGAGGGGGGGGTCGGAGTGATAAGGTGCAGTGCTACTGGGGGAGTGGGGGGGGCAGGGGGGGGGGACTCAACTCCCCTACCCGTGGAGTGCCGTTCCCGTTTGCGGGCTGGAGAGCCAGAGGGGCTGAGGCCCAGCACAGCCAAGTAGGCCTCTTTTTCAGGATGTGTGGTAGGGGAGCCGAGGGGAGTGCCTTTGGAGGGACTGGGTAGTGCGCCATGCGGCCTCGGACTGTGGCTGCGTGTATGCCTGTGTGCCCCAGACCCAGTGGGTGTGCCCTCATCCCCCTGAGTGTGCATGCCAGGAGGAGTGCGCTTGCCCTTACGTGGTGGTGTGCTGCCTGTGTCTGGTGGGGTGCGTGCTTGGGAATGTCTGTGTGTGCTTGGGACAGGTATGGGAGTGGGAAGTGTGGATGGTGCAGGGGTGGGGGGACTAAGCACTGCAGGAGACTCACTGCTGCCGTCAGTGAAGAGTCCATGGACCTCAGCAACATCCGTTGGTCAGACATCGCTGATGACATGCCCTCCATGTACGACCCCATCTGTGTCATCATTCGGGTGTGGCCATGGAGGACATTCAGCATCGATGTCTGGCCAACCTGCAACTGCCGCAGAATGTCCACAGACTCTGCAGTGAGGGCAGCAGGGGGGACAGGGGCAGGGGGTGCGGTGCCTGGCACGAAGGAGACACGGTTTTGCCTAGCACGGACAGAAGGGACCGGAGCAACTGGTAGGGCGGTGATGGGAATGGAGGGGGCGGTGACAGATGTAGTGCTGCTGCCAGGTGTTGTAGCAGCCTCCGCCTCCTCGAGGAGTTCAGCCTCGGACCCGTCAGCATCGTAGTCAGTGTTGTCACTAGACAGGTCCTCCGCCTGACTCCCCTCGCCCTCCGTGCCACTTGCTCCCGCAGTCTCGGCAGCAGTGGTGGCAGCAGTGGTGGCAGCGGTGCTGGATCCCTCCTTCACGTCCATGCAGGTGTCTCCCTCGGTGTCCTCCGATGATGCTGTGGGCAAGGTGAAGAGACAGAAAATAATCAGTCACCTGTATACAACAGACACATGAGTCCAAACAAAAATGTCACAGCGCATATCAGGAAATGCATCATGAGTAACATCTAGAATTGTCCGCACATATGTAACCCTGCACTCCCCAGTTGGTTGACCCACCATGACACTTGGAAACAATGGAGATCATGACACAACAGCAAATAATTCGATATCGAATAATACTGAGAAGCTAGTGTCTGGGGACAGTTGAGCACAGCAAGACTATGAAGCCATGCCACCTCTTGTTCACTGTGAACGAAACAGTATTGGTGCACCCAAGGCCAAATAACACACCTCAATGCTGAAGGTGTCCCCACACTCTGAGACCTGTGAGTACTTTGGAACCCATAGCCAAAAACATTGCAATCCCTTGGGACTCACAACACTTTACACAATGTACATGTTTAGAAAGTGTGAATGTGCCACTTTGAGAACAGAAGACACATCTGCCTGTATGACAGAAGTCACACAATGATGTGCGCACAAAAATATATTTACCCAGTCATTGTATGAGCTGGCATCCGAATTCTAATAAGCCACTGTAAAGAAGAAATGGGGTATCAGTAAGTACATATACATGGCACCACGGTGGTCTGGATGACTTGACACTCGTAAGTTGGTATCAGCAACAACCAAGGACTTACACACATGCAAACACACTGTGTGAACATGGATATGTATAATCAGAAAACAAGTGGTAATCAAACAGTGCCTTCCAGTAAAATGTGCCAGCGTGTCCAGGGAAAGTGTAAAAGTACTTTATTTTGCACTTCCCTGGGAGACATCTGTCATGCAGGCACATTATTGTCCTTCACAACCAACTAGCAAAATGAAGCATATGAAAAATTGAGACATGTTGACAAGCGTAGTGAGTGCCAAGGTAAAATACTTATTGACTAAAAACCTGAATCATGCCACCTGTCACATGGACATCCGTACCATGATGACACAGTTGGCAACACATCTGACCCACTGCCTGTCATTTGGAGTGGCACACATGTCCACACACAGGACAATGCATTAGCCAATGGGCCTGCAATGTGTCGGGAAAAGGAGCACCTGCACTGAGGAGACACCCTCATAGCAAGCAAGAATGTCCACACAGATGTCAGCACACACAGACCAAACTACGTAGCATCTCGACCACACACTGGTGGCAAAAATGGATGAGCATGAGCCATGTATTTGCATTTTTGACAAATGCTGCAAAGCACAAACATTAAACCCAGCACAACATGACTGGGTCACTGCATGTTGAGTGTCTGTCCAGACAATTATCACACACAGGTCAGACCCGGCAGGAGACATAAGGTTTGGACATGTAGGCCTTGCCCGCACAAACCCCCCATACCTGAGACAATGTTATTGAGACAGATCCAGAATTTACACCTCTTAATCTGGGTTTACTCAAATGTGCATCAAGAATTCCTAAATATACTCCACATCACCTCGTGAGGCTGCCAACACATATTTGTGACCAACAACCATCAACAGGTAGTTGTACATAGACACACAGGCACTGCCCAGTGTGAGGATGCACAAGCAAAATTGGGTCAGCCTGTACAATGGGCACATGTAGCACACTTTAGATAAATACAAATGAGGGCAGGGAACTATGCCACAGAGGCCAAACTATGCTGAACACACAGAGAATGGGCACAGTGTTGGATGACACACATGATTCCGATGCAAGGGTGTCTTGGGGGACTGTAGTGGAACACTGCTCCATGGTCCTGGAATTATCTGACTGTAACATGAGCTACCGTCCCGGCACTATGCATATCTCCCACTCATGCACATCATGTCTGAGGCCACAACATTGGTCATGCATGCTGCAAGTCTTTTCATTTGAAAACTCACACTCCTATGTTGAGACTCAGCATCATTGCCAACTAATATGGACCCCCAAATGACTGAACAGGGCAGGGCACAGGCAAGGTAACAACACATGTCTCAGACCCCCCCCCACATGATGCAGAAAGCAATGTGCACTTGGATTAACTGCCAGCCTAGATGACCATGTGCAATAGTGATTACACACAGACCAGGGAACACATGTCAAGGAGGGGAAGGGAGGAAGAACAGCACCGTTTGACTTTGGGGAACAGGATATGCACTGCACAAATTAACCCTTGCTGTGTATCCAGGCGACTGAGCACTTCCAAAAGCTGGTGACACACAACAAACACACATGCACCTACTCCCTTCCTGCTGCTGCAACTCCTGTAACCGCCTATCCAAGTCAGGGAAGACCACCGCCAGGACACGCTTCATCTGGTGGGTCAGTCGTCGGCCCCCGCCGTGCTTGCGTGGAGGTGAATCCTTCAGCTGCCACCGGGTGATCCTCCGGGTCCAGCACTGGATGTCCTGCCAGCGTTTCCTCACCTGGGCGAGGCGCTGACTGCAACCCTCCACCGATCTCACGGCCCTGACGGCCCGCTTCCATATCTCCCCCTTGGCGTAGGCAGTTACCTGTGAGGATGACAAAGTGAGACAACATCACTACACCTGCTCCATGTCACAGAGACACACATTTGAACATCTTTGATATGTTGAACAGGGCATAGGATGCTGGCAACAAATAGCAGCTTTGTCATAGGGACATTAGCCTCTGAGGAAGCCCCAATGCACTACATGGCATTGAAAGTACACAGGTGGCATGAGGGGTGCAACACACTCCCTGATCATGGCACACGCTGTGCATCACATGCAACACCAGGCTGATGGACAGCACCTCCAAGCAGTCACATGCCCCAGGCCACTGACGCAACCTCAGCAGAGTACACAGACACACACAGGCACAGATCAATCACTCTGCACATGTGCCACTTGCCTGTGGGGTGTCACAGGTGTGGTGCTAGCTCAGCAAGTCAGACACTCTGCACGGCTTACTTCTCACATCAGATGGATGGAGCTGTTGCCTCCTCCATGCAGCTGGGGTGCAACACTCCACATAGACACTCACCCACATGACAAGGAACATTCACACACATCAATGTCCAGGGGGCGTACACATCATTTGGACACTCTCACCACAGGTCCACTCAACTCGCACACATCTGTGGGTACAGTCACCTGTCACACCGGGGGGCCAGGGAATCACCTCTGGACAATAGGACAATAATTGCCCTAAGGATTGGGCAGGCTGAATGTGCCATGCACTATGCAGTGAATGTCACAGTAAGCACAATGCAAGTGAGGAGTGCACACAGGAACTACATCATGCTCTGCATGGGAGACATAAGTCACCCACCCCCTGGGACCCACTCTAAACAACATTGCATGTCTGTCACACCTGGACACAATGCCAGAAGTGACACTCACAAAAAAGGTGCACAGTCAAAGCTAGTGGAGTCAGCACTCACCTGCTCCCCTGGTCTCCCATACAGGCTGGGGTACTGTGGGAGGATGACATCAAGCAATGCCTCATTCTCCTCATGGGTGAAAGGCTGGGCCCTCTCCACAGACCTTGACATGGTGCCAGAGGAAGCACAAGCAGCAGCAGTGGTGTAGAGTGAAAAGTAGTGCAGGCAAGTGCCCTCTCATGGGTTCTGGCTGACTTATATCTGCCTTGCTGGGCTGTTTCATTTACAGGAGTACAGAGTGATTGGTCAGTCTCATTTGCATCCTACGTTTCCTCCAATCCCTTTAAACATACCCCAGTGAGGGCCTTTGCATGGTTCAAAATTTGAGCATAATGTGAAGTCAACAACCACTTTGCAACATTGTATTTAGTTGCCAACTGGCGTTTCCAGGCCACATGATTGAAAATTTGAACTTGAAAATCGGTATCCATGACAACCAGCATGCATTTAGGCCCTAATACTTGTCCCTCATGTGTCCCTATGTAATTTAGCTATCCACACACAGGTACGGTGCGTTTCACACACACCAGTTGCACAGTGCGTTTGACATGTACGTGTATGACCAGTGTGTACACGTACATGTACTACCAGTGTGTACACGTATGTGGACTGCGGTCGTACACGTATGGGTACGACCAGTGTGTAGACCTACGTGTACTACCAGTGTGTACACGTATGTGTACTACCAGTGTGTACACGTACGTGTACGACCAGTGTGTACACCTACGTTTACTACCAGTGTGTACACGTACGTGGACTACGGTCGTACCCGTACGTGTACAACCGTAGTCCACGTACATGTACACACTGGTAGTACACATAGGTGTACACACTGGTCATACACGTACGTGTACGAGCAGTGTGTACACGTACGTGGACTACAGTCGAACACGTACGTGTATGACCAGTGTGTACACCTACGTGTACTACCAGTGTGTACACGTACGTGTACTACCAGTGTGTACACGTACGTGTATGACCAGTGTGTACACCTACGTGTACTACCAGTGTGTACACGTACGTAGACTACAGTCGTACCCGTACGTGTACGACCGTAGTCCACGTATGTGTACACACAGGTAGTACACGTACGTGTACACACTGGTAGTACACGTAGGTGTACACACTGGTCGTACCCGTACGTGTACGACCGTAGTCCACGTATGTGTACACACTGGTAGTCCACGTACATGACACACTGGTCGTACACGTACGTGTACGAGCAGTGTGTCCACGTACGTGGACTACAGTCGTACACGTACGGGTATGACCAGTGTGTAGACCTACGTGTACTACCAGTGTGTACACATACGTGTATGACCAGTGTGTACACGTACGTGTACTACCAGCGTGTACACGTACGTGGACTATGGTCGTACACGTACGGGTACAACCAGTGTGTACACCTACGTGTACTACGGCAGTGTACACACTGGTCGTACACGTACGTGTACACACTGGTCGTACACATATGTGTACACACTGGTAGTACACATAGGTCTACACACTGGTCGTACCCGTACGTGTACGAGCAGTGTGTACACGTACGTGTACGACCAGTGTGTACACCTACGTTTACTATGGCAGTGTACACACTGGTCGTACACGTACGTGTACACATTGGTAGTACACGTACGTGTGTACAGTCCGTACACACACCCGTACTACGGCGGGAACACCAATGTGATGATACGGACCGTTCACACGCCCTCAGAGCGTGTGTACGGTGCGTTTCACAGCTTACACAGGTGATAGGAGGCGCACACGAATGGAATGGAGGTGTCAGACTCGTGCACGGCTGTACATCAAGTCATAGTCATTGCAGTCCTTCATGTGCAGGGCCTAGGTGTGTCAGGCAGTGATATGGCACATGTCTCCTCATGTTTTAGCACAATAGATGTGTGATGACCTGTGTACACATGTCATGTGTGATGGGGCAGTATGTGGCACACTTCCCCTTCCCACTTTGCACATGTGTGCATGTAGTACAAACGTGTCAAGCACTGCATCACTGGTATGGCACAGTCACCCACACCTGCAAATGTCCCCTGATGCCAGGGACAGGGACACTAACACCTGACATCTAAGTACCAGCGTGCCCCGATGTGACTATGTCCTGTGTGTGTCATGTGTTCCCATGAGCTTGCTGTTGGTGTTCCGTCAACTGCATCTGCTGTTGCTGCATCCAACATGTGTCTGTGTGTAGATGGGCATGGCACACATATGCGCACACCATGCCACATGTGGATTCACACGTTACGTGTGTCTGGATGCTTCAAAGAGGATTTTATGACATGAGGACATTTCTGCGCCGTATCCATGTCTGTGTTTTTGTTTTTCACGTGTACCCCTTCATCGCTATGTGTATGATCTGTACATTTCCAATGACATGTGACCTGTGCGTCTAGCTTGCCGCCAGCAGTCTGTATGAGATGACATCCTTCAAATGCAGATATGTGGATGTATGTCACTCCTGTGATATCTCTGGCTGTTCACTTACACTGGCCCACAGCTAGTTTCGGGCCATGTCATGTAGAACTTGACTATCAACGGGTGTAGCTGGCTTGTCGTAGGAGTATCACCTGGCTAGCATACGTATCCTGGATGTATTGCACACACCAGACTCTGTATTTAGCAGATGTGTAGTAGCAGTTGAGCATGTGCTCAGTTCATTGACATTGATGTTGTTATGTACTAACTGTTCGTTATTCCTTCCAATTTTCTGCAGGGCACCGCCTCTTCCCCGACCAATGCCAGACTTGGGTGCCATGAGGGAACCTGACTGCATAAGATGTTACCGCTTCTCGCAACAGTTGATTGAGAACTTGACCGCAAAGCTTGAACAACACCTCCAACCGCGACACAGGTATCCTACTGCGCTGACCCCCAAGATGAAGTTGATGGCAGCCCTTCATTTTTTTGCCACCGGTACATTTCAATTCACCATAGCTGATGTGGGTAGCATGTCACAGACCATGTTCAGCCGTGTCCTGCATGATTTTTTAGAAGCCATGTTGGAGCACCTGGATGAATTAATCCATTTTCCAACTCGTGAGCAGTTGACAGGTGTCAAGGGTGAGTTCTATGCCCTGGGAGGGATGCTCCATGTAATTGGGTCTATTGATGGGACACATGTGGCTTTGGTACCACCACAGGCACAGGAGGTCGCCTATCGCAACCGTAAACATTACCACTCTATAAATGCCCTTGTAGTGCGTCTTGCTAACATGCTGATTTCCCATGTCTGTGCACGTTTTCCAGGGTCAGCACACGATGCCTACATCATGAGGCGTAGCAGGGTGCCACAAATGATGCTGGGGCTGCACAACGAACGAGCATGTCTTGTTGGTGGGTATACTCTGTTTGTCCTTTGTTTAGCACTATTTTTGTGTCTTACGGCATCTCCTGACCCACTTCTTTACATGATGTTTCCATGTAGGGGACTCTGGCTATCCCAACATGCCATGGCTGATGACGCCCCTCAGCAACCCCAGAACAGCTGCAGATCACCGTTACAACAATGCACATGGGCAAACCATGCGAGTGATTGAGAGGACGTTTGGCCTCCTGAAGAGCAGATTCCAGTGCCTTCACAAGACAGGCGGGTCCCTCCCATATGCACCGGTGAAGGCCTGCAAGATCTTCCTCGTGTGCTGCATGCTGCACAACATGGCAGTGGAGAAGTCTGTGCCACTCATCCTGGATCCGGATGAGCAGGAACATCCACCCGTGGAGGATGAAGGGCTTGGTCGCGAGGCAAGTGAGGATGAGGAGGAGGAGGACGACGACATCCAGAGTCAGCTCATACGCTACGTCTTCTCATAATGGTGAGTCCATGGGTCTGAGTGTGCACGCCTGGAGCCTTGTGTGGCATGTGTTGCAATGTGTGTGTCCAGCTGACTGTATGCTAAGTGACTTAGATGTGTGTTCAGATGTGTCATTCGAGTGATGATGTCCTTCCACACATTTTAGCTTAGACACTCAATTTTAATATAGCATGGTGACTAAGGGTGGGCGTAGTTCGCGAAGTAGCACTTCGCGAAGCTACGCAAAGTGAAGTTCGCACTACGCGAGCTACGCGTAGCACTTCGCGAACTGCGAAGTAACATGTTCGCACTGTGCAAGATGTTGTTTTCAATGATTGCACAGTGCGGACAAGCAACCGGCACTGTGCAATCATTGAAAATGGCATCTTGCACAGTGCGAGCTGTAGTTTTCTGCTGCTCGAGTAGATTTTTCCTCGAGCTGCAGCTTTCTCAACGCGAACTGGTAGTTTCTCATCGCGAGCGGTCGCGAGCATACGCGACCCCTCGCAATGAGAAACCTGACCTTCTCGCGTTGGGAATCTCGCCGGGAGGTTTATTTTCCATGCTCGCGATCGCGAACAAGGAAAAAGTCTCGCCAGGATGTCATTTTGCTTGCTCGCGGTCGCCAACTTGACGTTGAGGACCGCGAGCAAGCAAAAAATGACCGCAGCACTACGCAACACTACGCTACGCGTGTTCGCACTGTGCTACGTGCAGTTCGCGTAGCGCGAAGTAGCGCGAACTTCGCAAACTACGCGAGCGTAGCGTAGTGCTTCGCCCAGGCCTAATGGTGACACACTTATTCCTGTATAGTAAATGAAGCATGCATGCGGATGACAATCTCTTCCCTGACTTCTTGTGTGTCTGTCCTCCCCAGGTAGTTTTGCATGCTGTCTGCTCGTGTCATCGTTGGCCTCCCGCTATTCCTCATGAGTATTGCAACGTGTGCTGAATCCGCGTCCCATGCACGGACATGGGGAAAAGTCTATTTGGTTAAGGATTGCTACATGGCATTTTGGTGTTGGTAGGTGTTTGTAATGTGTGGGCACTGCTCCTGTGCATGTTGTGTTACTATACATACATGTTGTCTCACCATGGGGCACATGACATGTTGCATGACTCCCATGTATTGATAGTCACCCTTCGTAGCAGTCATCTGTGATGGGACTGTGGATTCTGATGAAGGCATCAATGTGTGTACAACTTCCCTCTGAAACATACGGGATGCTACGGGTGGACATAGTGTGGGACATCCCCATTAGAGGATACATGGGGAATTGCAGCCCCTCCGTGTGCAGCAGGGGGTGTTTGGCTCACACCCTTCACTTGTGTGCCAGTTCAATGGATTTACAGCATCTGTGTTGTGAAGGGGGTGTCCAGTGTAGGTCCCACATGTTCTGCCAAATGACCTGTGAGTCTGTTCATATTGATGCATTTCCCTAGGTGTGAACCTGAGTAATAAAGGTGTTCCTCACCCTCCAAGGTGCCTCATCTCTGTCAATGCAGGTCTCTTGCCACTTTGCATGCGGCATCTCTGGCATAGTTGTCAAAGATTGTGCATATCAGTCTATGTGTAGTTTAGCAACATGCATACAGTTCTTCAGGGATTTGAATATCCATTGTGCATGATGTCCATGGTTGTGTATGTATTTGGGCATGTTGGTGACCACAACAGACCGTCAACACCTGCTGAGGGTGTGTATCCTGTGTGCAGCTCATCCTTCAGTTTAATGATCCGGTGTCAGTCATCTTTGGTGATTGTGCATCCATTGTCTCTGGGTGTGTCATGGAAAACCGGACACTCCTTCCTTTACATACGCCTGTTGCAGTAGTCCTTTCTGACATCCTTGTCTTTGTGTGCAACTAGTGGCATAGTTTCCAGGTCATGCCGCCTGCTGCTGCGGCCCCTGCAGCAAGGGCACAGAGAGTTTACATATTCGGCAACACACACACCTCAAAGATGCTCCTCCCTTCCTCCCTCCACCCATTCATTTGGGTGGCATCAGCTTGTCTGTGCCACTGTTGCGCCCACGCGGTGCCAATGGCTGGACCGTCAGCACATGCAACGTGCACATTGCACAAACCTCTTGTCCTTACATGACCCACATCACACTACAGTCTGATGTTGCAGCCACCCTCCAAGCATTGTCCATCCAAGGAGCTACCGCCTGCTCTCAGGCATACCCTTGGTGCACACACAACACCTTTGCATGATGATTGTGCAACTCCAACTGCCTACACAGCGCTGCCCCGCCTTCCAGGCCCTGTCACACCAACCAGGTAATGTCCCTCCTACTCCCCACCGGCTCCGTACACCAGCAAGGCCATGGGAGTGGGACTCAAGCCTTCAGCATGTAGTATAGTGGCATAATCTGGCACATGGCCCAGGTATCATCTCTCAGCGTGTCAATCTTCAATATGTCCAGGTCCCCCTCACCGGCATCACATGCACACAGCACCTCTTCATCAGCTCATCTGACATTGACAGCCAAGTGCTCCTCACCCTCACCAAAGACGCAGCCATTGGCAGTTCCAACATTCAAGAAGGCATGAGATCCATTGATGAATGGCTGAACATCAGCCACCTGAGGCTAGACTTGTACAGGACTGAGGTAATCATCTGAGGATTGTCCCCTTACAGGTGGGTCAACTGCTTGTGTCCCACCCGCAAGAGCTCTGCACATGCACCCATGGTGTGCATCATGGATTTGTCACTCACATTTGCCATGCTAATCACCAGCATCTGTACCTCAGGGTGCAATACCCTCTGCATGATGCACATGATCCACAGATAGATCCACTCCAGGGAAAGACAGACCATGCCCCAGGCCCACGACACCAGCCGTGTCAACTACTGCTCCGCCCTCTACAGAGCAAGTACATCCAGTCCACATCCAGGCTGCATGTGCACACCTCAGCTTCAGCATCCTGTGCCCCAGCCACATCACCGTCCACCAGAGATAGCTGCAATGTATCACTGTGTGCTGCAGGATGACCTTCAGACTCCTCACCCACACTCAGGAGGCAGGTCACAAACCCAGACCCCACACCAACCTTGGCCGTCTGTCATCCGAGACCCCGTTGTGCCAACTCCGTGCATCCAACCTTGCCCTGGCTACCATTCTTCACATCCACCGTACTCCAACATGCAGGACATAGTTCTCCCACCTGGCAAGACCTGCTACTCCCTCCCCGGCAACATCCACATGAGCCATGACCTTTACACCTTCAGCATACTCTTCCCAATGGGTCTGTCCGCACATTAATGCATGCCCCCCCCTCAGCAGCTTGAGGCCATCACGGGTGAGTATTGTGCTCCATGTCTGTATAGTATGATACATTGTGACCCATGTGTGTCCTGTCCCAGACTCAGAATCCAGGGTATGGATGGCTGGAGTTAGTTCAACACTCATGCATAGTTTGAAATTTCCCCACACGTAGGTTGTGTACTCATGCAAAATGAATGCAACATGTAATTGTAGAATAAGAGATTTATTCTCGGTGGGGGGCCTGTTTAGTGTGGACAAATAGGTGCTATACAGTGTGCATGGAATCCAAAGTTCACAGGGGGAGATAGATGGCATCCTTGTCAGTTGGAGTCATCAGAGTCCAGATCACAGTGTTGGTCATCATTGGTCAGACTGTGACCAGCAAGTCCATGTGGCAGAGAATGTCATTGGATGAGGTGCTGCTGTTGCGCCAGAGGGCCAGGTGACTTGGGAGATGTGGATGGTCCGCTGCCTCTCACGGTCTTTTCCGTGGACGACCCACCTTCCTTGCGGGACACTCAGATGCAGGCCTTGACGATGCTTGGGATGCTCCGTCGGACGAATCCTCCTCCTCCTCCCTCCCTGTGGCTGGTGCTGGTCTTCACCTGGTGGCACAGGGAGGGTTGCGCATGTTGTCGGCGATCCGACGGAGTGAACGGCTTATGTCCGTTTGCACCGCCAGGAGCTCAGCCAGTCTTGCCTCCATCCGTCCTTGGTGTTGTTGTTGACTGGCGTGTTGCGCGGCCTGCTGGTTATTAATCTCGTTGAGGGTCCCCACTACCTGGCTGATGCCCCTGGTATCACGCCGGTATGTCTCCAAGATGTGGCGTATGTGTGACAAACCGGTTCCCTCAGCTGGCTGGTCAGGTTCGCGCCTCCGCCTGCCTCCACTCCCACCACCCCTGCCCACACGAGCCTTGCCTGCCGTTGTGGGCACATCGGGTCTACCGGACCCCTGAGGGATGGCATTTGCAGGGTTGTCTGCCTCCTCCTGGGTGGCCGGAGAACCTTGTCCCTCCAGGTCAGACTGACTCAGTTGTTGTGTGCGGGCAGGGCTCCTGGGTGTCTCCTGGGATTTGGCAAGAATGGGGGTGGTGGTTGGCACAGATGTACCTGACGCAGGTGCTGCAGGGGCTTGGGCATCAGAGGGTCCAGGTTGGTTGGGGTCATCCACAGAGTGCTGAGAGTCATCGCACCCGGTGGGATCATCTTCCTGCCGAGCCTGGGCCTGTGATTGTTCCCCCCCAGTGTTGGGGGGAGATCCATGACGTTGCCCTGTGTGCGAGAGAGAGACAATGTTAATGCTGTTTCATGCGACATCCATGTTTCATACATGTTCTGGTTGCCACAGTTCCTCCAGGTAGTTGTATGTGCCTAGCATTCACATCAATGGTCACTTGTGGATGGGTATGTTGCAGGGGACTGATTAAAATGTTATCCAGGGTCTTTGACATGTCGCATTTGGCCTTGTATGCTTTTTTGGCTGTGGCTTGATCTTGTTGTGTCACATGTCCATTGTGAGAGTGTGTGACTCCCTTGGCTGCCCCGGGGGTGTGTGCTTGTATGAGGGGTGAGTGATCATCACTAAGCCCGACGCTGTTCAACATCCACATGGCCCCCTCACACAAGTGGCCCGCCACCACAACCTCTAAGACATCTCCTACGCCGACGACACCCAGCTCATCCTCTCCCTCACCAAGGAACCTCACACCGCCCAGACAAACATCCATAAGGGTCTGAGGGCCATCGACGACTGGATGCGGAGTGGCCATCTGAAACTGAACTCGGACAAGACGGAGGTCCTCATCCAGGGACCCACACCCTCACCCAGGGACGACTCCTGGTGGCCAATCGCTCTGGGGACATCACCGACACCCACCAAACACGCACGCAACCTAGGATTGATCCTCGCATCCTCCCTCTCCATATCCAAGCAGGTCAACGGCGTCTTCTCCTCCTGCTACGACACCCTACGCACGCTCCGCCGGATCCACTGGTGGATCCCGACTTAAACAAGTAGAACAGTGACACAGGCCCTCGTCAGCAGCTGACTGGACTACGCCACTGCACTATACGTAGGATTCCCATCCACACACCAACGGCGGCTACTACGCTTCTGAAACGCCTCGGCACAAGTGATCGTCAACGCCCCCCGCCACAGCCACATCACCCCCGTCCTGAGAGACCTGCACTGGGTCCACATCGACAAGAGGATCACCTGTAGGCTCCTTAGCCACGCACACAAGGCACTCCACACCGCCAGACAAGCCTACCTGCACATCAGACTCAGCTTCTACACCCCCACCCACCAGCTCCGCTCCGGCATCCTCGCCCTCGCAGCTGTCCCCCGCATCCAACGTACGCCCGCCTGCAGCAGATCCTTCTCCTACCTCGCCGCCAAGACCTGGAAGACCCTCCCAACCCACCTATGACTGACCCAAGACCTACTTGCCTTCAGATGACTCCTCAAGACCTGGCTCTTCGAGCAGTATTGGAACCCCCCCCCCCCTCAGCGCCTTGAGACCCTCACAGGTAAGTAGCGCACCTTACAAGTACCCTGATCGATTGTTGATTGATTGACGGTGCCTGCTGGTGGGTGTGGTGTGATTTGGCAGTTGGTCTCCCAGGTGATGTATCTGTCCCCCCATGGAGCATGCTGCCATGTCAGTGAGTGTGAGTTCCTGTCCTAGATATCTGAGCTGGTTGTGTTTGTGTTAGATTTTGCAGTGGTCATAGGAGGGCTTGTGCTGCCTACAGCAGGGCCAAGTGTCAGCTACCTTGTCAGTACTTTGCCAGTCCCTGTGCATTGCGCATGGCGCATGGGTATGTACCTGGGCCATATGGGCTGAGGGCAATGGTGTCTGTTTCTGAGTTGTACAATATGTTTAGTGATCCCCACCCTCCCAGCATCCCGGACATCCTGTCTTGGGTTTGTGGTTTGTGTAGGCTGGGACATGGCATTGCCTTGCTTTGTAAATGGGGCATACTCATGTTAGTGGCCTAAGCGTTGTTTAGAGTGTGGTTGTGTCAGGTGAGGGCTTGGGGGTAGGTGAGTGCATTTGTTGTACTTGGGGTGTGGATGCTATTCCCCCCATGTTATGTGAGTTGTTTGTGTACTCACCAGGCTCTCGAACTCCTTCGACTCCGTGTACTCCCACCGGCGGAAGCAGGGCCATCACCTTCTCCTCCCAGGGATGGTAATGTACCGGTCTGCGGGGCAGCCCACCTCCTGTGATGTTACTCCGGGCGTATTCCTCGTTCATTTTGCGCTTGACTGCCCTGCGTAGATCGTACCACCTGGCTTGGCATTCATTCCTGGTCCTTCTGATGGGCGCAACAGCATTCACCCGATCGACGATCCTCTGCCACAGGCTAGTTTTTGGGGATATGCTGGTCTGTCTGACCAATGTTCCAAAGAGCTGTGGCTCGACTCTGATGATGATTTCGTGGACAAGGATGTCCAGCTCCTCCCTTGTGAACTTTGGATTTTTGTCTCTGGGCATGGTGTGGGGTGTGGATGGTTGTGGGTGTGGGGTGTGAATGTGTAGTTGTGTGTGTATGTGTAGAGGGGGTCTGTGTGAAGGAGGTTGTGTGAAGGTGTGTAAGTTAAGGTGTATGGGTGCAGTTGTTTGTGTGTGATGTCTGTCAGCAGTGGGTCTGTTGCAAAGGCTCATGGTTTGTGATTGTGGGCCCTTTTTATTGGTCCATTTGTGGGTGTGGCTGGGTTTGAACTTTTGGTGGGTGTGTCATAAGAGGTGGTTGTGAGTTTGGGCCTCTGTTTGACTGTTTGGATGTGCCAGGTCAGCCTTTTAGTTGTTTTTTGTCCTGTAGACGTGTTTTGTGGTGTTTTGCGAGTCAACTTGACGGTCCTTGTGCTGTTTTACAGTGTCCTGGTTCAGTACGAGTCTTTTTCGCGTAGGTAAGGTGCGTCCATGGCTATGTTGTTGTACAGTGATCACATGTGCAATGGTGTTGTATGACTCGTACATATGCGATGCTGGGGTACGGTGTTGGGGTACGGTGCGTCCAAGTACGGGGCTGGGGTGGGGGGTACGGGGCGTACATACGCGGGTGTGCTGGGGTACGGCGCGTACATACGCGGGTGCTGGGGTGGGGGGGGTACGGCGCGGACATACGCGGGTGCTGGGGTACTGCACATACATGCGCGGGTGCTGGGGTGGGGGGTACGGCGTGTACATGCGCGGGTGCTGGGGGGGGGGGTACGGTGCATACATATGCGGGTGCTGTGGTGGGGGTACGGCGCTTACATACGCGGGTGCCTGGGTACAGCGTGTACATGTGCGGGTGCTGGGGTGGGGGGGTACGACCCATACATACACGGGTGCTGGGGTATGGCACGTACAGGCGCGGGTGCTGAGGTGGGGGGGTCCGGCGTGTACATACGCGGGTGCTGTGGTACGGCGCGTACATGCACGGGTGGGGGGTCCGTACGACCCGTACCCCGGGCCCAAGTGTACCCGGGGTAGAGGTTGTACAAAGTTCGCTCCGTACGGGACGTTTTCCATACACTTGTGTATTCGGGACACCGGTACGGATCAGACTTGTGCGCTCGGACTTCATTTTTACGACTCGTATGTAAATCTGTCCGGGGACGTCTCGGGACTTTTCCCGATGCAATTGTATGTAATTTTACAGTACGAATCGTACTTCGCCGTTTGTACGGGACTTGTACGACTCGTACGTAAAAAAATACGGATACGAGTCGTACGGGAATATTTTTTAACCGATCGGAATCGGCACCCTAGTCGTAAATTGCAAAAGCTTAGATCTACTTTTAGCTTTAGCACGGTCAATAGCATCTTGCAAAATGGTTTCAGGATATGCTCTCTGTCTAAATTTGTTAATCAAAAGTTGACTGTTTTCATGATATAATTCATCAGTGGATGAAATACGCTTAATGCGTAAAAGTTGTGAATAGGGTAGGTGTTGCTTGAGAGTTTTTCGATGAAAACTGGAGAAATGTAAAAAGTTATTGTGATCAGTAGGCTTGGAGTATACAGAGGTAATCAATTGGTTATTTTGTAAGGTAATGTTAACATCCAAATATGAAATGCTGTTTGAGCTGATATTGTAGGTAAACTGTAACCGTTCATCAATAGTATTCAAACGTAAAATGTTTGAAAGCAATTCAGATTGATGTCCCTTCCAAATCAGAACAATATCATCTATTTATCTATAGAAAACAACCAAATCCTTCAACCAGTGATCTTGTGACAAAATGTGATCCAACTCAAACCTATGCATAAACAAATTAGAATACGAAGGTGCTGCACAATTGCCCATAGATGTACCTGAGGGTTGTGTGTAATACTGATTGTTCCAAATGAAATAACTATGATACAACGTGAAGTGCATTAATTCAAGCAAAAAGATTTTTAAATCCTCATTTTTGTGGCTATTTATCAAAAATGACTCCAAAGCCTGTAGGCCCAGGTCATGGGGAATGGAAGTATAGAGTGCCTTGACATCTATGGTACACAGGATGGGATGAGTTTGTTCATCAATCACAATGGTACTTAATTTTGTAAGAAAATCAGTTGTATCCTTTAAATAAGTGGTCATGCTTTGTACTAGGGGTTGTAAATGCCTGTCGATATACTTTCCTATGGGCTCGTGTATGGAATTCCTAGTACTAACTATTGGTCTGAATGGTGGTCTGTCTGCACATTTATGAATTTTAGGTATCATATACAAATATGGTACACTGGGATTTTCCATGATTAAGTACCTTATGTCACGTTCATTAATAGTTCCTCTGTCCAAAGCATTACTACAAATAGACTTGAAAACATTAGCAAATTCTCTTGTGGGGTCAGATGTTAATTTCATATATACATTTTCATCAGAGGCATGAGCTGTAACATTTTCTATGGAAAAACTAGTGTCCAAAACAACAAGGGCACCTCCTTTGCCAGCTTTACAGAACATGATGTCTCAGTCAGATGCCAGTTGAACAATAGTGTTACGTTCCTTAATGGTGAGGTTGAGTTTGAGTTGTTCCTTAGATCGAAATAAGTCTTTAATATCTTGTCCTATAATAGATTCAAAAGAGTCCAAAATTTTATGACTAAGTGGTGCCATAAATTTGCTTTTGGATCGAAGATCCAATTGAGTTCCTCCCTCTTGATTAACGGAAGGTTCGACAATGTTAGTAAAGAAATGTTTCAATCGTAGTTGACGCATGAATTTGAAAAGGCACACTTGAGATTCCAATTCATTTGTTCTATAAGTAGATACAAAAGATGTCCCGTTTTGTAACGTTTGAATTTGAAACGGTGCTAATTCTTTTTGAGAGATGTTGATCACTAGCTGGTCTGACTTCTCGTTGATTTTGCAATGGGTAGGTCTTGTTTTCTTACTTCGTGACCTCCTGGTTCGACGTGTGTTCCCTGGCCTCTTCCTAAAAAAGGAGCTGGCTCGATGTTGGTTGCACTGGAAGTGGAAGGACCCGATTCTCTACGAGGTTGTGAAGTAGCATTTTTGGATGATGGTTTCCTGGGTTGTGAGTCATCAGAAGATGTTGTATTCCCATCTGTGGATCTGTTAAATTGTCGTTGTTGTCTACGGAAGGCATAAACCTCTGCCCATGTATATACCTCTCCGAGTTTAAATCAACAGTATCTCTCTTGAACTTGCGCAATTTTCTCTCATTAATTTCTTTTTGATATTTGTCAAGTTGTAAATTGACATCATCAAGTGTTTTAGCCAATTCATCATTGCTTAGTTTTTCACTCAAATCCGATTTAAGCTGTGTCACTTCTTTGCTAAGTTCATCCAACAAGATTGATAATTCCTCTACAATTAACAAAATCAGGTCAAGTGGACATTTGTTCAAAATTGCATACCAACGTTCTGTGAATCGCGCATTATTCTTACACAAAGCGGATTTAAGTGGAATGCGTATCCCTCTGGGTATCCGTTGTACTTTGTGATTGCAGATAAGGGTACTTGCGTGCAATAGTTGGTTAATTTCACGTTTAGCGGTGAATAAAAGTTGTCTAATGGTAGCCTGTACTGAAGCAGTGCTAGAAGTAATGCATTCCGGTTCCTGGATTAAAGCATAAATTCTGTTCTTTGACATTAAATCCAAAAGTGTTGGCTCGATTTCCTGTCAGGTTTGTGATTTCGTCATGCGACGACATCTTGTGGTTAGTGCAAGGTGCTGACCATGAGGATCAGAATGTTCAAAGATACAAAAAATATGAAATGGTCGCACTCCGAAGTAAATCCTATGTACTCGGGAGTAATTAAAAAATGACTTTGCTTAGGTGCTGGTGAGTACCACCTCCTGATCCTTGGAGGTGTAAATAATAACCATCAATTAGAAACGCCCTCCAACCGGGAAAGAACGAACTCACTGTAGCACTCTGTTGATAGCGCTCAATGCGCGTAAAATATGTAAATTGAATACTCAAAAAAATTCAAACAATTACGTCCATGTTAAATAGTATTTGAAAATGTAATAAATTGTTTTTCATTCCAAATATTTCTCCTTCATATGATGCTTCTCATATGGTAAAATACTTCATCATCCAAACGGAATGCCGAATCACATTGACTCCCCGATGCATTTCGGGTCTTTACCCTTCGTCAGGGGATTTCCCTAGAAAGAACAAATACATATTTTGTCCCAGTGGCTTAAGGATGCATCACTACATACAATAATCAGAAATCATACGTGCACAATCATCAAAACAAAACCTCATGTTGAAAAAGTGTTATGCTACTAGTGAAATTAATAAATCAGAGTGAAGCAAAGGTTATCAGAACTCCTAAGCAATCACGTATTTCCAATAAACTCAAATCAGTAACAAACAACATGTGTATTTCCAAAAAACAAGAGTGTACTCCGAATATTCTCTGAATAAAGTAACAAGAAAGTCCTTAGTAATAAAACGAATCAAAACCCGAAAGTGTGAAGGTATGTAAACACGGCAGTGGTGAATTAAAATCCCAAGATAAATCGGAAAGCTTCATGCCGTATCGAGCGGTATCAAGCGTTTAGTGTGCAATAGATGTGAAGTGTGACCAAACGAAAAATAAAACGTGAAATTTCAAGTTATTGCTTATGAAAGAAGCTTCATGCCGTATCAAGCGTTATCAAGAGTTTAGTGTGCAATAGATGCAAGTGTAACCAAACGAAAATGAAACGTGAAAGTTCAAGTTAAAGCTTGTGAAAGAAGCATACCTGCTTTGGTTACCGTCCTAACGCGTATAGCATGAAAGTGAACGCGCACGTAAACCCGGAAGCAAAAGATATGTCGGCGGTGCCAAAGTCAATCTCGCGTGATGTTAATCCAAACGCGAGTGAAATGACAGAAAAGAAAGAAATACTTTACTGAAGTGTAATCATAAAGGTTACATGAAATAAAACATTAGTGAAACGTATTATGGAATGCCCACAAAAAAAGGATGATACCATGCAGATTAAGAATGGGTATATATAGAATAAAAAAAGGAAAAGAAAGAAAAAAAGGAAAAATGTGCAAGAAAATGACATACTTGTGATAAGTATGACCCAAAAATTAACAATAGTAGATACTAACTGCAAACTGATAAATTATAAAAAACAGCTAAATTCCAAACGATCATTTTACCCCTTTGGGTGTACTGAATCGAGTTTGTTGATCCAAACTAATTCACGTTGCAGTAGGAAATTATTGTTGTCTCTTCCTTCTTTATAGCGGTACACTTTCTTGAGGCTAACCACAACATTAGTCAATTAAGATTCATGGTTAAAGAAGGAAGAGACAACAATAATTTCCTACTGCAACGCGAATTATTGCAGAGTTGGAAATGCATTTTATTCTGTACAGTAAACCACACCTGCTGCAGCTAATTTTGTAACTAGTATGGTCCTTCTAGAATGTGCTGCAAACTTGTGACCTATTGGTTCTAGTGGG
The DNA here is from genome assembly GCF_964204655.1 of Triturus cristatus. Classification (NCBI taxonomy): domain Eukaryota; kingdom Metazoa; phylum Chordata; class Amphibia; order Caudata; family Salamandridae; genus Triturus; species Triturus cristatus. Next base: position 1,529,500,188 of record NC_140590.1, on the reverse strand, counting down.
TTGCTATGGAGACTGTGCTAAGAGTGCATTGGGGGAATTTGAGGTGTTTATACTGATTGTTGCATAATAAGGGATTAATTTCCTAATAAAGGGTTCTGTTGTTTTAAAGTTTTAAACTAGCATGTTAAATATATGTTTTTGCACTCCTGTTTTCTTTGCGATTTCGTTGTGATGATTGCAAATAGGTTGTAATTATGCCCAAATACCCTACCATATTGGGCTTCTTTATAAAAGTGTATAAAAGCGTTAATACATACTAATTATTGGGGTTACAAAACTTAAAAATGAAAGATATGTTTTTATTTACTGCCTTCCGCAAACTTGAAAAGGTTGCCATTAATGGTTGCTTTGTATGAGAGTTGTATGCCATTCTTATGCTTAGTTTTCCTATTTCAAGTGGGTATTGAATCTATCTGATAAAAGCAAAGAAAAACCCATTTCACCAACAAACTCAATTTTAAGGTATGTGAATTATATTGTATTTAGACAAAATTGATTAAAAAGGTGCATGTGTATGGAAGGTTGATAAAAGTGAGTATGAAATATATAGAACGGTTTTGAAACTTTATCAGATGATCTATTAGTGGTAGTGTGAGTGTTTTAAAAAATAAATTAATAGGTGAGTAAGACTCCTTGTGACTGTGAGAGTATGTAACTGTTTGTGTGAGGTGCACACAAGGTGTGTGAGAAATTGGTTCACAATGCGTTGTCATGAAACTGTATATTGTGCATCCACTGTTTTATTCCATGCTCTAATTGCTAAAACAAAACTGTTTAGGGTTAAACTTATACTTAACAATGTATTAGAAGATCTGCCAGGTTTTACATATCTAAACTTGATGTGCTGCTCATTGAATTCCCGGACTTGTTGTTCTATTTATTATGTTTTAAAAGAGGACTACAAATCTCAGAATTGAAAGGAAAAAACATGCACTGTAGGTGTATATAATGCGTGAACATGAGAAACTTGACAGCTATATATTATATAACCTTCAGGGTAGGTGTTGATAAATTATACAGCAGGTCTGTATGTGCTTAGATGGTAAGATATACCCTTTAAACTAATAATGAGTCACATGTGTAGTATGAGAGTGCTAGGCATGTTTAAATATGCAGTGTTTAAACATGGGTCAGGTCTACTAGTGCAGGCCCTGTTTGTGTATTCTCACTGTCATCTTCACTTGGCATATAAAAGCCATTTGTTAAGTCTTAAATCCAGGTTTTAGTACACATAACTGACCTCTACGATATACTGTAGGTATGCCATAAAGCATAGCGCTTTGTGCTTAAAAAGATTGAGAGATGTCTTTTTCGGTTTTAGTAAGTTACTCATGCACTTGCAGACCCCTATGCCAAGCTCTACATAGAGTACACCGTCCATAGTGCAACTGACAGCAGTTTTCTCAAAACATAGAGCCTCTCTGTCACCCCGTCACAGAGCCACAGAGGGGGTTATGCATTCACTCACAAACTCAGAAACTATTTATGTATGCAGCAGTATTGAAGACACTTAGAGATATACCTACATACCCCTATAATCCATAACACAAGCACAGGGGTATTCGTTCAGTCGTTCACATTTATATATTTATGAAGCCATACATGTGTTACTAAACCAGAGAGTCATATACTGGCACACTTACTTAAACATCTAATAGCACTTCCACAACTGCACTACACTCACTCACATATTTAGCCATGTACTGACAAACAGCAGTTTCTCATCCAGACAAGTAGTCCTTTAAACATAAGTTGATACAGAGTAGCTCAGTAATGGATATACTAGTATACCCAGTGAGAGACTAATGCATACAGTGACACATAGAAAGACACAGAGACGTTTCACTGATAGAATATCGACCCTCAAAATATCCCCATACACAAATATCGAGTTATAAATATCAATGTCAAAAATATCGACATCCTATATTTATTATAGTAAGTACAAAAATATTAAGAAAAAAAATATCAATGTAAAAAATATAGGGGCCGGTTCAGGATCCGGGTCGGAAGGGCACCGAACGCGATCCGGATGAAAAAACTACGAGCCGTACGCGTGTTTTCTGGCCGACTCGTACAGCTGTACAAGCGAGCAAGTACGATGCGAGCTACATGAAATTCACTGACCGAGTCGTTTCCGGGTCCGAACCGCTCCGTAAGTCTCGGTCGTAAGCTAACCGTGGCGTGCAATGGATGCGATTCACGACCGAGCCAGTACGATGCACGCGTCGGACAGCCTGTGTGAGCCGGAGTGTCCGGCTCGCAAATTGTCCGGGTGGTTGCCTTTGGGGTCCGCGTCGGACCCCCTGTCACCCGCAGCCCTACGACTCGGACACAGAGGGAGACCCAAGGGTCTCCCCAACACAGGCATGTACGGTGCGGATGGCACTGACGGGTACCCACTGTAGGGGGCGCACTTGTCTGCGACGTACCCATTCAGTCAATGGGAGCCAATGTACGCGTTGTACGACCAGCTCCCATTGACTTCTATGGGAGTCCGACAGAACAGAGTCCGGCAGCATACGGCCGCATCGTACTCGCTCGGTCGGACTGCAGGACTCCGGCTCGGTCGGAAAACACTCCGGATCCGGCTCGGTCAGAGTGCTTTCCAACCCGGATCAGAATCGGCCCCATAGTTGTATAAAGTATCGATTTTAATATATGTATAAAAAGAAATATTAGATGTATTAAATGATAAAATTACCTTAAAAAAATTAATTAGATTTAATATACATTTTAACAAATATAACACATACATTTAATTTCAAAAATTTTAATATATGTATTTAAAATGTAATATATATATTTACTTTAAAACAATTAATAAACTGTTAATTTTAATTTATTTTATAATTGTATATATGAAAATTTACAAATAAATACATACATATATATATATACACCAATTACATAAAATCTAATTAACAAAATATACTATAAATTAAACCAGAAAACTATTTAGAAGTCTTTTAACTTAAATTTTCCACCTCAATGAGTGCGACAGTAGGTAAAGTGTTGGATAGCGGAGGGGTAAAAATTACTATTCCCACTCCAGTGAGTGCAACAGTAGGGAAAGTGTTGGGTAGCGGAGAGGTAAAAATTACTATTCCCACTCCAGTGAGTGCAACAGTAGGGAAAGTGTTGGATAGTGGAGGGGTAAAAAATACTATCCCCACTCCAGTGAGTGCAACAGTGGGGAAAGTGTTGGATAGTGGAGGGGTAAAAATTAATATTCCCACTCCAGTGAGTTCAAAATTAAAAACAAAAAATATCACTAACACAAAATATAAAAAAATAAAATAAAATGAAAAATATATTAAAATATTTTAAAAATCTAACAAATAGAAACATATTATAATGTTAAATAGATATGATAAATACCTAGAAATGTTATATTAAATAAATGTAAAAATAATTTACAAATAAATAACTATTTTTAATTAGAAAATATTTATAAACCAAAACATTAATTATTACATAAATGTAATCTTTTTTATTTCCTACCCTATAACAACGCACAATTCACAACACACATCTACAATTTAAAAAAATGTACCTCCAAAATTAACATAATTAACTATCAATTAAAGAAATAATATTAATTAAAAAACAAATTAAGACAGATAAAAATGTATTTACTCCCCAAATGTTACCCCTATAAAACCAAAACTCACACACAAAAAATAAACAATTACCCTAATTAATTATCAATTGATGAATTAATATTAATGATTCATTAATTAAACATAAATTACTTTCCACCGTCTACCCCTATAAACCCACAACCCACACCTAAAAATCATTACATAATCTCCATAATTAATTTTAAAATAAATTAAAATCAATTAACAACTACTTAATTAATTAAAAATAAACTTTCTCCCACCCTTTACCACTATAAAACCCACAACTCACAATTAAAATGATTTACACAATTGCCATATTTGAATTGTAATTAATTAATTAGCATTAATTAACAAATAATTATTAATTAATTAAAAATAAATTACTTCCCACCCTATACCCCTATAAACCCCACAACCTGCTCCTAAACAAATGACACAATTAACAGAATTAATTACCAATTAATTAATTAATAGTAATTAACAACCAAATAATAATTACTTAATAATAAATTGCTTCCTACAATTAGCACTATAAAATAAATATGAATACATTTAAAAAAATGATTAATTTATGATAATTAAATTACTTCTCACCCTTTGCCCCTATAAACCCCACAATGCGCTCCAAAAAAATAACACGATTTCCATAATGAATTACCAATTAATTAATTAATATTAATTAACAACCAACTAATATTTAATTAATAATACATTACTATCCACAATTAATACTATAAAATCTAAATTAAATAAAGATTGCTAAATAAAAAATAATCATTAATTTATTATAATTAAATTTCTTCCCACCCTATTCCCCTATAAACCCACAACCCGCTATGGAACTAAAAAACGCAAAATATAATTAAAATAAAATTGATAACTACTAAAAATGTAACACATTTCCTAAAAATCAATAGTTATACAAAAATAGATCACATACATTTAAAATACATACTAAAATACATAATACAAATTGAAATCAATATTCTAAACAACTATGGGGCCTATTAGGATGGCGGGCGGAATTACATCCCCCCGCCACCCTAGCGGCCGCCAGTGACATTCCCCATCCATATCATTGTGATGGGTGGTGCACACAGCACCGCCCGCCACAATGCTGTAGCTGCACCTTGAGCATTTGCATGCACAACATGGCAGGCACCGCGCGGTGCCTGCCACGTTGTGCATGCAAATGCAGGGGGTACCATAGGTACCCCACATGTGCACCCACCCCCCCCAAACCCCCTGGGGGCCCGCAACGGGCCCCCACAGTCATGCACCGCATTCCTTTCCATGGCGGCACCGTAGTGAAATATCACCCAAAGATACACCGTACTGGGTGCTGCTGTGTGAAGCACAGGAGCTCTCTTTGGACTTGTAGCCAAACAATCCCCAGGACTTCACAGTCAGCCATCTTGCCATTGCTGTCACACCCCCTCACATGGAAACAGAGTCAAAAGGAAGGAAGTATGGGCATGCTGGGAAGGGGGGTGTAGCCAAGAGCATGATGGGAGTTGCAGTCACAGACATTCCCCACCCACCCACATAGCCCATCAAGCTCACACTGAACCTTGCTCACCTCACAGGGAGTGGGGATGGACTGACAAGATGTCTGACACTGGGCTCTGTTGTGGGGAGCACAAGGCCATGCTGGAAACTGGGCAAAGACAAACACCAGAACTGCACGGTCAGCCATCTTGCCATTGCTGTCACACACCCTCACAGGGAAGCAGAGTCAAAAGGAAGGAAGTATGGGCATGCTGGGAAGGGGGGTGTAGCCAAGAGCATGATGGGAGTTGCAGTCACAGACATTCCCCACCCACCTACATGGCCCATCAAGCTCACACTGAACCATTCTCGCCTCACAGGGAGTGGGAATAGACTGACAAGATGTTTGACACTGGGCTCTGTTGTGGGGAGCACAAGGCCATGCTGGGAACTGGGCAACAACAAACCCCAGGACTGCACAGTAAGCCATCTTGCCATTGCTGTTACACCCCCTCACAGGGAAGCAGTCAAAAGGAAGGAAGTATGGGCATGCTGGGAAGGGGGTGTAGCCAAGAGCATAAAGGGAGTTGCAGTCACAGACATTCCCCACCCACCCACATGGCCCAGCAAGCTCACACTGAACCATGCTCGCCTCACAGGGAGTGGGAATGGACTGACAAGATGTCTGACACTGGGCTCTGTTGTGGCGAGCACAAGGCCATGCTGGGAACTGGGCAAGAACAAACCCCAGGACTGCACAGTCAGCCATCATGCCATTGCTGTCACACCCCCTCACAGGGAAGCAGAGTCAGAAGGAAAGAAGTATGGGCATGCTGGGAAGGGGGTGTAGCCAAGAGCATGATGGGAGTTGCAGTCACAGACATTCCCACCCACCCACATGGCCCAGCAAGCTCACACTGAACCATGCTCGCCTCACAGGGAGTGGGAATGGACTGACAAGATGTCTGACACTGGGCTCTGTTGTGGGGAGCACAAGGCCATGCTGGGAACTGGGCAACAACAAACACCAGGACTGCATAGTCAGCCATCTTGCCATTGCTGTCACACCCCCTCACAGGGAAGCAGAGTCAAAAGGAAGGAAGTATGTACATGCTGGGAAGGGGGTGTAGCCAAGAGCATGAGGGGAGTTGCAGTCACAGACATTCCCCACCCACCCACATGGCCCAGCAAGCTCACACTGAACCATGCTCGCCTCACAGGGAGTGGGAATAGACTGACAAGATGTCTGACACTGGGCTCTGTTGTGGGGAGCACAAGGCCATGCTGGGAACTGGGTACCAACAAACACCAGGACTGCATAGTCAGCCATCTTGCCATTGCTGTCACACCCCCTCACAAGTAAGCAGAGTCAAAAGGAAGGAAGTATGGGCATGCTGGGAAGGGGGGTGTAGCCAAGAGCATGATGGGAGTTGCAGTCACAGACATTCCCCACCCACCCACAAGGCCCATCAAGCTCAAACTGAACCATGCTCGCCCCACAGGGAGTGGGAATGGACTGACAAGATGTCTGACACTGGGCTCTGTTGTGGGAAGCACAAGGCTATGCTGGGAAATGGGCAACAACAAACCCCAGGACTGCACAGTCAGCCATCTTGCCATTGCTGTCACACCCCCTCACAGGGAAGCAGAGTCAAGAAGGAAGGAAGTACGGGCATGCTGGGAAGCGGGGTGTAGCCAAGAGCATGATAGGAGTTGCAGTTACAGACATTTCCCACCCACCCACATGGCCCAGCAAGCTCACACTGAACCATGCTCGCCCCACAGGGAGTGGGAATGGACTGACAAGATGTCTGACACTGGGCTCTGTTGTGGGGGGCACAAGGCCATGCTGGGAACTGGGCAACAACAAACACCAGGACTGCACTGACTGACATCCTGAAAGTTAAACTGCACCCACTGCAATGGTGGCACGCCTCATGATGGGATAACTGGCCTGGGGGAGACGAAGGCCTGAGAAATGATGTGGCTGAAAATCACACATATGCACTGGCCAAACAAAACACGGTCGCACACACAGCCATTGCAACCATATGTTCAAACTCATTGTCTGGGGATGCAGTGTCCAGGGGGGCCTCCTGGCCTGGCTGGGGAGGTGTGTCATGCAGATAACAAGTGTGGAGATCCATAGATGGTACATTGCACAAAACACACAGGAACTCACATATAGATCATTGACAGGGGACATCTGACAGTGAATGGAATTGACACACCAATAGCAACATAGCATGGTCTCATTCACACTCGGTGCTGTTGTGAGCTGCATTCCACTCCTACATCGTGCTGCAACATATGCATCCTTCACACAACACACCACTCACTGACATAGACACTGTAGACACAAGGTCTAACCTGGACTGCTTTGGAGGAGACATGCTACTCTCAGCAGCCAAACTGCAACACACACACCACCGACTCTCACTGTCATGAGCATTGAAAAGCCAGAGTGTTACTTTGCCCAATCCATGTCACCATGGAGAACATTGACAAGCAAAATCACATATGCACGTACAAAACTCAGCACCAGACTCATTAACGATGGTGACATCATCACCTGTGTGAAATGAGATGGGAACTAGGAACACTGTAAAAAACACTTTCTCCAAAGAGATCACAGGCATACCGGACTGTGACCATGCCGTACCAATACACCAATGTGGCACACAAAGACTAGCAAAATCTGCTACAACACATGCCCCAATCTTACAACATATCCTCAGTGGAATTGCACGTATGTCCTTGTTAAGAAAATGTCATGTATGTGAACCATTGATGCCTGTAGAAACATAACTTACATTGTGTGTCTCGTCCAAACACAGGTGGTGCTGGGGACACAGCACCAAATGAAGAGGAGTCCCTATCCCAGACTCTGGTGGATCCTCAGCTCTCTGGTGTGGATCAGTCTCTGTCGTCTTTGGATGACGACAAACAACCTGGTACCTCCGGTGTGAGTCATCGTGCAGCACCAGCAGTACCAACATCTGCACCCCCTGTACCCACGCCTCCAGCATCTGTAAACAGACAGGGCACCCCTGCCAACACGGACAGACCAAGGCCACAGAACACCAACACCAACAGCACAGGGACACAGGACCCTCAGGAAGCTACGGACAACACCACCAGCAACAACAGGGGACCCAGTGTCACCTGTGCGTGCCGCCGCAGGTCCTGCCCGTGTGGATAGGGGTGCTGGGAGGCGTGGTAGACAGAGGGCACACCTTGCAGAGGGGCCTGGACTACATGATGACCCCCAACTGGCACGCATCATAGATGCATACCAGGATAGCACCAGAGGATTTGGCCAGGTAGTGGGGATCTTCAAGGACATAATAAATCAAAAGGGAGTGGATCACTAGTCCCAAAGAACCAGGGTGTGCAAAGGCAGTAAAGGTACTGTTTAAAAAACCCTCAATCACGTTATAAACGTTTCGGATGTTAGAGGTATATTTTCGTTCTCCGCTTCGTTATTGGTAACGTGACAGCATCATCATTGGGTTTGTTGTAATGCTTTCTCCACCTGGAGATCGTACCACTGGTTTTGTTGGTAGTGATCGTAAATGAAAAAGAGTGAGTTTGGTGAAGTGTTCAGTGGTGAAAAAATGGAAGTATTTAAAATCCAACAGAGCTAGTAAAAAATCTTTAATTGTACTAGATGTTGGAGAATTATTGTAGATTCCTCAGTGTGCACTCAGGGGTGAGTTAGCACCCTGTGCATTCTAAAAGAGTGTCATTAAAAAAGGTCGACATGTTTCAGCCCTTGTTGTGCCCCGAAGGGTCACACGGGCTTTCTTCAGGACCTAGAAGGTGAGATAAAGACCTGAAAATTCACAGGATCTTTAGGGTGAAAGGATTTTTGGGTTAATTAATCCCAAAAGTAACTGTTCATTTGAACCTATAGTTGTAGTTCCAAATAGTAAGGTGGGGAAGGAAAATAAGGGGAAGAAAAAACAGACCTTGTTAGAGTAAAAAAACTTATTAGTGAGGATAAAAAACAGTTTAAATTAACAATTTTCTTAAAAACAGACAGCAAACAGTCCGAAAATATTGATTTTTTCGACCATAAGAATGTCTGCAGCAACTGGAAAATGGCAATTTCTATTTGTTTGGAGTCAAGACACTGTGAAGCGTCCCGTCTCTCATATGGCAAAATTCGTCCCTCCTTCAAATACTAGTAAGAGAATCCACATTCCATCTTGTCATATATGGTGTGTTAAACGCTCATATGCAATAGTATCATTTATAATGGCAAAAATGCATCTGAACGCATCAAAATAATCATTATTGGAACAGGCTGGTTTGTATACGTTAAAGGTGTCAGCAATAAAATGGAATGGATAGCCTGTGAGGTCCAAAAATAGCTTACGCGCGTGAATACGACTTAGCATAAGGAAATGCAAAGAGCGCGTAATAATAGCAATAGTTCTGTGCTTATTCGAAACAGTAGAGCTTACGAGTGGCTTTGAAACGCATCGTATTTTTTAGCAGATAAGCTTTTGAAACAAAGGAAGCGGCACAATATTTTTCGTAACTATGACAGCAGTTATATTCTTACGCAGAGCAGTGGAGCTTATGTGTTTATGAGTAATTCAGAAACTTAGATAGGCTCTTAAATCCAGGAGCGCGGCATAATATGTTCCATTTACATAAGCGTCATATTGTGATGATCTAAATACAAAGGATACACAAGTGGAGATGTTAAAAGCTGAAGCCCAAAGTAAAAAATAGTTACTGGCACCAAATGCGATGTAAAAGGGGCTTCCATACCTGTTTCCCGTTTCTGTGGGCAACAGCGGGTGCAAAGTAGGGCGGTCGTTCGCGCTCTTCAGAAATAATAGAAAACAGAGGGAAAGGGAACTGTCAAAGTTTTGACCAAATAATACATTACGGTTCTGTCGTGAGGTAGAGTCCACCATCTTGCTAACCTCTCCGGCGCTGAACGAGGCTTCTGTGCTGACTCTGCCCTAGTTGACCCGGTACTGCCGGTAGGGCCTGGGAGCTCGCGTTATATGTGATGTAGAGCGCATGGAAATAGTGGAAGGACCACTACGAGATGATCAACATTGAAAAAATACCTTTACGGTATGTAGTCGTCTTCAGCGATTCAGTAGAGACAAAAAGGTGGAAATGGTGACATAGAGGCAGGTTGCTTTTAAATGTATGCAAAAAAGTAGTTAACGAAAAAAATAGTTATCGAAAAAAACAGTTATCGAAAAAGACTATAATCACGCCTAATAGTAACCTGTACATCATTGTCAGCAGGAGGTATCCTCTGACAGGATAGTATATAGCATAAAATCTCAGAATGCATAGGTAGTGCCATGATTAGGTGTACCATCCCCTGAGTATTAATGTGGGTGGTATATGTTTGGCATGGTTTTGTATATAAGGGGTGTCTGTTTTTTGTCAATAAAGTTTTAGACAAAAAATCGGATCATCATTTTCTCAGTACGCTCAACCATGGTATATTGTCATTCAGACCTTGGGTATTCGTACAAAGTCGATGGACCCATCTTTGTTCTTTTTCGAACAATACCTTCTCAGCGTGGTTGTTCTTGATAGTGAGGGTTTCCAAGATTACCCAACGTAGATCATTGACAGTATGTCCTTGTTCTAGGAAGTGATTACTCATCTTTGTAGTGCTTCTCTTGCACTTGATGTTGCTGCGATGTTCGCAGAGTCTCTGTTTCACCTTCCTACAGGTCATTCCGATGTAGCGCAAGCCGCATGGGCATGTGATCATGTAGATAGCGTGGGTGGTGTTGCAGTTAGTGTGCGTTCTTATGGTCCAATTCAGATTGGGTGATAATTGTAAGTTTTTGGTTACCGTTGTCAGATGGCAGACTGAGCATGACCCGCATGGAAAATGTCCTGTAACCGGTGTGTTGTGCCAAAGGCCCTGTTGGGTCTTTGTGGCTGGTTTATCCAAAGGTCTCGTGTGTACGAGTATATCTTTCAGGTTCCTTGTCCTTTTATTTGAGAATCTGGGTTTTGGCCATTTCAGGTTTCCAGAAGTGAGAGTTCGCCAGTTCTTGTTGACGATTTTCTTGATATCGTTTGTCACAGTACTGTAAGTGCTCACGCATGTCAGCAGATCCATAGTGGGTTCTTTCGTTGTGATGTCTAGGAGGGTCTCCCTTTGCTGGTTCCTTGCCCTTTTCTGGCATTTTTTAATAATGTTTATGGGGTAGTCCCTGGTTTGTAGTTTATCACTTAGTTCCCTTGCTTGACTCTTGTAGTCTCTGATGTTACTGCAATTTCTTCTGAGTCGAAGGAACTGTCCATACGGGAGGTTTTCCCTCAACGGACGTGGATGGAAGCTTTTGTATGATAACAGGCTGTTTTTGGCTGTGGGTTTGAAATAAGTCTTTGTTTGTAATTTGTCCCCTTCGATGAAGATAGTGACATCTAGGAAGTCCAATTTATTTGGATCTGCTGTGTACGTAAACTTCAAGCAGTCATCCCTGGTATTGAGCCATTGGTGGAATTCATACAGATCTTCATTGTCTCCTTCCCATATCAGGAGGACGTCATCTATATAACGCTTCCAGAAGACGATGTGACTCAAGAAGGGATTGGAGGGGTCATGGATGTAGGTGGTTTCAAAATTACTGACATAGAGCCCCGCTACACTCGGCGCGAAGGTACTGCCCATTGAAGTACCATGGCGCTGTTTATACATGATCTTATTGTATTCAAAATGGTTTTCTGTAAGTGCTAACCTACAGCACTCAAGTACGAAATGTCTCGGTGTCTTGTGTTCCCATTGTTGGTCGAAGAGAAGTGTCTCTAAGGTTTCCAGAGTTTTCTGTTGTGGGAGGCTCGTGTACAAACTTTCGATATCAAGTCCCACTAGTAACATACTGTTCTGTGAGTATTGTAGATTCTGTAGCAGGTTCAGGAGGTCTTTCGTGTCTTTTAAATAGGTTGGAGTTTTTTGCACCAATGGTCTCAAGTAGTGGTCAGCGAATTGTGACAACGGTTCTAAAATAGAACCAATTCCAGAAACAATCGGACGTCCGGGTGGCGGGCGTCATTCTTTATGGATTTTGGGTAAAGAATAAAAGTAAGGCATTCTTGGTGTCTAGGTTATCAAAAATTCTGCTTCAGTCTTGGAGACCCAATTGTTGGTTTCTGCTTCATCAACCATGATGGCAATGGTGTTCTGTAAGCGTTGGGTTGGGTCTATCCTGATGACCTCGTAGAACTTTTCGTCAGAAAGTAATTCAATGCACTGTTGATGGTACCCTTCTTTGCTGAGAAGCACAATACCACCTCCCTTATCCGCTGGTTTGATTATTAGTTCTTCATCTTGTCGTAATGTGTCTAGTGCTCTTTGTTCAGCATTAGATATGTTCATGAAAGGTCTTCTAGTTTGGTCTTTTAGATCTCCCACTTCTTTCATTATAGCCTGTTCAAAGGCTAGTACTTCTACTGGAACTTGGTGGTTAAGTGGACAGAAGTTGGATTTCCGGCGGAGCGTCGTGTCACCGTCCTTTGTTATTTCTTCTTTTCCATTGAAGAAGGCTTTCAGCTTGATCTTCCTGCAGAATTCCGCCATTTCACACTGGAGTCTGAAGATGTCTACGGGTGGTGTGGGTACGTAACTAAGACCTTTATTAAGAACATCCTCTTGTTCTTTGGTGAGTGTTACATTAGTGAGGTTGAAGATCAGGTTGCTGTGCTTGTCCCTGGTTTTGCGCCCGTCATGCTCCTCGTGTGGACTTGGTGTTGCTGGTCTGACCAGGTGACCCCTTTGCGTCTTGACCTGTTGGTTGTCTGGCCTCTCCCTAAAAAAGGCGGTCTATGCGTGTAGTTGGATCCCATGTCAGACATTATTGGAGGGCCCATAGGTGGAGGACCTGGATAGAAAGGGTTAGCCCATCCTGGAAGGTTGGGGTTAAATGGTGTAAAGGGCATTTGGGGTGTCTGTGTGCCAAAATAAGGATTAAACCAGGTGTTTGATCTTCTTCTGTTTTGGCGTCTGTATTGACCTCTGTTCCTCCTTGGTGTATAGGATTCCTCTCCGCTCCAGTCAGAGCCATTATTTGTCGAGCCTGTGCTCGAATTGCTTGAATTGTCGAAAGTGTCATCCGGGACTTTATAATCCTCTGCACTGTAGGGGTGCATCTTTTCCATAGAGAATCTTTTCAGATCCTTCCCTAATTTCTGAATCTTGTTCTGTGTAATGTAGTCTTTTGTTTCGTTCATTTCTTTATTGATTTCTTCCAACCTTTTTTTGTATACAGTTAATTGTACCATGCTCTTAATTTTCGTTTCTAGTATTTGTATTTTGATCGTCAGTTCTTCTGTGAGGCGTGTGGCGGTTTTTATTATGAGGACTAGGTAGTCTCGGGTGCACTTCCAAGAGATGGAAGACCAGTCCTTACGAAAGACTAGGTCTTGAAGGAAGATACGTGGGGCATTGTTTACCCAGAGTCCTCTTGGTGCTGCGTTGGCACGTAGGTACTCAGTCATAATTACGCCATGGATGGCTGTGCGCACTTGTTCTTTCTTTGTTTCTGATAGCTCATCCCAGTCGGTAGTCTGGGCTAGGGTCTGTGTAATGTCTCTGTCATGTAGTAGCGAGGGAAGGGACAGAATCGCATTAATTTCTTCCGTGGAGTAGCTCAAGCCTAGATTCTCGGACATGATGGCCTACCACAGGCAATGTCTTGGGGGGGGGGGGAAAGGGAGGAGAAAGGAAACTCCCACAGCTGCACGCTGCTAAGTATTATAATAATCAAACTGGAGGGAGAAGGAAGAGCTGCTGATCCACTCAGCTTCCTTGTCACAAGTATATAATAAATCAAAAGGGAGTGGATCACTAGTCCCAAAGAACCAGGGTGTGCAAAGGCAGTAAAGGTACTGTTTAAAAAACCCTCAATCACGTTATAAACGTTTCGGATGTTAGCGGTATATTTTCGTTCTCCGCTTCGTTATTGGTAACGTGACAGCATCATCATTGGGTTTGTTGTAATGCTTTCTCCACCTGGAGATCGTACCACTGGTTTTGTTGGTAGTGATCGTAAATGAAAAAGAGTGAGTTTGGTGAAGTGTTCAGTGGTGAAAAAATGGAAGTATTTAAAATCCAACAGAGCTAGTAAAAAATCTTTAATTGTACTAGATGTTGGAGAATTATTGTAGATTCCTCAGTGTGCACTCAGGGGTGAGTTAGGACCCTGTGCATTCTAAAAGAGTGTCATTAAAAAAGGTCGACATGTTTCAGCCCTTGTTGTGCCCCGAAGGGTCACACGGGCTTTCTTCAGGACCTAGAAGGTGAGATAAAGACCTGAAAATTCACAGGATCTTTAGGGTGAAAGGATTTTTGGGTTAATTAATCCCAAAAGTAACTGTTCATTTGAACCTATAGTTGTAGTTCCAAATAGTAAGGTGGGGAAGGAAAATAAGGGGAAGAAAAAACAGACCTTGTTAGAGTAAAAAAACTTATTAGTGAGGATAAAAAACAGTTTAAATTAACAATTTTCTTAAAAACAGACAGCAAACAGTCCGAAAATATTGATTTTTTCGACCATAAGAATGTCTGCAGCAACTGGAAAATGGCAATTTCTATTTGTTTGGAGTCAAGACACTGTGAAGCGTCCCGTCTCTCATATGGCAAAATTCGTCCCTCCTTCAAATACTAGTAAGAGAATCCACATTCCATCTTGTCATATATGGTGTGTTAAACGCTCATATGCAATAGTATCATTTATAATGGCAAAAATGCATCTGAACGCATCAAAATAATCATTATTGGAACAGGCTGGTTTGTATACGTTAAAGGTGTCAGCAATAAAATGGAATGGATAGCCTGTGAGGTCCAAAAATAGCTTACGCGCGTGAATACGACTTAGCATAAGGAAATGCAAAGAGCGCGTAATAATAGCAATAGTTCTGTGCTTATTCGAAACAGTAGAGCTTACGAGTGGCTTTGAAACGCATCGTATTTTTTAGCAGATAAGCTTTTGAAACAAAGGGAGCGGCACAATATTTTTCGTAACTATGACAGCAGTTATATTCTTACGCAGAGCAGTGGAGCTTATGTGTTTATGAGTAATTCAGAAACTTAGATAGGCTCTTAAATCCAGGAGCGCGGCATAATATGTTCCATTTACATAAGCGTCATATTGTGATGATCTAAATACAAAGGATACACAAGTGGAGATGTTAAAAGCTGAAGCCCAAAGTAAAAAATAGTTACTGGCACCAAATGCGATGTAAAAGGGGCTTCCATACCTGTTTCCCGTTTCTGTGGGCAACAGCGGGTGCAAAGTAGGGCGGTCGTTCGCGCTCTTCAGAAATAATAGAAAACAGAGGGAAAGGGAACTGTCAAAGTTTTGACCAAATAATACATTACGGTTCTGTCGTGAGGTAGAGTCCACCATCTTGCTAACCTCTCCGGCGCTGAACGAGGCTTCTGTGCTGACTCTGCCCTAGTTGACCCGGTACTGCCGGTAGGGCCTGGGAGCTCGCGTTATATGTGATGTAGAGCGCATGGAAATAGTGGAAGGACCACTACGAGATGATCAACATTGAAAAAATACCTTTACGGTATGTAGTCGTCTTCAGCGATTCAGTAGAGACAAAAAGGTGGAAATGGTGACATAGAGGCAGGTTGCTTTTAAATGTATGCAAAAAAGTAGTTAACGAAAAAAATAGTTATCGAAAAAAACAGTTATTGAAAAAGACTATAATCACGCCTAATAGTAACCTGTACATCATTGTCAGCAGGAGGTATCCTCTGACAGGTTAGTGTATAGCATAAAATCTCAGAATGCATAGGTAGTGCCATGATTAGGTGTACCATCCCCTGAGTATTAATGTGGGTGGTATATGTTTGGCATGGTTTTGTATATAAGGGGTGTCTGTTTTTTGTCAATAAAGTTTTAGACAAAAAATCGGATCATCATTTTCTCAGTACGCTCAACCATGGTATATTGTCATTCAGACCTTGGGTATTCGTACAAAGTCGATGGACCCATCTTTGTTCTTTTTCGAACAATACCTTCTCAGCGTGGTTGTTCTTGATAGTGAGGGTTTCCAAGATTACCCAACGTAGATCATTGACAGTATGTCCTTGTTCTAGGAAGTGATTACTCCTCTTTGTAGTGCTTCTCTTGCACTTGATGTTGCTGCGATGTTCGCAGAGTCTCTGTTTCACCTTCCTACAGGTCATTCCGATGTAGCGCAAGCCGCATGGGCATGTGATCATGTAGATAGCGTGGGTGGTGTTGCAGTTAGTGTGCGTTCTTATGGTCCAATTCAGATTGGGTGATAATTGTAAGTTTTTGGTTACCGTTGTCAGATGGCAGACTGAGCATGACCCGCATGGAAAATGTCCTGTAACCGGTGTGTTGTGTCAAAGGCCCTGTTGGGTCTTTGTGGCTGGTTTATCCAAAGGTCTCGTGTGTACGAGTATATCTTTCAGGTTCCTTGTCCTTTTATTTGAGAATCTGGGTTTTGGCCATTTCAGGTTTCCAGAAGTGAGAGTTCGCCAGTTCTTGTTGACGATTTTCTTGATATCGTTTGTCACAGTACTGTAAGTGCTCACGCATGTCAGCAGATCCATAGTGGGTTCTTTCGTTGTGATGTCTAGGAGGGTCTCCCTTTGCTGGTTCCTTGCCCTTTTCTGGCATTTTTTAATAATGTTTATGGGGTAGTCCCTGGTTTGTAGTTTATCACTTAGTTCCCTTGCTTGACTCTTGTAGTCTCTGATGTTACTGCAATTTCTTCTGAGTCGAAGGAACTGTCCATACGGGAGGTTTTCCCTCAACGGACGTGGATGGAAGCTTTTGTATGATAACAGGCTGTTTTTGGCTGTGGGTTTGAAATAAGTCTTTGTTTGTAATTTGTCCCCTTCGATGAAGATAGTGACATCTAGGAAGTCCAATTTATTTGGATCTGCTGTGTACGTAAACTTCAAGCAGTCATCCCTGGTATTGAGCCATTGGTGGAATTCATACAGATCTTCATTGTCTCCTTCCCATATCAGGAGGACGTCATCTATATAACGCTTCCAGAAGACGATGTGACTCAAGAAGGGATTGGAGGGGTCATGGATGTAGGTGGTTTCAAAATTACTGACATAGAGCCCCACTACACTCGGCGCGAAGGTACTGCCCATTGAAGTACCATGGCGCTGTTTATACATGATCTTATTGTATTCAAAATGGTTTTCTGTAAGTGCTGACCTACAGCACTCAAGTACGAAATGTCTCGGTGTCTTGTGTTCCCATTGTTGGTCGAAGAGAAGTGTCTCTAAGGTTTCCAGAGTTTTCTGTTGTGGGAGGCTCGTGTACAAACTTTCGATATCAAGTCCCACTAGTAACATACTGTTCTGTGAGTATTGTAGATTCTGTAGCAGGTTCAGGAGGTCTTTCGTGTCTTTTAAATAGGTTGGAGTTTTTTGCACCAATGGTCTCAAGTAGTGGTCAGCGAATTGTGACAACGGTTCTAAAATAGAACCAATTCCAGAAACAATCGGACGTCCGGGTGGCGGGCGTCGTTCTTTATGGATTTTGGGTAAAGAATAAAAGTAAGGCATTCTTAGTGTCTTGGTTATCAAAAATTCTGCTTCAGTCTTGGAGACCCAATTGTTGGTTTCTGCTTCATCAACCATGATGGCAATGGTGTTCTGTAAGCGTTGGGTTGGGTCTATCCTGATGACCTCGTAGAACTTTTCGTCAGAAAGTAATTCAATGCACTGTTGATGGTACCCTTCTTTGCTGAGAAGCACAATACCACCTCCCTTATCCGCTGGTTTGATTATTAGTTCTTCATCTTGTCGTAATGTGTCTAGTGCTCTTTGTTCAGCATTAGATATGTTCATGAAAGGTCTTCTAGTTTGGTCTTTTAGATCTCCCACTTCTTTCATTATAGCCTGTTCAAAGGCTAGTACTTCTACTGGAACTTGGTGGTTAAGTGGACAGAAGTTGGATTTCCGGCGGAGCGTCGTGTCACCGTCCTTTGTTATTTCTTCTTTTCCATTGAAGAAGGCTTTCAGCTTGATCTTCCTGCAGAATTCCGCCATTTCACACTGGAGTCTGAAGATGTCTACGGGTGGTGTGGGTACGTAACTAAGACCTTTATTAAGAAAATCCTCTTGTTCTTTGGTGAGTGTTACATTAGTGAGGTTGAAGATCAGGTTGCTGTGCTTGTCCCTGGTTTTGCGCCCGTCATGCTCCTCGTGTGGACTTGGTGTTGCTGGTCTGACCAGGTGACCCCTTTGCGTCTTGACCTGTTGGTTGTCTGGCCTCTCCCTAAAAAAGGCGGTCTATGCGTGTAGTTGGATCCCATGTCAGACATTATTGGAGGGCCCATAGGTGGAGGACCTGGATAGAAAGGGTTAGCCCAGCCTGGAAGGTTGGGGTTAAATGGTGTAAAGGGCATTTGGGGTGTCTGTGTGCCAAAATAAGGATTAAACCAGGTGTTTGATCTTCTTCTGTTTTGGCGTCTGTATTGACCTCTGTTCCTCCTTGGTGTATAGGATTCCTCTCCGCTCCAGTCAGAGCCATTATTTGTCGAGCCTGTGCTCGAATTGCTTGAATTGTCGAAAGTGTCATCCGGGACTTTATAATCCTCTGCACTGTAGGGGTGCATCTTTTCCATAGAGAATCTTTTCAGATCCTTCCCTAATTTCTGAATCTTGTTCTGTGTAATGTAGTCTTTTGTTTCGTTCATTTCTTTATTGATTTCTTCCAACCTTTTTTTGTATACAGTTAATTGTACCATGCTCTTAATTTTCGTTTCTAGTATTTGTATTTTGATCGTCAGTTCTTCTGTGAGGCGTGTGGCGGTTTTTATTATGAGGACTAGGTAGTCTCGGGTGCACTTCCAAGAGATGGAAGACCAGTCCTTACGAAAGACTAGGTCTTGAAGGAAAATACGTGGGGCATTGTTTACCCAGAGTCCTCTTGGTGCTGCGTTGGCGCGTAGGTACTCAGTCATAATTACGCCATGGATGGCTGTGCGCACTTGTTCTTTCTTTGTTTCTGATAGCTCATCCCAGTCGGTAGTCTGGGCTAGGGTCTGTGTAATGTCTCTGTCATGTAGTAGCGAGGGAAGGGACAGAATCGCATTAATTTCTTCCGTGGAGTAGCTCAAGCCTAGATTCTCGGACATGATGGCCTACCACAGGCAATGTCTTGGGGGGGGGGGAAAGGGAGGAGAAAGGAAACTCCCACAGCTGCACGCTGCTAAGTATTATAATAATCAAACTGGAGGGAGAAGGAAGAGCTGCTGATCCACTCAGCTTCCTTGTCACAAGTATATAATAAATCAAAAGGGAGTGGATCACTAGTCCCAAAGAACCAGGGTGTGCAAAGGCAGTAAGGGTACTGTTTAAAAAACCCTCAATAACGTTATAAACGTTTCGGATGTTAGCGGTATATTTTCGTTCTCCGCTTCGTTATTGGTAACGTGACAGCATCATCATTGGGTTTGTTGTAATGCTTTCTCCACCTGGAGACATTCTTATGGTCGAAAAAATCAATATTTTCGGACTGTTTGCTGTCTGTTTTTAAGAAAATTGTTAATTTAAGCTGTTTTTTATCCTCACTAATAAGTTTTTTTACTCTAACAAGGTCTGTTTTTTCTTCCCCTTATTTTCCTTCCCCACCTTACTATTTGGAACTACAACTATAGGTTCAAATGAACAGTTACTTTTGGGATTAATTAACCCAAAAATCCTTTCACCCTAAAGATCCTGTGAATTTTCAGGTCTTTATCTCACCTTCTAGGTCCTGAAGAAAGCCCGTGTGACCCTTCGGGGCACAACAAGGGCTGAAACATGTCGACCTTTTTTAATGACACTCTTTTAGAATGCACAGGGTCCTAACTCACCCCTGAGTGCACACTGAGGAATCTACAATAATTCTCCAACATCTAGTACAATTAAAGATTTTTTACTAGCTCTGTTGGATTTTAAATGCTTCCATTTTTTCACCACTGAACACTTCACCAAACTCACTCTTTTTCATTTACGATCACTACCAACAAAACCAGTGGTACGATCTCCAGGTGGAGAAAGCATTACAACAAACCCAATGATGATGCTGTCACGTTACCAATAACGAAGCGGAGAACGAAAATATACCGCTAACATCCGAAACGTTTATAACGTGATTGAGGGTTTTTTAAACAGTACCTTTACTGCCTTTGCACACCCTGGTTCTTTGGGACTAGTGATCCACTCCCTTTTGATTTATTATATACTTGTGACAAGGAAGCTGAGTGGATCAGCAGCTCTTCCTTCTCCCTCCAGTTTGATTATTATAATACTTAGCAGCGTGCAGCTGTGGGAGTTTCCTTTCTCCTCCCTTTCCCCCCCCCCAAGACATTGCCTGTGGTAGGCCATCATGTCCGAGAATCTAGGCTTGAGCTACTCCACGGAAGAAATTAATGCAATTCTGTCCCTTCCCTCGCTACTACATGACAGAGACATTACACAGACCCTAGCCCAGACTACCGACTGGGATGAGCTATCAGAAACAAAGAAAGAACAAGTGCGCACAGCCATCCATGGTGTAATTATGACTGAGTACCTACGCGCCAACGCAGCACCAAGAGGACTCTGGGTAAACAATGCCCCACGTATCTTCCTTCAAGACCTAGTCTTTCGTAAGGACTGGTCTTCCATCTCTTGGAAGTGCACCCGAGACTACCTAGTCCTCATAATAAAAACCGCCACACGCCTCACAGAAGAACTGACGATCAAAATACAATTACTAGAAACGAAAATTAAGAGCATGGTACAATTAACTGTATACAAAAAAAGGTTGGAAGAAATCAATAAAGAAATGAACGAAACAAAAGACTACATTACACAGAACAAGATTCAGAAATTAGGGAAGGATCTGAAAAGATTCTCTATGGAAAAGATGCACCCCTACAGTGCAGAGGATTATAAAGTCCCGGATGACACTTTCGACAATTCAAGCAATTCGAGCACAGGCTCGACAAATAATGGCTCTGACTGGAGCGGAGAGGAATCCTATACACCAAGGAGGAACAGAGGTCAATACAGACGCCAAAACAGAAGAAGATCAAACACCTGGTTTAATCCTTATTTTTGCACACAGACACCCCAAATGCCCTTTACACCATTTAACCCCAACCTTCCAGGCTGGGCTAACCCTTTCTATCCAGGTCCTCCACCTATGGGCCCTCCAATAATGTCTGACATGGGATCCAACTACACGCATAGACCGCCTTTTTTAGGGAGAGGCCAGACAACCAACAGGTCAAGACGCAAAGGGGTCACCTGGTCAGACCAGCAACACCAAGTCCACACGAGGAGCATGACGGGCGCAAAACCAGGGACAAGCACAGCAACCTGATCTTCAACCTCACTAATGTAACACTCACCAAAGAACAAGAGGATGTTCTTAATAAAGGTCTTAGTTACGTACCCACACCACCCGTAGACATCTTCAGACTCCAGTGTGAAATGGCGGAATTCTGCAGGAAGATCAAGCTGAAAGCCTTCTTCAATGGAAAAGAAGAAATAACAAAGGACGGTGACACGACGCTCCGCCGGAAATCCAACTTCTGTCCACTTAACCACCAAGTTCCAGTAGAAGTACTAGCCTTTGAACAGGCTATAATGAAAGAAGTGGGAGATCTAAAAGACCAAACTAGAAGACCTTTCATGAACATATCTAATGCTGAACAAAGAGCACTAGACACATTACGACAAGATGAAGAACTAATAATCAAACCAGCGGATAAGGGAGGTGGTATTGTGCTTCTCAGCAAAGAAGGGTACCATCAACAGTGCATTGAATTACTTTCTGACGAAAAGTTCTACGAGGTCATCAGGATAGACCCAACCCAACGCTTACAGAACACCATTGCCATCATGGTTGATGAAGCAGAAACCAACAATTGGGTCTCCAAGACTGAAGCAGAATTTTTGATAACCAAGACACCAAGAATGCCTTACTTTTATTCTTTACCCAAAATCCATAAAGAACGACGCCCGCCACCCGGACATCCGATTGTTTCTGGAATTGGTTCTATTTTAGAACCGTTGTCACAATTCGCTGACCACTACTTGAGACCATTGGTGCAAAAAACTCCAACCTATTTAAAAGACACGAAAGACCTCCTGAACCTGCTACAGAATCTACAATACTCACAGAACAGTATGTTACTAGTGGGACTTGATATCGAAAGTTTGTACACGAGCCTCCCACAACAGAAAACTCTGGAAACCTTAGAGACAATTCTCTTCGACCAACAATGGGAACACAAGACACCGAGACATTTCGTACTTGAGTGCTGTAGGTTAGCACTTACAGAAAACCATTTTGAATACAATAAGATCATGTATAAACAGCGCCATGGTACTTCAATGGGCAGTACCTTCGCGCCGAGTGTAGCGGGGCTCTATGTCAGTAATTTTGAAACCACCTACATCCATGACCCCTCCAATCCCTTCTTGAGTCACATCGTCTTCTGGAAGCGTTATATAGATGACGTCCTCCTGATATGGGAAGGAGACAATGAAGATCTGTATGAATTCCACAAATGGCTCAATACCAGGGATGACTGCTTGAAGTTTACGTACACAGCAGATCCAAATAAATTGGACTTCCTAGATGTCACTATCTTCATCGAAGGGGACAAATTACAAACAAAGACTTATTTCAAACCCACAGCCAAAAACAGCCTGTTATCATACAAAAGCTTCCATCCACGTCCGTTGAGGGAAAACCTCCCGTATGGACAGTTCCTTCGACTCAGAAGAAATTGCAGTAACATCAGAGACTACAAGAGTCAAGCAAGGGAACTAAGTGATAAACTACAAACCAGGGACTACCCCATAAACATTATTAAAAAATGCCAGAAAAGGGCAAGGAACCAGCAAAGGGAGACCCTCCTAGACATCACAACGAAAGAACCCACTATGGATCTGCTGACATGCGTGAGCACTTACAGTACTGTGACAAACGATATCAAGAAAATCGTCAACAAGAACTGGCGAACTCTCACTTCTGGAAACCTGAAATGGCCAAAACCCAGATTCTCAAATAAAAGGACAAGGAACCTGAAAGATATACTCGTACACACGAGACCTTTGGATAAACCAGCCACAAAGACCCAACAGGGCCTTTGGCACAACACACCGGTTACAGGACATTTTCCATGCGGGTCATGCTCAGTCTGCCATCTGACAACGGTAACCAAAAACTTACAATTATCACCCAATCTGAATTGGACCATAAGAACGCACACTAACTGCAACACCACCCACGCTATCTACATGATCACATGCCCATGCGGCTTGCGCTACATCGGAATGACCTGTAGGAAGGTGAAACAGAGACTCTGCGAACATCGCAGCAACATCAAGTGCAAGAGAAGCACTACAAAGATGAGTAATCACTTCCTAGAACAAGGACATACTGTCAATGATCTACGTTGGGTAATCTTGGAAACCCTCACTATCAAGAACAACCACGCTGAGAAGGTATTGTTCGAAAAAGAACAAAGATGGGTCCATCGACTTTGTACGAATACCCAAGGTCTGAATGACAATATACCATGGTTGAGCGTACTGAGAAAATGATGATCCAATTTTTTGTCTAAAATTTTATTGACAAAAAACAGACACCCCTTATATACAAAACCATGCCAAACATATACCACCCACATTAATACTCAGGGGATGGTACACCTAATCATGGCACTACCTATGCATTCTGAGATTTTATGCTATATACTATCCTGTCAGAGGATACCTCCTGCTGACAATGATGTACAGGTTACTATTAGGCGTGATTATAGTCTTTTTCGATAACTGTTTTTTTCGATAACTATTTTTTTCGTTAACTACTTTTTTGCATACATTTAAAAGCAACCTGCCTCTATGTCACCATTTCCACCTTTTTGTCTCTACTGAATCGCTGAAGACGACTACATACCGTAAAGGTATTTTTTCAATGTTGATCATCTCGTAGTGGTCCTTCCACTATTTCCATGCGCTCTACATCACATATAACGCGAGCTCCCAGGCCCTACCGGCAGTACCGGGTCAACTAGGGCAGAGTCAGCACAGAAGCCTCGTTCAGCGCCGGAGAGGTTAGCAAGATGGTGGACTCTACCTCACGACAGAACCGTAATGTATTATTTGGTCAAAACTTTGACAGTTCCCTTTCCCTCTGTTTTCTATTATTTCTGAAGAGCGCGAACGACCGCCCTACTTTGCACCCGCTGTTGCCCACAGAAACGGGAAACAGGTATGGAAGCCCCTTTTACATCGCATTTGGTGCCAGTAACTATTTTTTACTTTGGGCTTCAGCTTTTAACATCTCCACTTGTGTATCCTTTGTATTTAGATCATCACAATATGACGCTTATGTAAATGGAACATATTATGCCGCGCTCCTGGATTTAAGAGCCTATCTAAGTTTCTGAATTACTCATAAACACATAAGCTCCACTGCTCTGCGTAAGAATATAACTGCTGTCATAGTTACGAAAAATATTGTGCCGCTCCCTTTGTTTCAAAAGCTTATCTGCTAAAAAATACGATGCGTTTCAAAGCCACTCGTAAGCTCTACTGTTTCGAATAAGCACAGAACTATTGCTATTATTACGCGCTCTTTGCATTTCCTTATGCTAAGTCGTATTCACGCGCGTAAGCTATTTTTGGACCTCACAGGCTATCCATTCCATTTTATTGCTGACACCTTTAACGTATACAAACCAGCCTTTTCCAATAATGATTATTTTGATGCGTTCAGATGCATTTTTGCCATTATAAATGATACTATTGCATATGAGCGTTTAACACACCATATATGACAAGATGGAATGTGGATTCTCTTACTAGTATTTGAAGGAGGGACGAATTTTGCCATATGAGAGACGGGACGCTTCACAGTGTCTTGACTCCAAACAAATAGAAATTGCCATTTTCCAGTTGCTGCAGACATTCTTATGGTCGAAAAAATCAATATTTTCGGACTGTTTGCTGTCTGTTTTTAAGAAAATTGTTAATTTAAACTGTTTTTTATCCTCACTAATAAGTTTTTTTACTCTAACAAGGTCTGTTTTTTCTTCCCCTTATTTTCCTTCCCCACCTTACTATTTGGAACTACAACTATAGGTTCAAATGAACAGTTACTAATTAACCCAAAAATCCTTTCACCCTAAAGATCCTGTGAATTTTCAGGTCTTTATCTCACCTTCTAGGTCCTGAAGAAAGCCCGTGTGACCCTTCGGGGCACAACAAGGGCTGAAACATGTCGACCTTTTTTAATGACACTCTTTTAGAATGCACAGGGTCCTAACTCACCCCTGAGTGCACACTGAGGAATCTACAATAATTCTCCAACATCTAGTACAATTAAAGATTTTTTACTAGCTCTGTTGGATTTTAAATACTTCCATTTTTTCACCACTGAACACTTCACCAAACTCACTCTTTTTCATTTACGATCACTACCAACAAAACCAGTGGTACGATCTCCAGGTGGAGAAAGCATTACAACAAACCCAATGATGATGCTGTCACGTTACCAATAACGAAGCGGAGAACGAAAATATACCGCTAACATCCGAAACGTTTATAACGTGATTGAGGGTTTTTTAAACAGTACCTTTACTGCCTTTGCACACCCTGGTTCTTTGGGACTAGTGATCCACTCCCTTTTGATTTATTATATACTTGTGACAAGGAAGCTGAGTGGATCAGCAGCTCTTCCTTCTCCCTCCAGTTTGATTATTATAATGATCTTCAAGGACATTCAACAGGAGCAGGCTGCCCCCAGGACAAGTGAGACACAGATCTCCCTGCACATCCCCCAGGGCCTCTAAACCTGTTCTGGACAATGTTCTTTGTGTGCAACCCGTTCACCTTGTCGTATCTGACACAACTCGCCTACATGACATGAAGGGTTCATGTTGGTCCAATGTAGCAGATGACTGTGGACTTTACTCTGGACATTTCAGCTACCAACACTTCCAACTCTACTGTAAACTTTGGATTCAAAACCCAATGTACAGCACCCACCATCCTGTGCACTATCCTCACACATGTTTGTAAATAAACTCACCAGTACACCATACTTGCCTCTGTTGTGATTCCGACTTGTCATGTGTCATGGGGATATTGATCTGCTAAACAACACAGTGCATGCCAAATACTACAACAATGTGACCACAGTTATGTTAGTTATGGTGATGTGACACATGTGAGGGAGACACACCACTATGGTACCACAACACTTACTCACCATGTCCATGTAACTCATCCCACACAATGATGTTGACCTGAAATACATTGGTATGCACAGACACAACACCTATCCACAGTGGTAACAAGCCTACAGGTGAGGTAAGCAAATGTCAGTCAGATGTGGGAAGACAGACAACGCACCTAACAAAGCATAGCACAGGTTCATTACACATCATCAACATGTTTATTCCACAATAGTTGCAAGGTAATTGTACGTTACAGTGGACACACGGTCACAAAGTGTCGGAGAATTGAAGTCCAGGGGTGTGTGGCACATCACTTGATGGGAATTGACAACTTCCACACTGGTGTTGGATTCTGGGTGTTGGGGGTCAGTGTTGACCAAACAACAGGCAAAGTAACCTGGGAAGGACAGACACAAGACACAGTCAAAAGCACAGCAGAACAGAAGAGAAATGCAATACACATGCACAATACATGTCAAAATAAACCTACACTGAAACAAGTTAGCAGTTTATTTATTTATTTTATTTATGGTATTTATAAAGGGCTCTGCAACCCTACGGGCATCCTGGCGCAGTCCGACACTATTGTGGAGTACAGACCACCTGAAAGGACACATCACTGCATGCAGCCAGTCAAGTGGCACACAGGCACACTCAAACAGCAACAGAGCAGCCACAACACATTTCAGGCTAGCTCCATACATTGACATAACAACCCTGTAAACTCACATTCAGGTGAAGAAGTTGTTGATGAGCTGTGTGTGGACGTCACCCTCATCATCATCATCACTGGCATTGTGGCCCAGGCCTGGATCCTCCACAGGTGGCGGAGGTAGGTCATCGTCATCCTGGATGAGGGGTAACTTCTTCCGCACTGCCATGTTGTGTAGCATGCAGCATACAAGGATAATTTTGCACACCTTTGCAGGCTCATATGGGAGGGTCCCTCTGGTGTTGTCCAGGCAGCGGAAGCGGCTTTTCAGGAGACCAAATGTCCGCTTAATCACCCTCCTGCTCCGACCATGTGCCTCATTGTAGCGCATCTCGGCTGGTGTCACAGGGTTCCTGAGGGGTGTCAGCAACCACGGCATGTTGGGGTATCCGGAGTCACCTACACACAAACAATTGAACAATTAGCAGAGTTTGGAAAGAGGGTGGAATACAACATTGCCAAACACACACAATGGTAAACAGTCAGTACACACCGACAAGAAAGGCACGATGGTCTGCGTTCTGTGACATCAGCGTTGCAATGCGACTACTCCTCATGATGTAGGCATCATGCGCAGAACCGGGGAAACGTGCACACACATGTGTGATAAACATGTCTGCAAGACATACCACCAGAGCATTGATGGAGTAGAAATGTTTCCTGTTCCGGTATGCCTGCTCATGTGCCTGTGGTGGTATCAGGGCCACATGTGTACCATCAATAGATCCGATGACGTTTGTCATCCTCCACAGCGTGTAAAAAGCATCCTTTATTTCAGTGAGTTGACCTGGGCTAGGAAACTTGATGTACAGGTCAAGAAAATGCAACATCCCCTCCAAGACATCGCGTAGCACACAACTGAACATAGTTTGCGACATACCACCAGCAGTAGCCACAGTGTACTGGAAGGTACCAGTAGCAAAGAAGTGCAGGGCTGCCATTACCTTCACCTCTGGGGTCAGTGCTGTAGGGTATGTCCGGCCAGGTAGCAGATGTGGCGCCAACTGCTCCACCAACTCCTCAATCAGTGGCCTGGTGAAGCGGTACCGTCGGATGCAGTCGCGTTCCTGCATGGTTTCAAGGTCTGAGAACGGTCTATGAACAGCTGGTGCCCTGCAGTACAGAGATGACCAAAGGAAGATTGTCAATTCATCCACCCATGTTGCTATGACTGAGCAAAATATCACATGATACATCATGACAATACACAATGTACTGAGGCGTGTGCTGTTGGGCATGGACACATATGTCACCTACATGCCCATCACCTCACATCTCAAGTCCACATAAGTCCCATGTAGTGCAATGGCCAATCATTGGGCTGTGTCACACTACCTATGTACTGCTGTGACGTTACAAACACACACCACAGTGACAAGTGAGGCCTGATGTCTCCCAGGCATCACAGATCTTTGCCATGCAGATACCCTGGGTCCCTGTATTGCCACATGGACACTGGCATGACATGGTGTATCATGTACACGTCACAAGACAACCGTGAGTCCCACAGGTAGTGGCCACTGTTGTCTCTGCAGGCCCTACATGTACGTCTCTTAGACACACATACAACATCAATGTTGATGCACAAACCACATGGATGTGGAGACTGTCTCCCATTGGGCACATTTGATCAGCCACATCTGAGACACAACATGCACACAGACTGTGGGTGTACATCAGAATTGGGGCTACATGTCTCACTGTGATGTACATACCATCACCCCCAGGACTCAGGATGTATGTGACTTGTCCTAAACATATTCAACCTGAAACTGTGTCCATGACTCATGCCCATAACTGTACAGTTGCACATCACAGTGGTAATGTGCACAACACACAAAGGATTCTGTCCCCATAAACACGTGCACAGCCTGGGAGTGGCTGCACAAATGTGCCACACAACAAACCAAATGTTACCCCCCCAAACACACAGGGAATGCAGCCTTACATGACATGGGACAATGTGTGGCCAATGCTGTAGTGTGGTAGGTGTGCACCTGAGTCCCTGGCAAGTAATTGTGTGTTGAAGCCGTCAAATAGTCACACCAATGAGGACCAACACGGGTGACAATGCGTACGCATTGCACAGTTCAGGACCAAGCCGTGTGTATGCTTAGCCATTGACTGCAATGAGGTCCGATGAGGTTGACTATGCGTACGCATTGCACAGTTCAGGACCGAGCCGTGCATACGCTTAGCCATTGACTGCAATGAAGATCGACGCGGGTGACTATGCGTATGCATTGCACAGTTCAGGACCGAGCCGTGCATACGCTTAGCCATTGACTGCAATGAAGACGGACGCGGGTGACTATGCGTACGCATTGCACAGTTTAGGACCGAGCAGTGCGTATGCTTAGCCATTGACTGAAAGGAGGTCCGACGTGGGTGACTATGAGTACGCATTGCACAGTTAAGGACCGAGCTGTGCGTACGCTTAGCCATTGACTCCAATGAAGACCGACGCGGGAGACTATGAGTACGCATTGCACAGTTCAGGACCGAGCCGTGCACACGCTTAGCCATTGACTGCAATGAGGACCGATGCAGGTGACTATCATGCATACGCGTCGGGCAGGCATGGTGCGAGACAGGTGTACGTCTTGGCCATTGAATCGTATGGAGACGGGTGCGTGTGTATTTTCAAACTACACTTTGTACAGTCAGTTGACCGAGCCGTGCGCACCCATTGGCTCTGGACTGTCATGGAGACAGATGCAGATTCAAAACTTGTACGAGTCGTGCGCTGGAAATTCAGTTGGATGCCTACAACAATGTTGCAATTCCTAGGGTTTTATGAAGGTGAAGATTTGAACGATGGATTGGCCAGATTCATAGTATGCAACGGTGTTGGACCTATCACTTGGGACACATGGCACAGATTCTGCCTCTGCAGCTCAGATATGAGGCTGGATGGCCCCCAGGGAGATCACTTGCCTGCACTACATGCTACTGGACCACATTCCTGCTACCACTGCTGCTGTCTCTGCATCCTCTGGCTACTGCTATGGCACGTACTCTGGAGAGGGCCCCAGCCTTCATTGAGGAGGAGAACCAGGCCCTGCTGGACGGGCTCCTTCCACAGTACAGCAAGCTGTATGGGAAACCAGGGGAGCAGGTGAGTGTGCAGTCCACTGCCTTCCAAATTGTGCATGTTGTCTGACTAGCAGTACTAGCAGTGTGTACACCAGTGGCAAGCGTGCTCACTGAGTACTTTCATCCCCCAAAGTGTGTAGGTACATGCAATGAACAGGTGTTCTGCAGCTAAAGTGCATTTGTGCAAGTTCAAACTTCCCAACCATTGTTAACATGTCAGGCATGCAGGGCATTAGTCCATTTCCATGGGTGCACTACCTGTGTAACTCATTTTCCTTTGTGATGATGACATGTATATCCAACCGTGTGCAGCACAAATATTAAGCCTGGGCGAAGCACTACGCTACGCTCGCGTAGTTTCCAAAGTTCGCGCTACTTCGCACTACGCGAACTGCACGTAGCACAGTGCGAACACGCGTAGCGTAGTGTTGCGTAGTGCTGCGGTCATTTTTTGCTTGCTCGCGGTCCTCAACGTCAAGTTGGCGACTGCGAGCAAGCAAAATGACATCCCGGCGAGACTTTTTCCTTGCTCGCGATCAGCAACATCAAGTTGGCGATCGCGAGCATGGAAAATAAACCTCCCGGCAAGATTCCCAACGCGAGGAGGTCAGGTTTCTCATTGCGAGGGGTTGCGTATGCTCGCGACCGCTCGCGATGAGAAACTACTAGTTCGCGTTGAGAAAGCTGCTGCTCGAGTAAAAATCTACTCGAGCAGCAGAAAACTACAGCTCGCACTGTGCAAGATGCCATTTTCAATGATTGCACAGTGCCGGTTGCTTGTCCGCACTGTGCAATCATTGAAAACAACATCTTGCACAGTGCGAACATGTTACTACGCAGTTCGTGAAGTGCTACGCGTAGCTCGCGTAGTGCGAACTTCACTTTGCGTAGCTTCGCAAAGTGCTACTTCGCGAACTACGCCCACCCTTAACAAATATGGGCCATGTGTGTTAATGGACTTTTAACTTTGTCATCCTCACAGGTTGATGCCCACCAGAAGCAGGAGATATGGCTGACTATCGCCTGGGCAGTTAGATCGGTGGGGGTCTACAAGCGCCAGATCCGCAACTGCCAGAAGAGGTGGCAGGACCTTCGGGGCTGGACTCGGAGGATCGCAAGGGTCCATCTGAAGCTGTCGCCTCCTCGCAGGAGGGGTAGATACTACTGGCCCCTGACCCCCCACATGCTCAGGATCCTGGCGGTGGTCTTCCCGGACCTGGATGGGCAGCTGAAGGCCAGACAGCAGCAAGGAGGGGGTAAGTCCATGCCTAATCTCTGTACTATGTCTGACATGCTACTTGCAGTCTTTTGGCCTGGTCACACTTCCACATTACATAGGTCTTGTAGTCCAGGACTCATGTCCCTCAATTGTGTGATGCACCCTCCTCATCTGATCCACAGGTCTGGACCCTACAGTCTGTTGCTTGTGTCACAAGGGCACTGTGTCCCTGCAGTCAGCTATGCTTCAGGTTCCGGACAGCATCTGTTACCGTGACTCTGTTGTGGGTTTCATGGGTGGGTCAATTGTTTACACAATGCCTGAGATCTGACATGTGATCTGTGTGTGCCCTTGATATGTGTTACAATTGCTGGTCTGACTCGCCACATGTGGCTGGGGTATTTCAAACAAACCAATGCAGCAGGGAACTCCAATTTGTGTGACTCAGGAGTATGTATATCAAGTGTGTCACACTTGCTTAGCCACCTGACTACTGTCCGGGGCTAAACACTGTTTCACGTAGACCTGGGCAGTCATGCCTACTCAAGGGCATTTAGAAACAGTCTGTAATCCCACTCCTGTGTATCAACTTACAGGTTGTGCTTAGTGACATATGCCGTCAGGTGTCTGCCTCTCTGTCATTGTGGTGTGGCTTCCTTTTCCGTACAACTGGGGTGTTCATGAGTTTGAGGGTCAGCAGGACATCAGAGATGTGACTATGAGAGACAAGACCTGTGTGACATATAGGTGTGTGATCACTTGACAGTGCACAATGGTGTATGCAACTGTGCAGTTCAGGCAGCTGTGTTTCATGCACAGCAGACTGTGATGTGCTCATGTACAGGGAGTTGTGTTCGCAGAGACTCATATGTCTGTTTTGTATGATGTGGGCTCTTCTGGGTCCGGGATATGTTCTTTGCAGGGGATGGGCAAGTGCACTTGTCAGCTGCAGAGTTTGCTTTACCCATGAGCTATGATTGTGACACAGTGCATACTGTTGTTGCATGGATGCCCCGCCCCTGTGACAGGAGAAAGTTTTGACTGACTTTCCAGGCATGCCAGTGCCATGGCATTTAACTTGCTATGAGTGATCCTGCATTGTGTTCAAATGTGCTCCATGCACCCCATTGTGGCATTGATTATCACGACATGAGAACATCATAGTGTGTTTTGCTGGCATGCATCACAAGCATGTGAAATGAGACTCTGGCCATCCCTTCATCCTGACACCTGTACAGAGTCAGTGGCAAGAGATGTGATGTGTGTATAGTGACATACTCCTACATGTTCACTTGCATGTTCAACAAATGTGTAGGTGGTGCATGTCGGCACATTGGGATATTAACATCCAACATGGAACAGACATATGGGTGCAAGTTCAGGAGGGATATGAGTGCCATGGTTGATGGTGAGACTGACAATTGGCAAATTCTAAACAGTGTGATGATGCCAGGGCTTGCCCTGTGATGTGCTGTACTCACTGTGGTGTGTGCAGCCAGTGCAGGTGACTGATGTTGTTTTCTTTTCTCATAATCGTATCCAGATACATCCACGGCCACAGGAGGGGACAGCTCCACGGACCAGGAGGAGCCACAGAGCCTGACTGGGACAGAAGGCAAGGAGTTGGAGGGACCTAGAGCCACACCAAGGGGTCCTCAGCAACATCCACCCCAGCTGAGGGCCACAGCAGATCGGAGGATGACTCCCTTGTGGAGGCGGGTGTCAGCAGCCACCAAACCCCAGCTAGTCAGGCTGTCCCCGCCCCCACCACCACCATCACCATCCTCCCATCAGCTCCCATCCCAGAGGTCCGTGGAGGCACCAGTGTTCGGGAGCATGTCTCCTTTGTGCCAGGCACCGCACCCCCTGCCCCTGTGTCCCCTGCTGCCCTGAGTGAGGAGTCAGTGGACTTGCTTAGACAGATCCATGTAGGGCAGACACCAATGCTGAGTGTCCTCCATGCACACACCAGTCTGTTGACACAACTGGTGTCATTCATGGAGGGCATTTCATCAGGCATGTCTGCCCTACAGAGGACCGATCAGTCCATGGCCTTGTCCCTGACGGCAGCAGTGTCCCTCCTCCAACAGTCCCGTACCCCTCCTACCCCTGCACCACCCATGATTCCTAGCACCCTACCTGTCCCAAGCACACACACACCAGCACATTCACACAAACCCACGGGCAGCACACAAACACCCAAACCAAGGACTAGACGTGCACACAAGCAACCTCAGGGGACTGATACCACACTCACAGGGGATGGTTTGCAGACACACACACAGTCATCCACAACCACTCCACAGTGCTCCGATACCTCTCCCTCAAAGCCCCCTTCCCTTGCCTCACCTGCAACCCCATCTCCCCAGAAGCTCTTCCTCTGTGACCTTGGCCTCTTCCCCACAGACCCAGCAGATCCAGCTTACAAGGGAAAGAGGAAGTCCCCACACACAGAGGGGAGTGCCCCTCACACTGGACACCCTCCCCCAGGCACAGTCAGACTGAGGCCCCCACCCGCAAGCCCCCCCGTAGCCAGAAGAGCAAGACCCCACCCCCGCCCTGCAGCTCCACGACGAAGTCTTTGTCCTCCATCCCCCAGGCCACTACTCCACAGGTTCCCCCACCACACCCTGCCCCAGGTTCCCCCACCCACAGATACACCATGCCCAAAATGTTTAGGCCCTCCCCCCCACCACTTGCTCTTCCAGCCCCACCACCCCCGGTCAGACAGTTTGTGCCACTGATGTGGGGACCGTGTCCCCCCCTCTGTCCTGCCGACCTCACCTGAACCCCATTCCGCTCCCATTGAGTTAGGCACTGCAGTGGAGTTCACGACCACCTCGTCTGACTTGGGGGGGACCCAGGCCACTCCTTCTGACCTGCCCACTGCAGTTGTGCCGGCACCCACCCCATCTGACTTGTGCCCCACCATTGTGACTCTACCCACTACTTCAGTCAGCTCCACTGCAGTTGCCAGTGACTCTCTTGCATCCACCACCCCTTCACTGCCTCCTTCTGCTGAACCCTGATCCTGTCCCTGCGGTGCCTGGCCTGCCCCCATGTATGCCCCTCCGAGGGGATGTCCCCTGTCCTTACCAGTGCAGGCAAGCAACGTGTGACAGTTGTCACTCAAGTTAACTTTTTGTCATTTGGATATGGACTGGCCATTGGCCTTTGTTTTGAAAGGACTTTGCATTTACAAATTGCTGAATAAAGCATTTTTCTTTATCTGGGGAATTTGATTTAGCTGTACATTATGTTGATGATGTTTAGCAGGGACTTGCAGTTGTAATGCTGGATTTCCAATGTTGAATACTGAGGTGTTGATGTGAGGTACTCCTTGTCGTCCATGAGATATGTATCCTATTCTGGTTGTTATCCATATCATCCTTTGCAGCTAACTGGGTGTGTCATGATTAATAATTTGTGAACATCTCTGTACACATTTCATTTGCATGGTCACATCTGTGGCTTTCACACATGCACATATGATGTGCTTCCCATTGTCCAATGTGTCTATTTCCCTGACTGTGGGCACATCTCCACTGCACATGTAAGTGTGGGCATCATTGGTGTAGGAGCATCTGGGTCCTCTGTGCAACTTGCTGGACAAATGTATTGAGTATGTGCAGATGACTTAAGGGACACTCCCGTACCCAGGCAGTTGTGACCAGAGCCTATATTGTGTGGTAACTGATGGCTGACTGACCAAGTGCTCTTCTGACATGACTGAGACCTGCTGGGACTATGTTTGGCACAGCTGAGCTTCCACAGGAGTTGAGTCCCCTCAAGTAAGTGTGTTGTTCCGTGACATTGCCTGGGCCCATGGTGTGTGTTGTGTGAGCATGTGTGTGTGTGTCCACATCCCTTTTCATACACAGGCAGTGTTACCTTGATATGTTCCTGTTGCTGATGCTTGCTGAGTTGTACTGTGTTCATCCCACAACTTTGCCATGGGCTACCTGATGTGTGGGTGCATGACACACTACTGGTAATTGGTGTTTCATCATTGGGATTTGTCAGTTCTGAGTGGTGATGATGTGGTCAGACGCAGATGGGACACAGTCAGGGGTCCCCAAGGCACTTGTTTGTTCGTAATATCATGTAGTTGTCCCTAGGTGGAACCTTTCAGTGATTGAGACATGTGTATGTGTGTGTGACTACTCCCACTTGTACGGTTGAAGGCTGCAATGTGGGCAGGTATTAGCATGTGGTTCTCCTTGGCTTCTGCATTGTCCTGGGACTGTGGCAGGTATTCCGAAGGTTACGGGAGCTTTGACGTCATGGCCATGCACCGCATACTGTGCAGTATGTCTGTCATTCACCAGGATTGTAGACTGTCCTTGTGTGATGAGTCTGTGCACCTTAGTTGCTCCCAACATTACTGTGTTAGTCATGGGTGCATGTGCAATGTCACCTGTCCATGTGGGCTTCACAGATGCACATTGGTGCAGTTCAGGGTGTGTGGTGTTGAGGGTGGACTGATGTAAATGTTTGCATGGATGGGCCCCTAGCTCCCGTTTGTCCATGGATGACGGGCCATGCTGAGTGATTTGTGTTTGTGTAGGTGGGATGTATGTTTGTGGCACAGGACACATGTCTGGGTTTCACAGTTTGTACGACATCTACCTTTGTCAGCACAGTGGACGTATCATGAATGCTTGTGTCACCCCAATGTCTGGTCCCTGGGGGTAGTGCTGCTGTGTGTCAGTCTCTTGCTGTGTTAGTTGCTGTTCATTCCAGCTTGTGTCACATGTGTCTGTTGTTCTCCCTCTCATCTCACAATGCCTGATTGCTCACTAAGGGGGGCCAATTGATGGGTTACTTTTGTATGGCACTGTGTCCACATCTGTCTCACTATGGTTCAGCCCCCTCATGTGTTGTGTAGTTGCCTGGGGATACTGAGACACACACACACACATGTTGTGTCAGATGTGGTGTGAGGTTGCCTGTTTGTGTTTGTGAATCTGTACCAGTGCATTGGTATTGCTTTTGTGGGCCATTGTCTGGATGTTGTTTTTGTGATTTTCCCTGCTGTCCCTGTGAGTCATATAACATCATTCTGCACATTCATCCAGGTTGTTAGGTCCCATTGCTGGCATGGAATGGTAGTTTGTGACCTGACAGCTACAGTCTACACAGGATGTTTTGATTTGTGTGTCTATTTTCGAGATGTGTGTATGCTTTGTGATTGTCACTTCTGCTTTTGTGTCATTGTACACTGTATGCATTGTCAGCCCCCATGGGTGGTGTTTGTCTGTACATGACAGAGAGTATGTTAGGTTTTCACAGCACTGTTAGCCTCACCACATCTCTGTGGGTATGGGACACAACCACTACTTTTTCCCCAAAGTGTTTCATGTGTTGGGACCAGGAATCATACATGCTGTTTGGCATTTGCAGCTTTGACCATGATGACACTTACCTTTTGGTCACTGTGATGAGGGGGGTTTTAGACCCCGTCACCACAATGCTCAACATTTGCTGCAGTTTGGAACCACACACTTAACTTTTGTTCTACAGAGTGAGGGGGTGTTAGTTTTACATTGACACAGTGCTATTGTGATGCTTGCCTTGTGTAGGCCACACTCAGTTTTTGGTCACTCATGTGATGGTAGTTACATTGTATGTTCGAAGTCATAATTACTGTTGTAGGCATTTGTCACAGACTACACACTGTTGTCATGATGTTAGGGGGAATGTATTTTGCTGACATACCTAATGGTGGTGTATGATGGATGTGCGGCACATCACCAATCCTATAGGTGGGGGTGACAGGGGCGATGGACAACAGGTCCCCTATGGGTGGGGGTGGCAGGAGTGCTGGGCAACATAGTCACTATGAGTGGGGGTGGCAGTAGTGATGGGCAACAGGTCCCCTATGGGTGGGGGTGGCAGGAGTGCTGGGCAACATAGTCACTATGAGTGGGGGTGGCAGTAGTGATGGGCAACATAGTCACTATGAGTGGGGTTGGCAGTAGTGATGGGCAACATAAGCTCTATGAGTGGGGGTGGCAGGAGTGCTGGGCAACATAAGCCCTATGGATGGGGGTGGCAGTAGTGATGGGCAACAGGTCCCCTATGGGTGGAGGTGGCATGAGTGATGGGCAACAGGTCCCCTATGGGTGGGGGTGACAGGAGTGCTGGGCAACAGGTCCTCTATGTGTGGGGGTGGCAGGAATGCTGGGAAACATAAGCTCTATGGGTGGGGGTGGCAGCAGTGATGGGCAACAGGTCCCCTATGGGTGGGGGTGGCATGAGTTATGGGCAACAGGTCCCCTATGGGTGGGGGTGGCAGGAGTGATGGGCTACAGGTCCCCTATGGGTGGGGGTGGCAGGAGTGCTGGTCAACAGGTCCCCTATGTGTGGGGGTGGCAGGAGTGCTGGGCAACATAAGGCCTATGAGTGGGGCTGGTAGTGGTGCCAGCCATGCAACCCCTATGGTGGCCTGTTGCTAGTGGCCAGGATATGGATACTCTGGATGTGTGTGACATTTGGCTGGTACGTGTCGTTTGTTTGTGTAGTGTGTGTCTGACTTACCATCTGCGCCGTCCACGTCTGTTCCCGATCCGGTCATAGACGTACAGTACTGGTATGACCTGTGCGATGGGATTAATGATGTGTTTGTCTTGTACACGCTGCTTGTTGCTCCGTCTCGTACCCGTTGCAAGCTGGTCCGTCTCGTAGTCAGGGATTGTGTTCTGGCGCGAATCATACCTGATATGCTTATTTTCCGGATGCTGTGACGTGCTGTACGTGGCGACCCGTCCGGCGCGTATGATTTGCGCATTGTACTTGTCCGGCCGGAAACTGCTGTGGATACTGCTTCCGGCCGACTCAGTTCGGCGTTCGGAGATGCGGCTCGGGAGGAGAATGAAGCTTGAATCGCAGCTTATGTGTCGGTCGGATTTTTGTCAGTTATGCACATCGTACTTCATCGCCCAGATGGACCGGCTCCGGGTACGAGTCGGTCGCAAGGTAAGGCTACAAACAGCTCTCGAGAGCTGTCCGACCCGGATCGGAATTGACCCCAGAGAGTTACAATGCCATCAAAAAGTGAGAGGAGAAAGAAACAGAGGCAAGGATACTATCTACTTACAAATGAGAAACAAAAAGGCCAAATGCAGAGGAAATGGTGAAAGAAAAGAGCTGTTGGTAAGAGAACAAAGACATTTCTTAAAATACTATGTGGACAACTTGAAAAACAGCAAAATTAAGTTAATAAAAAACAAAGTTTGAGATCAACCAAGAAAGCACAAAAAGTCCATGGTAAGTACAGTGAACAATCCTACAAAAAGTACAGTGTTTAACGAAAAGGCAGAGGCATATTAAGGAAATCAGAGTGAGAATGTTCCATATCAGAGTCATTCAGAATTTAATAAGAAGTATGAATAAGTATAAAAGAAGGAGAGACACTGTCAGATAAATGTAACGTGTTGATGTTGTAGTCAATAAGGCCTTTGCTCTCAAAAGGAAGATATTTATTTTGATTCTAAACAGAATGAAGACACTGGATAAAATACTGTTGTGCTTGAGGAGAAAAAATCTAAAGAAAAGACTTGTCAATAGAACTAACTTTTGCAAAGTTTTCAGCAGTGAACGGATACATAGGGGGTCAATTAGAATGTCGGGTGGATCACCACTGCCCGCATGGCAGTGTCGATCTGCCCAACATTCTCTCCCACCCGCATGCCATTTCCCCCCGCCATAGTAATATGGCGGGGGGACCCCGGCGGACGGAAAGACCGTCCGCCGGTTTTCTGCCCAGTCGATGACTCGACCGGGCGGAAAAGGTTTTAATATAGTGGCGGTGTCTGTTAGACACCGCCATCCATATTACAATACATGTGGGAATTTGCCTTTCCGTGGTGGCGTTGCCGCAACGGAAAGGCATGCGGTCCTTGCCATTGCCCCCAGGAATTTTGGGGGTGGGGGTGCACATGGGGGGTACCTATGGTACCCCCCTGCATTTGCATGCACAATATGGCAGGCACCGCGCGGTGCCTGCCACGTAGTGCATGCAAATGCACAACATGAATTTTTGGCATTGCGGCAGGTGGTGCTGGAAGCACCGCCTGCCGCCATATCCTAATCTCCTCAACAGGACCGCCGCATATATAGCGGGCGGTCCATTTTTATGTCGGGAAGACGGGCTGCCAAAGTCCGCCCGCCATCCTAATGATGCCCATAGTGCTTGTACTGAGCCTTTTTTTAAATGAAGAAAGCTACTTCCAAGAGAACACATTAGTGTATGCAGTTGAAAAATCTGGACAATGTTATGAGAAATAAGATCATTCTCCTATTTCAAAAGAGGTAATGGTACCTAGAAATGTAGAGGAAGTCATAGATGAAGATGTACAGGGAAGGCGTAGATAGGCCCCTCTATATAAATGGAATTATAACAGTATTTGCATTGTTTGACAGGAAACTGTTGATATATTGAGAAGTTTCCTACGTATGTTCCCAAGCAGAAGTCTAAAACAGAAAATTGTGGCTTTGCAAGGATTAGAGTCATGCAAAGTAAGGAAGTATACTAATTTAAAGGGACACTCACTACCATGTTAATCAAAGAAAGTGTGCCAAAGCACCTTTCATCATTTCAGAATGTTAGCTGTACACCACTTGCAAGGGCAAACTTTAGTTAGGAGGCTTTACTATGTCAAAATTCCTGCTCTATGTTTAGGAGTAATGAATAGAGCTATTTTGCATGGTACAGTAGGAGAGGTAGAAAAGATTTGTGATGATGTTCAGTTTTGTTTCTTTAGTGCTGAAGAGGAGTGTAGGGAAAATGCGGACTTGGTATCTGCAGATGTAGTGGAACAGGACACAGGTATTACTGTTGATAACTTTCAATAAGAGACTAGAAAGTTTAACACAGTCTGTGCAGAGAAATTAAACTGTGTTTGTATATGTTGTCGACGCACTCACCACAAAAGTCAAACTCATTATGTTATTGTGTATTCAAAAACTAAAAAAGACAACAAAGATAAGTGGCAAGAATTTGCAGCTTATTTATTTGTAGATGAATGCTTTGATTGTTCCACACAAATTATATGTAAGTACTGCTATAAAAAGTTGGAAGATAATAAAATGCCAGTTAGAGCAGTCCACAACAAGTTCGAATTAGTTCCAATCCCACAAGAACTTAAAGATTTAAATGTTTATGGATCAATTCTAATACAATGTATACATCTATTACAAGCTAAAGTTCATATGGAGCCAAACACAGAGAAGTTATCTCCAACTGAGTTCCAGAATGGTCTTAAAGGTAGAGCTGTGTACTTGCCATTAGATTTAAAGCAGAATAGTAAAACTGTAGGGGTGGAGAGAGATTTTGAAGAAGCACTTATTATTCTAGTCAATGGTGTCCCTACCAAGAGCAAGAGAATATGGCAATAGTTAGTGGATATTAGTGAAGAGAAAAAGCAACATTATATCTGGTACAAAATTATATTTATTATAAAAGTATACCTCTTCTTCAAGATATAACACATATGGAGGATGACACATCATCAAGAGGTTAGATTAAAAAGTTGGATCGGTCCAGATCAGAAGAAATGTATGAACATGCAGTATTCATTATCTGCATTCTAAATAGATTATTGGTGATCCTATTGATCGCTTTCAAATTAAAGAAGTGAAAGGCGCTCCCGTGAGTGTGTGGGAGAAGAATTTAGAAGCTCGCTGTTTTCCGCATCTGTTTCCTACTGGTGTAGGTGGTAGATATGATGACCGGCTGATACAAATACCAGCAGCTAAGTACAGATCAACTAGACTATATTCAAAAATTCTAGATTTCACCAGTGTATTCCCTATATATTTAATCTACAATTTGAGGGTGACTTGTCAGGGCTCTCTGATGCCGTAAATCACATTCTCAAAACAAGAGTGAATCTGCAAAATCTCACAGCAAATGCCATGTTGTACATGCACATGCAGGGGGTACCATAGGTACCCCCCATGTCCCCCCACCCCCAACATCCTGGGGGCCCGCAATGGGCCCCCAACTTCAAAATCCACATGCCTTTCTGTGGCGCGGGTAGTTCGTAATCTCA
Organism: Triturus cristatus; assembly: GCF_964204655.1. Classification (NCBI taxonomy): domain Eukaryota; kingdom Metazoa; phylum Chordata; class Amphibia; order Caudata; family Salamandridae; genus Triturus; species Triturus cristatus. The sequence continues at coordinate 1,529,458,764 of NC_140590.1, read as the reverse complement.
ATAACATGACGGGTTTGGTAACATAGCCCCGCTCTTAAGATACATACTATTTCGAGGGAAAAATAACCCTCCGCCACGTTCTAGCATATAATGTGCGTACCACATTGGTGCTGACTCCGAATCAACTTAAGGATAATTAATTAGGAGGTGTTCTAAAGGATTAGTTTACTATGTGTTTGTCATTGGTTATTTTAAGGGAAACATAAAAGAAAATAAGAAGGATAGGAAATAAACAAGGATTGGAGAAAACAATTTGAAATTTTCATTAAAATCACACTAGGCACAGTGTGATACAATGTATCTCTATTCACATAATCCTAGAGCATATCACATCTTGCCCCATATACTTTGGAACTTTCTCATTTTCTTATTTGCTGAACATGACAATACAGATTTATTAAAACTTTACACATGATCATTCATATTCTTTATCTTTTACACATGAAAGAATATACTCAAGGAATTACATGTATATTATTCAGAATGTCAAGGTGGAGCTCTGCCGTATTGCGGAATGAACACTGAACTGCCGATCCTTAGTCAATGTAAACTTATGAACCTACGCCACTCTTCAAGACTATTCAACCCATTATGGATAGATCCACATTTGTGGATCCATTTACATTCCAGTGTTTGAAGGATAAGAGACATATCACCTCCTCTGGGCGGAATCTTGGCTTTCTCAACCACTTGCCACTGTACCTCATCGGCAGAGTGGCCTTTCTCTACATAGTGGTCAACTAGAGGAGCGTTTGCCACCTGGCATCTAATTCGACTTCTGTGTTGACCGATGCGCGCTCTCACAGGCTGAGTGGTTTGTCCGATATATATCAGTTGGCATGGACACCAGATGCAGTAGATCACATTCATCGTTGCGCAGTTAGTCAAAGTTTGCAATTTGATATTCACATTTCCATGTGTAAAAAATTGCGTTTCTTTGGTGAAGTTACATGCTATGCAGTTTCCGCATTTGTAATGGCCTGTAATGGCCGGTAGTGACCATAGATCTTGTATAGTTTCTTTATTTTTCTGATGTATACTGGTGTCTGAGCGAACCAAATGATCTCTTTTTAGGAAGAGGCAAGACCCCAAGAAGAGGAAAAACCAGACAAGGGCAACAAGTACAGTGGGCCCAACCACTAGAGGTGACGAGGAGCCATACACGGAGCATGGGACCACCGAACTTGCCCTCGACAAGCCACAACCAAGTCTAGCAGTTAACCTATCCAGTACAACCATTACACCCATACAAAAAAGTGTTTTGGAAAAAGGATTAGGCTTTGTCCCCACAGCAGCATTGGACAAATTCAAGCTGATATGCGAATTAAAGGAGTTTATTCGTAAAATTAAACTGGAAGTCTACTTCAAAGACAAAGACCCCAACGATAATGTCACCACCGATACAGGACTACATAAAAAATCTAATTTTACACCTCCACCACATAACCTTCCGGTTGAATTACTGGCTTTTGAGAAAGCGGTTATAAAAGAGGTGACCGAGATAGACCCAAGAACAATTAAAGTCTTTCACAACACGAGCAAAATCGAGCTGGAGGCCATCTACCAACTATCTAACAACAAAGACCTAACTATTGAACCAGCCGACAAAGGCGGAGCTATTGTTTTACAGAACACGACTGACTACCAACGAGAATGCCTACGACTACTAGGTGACGAATGTAACTACCTAGTAATACAACAGGATCCCACTGAACGCCTGCGGAGAGAGATCGCGAGCCTAGTGGAAGAATCTCTGACTAATGACTGGATCAGCAAAAAAGAAGCGGATTTCCTAGAAAATAAAAAACCAATAACTCCTTATTTCTACACGATTCCCAAATACATAAATCTATGGAAACACCCCCAGGAAGACCCATAGTATCAGGAATCGGTTCAATTTTGGAACCCTTGTCTAAGTTTGCTGATGCTTTTTTAAGACCCTTGGTTCAGGCTACTGAAACCTATCTACAAGACACCAAAGCAGTCCTTTGCTTAATCCAGGATCTTGAATTCAACCCCATAACTAACATTCTAATCAGTTTAGATGTAGAGAGTCTGTATACGAGTCTCCCACAAAAGGATACCTTAGACATCCTGGAAGAGGTACTCTATCTAAACGATTGGGGTTACCACACACCCAGACATGTGGTCCTGGAATGTTGCCGTCTGGCTTTGACCGAGAATTTTTTCCAATTCAATGATGTCCTGTACAAACAAACCCACGGTACCAGCATGGGAAGCACATTTGCGCCGAGTGTGGCGGGTTTGTATGTGCATCATTTGGAGAAGCAGAATATTCTCCACCAACACAATCCTCACATCAAACATATTAAACTATGGAAAAGGTACATAGACGATGTGTTGTTGATCTGGGAAGGTAATGAACAAGAAGCGGAAAATTTCCTAGTCTGGTTGAACCAACAAGACCCCTTCCTGAAATTCACTTTTTCGATGAGCCGATCCAGTATGGTCTTTTTAGACCTTAATATATCAGCACAAGACGGACGTCTCTTCAGCACTACACACTTTAAACCCACAGCAAGGAACTGCCTACTGGTATATGACAGCTTCCATCCTCGCAGCCTTAAAGACAACCTTCCATTTGGCCAATTCTTGCGCCTTAGAAGGAATTGTACGACGAGACAAGAATACAACATTCAAGCCAAAGAACTATCAGAAAAATTGATACAAAGTAAATACCCGCAACATCTTGTGTCCAGATCCAGAAAAAGAGCCTTAAATAACAATAGGGAGGCCCTTTTAGAGACAAAAACCGTAGCCACACAGGATGAGCCACGAAGACAAATTTGTATCACTACATACAGTATTGCATCTAACTTGGTTAGTAAAATAATCAAGAAACACTGGCGCATCCTGAACAGTGGGGGATTAGACCTACAAAAACCTATGTTCAGCCATCGCAAAGCCCGCAATCTGAGGGATCATCTTGTCCATACACGTCCTACTACGACGAAAACTGCAGGCCCCCAACGCCTGCTCCAACCCCTACCAGAGGGCCATTTCCCGTGCGGTAACTGCAGTGTATGTCACCTCACAAAAGTGACCAAGACAGTGAAATGCAATAATGGGATAACCTGGAATCTTCGGTCTTTCACAAACTGCAACACAACAGGTGTGGTTTACTTGATAACCTGCGTTTGTAATTTCCACTACGTAGGTATGACTACCAGGAAAGTAAACACCCGAATGATTGAGCACCGTAGTAATTTCAGGTGTAAACGTGATAATACCAAGATGACCACCCATTTCCTGGAAAAACGACACACACCCAATGACTTCAACTGGGTTGTCTTGGAACATATCAAGAATCACCCCAACATGGAGAAACAGCTACATGAGAAGGAACAACGTTGGGTGTTCAAGCTACGCTCAGACAACAGGGGTCTTAACGATGACATACCCTGGTGCCAGTTCACTTGACCAACCATCTCTGGTATACCAGCAGAATAAGCCATTAACATCTATCACGCTGGGTATTGCGAAAACCTCGCTTAGTGATATCCATGATTGAAATATTAACATCGTTCCATCAGTCAATATCCCTCCTTCGTGTTTCACTTCTGTATTCTGAATCACCCAAAGTTGAGAGTGATTACTATCTCTCCACAGCCCCATTGCTACTTAAATCATTTGAAACTAGCATTTCATTCCTTAACAGTATTCACTTCCTCCCCATCCCACTCCAAGATGGCGGCTTCCATCACAGCCGGTCTTACTGACCTATCGCTGAGCTGCTCCAGCCTGCCTTCTCAATAAAGTTCGAGTTTTTCCTTACATAAACAACTTTGCAATAACATCGCTCCATATCTCGCCCTCATAACTCGTTCAAAGTTGCGAGTGATTGCCTACCTACTCCGGAGCGATGTGAAGTATAATGACTTTATTTATAAATAAATTACAATACTTAAGAGTATTTAACGCCCAGTCTCATCCCTTTCCAAGATGGCGGCTCCACTCGCATACCGGCATCGGAGCTTTCTTTCTTCTCTCTCTATCCTTGTGACACGCTCGCCAGCACATTAAAAACAGTGCAGCAACGAGGACACGCCAGAATGCGGTCCATGAGGTTTGGCTTCGAGTAGGTGTCATAGTATGCGGGGTTCAACGTACAAGTAAGTACTTCCACTCTCCATACCCGTACGGTGCGAGGAGACCCTTCTCCGTCTCCTTCTCACCCCGCAGGGCGATCCGTCATTACGGAACACGCCTTTTTCCCTAACGATCTCGATTCCTATCCTCCATTAGATGTACGAGATCGCCGCATCCCCTCCAGTGACCATGAGGCACAGTGTTGCTTTTTGTTAAGTATGTTACATGTTCTGTGTTGTATGTTTATGTGTGTACTTAGTCAGACTTAATAATTTTATGAATTTCAGCACACTTTTTCCAGCACCGCGCCGGCATGGAGTGAATAATTGCATCTCTTCTCTTTTTCACTTAGCGGCACGTCAGATAAGAAAGTGTGCATACACTTGGGTGTAGTGTGCTCACAAACTTTAGTGACAAATACGTATTATATTATACATATATATTTTTTCTCCCTAATTAACTGTTGTTTTGTACCTTACAGACCATTGTGCTGACGTACATTACGTATGTATTTTTAAAAAACGCATGCCTTACTATTGTGGCATCACACTTATTGCCCCTTAATGAGGTTGACTAGGAGTGGCAAGTTTCACGACACTGGGCTGGTCCCAGTGTAGTCCTGACGAAGAGCTGGGGAAGCTCGAAACTAGTTGACCTGAATATATGCTAGGCACACCTTTCCATTACAGTTAGGGTCCCTTGTCATATTACCCCGTTTTTAATTTTTTCAGCTTAGAGCACCAATAAAGTTTATTTTGTAGCCCACTAGCTGATTATTTTAATTATCCCACTCCACCACTACTTCACTTTCACTACACATAGTCCACAAGTTTCTAGTGCTCCTACGTAACACCGCAAGTCGTAGCACGCCTCAGTCCGTAGAGGACTGGGAGGACCCCTATGATGAAGCATGTCACCGTGGGGAAACCCTGGTGAGTGAGGGGACTATAGAAAGAGATAATCCTTCCCTTTCTTTCTAAAACGGTGTCCTTAAGGATCAAATTGTTTCCTACACCTTTTGTCTTTCCCAGTTAGGTTCCTGTCTACTTGACTCGTTCAGGTAGTTTTTTTGATAATCACATAGACTTCGCCATATTACAGGAAACACACTTGCAGCCCTATTCCGGGCTGCTATAACAACGTAGAATGAAAGGTACTTGCTTTGCAGCGGGATTCGTGACACATGCACGGGGAGAATCGGTGTGGGCACACTGAGGTGCAGAGGTACATATCCATGAAGAAGATATAGACCCTGGGGGAAGATATGTAGTAGCCCAATGCAGCAAAGATAATTTTGGCATGCTATTAGTGGGTATTTACGGACCTAATTATGATGACGCTCAATTTTATCGCTCCCTGCACTATAAACTTACGAAATACACAAATATACCCCAGCTCACAGGTGGCAACTTTAACTATATTCAATGTCCAGAGCTAGATAGATCTAGAGGCTCCCCCAGAAGACTGTCCGTGGCAGCTAGAGCCATAGCTGCAATAGCAGAAGAGGATGGGCTGGTAAATGTGTGGCATTATTGCACACCTCAGGGTAGGGAATACACTCATTATTCATCAGTGCATGATATACACACTTGCATAGATTATTGGTTAGCCTCACAAGACCTATTACCCTTCATACTTAAATGTGAACATTTACCGCGCACATACTCAGATCACTCCCCGGTAAGACTGAATCTGATGACTGGAGATATGCAACCCAGTAACATCACCTGGCGGTTCCCACAATATTCACTACTGGACACAGCATTTCACAAAGAACTAGCACAACCCATAGATGAATATTTTGTTTCCAGCCTGGCTACCATCTGGGAAGCATTCAAGGCATATATCCAAGGCATAACAATTTCGAAACATGCAGGGGTGCTTTGCTCCATCAAAGATCGATTGCAGAAATTGGAGAAGGAACTGATCGTATTGGAGCGCGCCGCAACACAGAGAGTGCCCGAGCCTGAGTTGCTGGCACAGATTAGGGAAAAGATAGCTGAATTCAATGATCTGGCACATGCCGTAATAACAAACCTAGGGAAATATGCCATGGCCAGAGTGTATGGAGAGGGCAAAATGCCCAGCGCTATATTAGCAGCACTGACTAGACTTGAAAGGGGTGGTAATGACGTATTAATGTTGCATGATGATAGCGGGGTGCAGGTGTTTGGTGCACCTCAGATAGTGGGCAGATTCTGCAGATAAGGCCTACCAGGAACGGCTGGTTCCACACCTGGTCAACCTCTTTGAAGAAATGGCCAGAAAGGGCATTAAGACCCCTACGATGCGAGAGGCACCCTTGATAATGCTGCCAAAACCAGGTAAACCACCCGAACAGTGCTCCTCATACAGACCATTGTCCCTGCTTAATACAGATACTAAACTGTTTGCCAAAATCCTAGCAAAAAGACTTGTACCCTTGCTCCCCAGCGTGGTGGGCCCAGACCAGTCGGGGTTCGTACCTGGGTGTCCCCTTACTTGTAATTTACATACAATGTTTTTCACCATCACACATATAGAGCCAAATGTTCAGCGGCGGCTATCTTCTGGATGCCAAAAAAGCATTTGATTTGGTGGAGTGGAGCTTTCTGCTGGTGGTGTTGAGGCGTTTTGGAGTGGAAGAGGTGTTTATAAAACTGCTTACAGTACTATAGTACTATACGCAGAGCCGTTAGTATGGGTTCACGTGAAAGGCCTGCTCTCAATGCCAATTGCGATTACAAGAGGCACTAGACACCGTTATTGTATGCTCTGGTTGCAGAACCTCTAGCTTGTGCCATGCGAGAATATCACGCACATTGTGGTATAAGGTTCCCACACTACAACCTAATAATAGCCGCATATGCAGGCGATGCGCTATTATATGTGCGCAACCCACAGCACAACCTCTTGCTAATGTTGCGAGAGGTGGAGCAATTTGGATGTCACTCGTACCTGCATATAAATTGGAGTCAATCAATTATATTCCCTCTCAACATGGATATAGCCCCAACGCAGATGGAACGTCCAATAACGTGGCCTACAGATCCAGTGCGATACCTGGGGGTCCAAATACACACTGACCCCAAAGTGGTAATGTGGGAAAACTATGACCACACTGAAGCTATCGAGAAATGGATCTGTCTACCATTATCGTTACTGGAACGTATTGCACAAATGAAAATGATAATCCTACCGTGTGTTTTATATATATAGATCCCATTACCGAAGACACTGTTCCGTACTCTTGGCACCCTCATGATAAGAATGGCCTGGGATGGAAAACAACCCTGGGTGCAATGGCAAACTTTAATAAAACAATACTCAGAAGTGGACTCAACGCCCCAGACCTCAAAGGATATTATAGGGCAGCGCACCAATTTCATGCATACTACTGGTTGCATCGCCCACGCGAGCTTCTGCATTTGTCTATGGAGAGAGACAAAGTGAGCCCCCTCTCCCTCCTGCAGGGCCTGCTAGACAGGCCACAAAGACGATTTCATATCATAGTACCCGTTGGGAACACTAGGTACCAATTGCGAAAGTCTGCACTTCTTTATTCCCCGAAACTACCTGTAGAGTGGTGTAGCTGGTTCTCATTGAGTGAGGAAAAGGCGTCATACAAGCAATGCACACGTTAAACATAAGATGCATGGGGACTTCTTTCAGGATAGGGTGGTCAAAACCTGAGAACAGACGCAAGCACACACACCTAAAATAACAGTGCTCAATAGGTATCATTACCATCGCGTAAGACATTCACAACTCGCACTGCTGGGAGAAGAGATGTCTGAACCACAGAAACTAGTCTCACTAACATACTTATTGGGAGCACAGTCCCCACAGCATGGGATTTCGATATTATATATGCTTTCCAGGATAAGAAGCACCTTGACCCAGGCAAAGTCATGCCAGGAATGGCAGGACGAATTAAGTATAGATATAACCGGGGAGCAGTGGTCACACTACTGTTCAGACATAAAGTCCATTTCGCAGAATGGGTGGCATCGCTTGATACAATTTAAATACCTTCACAGAGTGTATTACACTCCTGCTCGACTCCACAAATATGGGTTGCAAGAAGATGATAAATATATAAGATGTGGTGCTGGGCAAATTTCACCCATCTAGCCTGGGACTTTGTTGGGATCCGCATGTATTGGGCTGCAGTGTTCACGGCTCTACGGGACAAGGCCAAAACTCCGGTGCCTGAGACACCATTGGTAACTCTCTTCGGAAATGATAAAGAAGGGCCTAATGGTAACTTGTAGATCGGTAGCACTTGGCATCCTACTGGCAAAAAGGAGAATTGCCATGCTCTGTATGAAGGGCTCAGTGCCCACACTAGCGGAGTGGTGTGCTGACCTGTCTTATTGCAATAATTGCAATGCCGATAATTACAATGCCCTGATGAACACTTTGCAGACCAAGGAATATTTGGGGACCATACCAGGCACACCTTACCCGTAGAGCTGTAGATGAAGAGGAACAGGAAAGACACGATAAAACAGGGTGTCTTAGACCGGGTGTGGGACGCACAGGTGCCTCTTATTACACAAAATTGCAGGAAGAGTAAGCACGCTCTAAGGAGCACTGCCCAATGATGCTGCATTGTTGATATGTGTTCATTTACAACCACCATCTCTTACCTTGTATGGCACATTGTAACAGCCAGATGTATTCCGCTGGTATTCTCTTGACTGACCCGCTTAATATTGCTGTGAATGTATTTTCTCACTTTACGATGTCCTCCATAATTAATGTGTGTCATGCTACTGCAAATATGGATACTGTAATATATATATATATATATATATATATATATATATATATATATATATATTCACTGAAAAAACCATAGGTTTCACACATGTTATAGTTAGCTGGACATTTTATTGATAAAAAACCAATGAAACTCCCCCGTTATAGTTAGTGCAGGCAACTATAACTCACGCGACCGCAATCCTCTGCTGATGCTAATACTGTATTTAGACACTTATTTGCCCATGTCTTCTTCCATTAAATTTTAGCTATACATATATTACAAATATTTTTTTTTCATAAAGACACATATGTCATCAGCAGAGGATTGCGGTCGCGTAAGTTATAGTTGCCTGCACTAACTATAACGGGGGAATTTCATTGGTTTTTTTTATCAATAAAATGTCCAGCTAACTATAACATGTGTGAAACCTATGGTTTTTTCAGTGAATTTGCAAGGTTTTTTAAATGCTAATTCCTAACTATAACGTGTGTGAAACCTATGGTTTTTTCAGTGAATTTGTACGGTTTTTTAAATGCTAAGTTACTTTACGCCATTCGTGGCGTGCGCGCCCACTTAACGCAGTTCGTTCCGTGCGCGCACAGTGCGCTTCGCGCACCGTGCGCGCACAGTGAGCACGCGGTGCGCTTCGCGCACCGCATGCCCACGTTACGCTAGATGGGCCATGAACGCACGATGCGCTTCGCGCACCGTGCGCACATGGAGGACATATGATGAGCATCGTTGTGACAAGTAATATATTAGTTTTTCTTTGTTGTGATATGTCATGCACAAATGGTGCCCTTCAGGCACCATTTGTACATGGGGTGGGGAGAGTGTGGATAATTTTATATATTTTTTTTTATTTTTAAGCGTAATCGGCGAAATTTTCAAAAAAATTAAAATTCCCTTTTTTGCCTTGGGGGATCGTTGGGGACTCCCTCAACATGGCTAGGTGCTTGGGAGCTGTCTAAACAGCCCCTTTACATGTTTTTGCCCTTTGTTTTTCAACACCCTGTCAGAGTGCGAGAGAGAAAATGGCAGCCGCCGCTTCCTGGTTTCGACCGATTTGAATGTTTACTAAGATCTAACGGCCAATCAGAATCGCGCTCGCGCACGTCACCGTACGCGTACGGTAACCGCACGGTAAGCGCACCGTAAGCTGGCTCAGATATATATATTGATTTAAAGGCTATTTTCTCAGAATCTACTGAACAGATTTACACCAAACCTACAAAAGGCACTTCCTTGACCTGTAGACTACCTCTCTGCCAAATTTCAAGGAACTCTGTTCAGCCGTTCGGGCTGTAGCTGTGTCTAAAGGTCCTATGGAAAAATGCATGGGAAAAACGCATTTTGGGACCCCCCTTTTATCTCAGCCCCCGCTTGACGAATCCCCCCGAGACTTTCAGGGTAGGAGCGGAGCATAGCGCCCCACCTATTTTGAAAATTTCGCGAGGATTCGTCGACCGGCGCCAAAGTTATTCCAAATAGAATGTTGCGGATTTCCTATGGAAACGTGGTCCTAACTATAACTATCTACTGGCGACCGCCAGTAGATAATATATATATAAATATATATATATATATATATTTCACCTCCATTTGCTTTGGTATGCCCACCACCTCCAGATCAGAGGGCGCGTCGACGAACGGACCTCCCAAGCTCGGTCCGATAATATTTGACAAAGTTCCTACAAAGCAGGAGAGTCGACGCCGTGTCAAAAGCGCAAAATATCCTTTATTTGCAGTCAGCTACAACGTTAGACGCGTTTCGCTTGTCCCGCAAGCTTGTTCACTAACGGTCTCTAGTGCGCTGGAGAACACTTCAAAATATGTGGATTTTTTTCTCAATCCTTTAGTTAAAAAACTCCCGTCTTTTATAGAAGACACGGGCGATTTTTTGAGAAAAATTTATGATATTCCCTGGGAACCAGACTTGTTACTGATGACCATTGATGCAACAACGCTTTACACTAGCATCAGGCATGTAGATGGCCTGAACGCCATTAAACATTTTTTGGGTGATAGGCCTTTACAGCTGTGGCACCATACTCAGATGCTAGTGGCTATGACTGCGACTTGCCTGGGAAGTAATTACTTTCTCTTTAATGGAGAACTGTTCTACCAAGTGTGTGGGACTGCGATGGGCACCTGCTTCGCCCCCAGCTATGCGACTTTGCATATGGGCTGGTGGGAGGAGCAGGTGGTCCAGACGCAGTTTCCTAAGGAATGGCAGGAAAATGTACTGTTTTGCTGTCGCTTTATCGACGACTTGTTCGTTGTGTGGAAGGGCTCCCAAGAAAGTGCATGTGATTTTGTTGACGGATTGCAGGTCAATGATCTTAATTTGAAATTAACCTTTGAGATCAGTGCAAGCGGCTTCAATTTCTTAGATGTGACTGTATATGTTGAAGACGATAAATTGAAAACAAAACTTTATCGTAAGGCTACAGATGGTAATACCCTCCTTCATGCAACAAGCTTTCACCCTAATAATTTAGTGAGGAGTATTCCCTATGGTGAATGCCTAAGAGCTATGAGAAATTGTAGCAGCACTGAAGATCTAGATGAAGAACTAGAATGCTTGAAAGGCCGTTTTGCAGTTAGAGGGTACCCCCGGGTGTGGGTGGATGCAGCCATTTTGAAAGCCCGTAAAAAATCAAGGGAGGAAATACTATTTAACAGTAAAAGTAAATCAGTAGGACAGGACAGTGATTGTGACTATAAATGCCGATTGATTACTGGTTTCAACATGCAAGAAGGAAGCTTGCGTAAAATCCTACAAAAACATTGGCATATTATTGCAAATGATCCTATCCTTAGGAAATTTGTTGGTAGGAGACCATTAGTAACATTCAGAAAGGCCAAGTCATTAAAACAATCCTTGGTTAGCAATTTACTCCCAGGAGCACAAAGGAAAACAGCCCAGAACTGGTTGAGTAGGAAAGAGGGATTTGTTAAGTGTGCGAAATGTAAAGCATGCACACATGGCAAGAATACCTCTACCTTTGTGGGAGGCCTTACGACAGAGGTGAATAAAATCAAAGGGTTTTTCTCCTGCAAATCAGATTTTGCTGTTTATGTCCTCCGCTGTCCATGTAACCTGCGATATGTGGGTAGTACAATACTCCCGGTACATAAGCGAATACTGCAGCATCTGAGAGCCATTAAGAATGGGGACAAAACATACCCCGTGGCTAGACATTTTGATCAAATCCACAATAGAAGTGTTAAAGGTTTTGAGTACTACGTGATCGATGCAGTCCCTGAGAGCGAGAGAGGGGGAGATAAAGTTAAGAAACTGAGAAGGTTGGAGTCTAATTATATTATTAGGCTCAACACCAAGATCCCCGAAGGTTTGAACATGGGAGAAGACTTTCATACACATTTATGAAATGACTGTGCTTCACTCCCTATGCCTGAAGTAGAATGAAATTTAGAATGGTTTTAATTGTATCTCTTTAAAGTTATGATATATGATTTATTCACGTGGACTTTTTTACAGACTTGTTTTTTACAACAGAAAGTATATGAGATGGAGTTGTTAAGGGGGCTTAGAATTTGGCTAATAGCCCACTTGGGCAGAACTGTGTGAGTTTTGGGCGTTATGGTAGTAGTAGCGCAACAAACAAAGGTAATTGTGCTTTATGACTGGGATCGGGTTAGCCCACTGGGGCATAACGTGCGCTTATGATTCACTTTTACCGAAACTCGTATAACGGTCTGAGTTCTCCAAAATGCAAATTGTTTTATACTTTAATCTTGTTTACAATTTTATTTTAGAATTGTTAATGAATGTGCAGAGGAGATCAGACCAATGGCATTATTATGTAATGAATTGAGTAACTATAAGATCAGCCGCCGGGGAGTCCGGAAATTACTTTGGACTACAAGTCTGTTGTTACTTTCTATTGTGTAGTAGTTTAACACGTATTACGTTTACACGCAGAGTTTATAATGGCGGCAAAACTTTATTGAGACCGTTAGTGAACAAGCTTGCGGGACAAGCGAAACGCGTCTAACGTTGTAGCTAACTGCAAATAAAGGATATTTTGCGCATTTGACACGGCGTCGACTCTCCTGCTTTGTAGGAACTTTGTCAAATATATATATATATATATGTATATATATATATTCACTGGAAAAAACATAGGTTTTACAGACGATATAGTTAGGAATTAGCATTTAAAAAACCTTAAAAATTCACTGAAAAAACCATAGGTTTCAGGGACGTTATAGTTAGTTGGACATTTACTCATATAAAACCAGAGAAATTCGCCCGTTAAAGTTAGTTGAGCTAAGTATAACTCGCGCGCCCGCAATGCACTGGTGATGATGTCACATGTTACATCACTCATGACATGGTCATGGCGATAATCTAAAATATTTTAAACATTTATATATTTCTAACTGTAATAAACTTATACTATGGTAAATACATATTCTAAAAATCGCGTCGGGTGCGGCCTCCTTGCACGCTCGGTGCGCGATTGCCATGTGACCTTCAAGAAAAGCATTTGATTGTTTCATAACATTTCCCATTGTAACAGTTCGAGGACCCCACCCATTTGAGTCATTCTCTCTACAGCGTTTGATGAGGGACTCCTCTTCTGCTTAGAGAGCTTTTTTGAAAACTTTACACATATCTGACACTACACACAACATGCAACCATCATCTTTATCAATATTAATGCTCTGTAAAGTAGCCTTCCACCTGTGATAGCCATGCATCTAAAAGCTACATAACAGAACATTTCCTAACTGCCAGAGGTAACATGGTTGCATACGCTGTCCACAGCACAATGTAATGTGGGTCGGCCCAGGGGCAGTATCATGCATAGATAATGAACACACGGACATAGATAGATAGTGGAAGTGGGTACGGGCATGTGCGCTCGACTCCTTTTTATTACCAGGGTCACATATCCAATGACGTCTGTGCTGAATGCGTGTGGGGTGAGTGTAAACCAGCTCTCAGGGAATGGTTGCTGCTAGCATCAACTACAACAGTAATCATTGGATCACACACAGAGATTCAATAATAAAAGGGTCAATAGTTTGTGCTGCAGTAAGGTAGGGACACTAGATGTGAAATAATACAGAAAAGATTCTATCGTAAAAGAACCATAACTTGTGGTATACTGAAATACAGGCAGTAGATCTGAAATAATACACAAAAAGATTGTATCATAAAGGGTCCATCAGGTCTAGTGCACTCAGATAGCCACATCAAAAGCATTTAGCATGTGCCCAGCCAGCAATGATGCGTGCTGCGGGCGGGCAGTACTAGGAACTCTGTCTGTTGCCTACAGGACTGCCTCATCTGCAATAGCGACTCGATCTGAATTGTAAACACTGCTGTCTGCAGTGTAGGCCAAAGAGCGGTCTGCAAGGGCCCACAGCCACGTGGCGTTGACTTGAGCTGCCCAGTTTGTCATACGCGAAGCAACAAAAACCGTGTGCCGACCCAGTGATGATGCGTATGCGTGGTGCGGACAGAGTGCACTGGAGCAATGTCTTTTGCCTACAGGACTTCATCATCTACAATAGCGACATCCATGAATACTTTTTCTCACTTCCTCTTCACAAAATACAACAACATAAATTACAAAAAACTCTGCAATAAATAAATCAAAACAATGTGAATTGCGATCTCTGCTGTCCACAGTGTAGACTGTTATTCAGTGTTCTTTACCACTACCAAGAAGAATTTGGTCATTGTACTAGACCTACAAGTCATCTAAAAAAAGTTCTTCAAGCAAGTATACTAAAAGGCTATTGTGTATATTTCAATAGACATTGTAGTTAGTTGCCTACTGGATTCTGTAATTAAAGAATCACCACTCGATCTGAATTGTGAGCCCTGCTGACCGCAGTGTAGGCCAGAGGCAGTGGTCATTACTGCCTCACAGCCACATGCCGTTGGATTCGAAAGCACAGAGTTGGTGGCACCTGATTGGAGGGGGTACACCTAAATCATCACAGACTTTAACTTCTGACATACTCAATCACAGAATCAAAACCCCGTTTCACTGTTCCGACCTGCTGTACTGGGGTGTACTCCAGCGACTGCAGTCAACCAAGCCCAATAATCATGTGCAGCAGTTAGCTACGGAAGCAAAGAGTGTGATGCACCTCAACGGAGGGAGTTCTGTGAAAAACAAGCAGCAGGTAATATCGCACATTGTCCATTTGGGATCAAGACACTGTTCCACTGTTGGGACCTAGAGTTGGTTGCACCTGGTCAAAGGGAGTATCTTCATCTCCACTCTCAGATGCAGTTCTAACATCGTACATTGTGGGATCAAGACCCAGTTTCACTGTTCGGACCTGCTGTACCGCGGTGTACTCCAGCAACTGCAGTCAGCCAAGCCCAATAATCATGTGCAGCAATAAGCTACGGAACCACAGAGTCTGATGCACCTCAACGGAGGGAGTTCTGTGAAAACCAACAAGCAGCAGGTAATATCGGACATCATCCATTGTGGGATCAAGACACTGTTCCACTGTTGGGACCTAGAGTTGGTTACACCTGGTCGAAGGGCTGTACCTTCATCTGCACTCTCAGATGCAGTTCTAACATCGTCCATTGTGGGATCCAGACACCGTTCCACTGTTGGTACCTGTTGGACTACTATGTTAGTAGTATACAGAGCACTCCACGGTGCTGGGCCTCAGACTGGGCGCTGTCTGCCTGTGTTGCGGTAGACAGCGTTGATCTCAGGAGCCTTCCCAGCTCGCAGACCTCGGCCCAAAAGCTTCCGCCGGCACAAGATGGGCCCTCTTTCACATACAGCGGTGTCGAAAGGTAAACTGTGGGGCATATGTGCGTTGCAGCGGCCATGACAGTTTCTGGGTACCAGCTGGCTGAGAGCATTATTCCCACAGCCCCTTTCGCTCACGGCGTCAGCCTCGTGGCGCTTTAAGCTGCGCAGACCTGACAGACATGTTCGCCATTCTGGATGAGAATCACACCCAGAGAAACGTGCCTTTTATTCATACCCCTACGCTAGCCTTGCATACGCTGAGCCAGGCCACTACGCTAAAGATTTGGGGGGGGAGGCACATACGCGCTATGTTTTCGTAATCTTCCCTACTGACTGTACTATCATGGTTGCGTCCACTGTCCTCGTCACTCAATAGACCATCAGTGTATGTTGACATGTACATGTCTGTGCTCTGCATACTCAAGTCTGTCCGGCACATCCCCTCAACACTTTGCATTGTATACTTTTATAATCGAGAATCACTTGCCACCTACGCACACACTTTGCTCCCATATCTCCCCGCATTCTGCATTGTGCGGCAGAGGTGCTATGTTTGGTTTGTGTACATGGCTAGCCACGGTTCCCACAGTACGTAGTGTCATTGTGTCTGCTAGGTGTACATGTTGTTTGTCATGTTGTATGTGATTATATAAGGTAGCACGTTTATTTACGACCAGTGGTTTCTCCCATTTACATATCGCTGTGTTAAAGAGGATACAGAACTTTCTCACAGGTGAAAAGTGGGACCACAATGGCAGTCATTCATTACTATGCAAGAATGTCCAACTGCACGACGCTTCTAACCTTACAACCCCCAATCTTGTGTGCTTTCTTAAAAGCATGTCAACTCCCACAATCAGACCAACATTCACACAGCTTTCTAACGGCAGTTATCTGCTTCTTAATAACATGGACTGCTACGCAATGTGAGCTGGCATACCGTATGTCCTTACTGTTTCAAACCGGATAACTTCCTGTGGCAATCTCTATTCCCACCCACACAAAGTAACTCCCAAAGTTCAACTTGGCCTTCAATACCTACTTTGAAAACAGATTTTATTAAACGGAGCAAACTCAAAGCGCTTTTGTTTCAAACAGAACTGTCCCTCACTTCTCCAAAAGTAATTTATCGACTGCAGATAGCACAAACTTCAAGTAAAATACACTCCCTTTTAAATACGAACCTCCCATTACACTTTGTGAATTGTTACACAATTTGCAACACATCTGACATTTAAGCTCTGGCACACTTTTTTAACACTGTCTCCTCCGGCCTTGCCACAGGCTTTCAAACTGTTTTTGTTATACTACCAGACTTCATTCATTCGATCATCTCTGGAATAACAGGAACAGTGCCCATAATTCTCGCTCTGTTTGTGGCCATCCTACTACTATTTTAGCTTGTAAAAAATGGCTGTGCTCCCTGTGGTAACAAGCATGTCCGACAGAATACACCTTTATGCAAAGCTACATCAATACCATGAAAAAATGGAACAACTTTTCGGCTGTCTGCCTCTATCTATTATCGGAGCCAGCTACAACATGATATTTATTTACACATATACAATCTGCGTGCAACCATCTTTTTATTAGGGGTGGGCGGAATTTGCGGAATTAACCTTCGCAAATTATCGCGAGAATGTTTAAAATTATCGCAAACAAGCAGAAATATCGCGAAGATGCGGAAGTTTTTTTCCGGCATGTTCGCGAGATTTTCTGCATGGTTGCGGGTCGCCAACTTACCCATGTGGTTGCTTGCGGGCGCGGCCATCTTGTTTTGAGTTGTTCTCGCGGTGCATGATCGCGAGAAGAAAGACGTGATCGCGCGATGCATGACGTCACTGCGGGCGCGAACTGTCGCGAGACAGCGCAAATGGCTAAAAACAATACAACATCTCATGGAGAACGCGACCGGATCAAGAAAACTTGTCGGCGAACGCAGGGATTCAGGTAAGGCGATCGCGCGCGCGCAAGAATGTATCATTTTACAGCGCGAGCAAGAAACAAATTATCGCCAAGCTGCGGAAACCGGAATTTTTGACATTTTCGCGCTCTCCGCGGAACGCAAAAATGTCAAATTATCGCAATTTCCGCGAACGGAACGAAATTTTTGCCCAGGCCTACTTTTTATTGCAAAACTTGCCCATTCGACTGGTGAATGGATCTATGCCTTGCCAACATCCCAGCAAACGCTCCTGATATCCAGCAGGTAATGGAGTATCTTGAAAACCATGAACTTGATTGTTCGGGCAGTGGAGCAATGTCGGATGCAACGCAAAAAGGTATCCTGGCGGAATGGGATTTCTGCACAGCCGCGAAAAATCTCCTGCAACGTGCGACCTTTGACAACATCGCAGATTGCCTGTCAATTCAAATTGTCGCTCCAACATTCGAGGAACATTACTGTCCCTTCGAGGATATGAATTGGATCGCTTCGCTTTTCTCACACGATGGCAACAATCGCCTCTTGGAACATTGAGCATCTCAAGCCACTGAAGAACTTCCGGACTGCAATCTCCAAGACTTGTAAGAAATTCACTTTATTCTTGGATTGATTTTTCCAACTTTTTTGACTTTTTCCGATACTTTTTTTTAATACACTTCAATTGAACTATTTTCATATAATAACTTTCTAAGTATGCTTAGGCATTTGAACTCTGTTTTCATTATTGTCCCTTATGTCTCCAGACTACCCAGGGAAGGGTGGTGAATGGCCTATGCAAATACACTATTTACTTGCTAAATTAGCCTAAACCCGACATCCATTTTGAAACCATGTCTATTCTTTGTACACAAGTCTCTCTGCCTGCCTGTTATCCATGAAGCCCTTTCACACAAATTAGCTCATCCTCAGCCTCTGCTCACGAGCTGGCGATCAAGATAAAAAAACACGGCATTGTTTAGGAACTGGTTGGCACAGTGTGGTAATCGTATCCTACCTTTATTTTCATTCTACAATTTACAGTCATTCATGTCTAATAGGTATTGTTTATGTCACATGGAACTGTAACATGTAATGTGGAATTGACTGATGCAGGAGCTTAGGTTTGAATACAGCAAAAGCGGTTGAAGTTTGCCTCAGCTGGATGCCTTAGCTCTTGCACCAGTGGGTCCATTTATGGCACTTAAATAAAGACACTTTTTATATAACTTGCAGACTCCATCGCTTTATTCCACACAGCCACTTTCTTAAACACACCTGTTTTCACCATTTGTCTTCTGTGGCATTGCAACATTCTGCATTACATTCTTCACGATTATTTCTTTATTTCTGCTTGCTAAAACACTCCATTTGAGTCTTCAGACTGGTGGGGGGAAAGGTTTGCTTCCCACTCCCGCTATAGTCTAAACCCATACTAGCACCACTTGCCCAGCTATGCTACAGCGGCCAGTATGCTACAGCGCCCAGAGCACATCAGTTTACAGCAATCAGCTCACAGTTTCATCCCCGAGTGTATCGGCACCTCACCTCAGCACCATCTCACTCTGGGCAAAACAGCACTTTCACTCCGGTAGGGGTGAATACATTGCTTCACACTCCCTGTATAGCACACCCTAACCACCCCACAGAGCTCACAGCGCTCCTACCCTCCTCTTTCCTACTCTTTTTGCCCTTTTTTCCCCTTACTCACTTCAACAGAATCACAAAATAGCTGCCAACACTTCCTAGTTGCAACCGCTCGCGCCGCTCGCAGCCAATAAGCAGCAAGCTTGTGCTCATAACGCCTCAGCCAATCAGATGGCAGAATTTCCAAATATCGATATCTGTAAATTTCGATATTTCTCCAAAACTACTGAACGGATTTACACCAAATAAAAAAAATGTGCTTTCTAGACCAAGCCCCTTCTCCCTGCCAAATATGGGGTAATTCCGTTCACCCGTTCAACCTGTAGCCTGGTCTAAAGTTTCCTATGGAAATTAACATGGAGAATACACGTTTTGGGACCCCCCCTTTTTCTCGGCCCACCCCTTAACGAATCACCCCCAAACTTTCAAGATAGGAGTTGATATGAACAAAGAATTAGTTTGGAAAATTTCATGAAGATGCATCAAATGATGCCAAAGTTATAAGCAAAACAAAGAATGCTCTTCCTATGGAAACTTGGTCCTCACTATAACTACCTACTGGCGACTGCTATATATATATATTACCTACTGGCAGTCGCCAGTAGGTAGTTATAGTTAGGACCACGTTTCCATAGGAAATCCGCAACATTCTATTTTGAATAACTTTTGCGCCGGTCGACGAATCCTCGCAAATTTTTCAAAATAGGTGGGGCGCTACGCTCCGCTCCTACCCTGAAAGTCTCGGGGTGATTCGTCAAGCGGGGGCTGAGATAAAAGGGGGGTCCCAAAACGCGTTTTTCCCATGCATTTTTCCATAGGACCTTTAGACACAGCTACAGCCCGAACGGCTGAACAGAATTACTTGAAATTTGGCAGAGAGGTAGTCCTCAGGTCAAGAAAGTGCCTTTTGTAGGTTTGGTGTAAATCTGTTCAGTAGATTCTGAGAAAATAGCCTTTAAATCAATATATATATCTGAGCCAGCTTACGGTGCGCTTACGGTGCGCTTACCGTACGCGTACGGGGACGTGCGCGAGCGCGATTCTGATTGGCTCTTAGATCTTAGTAAACATTCGAATCGGCCGAAACCAGGAAGCGGCGGCCGCCATTTTCTCTCTCGCACTCTGAGTGGGGCAGCATAAATGAAGCCCAAAAATGTGTAAAGGAGCAGTATATTGAGATAATAATCACCCATCAGTGATATACGGTCCCCCAAACAACCCCCAAGGCCAAAAAAAATTTTTTTTTTCGAAAAATCGCCGATTACGCTTACCGTACGCGTACGGTAAAAATTTGTTTTTAAAAAAAAAATTATCCACACTCTCCCCACCCCATGTGCAAATGGTTCCCAAAGGTCACCATTTGTGCATGGCTTATCAAAACAATGAAAATAATAAACAAAACATTTTACAACGATGCGCATAATATGTCCCCCATGTGCGCACGGTGCGCGAAGCGCATCGTGCATACATGGCCCATCCCGCATAATGTGGGCACGCGGTGTGCGCAGCGCACCGCGTGACTACCGTGCGTGCATGGCACTAACTGCGTAAAGTGGGCGCGCGGTGCGCGAAGCGCACCACGTGCTCACTGTGCGCGCACGGTGCGTGAAGCGCACCGTGCGCGCACGGAACGAACTGCGTTAACTGGGCGCGCACGCCACGAATGGCGTAAAGTAAGTTAGCATTTAAAAAAACGTACAAATTCACTGAAAAAAACATAGGTTTCACACACGTTATAGTTAGGAATTAGCATTTAAAAAACCTTGCAAATTCACTGAAAAAACCATAGGTTTCACACATGTTATAGTTAGCTGTACATTTTACTGATAAAAAACCAATGAAATTCCCCCGTTATAGTTACTGTAGGCAACTATAACTCACGCAACCGTAATCCTCTGCTGATGACATATGTGTCTTTATGAAAAAAAAATATTTGTAATATATGTATAGCTAAAATTTAATGGAAGAAGACATGGGCAAATAAGTGTCTAAATACAGTATTAGCATCAGCAGAGGTTTGCGGTCGTGTGAGTTATAGTTGCCTACAGTAACTATAACGGGGGAATTTCATTGGTTTTTTATCAGTAAAATGTACAGCTAACTATAACATGTGTGAAACCTATGGTTTTTTCAGTGAATATATATATATATATATATATATATATATATATATATATATATATATATATATATATATATATATATTATCTACTGGCGGTCGCCAGTAGATAGTTATAGTTAGGACTGTGTTTCCATAGGAAATCCGCAACATTCTATTTGGAATAACTTTGGCGCCGGTTGACGAATCCTCGCGAATTTTTCAAAATAGGTGGGGCGCTCCGCTCCGCTCCTACCCTGAAAGTCTCGGGGGAATTCGTCAAGCGGGGGCTGAGAAAAAAGGGGGGTCCCAAAACGCGTTTTCCCCATGCATTTTCCCATAGGACCTTTAGTCCGAGCTACAGCCCGAACGGCTGAACAGAATTACTTGAAATTTGGCAGAGAGGTAGTCCTTAGGTCAGAGATGTGCCTTTTGCAGGTCTGGTGTAAATCTGTTCAGTAGGTCCTGAGAAAATAGCATTTAAATCAATATATATATCTGTAAGCGCGCTCCATGCGCTTACGGTAAGCTTACCGTACGCGTACGGTGCCGTGCGCGAGCTCAATTCTGATTGGTGGTTACATGACAGTAAACATTCGAATCGGTCGAAATCAGAAAGTGTCGGCCGCCATTTTGTGTCTCTCGCACTGAAAAACAAAGGTGGATAACGTGAAAAGGGGGCAACGAAGAGAGTTGCAGGCCCCCTAGCGTTTGTCAGGGGGTCCACGAAGGACCAAAAAGTACGAAAAATATATTTAATTAATAAAAAAAAAAAATTGCGGAGTGCGCGTACGGTAAGCTTACCGTACGCGCACGGCAAAAAAAAATAATAATAAAACAAAAAATAACAATCACACTTATTAAATAAATTGAAGGACCCGCAAGGGAGAAAAGAAAATTGTTACTGTGTAAAAAAAGGCGAGGCGCGCACGGTATGAACTGCGCAACGTGGGAGCTCGGTGCGCGAAGCGCAGCGAGTGCCCACAGCGCGCGCACGGTGCGCGAAGCGCACCGTGCGCGCAGGGTGTGCGCAGGGTGAAAAACCACTAAAAAAATAAATAAATAAATACATAACTTAGCATTTAAAAAACCGTACAAATTCACAGAAAAAACCATAGGTTTCACACACGTTATAGTTAGGAATTAGCATTTAAAAAACCCTGCAAATTCACTTAAAAAAGCATAGGTTTCACACATGTTATAGTTAGCTGTACATTTCACTCGTAAAAAACCAATGAAATTCCACGTTATAGTTAGATCAGGTAACTATAACTTGCGCGACCGCAATCCACAATGTGTCATTTCAGATATCATCATTGATGTGAAGAGTGATGTCACTGACCATGTCATGAGTGATGTAATATGTGACGTCATCAGCAGTTTATTGTGGGCGCGCAAGTTATAGTTACCTGATCTAACTATAACGTGGAATTTCATTGGTTTTTTACGAGTGAAATGTACAGCTAACTATAACATGTGTGAAACCTATGGTTTTTTAAGTGAATATATATATATATATATATATATATATATATATATATATTTATATATATATATATATGTATATGTATATATATATATATATATACATATAAATATATATCAAGAACCACCTCTCCGGCAAAGAAAGGAAAGAGGCCACTCGTGGAGTCCGTATGGAAACCTTTAACCCCTTCAGTGCCCCGCCCTTTCCCCCTGCTGTGCCGGGCCTTTCATTAGCGGGCGGGGTCCATGACGAGATAGTCTCGTCATGGGCACAGCGCAACCGTGCTCCATGACGAGACTATCTCGTCATGGGCATAGAAGAGGTTAATTGGAAACAGCACAGCATAATGCATTTCGGCACAACTTGCCTTCCTCAGATGCTACTGCCATCACGGTAAGTCTCCTCAGACGTCTTATGAAGTATCCTGCTTGTCCCAGATTGGGTGATCAGTTCCAACCTCCAGATCACATGTCCTTTTCAACCAGAGTGGTTCGAATAGCACTGCAATTCCCAGAGAGCACTGCTCCCTGGTGGGTTTTTCGTGGAGAAGGAACCACTGTTCAGGGCAAAGACGCGGTAATAGAAATGGAGTGTCCGCTAAAATACATTCCTCAGGCTCCCTCGGGTCCCCTTGACATTCCAGCCTCCTGTGTAAGTGACTGCCGGGACGTGAGTCGTCAAAATGGTAATTACGACCCCTCATGCAATCACGAGCTGCACCTGGCAGCAGCCCTGGCTGAAACATCGTTGGAGGCGGGCAGGAGTTGTTTCGATCCCTCGAAGAAAAAACAAAGCTGCAAGAGCTGGAGCCAGCATCTCTCCTGCCTCTTAACGGAATGGGACCTCTTTGAACACCTCTCGCTGGTGCCCAAATTAAATCAAGAACCACCTCTCCGGCAAAGAAAGGAAAGAGGCCACTCTGGGAGTCCTTATGGAAGCCTTTAATTGGAAACAGCACAGCATAATGCATTTCGGCACAACTTGCCTTCCTCAGATGCTACTGCCATCACGGTAAGTCTCCACCCACGTCTTATGAAGTATCCTGCTTGTCCCAGATTGGGTGATCAGTTCCAACCTCCAGATCACATGTCCTTTTCAACCAGAGTGGTTCGAATAGCACTGCAATTCCCAGAGAGCACTGCTCCCTGGTGGGTTTTTCGTGGAGAAGGAACCACTGTTCAGGGCAAAGACGCGGTAATAGAAATGGAGTGTCCGCTAAAATACATTCCTCAGGCTCCCTCGGGTCCCCTTGACATTCCAGCCTCCCGTGTAAATGAGTGCCGGGACGTGAGTCGTCAAAATGGTAATTATGACCCCTCGTGCAATCACGAGCTGCACCTGGCAGCAGCCCTGGCTGAAACATCGCTGGAGGCGGGCAGGAGTTGTTTCGATCCCTCGAAGAAAAAACAAAGCTGCAAGAGCTGGAGCCAGCATCTCTCCTGCCTCTTAACGGAATGGGACCTCTTTGAACACCTCTGGCTGGTGCACAAATTAAATCAAGAACCACTTCTCCGGCAAAGAAAGGAAAGAGGCCACTCGGGGAGTCCGTATGGAAGCCTTTAATTGGAAACAGCACAGCATAATGCATTTCGGCACAACTTGCCTTCCTCAGATGCTACTGCCATCACGGTAAGTCTCCACCCACGTCTTATGAAGTATCCTGCTTGTCCCAGATTGGGTGATCAGTTCCAACCTCCAGATCACATGTCCTTTATTATATATATATATATATATATATATATATATATATATATATATATATATATATATATATATATATATATATATATATATATATATATATATATATATATATATATATATATATATATGGAAAAATAAAGTTTAGAAAAAATACAAACCAAACCTTCCATTCAAACTACCAAACTCTTATCATTTCTTCTTTTCAACTGAAGTTCTATGGAGGTATCTTTGATAAAAATGTGGTGGGTGGGGTTTCTTCTATGAGGTTCATCTGTATTTTAGACATTGTTCAGCCTATTTGGGATAATGTCTTCAAAAAGTTGTTCAAAATTAAAGAATACTTTTATCTTCCAGAAAGGAGTTAATATAACATCTACTTATTGAACTCTCTCATTAAAATCTGAAACTGGATTGGCATAATCCAATTAAAGCAGTATTAAGTTGAAAGCAAACCTCCCAAAAAATGACCCCTTTTGTTTCTTCAAACAAATTTCTACGTATTACTTTTGGAAAAATACTATTGTGAGGGATTTTGTTTCCATGGACCATCAGTAGTTAACACATCATTTGGCCTACCAGGGGTGATGTTTTCAAGAGGATCTCCAAAATTAAAGAGCGGTTTAAATTTAATTGTAGTTTTGTGCCAGATATAATAATTTAGGCAATCGTTCTTACATAGGTTTGTTTATATTTGTATAGTAACTAAAGCTAAAACAACTGATTCCTGAATTGTATAGAGTGCAATGCATAGTGTCACTTATTTATAGTGAAATACTGTGCATTTTTTTTTTACAATCTATTGATAGCTTTTTCCCCACTGTTCGAGGATAATGCTTCATACATGCCACAGTTTATAGTGAAGAATTATGAATGCTGAGAACACTAAAAATAGGGAAATTAAAATGATTTAATTTAATGTGAGATACTATTTCAGTATAATAAATGTCTACAGTTTGTATATAATATCAACATTTTCATTGTAGGAACAAAACTATTATTGTATGATTATGTAAAACGTAATACTAACTTATATTTATGTTACTTTTCTTTTAAACAGATGAATACCAATATCTATTGGAGCAATATAATCTCCTATAATCTCCTAATTAGTTATTTTTGTATTTTTCAAGAAACTTACATCATCAAGGTACACACCGAGGCAGAGAATGATACAGCCACTGAGACATCAAGACACACAACAAAACAGTCATTCACACGCCTACTCACACACTGGTACATACAGCTATTGACACACTCATTCACTCACCCATACTATACTCTCACACCCACTCACTCACTGATACAGCCACTCATACATCCACTCACTCACCTATGCAGCCACTCTTGCACCCACTCACACACACATACAGTCACCCAAATAGATAATGGCACACCTACTCACACACTCACTCACTCACCCATACACAACTCATGGTCTCACTCACTCACCCATACAGCCACTGATACACCTACTTACTCACCCATACTCTACTCACACACCCTCTCAGTCATTGATAGAGCACTCACACACCCACTCACTCTCTCATACAGCCCCTCACACACTCACTAAACACATAGAACAACTGACATACCCACTCAATCACCGTTACAGCCACTGACATATCCACTCACTCACCCACAGAGCTACTCACACACCCACACATGCACCCATGCAGTTACTCACACACCCACTAACTCACCCATACATCCACTCACACATTCATACACAGACAAGAATAGCTACTGTTAGTTAGCAACACCATGGTGCCCTCTACTTTCAAGAAATCTGGAAAATTGCAGACAAAATAGTTATTAGAAATGCCATGCTGCTACTCTGTCTTACCCTCTCTACAACTTTTCCTCCATAATTGTAGCTGCTTTTCCTCATGCCCACTGTTAGACCTGTCATCCTTAGGGTGGTCTTCACCCAAGCTTTTTGCCTATTTACCTCCTCTTTTTGCTGTATCTTTTTGTTGGCCTTAGGACTCTGAGCACTTATCACTGATGACTAGTGCTAAAGTGCATGTGTTTCTCTCCTAAACATGGCGACATTGGTGTATACATGACTGGTATATTTAGTTTACTTATAAGTCCCTTGTAAAGTGGTATACCATATGCCCAGGGTCTGTAATCAAAATGCTACTAGTGGGACTGCAGCACTGGTTGTGCCACCCAAAACAAGTAGCCTTTCAAACCTGTGTCAGGCCTGCCATGCAAGGCCTGTGTGTACAGTTTACGGCCACTTTGACTTGGCATTTGAAACCCCTTTGCAAAGCCTTATACTCCCCTTTTATTACACATACGTCACCCCTAAGGTAGGCACTAAGTAGCCCCATGGGCAGGGTGCTATGTTAGTAAAAGGTAGGGCATGTACTTGTAAGTTTTACATGTCCTAGTAGTGAACAAAACAGCTACATTCGTTTCTACTGCCCTCATAGGCTATCATTGGGAATTCCTTAAAACACTTTAAAGCTGTAATTCATGATTAGAAAGGAGTAGTTGCATCATGTTTCATATCTTTGGAATGGTAATGATCAATCCTCTTTACTGGTAAGGTTAGATTTGCTTGCAACCAGTCAGTTGAGCCTGAAAGAGCTGAAACACAACCATTCACCCTTTGTGTCTCTGTACCAAGCACAGACATGGTGCTGTATCTGTAGAAAGGAGAGAGGCTCTCACTTTTTCACCATGGTAAGGTCAGAAATCCAAATCATTTTGTGTTCAGCAGCTGTTAGATTCAAGAGTAACTGATTACCGAATCCTTAAGATCGGGGTCTTGCTGGCATTCCTGTCTTACTTTCTTATTGATGCTCATTGTCTCTATTTAGTCTAAGTAGCATCTTGAAATGGATGAAATCATTACCTTTCTAGTGAAATAGGTATGCAACTTTGTAACAAACAATATCCAAACATTCTTTGGGTGCACACTATTCCATCTTATTCGTCATCTCAAGCAAACTTACAAAGAACCGGTGGTGCTATCATCCCAAGCATGTCAAGAAGCTCTTCAGTGTCAGGATCTTCCATCAGAGAAATCTATTCTAAATAGCAGCACATTTTACCTCAAGCCTCTTCTTCATTTGCCTTGGTGATCTTGTGGGGGAATTCACATGATGTTGTAAACATAATTCTAAGGGCCAACTGTAGCCCTCCCTTTCTCTCCTCACCATTTGGTGTCAATTTTTCTCCACCTCGCTACATAAGTATTTTGCTGAGTGTGTTGATTTACATTTTTGAAGTTACCGGCAGCAACCTACTTTTCAGCTCTAAGAAAGCGGCTGTCCCTTCCCTGTCAATCCCATGCATACCTTAACCTTAAGTAAGTGTCCTCATCTGCAGACTGAGAATGCTTTGATTCTGTTCTATCCTCCCTGTCACCTGGTGTAGGGGACATCCTTGGTGACCCTAGTGTGCTTCCCTAATCAATATCCCTTCTACAAACTCCCATTGGTTAAACAAGTAGGGTCTAGCAACTATCACATCCTTTAAACAGTTGTGGGGGTCTGGGTCCCTCTGGACTCCTCATTCTCTCTTTTCCTTCTGTCTCTCTGGTGGAATACAGTTCTCTTTAGAGGCAGAGGTGTTCTCTCTAGGTATGTGCTACGCAAGGCTTTCATTCTAAAAAAAAAAAGATTCTCATTAGGGAACTCTGACAGGGTAGGTCTCTCTGACATTCTGCTTCCTTCAGCTCCTACTCCCCTTGCTCCTCTATCAAGGAGCCATTTCTAATTAAGGAGACTGAACATTCTCCTGTGACATCACAGGCATGCAAGCCTATTGATCTATATCACTCTATGACTATATCACTCTATTGGCTCTCAGAAAACCAAAGTATTTAGTGCACTCATTCTGCACACACAGCATATGCCACAAATAAAACAACAGGCATTGGCAATGCCAATAGATGTGGATTTAAAGTGTTGCAGCCTGCGGACACACAGGTACACCACTCAGCCTCCACTTGCAAAGAAACACTGCTCACCCTGCACTCCAGCACACGTCTGACAATTATATCATATAGGCCCACAGTTCAATCTATAGTCACACCACCACAATTCTCAACCTGTAGTCATACAACTCGCCCTTGTTCAGGAGGGTGCTGATGTCCGTACACTCACCTGAGCATACCACACACACAGGCAGATCACTCTCCCTTTACTCAGGGGCCCACTGCTCACCTCGAGCACACTGGCACACTGCTCTCCCCACTATCACACAGACATTTTGCTCACTACACACTCACACAGCACTACCATGGGCACAGGCAGGGGCGGCTCCTCCGCTATGGCGAAGGAGCATCGCCCCACTGCTTTCAAGCAGTGCAGACACAAAAACATAAAATGATAATAACTTTCAGTTATTAACATTTTATGTTTGGCTGCTTTGCGGGTGGCCGAGACTGCTCTGCTCTGCAAGCAGGGCAGTGGAGGAGTGGTTTGCTCACTCCTAAAAGTGTGCAGTGTGTAATAAAGTAAATCCACACCAGATGAAGATATGTGGTAAGAGGTATTTATTACAGCCTCAACCAACAGCCAGCATATCAACTGTCATCATAGAACCCTCACATGACAGAACCTCAGAACAAGCTGGTTCCATGCCTAGTGTTCTGGCATGGAGCCATGTTACATCATTACACTTCTTCCTCTTTACATTAGAACAAAAGTAACATGAGAACAATAAACACATTTGAACAACAAGAAAAAGAAGGTAGAAAGAACTACACAAAATCACGTAAATGCAAAGGAAACCTGCGTGTTCTGACACCCCTACAAGTACTATCAGACCTTACATCAATGTCTGAGGGAAAACGATAAGAAGTATCATCCCTCCTGTCGGCCACACCACACCCCCGAAAATGTGCTACACGACTATGATTCCAGATGCGACCATCATCCGTCTTGACAGCATTTTTAAACAGCTTAATGATAGTTTTTGGAGAGGTATATTTTGACCAATTTTGACACCCAACAGGAGCTTTGACCTTTACTTTATCTCCAACCTCAAAATTTGTAACTTTCGCATTATTCCTTCTATCAACATAAATCTTCCTTTTGTTTTGCAGAGACACTTCTTTGTCTCTCCATTCCCCAATACCATTGTTTTTCAAACCCTTCCCAGCAACCATCCAGCCAGGACACAAACAAGTATTTGGAGACCTTCCCCTGAGCAGTTCAAAAGGAGTCTTCCCCGTTGATGCATGAGGAGTGTACCTGTAGGCTGTTATACGACACTGCAGTTCTTCTCTCCAATCTAAACAGTTTACCTTTGCTAATTGTATACTCTCCTTTAAAGTCCTGTTAAATCTCTCCAAAGCACCATTCGCCTCTGGATGATATAATGCAATTTTTTTATGTTCAATTCCACATTTTACAAAATACTCCTCCATCTGAGCAGAACAGAACTGCGGACCATTGTCAGAAAGAATAGAGTTAGGAAAACTCTCGCGTTTGAACACAGATTCTAAAAAACTGATCACAGAAAGAGAAGTGATCTCTCTCACCAAACTCACCTCCACCCATCGTGAATACAAATCCAGCAACACCAACAGATAAGGAGTCTGATGTTCTCCATGCAAAGGTCCCACAATATCGATAGCTAATTCATCCCATGGACTTTTTGGTAAACTTCTACAAACCATAGGTGAATATCTTGGTTTGAGCACCTTATCACTAGCTTGACAAGGTGTACACTCCCTAACAGTACGTTCCACCATCAAATCTAATCCAGGCCACCAGAAATCCTGTCGGATGCGCTCTTTGGTTTTAGAAATGCCCATATGCCCTTCATGAGCCATGTTCACGATGACTTCTCTCAAACTCAATGGGGGAATCATTCTTGTGCCCCTCATTAGAACCCCATCAACAACAGCTAACTCATTCGCAACTAAGGACCAAGGTTTAACCAGACTTCGAGACTTATGCTGTTCCAAAAGAGACATCACAGAACACAATTCACTATCCTTTTGCAACTCATCCCTCCATTCATCTTCCTTTACAGCCCCCAGCGTAACGTCACAAACTCTTATGCCACACTCAGCATCACACTGATCATTTTCATCCTGAGATTTATCATTCTCTACCACCTCCACCAATCTCGACAGACAGTCTGCCGTTACATTTGCCTTTCCTGGAATGTATTCAAACATGAAGTTATACTCCTGTAAGGAAATGACCCATCTCCTGATCCTCGAGGAAATTGAGTCCAAACCCTTCTTCTCAAAAATTTCTTTCAGGGGTTTATGATCAGACCTGACAACGAAAGAAGATCTCCACACGAACTTTCTGAACTTGTTTATGGACCAGAAAATTGCCAACGCTTCCTTCTCTATAACAGAATAACCTATCTCCGCACCTTTCAAACATCTTGAAGCACAAGCTATTAGCACCTCTTGGCCCTTCCTGATCTGAAAGAGAAGAGCACCCAGCCCCTTTATACTCGCATCAGTAACAATGAAAGTGGGATTCCCAGGTACAAAAGCTTGTAAGTTTGGTTTACGTGCCACAACAATGGGAGCTAACCACTCCGTTGCCTCTACAGGCTGTATAACACCAGTGGACAACAATTTATCTATCTCTTTTTGTACAGCATCTTGGATACAAATGTGAATGTGTCTAACTTTTGCCACAACTGGTACTGCACCCTGTTTCAACTTAATATGGTGATTGTACCCCTTTAAACACCCCAAGGTGTCACTGAACAATTCACCAAACGCTCTCACAAACTTGTTTTCGTCACCCTCAATAGATTGTACCTGAACAGATGGATGTGCATTAGGATTGAGAATGACACCCAAACGAGCTTGATGACTCCAGCTCAACAAATTATCACCCCTCTCAGCAACATAAATCCTAGCATCAGTGAACCTACCATTGTACTCAATGCAGTCATCAAAATAACCTAATAACTTAATTGGCAACCCACCATAACCCGTAGGTTTAATATTAGGTTTGGACAGTTTCTTCCTTCCTTGAAAATTCTTCATAAAAAGATCCTTTGAGAGAAACGTGATGTGAGAGCATGAATCAAATTTCATTTTGACTCTAACATCCCCCACCAAAACCCACTCAGAGGGATGTTCCACCTCACTCTCACTAACTTGAAAACTGACTTCCTTTATTTCTGATCTTGAATCTCTCCTCTTCCTCATCCTACAATTTTTTCCAAAATGTCCTCTTTTTCCACATACATTGCAAGTAACCCTATTAGCAGGACACTCACTTGCATTAGCCATGTGTCCAAATCTTCCACATCTGTAGCAATTTCCCTGAAAAGGTGTTGCAAACCTCCTATTCCCTTGTGTCTTTCCTGCGTTTTTTTCTATTACAACACCTTTCTCGCAGACACCCTCATCATTTTTTTCCCTCTCATCTTTTTGTATGGCTCGACACTCCACTTATTGTGCTTTTACACTGACCTTGTCTTCTTTATGTTCTTTACTTAGTTCTCCAACACACTTTAACATATGCTCTACCCTTTTTGCAATACTAATAACCTCATCCAACGGTGGCTCGTCCTTTAGCCAGAGTTCTTCCCTCACTTTATCACTGCAACACCTCAGCACAAACTGATCTCTAATCCTTTCCTCTACCAACGCCCCAAATTTACAACTTGAAGCCAACTTCCGCAAAGCCGTAATATATTCTTCCACACTCTCCTCTTTTCTTTGCTCCCGCAAACCAAAATGGTACCTTTCCATAATAGTACTAATCTTTGGCAAGTAATGTAAATCTAGTTGTCTTGCACATATTTCATATTCATTCAACCCCCTCTGATCATTTTGCGACAAAGGAGGTAGATTTTCCAACACCTCTTGTCCTTCACCCCCTAAACAATGTAACAAAAGTGCCTGCTTCCTTTCTCCACTCAAATTCGTTCCACACACCCTGGCATAATTTTCAAAAATCTTTTTCCATTTCTTCCACTTAATAACCGGTTCTCCTGGATCTGACAAGAAAAATGGCGGCGCTGTAACATTCTGCATACTCACAAGAGGTGTAAATCACTAATTCCCCACAACCCAACTAGTTGCTAAAAGTGCTTGAAGTCCAAAAGATGTGTCAGTCACCATATGTCCCAGCACGATACCGCTATATCAAACACGTTTGTTGATGGTGTGTTTGTCACCGCAGATGACCTTTTCAGTTTAATTCAATTTACAACGCTCAAATACTTGTATTCCACAAGTGTAATCAAGTTTCATTAGAAACGTTTATTCCCCTGACCACCAACCAATATAGTGATCCTTATCCAGTCTCCGTCCAATTCTCAACTTCCAATAGACCGTCGATGATCTTCTTCGATGACCTCCAACACTTGTGCTGCAAAAAAGAATAAAAAAAAAAAAAAAATATATAAGAAAAAATTCCTTCTTCCTCATCTAAGATGGCCGCCACAAAACATTTGGTCCTTTTTCTTCAGGCAGTTGGGCTTGCTTTCTCTTTGAGCAATCTCGGATCGTTTTCCTCACTCAAAATGGCCGCAACCAAACTCTTCCTCATCTAAGATGGCCGCCACGAAACATTTGGTCCATTTTCTTCAGGCAGTTGGGCTTGCTTCCTCTTTGAGCAATCTCGGATCGTTTTCCTCACTCAAAATGGCCGCCACCAAACATCCGGTCTATTTTCTTTACTTAGTCTGGCTTGTTCTTCTCCTTTCACCACACTCAAGATGGCCGCCAACCTTTCCCACAGCCTTCAGTCCTTTTTCATTTGCTCACTGACCTTCAGACGTCGTGAAGCATACAGAGACCACTTTGATCCTCAGTACCTGCTCAAACAGCTTTCCACAAGGCTCTTACAACCGCAATTTCCCACTTTTCACTGCTTGAACATGCTTCAAAACGCTCGATCCTCATCCAGCACGTCTCTGTAAGTTATCACCTTTTTTTCTCTGAAATAATCCAAGCTCTTCCTTCTTTGTTGTTGTTGAGGCTGTCCCTTCCTCTGGGTTCTTTTCTCCGCCCAAACGTCGCCAGTGTAATAAAGTAAATCCACACCAGATGAAGATATGTGGTAAGAGGTATTTATTACAGCCTCAACCAACAGCCAGCATATCAACTGTCATCATAGAACCCTCACATGACAGAACCTCAGAACAAGCTGGTTCCATGCCTTGTGTTCTGGCATGGAGCCATGTTACATCATTACACAGTGACTGTTAGGTCAGCCGCCCAAACCAGTCATGTGCACTTTCCCACTTCTCTATGCAGGCTGCATTACAGCCTGCATGGAGAACAGGGCCGCCCCTACAGCCCCTGGCTGAGCGCCGACACGGCGCTCAGACTAATCACAATGCTGCAATTGCAGAGTTGTAATTGGCTTAGGGGAGGGAGCCTGAAATTGGAAGCAGGAGAGCAGGAGCAACAACGCGGGACCGGACGGTGGCAAGGTAAGTGGGTATTTTTATTTAATTTTTTTCCTTCCCTCCCACAATCACGACCTCCACGAGACCCCACTCCCCCCAGGATCTCCCCTGCCCACGCCCCTACCCGCAAGTCAATCCAAATTCTGCTGGGCACAGGTCTACTATATTAGAACTAGTTAGTACAATCCAACTCCTAAAACAGTACCTGTTTCTAGGTGATATGGCAGCTTTCAAATCTTTTAAAAAGTACTGCTAAGATGAGATGCAGTCCATGAGTCCTGCCCAGCAGAAAGGAGGGGCTTTGGGTGCCTGACAAGGTCAACGGAGGTCCCACAGTGCAGGACGCATGTGGGGCGTGCCCGGGCTTGCTCCGGGCCAAGACCAGACCAAGACAGGCCTGTCTTAGCCCGTCAGAGACCAACGGAGGCCGGAACGGACCACCCCTCTGGGCTCTGGGTGTTTGATAAAAGCAGACCTGGAGATTGCATTTTCCGCAAAATACACCCTCAACGTGTACTATAAAAGGAGGCCAGTTGTCCAAGGGGAGATCAAATCTATACTCAAACACTCAAATCCGGGCACATTGGGCTCGACTAGAGACTGTAAGTTTTGAGAAAAGAAAATTACATTAAGGGTAAATAAGTGACTGTTAACTTCTACGAACCTTTTTCTCTGGCTGAGGGATTTGTATGTAATCAGTGGGGATTTGTGATATTTGTATTACTTGTCATATTTGTGACGATCCCTAGAAATCTATCATACTATAAAGATGGGAAAAAGAAAGGCTACAAATAACCCCTCATCTCCCTGCCCAGCTGTAAAAAGGTCATCTCGACAGACATTATTGAGCTATCAGACTGGAGCAGTTGGATCCATTGAAAAGCAAATTATTATGGTACAAGAATCTTTACACAATGACAAACAGGGGGTTTTAGTTAGGGGACCCGATGAGATAGAAATCCAGGGGGTCCCTCTGGGTACTCAAAATGCACACAACTACAAAATGGTTGTATCCATAATGTCACATCTTGGTCAGCGATCAGGAGCAGGATTCACAACCTCCTTCTAAACGACCAAGAAATCAAGGGGAAATAATAAAATCGAAGTCAGACACCAAAAGTAACCTATCAGATTTAGGGGGACCTAAACCATCATTATTAAAACCCCTCAAAAAATCAAGTAAGTGTGGTAAGACACCGACTCTACGTAAACCAGGAGTTAAATTGCGTTCCAAAGCACAATCCATTGTCCCCTCCATCGAATTAGAAAATCTTACTATTTTAGTAAAAATGTGGATCTTTTTGTAAGAGATACATTTGTAAAAATAGTTGATAGGGTTTGTATGATTGAACAGAGATTGAATGCTTGCTTGAGGAAATATCACAGACACCAGTAGAATCCTCGAATTTTCTGCTTTCCAACCATCCTAATGGCAAATTAGTTAATGAGAGGCAGGTAATCAATAGTAGAGTTGAAAGCTCCTCACAATTAATTAATAATGAGTGCCCCAAATACCCAATTCGTATGAGAACTCCAGCTATTCCTGACTGTCTGGATTTACCACCAGCAGATACACCGTACTCAGTTATTCTCGCTAATGTCCCAAGATTAATGGCGCAGGAAAATGAATCATGGGACTTTTTAAGAAATAAAGCATTGCATTGGCTGGGGACTAAGACAGGGCTAACCGAGATATTCTTCATGGACCTTAAAATGGTGAGAAGAGTTAGTTGGCTGGGTAAAGATGGAAAAATATTACCAGGGGATTGTGTTGTCCTGTCATTTAAAACCTCAAAATTAGTATAAAGTATTTTTTGGAAAGTAGATAATAATACTATCACATTGCAAGGCATTAATGTTCTACCTCTGGGTTACTTTTATCAGCCGCCCCACCATATTGATGTTAGAACAAATAGGGGAGATAGACCAGGGAATGATCATAATGCATTCAACGTGGTGGTAAAAAAACAGGTTTGAACCTCTGTCTACATTAGAGGAGATAAATTGACTCAATACCAGGGTCGGTTATATCATGCCCCAATGGAATATTGCCATATGCCCTTCTTTAAATATGGCTGGCAATAATCTGAAAGTTGCCTGGAAGCCAGAATACGAACCTTCAGTGGTTCATGTAGGTGAGCCAATTAGAAACATCATTATAGGGCCTTTTTGTGAAGCGGGTACTACAGGGGAATGTCATCTAAATACACGGGACACGCCAGAAGTTATTCCCCTGGGCATCCCAGTAGATAGACACTCAAGTGAGTCGGATGAGACACAAGAAGCGAGTACTATGGGGGAATGTCATCTAAATACACAGGACATGCTAGAAGTTATTCCTCTGGGCATCCCAGCAAATAGGCACTTAAGTGGGTTGAGCGAGACACAAGTCTCAATATGCCCCATTCCAGAACAGCTTGATAGGTTGGAGATTGACGGGGACAAGATTCATATCTGTATTATTCTGGAATATTGCCGGTCTTCGCTCAAAAAATTATGAACCCCGTATGGTTAGAATTCATCGAAAGGTTTAATATATTATCTTTCCAGGAAACATGGATGATGGATGAAATCCATATTAATGGATACATGACGTTTCATACACCTGCTGTCCCTGCCATACATGGGAGGTCTAAGGGGGGTTTATGTATTTACATATCTAACCAATTGAACTTTAATAAGGTAGTATTGAGAATCCACTGATAATTATTATCAAATTGTGACTATGCATGAAGATAAGTATTGTTACTATGCATTTGTAAACTTTTATAATAACGTTGCAAGGGACCAAATTGCAAATGTTTTAAAAAGATTGACTAGGGATCTGAATAAGTTGCAGTGTGGGAATGAAAGAGAAGTGGTTGTTGTTTGGGGGGCTTATTTTAATATTGGTCTATGCTCATTAAGTGGTCGGAAAAAAATTGGATTTGAATTAGAGAACAATGATGAGTGTTCTCATTTTCCCCACTCACCATGTGGGGATTTTTTAAACAAGATTCTATTCTCTTTTAACTTAGGTTTTGGAACAATCTATGTCCACCCCCAATTCCCTTTACTCAGATGTTTAATGGAAGAGGCACAAACTCAATCATAGACTACATATTATTACCTAAAAAATGCGTCACAAGACTCATAAAATTCACAACGCATAAGATCGCCGTAAGCGATCATTTCCCACTGAGTATAATCCTAGCTTGTCCAAACATTTTGCGAAATGCTAATACAGTAGCCACGGTTGGAAATGTATCTTTAAATAAAACTAATGGTTATTCTCTACAGTGAGGGAAGATAGATCCAACAGAATTTACAAGAAATATTGTGGGAAAAACCTATAACTCATTTTGAATTTGTTTGGATGAGACAAGCGCCCATGTCAACATTCTAGAATCTTACGCATGGCTCAAAAGCAAAATAAAGGAGGCCCTTTGGGTTGTGAACAGAAAAGAACAAGTGAGTAGCCATGGATGGTTTGACTCACATTATACCAAAGCCAATACAAAATTAAAACATGCTCTACATAAATTAGACACAAATATCAACGAGATAAGGTTGTGTAGAAGGGAATATAACCAGGCCCAGAAAGCCCGTAAAAAAGAACTAAAAGACGAGACATGGGTAATGCTGCATGAAGCATCACAAAAGAGTGATAGTGCAGCATTCTGGCGAGCAGTAAATGCTCCATTTCTTAAAGCTAAAGATACGCCAACTGTGGAGATTGCTATTGGTGAACATCAATGGGTGGATTTCTTTTCCAAAGTATATAAATTGGAAAAGGAGAATAGTATCCCTAATGATATACAAAAAATGCAGGGCCCAATGACTTTATTCAATCATACCATTGATCTCTCCTTCTCCCTAGAAGAGGTAACACGTGCAATAATTGAGAGCAAGGGAGGTAAAGCACCAGGCCCTGATGGTGTACCGGTCAACCTATTTAAATCTAAATTGCTCTTATAGGGACCACTGCTAACGCAGGTTTTAGCGGCCTGCTTTTCGACTTGATTTATCGAGACGTGGTCAGAATCTATTATTGTACCTATCTGTAAAAAAGGTGACCGGCAAAATCCATCATGTTACCGACTGATATCTTTGCCTGACTAGCTAGTAAAGATAGCGGGACAGATTGTGCTTAATCGGTTACAAGAAAGGTGCTTTTAGATGTCCAATTTGGGTTTCGTCAGGGTCTGGGTACTCTTAAACAAGTATTGAACCTTAACATCTTGATAGGGAAGTACACGCGGTGTAAAGAAGGTAGATTATATCTTGCCTTCGTGAATCTTTCGGCAGCTTTTGACTGCGTGATACATAACATATTGTGGGAAATTTTTGCCACCATGGGGATGGAGTTGTCATTGATTCAATTTTTAAGACAATTGTATTTTAATGCTAAAGCAAGGGTTCATTATGGACTTAAGGGAGAATGCACCGCACCATTCGAAATAGAGAGGGGGGTCGGATAGGGATGTGTCCTGGCACCGTTTTCATTTACACTCTATACCAATGGTATGGAACAAGCATTGATAGAGGACTTGCCACAAATAAATAAACGTCCCATACCCGCCCTCTTGTTTGTGGACAATGCAGAGCTGATGTCCCGCACTCCATTAGGACTCCAAAGGGTACTCACTAGATACACTGAGTACATGGAGAAGTTGGGTTTACGCATCAATATTACTAAAACGTTTATAATGAAATGTGGTAAAAATAGTTCTAGGTGCAGGGGCATTTTTATTGGTAACAAAAAGGTGGAACCTACTATAAGCTTTTCTTATCAAAGGTATTCTATTTGATAACAAGGGGACATAGTATCGGGCAGTAAAAAATAGGAGTCTGCTTTTTATGAAATCTGCCTCGGCCCTGGTTAATTTTGCAAAAAAACTGGGTATGAAATCACCAGTGGAACTTTTAGAAATTTACCGGGCAAAACGCACCAGCATAGCGATGTATGGCGCGGTTGTGTGGGGTTACTGTGATATTAAACCTATTCAACAGCTGGAGAATGCCTTTTTAAAATATCTCCTGGGCGTTCCAGATAGCACCTCTACCTATGTATGCCACTCAGATCTAGGTTTGCCTTTCATTTTAGACTTAATAAAAATCCAACCAGTTCTGTTGTGGCACAGGATTCGGACTTCCCCAAAAATCCCCTTTAATTGTGACATATTAAAAGACAGTCTTATGTTAGATCGGGCACTGGAGATTCCCTGGTTGAAGTATGTAAAAAAAATTATGAATGATGTAGGTCTTTCGGAATATTTTATGAATCCTGGAATTTTACATACTGTTACCATAAAGCATTTTAATAACCGTTGTTTGACTCATATGGAGGCAAATAGATTTGCCGTCGAGGCTGCTAAGTCGACGGTACAAGCTAACCAACTTATACTTATTACTTATGGTACACGTACCTACATTTTGTATTAAGTGGGTATGACCGATTTGTTTTAACCCGTTTTAGACTTGGAATTTTTCACTGTGTGATACGTTTTCCTGAATTAAATGATAGGTCCCCAACATTAAGTAGCTGTCCATGTGATAAACAATCTCAGAAAACAACTATGCATGTGGTCTTATTCTGTAAATTTTATACAACGCAAAGAAAAAGATGGATTTTAACTATTCTAAGATTTTTAGGATTGAGACAATGCAGACTAGCGTTTTATCACTACAATTTTTTAAAAAATGAATGTTTCGCAAAGTCAATAGCATCTTTTCGTAAAAGTATTGTTAATTATAGGAAAGGAATCCGTTTAGGAAACTCACTGGTGATGAAAAAATGAATTTGTAAATTATCGTTGGAATTAAATATTGTATCTCTGAGTAACTTGTACCTATAGGCACCCAGTGTACTTTCTTACTTTGTAATATTGATGTTTTAAACTGTTTGCTTTTATGATTTTTTGCACAAAAATCGAATAAAGCTGGTTTTGAATTGAATTGAGATGCAGTCATGCCCCCATGCAAGTGCTTCATTGGCGGAAGAGAAATTAAAGGTGCTGTAAGGTCTGGAAGGCATGAGCTGAGTCTCTCTCACAGCACCACATACTACTTCACAGATAACATGGTTCGACTTGGTTGAAGATGGTGTTGAACATCAAGTCAATGTTGCTGTGGCTTATACGTTCTCAGTATTTAATTATACCCCATGCATGCGTCCGCCACCACTGTGCAGGCCTTGTAAAAAAGTGTGTGGCAGGAGGCCTTCTTTACCCATTAACTTCCATGGCAACCCCCTAATACAGTCCACAGTATGCACTAGTCATGGCTACACGTTCCTCCATGTTGACCTTCACCTGACACTCCTACCGCCAACCATGAAATACCTTCTGCAGACAGGTGTCAATAAATGTATGCAGGCCTTTTGCCATGACGGTTAGAAAGCCTCAGCCCCTCTGTTCCTATGAATGGATCGCATGAACACCTGTACAAAAATTGCAGAATACTTCTTCTGTAATAGAGCATGTATTGTAAGATTTCATTTCACAGTGCATCTTCAGAATTGATTGGAAGGACCTATGCCAGTAAAACATCAACAAAGCAAACACAAGGAGATGATGGACAGAGCGCTGGTACTTTTCAGACACTCACACACAGTCACAGATCTGGGTTGAATCCATCATCGTTCTTTTGCTCATCATGCCACCCCAGTTTAGACCTGTCCATATGCAAATCAGTCTTGACCCTGTTCCTCATGGGAACAGTCCACCCGAACTGCCAAGCCAGGTCCTCCCTGGACCTGAAACAAGCATCCTGGGACCGGTTTCGGGGTAACACCCCTCGTCAGCCAGGCTAACTTGAATCCAGTGGCTCACTTTGCCAGTAAATACCTTTCTAATCCAGATTTGTCACTTGGAAAAGAGGGAAAAGAGGCATAATGAGTGAAATGAGTGTGTAATGCACCAAATTCATAATGTTGAGCCTTTTTTCTTGGTATATTCCTCTTTTAAATGTAACCAGTGTTACCAGTAGAAATCTGCAAAGGTGAAAACAGCAAGGTGCAGGGTCAAATTCCGTTCCTTGCACAAACTCCAGTTTGCACAATGTTTCGAATTCAACCGCTCAGCCGGTAATCAAGACCAAAGTGTGATATTTCAGAAACATTTCAAATTACATATTCTGCAAGCTGTTCTTTTCACTCCTTTCATCTCACATGCCTCCCTCTGAATCTCCTGAATGTTTACTTGGTGGAGCTCTGAATAAGGGACATTAAATGTCAAAGAAATTACAAAACCTCTTCAGACAAGCACTAGCTCCACATATGCTGTAATGGACGACCTAAAGATTAATGCGCATATATTCACCTGGTAACCCCGCAACAACCTTTAACTGAGCCGATCAATCAAACACCACTTAGTGTGTCGCTTTTTACCGCACTATTTACATCTCCTGACATTTACTTTTGTGAGTCTTAACCTTAATGCTTCTCTAAGTGATGTGTTTCCAAGTAATAATATACATCTAACATCGTTCAGGGTTCAGGCTCATCAGTACCTTCACGCAGGAAACTGCTAATTATTTAAGGCCACATTTAGATAAGGGTAATGACGTGTAATTGTACAAAAAAGGTAACATAATTTAAAGATAATTCCTCGGTCACCTCATCTTCTTGTAGAAATGACACTTATGGAGGAAATTGTGCTACTTCTTCTTTTTAGAGGAGTATATGTTACCACTGCTCTCTCAACCAGACTTTATTTAGGTACAAAAATGTGCATGTCCTGACTGCCCACCTCTGTCTCTACCTCGACCATCACGTTTGTCTCCGACAGATTTAGGTCAAAGAAGTCCACCTCTTCCTGACCATTGCTGCTGACTCAAAGGGGCATATTTACAAGCCCCTATCTCCACCACAATGTCACTTTTCACGACGTTGTGGTGGTGATAGGGGCTTCGCCTTATTAACAAGGCAGCGTTGAGACACTTAACGTGGCTTAACAGTGTCTTGTAAATAAGGCCCCCTTTCACGCTATACTTAGCCTTGATGGGCTAGACTAACTGAGATCCAACCCAGTAGATGAGGGTAGGCCCGCATTTACTAATATGGCAACTGATTCATACCCTATAGTTCCACCAACCCAGCGCTCATGAAATAATAACTAAACATTAAAAATCCTGAGTTGGAATGTTGCGGGACTCCACTCTGAACCACTGAGCTCGGAATGGCATACCTTTATTAGCCAGTTCGATATTTTAATGTTTCAAGAGCCCTGGACTACCCACAAAATATTTGCTTGCCATTATAACTTAGCAATACTATCGAAATCAGGCCGTGCAGTAGAAGGGCTAGCTATCTGGGTGAATATCAAAGCAGGAGGCTGTGTGAAGGCTTTAGAGCCGTTCAATAAGAACATCCAGGCAGTGAGGTACCAGAGAGGCCCCACTATATATTGAATCAACTTTTATCATAATGATTTAACGAATGTACAGAGCACTAATGTTCCAATTTTGTTTGAATACATTTTGTCCTCACAGAGTGTCGTAGGGGATAGCGGCCAATTGTATGGTTTTTGTTTGGGCAGTGATTGAGTTCCGCACGCACCCATTCCTATTCCCTGAATACTACTGTTTGCATCAATAGTCCTTCTTGTGTACAGACCAGATCTGGCAATAGGGGACTTGAGCTGGCATTGTTTTTAGCCACTTGTGAATTAACCAACGTTATTGATACGATAGGTAACTGCTCAGAAGGAGTACCTACCTTCAGGGGCCGAGGCTTCATGTCTACAGTTGACTATCATTTTTTATTCCCAAATTGGGAGAGCTTGCTGCTAACAGTAAAGGTTACTGCCTCTGGTTTTGGAGATAACAACCCGATTGAGGTTGTCTGCTACCTGGCCCCCAGACCACACTATTTGATGGGAATTGGAGCAAGTAGCCTTGAACCCTCATTGGATAGTCTTGGACTAATATGGAAGGCACTTGCACCTGCTACTCTATTCCAGAAAGTTATTAAAGAGAATTTCCCAGTGGTTTTGGCATGCCTTAGCGAAGAGCATAAGGCCCATCCAGTGATTACAGCCTTTGAAGAACTCTGCTCCCTCATTATGAAAGAGCTTCTGAGACCTATAAAACCCCACAGCACTAAACCAAAATGGTTTAGCCAGGAAAGCTCTATTGCCAACCACCAATTAAATCACACTCTTAATGCCTCCCCCAGGAATATGTACGAGGTGAGAGACCTACAGAAGACTTATAAGCAAGTAACCGGTGCCAGAAAAAAGTAAGTTCTAGACCAGCAATGGGATTCCCTAGCCTTGACTGCCAAGAATAAGACTAGCAAACTTTTTTGGTCAGCAGTAAAATAAATGAAACAGTTTAAGCAGGCAGAGGTACAAATTAACTGTAACATAACCAGTGAGGCCTGGGAACAGCACTTCTCAAACATCTACGCAGTAGTCTCCACAGACTCGGAATATATGCCGCCCACAAATATTATCCCAATAGATGTAACTCTGTGGGAAGTAGAGGAGGCTATAAATCAGAGTATCGGAGGAAAGGACCCAGGTCCCGATAGGGTACAGATTGATCTTTTTAAATATAACCCAGACTTTTGGGCCCGCTGCTATTGAATGTTTTTAATAGTTTGGGATACTCTCCCGTACCAAGCACATGGTCATCCTCAATAATGGTACCAATCTTTAAAAAGGGAAATCACTCGGAGCCAAGCTGTTACAGGCCAATCTCATTAATCGACACTCCACATAAAAATTATGGGAAGGGCCCTTTACAATCGGACAGATTGGCAACGGAGGTTTTAAAGTCAAGCGTAGCAGCATATGGGAATTTAGGAGCAGATAGGCTACTGGTGATGTATTTAACAAACCCTTTGCGGTGATATGAGAGATGTTTGTTGATTTGATTGAGGGCTGACACTTATATGCTATGCTTCCCCTTAGGATTTCAGGAACATTTGGACTCCATCCCCTGCCCATGTAATGGGAGTTCAGGCCAATCACTGCTACACTTTTTATTCTTTTGTGGTTTTTGCTCTATTTACACTAAAAGAATCTTACTTCCCCTAATTAAAAGATATACCACCAGTGACTACAGAAAAGTATACAGGACGTTGATTCAACTCACTGATGACTAGAGCATTTTTTTCTGTGGGAATGTTCTTAAAAACTGCAGTTCAGGCATTTATGTCAATGAACACAGACTAGCAGAGGTCTATAGTTGGTTTAAAGTATACGGTCAAACATTTTACTCATAATATTTTTTTATATAAAATGTTAGTTTTTAATGTTTTGTGGGATTCTAAAATGTCGTTTTAGGGAAACCTAAAAGCAGAAAATAGCAAACAGAATTTTATACGTGAGTGCAGCGTCAGGTTGTTTTTATCATTAACATGGCGGACCATCAAGTGGGTTTTTATTTTTAGGTTTAAAGAGCCTGCGCTGCCCGATTTAAAATTCTCATGTTTTACTATTGGGAACGGGCACTGAGAAATGAGATATTGTTTTCAAATGTTACATTTTACTGTGTACTTTTATGGTTTCCCCTGTGTAAATTGAATAAAGTTAATAAATGAAATTAAAATGAATGATTGCCCCAGTAATTCTCATTACTCTGAGGATTCCCGGGGCTGAATCCATAATCCCTGTTAATTCGACACAGCAAGCGTTACCTGGACTTTGGCTACTTGTAAATCTGGAGGGTGCAGTGTAGAATTAACACCCCCTGAACTGGCGCAATGGTAACGAGGACCTTGGTGTGTTCTATGATTTATGTGAGTAGTAGCGTGCATTTATATAATTTTGTGATGTTTTAGAAATGATTTTATTGAATGTTTCAGGAAGTGGAAATATATCTTAATAAAGTATCCTTTGTTGTGTTTTTTAACTGTAGACTCATCAAACAGTGATGTTTTACCTACAGAGTTACCACTCAACGGCCAAGGACCATGTTTCCAGAGAGGCCTTTCAAGCTGGGCCTTTCAGTTTCCTGGGACTTGTCCTGTTCATTTGAATCCATTGAACTATCAGGCCTGAAGACAATGACTTGTAAAAGAAACCCCACCCATGGAAACGGTGTGCCTCCGACTTGGAGTCATTTATATTTAATTACATTT
This sequence comes from Triturus cristatus, assembly GCF_964204655.1. Classification (NCBI taxonomy): domain Eukaryota; kingdom Metazoa; phylum Chordata; class Amphibia; order Caudata; family Salamandridae; genus Triturus; species Triturus cristatus. The sequence goes on along the minus strand of NC_140590.1, from coordinate 1,529,413,853 downwards.
TAATAGGTTTATTAAGTCTTTTCAACGTAATATACAATGCAGCAACATAGAGGATGCAGAAGATTCTAATTGTGTGCCTAAAATGTCAAGTCCCAGCAGAAGGCATGGGATTCATTAGATTCCATTAATATTTCCATTGTATATGTTCAAGTTATATCAGATAACATACTCATAATAAAAAATAAATAGTGCAATTAAAAATATAGGGGGCGATTTACAAGAAACTGGTGCATCTGGGTCAGTTTCCCTGCAGCTCCATGCAAAACCCTTGCACCACCATGGGTGCGCCGTATTTACAATACAGCGTACCATGGCGCAAGGACTGATAGATGCGTCTGAAATTCTGATGCATCTGTTGGCGCAAAAGTCACTCATTGCTGGAGTCGTGTCGCAAGCGGGACGCAACTCTAGAAATGCATGGGGAGGCCAATTCCCAATACATTGCGTCACTCCTTGCGCCTGCTCCAAGCAGACGTTTTGACGCAGTGGCGTCCTAGAAGTGGCGCAGTGAAATCTTGTAGATTTTGCTGCGTCACTTCTACGAGGCTTTCCTGTGTGCGAAAGCCCACCCTGCATACATTATACCTCATGCAGGTATAATGTGGCGCAGGCCTTTAAAAGGTGACGCATCTTCCTAGATGTGTCACATTGTAAATTGGCCACAACGTAGTGCATTGTTTACGCGGCTGCTGCATCACAAAAAGTGATGCAATGGCGGTACAAAAGTGTTGCAAGGAGCTTGTAAATCTGCCCCATAAAACCTATATCAGTAATATTGGTCAATATACTACACTACTCTGGCAGCAATATTATCTAACAAAGTAGGCCAGGCCTACTCTGAACACAGGCAACCCAAGACTGCTTTCTCCCCTCGAACCAAGCTGCACTCGATCGATGGGCCATATTGAGGGCAAAACCGGTCTTGGGTTGTTTGGGCTCTGGTTCAGGAAATATTTGTTCTTGCAGTTCAGGCTGGACTGTTACTAGTGGAGTAGGGTCAAGACTGCTTTGCTTATGCTTGGGTCCAACATGAGGTGGCATGGTGTGCAAAATAAAAATGGTGTGGTATGCTTGCCTAACTAATTGGCAATGGCTGACATTAAGTCTTGGCATTCCATCCATCACTTTTTTATATTTTATTGTGCATCAACTGTTCAACTTATTGGTTCTTTGGATTTTTTTTTGGAAGAGTTGGTGTGAGGCCTACCCTGCACTTGCATACTTTTATTCGACTGGTATTGCTTTTCAATTGATATTTATGCCAAAAAATGAATAAATAGTAAATACCCATCCATGGCATATGTCATATAACTACTATAGTCTACAATTTTTGTATACAAGAACTACTTTGCCTGTGTTGTTCACACAAAACACAGTGTAAAAGAACAGTAACGGACAAAATGTCCGCAAGGTGACATTTTGATACAAAATAATGGTAAAATCCGAATTTTGCAAATAAAAACATTGTAAAATCCTAGTGCTTATGCAAAAAAAATATTATCAAGCATTGTAAAATAGTGATAATTCTTGCATAATCTGAATTGTACACATAGGAAAAATTATGCACAATTGGGCAAACCTTGGGTCTCATTTATGAGCACTTTTTCCCCACCAGAACGTCACTTTTTTGACGTTCCAGTGGCGCAATGTGCCCTGGCATATTTACTAGGCCACATAAAGTCACTTTATGAGGCTTTTCATGGCCTTGTTAATATGAGCCCCTTTCACGCAGAACACTGCATGAAATGGGTGTTGCTCTGGGTGTTCCCACGCAACACCCATGGAATCTGAAGCATTCCCAGAATTATGAGAAATTGTAAACGTGGGAGTGCATCAGAATCTAACGATACCCGTGAGGTGGCAGCGTTAGAGAGGTAAAACGAGGAGAAATGTTATAATTTCTCCTCGTTTTTCCATTTTCGATGTGTGCTGCATTCTGCAGCACACATAGAAAGAGGAAATCGCCTGAATTGATGGAATTTGTGCAGAAAAGTTCCCCTTCCTGCACAAAATCAATCAGCCCACTATGCAGGCACACTTTTGCCATGGTGCAAGGATGCCTGCGATGGCGCATGGCAGCCCATTGTGCGCCAGCGCAGGGGAAAAGGACAGGAATGCACGATACCTCATATATGCGGCACATTCCTGCCCTTTTGGTTTGATGTAGGGCAGCGCTGCAAGATTCATTGCAACGCTGCCCTACATCAAAACATCACAAATGAGGCCCTTAGTGGCTCTTGCCATTCAACTGCATGGTGGAATTGTTGTCCATTGTCTATACTGTTCTTTATTCAGTAAACAAATATGTGATTTGTGTTCCAGCTCCGCATCAAACTTGTGGATTTCTCTCCCTTTGTAGGGTACAATTCCATCACACCTCCGTCCTCCCATTATTTAAAGCTGTTATGTTTTTTACTGGTTTTTATCACCAGCTTTATATAGACCTAGACCCTCCCCTCTTTAGGACGCCTCTTCACACCCCTAGTCCAGGAAACAAAACTGAAATTCTCCCTTTTCTGCATCATTTGTATCCTGCAGATGTTTTTCATTTGTCTACCCTACTTCTCCTAGCTCTATGTTTTTCCTCTCTTTTGGGGTTATGTTGCACTATTTACTAATCTTTATAAGACTACCAATGCTTACCTCTATTATATTTACGTACTAGTTGCACTGCTACTATCAGTTACTTATCTGTAGGCATGCTGCATGTGCCACACATCTCATTTATACTGTGAATGACTGAATGAATGATTGAATTTATAAAGCGCAACAATACCCTGAGGTGTCTAGGCGCTGCTGCAAAGCACGTTCATCTGACCACAAGGGGGATATGTGTTTTATGCCCTGAGTTAGCAAGTTGGTCTCTTTCTTAGGAGAGATAGACAATGAGTTCCACAATTTGGCTGTAGTTGTGATGAAACTCTTGCCACCCCACTTAGTCTTTTTAATTCTGGGAACAATCAAAAAATCAAAGGAGGGAGTGAAGAGGAAAAAGGTAGAATCATCCTCCTCTTGATACTGTTATCCAACATAGACATTCAACCATGTATTATGTGAATATATATGCACCCATGTGTGTGCTGCTATTTATATTTTTATTTGGAGTGTTTAATCATACGTGAAAAATGGTGCAAAAGGATCAGAGCTCCTTCTCTCAATTTGTGGGAAGGGCAATGTTTTAAAAAACTGTAAAATACCCCTCACACACTGAAACCTGATTCAGTGTCATGCTGCATCATTGGGGTCTTCCCGCACCTCTACGGGACAGGACGTGCTAAGACTTACGTAGACGCAGGAGCACTTTATTCAGTGATTGGTGAGTATGTGCAGTGCATGGGATCATGAAAAGAAAATGTGAGATGGTTAAAAATTCTCTGGCTAGTGGAATGAAAATACTTTATTGCCTTCCCTAGCTGAGAATAGTTAAAGTGGGGAGGTGTAGATGGTGTACTGTAATTAGGGGTGGGCAGAATTTGCGAAATTCACTTTCGCAAACTATCGCCAAAATGTTAAAAATCTCTGCAAACACGCGGAAATATCGCGAGGACGCAGAAGTTTTTTTCCCGCCCGTTCGCGGTATTTTCTGCGTGATCGCCAGCTTACCCATGCGGTTGCTCATGGGCGCGGCCATCTTCTTTTCACTTGTCCCGCCCGCTCGCGTTCTATATGACGTGCCTGCATCCTCACACTCTCGCTCGCAGTGGAGAATGACGTGTTCGAGATCTCAAGCATCTCATACTCTCGCGGTGCATGATCGCGAGAAGAAAGACGTGATCCCGCGATGAATGACATGATCGCGCGACAAATGACGTTAATGCGGGCACAAACTGTCGCGAGACAGCGCAAATGGCTACCAACAATCCAACATCTCGTGGAGAACGCGACCGGATCGAGTAAACTTGTCGGCAAACGCGGGGATTCAGGTAAGGCGACCGCGCGCACGCGAGAATGTATTTTTTTACAGCACGAGCAAGAAAAAATTTCCGGTAAGATGTGGATTGCGGAAATTTTTACATTTTCGCGCTCTCCGCGGAACGCAAAAATGTCAAATTACCGCAATTTCCGCGAGCGGAACGGAATTTTTGCTCAGGCATAACCATAATGAGTCACCTCCTACAAGGTCGACATGTTTCAGAAGCCATCCCCTTGGCTTTCTTCCTCAGGACCAAAAAACCGATCCCTGTTACACCTCAATGGGTGATAGAATAAATGTACATATGCCTGATAGTCACAAACAATGTCCTTTGTTCCCTGTTATGAGAGTAGAAAAATATACCACTTGTATATCTTAAGGACCTGAAAAGAAAAATATTTTTAGATAAATCATGGCTTTCATCATTTATCTTTATCTATTCACATCACCATCATGTGGAAAGTTTTAAGCTTTTTTGTGATATATATCTCTTGTGCAACTCTATTGTAGGTAATGGTACCATTTGGGAAATATCCTCTACTCATAAATCATCTGAAAGAACACTCCTTGTGATTTCTAGTGCCCAGTATCACATTTATTCAACATTCTTTCATATATATGTATCTCCTAGCAAGATACATCTTATGTTACAATACATTCATGCATAAAGGAAGTATTTGTACACTCCTATTGTGCCCCAAAAGGTTACAGATTAATGTTCACAGCAAATGAGCACTCGTATTCATACTCCCATGACGAGCCTTGGAAGAAATGGGCGATGTTTGTCAAAAGTCTGTGCACTCGTCCTTTTAAACTGTGATCTCATGGTGTGTCTTTTTTAAAAAAAATGGTATTCATGCTCTCAAAAGGACGTGCCATAATAATACATACTTTAGAATTTAATCGTTATCGTTCCATGAGCTCACACGAGCGTGGTCTCTTTGGCTTTTTTAATGACAATGGCATGTCCTTAAAAAAGCCAAAGAGACTACGCTTGTTTGTTTACAAACCACCTTGGCATTAAAACTTTGTTTTTCCGTCTGTTCTTTTAAAATACCCACAGTGTCTATTTGAAGGCGCCCTACACCTCTCATGTGAGCTCATGGAGCGATAACGATTAAATTCTAAAGTATGTATTATAATGGCACGTCCTTTTGAGAGCATGAATACCATGAGATCACAGTTTAAAAGGACGAGTGCACAGACTTTTGCCAAACATCTCCCATTTTTTCCAAGGCTCGTCATGGGAGTATGAATGCGAGTGCTCGTTTGCTGTGAACATTAATCTGTAACCTTTTGGGGCACAATAGGAGTGTACAAATACTTCCTTTATGTATGAACGTATTGTAACATAAGATGTATCTTGCTAGGAGATACATATGTATGAAATAATGTTGAATAAATGTGATACTGGGCACTAGAAATCACAAAGAGTGTTCTTCCAGATGATTTATGAGTAGAGGATATTTACCAAATGGTACCATTACCTACAACAGAGTTGCACAGGAGAAATATATCACAAAAAAGCTTAAAACTTTCCACGTGATGCTGATGTGAATAGATAAAGATAAATGATGAACGCCATGATTTATAGAAAATATTTTTCTTTTCAGGTTCTTAAGATATACAAGTGGTATCTTTTTCTACTCCCATAACAGGGAACAAAGGACATTGTTTGTGACTATCAGGCATATATACATTTATTCTTTCATCCTTTTAGGTGTAACAGGGATCTTTTTTTAGTCCTGAGGAAGAAAGCCAAGGGGATGGCTTCTGAAACATGTCGACCTTGTAGGAGGTGACTCATTATAGTACACCATCCACACCTCCCCACTTGTACTATTCTCAGCCAGGGAAGACAATAAAGTATTTTCGTTCCACTAGCCAGAGAATTTCTAACCATCTCACATTTTCTTTTCACGATCCCACGCATTACACATACTCACCGATCACTGAATAAAGTGCTCCTGCGTCTACGTAAGTCGTAGCACGCCCCGTACTGTAGAGGTGCGGGAAGACCCCAATGATGAAGCATGACACTGAATCAGGTTTCAGTGTGTGAGGGGTATTTTACAATTTTTTGAAACATTGCCCTTCCCACAAAATGAGAGAAGGAGCTCAGATCCTTTTGCACCGTTTTTCACGTATGACTAAACACTTCAAATAAAAATAAAAATAGCAGCACACACATGGGTGCATATATATTCACATAATACATAATTCTGGGAACATCCAGATTTCCAAGATCAGCTGGTCTTAGTGACCTGGCCGGGACATAGCGTTTGAGATGACTAGCTAACTGGGTAGGGCCCGTTTGATTGACAGATTTAAAAGCAAAACAAAGGGATTTAAATTGAATGTTTTTGGTACCGGCAACCAGTGGAGTTGGAAGAGAGCGGCGGTTGCCAACTCTGTTTTGGGAATTTCAAGGAGATTCCTGGCTGCCGTGTTTTGTACGGTTTACAGTTTTTGGATGCTGCGTTTTGTTGCGCTGGTAAGTAAGGCATTGCAGTGGTCAAGTCTTGAGGATATCAGGATGGATATCACTGTTTTCCTTAGTTCAAGCGGAATTGATGGTAGTACCTTCCTCAAGATGTTTAGGATGAAAATGCAGCATGATTTAGTGGAGTTAATCTGAGCTTCAAAAGACAACTTAGTGTCCATAATGACTCCCATATTTTGTGCTTTATGAACAGGTGAGGGTAGGAAACTGAGCTGGGCTGGCCACCAGTTACTAATCCAGAACTGAGGATTGCTACCAAAAAGCAAGACCTCTGTTATTTAGATTGCGCACGCTGCATCGGCAACTCGGCGATGCTGCGCATGCGAGGTAAACTGTTTTATTTATTTACTTAGTTTTCTCCGTTCCGCCGTATGTCGAAGTCCACTACCCCCCCCCACCCTGCCCCTCGCCGCCCGCCCCACCACCCCGCAGCACTCCACTGGAAAACCTGTAGCTTTTTATTAATCTGGTCAGCGGAGAGACGTCAAGTTTAAAAAGAGTGGGACTCAGGGAGGATCCCTAAGGTACCCCACATGGCAGGGAAAAAGGAGGGGACACGTAGTCGCCTAAAATGGCCCACTGTGATTGCTCCGACAGGAAGGCGCCTAGCAGGGAGAGCGCTTTGTCCCTGATCTCGATGGTGGCCATACAGTCCATCAGCAGCCTATGATTGACCATGTCAAATGCTGCAAACGATCTAGCAGGATCAGGACGGCGCTCCCCCCACTGTCCAGTATTCGTCTAAGCTCCTCAGTGGCCATGATTAGGGCCAGTCCTGTGCTGTAGTGTACATGAAAACCAAACTGAGAGAGATCCAAAATTTCGTTTTGCTTGATAAAAGCAGACAGTTCCGAATTAATGGCCTTTCCCACCACTTTAGAAGGGAAGAGAAGTCTGGGGATAGGCCTGTAGCTAAGTGAATCTTTGCTGTCTAGTAAGGGTATTTTTAAAAAAGGGAGTATGGGCGCTTTTTTCCATTCTAAAGGAAAACTCCCAGAAATGAACATGGCATTGAAAATCGCCGTCAGGGGAGGTGCAAAGGTCTCAGGTGATAGGTGTAAGATTTTGGGGGGCTGGGATCTGACGGTGAACCCGATTTAATAGTTTTAATTATTTGAGACGTTTCGTCGGTCGTTAAGGCTGCAAAGGATGACAAGGTAGAGGACATTCCCTCCACTGAAGGTTTCATTTTAAGTTGGATAGGGGTCTGAGCCTGGCCGTCATAAACAGCTTTAACCTTATTTTCAAAAGGTGTCCCCTAAGGTGTTACAAAATTCCTGGCTGGTGACAGTATCCTGCGGGGTGGACAACTTAGACAGGATTTTTACCGTGTTAAACAGGGTTTTGGGACAACTGTTGGCCGCTCTAATTTGCTCAGTGAAATAGACGGCTTTCTCCTTGACAATGAGGCTTTTGTACCCCTGAGGGGATTCTTTATATTCTTTTTTGTGACGGCATTATCATCCAGTCTCCACTTCCTCTCGAGCCTCTGGCACAGTTGTTTTTGTGATTTGAGCGTTTCGTTGAACCATGGTTCGGAAGAGGTGCATCTGGAGCTATGCCTTTTTTTGGGCGGAGCCAAGTCTGTCATGGCTAAATCTAGCCAGTAGGGATAGTTGGCAGCCGCTAATTCCACGTCTGGGGGCGTACTTAGTGGAGTATTTGATAACCAGGATGCTAGCTGATTTGCCTCTATTTTGTTCCAGGGTCGACTAATAAATTATTCTCCTTACTGTTTGGATGTGGTCTTTGTGGTAGTGGTATTCTAAAGAGGACTGCATAGTGATCCGACCAGGTCATAGGGAGAGAGTCAGTCCAGCCTGTGTGTGGATTAAGATCCCATCGAAACAGTCTCCTGCAGTGTGCGTCGCACCTTCAACCAGCTGGTGAGAGTCTATACTGGCCACCTGATCAAGAAGTGCTATGGTGGGGAGGAGCCTAGCGCGCAACCAAGATGGCCGCGTAGGTGCGAGGCTCCCGAGGACCTCCGCGACCTCCTGAATTAATCCTGGCTATATCCTGTCCTTTTTGAGGGGACTGTGTCGGTGAACCCGAGCTGAGGCGCCACCCGTTTTCCGTGTTCGAATCGGACCCCAAACACCGGCGGGAGCGCCGATCGAAGGTTGCGGCCTTCCCCGCGCCGGCCCCCCGGATTGGAGTAGTGGGGCGATCCGGGGACAAAGTGAGCAACAGTGGCGGGCACGGCTGGGCGACTCGCGTACCCCGCGCTTTCACTTTCACTTTTGCACCCTCCTCGCCTCCAGCGAGGTAGGGTCGCAAAGCGGGGTGCGGTGGTGTGGTCTTGTCTCGGTGCCCGGCTGACCCGCCAGCTGTGGATCAACCTGCGGTGCGGTGGCCGCCCTCCCCCCCCCGGACCCCGTGAACGGGTTTATCGGCCCTTTTGAGGAGATTGGCACGACGGTGGGAGAGCAAGCATGTCCACCAAACAAGATGGCGACCGGGCGAAGGTGAAGACGACCCGCCGTGGCCCGGCGCACCAATCCAACAGTATGGACCGCTACACTCTCCAGAAGGGATCTCCGGAGACATCGCGCACGTCCCCGGCGGGCCCGACGGAGACGCCTGCCCAGCCGGTGGACCTGACCCTCCGGGACGTCATGGGCGCCATCGCGGAGATGAAGGCCTCGGTGGACCAGCGCTTCGACACCCTAGCGCAAAAAATAGACTCGGTCCTTGTGGATGTGAGCCTGGTAAGGGCCGACCTGTCTAAGACGAATGATCGGGTCGATTCCCTGACCCACGCCACAACGGGCCTCGAGACAGATGTGGCGGCCCTCCAAAAGGAGGTGCGCCGGCTTGGCCAGGCGAGCGCCCTGATGGACCGGCGACTGGAGGATTCCGAGGGTCGTGCCAGGAGGAATAATGTTCGTATTGGGGGGTGCCGGAGGGACGAGAGGCGGAGGCCACCGACCTTTTTGTGGAAGATCTAATCCTCACCCATCTGCAGCCCCGGGGCCTGAGTAAGCTTTTTGCGGTGGAGCGTGCTCACCGGGTCCCTGGGGGTAGGCCGAAGGCCGGTGCCCCGCCGCGGCCTCTCATTGCCCGGGTTTTTAACTTTCGGGACAGGGACGCTATCCTGCAAACCTCCAGGCAACAGGGACCGGTCAAGCTTGACAACATGGATGTGCGTTTCTACCCGGACTTTACTCCGGCGGTCCAAAAGCAGAGACTGAGTTTTCTCGGTATTAAACGTCGCCTGCGGGACCTGAACCTAAAGTACTCAATGCTCTTTCCAGCTAAGTTAAGGGTGGAGGTGGAAGGTCGCACACACTTCTTTGATCGACCCGAGGCGGCTGGGGACTGGTTGGACACTCTGCCTGATGATCGGGGCCGGGGGGGTGGGGGGGGTGCGGGCGGTGGAGAGGGCCCGCCGGATCAGAATTAAGGGGTGAATAATAGACCCTGCTCGGGACAATACTTCTTTACCATCTCTTGCTCGTGTATGTTCCCCTCCTATGGAGGTCGTACGGGGTCTGTTGGGGGCTTCCCTCCTCCTCTGGGGTACTAGTTAGTCTTTCTTTATGGGGCGACAGGCACACTGCACTTTGGGGGGGCTGACTGGGCTCATGCAGGGGTGCAGGGAGGGGGGAGTTCTGTTGGGATGGGGGGGCGGGGGGGGGTGTGTTGTTTGTTCGCACCGCAAGGCAAACCCTTTATTGTATTGCTGTTCTCGAAATGCTCTGTGGGGGACGACTGATTGCTTCTACGTATGATGGGGGGTAGGGACTTGGCTGTGTTGTCCTGGAATGTTAACGGCCTGGGGGATCGGATTAAGCGTGGTGTGGTCCTGCAGTTCCTGAAACGTATATCGCCAGATGTTGTCTTCTTGCAGGAGACACACCTTATAGGTAACTCCTTCCATGCCATGAATCGGCGAGGCTATCGTTTGGTGGCCCACTCGGGCTTCACTTCGGGGTCGCGGGGGGTGGGTATCATGATCAAGAACTCGCTCCCGCTGGAGATTGATGAGGTGCGCCATGACGAGAGGGGACGCTACACTGTCCTGGTGGGTAGAATGGAGGGTAGAGTGTTTGTTTTCATGTCAGTGTACGTCCCGCCTGGGCTACAAGCTACTACATTTGCGGACCTGGGGCGCCTCCTCCTGGACCTCCCGGGTGGCCTGCTGGTGGTTGGGGGGGACTTCAATGCGGTAGTTTCTGGTTCTATGGATCGTCACCCCCCTAGGGACCTCCCCCGGGCACAGGCGTGGCTGTCCGGCCTTTTAGACACACTGGGCCTGGTGGATTGCTGGCGACTAAAACACCCTACGCAGCTGCAGTACACCTTCCACTCGGGTGCCCACGGTAGCCTCTCGCGACTTGACTACATCCTGGTCCCGGAGGCCCACGCTGGGAGGGTAGGAGAGGTGTGCCATCTGGCGCGGGGTATTTCGGATCACTCCCCATTACTGTTACATTTTGATGTCTTCCCGAGGGGGGAGGGCAGGGTGGCCCCAATCAATGCATGGTACTTGCGAGACCCCACCATTCGGGCCGACTTGATCAAATCCTTACAGCGATATTTTGACGAGAATGTGGGGTCTGTCCCTTCGGCCATCTCCCTTTGGGAGGCCTTTAAGGTAGTCCTCAGAGGGGAGGCCCTCTCCTTTATCTCCCATGCCCGGAGGCGTGAGCGGGAGGAGGTGACCCGGGTGGAGGCCGAGATTGTGGAACTGGAGGGTGACCTAGGGAGCGGGGTAACGGATGCCAAGTTGCATGTTTTGCACCTCAAGCAGGCGGCCTATAGGGCCCTCGTCACGGAGGCGGCCAGGGGCCTCAGTAGAGAGCAACAGGGACGATTGTATGATGTGGGCGATAAGGCGGGTAAATTGATTGCGTGGTTGGATAAGAGGGAGAGAGCGAGTCGTGTGGTTCCTTTGATTGAGAGGATGGATGGTGCGCGTGTCACCGAGCCGGAAGCCATTGTCTCCTGCTTCGCGGACTACTTCCGCGGGGTGTACTCCCCGGTTTCCCCCTGCTCGGAGGAAGATTCCCATTCCCTGCTTCGGGACATAGCGCTGCCCTCCCTTTCGGTGGAGGACAGGGACTCACTGGACGCTCCTCCCACCTCGGACGAAATTGCCCTGGCTATTCGCTCGGTCGCGTCCGGCAAGGCCATGGGCCCTAATGGTCTCCCCATCGAGCTTTACAAGCTGCGCCCGGATGTACTAGCGCCCCACCTGCGCGCGATGTTCCTGGCAGCCCACTCGCGGGGTTCCCTCCCGCCGGACCAGCGTCTGGCCACGATCGTGGTGATACACAAGGAGGGGAGACCCCGTGAGCGGGTCACATCCTACAGGCCAATTTTGCTCTTGAACGCGGAACCCAAAATCCTCGCCAAGGTGTTGGCCAACCGGTTGGTCGGTGTGGTGGGCGACTTGGTCCACCAAGACCAATCTGGATTTATACCCCGTCGCAACACGGCTCTTAATCTGCGACGCTTGCACGGGGTGCTCGCGCGTGTCCCGTTTGTGCGGGAGCCGGCCATCTTGGCATCCTTAGACGCCACCATGGCGTTTGACACGCTTGAATGGCCATACATCTGGGCGATGCTGGCGAAATTCGGATTTGGCCCGGGGTTCATTAGCTGGGTCAAATTGTTGTATTCGGGCCCATTGGCGCAGGTGGTGGTGAATGAGCGAGTCTCGGCCCCATTCGTGCTGGGGCGGGGCACGCGTCAGGGTTGCCCCTTGTCGCCGCTCCTGTTTGCACTGGCCTTGGAGCCCTTGGCGGAGTGGCTACGGTGGCACCCTTCTATCCGTGGTCTCCGCTGGACCCCTGAGTATGAGGACCGCGTGTCCCTCTACGCCGATGATATCCTTTTGTATCTCGCCTCCCCGCGCAAATCGCTGATTGTCCTGGTTGATGTTTTGCGCTCCTTCGGGCGTAACTCAGGCCTTGTCATCAACTGGGCGAAATCCTGCGTATATGTGCTTTCCGGGGAGGCTCCGGCCCTACCGCGTGACTGCCCGATCCAGATTGCCTCCCAGGGGTTCCGGTACCTGGGTATATATATCACTCTGGACCCGGAGGCCCGCTATGAGCGGAACTTGTTGCCCCCCCTCCAGCGCTTGCGAGAGGATGTCGCCCGTTGGCGGCGTCTTCCGCTCTCGCCACTTGGCCGAGCGGCCTTGTTTAAGATGATGTCCTTGCCGCGCTTCCTGTACGCCCTCCAGAACACTATGGACTTGGTCCCAGCGCGCTACTTCCGCGAGGTGGAGGGCCTGCAGCGGCGCCTGTTCTGGGACGGGAGGCCGCGTATTGCTCTGGCCAAATTGACGCTCCCGTGGTACGATGGGGGGGTCGCCCTCCCGGACATTAAACGGTATTACTGGGCCTCCCAGCTAGCTGCAATCAATCATGGCCTTTACGGGCCCGCCTTGAACCCGGCATTTGAAATGGACAAGATGCTCCTGCCCGGTGGCGATTATAATCGAGCGCTCTACTCTGGCACGCCCGACTCCCGTCTGACGGGACCGACGCGTGTCATGGTGCATGTGTGGCACGCGGCTAATGCAGCTATGGGGTGGAAGGACCGTTTGACCCGGGCATCACCGCTGTATGCGTCTGAGAGGTTGGGCTCCCTGTGGACATCGAAGGGCTTCGAGAAGTGGGACACGATCGGAATCAGCACGGTGGGAGATCTCTGGACGAGGGGGGGCTTCAAGACTTTTGAGACGCTGCAGACGGAGTTTCAGCTGCAAGGCAGTGAGTACTTTCGATACTTACAAGTCCGCCACGCGCTGGCCTCCGTCTTCCCGGATGTTGCGTCCATTCCGGAGTCTTCCCCCCTAGAGGACAGGGTGCTGGATGGCCATGTACCAGACAGCACAATCTCCCTTATATATAAAAAACTGATCAATGACAGATCGTGCCTGCTGGCTAGCCTCCGCGAGGCCTGGGTTGCCGATGGGCTGGAGCTGGACGACGAGGACTGGATTTCCGCGGTGGCCTCTCCGAAGGAGGTGGCCATCCCGGCTCGCCTTCGCTTCGTCCAGCTTAAGATCCTTCACCGGGTTTACGTCACGGGGCCGAGGCTTCTACGTATGGGCTTTGTTGCTGACGGATTGTGTAAGCGCGGCTGTGGTGCTTTGGCAACTTTCATGCATATACTGTGGGAGTGCCCGAAAGTGGAGCGATTCTGGCGTGGTGTGCATGAGGTTTTGCGTGTGGTTACGCGTGTCGCACTGCTGCCTGAAGCGAGGAGATGCTTGCTGAATGTGTGGGAACCAAATGATTATTCGGTCCCGCAGGCGCGGTGGGTGACTCTGGGATACATGATAGCGAAGCGTGACATTGCCCAATTGTGGGGATCCCAGAGGCCCCCGGCGGTGTTGGCCTGGAAAGAACATATGGATTGGTGTATGTCTCGTGAAAAAGTGGTGTATGTGGCGAGGGGTAAGCCTGGGGCGTGGGTGAAAATCTGGGGCCCCTGGAACGCTTACCGTGGGGGTATTTGTGAGCCGCCACTGCTACCGGCAGCCTCGCCAGCCCCATCTCCTTAGCCGACCCCCTCCCTCAGCCGTGGGCACGTGGCTCCCCAGTCCCTGCTATACTCCCATTCCCCTCTTCAGAGTTCTGCTGCTGGTTAGGATCCCCCATCTACGGAGCACGTACTGTCACTTGGATCGCGGGTTGCCTTGCGGGTGTGGTTTTTTGTGTTGTTCTGTTTGATAAAAAGAAACCGTATTGTGGGCTAGGAGTTATGCGGCCTACGCTATTGAGGTCACCTGATTTGCCAATCTGCTCCGCCAAGAGACTCTCACTGTATGTATGCTATATATGCCTTTTGCTACTCTAGCGGCCGGCCGGATGGTTGTAGGCCCATGCCTGTAACTTTTTCATTGTGCAATAAACGGTTTCAAAAAAAAAAAAAAAAAAAAAAAAAGAAGTGCTATGGTATCCAGATATGAGTTATTTTCTATGTGAAAATTGAAATCGCCTACAAAAAGGAAATCTGGAAGATCCGCTGTATAGATTATAAGCTGATCAAGACTGTCGATGAAAGGGGCCTTGGAATTGGGTGGTCTGTAAAGGAGGATACAATTTAAAGAGTAATGTTCATCTAACTCAACTTTGAAGCTCATGGCTTCACAGCTGAGACTTCCAGGTAGCTTTGAGGTATTTGCTTTGAGGTTAGATTTAAGGATAAGCGCTAGACTTTCTTACCCAGTCAGTCCACTCTGTGTATTTTAAAACCCGCCAGAATAGACAGGATAAGGTCAAGGTCAGCTGGGCCTCTGCCCAGGTTTCTGATACAAATGCTAGATCAATCTTGTGGGTCTCTAAGAATTCCCAAACTAAGATGGTGTGCTTGGCTAATGGCCTGGTGTTTATCAACACGCATGATAATGACAGTCTGGGCTCCACTTTTGTGCGTGCTTATCTAGGGCAAGTGGACAACAGGGCAAAGAAAAAGTTAAGACTTCAGAGGTTGCAGTGCATTTTGCCCTGGGCTGAGCACGGGTCAAAGACCATGCCAGGGCACTTCTTATCAGAATTTTTAATATTGTTCAAGGTGTCTTTGGAGTACTGCAGTGGATTTTTGAGGGGGGAGGATCTGGGTTGAAACAGGCTTGGAAGGGCGCAGACGGGCGCAGATGGGCTTAATTTGGCACGCCTTTGGAGTGCCAGCAGCATGCCCACTGCGCCGATGTGTGCCTTGTCTGGCTTTAAAGGCCATCGGGTTGGTTGGGGGGGCTAGAGGGAGGTGTGGCCACAGGCACTGTGGAGCGCGAGGGCTCAATTAAAAAACAGATTGCAAATGTGAGGGCAAAGTAAAGATAAGACTGGGGTCCAACTACCCCGGCTACACTCACAAGCTCCCTTGTGAGTGGTAGCTAATGTGAAAACAAATCAAATTAAAACAATTGGAAGAAAAATAAAAAGCATAAAACATATAAAAACACCACTCCAAGATGGCGACTAAGGTGGGAACCAGGCAACTTTCCAGCACAATAATGCCTACAAGGGAATAAAACTTACGAGCTAGTCAGTAATTCAGGGCGCATGTACCATCAGGCTGCGCAGACAAACTCCTCATCCGGCTTTAAACACCATTGGGGGTGTTGGGGGGCATGAGGAATGTGTGGCCACAGGCGCTGTAGAGCATGAGGGCTCAATTAAAAAACAGATTACAAACATGAGTGCAAAGTAAAGATAAGACTGGTGTCCAGCTACACCGGCTACACTCCCAAGCTCACTTGTGAGGTGTAGCTACCGTGAAAACAAATCAAATTAAAACAATTGGGAGAAAAACCAAAAGCATAAAACATATAAAAATGCCACTCCAAGATGGCGACTAAGGTAGGAGCTAGGCAACTCCCCGGCACACTAATGCCTACATGGAAATAAAACTGACGAGCTAGTCAGTGAATCAGGGTGCATGTACCATCAGGCTCCTTAGCAACGTCCATAACGTTGCACTGTAGCAACGTATATAAATGGGAATGTTTTTGCTTTTAATGTGCATTTTACAATGCTCCAAAACTCGGAGTAGGTCACCGCATACAACAAATAAATGAATACATAAAGATTGGTCCCTTTCACACTTTTTAAAACCTCTAGAGTGTTGCAGGGATTCTGCTTATGCACAGAACTATGCGCAGGAGACCAGGACCTCAGAGAATTGTGGTGTACCAGAAACTCCCCTCAGAACCAAGAACCCCTTATCCGACTAGCTTAGTATCCCATTCGTTAGCCTAGATCTAGCTAGGAGGTCCCAATGTATAGACAAACCAGAACAAGCGACTTAGATATTTCTGAGGAGTGGTGGGAATCCGAAATACCTGTTCGTATCTATTTGT
This sequence comes from Triturus cristatus, assembly GCF_964204655.1. NCBI lineage: Eukaryota > Metazoa > Chordata > Amphibia > Caudata > Salamandridae > Triturus > Triturus cristatus. Next base: position 1,529,397,611 of record NC_140590.1, on the reverse strand, counting down.
TAGTCCACAACGGAATAATACAGACACGGTAAAGTTTAAAGAGTTTATTTTATAAACCTCGCGTCCTAAGATGCAGTACTTTGGCTAACACTAGCAGACTAACGGTACAGATCAGAACCATAAGCATTGTTACAATACCATATAAAATGAAAGGAGCAATCATACTAATAATGACAGTGGTATACAGCCACACTCCTTTCTCTAGAATCTAATACATTATTATTAGACTATTTGAAGGTCTCTTATGGTTAACAGGGGGGACCCCATACCGTATAGATCAGCTTAGTAGAATCACATCAAAGGATCAGCTAGCTCTCTCATGCATCAGCTCTTCTGTTCGAATGTGTGCAAACCCAAACTGTTCTGCAATATTAAAGACGCTTGTCCTTCAGATATTGGCAGCTGCATGTATGATATGTCTAAAAAGTGGTACGATCAATCTAATCACAACACTCTGTACCTTCTAGTGACCCAGACTCGTTCTTTACATGATGTACAGACCAAGGGCACATTTCACTGTTAATAATGTGAAACAACAGTTTGTTATCCTGTAAGGCAAAGTCGAGTCAGCATTTCTAAAATGAATAACACATAACAACAGTGTCGTGTGCAGCGCAGCAGAAACGACAAGCTGGCTTGCTAACAAATATCTCGGTTATGCTAGCTTAGTGTTGTAAATAGGGCGTGGCTTAATCCATCCTACACCCCCCATGATCGGAGCACGAACCAATAGGGATACACTTATCAAGAACGCAGAGTTCAAGTGATATAGAACGGAACCAAGGGCAAGAACTATAAGTCTATATAAGGTAAGTGTAAAGTCCGAGAATTTAAAAAAAATAGTTAAAAATATTTTCGATGAAAAATGAACAGCCCTGGATGCACCCTGGAGCGACAATGTCAATCAGTCAATCCATAAAGGTATATGCACCGTAAGTTGCAACAGCTTCCAAGAGGAAATCATTGGAGCGATCCGCAAAAGTATCTGCCATCCAATTTAGCAAGGGAAAGGAACACACGTGTTCATCAATTATCGGAGCATCCAGCACCACAATAGGACAACTGTCCGCATCCTCGATATAACTCCTTTCAAGGAATTCAATAGCCGCCTCTCCGATATCCCAGTTACCAATGACTCCTTGTGCAGCACCCAAAGCCATAAACCCAACACCAGAACAATCAAAATCATGAGCCACTAAGGGACACATTAGTTCATCAAAATCCGGGTCAGGTGACGCCAAGTTTGACAGGCACAAGTCCAGAGCCCACTGGAAGGGACAATCTAGGCATTGAAAGACAGGTTGCACACAAGTAAAAAAGGGAAACCGGAAAGACAATCCATACTTGACGCTTAAGACCGCCAGAGGGAAAGCGCCGTAATAATCAAGCATCCAGCTACGAAGATGGAGCAGGCGGAGCATGCTGTCTTGCAACTCCTGGTGTGCATCCATATTGAAGTGCGCAAATCAACAAGAGGATCCCAGCCACCAAAGCGAGGAGCAAGGGGAACCCTCCGAAGACACTCAAAAAAATAGAATGTAAAAATGCGGGGATCACACCAAAAACAGTCTGGAAAGATGTCATGAGGCCCGAGCCCACAATTTTAAAAAAATGAACAAGTCCAGTCGTAGACGAGGCATTAAAGGTAGTTTGAATCAACGTTCCAAAATGGAGGGGGAGGTCAGTATTTAAAAGTGCTTGTACCTCAGTGCGTGTGTTCGCCACATTTAGAAGAAATGTTTCACGGGACGAAGTCAACGCAACTTCCTTCTTAGACAAAAGAGCCCTTATTCTGCTCATCCTATTGAACTCTGCATTCAAGGTTGGAATCGCCGGCCAGATAGATATATCGAGTCGGCCTTGCGGGGGTGGGAAAAGGACGTTATTACAGCAAACCACTTTTTGCGAAACAGTGACTATGTAAGCAATACCCACTAGCATCCCACAGCAAGCTTCACTATTTAAAAGCAAATAACTACCGTTGGCAAGCAGCTTAAAAGAAGACGTTATAACTGGCATTGGAATCCCTTTTAGGACACAAGCCAAATTAGGAGCGTGTATATTGCAAGCGCCATGTAATTGTATATGTCTGCAAACCACAGAATGATCAGGAGCGGAAGTGCATTCTTCACCTTTTAAGTAAACCTCCTTGCCATCCCTTACACATCTGTAAGTGAACGGAAGTGACCAAACTTCGTGCAGGAACGCATCACCAAGTTGTTCATATCTGCCAATGGCATAATGCTTCATGCACAAACTAAATTTAAACAGACTAAAAGGTAACGTGACCAATCCGTGTATAAGCCACACGGCTGAATTCAACTCAGCAACAGAAAAAGGTAAAGGTTCTAATTTTTCAATGTGCAGCAATGCGTAAGTTGCGTCTTTCATGGACATGAACTGCTGTTTTGCTGTCAAATTAAAAGGAAGGAACAACGATGAAATATTCATGTAGTCCCAAGGGACTTTCCCTGCCTTTAACGTTTGTAATGTCCATGCAAACTGCATAATTGAACGCAACTGATTTTGACCATGATACAACACAGATACATCATCTTGCACAATGCCTACGACAGAAGAAACAATATTATCTAATGTATAAATTCTAGAAGACAAAGTATTAATACTATTATCTATCACAGCCAATACTTTTTCCATATTGGCCTGGTCAATAGCACGTAGTCTAGAAGCAGCTTCAATTTGCGACAATTTCCAAATTTCATTGTAAATAGCATAAGCCCATCTTTTAGACCTGCCATTTGCAGGACCCTTAATAAAATCATTCAAATCTATTTTGTCATTTAATCGTGATAAATGAAGCTTAACTGAAGTTAACGTGGAATGTTGCAGCCACGACTGACATAACTTACCTACAGAGTAGGTAGTCACTGTGTGTGAAGATGTAAAACGAGGGTCAACCCTAAGTTGTGTATACCCTGGAGCCAAATCCAGAAACCGACGTTGACAGGAATCTGAGCTTGTTTGCCAAACCAACCAACCATCAGGATTCAATGTTGAAATATTGAAGGTGCCATTGGAAACAAGGAACTGCAACATAGTAAGGGACAGATCTGAGTGATTCTCCCAACCAGGATAAGCACCCTGATCCGGGATCGAGGAGGAAATTAATTTTTTAGATATAGCCAATCCAAAACAAGTGGTCTGAAAAATAGACGAATTCAAAAATAATATATGGTTTGGGATAAGACAGGCACGATGCAAAGCTTCTGTTCCTTGTACCTGCCACGGTTTAGTTCCCCAAACCGATTTAAGATCGATAGTAGCTTTCCATACGTCATAACCTCCAATAGCCAATTCATCCATAAAGGATTTGGAATATAATAATTTTGTATGTGTCAATCTAACCTTAGAAGTGCGTTCTACCGCCACCTTAAAATAAAAAGAAGCAAGGTCAGACACACTAAAATCCGAAAAGTATGTGAATTTTTTCAATAAAGTGGCAGAGCTGCCAGGCATAGGGACAGGACAATGTTCCCACTGAGTGAAATTAACAAAATTTCGAAAAGTATTTGCTCTGTGTAGGAAATGTGTGCCATAATGTTGAAAACAAAATTGCTCATCGTAGTTTGCAGTATTTAAATACAGATCTTCAGTATCAAATGCAGCATAATATTTTAAATCAGAAAACAGTGCTTCTATCGCTTGTACATCCCAATCATCTGAGCGGATGTTTTGTTTAACTACATCACCCATAGAAACACGAAAAACAGTTGGCACATTAATAACTTTGGTGGGACCATGAATATGAAAGTTCACTGCATCCCAAGCAATCCCATCACGTACAGGCCAGGCGGTGATGTTCAAAAACGTCTGGTCTCTTTTCATGATGTGTGATGAGGAATGGGGGACCAAAGTTACATCAATTAATTGAATTGTAGAACGCTCATTCAGGTAGTGTCCATTGATAAGTCTAAAAAACACTACCACAAAGCCAATTGTCATGAATAAAAAAATACAAATCAGCACCAACCAGATGTAAGTCCAAGGTGCAACCAAAAAATGTCTCTTGAACCAGGCAAAAAATATAGACATTTTGGAAGGGGCAGTGGAAGTCAATGATTCAGTTTCAAACGAAGAATGGGAGGGACTGGGTAAGTGTTGTTGTATGTAATAGGGGCAAAGGGACTTCTGCAGGATAGGCATACTCAGGATTATCAGGCAAACCACCAGCAGTAGGTGGCACAGGCAGATCAGTAACAGTAAGCATCTCAATGGAAACCTCAGGCACGATGATAGAGGGTGGCATCACAACAGAGTTTCTCAGCATCGAAGGGCAGGAAACCGAAGGTGTCATACTATGGAGAATCGGCCACCCTGTGTAGCTTGACATTCTCAATTGAAATGTACCTGTTACCCTTGCGACCAGGAAGTGGGTGTAAAACAACTGTACGCGTACCCAATACTCCAAGCACCGGGACTGGTGCACGATAAGAGGGGCCAAACTCCTTCTTGTTCTCCACCTTCTCACGGACCAGGTCACCAACTCGAGGTAGCCAACCGACTACCGGAATCTGGAGCGCTTCCTCGGATGTAGAGGGCACGTGTTCCTTTGCTAGAGTGTCTCTTTCTTCTTGTAGATTCTGCAATACAGCACAGTGGTCATCTAGGTCAAAAGGCGCGGCAGCCGCCGCCATGTCTAGACCGTCAAGGTCCGGAACAAACATTCTCACTCCAAAGAGCATCATGTAAGGGGTCCTCCCACCCAGAGACCTTCTAGGGAGGTTATTAAGTGCACGTTGGATGTCATACAAGTGGGCAAGCCAGTTCCGGCCTGTACCTATTACCTTGGCTGTCAACGATTGCTTTAGGTCACGGTTCATCCGTTCCACAACACTATTGCCCTCAGGCCGGTATGGATACGAAAATTTGACTTGGACCCCCAAACTTCTCATTGCTTCTTTGTACGCCTTAGAGGCGAAAGCCGGGCCCTGATCAGAGTGAAGGGTACCACATGCAAAACTCCCTATAAAGACACGCAATACTTTGATGACAGTCCTGGCATCAGCACTCCTTTGTGGCCACACCCACAGAAAACGTGTGCACGAATCCACTGCAACCAAGATGTACTTGTACGCAGTATCAGAGGTAAAAGGACCGCAGTGATCTAAATAAACACACGCAAGTGGTGGATTAGATATATGCAGCTGCGTTGGAGGTGGACGCGCAACAGAAGAAAGTTTAATCTGCTGGCAAATGTCACAACAAAGTACATAAGCCCGCGCTTGTTTATACAAACCGTACCACCAGTAACGTTGCTGCAAAAGAGACACAGTTGCTGACACTCCAGCATGCGCAGACGCAACACCTTCGTGGGCAGCCGTTATCAAATTTGGTCTGCAGTCCGCGTTGGGAATCAATATATCACCAACGTCGTTAATCCTCACTAACGGGACGTTATCAGGACTTAAGTGATAATGGTATCGAGAAGGGAAACCTCTAGGGAAGTTTGTCCCTGTCTCAGAAGCAGCAATAGCTGCTAAGATGTCAGCATCAATCTTAGATTTTGATCTTGTAACTGCTGCTACTAAATATGTCGCCACTGCGGTTTTAGCTGCCTCGTCAGCCAAACTGTTACCGACAGCATGGACACCAACTCGTTGGTGACCAAGAGTGTGAATTACATTCACAAGTGGCAGACTCCCTTTAAGTTCTGCCACCCGAGCCCAAAGCGTTTTATGCTTCACTGTGCCACCTTTGGAATCACGAAAACCATTCATAATTCAAAAAAGCAATTTGTCTTTGTAACATTGAACACAATAGTAAGAATCACTCACTATAAGAGTAGTGACCCTGTGATCAGCAAACTCAAGTGCGAGCACTAGAGCATGAAGCTCCGCCAACTGCGCGGTACAATCACCCAATGTCTGTGTATGCACTGCATCGGATTGGAACTCTTCATTTACGAAAGTACCGACTACAATTGCGCAAGCCGCTGAATAAGCGTGCCTTGATCCAGTTGCGGGTTGCGCCGACCCGTCAGTGTATATGACACAATGGTATTCCTTGATAGGGCGCAATGACAGAGGAGCAGGATGAACGAATTCATACTCTAAACTCTCCTGAGTCTGCAACGCTGCGTCAAAGATGTATTCGACGTCAGGCGAAGCTAAGGAGGTCGCCCATTGTATCTACCTTGGATGCAAAGCCTTTGAATTCGGTACACTAGCTTTAGTGACAGCTTCGAGAGCAGCAAACGGTGTTACCACCAGCATGCGCATTCCTTGTGATAGCGCTCGTTCTTTCAGGATCACCATCTGAACTGCTGTCAAGACTTTTTCAACAGTGGAAAACCGCAGCTCAGCCGAAGTGTACAGATGAGATTTGTATGCAATGGGGACTGTGTCGCCCTCATTGAACGTTAAGTACGTGAAACCCTCCGCGCCTTGAACAATTCTAAGGACCAGGTTGGTGCGGTTATCATGAGTTTTTAAATATTTAGCAGTAAGAAGATCAGTCTGCAAAGAATACAATGTCGACGAATGCTCAGGCAGCCAGCAAGATTTGGTAAAAGTTAGTTGTATCAAAGCGTACAGCGTCTTGATACGCTGGGCATAATCAGGAATGTAGGATCGACCGAAATTCAGAAAGCCCAGCAAGTATTGTAGTTTCTTCAGTGTCGTAGGGATACGAAGGCGTGCGCATTTCTCAAGGAAGTGCGGTGCCAAGCCTCGACCCTCATTATTGAGTTCGTACCCCAAGAATAACACTGTGAACTCAGCAATGTGGAACTTCTTAAAGTTAAACTTGTAACCGAAGTCTGCAAACATAGTCACTATGTTATCCACACGAGCAAGGTGTGGAAGCAACTCGTCGTCTGTCAGATAGATGTCATCAACATACGAGTATGCCTCCGGGTCTACCATCTCCAAGAAAGAGACAACTCGAGCGGAAAAAACTCCAGGGCTGTTTTTATAGCCCATCGGGAGCCTCTTGCACAATTTTTGTTTGCCACCCGAGGTAAATGCCGTCCACTCATAACTATGAGGGCCAGGTTATGGCAATAAAAACCATTTGACAAGTCGAACGTGGTTTTGAAACGTTTTCTCACAAGACTATCGACGAGAGCCGAACTATGAGTATTTTGTACCACACACATCCGGCAATGTGAGTTTAAATGCCGGTAATCCAAAACTATGCGGTACGACCCGTCAGGCTTCGTCACAGTGAATAAAGGATTACTCATGGGTGACACACATGTCTCAATCACTCCTTGATATTCCAATTGTTCAGGGATGGATGCGACGTGAGATCTTGCCTCGCGATGCATGGGGTATTGGGGTTGAGGCTGGGGATCGGACCGCAATGGAATCTCATGATTGGGAGAACATTTATCCCAGCCAACCTGATCACGATATAACGCAGGTGCAAGCACCTGTGCCCACTCCCCGGCCAACCTATTAGACTCAACCGTGGGCACTGCGTGCCCAAAGGAAGGAAGAATGACTTCCTCTCCCCTTGGAGCGTCCAAAACTCGGCTTCCAATTGATCAAATTTTTCGGCAAGCCAGTAAGGAAATTCATCCTTACTGAGGGGGCGCTTGCCGACAACCGCAATAACCATAACCGGGCTTATCACCACCGCGTGATGGTGATCAGCCCCGTGCCCAGCAAGCGCAGGTGCTCCCACCTGTACTGTGCGTGACACATACTGCACTAAAGCCATATGGACCGTTATCAGGGCTGAGTGCAGTGTACGTAACTCACCCACTCCCACCGTCAGGTAGCGTGGGTGTGGTGTATATCTGGCCAGTACCGGCCAAGTGGCCCCTGCAATGGACAACGGGCCCATTCTCGCCGGTACGACCTCATGGGGGAGGGCGCCATTTAACCAAATTGTATGCTGCCAAGCAGAAAATAGGTATTTCTAGCGTCCTATATGGGGCATAAACCGCAGGCACAGGCGTGGCTGTATATTCGTGGAACAAATTATCGTCCGTATCCACCTCCTCAAAGGTCACCCACGAGTAAAACAACTCATAAGGGTAGGTGGCATCAGCATTGACCACAAATACTACGGCCATCCCGTCATCAGGTACCCCATAGGCCCTCAAATGAGTGCGCAGAGGAACCCTACTATGAGCGGGAATATTAACCGCCATAAGGACACACTAAAGAGCAACAACGATATCTACAGTAGCACGTGGGCTCAAAAGTCTTAACCTTTTTAATTATCAAGCTTGAATGAACCTTTAGTCAAAACCTAGGCAGGTTAAACCGTCACTCCTGTTATCCGGAAACAAGAGTGAGGGTAGTTGTGGACTAACACAAGTACTACTAAAGCGTCTCAGATCATAAGACCAAACGTTAGGTGCGCCATGTTGCAGGGATTCTGCTTATGCACAGAACTATGCGCAGGAGACCAGGACCTCAGAGAATTGTGGTGTACCAGAAACTTCCCTCAGAACCAAGAACCCCTTATCTGACTAGCTTAGTATCCCATTCGTTAGCCTAGATCTAGCTAGGAGGTCCCAATGTATAGACAAACCAGAACAAGCGACTTAGATATTTCTCAGGAGTGGTGGGAATCCGAAATACCTGTTCGTATCTATTTGTTAGTCCACAACAGAATAATACAGAGTTTTATAAACCTCGCGTCCTAAGATGCAGTACTTTGGCTAACACTAGCAGACTAACGGTACAGATCAGAACCATAAGCATTGTTACAATACCATATAAAATGAAAGGAGCAATCATACTAATAATGACAGTGGTATACAGCCACACTCCTTTCTCTAGAATCTAATACATTATTATTAGACTATTAGAAGGTCTCTTAGGTTAACAGGGGGGACCCCATACCGTATAGATCAGCTTAGTAGAATCACATCAAAGGATCAGCTAGCTCTCTCGTGCATCAGCTCTTCTGTTCGAATGTGTGCAAACCCAAACTGTTCTGCAATATTAAAGACGCTTGTCCTTCAGATATTGGCAGCTGCATGTATGATATGTCTAAAAAGTGGTACGATCAATCTAATCACAACACTCTGTACCTTCTAGTGACCCAGACTCGTTCTTTACATGATGTACAGACCAAGGGCACATTTCACTGTTAAGAATGTGAAACAACAGTTTGTTATCCTGTAAGGCAAAGTCGAATCAGCATTTCTAAAATGAATAACACATAACAACAGTGTCGTGTGCAGCGCAACAGAAACGACAAGCTGGCTTGCTAACAATTATCTCGGTTATGCTAACTTAGTGTTGTAAATAGGGCGTGGCTTAATCCATCCTACAACAGAAGGACTGTGCATGGCACAAAAGATCGTGTCATCGCCACAGTTCTTTATAGATTTAAAAAAATATGGGGCCCCTACAACCTCACACAAATCCTCTCATCACAAGTAGCACTGCACTTCTAAATGTGATTTGTGGTGGTGTAGTAAGCCCTATTTCCAGGCACCATGGAAGAGACAGGTATATTACAAAATATGAAAAAAAATAAAAAATCAACAAAAGAGCATATTTATCCTTTCATATGCATCATGTCTGGATTGCTAAGAAGCAATAGACAAGTGGGCAATTTTCAGTGTTGTATACGACACCTAAGTGTCACCAGACCATTCAACAGAGAATAAGATTGACCATGTCTGCATTGACAGGAAATTCTGGAGGTCCCTGAAAGATGTGAAAGTGATAATAGGAGCGGATGTGGCATCAGATCATAACCTTGTCATGCCCAAGCCAAAGCTAAAGGTGAAGAAAGCATGGATGGAACCAACAAACCAACGTCAGCAATATAACATTACCCTTCTCAAAGATGTACAGAAACAGAGTGAATACTCAATCACCCTTAGTAACATGTTTCAAGTCCTGCAACTAGAGGATGGTAAAAACCCAGTAGAAAGTCTGTGGGAGAAGATTAAAGAAACAGTGAAATCAACCTGCCAGGAAGTACTGGGTTCTAAGAAACAAAACATAAAGACTGGATCTCCACCGAGACTCTCCACAAAATTCAAGAGAGAAATGAAAATAAAGCTGCAGTCAACACCTGCTGAACAAGAGCAGAAAAAGCAAAAGGTGAAGGTGAATACACCAAAGACAACAGGGCAACAAAGGGAAGCTTTAAAGCTGACAGGCAAAGATTCATCAATGGTCTTGCCACAGAAGCCCAGAAAGCAGCAAGCCAAGGAAGCTTGTAAGGCCTCTACGACATAACAAGGATACTCTCAGGCACATACAGCAAGCCAGAAAGACCTGTAAAGACTAAGCTGGGTAGCCTATCATGGGACAACCTGGACTTTGCAGACAACCTAGCCCTACTCTTCCATACCCATCTGCAGATGCAACAGAAGTCTGACAATGTGGCAGCCACATCAGCACAACTTGGCCTCAACATCTACAGGATCCAAACCAATATCCCGAAGGCTAACAAGGACAGTACAACTGCAGCCAACCATTGCAGGTGATGCACTGGAAAAGGTTTAGGCCTTCACCTACCTGGGCAGTGTCATAGACAAGCAGGGTGGCATAGACACAGACCTCCAGGCGAGAATCAGCAAAGCAAGGGCTGAATTCTTTAGCAAAACTGCTGCTATTCGCACTAGGACCCTTGTGGCTCTGGGCCGACTCTGAACAAGAACAACAAATGTTATGCAGTGGGGGTGTTAGGGTGTGGTTCTGGGAGGCATTACGGAATGGGCAGAGTGTGAATGCATGTTGGAGAATAAAGATATGGTAAACCACAGGTCCTGTGTGTGGTGTAATCTATTTACATGCTCCAGAGCTGGGTAAGATGCTACAACTGGCAATGAGCAGAGGATTATGTGCATGTGGAAAACAAAACTGGTCCCCTTGAGAGTTTCCAAAGTAAGGCAAACTGCTCATACGTGCAGCATATGCTCAGAATCGGTGCAGAGCCGTCTGCAACTGGCACATGTGGAGTCAAAGACCTGCTCCAGCCCGTACACGGCCACAGAAGCAATCAAAGGCTCTGCAGAGGAGTGCATTCGAAATGCCCACCAATACAACCGGTGAGGTTGTCGGCAGAGACGTTGTGCTGCAACTCGAATATAGAGCAACCATTCAGACAAAGGAAGAAAATAACTATAGTGTCAACAAGGTACAAGAAACAGAGAGCATACTCACATTCATGGGTGAATTAGGCATACTTCAACACATGTTTCTACCTGTAGCTGATGCTTGAATAGGTTATCTAAGTTGCCCTGCACAGCGAAATCAGTTGAACAGCACTTGCTAACGCAATGTTGGCAGGCGGGAGAGCGAAATACAATGCAGCTGTGTTCTTGAAGCCACCACCACGGATCGATACCTCCAAGAAACAGAACATTGGTGACAGGCAGACTGAGTGGATTGAAAGATTTGATGACTTCAGAGATGTGCTAGAGAAGGAAGATGATAAGAAAATCATCAAGTACATGAAAAACCTTGCAGGTGATGGAGTGAAAAAAGTGCTAAAGAAAGTTTCACATACTGACGCAACTTGCACCAAAATGTGAAAGAAGCGCTGGAAGCCAAGTTTAATCCAATGTTGATTGTGAATGGTATATCTTCAACAAAGCATGCCAACAGACTTGGGAAACAATGGATGAGTTTGTTGAAATATTAAACATATTAACCAATATTTTCCGATGAGGAAACCACGCACCTCAGAATCACCGATGGCTGCCTTTCAGATTCTTTCAGAAGGCGCATTTCAGTCAAACAATGCTGATGTCTGTGAGATCAGAGGATTAAGCAGAATGACAAGCTGCTGACATGGAAGCTGGGACAGTGCCGAATGAATTAGCATTGATCATGAATAGCAAGCACAAGCACAAAACAGATGCACGTATGTCGACGTAATCGAAGAATACAAAACTATTCTTCTGATGTGGATTCTTGTTTTCCATGAAGGTAAATGTCCCGCCTTAGCACAAATCTGTCAGGGTTGTGGGAAAGAGAACTGCTTCATAACTGTGTCGAGCTAAGGAAAAATCAAGTGCATCACGATGAAAAGAAAAGATTGACGCAATAAAGTACCAGAAGCACTCTAGCTTTGCCCGCAAAACCAACAAGCATTGGCATAGCCAATAGGTCTCGCCTTTGGGACCTTGTAAGTGTTTAGCCATGCAACAGTTGCATAACTAAATACTTATAAGGTCCCAAAAGCGAGACCTATTGGCTATGCCAAGCGGCCCTGCGGCCGCGAAAGTGAAAGTGATCGCGATCGCGATCACGAGCAAACATCAAAGCGGCCGTGCGGCAGCAAAAGTGAAAGTAATCGCGGTAAAGCGCGGCGCGCGTCCCCGCGCACATGCACTGTAGCTCTAGGCTGGCCTGGTAGCACTTTTTGGAGCCCTCTTAATAAGTCTCGACAGACCAGCGCATGCGCTGGGTCAGGCGAGACCTAAAAAGGAACATCAGCTACGACAAGAAGAGACAAAGTAAAATTAATCATCTTCAACTTCTTCGTACAAAGGTTCTTCACCTGCTATCAAGTACCAGCTAAGAAGATGGGTGTGTGCTGATGATGTCTACCAAAAGACGGCATCTCACATGTGAGGTTAGCTACATGTGAAGAAGTTGAAAAACAACTAACCAAACAAAGCGCTGAACTTTTTTCTGGCACTGACCCAGAATTACATTGAAGGTGAACGGTAACCCCATATACTTTAACATCGACAGTGGGGAGTCAATTTCATGCCAGTGGAAGGTTCAACAGTCTCTCACCTGTGCCATGCCTCACTCCTTCAAACATGAAGGTATACACCTGGGCAGCTTCTAAACCACTACAAAGACCATTCACAGTGGTAATGCAACACAAAACGACGTTAGTATGAGCCACCATTCATGTTCTACAAGGAACCTCGTCTAGTGCATGCTTGCTCAGTTTTGTCACATCAGCTGATATGGGGATAATATCTCTCAACTACAACCTCTGTGCTCAGCCTGAGATTATGAGCCAATTCCCATTGTTCTTTTATGCTTTGGGAAAACTCAAGAAAATTTAAGTACAGCTTCATATCAATGAAGACGTTCATCCGGTTGCCCAGCCACACATTAGGGTTGCTTTTCAGCTGTAAGAAGCTGTAGAGTAGGAGTTGGCAGCACTTTTGAAATATGACATAATTGAACATTCCACAGGCTCCACGCCATGGGTTTCACCCATAGTAGTTGTACCAAACAAGAACAGTAGTGGAGCAGTGTGCATTTGTGTTGATATGCGCCAGCCAAACACAGCAATAGAGAGGGAGAGACACCCTGGTCCCCATATGAGCTTTGGAGTATCTTCAGATGCTGAGATATTTCAGGATGTTATCCAAAGAGTAGTATAACCTGTTGCACATACTTTCAATTACAGTGACGGCATACTGGTCTTTGGGAGAACCCAGAATGAACACAACAAAGCCCTCACTCAAGTATGCCAGTAACTTGGTGATTCACGTCTCAATTTGAATGCAGCAAAATGTGAATTTCACAAAACCAAACATGCATTTTTGGGCACATATCCTCTGATGGAGGAATGACTCCAGATCCAGACAAGGTGCAAGCACTGTCATCCACTTGCCCCCCCCTCAAGATGTTACCATGCTGCAATCCTTTCTAAGCATGGCCAGTTACTGCTCAAGATACATTCACAATTTTCAGTCAAAAAAAGGAGAGGGGGACCAGGAGCTGGTTATGGTCCAATGTCCGTGCTCCACTCATGACAGTTAAATCAATGAGGACATTGTTCCCTAAGGAACAATGTCCTCATTGATTTAACATTCACAATTTTGCCACAGTGAATGCCCCATTGAGAGAGTTGACAAAGCAAAATTTTCCTTTTCAGTGGTCTCCTGAATGTGTTCAAAGTTTCAAAGAAATAAAATATGCAATTGAGAATGCAACTGAAATGGCCAACTTCTACCCAAAGCTACACACCATCGTCATGGTAGATGAAAACCCAGTGGGGCTGGGGGAAACCCTTGCTCAACACAACAGCCATCCAAATACTCAGAGACACATTGTGGCCTATGCCAGTTGTAGCCTGTCTGAAACAGAATGTGCCTACTCTCAGTCGAAGAAGGAGAGTCTGGCTGTGATGTGGGCCTGTGAACATTTTCATGTATTCCTCCATGGGAAACGATTTACTGTCATCACCAACCACCAAGCAATGCTCACTATTTTTGGAAACCCAAAGTCTAAGATGCCCCCTCGCATCGAAAGGTGGGGGTTGATGCTGCAAGGGTACAACCAGGAGACTGTACAGAAACCTGGGATGGATCAGAACCCAGTACATTCATTTTAATGAGCGCAGCTACATCATCCTATTTTTGACATCCAGGACGGCTAAAGAATATCTCAATTTTATTGTGAGGTCCAGCACACCAGTGGCTCTGTCTGTGGACCAAGTCATTGCTGCCACCAATACAGACCAAGACATGACCATTGTCAAAGAACTCATGAGATACAATCTTGGAGCAGACATGCACCTCCTTCAGCTGATAACACTGAATTCCATAAGTTCAAAAATGTACAGGATGAGTTATCAATCACACAAGAAGGCATAATGCTGAGAGGCTCAAAAACCATAATTCCTGAAAGCCTAAGGTAACAGGCAATTGATTTAGTCCATGAAGAACATTGTGGCATTGTAACCACAAAAAGAGTATTGCGACTCAGAGTTTGGTTCCCTCGACTAGATGAACAAGTAGAAAAGTAATTGAAAGCATGCCACATCTGCAATTGCCTCTCCCCCAAGATGATGCAGCACCCAGTGACTATGACTGACCTTCTGCCCATCCCTGGGAGAGAGTCGCAGTTGACTTCTTCAGACCATTAGGAGAGGAACAGCATCTCATGGCAGTCATGGACAAATATTTTCATTTTCCTTTGGTGAAAACACTGTCCTCGACAACTCATGATAAAGTCATAGAAAGGCTTGATGACATCTTTGCAACTTGGGATATCCCTGAGATCCTCAAATCTGTTAATGGACTACCCTTCAACAGCAAAGAGGTCAATGAATTTCTTGTACAACTCAAAGTCAAACTGCAAAAGAGTACACCCCTTGAATATACCTCTTTTTAACGCGTGCTTTTTCCCCCAGGGCATTACAATGCAGTTGTTAAAACGAGCGCGTTGTAAGCATGCATACCATTACCCCGCAAGTCGTACCAAAGACTTGCGGTGGGGGGGCGCTGGATGTTGGAATAGTATAATTTACTATTCCAACTCCAGTATGTGCAACAGTAGGGAAGGTGTTGGATTTTAAATCCAGCACCTTCTGCCCCCTCCGCAAGAAGTTGTTCCGACTTGCGGAGTAATGGTATGCGTGGTTACAGCGCGGTTGTTGTAAAGATCGCATTGTAATTCCCTGCGGGGAAAGGTTTTCGTGGTAAACAATGTTTACTCACCCCTCTAGCCCCAAGCCAATGGTGTAGTTGAAAGATTTTGGGGCACCCACAGGAAGGTAATTCAAAAGTGTCCATGGATGGAATCGACTTGAGCCAAGCTATGGGCTAGACCCTCTGGGCCTATCAATCAACTACTCACTCCACAATGGGTGAGAGACCAGCTACCTTGTTGTTTGGGAAAGCCATCAGAACAAAACTACCTCATGGACATCAAATCAATCAGTGAATACTGACAAACTTTGTGACACCGAGGCTACTCATAAGAGCAAAATGAAAGTGTATGCTGATCAGCGCAGCTCGCCCAGGAAACAGTCTTTGGCAAAGAAGACTGGGTACTGGGAAAGCAGAGATAGAAATCAAAGGCAGACACCCCTTTCACCATTGACCCTTTACAAGTGGTGGCGTGCAAGGGACACATGGTGACAGCACATCCTCCTGGGATGTCCATCACTTGGAACACATCACACTTTAAAAAACCTACCTCGACACTCACCAGCTCTTGAAACTATGTCAGTGGCGACCACACCTGCAGATCTGGCACTAAAGCCTGAGCCTGTGCTTCCGTTGCCTGACAGGGGTGAACCTTGATCACCTCAGATCACCAGAGCTGGCAGACAAGTGCAAGCTCCTTGCAGGCTGATTGAGGAGATGTGATTTCAAATGAAGCCCGCCACTTTTTATTTAAAAAGGGGAGATGCAGCATATTGACGATGTCTGCACTAGGACCCTTGTGGTTCTGGGCGGACTCTGAACAGGAACTATGTAATATGTGTGGGAGGTGTTAGGGTGTGGTTCTGGGAAGTATAACATAATGGCAAGAGTGTGAATGCATGTTGGAGAATAAAGATATGTTCAACCACAGCGCCTGTATGTGGAGTATTCTAGTTGTATGCTCCATGGCTGGTGAAGACGCTACACCTTGTTCAGCTAGAGAAGAACTGAAGCTCCAAGGACACAACGCTGCAAACCAAGATCAGGATTTTTAACATCAATATAAAATCAGTCCTTGTGTATAAAGCAGAAACTTTGAAGACAACAGTGACCATCACATCAACCCCTGTCCTGAAAATCCTCTAAATCCATTGGCCAAACACCATCAGCAACAATGACCCACGGTAGTAAACTTTCCAACTCCCTGCTCATGAAGAAATCAAGAAAAGATGCTGGGAATGTATAGGTATACACTCCACAAGCCTGAAACAAACACCACCAGCCAAACCCTGACCAGGAAGCTTCAAGGGAAAAGGAAAAGGGGAATACCAAGAAACTCCTGGTGCTGAGGCCTCTGCAAGGAGATGGGTTACACCTGGAGTCAGATTGAAAGAAAAACCCATGTCTGAGATGGCTGGAGAGCTCTGTTGATGCTCAACACCGCTGGAGGGGAAGTAGGCATAAGTAAGTAAGTAATTCACCACTTAAATCAGTGATCCATATTAATGCAGAGACTGAAAGAGCACACCAGAATAACAAAAAAAAGCAGAATAACACAAGTAGAAAGCAACTGGTGAGTCTGGATATAAATGGGAGAAAGAGGTTAATTAGAGGGGAACCTGGTACACTACTATTTCTGAGAGTACTTCCAGGGCACACATTGTAAACTCTGGACCCCAACACAATTGGATTAAACAATGCTTAATATATTAATAGTTCCAGAGGGAAGGAAATACAGTCAAAATCCGGAGTACTCATAATGAGGCCATCTGTGTGGTAGAGCTGTGATGTCACTGAGAAGGAATGATGTAAAAGAATATTTATCAAGGGTGCTCTGCTAGTGGTGTTTACATTCTCAATAGGAAAGGGTTGGGAATTCGTGTACACTGCACAGGGTGGGGCTTGTATAAGAATATAATTTGTGTCACTATACTTCATTCAATTTCAGAAAGCCCACTTACCTGAGCTTCAACAGCTTGGGTATAGTAATAACCCACTAAACACCACTGGTAGAGAACCCACTAGACACTGCGTGCTTGTGCACATTCAGTAGAGTCATCCGCCAAGTACCAAGGGCATAGACTAGATAATAATAAAGGTGTATCCAGTGTTGAGAGAGTGAGCTCCCCCATGGCTTCAGGAGGAATGAGTGGATTGGTTGCAACTGCTGATGTGTTTTGATGCGCTTTTTGTAGATGTGCAAATGCCATGATTAAAATTATTTGAATGTAGACTGAAAGGTGAATCATTATTTGTTTGGTCCCGGGGTGCTTTAAGTGTGCATGATCTTGCTTTGTTTCAATGTGGACATCATGTTAATTTGTTATCCTGACAATGATCCACGCATTCATTTATATCAGAATCAAAACTTCTAAATGTATTCAGAGGTTTTATTAATTTCTGTCACTGTTTGTCTCAATTCCTGTTGTTTCTGGCAGTGCTTAATATGAGCCCGTGGTTTCCAATGATTGGCACCGGCACTTAATTGTCGGCACCAGCACTTAATTTTTGGCACTGGCTCTTCTGACAGCAGCCACATGGTGGCCCTGTTTTTATAATTCAGAGATGAACAGAACAGCAATTGTTTATTAATTCAGGATGCAATAAAAACAACTAATACCTGCCACCCAAGCTATTTTTATAGTTTTGGGGGCCTGGAATCGTCTACATTGTCACACTTGCAGCAGTGTGCTGGTTAGAAGTTGTGTAGGTATTGTCATTGGCCACGATGGCAGTGGCTATGGGTGGTGCAAGCTGCAGTGGCCTCCTGACTAGAGGCCTGGCACCCATTTTATTTGACAAATTAAGCACTGGTTTCTGGTGACTATAATACTGAGGTAAATGATTCCCAGCCACGCCTGTATATACTCCATCACCACATATAACAGTCTTACTGAAACAGATTCTCTGTCAATTAAACAATATACCACAAAGTGGATCTCCAAAATGGTGACCTGTCACCCCTTTCTCTAAGTCAATGATAAAGGACATGTATTGCAAAATGTAGATGCAGTGCACTGATTAAGGAAACAATTTCTCATAATCCCTTCTGAGACTGCCATCTCACAGATTGTGCATGTCATGCTTTGGTCAGGAACCCTCAGGAGAAGATGCTGAGTCTACACATGAGCTTGTGTTGAAAGTCTGAAAGGCAGAGCGGAAGGAGCAGGAATCTGAAAAGAAGCAACCCAAACCCTGAGCATGAATTATAGGCAATACTAGGAAAGCACAATGAGGATTCTGTCAACTGGAAGGAAAACTAATGCATTCTTGGAAAACACAGGACATCATGTCCTTCAGTGATGGAGAGTGAAATTACAGACACTGACAGTTCAGATGGCTCCAAGGAGAAGAACGGCTCAGTTGCCTCCTGTACTGCAACCTTTAAATAACGAAAAACAAGACGTAATATTTACAAGTTAAAATTATTTACGAAGACCAGAAGCAAAAGTGTGCTGTAGTGCTTTAGTTTCATAGTGGAATCTCCACTGACCGAAATTATGGATCAATTAAATGAAGCAGACAGTGCAATAGATAAACAGAGAAAGGAAGAAGACAGGCAGAGACCAGGTGAGTGAGGATTGCAATCAGGGCTAGAACCTCACAAAAGCAACTTGGAATAATAAAATGAGAGAAACATGTGCAAGACAAAGAGTGGAAGGAGACAAGAATAGATAGAGCCAGACAATCATAGGCAGTTCCCTTGGCTAAACACAGAACAGAAGGACCAAAGTGCCTCAGAGAATATGTTCTAGACAGTAGCGGTCCGTGGAGGGAGTTCCGTGGGGCGGTGAGGCGGGCGGGGGAGGGGCAGGGTGGGGAAATGTAAACATCGGAATATGGATGAACGGAGGTAAGTACACATTTAAATAAATAAAACGAATTTCGTTGCGCGCGCTGCATCGCATTTTGCGATGCAACACGCGCAAAGGAATTCGTTTTATTTATTTAAATGTGTACTTACCTCCGTTCATCCATATTCCGATGTTTACATTTCCCCACCCTGCCCCTCCCCCGCCCCCCCTCACCGCCCCACGGAACTTCCTCCAAGGACCGCTACTGGTTCTAGATAGTGCCCTGTTGTTCCTGAGGACAGGAAAATGCAGACCTGCTGGCACAGGTATCCAAGAAAGCAATTTCCAACCAGGGGAATTTGGTGTAAAAGCATGCCCACACCGCCTTTTGAGCAGCTCACAATCTCTTTATTTATTTTTTTGTTTTTTCTGTTTTTGGTATATGTTTATTGAGAAGTACATGTCAGTTTATAAACAATACATTAAAAAAGGGAGTATAAACAAATCAAATTATGGCCACACAATAAATTACTATGAAATGTTACCTTCTCAGATTTTTAAATATAAAAAGGATAATACAGATATCGAAAGATACAATAGTTGAAGCTCACAATCTCATACCAGTTACTGCAGCTACACACTCTGTACCACATCCACAAGAATTATTCTTCACACTGGCTGACACTTTTTATTGTAAAAATAATGGTTCAAGTGTGGAGATTGCACTGATCACAAAGCTGGACTTTTTCTAATTTGATAGAGCCTTTACAGGTTGGTCACAAACAAAATCTCTGAATTCTAATGTCTTGAATCCCTTCAGAGTACTGGTTGAACCTTCCCTTTCCCTCCCAAAGATAATTTAGCCTGCAAAAATGACCACACACCCTGCCCCTTCCTGGTGATTAAGTGCTATGGAGAAAGTATTGTTCTCTACATGAGGAATAGTATTATGCAAACCCTGAATTCTTGATTATCAACACATTAAAACAAATCTTGATAGAGATTAGTACCTAGACGAATAGAGTCAACTGAAAATGGTTCCCTTATGCAAAGTTCAGACAGGGCAGCCTTCCTCTCTGTACATACACTTGCAAAGCACATCTACCTATTCCGAATAAAATATCAGAATGTTGCTCCTAGGGTGGCTCGAAGAAAAGAATTTGCAATTTACTTTTCATTTCTCATTTTTCATTAATCACAACACGCATCTCTCCGTGAATGGACTGTACTGATTCTGAAAACCAAGAGAGTAAATAACTGGAAGGCTGCCTACCATCTTAGTTGCTTTACTTCCAGACTACCCTTGCTGTTCTGTGTAGGCATGTTCAGAAGATACTGCTTAGAAGAACCAAAACAAATTACACAATTGTGTGCACTCCTAGCCATTATGTGTGAGCACTTTACCTGCACTTCGGAAAATATATTGTGTTGTAATTTTGAAAGGTGCAGAAAAGATCAGCTCCTAATTATCCCTTCCCAATTTCATTTGCACTTTAAAAACTGGATGCCTTTTTACTTTAGTTCTGCTCATGCAATGTGTTTGCACTTTTTTTTTTTTTAGCAATCTGATCTTTTCAGGTAAAATTAGTTGTTTCTGCTACGAAGTGTATAAATTGTGTAATGTGCAATGCCTACTATGTTTGCAGTATGATTTTACTATGTATTTGTTTAGTTGGATATTTCAGTAGCATACTATATTTATTTTGCATCAACACAAAATTGTAACACCTTCCAAAATCCAGGCTACTTGTTGGTTTTGTTCACCCTGACCCCCATCACAGTAAACTCGATCAACAAAATCATTAACAAACTGAAACCAGGTGCGAGATCGTGTGGCCACTGTATTGCCCAAACCATAAAATGTGGTTAACATGCCTTATTAACAATCACCACTAGATTCACCAATGCTTCCTTGTTGTCAGGAGCAGGGCACAACTTTTCTTAAGAAGCACAGTGCACACCCAACAAATCTACCACATTTTAGACCAATTTCTGGTTTCTAAACTATTGGCAAATTCATGAAAGCCAACATCTTCTCTCAATTTACTGCTTATCTGGAAACCAGTTACCTTGAGAGACACTTCCAGTCAGGCTTCGGATCTAAGCAGGGCGAGACCTAATTCGGATTGACCGGGAGAGCGCTATGGGCGGAAAGAACATTTGGTGCTTGTTGGGGGGTGGTCTTTGTGGTGTGATGGCAGGAGGTTTGAGGAAGATGGGAGGAGGTCAGGAGGTTGATGGGGTGCTAAAAATTACACTGGTGTACATTCAGGGCTAATTGGAAAGTCTTTAACGGGACGCGATTGAGACCAAGTGGGATGGACGGGCTGCTGTTTGTATAACATTAAGTCAGGCAGCTTCCTGATGCGCCCCTCAGAATTTGGTTGCCGCGCCCCTGGGCCCAGCTCACCCATGCCCAAGGCTGCCCTGGATCTACTCAAACCACAGAAGCTGTCAAAAAGAACATTAGGGATGAAGACCTTCCTGCCAAAGACAATGGCCAAAGCTGCTCCTGGACTCTCTTTGGCCTCTCAATTTCCGTCTCGCAAAGAACCTTTAGCAGAATGCAATTTTTTTATGCTCTCAAAGCTGGTGATTTCTTTTATAAATCATGGTCTTTGCAACTGCATAGCAGACTACTACAATTCGCCCTATGTTTCTTCCAACTGAGGGATAACATTGCTGCTTGCTTTGCGTCTGTTGGGGCTTAGTATTGTGGTTCCGTGAATTCTGAACCCATTCAATGAAGGTTGTCGTATCGTGATGGTTTTGGTATCAGCGAACCGCGACTGACAAGTGCGGTATGCGTAAGCGTTTTCGTCATGCTACACCGATGGATTCACTGTGTATTTGACGATCTAGTCTGCACCCTTGGGTTCCATTTTGTACATAACCGCCATTTTGTGGTTGCCCTCACATAGGCTAATGACTACAGGATGACTGTGGCCAAGCGAGCCTCTAGGGACGCATACACCTTAGCTTGAGTTCGTGTTGACTCCTGTTTGACCTGAGTCGACTGACCCTGTTGCCCGAGGCTAAACTTGTTGAGCCAGTACCTTGTTAAGCAGCTGGTCAGATAGAGATCAAAGAGCAGGACATTATTCGTTCTATGGCACACGCACACACCCCTCTATCTTGCTTCTCATCTATTTCTGCTACTTCCTTTTATGGCCTTATGGCCTAATTATTGACTTGGGTTGAGGTCTTTTATGATGGGCCCGTCCGGCCTGTTCGAGCAAGAATGCTGGATTTATGCCTTGTCATTGGCGATGGGTTGGATAACTGAAAGTGGGTTTGTCGTTATGTGATGCCTCTGTAAATATCATCCTCTGATTGGTCAAATTTGTGAGTAATTGATGCTAGCCAGGAACTGGGTTTTTGGCATAAAAGACGATGCTCCGCTCTATTAGGTTGAGCAGTCTCCTGAGAACATACACCGTGTTGTACTTCTAGGATCTCTGTTACTGGCTGCAGCTAATAAATTTGATCTTTGACGTCACCAAGAAGAATCCCGTGTCTCTGTACTCTAAGACAGGTGAACCCGAAGACATCGTGCGTGTCCCCTGCGCCGCTGGGATTAAATCCCGGTTCTTCAGTATATATAGAAATAGTTTTTTCAGACATATCTTTTCTTAGACTGCATGCTGAATACTAGCATAGGCTACATTCTCTGCAAAGGCCGGCGGGGCGTCGCTTCTGTTGGTGATATTACAATATGGGTACAGTGAACATTTAATGAGGTCTAATTCAAGGTTATATTTTGAAACAGGAAGTGTGAGAACAACCAGAAAACTGTACTTAAGTGAAATATATATATTTGAAAAAAGCCAGGCAGAGGTACTGGACCTCAGGCATATTTCGCCTTAAGTGCTTGAAAAGGGTGCTGCCTGCCCTATTATTTGGTTTTCAGCATGGGGCACTCCGGGCATGATTCAAAAAGGTACTTATGTGTAGTCAGGGCTTTAAGTGGGATAAAAAAACTGGGGGATCTCTCAAAGGAGCGTGGCCAATGTAATTAAGGACATGGCTTAAAAACACCTAAGCTAAAAATCTATGCTTAGCCTAGTGTGCCGCCCATCTGATATTTTGCTGCTTCTGTCATCGCATCCAGACACAGTACACATGAAACAAGCCAGGACTATTGGCTTTGCCAATGGTTGTTAGTTGCAGAAGATAAAATTAGCGACAACTATGGCTTCGTCGAACTATATAGTATTGAAAATGCTTCCATTTTGAAACGATGAGACTGTGAAAGAACTTTAACGAGTCTCTTTGAAGTCACATCAAAGACTTTGAGCGGTGGTACTGCTGCAGAGTTAAGATTATTTTTTTGCAACCTAAAAGTGAAGGCAAAAATGGAGAGCTCGATAGGGACCCGTCTCGGCACCTACTTTTTAAAACTGCCGGTAGGACCCGGCCCACTTAAATCCCTGTGTGTAGTAAAGTTATGAGTGTGAAGTCTCTGCACTCGGATCGGAATCTCCACGCTGCCGTTCTCAGTGTGGAGATTCCGCCCTGAGTTTGGAGACTCCGGCATGGTATGAATACTTCACACTCGTAACTTTACTACATGTACGTGAATCGGGCCCTCTACAGTGCTTAATTTGTGCTCGTGCTTTCTGGTGCTCAGCACCGGCACTTAATTGCCAGCACCAGGGCTTATGACACACTGTACCACTTTGTAGAAGTGTCTGCCAATTTTGGTACAAGCACAAAAACTTCTGTTTATTATTTAAATTTACATTTCCAATTAGTAGTATTTGCCTCCAAAGCCAATTTTATAGCTTTGGGGGCTGTAATAGTATGAATGGTCACACCTTTAAGAGTATGATGATTAGTAGTGTGTTGGTGCTGTCATTGTCAGTGCTGCCAGGGTAGGGTGACCAGACGTCCCCGTTTTCCCAGGACGGTCCCCGTTTTTGGAGAAGTGTCCCCGTGTCCCGACACTTTTCTCCAAGTGACTCAAATGTCCCTGTTTTCAAAAAGTGTCCAGGTTAAAGACAGAAATGTCCCTGTTTTTCATTGTTCCGGTTGAGCATGCGCGGCCATGCTCTCTCTGCACTGTTTACGGCATGGGTTGTCACTGAGGTGAACGCTGTAGCAAGAAGGGAAATCCTTTGAAGAGAGACATTTTACACGCAGCGCCACCTACGTCATCGTGCCAGCCAAAGTTTCTACTTTGGATAAAACAATATTTCTTCGTCCTGTAGCTTGTGTTCATAGACATACAAACTTTTCAGTAGCCTTATGCATACCGTGCAAGGATTAATGCATTGCTCATTGCCTGTTTTATTCCTAACCAATTGATGCATGCTCTGTGTTCTCCATATCAAAGCTATGACTTGACCTTTTGACTGACCTTTCAGATCACGGCAAACTGTTTAGCTGGAAAGGACTTAAAGGAGCAGGGTTAACGCCTGTGGGAGAGGCGAGCAGCGCTGCTCGAGCTTTTTGCTCAGGTCTTCACACTATTGCACTATGAGATGACACCAATGGCTAGAGTGCACTATACATACCCCAGTAAGGTAACATGACATCCCAGCAGTGACCACGCAAATGTGGGAGGACTATGTGGTCGGCCAGCCTTTGCGACCCTTAAGACCCTAAGGCAGTAATACCTGGAGAGAAGTGTTTTTTTTTTTACATTGGTCCATGGCTGCCCTTTGGCAATTTAGCAATCCGCAGTTTACCTCCCATGCTTTTCTGTCATGAGCAACTAAGCAACATTGGTGAGTTGTACTTTACGTCATGCTGACGCGCAGCTATAGAAATGAGCATTGATAAAGCCAGTAAATCTGGCGTTTGCTAGCCTGTGATGTTTTATTGATTTTTGGCAAATATATGCTATAGTCCCTAAAAGTGTAAATGTAATAAAAAGTACTAATGCTGTTGTGTAAAGGAGAGGGGTGCGAATAAAAGACCGCAGATTTGTTGTCTGTAATGCTTCATCTCGGTCTGCGGAGGGAGCTGTCATTGTAGTCCCTTTTCTATGTCTATGACAGCTGTCAAATAGTCCTACTTTTATGTCGATGGTTACTGCAAACCATAGTCCTACTTCTATGTCTACGACCTGTCCCCGTTTTTTGTTTTGAGAATCTGGTCACCCTATGCCAGGGGCAACGGATGGTGCAAGCTCTGGTGTCCTCCTGTGGAGAGCCCTGGCACTAAGTGTTATACAAATTAAGCCCTGGCCCTCTATGCACCCTGATTTATGCTGCAGGCGCTGGCCTTTTATTTCAGAGGAGGCATATATAATCAGTGGCGTAGCTAGGCACTTGACCGCCTGTGGCAGTCCCTGCCCTTTCCGCCCTGCAGCTGCACTGAAGAGCGGGGGGGGGGGGGGGGGGGGGGGTGCTGGCGAGAATTTCAGCCAAAGCTCGTGCCGCCTCTGCCCCCCTTGCTATTACACTGTAGATAAAGTTATCCCTCAGTAACAATAACTTAAGTATTTCAATTACGAAGTTACTGGAGGAGGAACACGTCCTTCATGGCCTGGGGCTGGGACCATATTCGGGAATCGCCAGAGACAGCGGTGGGCGGAAACGTTGAAGCACAGTTACTTCCAAAACTGATAAAGTTGTTATTTTTCTAACAGTTCTTCCCCTGATGGCGGGAGTCATTTCCAAGAAGCATCACACTGAGGAACAAAACAACATTTCAGTTCTCGACCCCAGGGTCAACCAGCATGGGTTCAGAAATGGACTGTGAATGGTCTCGCGTCTCTGGTGCCATTTAAAACGAGACGCGGTGGAAAGAGGAAGAAAAGCAAATGTTTTGCAGTCGCGGTCTCTTGATTAGGTAGATCAAGACAGGCAGTGGCCAGAGTTCAGCCCTGCTGCACAGCCCTGCATTGAAAACAGGAAGAAAACTGCCAATTTGCAAGCTTATCAGGGACACTGGCATGGTCCAATTGCTTTTTTTTTCACATGCCTTTCTCTAGCAAAATGAACTGTCAGCAGGCTGAACTTGCAAATGAGAAATAATACATTCTTGGTGTCAGTCTGTTCTAGGCTTCTCAGACTGTGTCAGTCGCTGTAAAGTTCTGTGAGAAACTCAAGCAATTGTAACTAAAAACTGGAGTCACAGAATGACTACAACAGAAAAGTTCAGCGCATCTGTTAAAATCTGAGGTTGGTCCTCTGAAATCGCGGTAGCCAACAGAAACTTAATAAGATTTTATAAAGGCATATCAATTCAATTCAAATGTCTTTTATATTTAGTACAATTAACCTTAAAAGCACAGTAAAATTCATTCAAATCTTTGCTACTTAAACACATAATGGTTGCAAATAATAATCATAAAAACACAATATAGTTCATACAATGAAGGCATATCAAACGGCATCCATTTTGATTAAATCTAGTCAGTCTACCACAAATTGTATCAATCAATTATTAATTATATCAACCTGTAAATAATGTATTAGGGAAATATGTTTTCAGTGAAAAACATGGTGTAGAAGCGTGTTCTTCAATGATCCACACAAACGGTAGTACAAAATCAGCTTTATTTCTTAAGATAGATGCCAAGATGTAGAGCCCATCAGCCAGCATCCTTCCTGCTCTAAGGTTCATTATCCAACTGCCTGACAGACCACTGATCTTCCTTCCGGCAAGAGCCTAGAACCTGGAACTACGCTTGGAAGATGCACAACGTAAAAACATGCACAAAGAATACAGAAGCAAGAATGCAGAATCAAAATAATAAAAGTCATAATAAGACAAGAACTAGAATACATTTCCCTCCTTAATAATAAAACAAACAAACAAAACAAAACAAAGCAAAAAAAACATACATATTAAATTATGCATCAAGGCCTGTAAATAACAAGGTTTCTTAGAAAGCCTACCACTCTGGTAGG
Organism: Triturus cristatus; assembly: GCF_964204655.1. NCBI lineage: Eukaryota > Metazoa > Chordata > Amphibia > Caudata > Salamandridae > Triturus > Triturus cristatus. The sequence continues at coordinate 1,529,370,666 of NC_140590.1, read as the reverse complement.
GTAGCCCAAAGCTGCACCATTCTCCAAAGTGCTTTGACAATCAGAATCATCGACCCATAAACAACATCTACATTGTTGTTGATATTCTCACCGGTAGGCATGGCATCTGGAAGAGAAGACTGTGAAGACTCTTCCCCTTTTTACATGGAGTCCACGGGTGGTAAAAATGGACAATTTGATAAAAGCATTTTATTCCTCAATTCCGAACTTTGAAAATCATTCAAACTACCCAAGTTCCTTTTGGCCCACCAGCGACCATCTTATAAATCCACCGTAGAATGTGTCACCTTGAGCACTTTAAATTGGCCAACAAATTTGAACCTCACTTTAGATTTATTAGGCTTCTTGTCTTAAGGCATGAGTAAGGTCCCTACACATATCTCCTCACAAAACAACGTTTTCTTTTCTATAGAATCATGATAAATCTTCATTTTCTTTTTAGCCTCCATACATTAGATTTAATTTTACTCTAATCCACTTCTCCTTTTTTAACAATAACTTTACTTGTCAACCAAGTGGGACACAAACTAGTGCAAGACTGTATACCTCTTAATAAACTAAAGGGAGATACACCAGTAATATTATGTGGGGTACTGTGAAAGGCCCACACTTTCCTCTGCACAAAATCCCTTCACATCCTCACTACAGGTTAGAGCAGTGTAGATTTCCTCCTTAAGAAGGCGATTGGCTCTCTCAACTGCACCATTGGCCTCGGGAATATAAAGCAACATTATAATGCTTTATGCCCTTGTTCCTCAAGAATGTCTCCATCTTCTCAGAAACCAGTTGTACCCCATGATCCCTAACCAACTCCTCAGGATATCCTTCTAAAGTGAAAAAAATGTCTAAACACTGAATGACAACTTGGGTGGTGGGTTGTGCTACAAAATCATTATAGATCCACTTCGAATAATAATCAGTAAGTACAATCAAATACCTATAAGAATCCGGTAATGCTAAAATGGGTCCTTCCAAATCCAAAGCTAATTTTGACCATGGAGATTGTGGAAAAGGAGTGGGAATAAGTGGAGTATCTCCCAACCTCCAATGTTTATTTGACAAAATGCCTTCCTAACATGTACTTACAAAATTATCCACGCCCTTGTCCGTGTATGGCCACCAAAAACAGTCTCTTAACAATTTCTTGGTGGCAGTAGATACCAACTGTTCCCTATAGGCTAAACACAACTCTTTAGACTTCAAATGTTTTGGTACAACAAATTTACTTGCATGGAGCAGAATGCCATTCTACACTGTGAGCTGATCAGCGAATTGATGAAAACAATACAAATCACCTTGCAATGTTTGACGTGTGGCCATCCTGGTTGAACAAATTCCTTCTGTTCAGAAATGGTACCCTGATAACATTCCAAAACTTCCAAACTGGCTAAAACGCATTTGTTACTGAATAACTCCTCAGCACATGACCCCTCATCCTCCTTAACAGGCATCCTAGATACAAAAGAATTCACTCTGGCGTTGGTACTGCCAGGTATGTATCGCACATGAAAATTGTACTCTTGTAGTTTCTATAATATTCTGATTAGTCTAGATAATGCAGAAGATGTACCATTATCGCCTAAAAGATAAATTAAGGGTCTTTGATCCATGCACAGCGCAAAATGTGTTCCCCAGATATAAGTTCTGAATGTTTCAATGGTTCATGCACATGCAAGTGCCTCTCTTTCAATGGTGCTATACCTTCTCTCCACCTCCAATAATACCCTTGATGCAAAAGTGAGAGACAACTCTACATTCTCCACTCTTTGGAACAGTACTGCTCCTAAACCAACTGCATTAGCATCAACAGTGATTATGCATTGATAATCACTGACATAAGACTTTAATGAAGGTACCTTGGTCAGTATATTTTTTATTTCTAGGAAGGTTTGTTGTTCCTCGATTCCCCAATTAAACTTCTTTTTCTTTCTCAGCATTTTATTAAGGGGATCCATGGGAGTTGCGCACCCACTAACAAATCTCAAATAGTAATCACTCAATCCCAAAAAGGATTTAAGTTCATCCTTATTGCTAGGAGGGGAAACTTCCATTGATGCCTTTATGAGATCCCCTTTAGATTTGACACACTCAGCTGATATTCAATGACCAAGATACTCCACATTGGCAGTTAAAAAGTTGCATTTGTCTTTGGACAAACTCATGCCATGCTTGTCCAAATAATAAGAACTTTATTCAAGATCTGATTATGTTATACAACATCTTTAGGAAAAATTAATATGTCATCTTGGAATGCTAACACACCAGCTACCTCTTTAAAAAGGTTGAACATGAGTTTTTGAAATACGCTTGCCATCGACGCTAAACCGAACAGCAAGTGTAAATACTTGAATGCACTAACTGGGGTGATGAACGAGGTTAATGCTTGTGATTCAGGTTTGAGAGCTACCTGGTGATACACAACCTTAAGGTCAATGTTGCTGAAAACGTTGGCACCATCTAGCGTTGACAACAACTCATTTATCTTTGGCAACAGGTGACAATCTACTAAGATATTACTATTAAGTGAGGGAAAGTCCACACTTAAGCTTTATCTGGACGTTTTGTTTCTTAGCTTTAATGACAGAACTAATCCATTCAGCTGCGTTTACGGGTTCAATGATTTTGTCCATGGATAACTGATCAAGATGCTTCCTCAAATCATTACATACAGATAGGGGAACATCCCTTACTTTGTGTTTAACAGGTATAGCACCACGTTTCAAAATTATTTTGTGCTCAAACCTTATAACAGTGCCAATATTTCCAGAAAAAACAGTAGGATAATTTGATAGAATACTATCTATGATCACATCCAAAGGCTCAATCAAAATAACTGTAAAAGTAGTGCCTGGTCTCAAAACAATACCCAGTCTCTCTTTGGTCATTCTAACCCATAATGTTTCTGCTGTTAACAGCAACATAGAGTTTTGTTAACATTTCTCTGCCAGCAAACTGTAAAACATACTCAAAATATCCAATTGTATCAATTTCTGATTCACCATAAGCGATGCCCCTTATATCACTTTTTTAAAGAAGATTATTATGCCAATGTTGCCTATACTATTTCCCCGACAACATAGTGACTGGAGAACCTGAATCGACCATCACTTTTAGGCAAATGTTCCCTATATTAACACCATAATACGCACCATTTTTACTAGCAATTGACCCCCCCCCCCCATTATACGGTCATTATCTACAACAACAGCATTCAATTAATCTGTTTCACATTGTGAATGTGCACTTACATCATTCATACTAGTTCCCACAGTTAAAATGGTCATGATGTTCATACTTTCATCTGTCTGCACATACTGCTGTTTCATGTCTGGAATACAATTTCTTTTGACCGCAGTACCACTCCTGCAAACTTTTATAAAGTGCCAACTTTTTTCCACTTAATGCACCTCTTTCCCTTAGCTGGGCACATGGAATTATTACCGAAGCGATTGTGTGAACGACATCTGTAGCACAACCTTGACTTTGTACGCCTATTAGGTTTATGATCATCACACCCAAATTCTCAGAACCACCAGAAGCTCTAGCGAATGCTATCACGGATTCTAGAGAGCGTTCAATTCCTTTAGCAATTTTTACAGTTTTATCCAACAAAGCATTTGTACAACATAAAAGATTCTCCTGCACTTTCATTGAATAACAAATCAGTACAATTTGGTCTCTTAAATATTGATCTATAGCATTCACAAATTTACAACTGCTACCTAGTATCCTTAAAGAAGCCAAGTATTGGTCATTATTTTCATCATCTGCCTGTTTTCTGGAATAAAAAGTAAACTTTTCCAAAACTATACTGGGTTCATCTGAGAAATGAGATGCCAATATTTTTCCTGCCTCTACAAAAACATTCGAGCTTGCCACATCCCCAGATTCCTCATTAGGTGCAGGAATTTCAGGCAAATTGTCAAATATTTTCTAACCTTCTGTATCAAGGCAATTATACAGATTAGCTAACCTCCTGGCTGCAGTGCAATTCACATCATCGATAGCCACCACATCGTTTTTGAAAACACAAATCCAGTGTTTCCACTCATTTTTGGGTTTACTCAGTTCCACCAGGAAGTTGGGAGGCTGCTGGACATTACCACCACCAGACATGTCCAAAATTAAAGTTACTATTGTCAAAAATATAAATTAGCAAAATGTAACAATTTGCCTAGAGTTACAGGTGATTGACTTCTTTAAATTATAATATCCAGAATCGCTGCACTCTTCTGTTAAGTTCGACTGAATGAAATTCAGTGTGTGCTTGCTGATACGATTCATAGCCTTACTCTGCAACGCGCTGCCAGGAAAACCTACAGCACTATGAGCGGTGCACGCAGGCTCCCTTTCACTATAACCAGGCATTGCTAAGAGACTCACCAGCCAATGAGCGACGCGCATAAACATTGGAGTGTGCACTCGTCTGGAGGCTGATTCGAGAGCAGCACAACGTAATTTCTCAAATAATTTAAGGATATCCTGCAAATCGTCACGCACACTGGCAATAATCCAGATGATTCAGAATGTCTGTAGAGCTCACTGTGAGACTTGCAGCCAGAAGACTTCAACGAAGTACAGGCCAAATATCTCCAAAATGACAAACCGCTGTGATATGTTCCCTTGTACAAATCATCGCCAATATGTGGAAGCATGTTCTTCAATGATCCACACAAACATTAGTAGAAAATCATCTTTATTTCTTGAAGATAGATGCCCATCAACAAGCGTATTTCCAGCTCTAAGGTTCGTTATCCAACTGCCTGACAGACTACTGATCTTACAGGCAAGAACCTAGAACCTGGAACAATGCTTGGAAGATGCACTATGTAAAAGCATGCACAAAAAATACAGAAGCAAGAATGCAGAATCAGAGTAATAACAGAGTCATAACAAGACAAGAACTAGAATACAACAAGTGGATTTCCTCTTCGACTCAAAATACAATCTTGCTATCAAAATTAGAAAATGCTGAAATTCTAAGGAGGCTTAAAACTTCTTTCAGCTGTTTCTGAAGGGATAAATCAACAAAGAGAATCATGCATATTTGGTTAAAACCATTTTAAAAATAGAAACAAACTAAAATCGTTTGGATGTTACCTAGAATGTTGGTTCTGTTTCATTCCGTGGGTGCTGACCCTTGAACGTAACATCCGAATAATAGTGTCCGAATACTAACTTTACTGACTATCAAAAGCTTTTCTCTTTGAATGATACTTTACCGTATATGCTGATTAGTCAGGTACATACATTTATGCAACTAATTTGTCAACCCCCAAAACTAATACTTTAGGCATCTTTATTGGTATTTGAGCTAGAACCAGATCAAAAGGACACGCATGATGCTGAATGGCTACAAATCTATGTTTGAAAGAAATTGAGAACAAGTGAGTCAGTTGAACGCATACCACCAACTATTCCTGAGGACACTTACTCGAGCAGTGTAAGTGACACAGAAGAAGATCAGCAGGCACCAAGTAGGTAAAAATGAGCAAGAGTGCCCTGTCATAGGTATTTTACACTCTAATGGACCTGATACACAAATCAAGTGTTGAATGTATCAGTGCAGGATTCAATTGACCTAAGATCAGAACTGTTTGAGCCTTCGTGACATCACACTAAATCCAAATTTGGATAAAGTTGTTGGGAAAGGATTTCTGAAAAGAAACAAGAGTTTGAGAGACACTAGTGAATGAGAAAGTGCCAAAGACTGAAATAAAACTGATATTTTACAAAGAATTAGGACTATTTACCTAGGCCCAAGGCTCAGTACAAAAGTGGGGATAAAACACTTAGAAGAGAATGGAGTAGGTTTATGGATGACTGAATGAAGATTGCTGTAAATATAAGCTGAAAGAACTAACTTAACTGCAAAAAGAAAATCCAAGAAACTGCTATGAGAAAAATCAGAAGGTGAATTGTTGACTTATTGCTGCTATATTCTTTGCTTAACGATCTAGCTACAGAAAAGCATGTGTTTGCTAACTAAGAATAGACGTAAGATCATTATGGGTATTACATTTTTAGTAGTAGTTTCTAGTAGGTATAACATTGTAAATAGGCATTTACTTACACCAGAGTTAAAAAAGCCTACGTCAACACCTGAAACTGCAACATTTTCACACACAATAGATGAGATGAAGCTGAAGGTGTCATTTGTAAATTGCAGGAAAAAAGATTACACAGCCAATGCTTACTTTAGGTTAGTTCAAGATACACACCGACATTAGATGCAAAGGATTTCTATGTCTGTACATACTTCCCTTCATCAGCTGTAGAGGAGGTGACATACCATCACATACCTTTGTCATACGCAATCACATGTAGTATTTTGCTTAGCTTAGTATATAGGCAAGAACACTTTGGAAATTATTACTCAAATTATGCCAAGATTCTTTCAAAAGTCCCCTTACAAAAAAGCATAAACCTTCATCCACCAGGAAAAGAAATGAACACAGCTTGGCATTATTTTAGACCATCCATACCTATAGAAACTGTTGGGGCATGTGAAAACAATTTAACTTGTTTAAAGAGACCTTTAGAGAAAACATTTATCATGGAATTAGAGGAAAGGAAAGTACACACTCTTCATAGTAAAAATGAAGGGGAACACATTTCGAAAAACATTTGGAAGAAAGAAGATGAATACAGAAAGAATATGGTCTACCCAAAACTAAAATTAAACAGGAGACAAAAAGGTAAAAAATGTGTTACAGAAGAAGTAACCAATTTAGGGAAAGACCTGTAGGGATTAGTAGTTGTGAACACACATTTGAAATTCTAGGAGATTCATGGCAGATTTTATTTGGAGAGTGTATGAAAGTGCCCCTTTTTGAATGGTTGCCCCCCACTTTTTGCCCAATGTTGATGTACTTCGACTGAGTGTGCCCAGGGTTCCTGCCAACCAGGTACCCAGGGCCTATGTTCTTTGCCCAAACTGTACTGTTGCAAAACCCAATTGGCAACTCTCTGGCCACATATAACTCTTTAATAAAAGGTACCACAGGGACCAAGGGCACTATGACCAGGAAAGGCCTTTAAGGGCTGCAGCACTTATTGTGCCACCCCTAGAGACACTGTACCTTTACACCCGCACACAGCCCTTGCAGGGTGTTTTGGTGCAGGACAAAGTGAAGAGTTGACATGGCACACTTCCCTGTGTGCCATGCCTACAATCCACTGCCCTGGCATAAGTAAGCCACCCCTGCAGCGGGGTGCACTATACCAGTGGTGAGGTTACAGGTGCGTTAGCACTCTACCTCTACAGTGCCTAAGTGAATTATGTGCATTAAGGCATTAAGTGCAGTAATGCTATAAAGAGTATATGGTCTTGGAGTTTGTCATTACCAACTCCACAGCACCGTAATGTCTTTTCTGAAAACTGTGAAGTTTGGTATCAAACTTCTCAGCACATTAAACCCACACTGATGCCAGTGTGGGAGTTAATGAAAAATGCATTCAGAAGGCATCTTAGAGATGCCCCCTGAAAAACGACCTAACTCTAGTGTCCTGGCTGAGTGGCATAATAGGCCGTGTACCCAGCCCAAGTAAGGGACCACTTGGTCCCAACATGTACCTACCTGTAACGCCCCTAAATTTAGTATTTAAGGGCAACCCTGAACCTTACCTCTTCAGAAAAGAAGAAACAAGAAGAAGAAGGACCAAAGAGCCATGCTGAGGAAGAAGAGGAGAACACCAATTGACTAGGACCCAGCCCTACCGGCCTGTCCCGACCTCGACCAACCACAGCAAAATCCCAGTGTATCCTACAGCCAGCAGCCCCAAAGAACCCGGAGAACCTGCCCTGCCTTCCCAAACCAGACTTTGTCTACCATGAGCACCGAATTTGCTCACCCACGGACTCTGGGTCCAGCCGGATCCACCACTCTGCACCCAATGCCTACGGCCCGGGTTCGAGTGGCCCAACACGCCAAGGAGCTCTCCCTGGCAATCCTGACCCGAGATCCAGTGACCCTTGACCTGGCTCGAGCCTCCAGCCGACGACCTACAACCTCAATCGGAGGGTCCCCCCGAACACGACCAGAAGCTGGTAAGAAACCCCAATGCCAAAGGACACCCCTGCACACGGCGCCCCAAGGCTTTGGGTGACCCAACCGATGGTGTCCAGGCAACCCCCAGCATCCCAACTTAACTCTCCAAGTGGTGGCCGCCTCCAGAAGATCTTTGTCCCCAAGCCTGCAGTGTTTTGCCAACCGGAGAATCCTAATTGAAAGTAACAGGGCACCCAACGCCAAACCAGTACTCTGACCAGGCCACCCTAGTGCTGCTGTGGGTGCAGCTTGAGTGCTAAATGGGAGCCCCCTTTGCCCTGATCGTAAGTCCAAGAGCTTTTCTCCCTCAACCTTGTGGCCTGCTCGTAAGCAGCCACCAAGCGGAGGCCCCCTATCCCCCATTGGATACTAGTGCTGCTTCGGGAGTGCATCCTCGACCCTGGGGAAACCCTGGGTTCTAACCCCAGAAAACCAGCTCCAAAACCAAAGTACTTACCGATAAACCGATAACACTGTTTTCTCTCAGAGGACTGCATTGACTGCAATATGCGTGTCGCAGAATGGAATACATGAAAAAAATTGGTAATTAATTGCGATTTGGTAATATTTGCAATCGCTATTTGCGATCCTGAAATACCGACTCACAAACTTTGCGAAATCGCTATTAGAGAGTCACAAATTGCGATTCCCATAATACTATGCAGCATGATGATGTCAGAATCAGGAAGTGACCACACCCATGCTCTTACCTGTGTGCTGAGAGTGAGGAGAAGGAAGCAGACAGTTGGAGAGCTGCAAATTTGAAACGTTTGGGACTTTTAAACTTGGGCAGTCAGTAGCATGGCTTCAGAAACACCACAGAAGGAGCGAAAAAGGCAAAAGAAATTCAGTGAAAAGGCGTTAGAGATACTAATAGAAGAAGTGGTGAGGAGCTATGATAAATTGTTTGGAAAAAAGTAACTGCAGGTCCCAGAGTCTGAAAAAAAAAATGTGGCTGGGAATGCAAAGAAAAATAAATGCAGTGGGAGTTGCTCAGCGCAGCATAGAAGATTTGCGCAAAAGGTGGTATGACCTGCGTAGTCGTGCCAAAGAAAGGGTTGCAGAAAGGCTTGCTGAAGCCAAAAAAACTGGAGGCGGCCCATCCACCCAAAAAACACCCACAGCCTCTCGGACCCATGATGTTTGTCGTACAATGCATACGAAATTTAGTAGCCCAGGAATAACGAGGAGGCAAAGCGGTAGAACCGTAAGTTTTACCACTACCAAAATTCCATAGGTTAGGGTGTGCCTTAGCGTGCGCATACCGCCGTGGATTTTCATCTGGTCCTGAAGAATGCTTAGTTAAATTGGCATTACAAGCAGAAACATGTCGACCATTTTTTTGCACTGACCTTAACCGGACAACCTGTGGTTATCCTAACCAACCAATTCTTGTCCGTCTCACTTGATTTTTAACGGTCTTTGGTTTACCTTGAATAAAAATTGTTATCGGTTAAAACCTTCTACCTTTTAAATTCACGTCCATCACCACCTATCCATCAAAAACCAGCTCCGCTGTAACTCAGGCGTCGCAGCACACCAGGGAGGCACTCGGCCTCCTTGGTGGGAACCTGATGATGAAGCATGTCACCAACTAGGTTGGTGAGTGAGGGTTCTTCTATAAAATCCTTTTGGTTTTTCCCACGCTGTTGTTTTACATTAGCCTTTTCTTAGTCCTAATTCACTCTTTCGTTGTTTATACGAATATTTGATTTAGTCAGCATTCTGTCCATCATCTGTTCTGTTCAGGCTTTGTAGATGTAGATAGTTTTCTCAGAATACTATCTACAGCTACAAAGCCTAGCCACTTGTGGTTTATACCACTTTGAAATGAATTTTTGTCTTATATGTTGTTGAGATATATGCTCCATAAGTGGATGTGATATCATTATTATTTTTATTACATGTGTTGGTATATTGTCTGTGATGTTATTGTTATGTCAATCTGGATGTTGATGTCAGAATTTTAAAATTTGTATGAATAAAATGACCTGTTTTTAACTGCTTAATGGTACTACACTGAGCCTGTGTTTATCATTCATTATGTATAGGACCTGATTTTTGCCTGGTCTTCAGTTGCCTAGGAATGTTACTATAGTAAGTATTATTTGAATTACAACAGAATGTTTGTAACAATACAATAACACAGAAGATAATGGATCATACTGGTTAGTCACCCGTGATATCAATTTGCACTGAGACAAAATATGTATGTCGCTTGAAGGTGAGTGCAATATGCATTGATACTGAATGCTTTTGGGAAATAATAATGCCCTTTTTTGCAATGTTTGCAACGTTTATTAATGAGAAACAAAATAATCAATATTTTCTCTGAAGATCTTGTGGACCTCCATTAACATCTGCCTACTAATAATATGTGGCAAAATCACCCATTTCTTATAGATTAGTCTAGTGGTATGGTAAAACCCACAGCTATAATCACTGATTCCTTCAAACACCGATTCAATTGATGATTCTTTTGATGAGGATATATATGTTGACTCTCATTTGGAACACTACATTGGTAATTCTGCACCTAGAGTAACTGATACTGTGGCAGTCTCCAGCTTGCAGTATTTGCTGCAATTTTACTGATTTTTCCCGTGAGCAGTGGGTAATTACCATGGAAATCAGCACCGATTTATGCATGTAATTCTAAGATTCAGCTCAGTTTGCACAGACATACTGCACTAGTTTTTATCAGATGAAACATGCAGATTAAACACATTTCTTCTAATCCTTTTACTCCTGTAACTACTGTTACCAGCCAAATCAGGTTTAATGAGTACTCACAATCAGGGCCTTTGTATTGCAATCCTTGAGAGGCCCAAAGACCACATGTCTGAGATCTGGCACCTGACAGTATTTAATTTGTAAAACAATAAAAAGTGCAGGGCCAAAAAGGTTTCTAGGGTGCCGTCTGCTGGCACTGCCGAATACTGAGGTTACCAGATACCAAAACTGCTGAGGCTTGATTCCGTCTACTGCTTATTTCTTCCACCACCCTACACTTCCTAGGGTCCTTTCATATAAGCATTTTGGAGTATGTAAAGTTGCACCTCTGTAATATTCAATTACATACTCCTACATGTCTTTTTAAGTTGGCGCAAAAACATCTCAAATGGGACTTAAATAGAAAGATTCATAGTAGAAATAGACAGGACTGTGCCCTCTTAGGATTTTTACTGATAGGGAGTTGGATGTGTTGGGGCTCATTCACAAAGGTATATAAGAACACGTAAGAGTACTCCTGTAGCACCTGCTCCCGTAACCATAACAGCTTTTGTGACTCGCCCTTTAGCTTCAATCTTCTCATGCATGTTGTTTTATGCTCTTTCTTTCTTCTTTTGTCACTCTTTCCCTATCCTTCTCTTATTTCCCTTTTTTCTAAATTTCTATCTCTCGCTCTGAATCAAAGTCTGATAAAAAAAAAAAAAAATTAAAACGAGTGCTTGGGCTAACCACCTGAAAGCACCAGCCCAAATTAAGCACTTCTTTCTGTGTGGTGAAACTCATAGTGCGCTGCAGCTCTGTAAAAGAATGGCAAACGATCTGACATCTGCCTTTTTGATCGTTTGATGGCGCAATGTCTTATGGGATTGCAGCAGTGGAATGCTCTGGTTGACACAATAAATTATGTATATCTTGTTTCGAGAAACTGCTGAGCTAAACGCCGTAACATATTTGAAGTACTTTAATTGGGGAAATGGTGGTGTTCTGGCAGCCCTGCGGAGAAAGGTTAAACGGTTTACATACTCAGGGCTGACGTTTTTGGTAAAGTCGATACTTTAAGAAATGGCGCCAAAGCAGACTGAATTTATAAAGAAATTAAGGGGCATATCAACAAGGGCTTTATCTCTGCTTTTTTGGCTTTAAAAGCCAAAAAAGCAGAGATAAAACTAGCGCCCTATCAACAACAGGGTGCTAACACGCAAATTTGCATGTTAGCACCCTTTTACTCTACGCTTCCCCTTGCATCTCTAATGAGATGCAAAGGGGGCGTTCCAGAGTAAAATAATAGGAGAAATGTCGCTAAGCGACATTTCTCCTATTATCAAGAATGACGCTAACCCTGTTAGAGACAAAAAAAGCAGCGCTAACCGCGGTTAACGCTGCTTTTTTAAGTCTGCTAATTTTCAGACTTAGCCATGATATTCTATGGAAGGAGGATATCATGGCTAAGTTTGCCTGTCCCTATCAACAAGGTAACGTGAGATTGACGCTGGGTTTCCAGCGATAATCTCACGTTAGCCTGTTAGCGTGTAGATTTTTATCGCTATTGAGATAAGCGTTGCTAATAGCACGCTATCTCAGCGATAAAAATTCACGCTAGCCGGCGATAATTATCCTCACGCTAAGAGCGCTGAGCGATAATTATCGCCGGTTGTTGTTGATATGCCCCCAAATTCGAGACTTTCAGTGCAAGACCTTCAACAGCTCAAAAACTTTCCAGCATATTCAGACTCGAGCAAAGTAAATAAGAAGCGAAAATGCAAGAAGAAAAGAATGAGGTAATTTAATATGGGGGTTAATTTTTATCCGTCTTGGTAGTGCGGTGAGCTTTAATATATTTTGTTTTTTTGCATCCCATCCATCATAACCTGGTAATTAATTCCGTGCGTTAGTGTGTGCTGCGCTATCTAATAGCTGCATCTAGGGATAACTATCTGGAACCTGCATTGTATTTTCATAATTGCAATTAGAAAGTGGCACATCAGCAGGACACTTATTTAATCAGCCTTGTTCTATCTCGCTCGCTTCCCGCATCCTTGATTAATTCCCCGTATCATTTTTTTCGGAGGTGTCAAGGTAGAAAAAACAGCAGCGCCGCGAACACCTAAATCATTCCTGGCATGCGCTGTCTAGACTTAAAGAGAAAAGGAAAAGCGAGCGCGAGCAAGTGCGGCTATCTATCTGAGAGGGGCATTCAGGCATTACAAACACCTGGCAATAAATAGCAAATTCATTTCACAATTTTTTTGTGCACGGCGCCGCTGCTGCTGAAGGAGCGGAGCCTGGTCCCAGTAAAGTATTTTGATAAATTGCAGTCAGGGTCTCTGCCAAACTAATTTCATATTTTCAAGAACAGCGTGGCTGCGAAAAAACACATATTTTCCGACTATTCCCCCGCCCAAAGGAAACAAAAATGGCTGCCAAGGGGGGCTTCAAAGATGTTAAACACCCACAAGGATATATTTACGTTCAAAGTTCATAATTGGATACGGCTGTTTTTTATTCCGCTTCTACCGCGTAGGGATTATTAAATAACTTGCTATTGGATATGTTGGGTTTAGGGTCTTGTGATAAACTCATGAGATTTAGAGGCCGTGATTGGAGGAAGGGGGCTGTTACGGGCGGATTTAGTGATCTTTGGGGAGCGTGGGCCCACGTGAACTTTACATTTGATTCTTTCCCACAGTATTTTGAAGTTTGGAAGCACATGGTTTACTTCACTGAGTGGAGTGGCGTTTATGCTTGTTTATGAACTCAACTAATTTAAATTGTGGAGGAAAGCAGGCAATCCGAATCCCAACTTGGTTACAGTTCCTTGGGGCAAAGTGTCCATCTTGTCTACAGCGTGACCCCCTAGAATGCTGCTTAAAGTGTATCTATGCAGGTATGTACGTCTGTGATATTTCTACAGCCAGGGCTTTAAGTGGAATGAGAAAACTAGGGGGTCTGTCAAAGGGGCATGGCCGATGTAATTAAGGGTGTGGCTTAAAAATACCATGCGAAAAATCTGTGCTTAGCATAGTGTGCCGCCCGACTGGTATTTTGCTGCTCCGGTCATTGCATACAGATATATAATACAACAAGTAACATTACACCTGCAACAAGTCAGGGCTATTGGCTTTGCCAATGGTTTTTAGTTGTGGAAGATAAATATTAAACAACTATGGCTTCGTTGTGTAGACTATAGAAAATGCTTCGGTTCTGAAAGGATGAGACCATGAAAGAACTATAGAGAATCTCTTTGCAGTGACCTCAAAGGCAGTGAAGGGTGGTACTGCTGAAGAGTTAAGATTGTTTTTTTGCTCGGAGTGCAAAAATGGAGAGCCCGATAGGAACCCGTCTCAACAACTGCTTTTAAAAACTACTGGTGCTGAGCACCGGCAGGACCAGGCCCACTTAAAGCCCTGCCTATAACGCTAACCTAGCTAAAAGGCAGTGGAGCACAGTACAGAGTAAAAGTTCAGCATGAAGTCACGAGTCACAGGGGAGGTAGCTGGACTGTGGACAGTTAAGTCATTGTGATGTAGTGTTCATTAAAGAGGTGCATGTCTTCAACTCTTTCATAGATTTGAGCAGCATTTGGGAGGTCATGACGGATAAGGTGTGTTGTTCCAAATCTTGGGGGTGTAGAGTGAAAAGACCTGCTGCCTTGCTTTTTTCCTTTTTTAGTCTTCTTAGACTGTGGACTGATAATATCCTGCCAGCAGGTGTAGTGAGAACTAACTATTAGAGATGATGGCTTAGTAAATGATACAGCTGGTGAAGATGATGTGGGCAAGCAAGGGGAGCCAATGAAGTTCCATCAGGACGCAGCTGATCATATTTTTTTCAGGCCCAGAATGAAGAATGCTGGCTGTATGGGTGTGTGAGTGTTATTGTGAGTGGCTGTATTGGTGACTGTGGTGGCTGTGTGAGTGGTTCTATGAGTGGATGAGTGTGTTTGGGAGTGGCTGTATGGTTGACTGAGTGGCTGTGTGAATGGCTCTATGGGTGAGTTACTGGGTATTTAGGTGGATGTATGGGTAAGAGTGGTTGTTTGACTGGATTTTGGGTAAGTGAGTGGGTGTATGAGTGACTGTATGGGTAAGTGAGTGGCTGTGTGGGCATGTGAATGGGTATGTGAGTGGTTGTATGGCTGTGTGAGTGAGTGTGTGAGTGGCTGTATACATCTGAGTGGGTGTGAGAGTGGTTTTGTGGGTGTGTTAATGGATGTATGGGTCTGTGAGTGGCCATGTGAGTGGTTGTGTGAATGTCTGTATGAGTGAGTGTGTATGCCAGTAGTTGTATGGGTCTGTGAGTGGGTATGTGAGCGGTTGTGTGGGTATGTGAGTAGGTGTATGAGAAGTTGTATAGAGGTGTGAGCGGGTGTGTGAGTGGTTTTGTGGATGCCATCAGTGATGTCATCAATGATGTCATCAATGATGTCGTCAGTGATGTCACTGACCATATAATGAGTATTGTAATATGAGAGGTCATAAACAGTGAATTGCTGGGGCATAAGTAATAGTTAGCTGAGATAACTCTAACTGCTGAATTTCACTGATTTTGTATGCTTGAAATCTGAGCCTAAATATAATGTCATTGTAACCTTTGCTTTTTTCAGTGGATTCATAAGGTTTTTTTAAAATTCAATTACCTAACTATAATGTCTCTGTAATCTTTGTTTTTTCAGTAAATATCTGTTTTTTTAATAATTCTGTTTCCTAGCTATACATCCTTTTAACCTTTGTTGTTTTCTGTGAATTTCAACATTTTAAAATTGTATTGCCTTACTATAACCTGTAACATTTGAGAGTGGGTGTGAGTGGCTGTATAGGTAGGAGAGTGAGTGTGTGAGTGGCTGTATGGGTGTCTGAGTGGGTTTGCGAATGGGTTTGTGGGTGTGTGAGTGGCTCTATGGGCCTGTCAGTGGGTGTGTGAGTGACTGTATGGGTGTGTACATGACTGTGTAAGTGGGTATAGGAATGCCTGTGTGGATCTGTAGGTCAGCATGTGAGTGGCTCTGAGACTGGATGCATGAGTGTCTGAGTGGGTCTGTGAGTGGGTGCATGAGTGTCTGAGCAGGTCTGTGAGTCGGTGTGTGAGTCTCTGACTGGGTCTGTGACTGAGTTCATGAGTGTCTTTGAAAGTCTGTGAGTGAATGTATGAGTCTCTGAGTGGGTCTGTCAGTGGGTGTGTGTTAAAAAAGTGGGGGGGCACACAAGAGCAAGTCCTTGCGCCACCTCCCCCTGTGTCAGTCCTCCTGTCCAGCTTGCCCGCAGTCCGCAACCCTTTGATGCTTTCGGTTTTGTGCCTCCTCTGCTCATTTTCAACTCGTTTTTCTGCCTCTTCTCTGCTCACTCCGGCACTCAATTTTTCCTCTTTTTGCTCATTCTGCCCATTATTTTGCCTCTCTCTCTAGGCTCCTGACCTTTATTCTGTCTCTTGGTGCTCGTTTCTGACCTCTATTTTGCCTCTTCCTGCTCATTTTGCCTCTTATTTTGCCTATTTCTGCGTGTTTCTCACCTCTATTTTGCCTCTTCTTTCTGGCTTCTGACCTCTATTTTGTGTCTTTCTGCTCATTTCTCACCTTTATTTTGCCTCTTTCTGCTTGGTTCTCACCTTTATTTTGACTCTTTCTGCTTGTTTCTCACCTTTATTTTGCCTGTTGCTGCTGGTTTCTGACCTTTATTTTGCCTCTTTTTCTGCTCCTTTCTCACCATTATTTTAGGGGTGGGTGGTAAACTTTGATTCGCAAGCACCAAGTGGACTTCATCCCCAACCAGTAAATCCAGGTGGCGCGTTTGCAGAGTGGTTGAGTAAGGGGCTGGGGTCTCTGATGAGGTCTAGCAATCCCACTGTGTTGGACTTACTGATGGTAACAACAGGGGCTCTTGACCCTCAGTGACCCTCAGCAGCCACGGGGACTTCATCTCACAACCAGTAGTGCACCAGTAGGCACATCTGCAGAGTGGTTGATAAAGAGGGTGGGGCCTCCAATGAATTCTCAGCAATCCTGCTCTGTGGGACTTACTGGTGGTAACAATAGGGGTTCTTGGCCCCCAACAACTCTCAGCATCCAAGGAGATTTCATTCCCCAACGAGTAGTGTGCCAGGAGGCCCGTTTGCAAAGTGGTTGCGAAAGGGTGCGGGGCCTCTGACGAAGTATCATTACTCAAGACCTGGCTGTTCGAGCAGTAGCAGACCCCTTCCCCCAAGCGCCTTGAGACCCTTCCGGGTGAGTAGCGCGCTATACAAGTGTTTTGATTGATTGATTGATTGATTCCCTCTGTGTGAGACTTACTGGTGGTAACAATAGGGGTTCATGGCCCTAATGATCCTCAGCAGCCAAGGAACCTCATTTCCCACCCAGTAGTGTGCCAAAAGGCACGTTTGCAGAGTGGTTGAAAAAGGAGGGGGAGGGGCCTCTGAGGAGGTCTCAGCAATCCCGCTGTGTGGGACTTTCTGGTTGTAACAGGAGGGGCTCTTGGCTCCCAAAAACCCTAAGCATCTTGGGGGACTTCATCCCCCTATAAGTAGTGCTTGTTTTTGGGTTTTGTTTGTCGTGAATTTAGTGAATTCACAGACAAAATTTTTGCTCTAATGCTAAGGGGTTAGGGTATATGTACCCTGCTCCCTTTTCTTTTTTAGGTCTCGCCTGGCTATCGCGTAAGCGATCGCACAGCGAGACTCTAGTAAGGGGCTCCCAAAAGGGCTCCCAAAAGCGGATTGCATGGCGAGCACGCGCACAATCACGTGCATCGTGCCGCCATGCAATCCGTTTGGCATCCTACTTCAAAGGGTCCGCTCACTCGCCTGGAATGCGCTCCCCCGCCCCCGCCAAGCGCGCGCACCACGCTCCTCCGGGCTTGTCTTGTTCGTCTTTTTATTAAACATTCACGTTATCATGTGCTTACAAAAGCCTGCATGTTCGAAATGGGTTTCTTTATTTTCAGAGTGAAGGGCTTTACGATGTACGTCTTTAACATTATTTAATGCCAACAGAGCGCGGTCTTTTTACATTTTTGTTTGTTTTTAGGTTGCCATGAGCACATAACTGCGCTGCACACTAAGCTTTATGTTAATAGCAGCGCACATACTATTTGTAGTACAAGTTAGTACTTTGCTTTGTTTACTTTGCTATTATTCCAGCGGACATAATACAACTGAGCACACTGTCTGATGTCTGATGCCTGATGCTTGCGGATGTCTGATGCCTGATGCTTGTGGATGTCTTATGCCTGATGTCTGATGCTTGTGGATGTCTGATGCCAGATGCTTGTGGATGTCTGATGCCTGATGTCTGATGCCTGATGTCTTATGCCTGATGTCTGATTCCTGATGTCTGATGCTTGTGGATATCTGATGCCTGATGTCTGATGCTTGATGCTTGTGGATGTGTGATGCCTGATGTCTGATGCTCGATGTTTGATGTCTGATGCCTGATGTTTGTGGATGTGTGTTGCCGGATGCCTGATGCCTGATGCCTGATGTCTGATTCTTGTGGATGTCTGATGCTTGTGGATGTCTGGTGCCTGATGTCTGATGTCTGATGCCTGATGTCTGATGCCTGATGTCTGATTCCTGATGTCTGATTCCTGATGTCTGATGATTGTGGATGTCTGATGCCTGATGTCTGATGCTTGATGCTTGTGGATGTCTGATGCCTGATGCTTGTGGATGTGTGTTGCCTGATGTCTGATGCATGATGTCTGATACCTGATGTCTGATACTTGTGGATGTCTGATGCCTGATATCTGATGCTTGATGCTTGTGGAAGTCTGATGCATGATGTCTGATGCTCGATGTTTGATGTCTGATGCCTGATGCTTGTGGATGTGTGTTGCCTGATGTCTGATGCATGATGTCTGATGCTTGTGGATGTCTGATGCTTGTGGATGTTTGATTCCTGATGTCTGATGTTTGTGGCTGTCTGATGCTTGTGGCTGTCTGATGCCTGATGTCTGATGCTTGTGGATGTCTGATGCATGATGTCTGACACCTGATGTCTGATGCATGATGTCTGATGCATGATGTCTGATGTCTGATGCTTGTGGATGTCTGATGCCTGATGTCTGATTCTTGTGGATGTCTGATGCCTGATGTCTGATGCTTGTGGATGTCTGATGCCTCATGTCTGATGCCTGATGTTTGTGAATGTCTGATGCCGGATGTCTGATGCCTGATGTTTGATGCATGATGTCTGATGCCTGATGTCTGATGCCTGATGTCTGATGCTTGTGGATGTCTGATGCTTGTGGATGTCTGGTGCCTGATGTCTCATGCCTGATGTCGGATTCCTAATGCCTGATGCTTGTGGATGTCTGATGCTTGTGGATGCCTGATGTCTGATGCCTGACGCTTGTGGATATCTGATGCCTGATGCTTGTGGATGTCTGATGCCTGATGTCTGATATCTGATGCCTGATGTTTGATGTTTGATGCCTGATGCTTGTGGATGTATGTTGCCTGATGTCTGATGCATGATGTCTGATGCATGATGTCTGATGCCTGATGTCTGATGCTTGTGGATGTCTGATGCTTGTGGATGTCTGATGCCTGATGTCTGATGCTTGTGGATGCCTGATGCATGATGTCTGATGCATGATGTCTGATGCATGATGTCTGATGTCTGGTGCCTGATGTCTGATGCCTGATGTCTGGTGCCTGATGTCTTATGCCTGATGTCTGATTCCTGATGTCTGATGCTTGTGGAAGTCTGATGCCTGATGTCTGATGCTTTATGCTTGTGGATGTGTGTTGCCTGATGTCTGATGCATGATGTCTGATGCTTGTGGATGTCTGATGCTTGTGGATGTTTGATTCCTGATGTTTGATGTTTGTGGCTGTCTGATGCTTGTGGCTGTCTGATGTTTGATGCTTGTTGATGTCTGATGCATGATGTCTGACACCTGATGTCTGATGCATGATGTCTGATGCATGACGTCTGATGTCTGATGCTTGTGGATGTCTGATGCCTGATGTCTGATGCTTGTGGATGTCTGATGCCTGATGTCTGATGCCTGATGTTTGTGAATGTCTGATGCCGGATGTCTGATGCCTGATGTCGGATGCATGATGTCTGATGCCTGATGTCTGATGCCTGATGTCTGATTCTTGTGGATGTCTGGTGCCTGATGTCTGATGCCTGATGTCTGATGCCTGATGTCTGATGTCTGATTCCTGATGTCTGATTCCTGATGTCTGATGATTGTGGATGTCTGATGCCTGATGTCTGATGCTTGATGCTTGTGGATGTCTGATGCCTGATGCTTGTGGATGTGTGTAGCCTGATGTCTGGTGCATGATGTCTGATACCTGATGTCTGATACTTGTGGATGTCTGATGCCTGATATCTGATGCTTGATTCTTGTGGAAGTCTGATGCATGATGTATGATGCCCGATGTTTGATGTCTGATGCCTGATGCTTGTGGATGTGTGTTGCCTGATGTCTGATGCATGATGTCTGATGCTTGTGGATGTCTGATGCTTGTGGATGTTTGATGCCTGATGTCTGATGCTTGTCAATGTCTCATGCATGATGTCTGATGCACGATGTCTGATGCCTGATTTCTGATGCCTGATGCTTGTGGATGTCTGATGCCTGATGTCTGATGCTTGTGGATGTCTGATGCCTGATGCCTGGTGCCTGATGTTTGGTGATGTCTGATGCCTGATGTCTGATGCATGATGTCTGATGCCTGATATCTGATGCGTGATGCTTGTGGAAGTCTGATGCATGATGTCTGATGCCCGATGTTTGATGTCTGATGCCTGATGCTTGTGGATGTGTGTTGCCTGATGTCTGATGCATGATGTCTGATGCTTGTGGATGTCTGATGCTTGTGGATGTTTGATTCCTGATGTCTGATGTTTGTGGCTGTCTGATGCTTGTGGCTGTCTGATGCCTGATGTCTGATGCTTGTGGATGTCTGATGCATGATGTCTGACACCTGATGTCTGATGCATGATGTCTGATGCATGATGTCTGATGTCTGATGCTTGTGGATGTCTGATGCCTGATGTCTGATGCTTGTGGATGTCTGATGCCTGATGTCTGATGCTTGTGGATGTCTGATGCCTGATGTCTGATGCCTGATGTTTGTGAATGTCTGATGCCGGATGTCTGATGCCTGATGTTTGATGCATGATGTCTGATGCCTGATGTCTGATGCCTGATGTCTGATGCTTGTGGATGTCTGATGCTTGTGGATGTCTGGTGCCTGATGTCTCATGCCTGATGTCGGATTCCTAATGCCTGATGCTTGTGGATGTATGTTGCCTGATGTCTGATGCATGATGTCTGATGCATGATGTCTGATGCCTGATGTCTGATGCTTGTGGATGTCTGATGCTTGTGGATGTCTGATGCCTGATGTCTGATGCTTGTGGATGCCTGATGCATGATGTCTGATGCATGATGTCTGATGCATGATGTCTGATGTCTGGTGCCTGATGTCTGATGCCTGATGTCTGGTGCCTGATGTCTAATGCCTGATGTCTGATTCCTGATGTCTGATGCTTGTGGAAGTCTGATGCCTGATGTCTTATGCGTTATGCTTGTGGATGTGTGTTGCCTGATGTCTGATGCATGATGTCTGATGCTTGTGGATGTCTGATGCTTGTGGATGTTTGATTCCTGATGTTTGATGTTTGTGGCTGTCTGATGCTTGTGGCTGTCTGATGTCTGATGTTTGATGCTTGTGGATGTCTGATGCATGATGTCTGACACCTGATGTCTGATGCATGATGTCTGATGCATGACGTCTGATGTCTGATGCTTGTGGATGTCTGATGCCTGATGTCTGATGCTTGTGGATGTCTGATGCCTGATGTCTGATGCCTGATGTTTGTGAATGTCTGATGCCGGATGTCTGATGCCTGATGTCGGATGCATGATGTCTGATGCCTGATGTCTGATGCCTGATGTCTGATGCTTGTGGATGTCTGATGCTTGTGGATGTCTGGTGCCTGATGTCTGATGCCTGATGTCGAATGCCTGATGCCTGATGCTTGTGGATGTCTGATGCTTGTGGATGCCTGATGTCTGATGCCTGACGCTTGTGGATGTCTGATGCCTGATGCTTGTGGATGTCTGATGCCTGATGTATGATATCGGCTGCCTGATGTTTGATGTCTGATGCCTGATGCTTGTGGATGTATGTTGCCTGATGTCTGATGCATGATGTCTGATGCATGATGTCTGATGCCTGATGTCTGATGCTTGTGGATGTCTGATGCTTGTGGATGTCTTATGCCTGATGTCTGACGCTTGTGGATGTCTGATGCATGATGTCTGATGCATGATGTCTGATGCATGATGTCTTATGTCTGGTGCCTGATGTCTGATGCCTGATGTCTGATGCCTGATGTCTTATGCCTGATGTCTGATTCCTGATGTCTGATGCTTGTGGAAGTCTGATGCCTGATGTCTGATGCTTGATGCTTGTGGATGTCTGATGCCTGATGTCTGATGCCCGATGTTTGATGTTTGATGCCTGATGCTTGTGGATGTGTGTTGCCTGATGTCTGATGCATGATGTCTGATGCTTGTGGATGTCTGATGCTTGTGGATGTTTGATGCCTGATGTCTGATGCTTGTCAATGTCTCATGCATGATGTCTGATGCACGATGTCTGATGCCTGATGTCTGATGCCTGATGCTTGTGGATGTCTGATGCCTGATGTCTGATGCTTGTGGATGTCTGATGCCTGATGCCTGGTGCCTGATGTTTGGTGATGTCTGATGCCTTATGTCTGATGCATGATGTCTGATGCCTGATGTCTGATGCCTGATGTCTAATGTCTGATGCTTGTAGATGTCTGATACTTGTGGATGTCTGATGCCTGATGTCTGAGGCCTGATGTCTTATATGCCTGATGTCTGATGTGTGATACCTGATGTGTGATTCCTGATGTCTGATGCTTGTGGATGTCTGATGCCTGATGTTTGATGCTTGTGGATGTCTGATGCCTGATGTATGATGTCTGATGCTTGTGGATGTCTGATGTCTGATTCCTGATGCCTGATGTCTGATGCTTGTGGATGTCTGATGACTGATGTCTGATGCTTGTGGATGTCTGATGCCTGATGTCTCATGACTGATGTCTGATGCTTGTGGATGTCTTATGCCTGATGTCTGATGCTTGTGGATGTCTGATGCCTGATGCTTGTGAATAAATTAAAGGCATTGTCATTTACAATACCGTTTACAATACCAATAGCTCCAAAACTCGCAGTTGCGAGACCTATTGCATTGCAAATGCTTGTCTTTTTTAGGACTCATCTGAAACGAGTCCCAAGATGGCTGCCTACATTTCCTGGTTGAAGTGTTGGCAGCCAGTCAGAGCTCTGCATTTCCCTGCACAAGTTTGTTATTATTCATGGAATAGCATGATCCAGATATCCTTATTTTTTTCCTTACATTTCTCAACAACTACTGAATGGATTTACACTGGATAAATGAAAGTGTGAACTGGGAACCAAAATCTACATTCCTGCCAAATTTGGTATCATTCCGTTCAGTTGCTGCAGTCATGTTCAAAGCTTCTATGGGAATTAACATGGGAAACTCATGTAATTTGAGATGTAATCAGTGATGTAATCAGTGATGTCACTGACCATGTCATGAGTGATGTAATATATGATGTCATCAGCAGTGCATTGCGGGGGTGCAAGTTATAGTTAGCTGAACTAACTATAACAGGGGAATTTCTAGGGTTTTGTATGAGGGAAATGTCCAGCTAACTAAAACGCTCCTGAAACCAATGGTTTTTTCAGTGAATTTCTAAGGTTTTTTAAATGCAGATTCCTAACTATAACGCCCCTGAAACCTTTGGTTTTTTCAGTGAATTTCAAAGGTTTTTTAAATGCCAATTCCTAACTATAACGTGCATGAAACCTATGGTTTTTCAGTGAATTTCAAAGGTTTTTTAAATGCTAATTCCTAACTATATCAGGCCTGAAACCTATGGTTTTTTCAGTGAATTTCAAAGATTTTTAAATGCTAATTCCTATCTTTAACTTATCTCTGAAGATATCATGTTTAATGATTTTGATTGGATTTCTATATTTTTCAAATTCAGTGTGTCAATTTCATTAATTTTTCTTTTTTAAAAAAAGACTTTTTTATCACCATTTTTTAAACTTTTTTTTCAATAAATTCTTTTAAAAATTAAAAAATATTATTTGAATTGAATGGGTTTTTCAAACATATTTTTTTCTATTTTTCAAAATATTTTTTTAACTATATGTTCAAAACTTTATTTTATATATATTTTTTCCATGTTTTTGGATCCGCGCACCCTATGCGTACCGTTCTCGATCCCTACGTGTTAGCATCCGTGCATGGTATGCGTTGGGTACGTGTTTAGTGCGTGATCGCAATGGGACCGGTACTCGACTCCCAGCCTATACGCGACACGTTCGATGTACGTAACGCGATGTTTACGCGCTTCCACGATGCGCCATCTGCGTCTATGACGCGGTAGGTGCACGGATCTCGCGAAATATTTAACATTTTAAAAAACATATATATGTATTTCATGTGAATATTAATTGAAGACAAACTCTAAAGTAGTCTTAAAACTAATATATTTTTACATCTAATCCTATAATTTTTTTTATTTCAATTTCATGGATGCGCGCTGGGTGCGTGGATCCCGTGTGACCTGCAAAAAAGATATTTGATTGGTTCATTACACTTCCTATTCTAACTATTGAAAGACCCCACCCATTTCAATCATTCTTTGAGCTTCTTTGGAGGAACATCTCACACCTTAGAACTAGAAGAAACTTTTTGGGGAAGATTTCCACAGCTGCAATTTTTCTGAAGACAATGGCTTCTGCACAGCAGCCACCATCAGAATCAGACCATTCGTCCGATGAGGAATTTGTTGTGGAACCTCCAAGCCCAGAAAGATACACCTCTGTGGTGTGGACATTTTTTTCCTTCCCAGAAGGACAAAATAAAACTAATTCAACTAAAGTGACATGTAAAATATGTCAAAGAGTGCTTTCCAGAGGAGATCCATAAAAAAAATACTCTTGTGGGACTGCAAGTATGTTGAAACACCTGAAGACTCTGTATCCCATGAACCTGGCCAAGCAGGAATGCAGAAGACTCCAACAGCAGCCTCAGCCAGCAGTGGGAAGCACTTCTGCAGCATCACCATCAAGCACTCACTCGGACATACGTCCAGAATTTGGAAAACTAAAAATTAGTTGCATTAAATGCAACAAACTACTATGTTACGGCGAGCAGTCAATTGAACTAATCTGCCTAGCGCAGCAAAACCACAAGTGCTAAACTTGTGTTTATTTTTTTTTTTGCAGAAGTTGACTGTTTTGTTCCTCCTTTTGTCTTCTTTTCCTTTTGAAAAAAACAAAAAAATAACAAAATTGTTCCAAAAAGTACAAAAAAATTAAAAAACAAAAAAGAAGAAAAAAAGTTCTTGTAAGAACTAATTTTCCTAGTTTAAAAAAAGAGCTACATTTCTTTGTTAGTGTGTGAAAGTTTAGATGAATGTATGTGTAGTACGTAATTGACTGAATGAATGTATTAGTAGCGTATGGTGAATGTATAAGTGCAGAACTATGAGGAAGTGCTGCAGCATCACACAGTAACCTCTTTAACTGCAGTGTGCTGCAGTACTTCCGAAGCACAGGGATGCAACATATGTACATAAATATGTTGCAAATCTATGCTTCTCTCTGCACGGCTGCTTAAACTGCAGCCATGTGGTGACACAGGCACCCTTGCACCATAGTGCAAGGATATCTGTGTCATGTGCTGTTTGTTTTTCTACAGGAAGATACACCTTCCTGCACAAAAACAATGAGAAAATGCATTTTTCTCCTTCAATGTATGCTGAACATTTCAGCATGCATTGAAGATATAAAAATGTGGAGAAATTAAAACAATTCTCCTTGTTGTGCTTTCCTACACCAATTTTAGAATGGTGTACCATTCACACACATATCGAGATTTCTGATTTCTGATAAATCTAGACATGTGTCTTGTTCTATGAGTATTAAGTGCAATCATGCACAACAACACTTATAGAACACCCTTTCAACACAAAGTGGTCTGCATGATGAGGTTGTATTTACATGGAGTATAAAAAGTGCACAGAGTGCCTTTTCCTCTGTGTAAATATGAAAGAGTATCTTACACAATAACTATGTTACAAAAAGTGACATATTTCTGTTTTTAAAGTTCCTTGCGAATGATAAAAGGTGAGCACAGAGTTTTGTCTGCAAGGATGTTCAAAGAAGAATGATTGAAATAATTGCGGTCCTTCAATAGCTAAAATGGGAAATATTATGAACCCCTCAAATCTCTTTTTTTGCAGGTCACATGATATCTGATTATGGTCAGATTTCAAAACTACATAGGTATAAACAGAATGTTTTTAGAAACATGTTTCAACTTTGTAGCTTCTTGCAGACCTCCTCATTCTGCATATTGAGACTTAGTTAAACTTACCTTCACAGTAATACGAATAAAAAATGGTATACATTTTTTTCACATTTTCATTCCAATCTAAATTCATAAAAATTGCTTATTTTAAAATTTGGATCTGTGAAAGAAAAGGAAAAAAAAATTATAACATGTAATATTACATTTTTTACAACACAGCATAATTTCCACAAAGTAATTTTTTTGCCATTTTTGCTGTTCTCAGAATATTTTAAATTTCACTAAAAATAGTGATTTCAATCGTACTCATCACTTAACAGCGGGCAAAAAAAAACCAATGTCAAAGATTGTTAAAAAAAACAACAACATGCTATTCTCAACAAAATAAAACAAGATACAAATCACAGATATATAGAATGCATACAGCTAACAAAATTTTATAAGTTTAACTCACAAAAACTGTAAATGTAGTCGCTTTAAAATATTCACCGAATCTAAGGATGAATTTTTGGAGGATGCACCACGCCCACAACGTTTTCCTTCAGTGGTGTGGACATTTTTTACTTTTCTCGAGGGCCAATGCCACCTTCGTCACGTGCAAGATTTGCAAAAGAGTTCTGTTGTGAGGGGATCCTAACAAAAAATACTTGTGCGGCACGGCAAGTATGATGAAACACCTAAGGACCCTTCATCCAAACAATCTTGCACGAGAAGAGTGCAAACAGATGAGAAACACTCCTGTTCTGTATCTGTAAAAAAGAATCACAAATAAATGTATATTAATAACTTTCAAATTTATACTATTCCATTACTGTACAAACACATTTTATATAAAAACTGACTAAGAAACTATAGCCCTGAACCACAAGTGTGACGATCGTTAAAACACTACATGCATAGTGCATACTACTGTGAAGCAGTTCATGCCCTAAAGCCTACCGCACTAAAAGACTACATGCTAACTGACTAAATGATTACAGTACTATAAGGAGACACTCTGGGAGAGTGACAGGGTGTTTGCTAGAAGTGTATGAATACTAACTAGGGAATTGAAGGTGGAAAGACAACTGTGTAGGTGATTAGAGGACTGCATCCATACTGGATAGGCATTTAAAGCAGTCCATGTGCTAAGGCCTGGCTCACTGCATGAGTACTTGGGTACTGACTGAATGATTAGAGTACAGCAAGGAGAGTGCCTAGGTGAATTTATAAGTGGTAGGCTTTTCGCACAGGGAATGGATTAGTACTTGGTACTGAATGGGTCACTAGAGGAGTGCAAAGGGAGTGACAGGATGTTTCCTGGAAGTGTATGGATACTGACTAGCGAATTGAAAATGTGAAAGACAAGTGTATAGTATGTTAGAAGACTGCATGCATACTGCATAGACGTTTGAGGCAATTTATGTGGTAATGTATGGTTCACAACATGAGTACTTGGAAACTGATTCCATTACTGTACAAACACATTTTATATAAAAACTGACTAAGAAACTATAGCCCTGAACCACAAGTGTGACGATCGTTAAAACACTACATGCATAGTGCATACTACTGTGAAGCAGTTCATGCCCTAAAGCCTACCGCACTAAAAGACTACATGCTAACTGACTAAATGATTACAGTACTATAAGGAGACACTCTGGGAGAGTGACAGGGTGTTTGCTAGAACTGTATGGATGCTGACTAGGGAATTGAAAGTGTGAAAGACAAGTGTCTAGGTGGTTAGAAGACTGCATACATAGTGGATAGGGGTTTGAAGCAGTCCATGTGCTAAGGCCTGGATCAGTGCATGAATACTTAGGCACTGACTGAATGATTAGAGTACTGCAAAGATAGTATCTTGGTGAATTTATAAGTGTTTGGGTTTTGGCACAGTGAATGGATTAGTACATGGTGCTGAATGGGTCACTAGAGGACTGCAAAGGGAGTTACAGGGTGTTTCCTGGAAGTGTATGGATACTGACTAGCGAATTGAAAATGTGAAAGACAAGTGTATAGTATGTTAGAAGACTGCATGCATACTGCATAGACGTTTGAGGCAATTTATGTGGTAATGTATGGTTCACAACATGAGTACTTGGAAGCTGACTAAATCATCAGACTACTGCTAGGTTAGTGCCTGGGTAAAACTTTTACATTTTCAGTTCTGGCACAGTGAAGAGAATAGTACATGGTACTGCACTTTAGTGTCAAACACTGACTCATTTTATCAATGCATAAGCAAAGAATAGCTTCTAAAGCTACTAAAACTTGACAACATGACCGATGTTAAAACAGTTATCTGTCATCAAATACACTATGTTACCCAATGCTTCTCTCACAATCCTTACCCAAATGTACACAGACTCACAGTGTGATTTTAGACAAGTAACACTATCCCTAGCAGTTTATGGTACTGCACACATTCTACATATTTAAGTACAGCACATTAGTGTCAACGCATGACTCATTTAATCAACGCATAAGCAAAGACTAGCTTCTAATGCTACTAAAACTTGACAACATGACAGGTTTTAAAAGAGTTATCTGCTAAAAAATACACGATGTTACCAAATGCTTCTCTCACAGTGGTTCCCAAATGCACACAGACTCACAGTGTGATTCTAGACAACAACCACTATACCTAGGAGTTTACCAAAAGTCATTCACTACTGTGGAACTGATAAAGGAACTGCACACAATCTACATATTTCAGGACTGCACTTTTTAGACAAGCAACACTATCCCTAGCAGCTTACCAAAACTCATTCACTACTGTGGAAGGGGTAAGGGGACTGCACACAATCTACATATTTCAGTACTGCACTTTAGTGTCAATGCCTGACTCATTTTATCAATGCATAAGCAAAGACTGGCTTCTAATGCTACTAAAACTTGACTACATGACAGGTTTTAAAACAGTTATCTGTCAGTAAATACACGATGTTACCAAATGCTTCTCTCACAGTGGTTCCCAAATGCACACATACTCACTGTGTGATTCTAGACAAACAACACTATCCCTTCCACTATACCAAAACACATTTCTTCATCTAGAAGGAGTACTACATTTTAGTATAGAAACATAACTCATTTCACAAATTCATAAACAATGACTGGTTTCTAATTCTACCAAAATATAAAAACAGCTCAGTTATCTGTCTGCAAACACATGAAAAACACAAATGCTTATCGCAGAATGGTTTCTACATGCACACACACTGTCAATAAGATTGTAGAGAAAAAAAGTACGCCCTACACTTTAGCAGCAGAAAGACATTAGTCTGATTAAAATCAAAATAGTCTACATACATCCCCTCACAATTAAATAACTCACCTTTCAAGTTGTTTTGTAGATTAAGAAGTATATTAGTCACACACCAGATTTTCTTTTACAGAATCTCTGCACTGTGCACCTCTCAGCAAAAACAAAGAATGGAAAAGTTTTCCTTTCATTTTCCACACATATACATGTAAACATCAAATCACAATCCTTCACACATAAACTCAAAAGCAAACACACATTTCTATTGGTTAAACATTTCAACCCTTTCCAACTGAAATACATTTCAACCCTTCCCCCAATCTGCCTTCTGCCTGTTACCATAGAAACAGGTCATGAAACACTGCACTGAGCACACAGGTCACAAGTTCAGCACACAATGTTGCTAAACAAGACAGGAAGTGTGCTTGACTTTTCAACATATCAGTTTATCATATATAATGTTCCTTACAATCTGTTTTTCTTAACCAATAAGAATCATACCTTTAAAAAACTGAAATATACACCCTACCTTTCAGTGTAGAAAGTCGTCATACAACCAATGATTTCTTGTCTTTTTTCAAAAAAAATGTCCGTGGATCCACGCACCCAATGCGAGAGAATCCGAGCACCCAACGCGGTAGGATGCGCGCACCGTGCGCTCTTTTCGCCGTTTTTTTTTTTAAAAGGGGGACCCCCTAAGCACCTCTAGAGGGTCAGAGTATTTCCACTCTGCCCACTTTATATGTTTTACCCACTTATTCCCCTTGCTTCTTCAGCCTCGCTTCTACCGAGGCAGAAAATGGCCGCCAACAGTTCCTGGTTTCGAATGTAGACAGACACTCGACAGCCAATTAGCATTCAGTGCGCGATCGGGAGGGTGCGTGCTCGGTTCGGGGAGGGTGCGCTTACGGTGCGGGTAGGGTCCGCGGATCCTCCCCGGCCATAGATATTTATGTACTTTTAACTCTAATTTTCTCAGGAACTACTGAACGGATTAACACCATTTATGCAAAAGGCATGAGTCTGAACTGAGGACTACCTCTTCGTCAAATTTGGTGTCATTCCGTTCAGCGGTTCGGGCTGTAGCTGCGACAACAGATCCTATGGGAAATTGCATGGGGAAAACGTGTTTTGAGACCCCCTTTTTTCTCGGCCCCCGCTTGACGAATCACCACAAAACTTTCAGGGTAGGAGCGGAGCGGGGCTGGCCAAAAGTTTGGAAAATTTCGTGAGGATTCGTCAACCCGCTAGACTTATTGGGAATAGAATGTTGCGGATTTCCTATGGAAAATCGGTCCTGACCGCCAGTAGATAATATATCTATATCTTTATATATACAACTCTGCTCGCGCAGAAACCTGAGCCACTTTTAATGGTGGGCTGTGATGGGGTCGCGAGCCCCAAACATCCAAACAATATTGTTTTCCAAGAATCCAAGAAACAATGCCACGGCCACAAAATATCCTTTCAGCGTAATTTTTTTTTTTTTCGCCAAGTCACTATACGCATTTCGGAGCCCTTGCTCCTTGCTCACGAGTAGCAAGAAACAAGGGCTCCGAAACGCGTAGAGTGACTTGGTGAAAAAAATAAAATCACGCTGAAAGGATAGTTTGTGGCCGTGGCATTGTTTCTTGGATTCTTGGAAAACAATATTATTTGTATATACGCAGCTCTGTGGCGCTTACTGGAGGTACCTGGTGGGCTAGTAGGACCCCAGGGACCATCAGGATTCAAGGGGACTTAATCTCCTAACTTAAAACGGCCAGAGGGCGTGTTTGCACACATGTCACCTCAGGCCCCCTCCCTTCACCACTGTGCAAAAGCACCCCGTAGCGCGCTTTAAGAGGTAGTTTTAATCCCCCTGCCCTATTATTTACTAGGGCCTTACAGAGGAGGTCGTGCTAATCACAGGGGTACCCCAAAGCATAGTGTTCCCTAGTGTATGTAGGTGTTTTCACTGTATTCTAAGTGTCTTTTAGCATAGCACTGGCTCTAGGCCTGGTTAGTCAGAGTCAGTTACCACCAGTACCCGTCTGAAAAAGTTGTGGGCACAGGATGATTTTGGAACAAGGCCTCTTTCTGCTCCTCTATTGGTTCTTTCTGCATATGTCTTGCTTCTTCCTGCACTTTTCTTCGTCTTTGTGGACTTTGTTGCTTTTTTCTGCATTTCTTTTGCTTCTTTCTGTGCGCTTTTTCTTCTTTCTTCACATGTCCTACCTCTGTAGGCATAGTTAGAAACTAGCATTTGAAAAACCTTTGAATTTCACTGAAAAATCATTGGTTTCAGGCAAGTTATAGTTAGAAATTAGTATTTAAAAAACCTTTGAAATTCACTGAAAAAAACATAGGTTTTAGGCACGTTATAGTTAGAAATGAGCATTTTAAAAAACCTTAGAAATTCACTGAAAAAAACATAGATTTCAGGGGCGTTATAGTTAGTTGGACATTTCACTCGTACAAAACCAGTGAAATTCCCCCGTTATAGTTAGTTCAGCTAACTATAACTCGCGCCCCCGCAATACACTGCTGATGACGTCACATATTACATCACTCATGACATGGTCAATGACATCACTGATGACATCACTGATGACATCTCAAATGACATCACTGATGACATCACTGATGACATCATCCAGTGACTGTGTGTTTCTGTAAAGTTTAAATATGTTTAATATATATAGGGAAAGGCGTATTGAAGAATGAGTGGGTGTATAAGTGTCTGAATGGATGATTTAGTAGGTGCGTGACTGACTCTAAAAGTGAGTGATTAAACGTATCGTACTGAATGCATGGGTTAGTGACTAAACTGTGTGAATGTCTGTATCCATCTGTCTGTTGGTGTGTAAGTGGCTACATGGGTTTGTGAATAGCTACATGAGTGTCTATATGGGTTATTGATTGGTTATCTGAGTATCTGTATGGGTGACTGAGTGTTTATGTGGGTGGGGTGTGTGTGACTCTGTGACATAGATGTGTGAGTGGGTGATTCACTGGGTGCATTGTTTCAAGAGTGCATCTGTGATGGACTGTATGGGTGGGTGAGTGTGTGTATGGGTGTGTTAGTGAGTGAATGTATATCTCAGTGGTACATGTGTGAGTAACTACATATGTGAAAGGCAGTATATATGTGTGTTGGAGTATATAAATGGCTATAAGTGAGCGTGTGTGATTGTGAGAGTGGCTGTATGGATTAGTGTGCTTGTATCAGTGATTGTATAAGAGAGTAAGAATGTGCTAGTATTTTTATGAGTGATTGAGCTGGTGTATGTATAACTGTATAGGTGAGTAAATGGCAGTGCGATTAATTATTTGCATGACTGACTAGGTGTGTGAGTACCTCTATGGATGAGTGGTGATGTGTGAGTGTTTATATAGGTGTATGAGTGCATATGATAGTCCTGTACTGAGTGACCGTAAGTATGAGTGACTGTACGGGTGAGAGAGTGGATGTGTGTGTAAACCTAAGAATCAGTGAGTGTGTATGTAGTTATTGCTGTTGGAGTGTCTATGGTTTTGAGAATGGCTGTCTGTAATTTAGAGTGGGTGTATCAAAGGTTATATTAGAGTGTGAGAAGATGAATTAAATTATCACATGGATGATGTCATCAGTGATGTCATCAGTGATGTCACTGACCATGTCATGAGTGATGTAATATGTGACGTCATCAGCAGTGCATTGCGGGGGCGCGGGTTATAGTTAGCTGAAGTAACTATAACGGGGGAATTTCACTGGTTTTGT
Organism: Triturus cristatus; assembly: GCF_964204655.1. Lineage (NCBI taxonomy): Eukaryota > Metazoa > Chordata > Amphibia > Caudata > Salamandridae > Triturus > Triturus cristatus. Next base: position 1,529,337,494 of record NC_140590.1, on the reverse strand, counting down.
ACGAGTAAAATGTACAACTAACTATAACGGCCCTGAAATCTTTGGTTTTTTCAGTGAATTTCTATGGTCTTTTAAATGCTAATTTCTAACTATAACGTTCCTGAAACCTATGGTTTGTTCAGTGAATATATATATATTATCTACTGGCGGTCGCCAGTAGATAGTTATAGTTAGGACCGTGTTTCCATAGGAAATCTGAAAATTCTATTTTGAATAACTTTGGCGACGGTTGACGAATCCTCGCGAAATTTTCAAAACTAATGGGGCGCTCCACTCAGCTCCTACCCTGAAAGGGGTGAATGAGTGGATGTGTGTGTAGACCTAGGAATCAGTGAGTGCGTATGTCGTAACTGGTATTGGTGTGTCTATGGTTTCAAAAATGGTAGTCTGTATTTTACAGTGGGTGTATAAAAGGTTATATTAGAGTGTGAGGAGGTGCATCAGATTTTCGCATGGATGATGTCATCAGTGAAGTCATCAGTGATGTCATTTGAGATGTCATCAGTGATGTCACTGACCATGTCATGATTGATGTAATATGTGATGTCATCAGCAGTGCATTGCGGGTGCGCGAGTTATAGTGAGCTGAACTAACTATAACAGGGGAATTTCTATGGTTTTGTATGAGAGAAATGTCCAACTAACTATAACGTCCCTGAAACCTATGTTTTTTTCAGTGAATTTCAAAGGTTTTTTAAATGCTAATTTCTAACTATAACGTGCCTGAAACCTATGGTTTTTTCAGTGACTTTCAAAGGTTTTTTAAATGCTTATTTTTAACTATAACATAGCAGTCGCGTTTGCAGAGTGGTGGAGAAAGGTGAGCGTGGCCTTCAAACACCTCTTTGCAACCCCACTGTGTGGGATTTACTGGAGGTATCAGGAAGAGCAGTTAGCCCCTAACGCAGAGGTCTTCAAACTTTTTTGCTCTGAGCCCCCCTAAGCAAAATGTTTTCAGGTCGGGGCCCCCCTCCAAAACTTAATTGCAAGGATTGGGGGAGCAGGAGGGAGATGGTTGCATGCAAGTGGCAGGTCTTATGAGTTGATTTCAGGAGTACGTTTTGCATAGCTTATAAACTGCACTAAATATGAGACTAATAAAACAGCAAATGCATCAAACAAAAACATGCATTACCCCAAACATATATATCCCCATAATTGGGATGGTGTGAGCCTCTCCCACTCTTGGACCCCAAAGCAACTACACCTACGGCGCTAATGATAATTGTAGTCCTGAGTAGCAGGCTACTCCTCTGCATCTTTTACCTCTTCCCCACCATGACAGACCATCACCTCGGTCCTAATGCTAGAAATGAAAATAAGCTGCCATGCCCCTTTTTTAAAGGTAGACAGTCATAATTGTGATGCAATGGGCCCCTCAAACCCCTGGCCCCAGTCTTGCTGCATCTGCTTCCTTAATGATAATCACCAGTGGCCTCTTACACTCCTGGCAGCAGCGCCAGCTTTGCTAATGAATGAACCTTTAAAAACAACAACAACAAAAAAACACTTATATTGTCCCCTTCTTTGGGGTATCTCTCTGAAAAACCTGTCTCTGGCCATTTGTAAACATAAAAATGAGTCCCCATACAGTGCTCCCTATTCTGGGCCTTCTGTTTGACAATATCTATGAATCTCACTCCTTTCATCTGTCTCTTAGACCATTACTGTGAGTCCCCAGGGGTCAAGAGGTTTAGGGCTCTGCATCTGAATGTAATCCTGCTGGCCTTCTACCTGCCACCCATGGACTCAGTTTTCATACAAAAACTGCCCCTAAATGGTTAATGCTGACTTTGAGGTGCCTCTGCCTGAAAGCGAAGGGTGTGGAGGTAGTGCAGAAAGTTAAAAAAAGAAACCAGCCGTTAATTGATTGAGTCGCTTAAAGCAAGGGCCACTGGAACTATGAGTTTCTGCAGCAGCAGCGTTTTCCACATAATTGAGTTTACCGCATTTGCTACATAAACCATAATCTGCAGATTCCAACAAAAGAAACTTGATTTTACCTCACACGGAACACAATTTACTTAAAATGTGGCAAAGTGTTCCAGAGCAGTGGAAGGCCCTTTGCAAATATTGACTGGTAATCTTGTAGTTGCTTACTGCTGTATTTAGGTGTTTAATAGATTTGACACATAATCCACCATCTGCTGCTTCATCTGCTGACTATACCAAAAACAAAAAAATGGTTCTAGGTCAAACGGTTCCAAAGTTAGTAAAAATGCTATGACACATGGTGCCGTGCGGTGGAAGGCACTTTGCAAAGTTGGCCTGGTCTTCTTTCTGTTGCTTATAGTTATATTTCGGTATTAAACTGGTCCTAATGAGATGCAATCAATGCCCAGATAGTGTTACCAAGTTTTAAAATGGAAAAATAATGAAGCAATATTATTTAAAAAACGTGCCGCATAATTTGCCTATTCTTGCCGCATCATTTACTCAACTCTGTCTCATAATTTGTCCCTCTTCTGTCGCATAATTCAAGTGGCCTTGCTTATACCCTGGACCTCAAGCTAAGCATTCTAGGTTCGTGTGAGGTACAGGCGCTAACCAAGTCTAGAACTAGGCCCGGTAGCTCTCAGGCACCTATGACATGCCTACCGAATGTTAGAACTACCCACTCTTTGATGTGCACATTTTAAATGTTATTAACGTTTTTGAAACAAAAAATTATTAACTCTTCATCCCATAAAATAATATGACAACCGTGAACCGAGACAAGTGAAAGCAGGAATCCCTCCTTGTGCTCAAAACCAAGACACTGACCAGCAAGACTCATCCTCGTGAAACACAACCAAAAGCATCAAAAAATTAACGATGGAAAATGCAAAGTACAAAAGTTGTATTTATTACTGCACAGTTAAAACACATCTTCAAACAAACTCTCAAACAAATACAGTTTTCACCAGGACAAACACACCACGAACTAATTTCACATTAAGTATTTGTGCATCCTTTACTTATTGAAACATAGAGAAAATACATGTTTCAGACAAAATAAGTCTGTCCATTCATAATTACACAAATTACAAACAACGCAAAATTGGTTCCTCTGTTTTTGTTGAGGGTCATTCATTGACCAGAGCTTCTTTGATAATATATCTATAACTCACTTAAAATTATGTACATGGGTCAATAAATACGCTCATGCGCTTTCAGACCCGTTTCTTCATTTCACCCTGGTGCAAAAACCTTTATGTAACATGGACTTATGAATGCCTCTTCATCTATGCAGCATTAGGTGAGCAGAAAGAGGAGCAATGGTGAAGGTAGATTTGACATGTTTCTGCACCAGTGAAAATGTTCCGTGTCCCAGCCCCTGTTGGGTTTCACTCGTGTTGTGCTTAATACAATGCTATTCCAATTGGGACATTTATGTGCACCCGAGAGTTGTTCTACTATGTCTGTTTAATAAAGCACATGCATTATTTCAAGGGAGTTTCAAAGTCTATTCACTAACGGTCTTTAAAGGCTAATTGTTAACAGTAAGCGCTGCAACGCCGAGGTTTCCTGGCGACACCCTCCTTTGCAGCATAAATCATAGCCCCCCCCCACCAAGTAACTGCATTTTTAAGTAAACCTTAATTGAAATTAGTGGCATGAATAATAGAGGAAATCTCAACGTGAAGAAATAACGAGCAGTTGCAATGCAATAGGTCTCGCATGTATGCGAGTTTTGAGTATTGGCATTGTAAATGCCTTTTATTTATGTTTTGGTTTTTAAAACATAAATAAAAGGCATTGTCATTTACAATGCCAGTAGCTTAAATTCCGGCAAATGCAACACCTATTGCATTCCAAATGCTTGTTAGTAATCTCTTTGACCCTGCCAGCCACACTCAATGACCCCTGCCCCCAGGGCACTCAAATCACGGCTCGGAATAAATGAAGACAGCCTGGAAATGCAGCAAATAAACATCGCTCGCACTTCCAGGCCATCTTCATTTACATATACTTGCAGAGGCATTCGCGCCCCCCTGGGAACCCATCCACGCCCCCCCAGGGGGGCGCGCCCCACAGTTTGAAGACCTCTGCCCTAACGTCAACCTTGGGGGCCAATTACCCCTTTTATTACCACCAGTAAGTCCCACACAGCAGGATTGCTAACTTCTTATATCAGGCCCCGCCCCCTCCCTGCACCACTGTGCAAATGCACTCCCAGCATGTTGTAAGTTGGAGGATTAAGTCCCCTTGATTCCTCAGGGTCCCTGTGGGCCAACTAGCCCACCAGGTACCTCCAGTAAGCACCACAGAGCTGCTTTGCAGAGAGGTGGTCCAAGGCCACGCCCATTTTTACACCTCTCTGCAACGCAGCTCTGTGGCGCTTACTGGAGGTACCTGGTGGGCTAGTTGGACCCCAGGGACCCTCAGGATTCAAGGGGACTTAATCCCCCAACTTAAAATGCACCACGGAGCACGTTTGCACACTTGTCACATCAGGCCCCGCCCCCTGCCTTCACAACTGTGAAAAAAAGCGGGGTCCCAAAACGCATTTTCTCCATGCAATTTTTCTTAGGGACTTCAGACACAGCTACAGCGCGAACCGCTGAACGGAATTACACCAAATTTGACAGAAAGGTAGGTATTGATCCAGAGAAGTAACTTTTCTGATTTGGTGTAAATCCGCTAAGTAGGTTTTGGGAAATCAAGAGAAAACCAAATTTGTATATATGAGGACCCGGATCCTCCTTGGATTCGACAGTCCCCACGTTGAAATCTGATTGGCTGCCAACACGTCAACCAGGAAGTGTTGGCAGCCAACCGCCAACAAACGTTAAAAATAGAGTAGGGGCAGGGTAGGAATACCCTGGCCCCCTCATGGGGAGGGGCAAAAAAGCACTTACATTTTTTTTTCGGAGGGAGTCGCACTGGGTCCACAGCTCCTGCCAAGATGTTTTTTTTAAAGAGGCGCTTGCTTCCGTGCTTCTCTACTATTTAGGCCTCGGGTGGGCCAGAAAAACAAGTAAAATCCAAAACTAATAAAACAAAATACAGCACATTTTAATAAATAAAATGATACCAAATTGCCAAAAATCCAATCAGCATTATTGGAGATATTGAATTTCAAAGTTTTAGTTAAGTAAAGCGCCTAAAGCAGGAGAAAGTCACAAGTTCAGGCCAACCGCAATTGAGCACGGGCCGCATACAAGGACCAGGTTAGTCCAGCTTAAAAAAGTTACTTCATCAAAATCCGGCATGAAGAGCCCAGTTTGCAGAGGAGGGGTCACAAGGAGTAGGTAGAGCATCATGGATGGTTGTCACTGCAGCACAGAGAGCAGGCCTGGTGTTACGGATGGTTGTCACTTTAGCGTGAAAATTTAGTAGGGCAGCCCAAATGGTTGTTGCTGGAGCAGTGCTTTGGCAGTCACCGGGCTGTTATTGATGTAGCGCAAACTGCAGATCTTGCTTTGCCCGTTGTTGCTGGAGGCCGCTGTAGCGAGAAGAGTCAGGTTTACCGGAGCTTCGCACTGGCGGTCGTCATGGGTTGCATAGTCTTGGCATGACGGGCCCATCCATTGTTGCAAAGAGCCCAAAACCTCAGGCGTTCAACTTTCTTTGTTGAGGAGTGCACTCTGATGCCAGTCAAGGGTCCAGGACGTAAAGAAGTACCTCTTGAGGATTAGGGACTCAATCTAGCAGAGGCCAGTAGGACTCAGGAAGGTACAGTTGCAGGTTTGGTCAGCTGAGCAGATTCAACAGGCCTCTGGAGCTTCTTATGCCCCTATAGCTCACACAGGAAGCCAGCCAGCTAGCCCTTGGAGTCACTATGGTGGTTGTGGGTTCAAGGAGCAGGTCCAAGCGTCCTTCCTCAGGCAGCAGGCATTCCTTCCATTAGCAGAGAAGCAGGGCAGTCCTTTTTCTGAGTTTTCTACTGGTCCAGAAGTGATCTTATGAGTAGCTGAGGAGGTCCAGTATTTTTACCTGGTACTAGCTTTTGAAGTGAGTGGCTCCCTATACTAACCCCACATCTTGTGTGGGTGTACTGGAGGCAGCTCGATGAAATGTAAGTGAGTCAGGGAACATCTCTGTCTCCAACATCCTGGCAGGATGGCCAATCTTGCCAACATCTAGTCATACTTTTTCTCACTGTCTGGGAGGAATAAACAAAGGCCAACTGCCAAGCTAGTCACAGTCATTTAATTTGAGTGCAAACATAATTTGCCTATATGCTTCTAAATTGAAGTTATCACTTTAAACATGTAATAATGGAACCCAATGTTATCCTGTTGGGAAGATAGGGCTCATAATAATGAAAAAAATTACTTTAGGAGGTTTTCACTACCAGCACATATACAACTTCAACCCGCATGTCCCAATTATTTAATACAATGCACCCTGCTGAATGAGCCTTTAGGGCCTACCTTAGAGGTGACTTCTATGTTTTAAAAAGAAAGGGTTAGGCCTGGCAAAAGGTTTGTGTTGCCAGGTTGAACTGTCACTTTTAAACTTCACTAAAGCAGTCTTGAGACATGTTTTGAAAGGCTACTTCAGTGGATGGCAGAACAAATGCTGCAGGCCCACTGGTAGCATTTAAATTACAGGTTATGGGTACAGGTGGTACCCTTTGCTAGGTTATTACACATAAATTAAAGGTGCCAATTAGGTGTAGGCTAATTGTATCATGTTTTAGAGAGAGCACGCACACACCTCGACGCTGATAAGCAGTGGTTGAGGGCACAGAATACTAAAGACAGAAAAAATGAATTCAGCATCAGAGGAGGTTTCAAGACAAAAGGTTTGGGGACAACCCATGGGTGTCAGGTCTAACACATAGGCACTAATAACAATTATCCCACCAGTGTTTCATAACATCAAGTCAATAATTAGAGGAGCTCCTTTTCCCCTTGGCAGATGAAGTGAGCCTTGGGAAGAAGGGAGACTGAAGACTGAAAATAAAACAGTGGGCACATTTTCATAGTTTTATATACGGCGAACCAGACACAGATTGGTAGCAAAGTGATTTACTGAGTAGGTAAAAGTCGTATATAATATGCCATATCTAGAATGCTTGTTTGCCAGTGACACTGGCCGTTTCTTGCTTAAAGCTGCCGAACTTGAAAACACAATATCTCTTTTTCCTATTGTCATCTGACTGAAAATAATTTGCAAAATAGGCAAAATTTACTCTTTCATTAAATTCTATATAAAGCTAAGTTGGGCTACAAAAACAATCCAAATTTCATCTGCAGGTTGAACAGAGAAACCTACAGATTCCGTGGTTTATTCTGTTTGTGTAGTTCTCCCTTGAAAAAATGTGGCCCAGGGAGAAACACATGAACATCCTGAAATGTCACATAGGCCACCATAGTGAGTGGCCGAGTAAATCGTCTGGATTTTCCCGACTCCAATAGTTATCAATAGCTGGGGTACCGGTAAACCAAGAGGTTGGAAAAATAAAGCCCACTACAGTTTGGACCCTTTTGGTCCACTAAGATACGTGGAATAACTTGAGAAATCTGTAATTCAAGATAAAGTTTTCCTGGTAATTCCTCCTTCCCCTACTTTCTCAGGGAAGCTTAAGAAAAAAGATCTGCAATTTCTTGTGTAGATCTTATATCTAATGAGGCCAATAACTAGTCTTACTTGCCCCATCGCAATTAAGAGACCTTTGTAATGAGGTCCAAATTAGTTTTGTTTGAGTGGTTCTCGCTGGACCACGTGTCACTAGGGTGAAGCACACAAACTAGCTGAATTGATAAGTTCTCTCTTTGGGAGCCTTTTTGTTTTCAGAGGAGAGCAGAATAACATTTCATGGAATTTCATTGGAATCCGGCTCTGCATACTGCAGAATAAACAAAAACAAAATTCACATCACATTATAAATCAGAGCCGAACATGCTCTGTTCTCTTTTGAGCTCATTATGCCAGTGTTAGTTACCAGATCTTGCTTTTGTACAGCGGTAAGGCTTCCTTTCCTAAAATATGCCGTCTTTTTTCATGCACATCAAACTCAATCATGAGTTCTAAGTAGAAGATATCTTGAAGGCCTTGCAGTTCAAGTCATGAGCAGCAATACCGACCTCATTTCAACAATGTTTACAAGTAATTGACATGTACAAATTGGGATCACTCAACATCATTGATTTAACCATGGTCCTGCCATCAGGACATGCAACCTGCAGAGCAGAAATTTAGCTTAGAAGAAAGGCACAATAAATGCTGAGGAAGTTAAGATTAAAAATGTGTTTTAAAAATGACAAATTAGAACAAAACAGGTAAAGGTTATGTCAAGTTAGTTTAATTGGTTGTACTATGACAAATATGCTTTTGTTAGATAGCATCTACACAGTCATCATCTACCAGGCAAATTGTTTTCATTTTAAGTTTTGTCACTTGTTTGTTTGTTTGTTTGTTTAGAAGTAAAACCTGATCATGCACTCTACATTTTTTAATGGATATAACCTGGATAACCATGTTTCTATTTATGTTTTAAAATGTCCGTTCGGCTCTGTTATATGGTAGATGATTTGTTTTATTTCAGTTTTGTAAAATTTCAGATTAGATTTCCAAAAGACTTGACTTTGGCTAAGGAGCACTGGCCATACCTCTGCTCCTGCCAGTTCTTGCAAAACATTAAAATAAAATAATAAGAACTGTGTAGCCAGATCCTAATGAAGTAACCACATTTCTTTGAAAAATACAGCTCTCGTTTTCCCACTGAAAATTTGGGAATAAACGTGTGTGAAAGAATCTTGGACAAGAAGTATGAAGTCATTTAGTGGGTCACAAAAACGGTGATTCGCTAAATCATAGAGTTTGGGACCGCAAATGTGCTTTAAAAAAAAAAAAATAAACAGAAACTATTTTTAGATTCAGTAGGTTTTTTCCAAAACGCAAAATAAGCATAGAAATGCTTACCGAATAACCATTTAGAAGGTGGTTCAGAATGCTCTGTATTAATGTTTTGTGACCACAATTTTGCTCACAAACCATTGATAGATTATTGACTGTTTAAAGATGGTGTTAACCCATTCATTAAGTGGAAGAGATCCTTTCCTCTTTGCAGTGTTTAATCTGTAAAGGAATAAGGGCCCTTTTTCTTACTATTGTAGGTTATTTTTCATTCCTGCTGTCTCCCTTTGTCAAGTTTTATTCAGTCTTTTTCTTCCTCCTTCTTTCTCCCTTGTCCCTCTATTTTAATCTGGGTAAAAGTCTGATCAGGAAAAATAAGTGCCGGTCCCAAAAATGAGTGCCAGTGCACTCCACCTGCAAACGATGGCTTAAATTTAGCATTGCCTCTTTCTGAATGAAAAAAGTGTGGGACCATTGCTAATTATTTTTTTGCCAAAGTAATTTTTTTTCTTAAATGCACAATGTTCCCTTTAAGGAAAACAGAATGCATTAGCAAAAAAATAATTTTACTTAAATGAACTCACAGAGGCGGTGGTATCCTGACCCCAACAGTAATGGTCACCAATCGCATTGATTCGTAACTTATGAATATTGATGAAATAGGTTGGGTTGTGACCTACTGCGATTTGGAATTTAGGGAACTAACCAATTTGCAGAATTCCACACTGGTCGCAAAAATATTGATTGCAGATTTTACTACCAGTGTTTCATACATCTGGCCCCTTGTCCCAACTGATTTCTTGCAAATTACAGCATCAGCATCTGAGTAGAGTAGAAGAAAATCTCATCTTGTGTTACAGATTCTGACCGTGGCGAAAGTCCACTCTTGGAAGATATACATAATTGTTAATTTGGAATTTTGTAAATACCTAAATAATTCATTAATGTTTAAACAAGTTATTCTTGTTTGTTAAACCACTATGAATAGCTTGGACATTTTTTGTGGAACAGGGCCATCATTTAAAAAGATTTTTACAGCTTTATAATCAGCTGGTTAATCTTTTTAAAAAGTGAAAGCATGTATTTTTGACTTTCTGACACACAGCAACTTTTTCACAAAACCTACATAACTATTATTAGATTTGAACAAAGAAAGGTAACATTTTGAAAAGTTTTAAATGTTAAATGGGAGTTTTAAAAATATTGGGCCAGATTTATTCTCAAACTGGTAGTAAAAGTTGGTTGCAAATTGCAAAATGTCTTTTTGCGACCAGTATTTGATATATATATTATTAGGTCACTTTGAAAAATCACCAGTCGCAGAGGTTGGTGATCGGCCTGCATTAAAGGAACAGATGCTGCTTTAAAAAGTTTTGAATTTAGGCTCACATCCAAGGCAGCAGGCTGTTGTCACGTTGATTACTGCCCTCCCCCTGACACTGTCAAAATTCTAAAAGTGTTACCACTGACTTTGAGGTGGTGGTAACTGTTCAGTGGCGTGCAAATGGAATTGCAGTTGCAAACCACTGATATATTTTATACGGGATCGCAATTTCAGAGGAACACCTCTTCCAAATTGTGATTTGGTGTTGGTAAATCAATTTTACGAGTTGGAAAAGTGTTTCCGGTTTGTAAAATATAATTGTACACAAGGAACAATCATTATGTGGTCACAAGTCCTGTCATATTGTGAATTATAGCATCTGCCATCATAAAATAAATGTGTACATGTGCCTCATTGTGCTTATTTGTTAATAACAATGCATTAAATGCATAATTTCTTTTTTTTTAAGTTGAATATTTTTTTTTAACTTGTAAGTTATAAAAATTCTTCTACACTTGTAATACATATGGTAAACCTTTTTTGAAACTGCATAACTTTAAATATGTCTAATCACACAAGGATTTTAACAAAAATGTCCTTTGTTTTTACAGTTATGCATGTTCTTTCAATGTTAAAAAAAGACGCACAACTTTGTTCAAAATTCTAAATGGCTTCAGTACCTTTTTTGTTGAAAATGTATTAATTCATTGCTTTTCAGTTAGAGAAGGTCAGAATATTTGTGGTAAAAATATAATTCAGTGACTTTGTCAGCGCACCATGTAGTTGTGATATTTGCCAAAATGTATATATATAAATGTCCAACACTACATGGAAATGGTGTTTCCCTGTGTTTCCCACATTAAAGATGCAAAGTTAAAACAAGCTTATGATAGTGCTAGCAGGCACAAATTTCATGTGCTGTGCAGCCGCGGTCGGTGGTAGGAGTAACTGCAGGGCGGTGACGTGGGGAGGGGGAGGGGCAGGGTGGGGGGTAGTAAACTATGGACTACGGAGGTTTACAGGTAAGTTAACAAATAAATTAATAAAACAAATTTTGTTGCGTGCACTGCATCCCCAAATGCGATGCAGTGCATGCAACGAAATTCGTTTTATTAATTTATATGTTAACTTACCTGTAAACCTCCATAATCCATAGTTTACTACCCCCCACCCTGCCCCTCCCCCGCCCCACGTCACCGCCCTGCAGTTACTCCTACTACCGACCGCGGCTGGTGCTGTGTAGTAGTATTATCATACGTGTTATAAAGAAATACCACATAAATACAAATAGCAAAGTCGTTTAAAATATGAAATGGTCCTCTTATAGCACATAAAACACCATCTTTCACACCCTACCATTTTCTCTAAAGGCGAGTCTTTGCATTAATTCCTCTTATGAAAATCCCACCTGTGCGGTACAAATTTACCTTCGGCATGAAACATCAAAAGTAAAATATTTTCATTATAGGTAGGCTGTTATCCTCCGCAGTCGCGGCAGGTGCAGGTAAGCCTAACTTTACTACTACTAAATGCCTTCTGTGAATACCAAAAGTAGTAAGTTTAGGATTTTATCTCAGTTTAGTTGTAGTAAAGTTAGGAGTCCTAACTTGACTACTACTAAATGCCTTCTGTGAATACCAAAAGTAGTACGTTTAGGATTTTATCTCAGATTAGTTCTGTGAATCGGCCCCTATAAGTAAATTTAGTGTCCAAGTAACCTCTTCTTGGTGGTGGTGGTGTATATTAGTGTTAAAGGGAGACTGATTCTGTTTCATTTATGTTTTGCAGAGGTGTTTTAAGCATTTCTGTAGGGTTTAAAGTAAAATTGTCAACTTTGGCCTCTGTTTATGCTGCTCTTGCTCAGCTTCTGTTTCACATTAGGCTGTTTGTGGCATCACCCCATGACCAACTGATCTATGGCTATGAACTATATGCTGGGTTTTTAATAATAAAAAGATCGGAAAATTTGAGAAAAAAAGAATAAAGGAAAATTACATCATTAAGAAACTGAAGTCCGCTGTGAATCCTGTGGAAGACATTGTGTTATTGTTCATGTTTTTACTACTATCTGTTATTGACGTATACAATTGTCGATTACACATAACTATAGCTGTGTGCTGAGCCATTCCTGCCTCTTGTATCTTTGGCTTTGCCAAGTAATAGGGGCGTAAGAAGGTCACGCCCCTGGCTCTTTGCACCGCACCTTTGCAAAAAAACTATTAAAAACTAGACTGACTGGTGCAGGTCTCTAGTGCCCTGATCTTCTGTTCTTTGCTTTAATATATTTATATTAGCTGTAGCTATGTACTTGTAACCAATGTTCTAATGTTTTTGAGGTCTCCTGCCCAAACATGTCAGTTCCAAGAATGGGATTTTTCATGAAAGGGAACAAAACAGGTGAGTTCTGAGGAAATGTCATTTTACATGTGTTCTCCTGGTGTAAAATAATTAGGCATGCTGAAAGATTAATGACACTACAGCCCCCAGACATATCATCTATTCTAAGAACCAGAATAATATACTGTTTTGGAGATATTCTGCAGTATTACATTTTAACAAGCTCATGTGAGGTGATTTAAAAGATCTGTATGAGACCTCACTCCAATACCGAGAAACAATTATTTGTCAGTTTCGAGCAATCTATACATTTTTCTTAAAACAGACCCTCATGATATACTCTTTTTGTACTGCATTATTTAAATAAAAGGATCGTTTCTTTATGCTTCATCTAATTGGATAGAAGAATCACATGACAACAGATAGGGCCCAGTGTGGGAGACAGTGGACCGCCTGACAGCATTTAACTTTTAACAGGTATGTTAGAGCACAAATGTGAGTCTTTCCGCTGAAAGATCCTCTACTCTGTGAGTGTTTCTACACTTAACTGAACCACACTTTTGTCTTTGGTCACTGAGTCAGGTTCCCTAAGGTTGCCTATGACTCACCATGACAGTGTGTTTGAGTGCTCCATTCACTATCACTTGCTCTCTGTCCCTCCTCTGGCTCGTCGTTGTGGGAGTAAACGTTTTTGTTAAAACCAGTTACGATCCTGGATGTTCACCTGTGCTTCTGTGGCCACCAGGGCTACCTCCCGTCTGCAGTTGGGCTTACCTTGAATGAGGTCAGCAACTAGTCCCACCTTGGATTAAGTCTCCTTGAGAGAACTGGTGAAAAGCTACTTCCTGGTCTTCAGCACAACACCTTCCCTCAAATGCATCTCACTAAACTGTCATATACAACAATGACATCACAGAATATGCATCTCTGAATCACACAGGAATGTTCTGCAAGTGACGCACACACAACATTCACCCATACAGATGACAGTAGAAATGTAAATGCAAAGGCATAACAATGAGTAATCAGATTTTTTAAAAAGCATATAGGGGCCATTTGTGTTGCTCTTGCACCATGCAATGTGGTGCAAGAGTGATGCAAACCTTAAGTCAGAGTTTCGAAGCTGGCTCTGAGCGGCTCCAAAAAATCTGGAGTAATACAGCGCAGCGCAAATCGCTGTGTTACGTTACTCTGCCTTGGAAAGGCATTCCATGGGCATTACGTGGGTGTTCCCACGCAACTCCCATGGATTTTGACACATCCCAAGATTTACAAGAACTTGTAAACCTGGGGATGTGCCAAGATCTTACACCTTTCCATGGGAGGTGTAACGAGGAGAAATATCCCGGTTTCTCCTCGTTTCTTCCTCTTTCTATGTGTGCAGTCTGCAGCACACATAGAATGAGGAATATGCCTCCCAGAATTGTTTTGTGCAGGAAGAACTACACAAAAACAATCCTGCACCATGGTGCAAGGGTGCCTGCATTGGCGCTAGGAGGCCAAAAGGGCGCCAGCGCAAGGGAAAGGACAGGAATGTGCCATATTGCCTTAAATACAGTGCATTTCCGCCCTTTCCCTGTCACACAGAGCAGCGGAGCAAGGGAACTTGCTGCACTACATTGCATGACTTTCCCATAAATAAGCCCTTTAGTCTAAAGCAAAACTAAGACACAGACAAGCTGCAATCCAGTTCCCTCGAGTCAGTTCCCAAATGCCTAACTCCTTACAATGACAACACCTATTCAAATGATTGCCTTGAGACTTTCCTACATCTGTGAAAATAGCTAAGGTCGCATTCTTGTAAGCATTGACTTAGGCTGTAATCTCCAGACACCTTTTTTAGTGATACTATGATAAGAGAGATGTATGTGTTTTGTTTGTTAAATGCCTCCCAGCATCTGACTCTCCTAGATCTGACAAGCTCTCAGCTACAAGCCCAAACTGCACCGAGTCAGATTCCATAGCGCCTTTTGCCATTTTTCTGCAAGGAATTTCGAGTATGAACCATCACTAAAGCCCTCAAGTTTATCAGACTGGAGAAGAGAAGGACCAGCGGCCTAGATATAAATGCTTCTCATGAATCTTATGATCCCAACAGAACTTTGAGGATTTTTATTAGTTCTTCGATTCTAAAATACGAACACGGTAGAAGCTGTAAAGAACAACCTCTAACCAGTAGCGGCTCCTCAAGGGAGTGCTGCGGGGCAGTGGGGCGGGGCGGGGGAGGGGCAGGTTGAGGGGTAGTAAACTCCGGCATTCGACTGAAGGGAGTTAAGTAAAGAAATAAATAAATAAAGCGAATGATATTGCGTGCGATGCATCGCCAATGCAGCGCGCGCAATGTAATTCATTTTATTTATTTGTTTCTTTACTTATCTCCCTTCGGCCGTATGCCGGAGTTTACTACCTCCACCCTGCCCCTCCCCCACCCCCCACCCCTCCGCCACGCAGCACTGCCTCGAGGAGCCGCTACTGCCTCTAACCTCTCTTTGACTCAATATGCCAAATAATCCTTAAATCAGCCGAAACTAAAGTAGAAGAATTGGAAGATTGTGCAACCCTAAGATTACCACGCAGGATTAGGCTTCTATATTTATTTATTAGAGGGTTTAGTTTAAGTCCCTGTGTCTGTTATCAAAGGCCCTTCACGGCCTGGGACCTAGACCTTTGCAGGGGCTTTTTACATGGTACCTACCATCAAGGCGCCTTCGATCAGCCACTGCCTGTTTGGTGAAAGTCCCAAGAACTCTAAGAGTCAGATCAGGAGGAAGAGCGGCCAAGCTATGGAACAGCATTCCTCTGGAATATAGACAGATGACCGATCTGCTACAGTTCAGGAAAAAGATTAAAACGTGGCTGTTCCCTAGAGTATGCAGTATTTAGGAGCCGTCGTTAGTATGTAATGTCCTTCTTTCCCTTATATGATTCTTCCTCCCACCGCTTGTTGAGAATCTACGTACCAGCACCAAGATACCCTTTGGGTGATAGCTGCGCTTTACAAGTTCTGAATACAATACAATATTTTGCTAACACTTGCTCAACAGCCTGTATCAAGAGGTTGTTCCTTACACCTGCTCCTGAAATCACAAAGTAGATGAATTCGTACATAATCATAATGGTATAGTCCTGAGGCCGAAAGTCTGCCTCCGTGGCTCCCATTCTGACAAAAAACAGTATAGGGCCAGAAGTTCAAACATTAGGAATTCCCTTTTTCCTCGTTAAGATTCTTTCCAAATCGCAATTAGGAAATCAGGATTCCTAATGTATGAAATTGTTCTGAGTTTATTAGCGATTCCTAGTAGGTCGCAAATAGACCTATCTCATACAGATTAATAAAATAGGCTGCACTTTGCAACCCATTAGGAATCGCAGACATCACAGGGATGGTGGCCTGCTGAGGTCTGCAGATGGCCATGTCTGTGATTTCTTTTTAATAATGCAATCTTTTTTTTTTTTTAAATGAAGCCCGTTTTCCTTAAAGGAAAACAGGATTTGGTGAAAAAGAAAAAAATGAAACACTTTAGTTTCAGGTTTTAAGAGTAGGCAGTGTCTGCTTTCCAAAAATATTTTTTCAACATCCTCAAAGGAGATGGGGTCCCTAGGGGACCCATTCCCAATTGCGAATGGGTTACTGCCACTTTTAGGGTCAGCTGTACGTAGTCTTTTTGAGCTCGTAAATGGCCAATTTGTAGAACCTGGCTGTTTGCGACCGCAAAATAGCCTTTTTCTATGTACAAACCCTATTTTGCAAGTCGGTAACCTATTACAACTTGCAAAATAGTGTTTGCGAGGCGGAATTAGGAAGGGGCGTTTCAAAGACGTCCCTTCCTAATTGCGAATCGCAGGGGCATGTATGAATGCTAGGAAACCAGAATGCGGTTGCAAAGCATTCATATTTTACCGACTCAGTGAAGGAGGTGGTAACCCATTCACAAACAGGAAGGGGTCTCCAAGGGACACTTTCCCCTTTGTGAATGTGGGCACCAACATTTTTTAAGAGCAGGCAGTTGTCTCACAGAACACTGCCTACTCTTAGAAAATTAAAAGGTAGCATTTCATTTTTATTTTTGGAATGCATCCCATTTTCCTTTAAAGAAAACAGACTGCATTACAAAAAAAATGCTTTATTTAAAAAGCAATCACCAACATGGTGGTCTGCTGATCCACAGCCCACCACCATCCCTGTGAGTGAAGGCCATTCCCAATGGGTCACAAATTGCGACCTGCCTGATGAATATTGATGCAACAGGTCCCTTGCAACCCATTTGGGAAATGCAAACAGTGTTAAACACACTGTACTACATCACATTGTGTGATTTCCTAAAAGCAAATCGCGAAAATTGGCTGTTAGGAAATCACAAATCCATAATTTCGTACATCTGGCCCTTAAAATGGTGGTAAAGTATTACTGCTTTGAATTCAGTCGCAAAACAGTAATACATACGACGATACCGATTCAATATTTGGAAGAAATGCCCAAAGCACACAAAAAAGTACTCCATTCACACTTTAGCGGCGTGCATTAAATTTGCTTCGCGCTTCGTCTCGTTACGCTGCAACATTAACAAAATACGAAGGAACCAATTACGGTTCCACCAAGCTGCACAGCCATGACTGCTTGAATCCAATGAATCAAATTCATGTATTTTATCTTTTGAGTTTATCATATTATTTCATCTTTACTTTTCAACTTCATACTTGTCTGCTTATGGGAAGAACAGATGCTTTTTTAAAGTTAGAGTGAATTGTTTCATTACGTCAACAGAGACTTTTTTTAACAAACATGCTTTGTAAAATATATGTTATTGTGCTTGTATTTCCAGATGCCCCTGACCAAGGGAACCTTCTTTCCCAAAATGCATTGGGTTGTGACAATAAATCATGGCATGTGGAACCCACTTTTTGCTGCTGTGCTTTTGTGAATGTGGATGTTAAGCATTGCTCGGATAAAATGGATTGAATAAGCAGACAAGTATGAAGTTGAAAAAAAAAGATGAAATAATATGATAAACTCAAAAGATAAAATACATGAATTTCATTCATTGGATTCAAGCAGTCATGGCTATGCGGCTTGGTGGAACCGTAATTGGTTCCTTCGTTTTTTGTATATTTTTAAGACCTCATACATGCCCTAGTCCTATTCCATGCTTATATCTCATTATCTGCTATAAGAAAGAAACACAATACAGGACATTTTGTTGTTGTTCATGCCCATGTCTGTCATCTACACCAGCGGTGAGAACCTGGCCAGAATTTCTTCGATAACTTCCTTCTAGTTCAAAGCCATTCTTGTTCCAATGGTGATTTTAAGGAGAACCCACACCAGCTTTATTATCTGTATGTAGTTACTTTGGCAGCCAACAGGTGTGTTGCGAGTCTTGTCTTCTGCGCCCATGGGGCGCGCCTCCTCACCACAAAGGGGGCCCACTGGGGCGAGGATATCTGACTGGAAGCCATTCTCTGTGACATTTTAGTGGCACTCATTTCATTTGGCAAGGTAGCCTAAAAATAGATTATCAGATTGCTGACATCAGCTCCTGGTGCAATTTGGCGGGCAAAGGAGCTATGTCAGTGAAGTTGCATGTATTCGGAAAATGGGTCTTTCACTTTGGTTAACTAAAGATTCACAAGTGCACCCATCTACACCTGAGACATTGCTAAACCCCTCCGGGCCGCAGGGGAATAACAGACATCCGGGTACAACAAGTTCCAAGCAGTCCCACCCCTGGATAACAATTGCGGTGAGTGGAAAATGGACAGCAGGGTCAACAGTGGGGGTGAAGGGTTGCCAAAGGGTTGCCAGAGAATCGTAACATCAAGGTGGGAGCTATCTTTGAGTCGCTGTGTCATAGGGGCCGGGGCGCTGGGTCTCTTCGGGTCCCAGGGATATTGTGTCGCAGCGCGGTCAGTGTGAGTATCAGCTTGGGAAATGGCAGTCCTGTTGTTACCCTGTACTGCCCTTGTGAGCTTTAAATAAATGTGAAGTTATGAGACTATAGATTTTGCTCCCAGATAACAGTAGGAATCAGACATTTATCTTTGTATCTAGGACTCCTCATGGCTACAGTTTAAATTCACACTGCCAAGCGCCCTTTTGGATTTGGTTCCTTGCATTATCACTCAACTGACACAAGAATGAAGTCACGCAGTCAAAAAAAAAACAGCAAGGTATGTGGTAAGAAAGGAAACAAACACTTCAAGATGTACATTCAAATGTCACCCCAGAAAGTGCCTAAGAATGCCTGTTGTCGATGTTCACCTGGAAAGTCTGTCAGAATCTGGTTGCAATTTTTTAAATTATTTTATTTATTTTAAAGGTTTTTTATAGCGCGAACAAGACCCTTGCGGGTATCGGAGCACTTTACAAGGTAAATATAGGAAACAAACAGCCATCAAGTAAATAACATACCGTTCAATAGAAGTCCAGAATCGCATAACCAATAATAGACATGGATCATGTGAATTTCGACATGAGAAGAGATTTCACTTCATTTTTGAAAGATGCGGAAGAGCCGTTTGAGCCTATGGGGAGCTTATTGGTCTGTGAGTGGAATGGAAGCATGTTCCTGTTCTGATTTAAGAAAGCAGTGCTTAATTTGAGTTAGTGGTTGCAGGTGGGGCTCACCGGCAGTTATCTTTAGGGACAGGCACTTTTCCTTATCAGACTTTGACCCAGGGCAAGAGAGAGAAAAACATATGGGGAAAAGAAGTAGGAAGGGAAAGATGGAAAAACTGTGGCAAAGGGAGAAATCAAAGACATTCAAAAACCTGCAAGCTTGAAATAAAAGGGCCAGGAGTGCCTGCTGGTGGTTGAAAGAGGTATAAGGTGAAATCACGACTAGGAAGTCTTTGTATCTGCAATCCTGACATTTTATAGCACCAGACACAGGCTTCGGAGCAAAACTTTGGGCCTGGCACTTATTCTTTTACAAATTAAGCACTGTAAGAAAGCAAATAAATAATAAATATGCGCAGATCCTGAAATCTGTATTGAATTCTCCAGAGGAAAATGTTTAGGGAACGCAGTTCTAGATGATGAATATTCCTTATTAAGTAGTCCTGAATCTGGTATAAGGAAAGCAGGCCATGTGGTTTGGCTCAGAGGCACAGTGTGCCCTGAGGATGTTTGCTAGAAGACAGATACTCCAGTGGTACTGGGACAGAGTCACCTACATGACCAGTGAGCTTGACATGCAGCTTTTGTATGTTGTAATCAGTGGTGGCTAGTAGGGAACGGGGTGGTGAGCCGGAGGGGGAACGGGGAGGGGGCGGTAGTTGAAAAATATTTAAAATGACACTTACCTCTTCCGCAGTCTCTACTCGTTGTCTCTCTGCTTCTCTTCATGACTCCGAGCCCGGAAGAAGCAGGAAGCATACAGGCTCCCGTAAGTCAGTCACAACGCTCAGTAGGGTGACGCTCCGCCCCTGATTGTAATGCAACGTAGATTTATTTGGAAGCTCTTAGGATGAGATTTTGGGTAGATAAAATCCAAGCTTCTGAGGATTACAAGTGTTTTCCCTGTGGAACTTGTAGCTGCAAAGTGCTTTGTTAGGTTGCATTTTAGCTGTGCCTGTAAGAATCCTGAGTTGTGTGCTAAGAACATTCATTTGAAACTGAAGTTGCTTTGCACAAATGTGCCCTATAATCACAATGAATTAAGAATACTTGAGATCACCAATATCCCACTGCTTTTTGAGTAATTAAAACATTAAAATGTAGAGCAAGAAATATTTTTCATTTCCGAAGTATTGAAACACTTTGGGCCATATGTACAAGAAAATGCTGGAGAACGGTGTTACACCAAATTTGACAATGCTGTGCTCTGACATTTTCAAAATGCAGGGATGCGCCGTATTTACAAAAATACAGTGCACACCTGTGTTTCCCCTAGCACTGGTGCTAAAAAAGCAGCCTAGCGCCAGCGCAGGTACCCTGCCACCATTTTGCAAGGGTGCCTGTGCTGGAGCAGAGTTTTCTGTTGAAAATCTATTGGGTTTTTAAGCTCTAGTTTCGTTTATATGTTTTGATTTAAAACCACTAATTTGAAACAACTAATTAATAGTTTGTTTTGTTTTGATTAACCAACATTTACTAATGAGAGAAACTACACGTGGGACGCATATATGTTGCTTAATAATAATGTGCGGGTTTAACTAGATGAATGTGCTAAGTGCTGTTTGTGTAAAGCACAAAACGCTTTTGAAATAACGTGTACTAATGCTTTATTGTGTTGCAAAAGGCTAGATAATTACATACACATAAGGGTATTAGTGGGGTTAACACTGTTTAATCACTATGCTGTGGTAACGTTGTTTTTGTCTCTTTTAATTAAGATGGTCCGTTTTGGCCTATGATAAAATGGCTGCCGTTTACAGCCTGTACTCGAGTGATCGGATTTTGATGAGAGGGCCTTGCTGAACATGGTTGAAAGTCACCTGACCATGGCTTCTGCTGGAGTTTTGAAAATTTCCGTGATGACAGTGACTCCAGGCAAGCGTCCAAATGACCAAATAACCTTGGAGGACAAGAGAGCCACAATGAACTTTGTGATTACAGTGGTGGTTCCGAGGAAATATGTGCGCGAAAGTAACATTTGCAAAACTCGAGTTTCCTTCTTCCGTCTTTTTATTTTTGTGATTTTTCTGAGCGGAGGTTTTCCAAATGTAGCGATGCTACATCCTTTCCTGCTCGCTCTGCTCAGTGGATTAACGGATATTCAGAACATTTTATGTTGCACTATTTTGTAAGATTTGCTATAAGTATTGTTAGCCTAGAGAGGGTCTAAGGCCACTTCTTCCCAAACCTGCGTTGGTGAGGATCGATGCTGTGAGGACGGCGACTCGGGAGACTTCTACTGAGAGACCTGTCCTGACCCATTTATGACACTTAGCTAGAATAGGTAATTATGAGAATAATGATTTTGCTTTTGATTGACTTTCATTTGAACTAATTTTAGATAAAGTACCATTATTTTAAATACAGTGTTGGTGGTTATTTCTTGTTGTTTATTGAGTACTCTATTTTGATTATTGTTGTTTAGATCATGACTCAGGGCAGTATCAAACAGGTCCTATTGGCCTCATTGTAAATACAGGGTGTTTAGGAGTTTTCTCTCCACAGGTTCAATACTGATAGAGTAATCGAGCGTATGTTAGTGAAATGGGCCCAAGCGTATGATGAGTGTATGTGCGTGTATCTGTAAAATTACTCTATCCGTGGAAGTAGGGAGAATTTGTATGCCCTGATCTGCACCAATTTCCTGGTAGCAGAATTTGATGGTTTTGATGATTGTCTTGATCTGATTAGATTGCTTGTATATTGGCTTTTTGATTCATTGATTATTGATTGATGTTGGTATATGTACTAATACTATATGTTGGAGTCGTCATGTTGAGTTATATGTAGTGCTTCTGGAACTTGGGAGCTGGTAGCAGTTCTGTAGTAGGGCAGAGGGAAGTATATACTGCTCTCGGGAAAAACGGGATTGTTGGTCCTGTATGTATGCAGGAGAAACGTGTGACAATTAAAGTTGCGCGTCACATTGTCTGAGTTCGGAATCAGTGACATCGTCGTGTGTTACTATTAGGGACATATTTTCGGTATAAAAGGAGTGTGTATGGTAGCGAAGGTTATTTGTGAAACTCTGGTCTTAAGTCCCAGGGAACCGTAAGGTTTGCCGTTAAAGCTTATCGCGAGAGAAGTAATAGGTATTCTCTGAGCTTGTCTGAAGGACTGGGCAGAGGTGAGCGCTGCTTGGTTAACGTGTGTTATAATTCTGTAGTAGGGCAGATCATATGCTGTTCTCGGAAAAAGCAGGATTCTGTGTGTATGTACTACATTTTTCTTGAATGAATGTGCGTGAATGTATGAGCATTTAGTTGATTGTAAAACTCTTTGGAGCGGTCCTAGAGGAAACAGTTATTGGATGCATGTTAGAAGGGCAGAGTAGACGGATGTGCTACTGTGTCAACGAGAGTATTAATTCCGTAGTGAAGCAGAAGTGAGTGCTGTTTCAGGGAAAGATGGGATTCTTGTGAAATTGATTTTCTTTACTATTCTGTGGTTAGCGAAGCAGACAATGGAGATGTTTATATGTTGTAACTAATAGATTTTGTAGAATTTGACACGAAGTCTACTGAGGAGATTTTGTAAAGGAGGGGTAGACGAGTGACAAGAGACAGAGCAGAAGCTGCAGTCAGCGGCTGCTGACGTCATAGAGACCGCGCTCTGATTGGGTAGTGGATCAGAACAGGGTTCGCGCTGGGATTGGTGTGTTGGTGTGAGTCGCGCTGTTATTGGGCAAAAGATTGTATCGTACAGTTGTATTACGGAAGGGATTAGAAAGTTTTGGTAAACGCTAAAATGTATTACCAAGAAGAGAAAAAGAAGAAATCCTTGTTCGGAAAAATTAAAAAATGGTTTGACAAGGATAGAGACATTAAAACAAGAGAAGGTGAATTGTTACCTCCAAGGAAAACGCCTGCATCCTTCATGGCTGCGAAATATGGGTATTATACCTGTATATGGTTGGACAATTGGGTTAGGTACACTAGAGAGGATGGTGTTTTGGCTTTCCCGGAACATGGTTCATTTAATATGGCCGTGTTGAGAAATTTACGGGAAAAAATGTTGTGTCTTGACCCAAGACCAAGCCCGACACAGTTTGAGGCATTGGTGGAATGGGAGATTGAAGTACATGAGCGAGAAAAACAGAGGTCTGGAGGCAACTATAGGTACATGTTCGGGAGGAAATATGATCGAGAAACTCATCATGATCGAATGAGGAGATGGCGAGATGCTAGTATGAAAGAGGGATTATATCCTATGAGAACAGATGACGAGAAGGAAGAAAGGAAGGGTACGGAAAGGGTTCCTGAGGCAGAAGTGAAAAGATATAGAGTTAATGATTATGAGGATGAGGTCTTGGATGACATGATTTACAAGAGACCACCTCCATATAGACCAGAACCCGAAGAGAGCACACCAGTTGTTTCTCCGATAAGAGATACATTGCGTATCATTGAGACAGAAGTTGTGACACCTGATTTAAGAAGTGGTAATCCTTTCAGGGAAAAAGAAAGAGAGAATCGATGTGGTGATGAGAATACGAGAGAATTAGCCAGAACTACATCAGAACTGACAGAAAAGATTAGGGAACTGACGAAGAATCTAGAAGCTGTTACGGTGCCTGTAACCATAGGTCCGGTTATGCCTATTTTTGATAAGCAGAGGACGGGTGAAAATGGTTTGGTGGTCCCATATGTTGGGAATAAGATAACAAGTTTGGCTGGTCCCTCAGGAGACTCAGGAAAAAGGACAGAAAGTAGTGATTTGAGACAATCCAGACATGACACATGTAGTGGAGAATTAGAGGTACAGTCTAATTCGAGATTGGATACTAGTAATACTAGTTGTTCAGGGATGCCAATTTTAGAACCGCAGAGGATGCCAGAAAAAGTGGTTCCAGTGAGAAAAACTACTGAAATAACAGCTGAAGATTTGAATGATTGGATGAGAGTCCTTCAAAAGAGGGATAAAGATTCACAGGCAATTGATGTGGCCAGGTTACACATTGAATTGGAGGAGCTTGTTGCAGGAACAATTTCTACAGACATACTAAAAAACCATCATGATGGAGAACTGTTATTTATGTGCAAAAGCATTACTTGGAGGGTTAAGAATACACATGAAAGGTTAAGAACAATAGTGAGTGAACAGGGAGTTGACATGGATAAGGTGAAGGTTTTGCAGAAACCTTACAGGGTGGATTTCACGGATAAGGATATTGAAAATCTAAATGGTGCTGGCAGAACAGGACCGATTAAAGAGATGATTGCATTGTTGCGGAAATGGGGTGATGTAGAAAAATGGAAGGAAAGGTGGTATAAGAAAAGGGAAGAATCAGTGGACAGGACTTATTCAGCATTTCCTGTGAGAGAAAAAGAGAAAACAGTGGATGCTTATCCTATGAGAGAAATACCTGGAGGAGGATATGTACATGTTCCATGGACCAGCCAGGATATTTTATCATTTACAAATGATTTCCCTCGACTGAGAGAAAAGCCTGTCGAGTGGTATAGGCAGGTAGACAGGTTTGTGAAATTGTCGAAAGTGCTGTGGATTGACCTGAATAGTCTGTTTGATATAATTGTTCCAGCAGACTTGTGGGCTGAGTGCAAAATAGTTGTAAGTTGGCCTACTGAGGAATATCCAAGAGATCAGAGAACAGGAGCACCAGATCCAGAGGTAATGAGGAAGTATGATCAGGTGATTGTATACCTGAAAAGTAAAGTACCTCCAAAAGAGACAGACTGGGTTAAGATAGATCGAACACATCAGGAAGCAAAATAATCAGTTCATGCTTTTTATGAGAGGCTGATACTGGCTTTTAAACAATTCAGTGGGGATGAGCACCTGGGTGACAAGGATTTGAGTCATTTTGTATACAGATTTGTATATGGCCTGAAACCTGAAATTAGTGAGAGAATTCGTGAGCATACAGTGGACTGGCAGAGTAAGAAAATAGATGAGATCCTAAGACATGCAAAGTACTTCAGTGATGAAATTGAAGCAAAACAAAGAAAGCTGAAAGAAAAGGCAATGTGGGCACAAGTGAAGGTTGCGGAAAGACAAGAAGCACAGTTGGTGGAACAGGCAAATAATTCAGGGAATAGGCCCAGATATGCAGGGAAAGGAAAGGGGAATCTTGAGGAAGCAAAAAAGAAGTTCCCTTGTCACAACTGTGGTCAACTGGGGCATTGGAGATCCGAGTGTACCAATCCACCATTAGCGAATAACGAGAGTAAACCCTTAAATCAACAGGTGCAGAACGAGGGAAATAATCAACAGCAGCAACAACAGAAGGTTGTGAGACAGCAGAGCCAAGAGCCAAAACCGCCCTTGCCGCAAAATAGAGGGTCACAAAAGTACAATCAGGATTCAGGATTCTACAATGATGAGCAGGTAAACAAACCAAGGCGTTCTAACCAGATACAACAGTATTTGTTAAAGAATGAAGGGAGTGAGTCTGAAGGTGATTATTGACGGTGCCGAGGAGAGGAGGAAGAGTGCATACTTGGTGCAACTCTAGAAATAGACCAGGCAGGACCATTTGTAGATGGGAAAATAAATGAAGAAAGTGTTACTTTTTTAGTAGACACAGGTGCGACAAGATCAACTGTCAGGTCAGCAGATGTTAGAAATCTTCCTCTCTCGGATGAAGCAATCCAAGTAGTTGGTGTAACAAATACACAAATCAAGACACGTCTTACTGAACCAGTAAGGGTAAGAATAGGGAAATTTTCAGACATGCACAGATTTGTGGTCTGTGACACTAGTCCAGTGAACTTGTTAGGCAGGGACCTGCTATGCAAGATGAATTGTACAATTTTTTGTACACCGGATGGAATAGCTTTTGAAACACCAGATGAGGATGTTCTGTACCGAATGACTCTAGATAATAGAGAGAGTGAAAAGGTTGGTGCATATGCGGTGTTTAATCCGGAGGATTTGCCTCAAGAGCTGAGAGACACAGTGAAGAGAACAGTTTGGGATTTTACTGGAGAAGATGTGGGATTGATGAATAATGTAGATCCTGTGAAAATTTCAGTGAAGGAGGGAATTACTTATCCTAACATTCCTCAGTACAAAATGACACCAGAAATAATTGAGGGAATAACTCCTATAATTGAGAAAATGATTCAGCAGGGAGTTTTGAGAGAACTACTGAGTAGCCCGTGTAACTCACCGATAATGGGGCTAAAGAAACCTAATGGGAAGTTCAGGATTGTACAAGATTTGAGAAAGATTAACAAAATTGTGGTGGCATGTTGTCCCATTGTGCCAAATCCGTCAGTGATTTTGTATCAGATTCCACATGATGCTGAGTGGTATACAGTGATTGATTTGTGTCATGCTTTCTTTTCAATTCCATTGCATCATGACAGCCAGCCGATTTTTGCATTCCGGTTTGGCCAGCGTATTTTAGCATGGTGTCGTATCCCACAGGGGTATACAGAGAGTCCTTCGATATTCAATCAGCTGTTGAAAAAGTCGTTGGAGAGTTTAATCATGCCTGAAAACTCAGTACTAGTGCAGTATATTGATGACCTACTTGTGGCATCAAAGACACGTGAAGCTTGTGAAGTAGATACCATAGCTTTACTGAATCATCTGGCAGATGGGGGGTTAAAGGTATCTCCAGCCAAATTACAATTTTGCAAGAAAGAGGTGCATTATCTTGGACACAATATTGAGAAGGGTCTGAGAAAGGTGACTGATGACAGAATCAAAATTATCAGGGGAATGAAGGCCCCAAGAACCCAGAGGGAAGTGAGGATGTTTCTGGGGATGGTGGGTTATTGTCGTCAGTGGATTAGTAACTTCTCTCTGATAGCAAGACCACTGATTAAGCTGACAAAGAGTGAGGTAAAAGACCCATTGGAACTAGATGGAGAACAAATGGCAGCATTTGAGGAGCTGAAGAGCAGAATGTGTGAAGCCCCTGCTTTGGGAATGCCAGACTATGAAAAAGAGTTTGAGTTGTACTGCAGTGAGAGAAATGGATGTGCACTTTCAGTGTTAATCCAGAAACATGGACAACTGAGAAGGCCTATTGCGTACTTCTCATCGACACTTGACCCTGTAGCTGTAGGTTTACCAGGTTGTCTGAAATCTGTGGCTGCAACATGCAGAAGTCTGGAACAGAGTGAGGGAATAATAATGGGATATCCTGTAAGGGTATTCGTACCTCATAATGTGGCAATTCTTTTGACAAGAAGCAGAACTCAGTACATGTCACATAGTCGGCTGACTAAATATGAGAAAGTCATTCTGGGAGCATCAAATGTGACTCTTGAGAGATGTGTGAATGTGAATCCAGCAACATTGTTGCCAGATATTGAAAGTGTGGGTGTGAAGACAGAAGATGATCATAATTGTTTGGATATGCTTGATTACTGTACAAAACCGAGACCAGACATAAGAGATCTTCCATTGCCCGAGAGTGACCATGTGCTGTTTGTGGATGGATCATGTCTGAGGAATGATGAGGGTGTGCTGTGTGCAGCATATGCAGTGTGCAAGGTTTCAGAAGTTATGGAAGCTTCACCATTGAAAGGAGTGAAATCTGCACAAGTTGCTGAATTGGTGGCATTGACGAAAGCTTGCAAAATTGGGGAAGATCTGAGAGTGACTGTGATGACTGATAGTCAGTATGGTTTTGGAGTTGTGCATGATTTTGGCCAGCTTTGGCTACAGAGAGGTTTCTTGACGTCGAGTGGGACTCCAATAAAGAATGCTGAAGTGATTGGAAAATTACTTGAGGCGATACAGCTGCCTAAAGACTTAGCAGTTGTAAAATGTGCTGCTCATGGACAAGGAGATGATTTTGTAACACTTGGAAATCGATTCGCGAATGACATTGCACAGTATTGTGCGAAAAATAATCACTCGATTAATAGGGAACGAGAAGGGGAAATGTCTTTTTGTTCTGTGATGTTTACTAATGTCCTAGAAACGTGGGATGAAGTGAAACAGTTGCAGGATGAGGCAGGAAAGGAAGAAAAGAAAGACTGGATCAAGGCAGGTTGTGCCCCAAGAGAAACAGATCATGTTTGGGTCTATAGAGATGGTAGACCAGTCATGCCTAACTCTATGCTGTCGACAATGGCAAGGATGTATCATGGCCAGGGACACTTGGGAAGGGATACGATGATCAGGTCTTTTAAGCAGACTTGGTACAATGCAAAGTTCAGGACGATTGCAGAGAGCATCTGCCAAAGATGTTTGATTTGCCAGCAATTTAACACTGGGAAAAAGACAGTGGTGAGTCTGGGAACAATAGGCAGAGAAGGTGGTCCTTTTACGAGAATGCAAATTGATTTCATTGAAATGCCACAAGTGAACAGATTGAGGTATGTTTTAGTGGTAGTCTGTTTGTTCTCAAGATGGGTGGAGGCCTATCCGACTAGGAGAAATGATGGAATAACAGTTGCAAAGTTACTGTTAAGAGAGTTGATTCCTAGGTACGGATTTCCAGTAACGATTGAGTCTGATAGAGGTGGACACTTCTATAATGAGCTCATGAGTTTAATTTGTGAAGCATTGGGCATACAGCAGAAGCTACATTGTGCATACAGGCCAGAGGCTTCTGGCGTTGTGGAGCAGATGAATGGCACTATCAAGAACAGGATTGGTAAAATGTGTTTAGCCACTGGAATGAAATGGCCTGATGTCTTGCCTCTAGTGCTAATGACTATTAGATCTACTCCAGATAGAACTACTGGTTTGAGTCCACATGAGATTTTGATAGGACGCGCAATGCGACATGCATTTGTGCCTGTCAATAAGTTGATGACAATAACTGATGACATGATTTTGGATTACTGCAAAGGCCTGGCTGACGCAGTTCATTCTGTGTTTCACCAGGTTGGAGAAGACGCTACAACACTTGAGAAGAAGCAAGCTCATGATCTGAGTCCAGGGGACTGGGTGAGGATTAAAGTGCACAGAAGAAGAAATTGCTTGGTTCCAAGGTGGGGAAGGCCAAGACAAGTTATTCTGACTACGACAACTGCAGTAAAGTGTGCTGGTGTGAAAAACTGGGTGCATGCAAGTCATACTCTGAGAGTTCCTAATCCAAAAGACGGGACTGGTAAGGAGTGTTTTGAAGAGTCAGATTCCAGTGATGATGAAGAAACAGAACCAGTAAGAGAATCAGAGAAGGCTTCAAGAGAACCATTGAGAGTCTCAGAAAAAAGATCAGATTCTGTAAGAGTGTCTGAAGTTCCAACGAGCAGTAGAGAAAACAGAAGAGAAAAGAACAGTTCCACAGAGACTACTCCTGAATCAGATGAGGAGATTGCAAAACCACTTGAGATTACACCTGAAGAAGTAGGGTCAGAAGAAGATAGAGAGGGACAGATTGCGGAAGACCCCCGAAGAGGTGTAGGGAACATTCTTGTCAAGCTAGGTGAAGGGACAAGTAGACAGCAAGAAGATTGCGTGTCGGAGACCCGAGGAGGGAAAGAGTTAGGGAAGTCTCAAACAGAGGTGAAAAAGACTGTGGAGCGAAAGAAAACTGCTGAAGAACAAGAGGCATTTGAAACAGAATCGGATGCAAGTGAGAATGAGAAATCAGAGGGTCGAGTTCTGAGAAAGAGGACTTGGATTGGAGAAAGGAATAATAAAGAAGTAAGACCGAAAAAGGTTATGAGAGGAGATCTTTGGCCTAACAAAAAAAGCTGAGATACAGACTGATACGAGCAAATACATCAAAGGCTGAACAAGTGAACGAAGTGTCGAGTCAGAATCAGGCAAAGGCTGAAAACCAAAAGGTTACAAAGGAACCAGAGGGGATCAAAAGAATCAGAAAACCTAACCAGAAGTATAGGTCGCCGGAATGGACGTACGTGGCACTGTCTGAAAGTGAAGAGGCAGATAGTCAAGGAAATCCAGAGGAGACCGTACGAGAAGTGGTTGAGGAGGAAACAGGTGAAATCCTGAAAGTTATCTTGACTGACATTGAAGAAAAGTCAGATACTGAGGATATTGTTGGAGATCTAATACAATTCGATGTTGAAGAAGTTGAAGTGAAGAATGATGAATATCCAAAATTGAGTGAACTAAAGGAGTCACTTGGAGAAAAGTAAAAAGAAGAAAAGTCTGAAATTAAGCTGTTTTGAAGTAATCCAAAGTTCTAGAAGTGCCAGTAGTGAAATAAAGAGGCTAAGTCAAAAGACACGGTCAAAGTAGTAAAATGGCTAACATAGAGAATAATCAAAGTCTACACCTTCTTAAAAAGATGGTGTAGAATGTGCTGCTGCTGTACTGGATTATTAATGCTATTATGGGGCGTACTAGCTTTATTAGTTACATTTAGGGTTACATTAGACGCTTTAGGAATACACACTGAGAATGTGACTAATGCAGAGAAGAGTTCGCATAAAGTAGTTCCAACTAGAATTAGTAACACTTACGTACATAAAGATAGGTCAATTAATGATTTTTCTAGCAATGTTTTTTCAAAGTTGTTGTACGAATATGTGAAGACGATGGGAGTTAGGGATTGCTACGTATGTATGCAATTACCTGCATCCGTTTCAGAGGGTGTTACTTATCACCATTTACCAGCTACATATGGAATTTCATGTAGTGTGTTGAGTAGTGTTTTTTATTTACTAGGGAAAATAGATTATGAAATGTCTAACAAAGATAACATTTTTGGGCAATTGCCTATGGACAAAAAGCTGAATCCAGCTAAAGAAGCTAACATTTTTGGTGAGATTTTTATTGAAAAGGAAGAATTAACATTAGATTACATTTTTAAGAATAATTTAACATGCAATTTGAAAGAAGAGGAGAAGGCTTTCCTAAATATGGTGGAGGAAAGAAGAATGAGCATGCATGAAAAGGCAGGGAAATATAAAATGAGTGAGACAATTTGGGACATTGAGATGGGGAAAGAATTGAGAAATGGGGCTAGTCCAACTTTAGCTCTAGATGCACCACAAAAGGGTAAGCTATGCATTACGAGAAAGAGATCCCAATATGATACATATTTTGTTGGGACTAGTGAGTGTCATGATACATACTTCATTGCAACAGGATGGGGTTTCAAGGGAGGAGAGGATCCAGTTTTCCCAGGAGTGTATTATGTTTGTGGGAACAAGGCTTATTACAGGTTGCCTGACCATTGGTATGGCACGTGTTATGTGGGCCTGGTCTTTCCAAAGATCTTTCATATAGATAGAATAGAAGATGTAGAACATATTAATTTACTAACACGTTTTAAGAGAGAAACTTGGTCAGAAATTGTAGGTGATATTTTTGGAGCTTTAATTCCAGCAGTGGGAATTTCTTTAAATGCTCATGGGATTCGGAAACTGTCAACAGTGGTGGATCGCTTATCGACAAGTACCGCTGGAGGGTTTCTTTTGGTGAATACGGAGATGATTGCCGTACGTGCCATGTCTATGCAAAATCGACTTGCCCTTGATATTTTATTGGCCAAAGAGGGTGGAGTCTGTGGAATGCTGAAAGTTCAACATTGTTGCACTTACATTCCTGACGAAAGCAAAGACCTGAAGGTCTATATCAAAAATATTACTGATTTGCATGAAGAATTAAAACCACTGGAAGCTGAAAGTATCTGGACTAAATTAGCTAATAAAGTGATAGCTATTAAGAGTTTTATTGCTGAGATAGGTAGTACTATTATAGGTAAGATATTGTTTCCTTTGACCTGTGTGATTGTTGCTTTATTGATACTAAGATTGGTGTGTTTGTGTTGTAAAAACAGGGGAGGGAAAAAGAAATTAATCAAAAGAAATATTGAAAAGAGAAATAAAAGGTCAAAAAGAGAACCACAAGAAATAGAATTAGAAGATTTGAGGGAGAGTGTTTACTTGGAAACGAAGAGGGATGATGAAAGGGAGTCTGGTGTGTAGTGTTGTGAAAGGAGAAAAAGACATTTCCAATTTCTCCTAAAATGGGACTAAATTTACTAAATTTTTTTTTTTTTTGGGTTGTTTATTTGGTGATAATATCACCAAAGGGAGGATTGCTGGAGCAGAGTTTTCTGTTGAAAATCTATTGGGTTTTTAAGCTCTAGTTTCGTTTATATGTTTTGATTTAAAACCACTAATTTGAAACAACTAATTAATAGTTTCTTTTGTTTTGATTAACCAACATTTACTAATGAGAGAAACTACACGTGGGACGCATATATGTTGCTTAATAATAATGTGCGGGTTTAACTAGATGAATGTTGCTAAGTGCTGTTTGTGTAAAGCACAAAACGCTTTTGAAATAACGTGTACTAATGCTTTATTGTGTTGCAAAAGGCTAGATAATTACATACACATAAGGGTATTAGTGGGGTTAACACTGTTTAATCACTATGCTGTGGTAACGTTGTTTTTGTCACTTTTAATTAAGATGGTCCGTTTTGGCCTATGATAAAATGGCTGCCGTTTACAGCCTGTACTCGAGTGATCGGATTTTGATGAGAGGGCCTTGCTGAACATGGTTGAAAGTCACCTGACCATGGCTTCTGCTGGAGTTTTGAAAATTTCCGTGATGACAGTGACTCCAGGCAAGCGTCCAAATGACCAAATAACCTTGGAGGACAAGAGAGCCACAATGAACTTTGTGATTACAGTGGTGGTTCCGAGGAAATATGTGCGCGAAAGTAACATTTGCAAAACTCGAGTTTCCTTCTTCCGTCTTTTTATTTTTGTGATTTTTCTGAGCGGAGGTTTTCCAAATGTAGCGATGCTACATCCTTTCCTGCTCGCTCTGCTCAGTGGATTAACGGATATTCAGAACATTTTATGTTGCACTATTTTGTAAGATTTGCTATAAGTATTGTTAGCCTAGAGAGGGTCTAAGGCCACTTCTTCCCAAACCTGCGTTGGTGAGGATCGATGCTGTGAGGACGGCGACTCGGGAGACTTCTACTGAGAGACCTGTCCTGACCCATTTATGACACTTAGCTAGAATAGGTAATTATGAGAATAATGATTTTGCTTTTGATTGACTTTCATTTGAACTAATTTTAGATAAAGTACCATTATTTTAAATACAGTGTTGGTGGTTAATTCTTGTTGTTTATTGAGTACTCTATTTTGATTATTGTTGTTTAGATCATGACTCAGGGCAGTATCAAACAGGTCCTATTGGCCTCATTGTAGATACAGGGTGTTTAGGAGTTTTCTCTCCACAGGTTCAATACTGATAGAGTAATCGAGCGTATGTTAGTGAAATGGGCCCAAGCGTATGATGAGTGTATGTGCGTGTATCTGTAAAATTACTCTATCCGTGTAAGTAGGGAGAATTTGTATGCCCTGATGTGCACCACCTGCACTGCAGGGGTGATTGTTTATGTGTAGGAAGGGGCATCTTCCTGCACTTAAACAATCAGTAATGGTGATTTGCTCTATGTGTGCTGTGCAACACACATGGAAAGACTAAAAACAAGGAGAAATTAATAATTTCTCCTCGTATCACTATTCTAAGAGCAGTTATTCCCTGGTCTTAGTTTTGGCGCTGACCCAGCCTTGAAAACCTGGGGCAGTGTCAAAACGCAATGGGTGTTGTGGTGGAATGCCCACTGCAAAACCCATTGCAACCCCCTTTGTTGCAGAGGACTGCAGAGGAAAGGGTCATATTTACAAGGTGGCGTTAAGCCACTTTAAATGGCCTAGCGTCCCCTTTTATATATGGGGAATGCCGCTACACTCCGGTGCGATCAGGGGCGTGTACATTTGCCCCTTGGGTCTTCAAATACAACACACTTTTGCACGTGCAATTCTGGCGAGTCACAACCATATAGGCTTTGTCAGCACAAAAGAATGTTTTCAAATGTACAAAATTCATTTTTGCAAGTCAAAATAGGCTTTCCGACTCACACAAGGTATTTTGAGGCCCGTTCCTATGTCAAATAGGCGTGGGATAGAAAGCAGCATTTTCTCCTACATGTGAATCAATGTGGTATGTATCAATGCAAATACTTGATCAGTTGGGTTGGGTGGCAAATGATTTTCAAAGGAGAACCTATCCCTTTGGGAATCCTGTCAAGCGGCATCGGAGGGAGCAGCTGTGACTCACAGGACCACCACGTGCTCCTTCCAGTGTCTCAACTCCATGTCAACATATTTTAAAGCAGCACCTGTCTACTTCAGGTACACTCTGCTTTTAAATTTAAAAATATTTACATGCCGGGAATGTAATCAGGGGAGCAGTCATCTGTTACCCTCCCACGTTAATATACCATGAGTCTTTGCATCCTCTTACGGATATACATTATGTGTTGCTGCTGATTGGTATTTATTTATTTATTTATTTCGGATTTGTAATGCGCATGACTGCCTCAGTGACGCTGACTGGTATGTCAGTCACATTGAAAAATGGAGGACAATTGGTAAATCAGGTAGTGTGAAATTTGCACATCTTGGTTCATGAATTGCTTTTAGCGCATTGGTGCTTTCTTCTCCAAAGCCTAGGTGGATAGTCTGCTTGTGCTCACCGATTCCTTCAGCTGTGGTTTTGTTTTTGGCAAAGAGACTACTTCAAGGCCATCATTACGAGTGCACCCCTTCCCGTTTGTGAATGGGTTACTACCAACTTGAAGTTGGTGGTAACCGCAAATGTTTTGCGAATGCATTCCCGGTCGTAAAACATTCCTGCATACCAGTGCTATTCGGTATTAGGAAGGGACGCCCTAAACACACCCCTTCCTAATACCGAATCGCAAAAGCAAAATACAATTCGGTAAAAAGTTACCGAGTTGCATTCTGCCTTTTGTACATGTACATGTACATGTATATACTTTTGTACATGGAAAAATGCATTTTGCTGGTCGCAAACAACCGGGGTCCCAGAATCTCTGATTTTGGACTGTATCTTTGCATTAAATACTGGTAGTCGTAACTTTTTATCTGGAATAGCTCATAACTGCAAGGACCTGGCAATACTGAGCCCTTTTCCATGCTGTTAGTCCAAATTCCACTGAAAATCTTCACTTGCTTAGTGCAGGAGGAAACAGTCAGCAGTAGAGGTGAGAGGTGGGGTCTGGTAGTGAGGTGTCAGAGAAGTCTTGAGTTTGTCCCGGTGGGGAACTGTCTTCTCCCCCTATGCTGCTGCAGGGTCTGGGCAGCCATGAGAAGTGGCCAAGTTGTGTTTCTGATCACAGATGCTTCCCCTACAGCACGCAACAGGCAGATCCGGACTGGCCATAGTGGGCACCGGGTGTTTCCCCAGTGGGCCAGAAGCGTGGGGGCCGGTTTTCGAGCGGTGGGGGCCGGTTTTGTTACTAGGGACCGGCTTTGCAGCAGTGCTGCAATATCGGCCCCCTGTAACAATAGCAGCAGCAGAACTGAAGCGGCCGGCAGCAGAGCTAAAGCGACAGCAGTGCTTCTCACAAGCACCCTCCCCACCCGAGGCCGGTCCAGCTGAATTCCAGGGCTGGTTTGTGTTCCCAGTCTGGACCTTATAACAGGAATCGTGGACTCCTGACCCAGAATTATCAGGTCCAGAGTTTTTGGCAGAAATAATGTCCCTTGTAACTGTGGGTGGTGGAATTCTGCCAAGAGTTATAGCTCCAAGTGTAATTCCTCCACTTGTGATGAGGGCCCATGGACAATACTACTGTTCTGTTTGCCTACTATAATAGGTTTGTTAAATGTTTTCAGTTAAGATGCCTTTTTGGTTGGTAGAGACAGGGGAGGGTGCCACGGAAAGAGGACGGAGGTTCCAGGATTTCCTAAACCCATGAGGCAAGTCTCCTGTGAGCATCCAAAGAAGACTGTAATGTGGTGGTTTGGTGGGGACCAGACAACCAATTATAATCAAGTCCAATATAGTGATAAGGAAATAGAGGCTGGGGGTTCACAGAGCTGACAAACCAAGGTTACTAAAAGAAAGTCGAGCCATTACAAGGACAAGTTTGGGAAACCCTTGAGACTAGAAACCCTCACAGTTTACCACAAGGATACTATATCCAAACCTGATTCCATATAGGGTTTCAAGCACTCGTTAAAGCCAGTCTATGAAGCTTTATACGATATTTGACAAGTCTAGCTCATTCACTTTCCCGTAGAGACTTGGTCAGGAGCCAGACACGGAACCTCTGACGCCGCACTGCGCAAATTATGCAATTTTGTCATTCTGAATGTGTAACACTTTGACTGTGTTTCTACACGTCTCAGCCTGGGATCTTCAAACTTAGGACATACATGAGATCCCTTTAGCCTGATGCCTCCTCACTACCAATCGTCCTACACTGGACACACCACCAATGACTTTTACCTTGGCACGATGTACATAGTGCCTCTCATCGCCCTGAAGAAGCCCATGTTTGGGCGAAACGCGTTGGCTGTCTATACTGATGCAAACTGTGTGCATTTGAAATAAAGAAACAAAGACTGAAATCAACGACTGCTTTCTTATCAACCTGCATATTTGAGATCGTTTGCATAATAATATTGCCTCTCATCCTCCCATCTTGCGTATTTATATACGTGATCAAAGTGGCACCTGACCATTTGAGGTGGGCAATATCTACACTGTATGTGATTAGCCTAGGTAGTGCAGTTTTCTATAACCCGGCTGCCGTTTTTGTCTATTTTACTCCTACCTACACTGATCTCATTTAGTAGTAGGTATTCTTCCTCCTATTGCCAGCCAAACCACTTTCTCACTCCACATTTTCTACTAAAACATAGGCGTAAGTGGGCAGAAATGTCCTCAATTGGGACAGAGCTGTCCACACAGAAAAGATCAGGAGCAGCGGAGGTGAAAGACTCTGCGTGTAGTTATGAACAGCATTTTGCGTCCTGTTAGGAGTACTATTGTAGTACTACTAAATGAACTACAAAATGTAGTTGGTAAAGAGGCTAACTGTGCTTCCAAAAGGTATCAGTGTCACTATTTTCTGAGATTATTCGTCAGCCATTTGCTCTTCCATTGGTGCAGAACTGGGCAGAGGTAGGCAAGGAAATATACGCTATCTATGGAAATGGCAATTCAATAACAAATTAACAATATCATCATGTTATGCCCAGGGTGTGAATAACAGCTCACGGTGAACTAATAGGATAGTTCACACTGGAGCTTCTCTCAAGGCCTCTTATTCATGTGTCACATTGGTATTAAACACAGTGATGACAGACAAATGACCTTGGTCACTGTTCCGCAGGACTCAAGCTATGCCTCA